>NC_091763.1:36977887-39377887 GCF_029378745.1 Bos indicus
GATCACATTTGTAGCATATTGAATGCAAATATGAAATAACAGGAAAATGGAGGAATATTAAAATATTTGTGCAAAAGTATGCAGAAAATAATCTCAAGTATTATAGATTAGCAAATAGAATTTTTAGAAAGATGTAAAATGTCAAGAAACATATTAATCTACAGTGATGTTATATAGAATGATTTCCATTTTTCTAAAAGTTGCTAGCTAATGAATACCCTAAATTATCCAATAGATAAAAAAGGAAACTTCAACTTACTGTTTTATATAATTAAATTGTATGAATCTTTTAAAATTTATTTTTCTTCTCTTAAAAAAAAGCAGAAGCATGATAAATCTATGCCATATATGAGAAAACAGAAACAATTGTCTTCAATAAGGTCTGGCTGAATAAAACCCATTTTAGCTCTATCTAATTAGAATTCTTGCTTAGGTTATTTTGGGCCAAGTGTTTGTGAAGAATACCAGTAGCAGGACAGTTTCTAAAATCAAATATAGTGAACCCAGGCAGAAAAGAATATGATAAAGTTGTTGCAGAAATGCACCTGCCACATAGATTTGTCTCCAGCAAAACAAAGGCAACAGACAGGGTAGTCTGACACTGAGCTAAGATAGAGTGATATTTTTTAAGCAAGACTTCACACAGATCACAAGACAAAGAGATGAAGTCAATAGCAGTTGTACAAAGAATGAAAAAACAGCATAGAGGCCTTGTATGCTCAGATAACCATAACCATAGGAAGCCAGGAGACTCAGACATGAAGCCTTAACCAAAGCAACACTGTCCTCCCAGTAAGAGTCCTTGAACTCAGATAAAGAACAGACAGTGAACAAAAGGCAAAAAAAGCAGAGGCAGCTATTGAATCTTGATTCTTCAAAGGCATAGGTCATATTACCTATTTTTAATCATTTTTAATCCTCAAGAAACTTTCTGATGTGCTTTTATTCTAGCACTCATTATATTATATATAGAGAGAGAGATAGTCTATATTTTTATTTGAATGACATCTTAGCCAGATGTTGAGCTTTTTGAAAGGAAAAAATCGTGTCCTATGTATCTTTATATCCGCAGTTTCTAGCTTAGTTCCAAACATATAATGCTAAGTACTCAATAGATGTTTAATTGATTTGTAATCAATGTACTATTAGAAGGAGATCAAGCCAGTTAATCCTAAAGGAAATCAACCCTGATTGTTTATTGGAAGGCCTGTTGGTGAAGCTCCAACACTTTGGTCATCCAGTGCAAAGATCCGACTTACGGGAAAAGACCCTGATGCTGGGAAAGATGGAATGAAATAGGAGAAGAGGAAAGTAGAAGATGAGGTTGTTAGATAGCATCACTGACTCAGTGGACGTGGATTTGAGCAAACTTGGGGAGATAGTGGAGGACGGAGGAGTCTGGTGTGCTGTAGTCCATGGGGTTGCAAAGAGTCAGACATGAGTTAGCTGCTGAAAAACAAAGCAGTGCCATCTTTGAATCTGAATGAGAAACGTGGTATGTGTTTGTATAGATATAGCATCAAGTGTATGTAACAATATACCATAGCATTGGATAGAAAGGCATACTGAATACACATTATAGTCTTTTTATCTCACAGTGCACCTTAGAACTGCTTTTATATGTGTATATATATATTTTTTAATTGCACAAATGTAGAGCTATACTCAGAAATAAGGAAGTTTCAGAAGATCAAAACTGAGTTATTCCTGAGAGATCGAAAGAACACAAATTTTGAACAGAGAGAAGAATGTGAGCTCAATAAACTTTTGAAAGAGTATGATTTTTCAAACTTGATAGTAGCAAAGCCACAGAAATTCCATGGTGGATGCCTGAAGCAGGAGGGAGCTGAAACAACTGTAGCAGAGAAATTAGGGTAACTCCAAGGTAATAGTTGTCTGCCAACACATTTCCTTCCTTTGCCTTTGCACACAGCATGCTCCTCTCCACCAAGATAACCTGTGGCATTAATGTTTATCTCAAAGTAGACTTGCAGGTTGGGTACAAAGGACAATGCTCTAGGTATCTGGCAATGCTAGAGAAAAATTGGAGGGGAAGGCACCAAACAGAAGGACAGAAACATCTCTAAGGCTAATCTTACCCTTGTACCACAGTCACTGAAAACTGAGTAGTGAAAGAGCCAGCTGTAGTTTGTGCTCTACCCTCAGATAGACTTCATAAAGTGAGAGAGTCACACATCTGAAAGGGAAACTGAGCTACAGATAAGAACATTTTCAGAGATCACAAGACAGCTTAGAAGAACCAGCCCCAGGAAAGAGAAACAACAATTAGGAGAACTTAAACCAGAGGGAAAGGAATCAGAGCAGGGATTTTCTACCACTGCTGCACTGGAATCTCTTTAAAAAGTGTTGAGACCTAAATATCTGATGGTCAGATATTGTGGTGTGCTTGATCCAGAGTGTTACCTAAGGGTTAGGTTTTTTTAAAAGTCCCCCAAGTGGTATCAGTGTGCAGCTAAGGATGAGGTCGTTTGTCATGGGGCATCAAATACAGGAATTTAAAACACATATCACCCTCATAGAGTTAAAGGAGAAATTGAATTTATGATGTCTATTATATTTAAAGATCCTTTTAGGATTTATGATATTATCTTTAACCTCTGCTTGTTTTCCTCTGTTACCACTGACTACTACTGGGGGAGAGGGAGAGTTGAATAAAGAGATGCCGTGTTGACTTAGGGCATCTCCAAGGGATTTCCTAGAGATTAACCAAACAAAGGCCACATAAAGTAGAATTTACCTCCTTGTATTCAATAAGGTCCAATGTCTGCTCCTTCCATGTTCAGAAACCTGATCTGCCAGGTTTCAAGACCCAGTATGTTCAGGGCTGTTGACTCCAGACTACAAAATACAACTCAGAAGGAACATGGACAATCTATTAATTTACAACAAGAAATATATTAATAGCTGTGAATGAGATAGAAAAGCATACAGAGGAACACTTTTATTTAGCATGGTTTCAGAAAAGGAATTAGTCATATGTCTAAAATGTCTGAGGGTCTCAGCTATAATTACTGAAAGCACTTCCTCATGTGATAGAAAGTCAGTGAATGACACTGATTCTGTGATTTAAATGAGAATAAAGAACAAGCCACCAACAAATGGCAGTAATAGTGCTCAAAGTAGAAAAAATGGCTACAACCAATATTCTAAGGCTGTAAAAAGCATGCTACATTCCAGAAACCAAAATCAGACCAGTGCAGCTAGAGTTGAATGGGCTGAGGGCAGAAAAGTGGGAGATCAGGTTAGAGACTAGGAATTCAAAAAGCATGCAGCATAAAGATTTATATAGATTTTTAACTTTAAGTGCAATATGAAAATGTTGGAAAATCTTAAAATAAGCAGAAAATGGACTCAATATGATGCAGGGTTTTAAAACATCCTTTTGATTGCTTTGGAGAGAATGTGTTTTGTTCAGTTAACTCTTCAACAGCAAGCATGTGGTCCTAGTGAGGGATACCTTGGGATATGGACAATGTATCTTTTCTAGATCTAGCTCGTTATCCAGTCACTAGTAGATGTTTGAGTATCAACAAAATGGAAGTAGGAAAGCTGAAGATTAAATGAGAAAGATCACAACACTGAATAATTGTCAGGAGTAGCAGGCCTCTTCTGCATTTGCTTTTCATTAACTCTCCTTAGAATACATGTATATGCTAGGGATTCTAATATTTATAAATAATTCTGGAAGTTTCCAGCATATAGTTTTGGTATTTATACAGTCACTAAAAGGGAGATGAATAGCAGGTAATACTTTGTTCTACTAATAAGAAGCAGGGTAGAGATTCAGACAGATAATAAGATGTGCCCCAGTGAATTTCCCAGTACATAAAGTTTAGAATAACAGCTAGCAATGGCATAGTTCTTCGGTCACCTACTTCAGCACAAAAGAAAAAAAAAAAAAAAAGGGCAAAAAATCTGGGGAACTTGCTCTCATCAGCTAATTTTGAGAACAGGAAAAAGGAAATTGCATCCCAGGCAGCCTGACGTGAGACAACGGGGCAGTCTCCTTATTGCTTAAACATACAGCATTGTGCAGAGCCGTTCTGCACGTTCCTCCTCACAAAAAGCAAAATCGGCCTAAAGACCAGGGAAGATATTGCAAAAGGGGATTTATTGAGCTTCATTACATCTTGAAAGGATTAGTTGCACCTGCGCGTAAAGAATCTCAGTCAGTTCAGATAAACAGGCAGGAGGCGCCTGCTTTATTACACTGCTTTCTGGGGCAAATCTGTGACTGGGGCTCCTGAAGCAGTCGGAAGCCTCTCGGTCACCACTGAGGAGCAAGAGAGCCATCTTCTGGTACATGACATAGACAACGCAGGAAAGGTTTTTCTGCGACTTGTTTGAGAGAAAGTTATTAAACAAAGAATTTTCATTTCTTTGAAGCTGAATTACCAAAGTGTTGAACATACCATTTCCTCCTCAAGATTTTATTCCACGCTCAGTTGCATAAAACTAAGTAAAAATATACTCTAAAAAGTAAAGTGGGAAGGAGGAGGAAAAAATTAAAAAGCTATCTTTTGTCAGAGGACATTGAGAGACAAGTTCTAGGTTTAGGGTTGAGAGTCATCCTCCTTCCCCTAAGAAGTTATTTTTTTCTTATAAATACCTTCAGGTAAATTAGCTATTATATAATTTGGAAATTCCTGAGAGTTAAAACATAATTATCTCTGCTCAAGACATTACTATCAATATTTAGAATTAGAACAAGCATGTATCAAATAACAACAAAGCATAATAACTTTATTAATGTTAAATTATTACAATAGTTTTTATGTTCCAATTAAAACCTCCCTCACTTATGTGAGGTAAATTAATGATTTTCTCTCAATTTCTGACCTATTTTAAACCCTGTGCTATAAACATCCATATATTAATCTTTGTTTGAATCATTACACTGAAACAATATTTGGCCCATAAAATGTACTTTGTTACTCACTACATTTAACAGTTCTAGAGTCCTTACTTAACTAGCAGTTTACATGAATTTTCCTTAAATTTAAGCTGTGATAGACATTCCCAGGTAGTCCCAGTGGTTAAAAACAAAAGCAAACAAAAAACCTAGCCTGCAAAATCAGAAGACATAAGAGATTCCAGTTCAGTCCTGGGGTCAATAAAAATCCCCTGGAGAAGAAATGGCAACCCACTTCAGTATTCTTGCCTGGAAAATCCTATAGACAGAGGAGCCTGTTGGGCTGCAGTCCATGGGGTCATAAAGAGTCAGACATGATTGATCACACGCACACTAGACATAACCAAGCACCTCCCAGATTGCATTTCAAAGAGGGCTTGTTATCCCAGATTTTAGCTTCCAGCCTCTTTAGAGCTTCCTCAGTTGCACCTACTTACTCTTCTGATGGCTTCAGGTCCCTGGTGGCCAATATCCAATGACAGGTGAATACAAGAATATCAAGGCCTGCCATTTTGGCCTAACTTTGGATCATTCTAATGGACCACCTTGGCCCCAGAGCAACTTGTAATGTTGACATCTATCAAACTTCCAGTATGAATTCAGAATTCAGCCTCTTCCCAGCCCTGCTTCCTTAACCTTCCTTTCACAAGTGCTCATCCCAGTGGCATTCCCTAATGAGCAATTTCTTTGCAGGCTTACTCCATCTCAGTGTCTGCTTCCAGGAGAATTCTCTCTAGATGGTACAGTGTTAAAGAACATGCCTGTCAATACAGGAGATGTAGGAGATGTGGGTTTGGTCCCTGGGTGGGGAAGATCCCCTGGAGGAGGAAATGGCAATCCACTCCAGTATTCTTGCTTGGAGAATCCCACAGGTCGAGGAGCCTGACGGGCTACAGTCCATAGGGCCACCAAGAGTTGGACATGACTCAGTTCAAACATACACAAGTCACATGAAGAAAGATGTTATATTTACCTTAATTTTTTTTAATCAAATCTTATCAAATACTTGAGATGCATGAGTTTTGGCCATTTTATTTATTTTATATAACTAAAATATTTTACATAATCCTATATGTGTATTGTGTATGTATATGTGTGTATTGGTAATATTGACCTAAATTTAAGCTCCTGAACAGTTTATTGGATTAATGTTTTAAATTCTAGCTAATTTAACTCTAGATGGTGGATGCTTCAAATGTATCTTAACATAATACGTGCCATAAAGACTTCGTAATTTGAGATGATAGATTGACCTGAAATATTTTATCTTTACAAATTAATAAAGCATGCTAAATACCTTGGATTAAAAAAAAAATCAAGGAGTAGAATAAGTATTTTAAAATGGAAGGAAAATGCCCTCTAGTGGAAAATACTCATAAACTTTCTCTTTAAAGCGTTGAGCTCAGTGCCTTGTTTATCGCATAGTTAAGGGTCTACTGTGAGCAAAGCCCAGGATATAATTATGAAAAAAGTAGAAAGAGTACAAAACCTCTTCTAATGTACATTCTAGCAAGAAAGACAAATTTTACAACAAAGTAAAATAACTGCATATTTAATGAACATGATAAAGGGAACATAGGATTTTGAGATAGAGAACAGTTAAGGGGAAACTTGCTTTATTGTCAAATACTACTTACTCCTTCATTTCTAGGAAGCTACAATCCTCTCATTTATATTTTGGAGTAAGGATGGTTGTCTTTGCTTTGTTTTATATATTTGAGGTGTAAGAGTGTTTGAAGCTAGAATCTCAAATTGGAAAGCGAACCCAGAGCTAAATTGGTTGTCTAGAGACACCCTGAACTACTAATTCATATATACAACATCTAAAATGTTATGTAGCAATTTTAGCTGGTTTGCAGAATAACAATGACGAGGAAACCCATTTTATTTCCCGTAGAAGGGTTTCACAAATATATGATAATTCAGCACCTTCTTCTCACTACAAGTATATAATCTCATTGATATAAAGAAATAACTTAAGGAAATCATTATAATTATATCAGTTATATGAGCATTGCGCAAAAGAAAAATGAACTTCTTGAAATCCTACAAGATCCAATGCCTTCAGAATTATTGATGTTCCCTGGTCTCTTTCAAAGTTTGTTTAGAATTAGACCCAACACGCTGCTCATGAATTGCTCCCTGACAGTTTCAGTCTCCCCAACCACACTTCCACTGTGATGTGTGCTATTAGCTTCTGCATTACTAACAAGTACCTAGCTGATGCCAGCGTTGCTGGTCCAGAGAACACACTTTAGGTACCAGAAAGAACATGCCTACCTACACGTACTTAAAAAAAAAAAGAAAAAACTGGAGAGGCAAGAATCAGTATTCACAGGATGTCAGTTCTTCAATTTAATCTGTAGTTTCCAACAGATCTGTGAAAAAAGCCATAGATTTGTGAAAGAAGCCAATCTGAAAAAGCTACATACTGTGTAATTCCAAATATATGACATTCTAGAAAGGGCAAAACTATTGTGATGGTAAAAGAACATTAGTTTCCAGGGGTTGAGGGTTGGAGAGGAGAGATGCAAAATGGAGCACACAGTATTTTTAGGGCATTGAAACTATGCTATGTGATTCCTGTGAACATATGAAATTACACATTTCCCCCAAAGCTACAGAAGATCCTCCGGAGGAGGGCATGGCAACCCACTCTGGTATTCTTGCCTGGAGAATCCCCATGGACAAAGGAGCCTGGCAGACTACAGTCCACAGGGTCACAAAGAGTCAGACATGACTGAGCAGTTAAGCATAGCACATAGATATAGCCCCATGAGTGAATTCTAGTGTAAACTTTGGACCTCAGGTGATAATGATGTATTAGTATACATACATCAGTACAGTAAGTGTACCACTGGGGGCTCCACGTGTTTTGGGCCAGGGATATATGGGATGTATACATGTATACATGTATACATACAATATACATACTCAATATTGCTGTTAAAACTAATCTGGAAAAGTAAAATATTTTTAAAAACTAATAAAAACAAAGCAATCTGTTTTAGAATGTCTTTCGATTTACGTTGAATACTAACCTTCTTTCATCAGGTTGCAGTTAGCACAACCTAATTGTATGTCTTCTCACAAATGTAATCTCAGTGCTAGTGCTATGCTCAGTGCCTGATGCAGAACTGAACGCGATTAATAAATAAGTAAAGGACGATGACTCAGTGAAAATGAATGGGGGAAGGAGTTTCTTATAGCACTGAAAGAGTAATCAATATCCTTTATTTTTAGAACACATTTTGTCCAACCTCATGTGCTGTATCTGTGCACATTTCTTCATAAGTGCTGCTCTTTTTCCATCTGCTCTCAGTGAGAGCATCAGTGTGTGTTTTTTTTTTGTAATGATTTAGAAAAAGATGCCAGGAAACTTCAAATTTTCCAGTATATAAAGCATTCAATTAAACACAGAATTCTGGTGTTAGCTCAGGTAAATAAATAACTCACAACACAATTTTTTATAGCTGAAGATAAAATTGTGAAGTACAAGACATGGCAAAATAATATGAGTACAAAAGCATTGGAATAAAACGCATATGGGAATCACATTTTTTTACAGCAGATATTTCATTTATTTAATAAAATAAACATATTTTTGTACAAATGTATAGGGAAGCACGTTTTTAAAATCAAATTTTTCCTCTTAGAATTTAGAGTAATCATATGCAGGAACTAAATACTCAAACTGAACAACTGGATTCTGACTAACAGAGCTTAGGGCAGAGACCATTTTGTCAGTGATTATGAAGAAAATTAACATACACACTCACTGAAATATCATGTCTAGTCACCCAGTATATGTCCTTTGTTTATGCAGAGAAAAAAGGAAATGACCCTAATTTTTTAAGACAAAATTGATGAAAAACTTTAAAAGTAGAAGGTAGATGGCAGCTTGAACCAGTCATTAATGGGAAAACCTGTTATTATGAATTTTGTGAGAAACAAATTTTTAAACAAGCTTGAGAACCTAAAACATCAATATCTCCAGACTACAGGTTAGAAACCTAAACAATAAATTGCTAAAAACCAAGGGAATGAAATCTTGATGCATTTCCTCACACAACTGCTGCTGCTGCTGCTGCTGCTGCTGCTCACACAACAACTTGTTAAAATATTAGAATCTATTACACTTACTCTACAGTAAATTAACATGCTTGAGTTTATTATTCTTTCCTCTCATGTCCAGAACTGGGAAGGATAGCTTAACATTGAGAATGATGGCCTCCATAAAGTAATAATCTGGCTCAGTCAGTTCAGTTCAGTTCAGTTCAGTCACTCAGTCGTGTCCGACTCTTTGCAACCCCATGAATCGCAGCATGCCAGGCCTCCCTGTCCATCACCAACTCTGGAGTTTACTCAGACTCACGTCCATATGGCTACTTAATTACAAATGAACATTTTCTATCACTCTCTTCCATACTTGTCACTCTGTTACATAATCTTTTTGGTTGTTTACTAGAACAGTGGTTCCCAAAGTGTTTAACTGTGAACTCCCGGGGAACCCGAGCCCCATTCAAGAGATCCACAAGATGAAAATAATAATGTGTTATTTGCCTTTCATTCGAGGTAGTTCATACGTGTATAGTGGACTTTTTTAGAGGCAGATAGGAGAATCTAGCCATTTTCTACTGTTAGACATTTCAGAAATTTGATAAAATCTAAAACAACACAAATATTATTAAATCTGCAAACCTGAATAAGTTTGCATGTGGACTCATTACTTGACCCTCCATGAAGGAAAACAGTCTTGCTGACACATTGATGTTGTCCTTGTGAATCCCAGGATAAAGAAGCAGCTGAGCTATATGGTGCCTGGGCTTCCAACACACTGAAATTGAGAGAGATTATATGGGTTTTATTTTAAGCCACTAACTTTTGGTAATTTGCTACAGTGACAATATGAAACTAATATGGGAGATAAGTAGTCCCATATTTTTATTTATAAAAAATAAATATTCCACAAATATTTACAAGAGTAGTAGTGAGACATTTGGAAGTAAAAAATTTCTATTATTCTAGGTAAAGAAAGCATATGCTCTTTGGTAAAATATGTGCAGTTATATAGATTTATATTTTATAAATAACATTTTTGGCATTGGAGATAGAAAGATGATGGTCATTTACAGGCTTAGATTTTGGTTTGATTACATAAGTCATCACAGAATTAGGGCTATCACTGAGGTGATTAAGCCATCACCTCAGTCTGGCAGTCTCCTTGTTTAGTTAATTTAACAATTCCCCCTCTTGTTCATCCTTTCATACATGAGAGAAAGTGTGAAAGTGACAGTTATTCTCTCAGTCTTATCTGATTCTTTATAATCCTATGGACTGTAGCCTGCCTGGTTCCTCTGTCCCTGAAATTCTCCAGGCAAGCATACTGGAGTGAGTATCCATTCCCTTCTCCAGGGGATCTTCCCAACCCAGGAACTGAACCTGGATCACCTGCATTGCAGGCAGATTCTTTACCTTTTGAACATACATGAGAGATTAACCAACAAATTTGGTATCAACCCCACTCTCAGTCACCATTAGAGTTAAGTTGTTCTTGTCTCAGTGTGGAACTCTCAGATTATGAGGTCAGATTACTGGAGGCATTATATTTGCTGTCTGTATTTCATCTTACTTCTTTTTCTCTAAGAACAGTGAGACCATCTGAAGTACTGTTGATTTCTGTTGGTGGCTATTTCTATTTCTACCGGTGGCTGTGAACAGGCACTTGAGACCTTCGAGCAAACACAGCACAACAAGGAGACTGCAATGATGACCATTAGGAGGATATCACCAAGAGATTGAAGTAAGCGCCCATAAACCAAATCAGTCAGTATCAAAGAATTCAAAGCAAGGGGGATTAAACTGTTTAGCCAAGTGCCTTTTGTTTGTTAACTTCTTGTATTTGCTACAATACCAGAGGTTTTCAGCCAGGTACAGCAAGATTTATGCTATGGAGACATTCCTTATTGGTCAGTCAATAAGTTATCTAAAGCAATGATGTTGTTGAAATCCACCTTAGCAAAAAAGTCTAGAAAGTTTTGTTGTACAGGTGTTAATGGTCTGACATATATCTAATAACACCTTTTTCTTATAGTTTTGGTTGCATATATTTTGATTGCCTCTTAAATTTACAATAATATCTACTGCTGCTGCTGCTGCTAAGTCACTTCAGTTGTGTACAACTCTGTGCGACCCCATAGATGGCAGCCCACAAGGCTCCTCTGTCCCTGGGATTCTCCAGGCAAGAATACTGGAGTGGGTTGCCGTTTCCTTCTCCAATACATGCGTGCATGTATGCTAAGTTGCTTCAGTCGTGTCCGACTCTGTGCAACCCTATAGACAGCATCCTACCAGGCTCCTCTGTCCACAGGATTCTCTAGGCAAGAATACTGGAGTGGGTTGCCAGGTCCTTCTCCAATAATATCTACTATAACTTATTATAAAGGTAATAGAAAATACACTTTTGTTGGAAATATTTCAGGCTCGTAATTGTTATCACTTAATATCATGTATGTTTTTAGAATTGATGTCAAATTGGGGAAAATGTATCAAGTCTCTTCCCACATAAGCCATAGTATTGTAGGAGTCTATTATCATAGTAGTATATTATAGGTTTTATATTAGTTTCATTAAAGGTATTTTCAGCTGTATTCATACGATTCATTTCTTTTCAACAACTTGATTATCATATAATCAAAGACCCTATTCATTATTTACACTCTTTGTCTTAAATGACTGATTTTACTATTGACCTAAAAATTTTTGCTACAGTTCACTTCTAAATAGCAGAATGACTTATGCTGATGTTGTACATTTCTAAAATTTTATTTTCTATTTCATTTGTATATGAATTTTCTCTTGTGTGTGTGCATGTCAAGTTGTTTCAGTCATGTCTGACTCTTTGAAACCCTATGGACCATAGCCTCCCAGGTTCCTCTGTCCACGGGATTTTCTAGGCAAGAATGCTGAGTGAGTTGCCGTGTCCTCCTCAAATTTTCCCTTGGGTTTTAATAAATATATTTTAAAGTGACAAAAGAAGGTACACTTCAAATGTGTCCAAGTCAAGAATCTATAATTTCTTTCTGACTTAATCAAGCATTCCAAACCATTTTTCAAATTGCAATTAAAACCATTTAAGCTTTTCAACTTTTAAATACATTTTTTTCTGCATTCATTTGTGTTTGGGTTTCACTTTCAAATATTCAAAAATACATTTATAACTTTATAATAAGGAGCAGACTTTCCCTTTAGAGAAAAATCTAAGTTGTCAAATGTGTTTAAGACAAACTAAAGAGAAAACTTTGTGGAAATTAATTGTGGAAAAATCCCAAAGCAGTAGTTTTGGTACCATGGCCGTAGCTTTTTTGTTTAATGACATCAAGGTTAGGAGCTGTTTATGGCACTTTGTCTATGTACTTAGTGATGTTTTTATGGAATGCTTACAGCTTTTAAAAGTAACGTTGTCAAATAACAGACTATGAATATTATTCAAAAGTAGGTTACAATCATGCTGGTTTTCTGGTGATAAAATGGTTTAAAAAATCATGCAGAAGATTTTCTCTTGAGGCAGTAGGACTCAATAATTGGTAATGATTAGTATTTATTACATGATGGAAACTCTACAGCTATGAGTGATAATTGTTTTGGGGTTGTTTATTTAAGCCATTATTATATATAATCTTTCTCGTGATTTCTGGTTTTTAAAATATTTTCCAAGTACTCATACAAAGATAAATCATATTCAGCACTAATTCAATATTAGTTTTTAATTCACTCATTCATATAAAGTTTTATTTTTTGTAAAACATCACTTTTCATCTTGACTACTGAAGGCAAATACATTTTGCCTAAAAAATATGTAACCAAAACTCTTTTTTCACCTATAAAAAAAAAACACACACACAAAGGTTTCTTATCTGAATGTAAGGAACTTGAAAGTCACCACTTTATCCTAACAAGTAAAAAGCTGAACAGACTGAAAAATCACCAGCTTTATTTGGGAAGAGAAGTGGCACACAGGATAAACTGTTGCCTCCAAGACTGGAGAGACAGGCAAATACAAAGTCACAGCTCATCACTAGAGCAGAGACTCGAAATGGGAACTGCAGCAGAAACCAGTGCCAGGGTATAGAACCTGAACTCTAATTGATGAATTGGTGAAGGCTCATGTAGACACATCTGAGAGTTAGAAATGTGGGGAGACCTAACCGTAAAGGACCCCCCATAATACTGAGATTTACTTTTAGGTAAATCTCACCATAAAGCTAAGCAATCCTGTTTCTTGATATTTACCCAAAGGTGCTGAGAACTATATTCACACAAAACGCCTACTCATGACTGTTTTAGCCACTTTATTCATAATTGCTAAAACTTTGAAGCAATCAGGATGTCTTTCAGTAGGTGATGGATAAATCAACTGTGGTACATCCAGACAAAGGAATGTTATTCAGGATAAAAAGAAATGAACTAATGAGCTATCAAGCCATGAAAAGACATGGTAAAATGTTAAATGCATATTACTAAGTGAGAGAAGCCAATTTGAAAAGAGACTATATGCTGTGTGGTTTCAACGGTAAACATTATGGAAAAAACAGCAAAACTATGGAGACATTATAGCTAGTAGTTTTAACTGTCTTCTTCTATTCTGTGTTCTTTTTATCCCAAGCAAATACCTAAACTGATTGGTTTTTGTTTTTTTGGTCTAGTGTGATGACCCAAACATTTATTCCTGGAGGCTCTGGGATCTTAGCAGTCCGTCATGATTGCAGTGGCTATAGTCAGATTGGCCTTGGTGAGTAGAAGCCCATGCTTTTGACCCATGTATAACCTCTGTCCTGCCACCATCACCACTTTGTTCATGAGCCCATTGGAGCATGACAAGAGTGACTTAGGCAGGAGACTGACTAATATTCACAAAATAGGTCATCCTATCCTTTTGATCATTAAACTCTTCCTTACATGGGACTCAAATATCTTCATTTTGTCTGTCCTTTCAGAAAGATCTGTCCCCAGACCTTTTCCTCAGGCTTCTTCACTACTTTTCTAGTCATACTACCCCCATGTCCCTGACCATTTAGCCAGCTCTCTGGCCACAGTTAAGAACTGGTATACAGTCACACATCTGGCCATTTCTCCTTCCAGACAAAATAAGCAAGCAAGAGCACTGCTTAAAGTTCTGCTCACTGTGTGAGTTTCCTTTTACCATTGCCCTTCAGGGATGACCCAGGAGGGACTGTACTGCTAAAGATGTCCAGCCTGGGGTGGTGTCTGCATATCTCTCAGTACAAGATGCAAACCAAGACTGAGGTTTTTCTTCCTTAGTCCAGGGATTGTAGGGGACTCCCTGTTATGACATTGACACAGACTGGAAGAGAAAAAGAAGTATGACAGGAGTGGGGACAATAGGCAACTGGGCCTCTTTCTTCTGTAACCAAGTTGTATCTTCACAGCCAAATCTGATACATTTCCATTTGATAATGGAAAGTTGCTGTTGTGCACACCCACCCTTATAGCTTGATGAGTCAGCCACGCCCTGTTCATAAGGGGCAACTCAGGTCACATAGTAACTTGATCTTTTCTAAGGCCTAATGGTGTGCCTGAAGGAGTTTCTGAAAGGAGAATAGTTGTCTACAAGACTGTCAGGGCATTGCTCCAGAATCATCAGAGTCTTTGATGTGATCACCTACAGAGCCCTGTTAAAGATTCCAGACAGCATCCTGGTCTATCTCTGACACTTCAGGCACCACTGGATCTGGTCCAAAGAGCAGAACAGCTGTATAACAGCCTGGACTTGTTACAGAGCTTCTCTCTTATACTGGGCTCTACTCAAAACTAGCACCTTTGCTGTTACTCGGTGGGTTAGAGTAGTACATGTAAATGAGGAGCATATTGCCTCCAAATCTAAAGAGGCCCACTAGGCATTATGCCTCTTAGTTGGTTACAGGATGATTCAAATGCCGCGATTTGTCCTTTAACTCAGAGGGGATATCATGACATGCCTGAACCCCCAGAAATTTTGCTGAGGTAGAGGCCACTGATATTTTTGTTTAATTTGTTTTTCACCCTTTGACACATAAATGTCTTACCAATGAGCCTAAAGCAGTTGCTATTTCTTGTTCACTATGTCCAATCAGCATAGTATCATCAGTGTAATTATTGTAGTCTCTTGGGGAAGGGAAGGCAATCAAGATCCCCAGTGTGAACTAAATTGTAACACAGACCTGAAGAGTTGGGATACTCCTGACATAGGACTGTGAGGGTATTTTTCTGGCCTTGCCAGCTGAAAGCAAATGGTTCTGGTGATCTGTACTAGTAGACATAGAGAAAACAGTGTGTGCTCAGTCAACAACTGCATACCGCCTGATGAAACTTACAATACTCCATGGTCATTCTCCAAGATACATTTTCTGCAAAAGCCAAATAGATGAGTTGAATGAGGATGTGGTAGGAATCACCACCTGTGCTTCCATCAAGTCCCTGATGATGGCAGTATTCTCTGCAGTCCCTCTATGAATGTGGTGTAACTTTTGGCTTCTTAGATAATGCAATTCAAGTGGTTTCCACCTAGCCTCCCCTACCATAATAGTCCTTATTCCACAGACCAGGGAACCAGTGTGGGGATTCTGTTAGTTTTTATGTATGTCTATTCCAGAACTGGAGAAATGACAAGACAGTGGATTCGCAGACCCAATGGAACCACTTAGAGACAGACCTGAGCAACAACTCCATTGATCGCCTGACCTCCAGAAGCCTCTACCTCTATTGGTGGAACACAGTGACATTTGGGGTTCCCTGGGGTTATTGTCAATTCAGAGAAAGTGTATAGAAATCCCCCTAAATCTGCTAATTTCTGTTTCACCAGTGCTTTCAAGGTGGAAAATTCTGCAGTTCCCATTTTGGAAGATTGAGTGAAAGATGGAGAGTTTAAATGTTGGCAGTGTAGCCTCATTCTTCCTCAAGGTGACCTGGCCTCCCTTTCACTCCAGAGGTTCTGAATCTGTAAACTGGATCAAATCTGAGAAGTGTTTGACAGACTATAACTCTTCCTCCCTGTCTCCTGGAACAGGGACCAAGGGAAGAAAGGGGACACAGGAAGGAATGGAGGGAGGGAGAGAGGAAGGAAGGAAAGGGAGAAAATCAAACCAGGCAGACATAGCTGGGGTGCTTAGACCACTACTGAAGAAGAGTGAAATCTGGTACAAACCAAATGTGTAGCCCATGGTTGGTCCATTAAAATGGGGCTGGAATTTATCTAAGAATACCACATTTCAAGATATCAGTATTTTTCTGAATACACACGCACATATGAGCATGCATTATCTTTAAGTAAAAGGGGCTACAACAGTTAATGATGATTGTGAAAGATATTCACATAAATAAAAGTAATAAAAGTTTCAAAAAGATTAGAAATAACAGAAATATTTAAAGACTGAATGTGGTAACTAGGTCATTTTAGGAAAAATATTATATACTTTAATAGATTTTCATGACAAAATAAATAATATAAAGACAAAATTATAGAAATTAATTATATAGTTGTTTTAATCATTATAGAATTATATTTTGAAATTTATAACATTATTACTTTATTTAATTTAGGCCATGGTCATTTCAGGGCTTCCCTGGTAGTTCAGTTGGTAAAGATATTGCTCTAATGCACGAGACCTAGATTCAGTTCTTGGGTTGAGAAGATGCCCTGGACAAGGGACTGGCTACCCACCCCAGTATTCTTGCCTGGAGAATTCCATAGACAGAGGAAATTGGCAGGGTACTGTGCATGGTCGCAAAGAGTCGGACACGACTGAATGACTAACACTTTCACTTTCACATGATCGTTTCAAGAAAAAAACTGTAAACCAATATAGTTGCCAATATAGACATAAAAATTCAGTAGGAAGGAAAAAAATCCAGAGTCATATCCATGAAATCTTTGAGAAATCAACTTGAGTCTCAACATGATAAATAATATAATGTGTGAAGAAACAAAGAAATGCAAGAGATAAGCATGCATAAGCATGTTTTGTTCTTTTCTCATAAAATTTCAGAATGATATATTAACAACTACAAGAAATATTTAAGAGGAAAATTCCTTATACTTTACTGTCTGTGATGGCTAACATATTAAACAAAAACTGGTCAAATTATTACTATAGTCTGCCCAACCATTTTCAGCATTTCAAGTATGTGTTCTTGAGATTTTCTCAAGTCTGACTCCTTGGTTTAAGATTCCTCTGGAAAATATGCTCTGAAAAACATTTTCCTGAATTACATTCTACAGTGTAAAAAAATCTTAGTGGTATTATTAAATGTACTGTTTGAAAGTGATTGCCTGTTTCACATTTTTGTATTAGCACATGACTCAGGCATTTTATAGGAGTTAAAATTTTTGCAAAACTTTATGTTCCTGAAGTATACTGGAAAACTTTATAAAATATGTTTCTATATATTTAATAATAAAATTTAATAAGTATTATATTCCTTTACATAAAAAGCAGAATTTCTTTTTATATAGCAGAAACTCATTTTGTAAGTTGAATTTTTTTATTCCCACTTTCAGCCAAATGTGATTTTAAGTAACTTAATCATTTAACATTGAGTAATCTGTGTGTGTTTGTGCCCTTCAGAGTATCTTTCAATTTACAAAAGTGTCATATAAACCAGAATATGCTGTTTATTGCATGTGGCCAGAACTTAAACAGGAAATCCAAGAACAAGAGTGTAGTACTTTCCATGTTATCAGAATTGGGAGTTTATTGGAATTATGACCAGTTTTGAACCACTGAAAAGTAATTAACAGCTTCAGACATGGAAAGTTATTCTAATAAAAAGCATACTGATACTTTGAGTTAATATGTAGGAATCACACACACATGTGTATATTAAAGGACATTATGAAAAAAAATTAACTGGGGCTTAACTACAACAAAGAGACTTTGAGTAGTCATATGGAAAAACGTCTTGAAATATTATACCTTAAAACCTTCACCAAAGAAGATGGTTCAGTTCAGTCGCTCAGTCGTGTCCAACTCTTTGTGACCCCATGAACCGCAGCATGCCAGGCCTCCCTGTCTATCACCAAATCAGGGAGTCCACCCAAACCCATGTCCATTGAGTCGGTGATGGTATCCAACCATCTTATCCTCTGTTGTCCCCTTCTCCTCCTACCTTCAATCTTTCCCAGCATCAGGGTCTTTTCCAATGAGTCAGCTCTTCACATCAGGTGGCCAAAGTATTGGAGTTTCAGCTTCACCATCAGTCCTTCCAATGAACACCCAAGACTGATCTCCTTTTGGATGGACTGGTTGGATCTCCTTGCAGTCCAAGGGACTCTCAAGAGTCTTCTCCAACACCACAGTTCAAAAGCATCAATTCCAAAAAGGTAGAACCTCCTTTTTGGAGATCTAAATGAAAAGGTTGACTGGATTTTATCTTTCAGACTTAAAACCCATGTAGTGTCAGGAACCCAAACACACAAACTTTTTTTTTTCCTATGATTCCATTATTTGAAAGGTTTGAGAAATCTCAGCCCTTCAGTTGCTTTCTGGGACTTGTCTCCTATTGAATCCCACAAAGGAATCAAAGATCAAATTGCCGACATCTGCTGGATCATTGAAAAACTGACACAGTTTCAGAAAAACATGTACTTCTGTTTAATTGACTATGCCAAACCATTTGACTGTGTGGATCACAACAAACTGGAAAATTCTTACAGAGATGGGAGTACCAGACCACCTGACCTGCCTCCTGAGAAATCTGTATGCAGGTCAGGAAGCAACAGTTGGAACTGGACATGGAACAACAGACTATTTCCAAATCGTTAAAGGAGTACATCAAGGCTGTTGTTGTCACCCTGCTTATTTAACTTATATGCAGAGTACATCATGAAAAATTCTGGACTGGATGAAGCACAAGCTGGAATTAAGATTTCTGGGAGAAATATCAATAACCTCAGATATGAATATGATACCACCCTTATGGCAGAAAGCAAGGAAGAACTAAAGAGCCTCTTGGTGAAAGTGAAAGAGGAAAGAGAAAAAGTTGGCTCAAAACTCAACATTCAGAAAACTAAGATTATGGCATTTGGTACCATCACTTCATGGCAGATAGATGGGGAAACAATGGAAACAGTGACAGACTTTAGGGGCTCCAAAATCACTGTAGATGGTGACTGCGGCCATGAAATTAAAACACACTTGCTCATTGGAAGAAAACCTATGACCAACCTAGGCAGCTTATTACAAAGCAGAGGCATTACTTTGCCAACAACGGTCCATCAAGTCAAAGCATTGGTTTTTCCAGTAGTCATGTATGGATGTGAGAGTTGGACTATAAAGAAAGCTGGGTGCCGAAGAATTGATGCTTTTGAACTGTGGTGTTGAGAAGACACTTGAGAGTCCTTTGGACAGCAAGGAGATCCAACCAGTCTATCCTAAAGGAAATCAGTCCTGAATATTCATCAGAAGGACTGATCCTGAAGCTGAAACTCCAATACTTTGGCCACCTAATGTGAAGAACTGACTCATTTGAAAAGACACTGATGCTGGGAAAAATTGAAGGTGGACAAAAAAGGGAACGACATAGGATGAGATGGTTGGACAAGAGTTTGAATAAGCTCTGGGAGTTGGTGATGGACAGGGAGGCCTAGCGTGCTGCAGTCCATGTGGTTGCAAACAGTCAGATATGACTGAGCGACTGAACTAAACTGGTATATTTTCTTCCCAGGTAACAACCCACTTTAAAGCACAGCAGTCACTGGAGTTGCCAACTCATCAAAAGCAGGGTCTAGCCCAGCATTAACCTAATTCTATGCTGCAGCCACTTTGTGATGCATTTGGAAGTAACTCTCTGGCTTCCAGCCAGCATCTCTGGGATCTGATTTTCAAGTGACATAAACAGTTACTTTAAAATGTTTACCTCCTGCATGCTGGAGATGGAATGCCATCATTACAAAGAAGCAAATTTACAATCAGATCGAAAGCCTCTGATCATGGCTTTGCCAGTGGATTTGAGCCCTGGTTTCTGCTTTCTCTAGACTCATATTTCCTCAATAATGATGCAGTACCTTGGTCATTATGATTCACTCTGAGATGATGAAGTCATTATGTGCCTTGCTTTTTCTTTTGCAGAGCATTGGTAAGCACTTTAGGGAAAATTTTATACAAATCTTTGAAATCTCTGGCAAGGAAAATATGCAGACATCTGGAAAAGAAGCAGCATCACGTATCACCATCCAAAATGTATTTTTACTTCATGTCTATACTTTTCCCAAAAGCTTATAATACAAGTTCCTCTTAGCCATGAGCCTTCCTTGAACACAAGTACCTGAATAATATATGAGTTATCTTCCATAATTTAGAGAAAGAAGTCTCTGTTTATATCCCATCTCTCTATTTCAGAGGGCTGTAGTGCAGTGTAGAGCTGTCACATGCATTAAATCAATAGCATTTACTGTTGGCAGGAAAATATAATCGGCACCCAATAAGTAGAAACATAAATACAGCCTTGCAAGGAAGTTAGTCAATAAGTGCATTTCTTCTCCATCTGCTGCTGCTGAATTTGGCTACAGTTTTCCTTTCTGGTGGTTTGTAGTCTCTGTCTTCTGATATGTTCTCCTTGGTAGAGGCTTTATGAGGTGATTTCCTGAGCTGTTATGAGATTCTTTTCCACACTCATTGAGTGGCTGCTTTGACTGAACCTAACAGTACCTGCAGAAATTCTGGTGGAAATCTTTTCTTAGTTGAGATTTTTAGATATTGGCTATATAACTAAATAAGGAGTTCCATATTTCAAAGTAGTGTGTTTGGAAGGGTGCCCAGAATAAAGAAAGCATTAATAGGCATAAAAAGCTAGCATATGGATGCTATAAGAAGTATAATGGAAAATGTCCAAATAGAATAGTGGAACCTTCCAATCAAGGGTGTGAGGGGCAGTGAGGAAAATATGTTCTCTCTTATGTTTCTGCCAAAATGTAAGGACAATACAACCTATACAGTAAATCCAGCAGATGCTGGAAACTGCAAAAAAAGAAAAGAACATTAGTTGCAGCCAGCTTAGTTTAAAATAATGTGCTATTTATGTCTGAATTTGATTGCAATTATATTCCATATTACTTGACCTATTTTATTTATTTTATTGTCTATTAAGACCACCTTAAATTAATGTAATTAGATTGTCCTTTATTGTTCACACAGAAAAAATAAAAGATGAAGAATTATTTCCTTAGAAAAGCCAACCCAAAAAAGAACTCAGTCTGTTGGTAATCGTCTTTACATGTAAGGTGTATATGCAGGGAATAAGGCAAAACTGCTTCTTTTCATGGGTTTAAAAGCTAGCAAAAATGATAGTTGTCAACATTTTCTTTGTCCATGTTAGGGCAGTTATTTCAAGGTTTTTGATTATAATTTTTTTTGTTCTCAAATTTTAAGGAACACTTCTCATCTGGAGTCCTAAATAAAACTGTTAATTGAATTGTTGTTGTTTTTTGCTTCAAAATGACAATTTTTTATTGAGGTATAATGGATGTACAATATTGTAAGTTCTAGGTGTACAACATAGTGCTTCACAATTTTAAAGATTGTATTCCACTTATAAAATATTGGCTATATTCCCTGTGATGTACAATATATCTTGTAGCTTATTTCATTTTTATTTTTATTTTTTTTAATTTTATTTTATTTAACTTTACAATATTGTATTGGTTTTGCCATATATCAAAATGAATCTGCCACAGGTATACATGTGTTCCCTATCCTGAACCCTCCTCCCTCCTCCCTCCCCATACCATCCCTCTGGGTCATCCCAGTGCACCAGCCCCAAGCATCCAGTATCGTGCATTGAACCTGGACTGGCGACTCATTTCATATATGATATTATACATGTTTCAATGTCATTCTCCCAAATCATCCCACCCTCTCCCTCTTCCACAGAGTCCAAAAGACTGTTCTATACATCAGTGTCTCTTTTGCTGTCTCGTATACAGGGTTATTGTTACCACTTTCTAAATTCCATATATATGCGTTAGTATACTGTATTGGTGTTTTTCTTTCTGGCTTACTCCACTCTGTATAATAGGCTCCAGTTTCATCCACCTCATTAGAACTGATTCAAATGTATTCTTTTTAATGGCTGAGTAATACTCCATTGTGTATATGCACCACAGCTTTCTTATCCATTCATCTGCTGATGGACATCTAGGTTGCTTCCATGTCCTGGCTATTATAAACAGTGCTCAATGAACATTGGGGTACACGTGTCTCTTTCAATTCTGGTTTCCTCAGTGTGTATGCCCAGCAGTGGGATTGCTGGATCATAAGGCAGTTCTATTTCCAGTTTTTTAAGGAATCTCCACACTGTTCTCCATAGTGGCTGTACTAGTTTGCATTCCCACCAACAGTGTAAGAGGGTTCCCTTTTCTCCACACCCTCTCCAGCATTTATTGCTTGTAGACTTCTGGATCGCAGCCATTCTGACTGGCATGAAATGGTACCTCATAGTGGTTTTGATTTGCATTTCTCTGATAATGAGTGATGTTGAGCATCTTTTCATGTGTTTGTTAGCCATCTGTATGTCTTCTTTGGAGAAATGTCTATTTAGTTCTTTGGCCCATTTTTTGATTGGGTCATTTATTTTTCTGGAATTGAGCTATAGGAGTTTCTTGTATATTTTTGAGATTAGTTGTTTGTCTGTTGCTTCATTTGCTATTATTTTCTTCCATTCTGAAGGCTGTCTTTTCACCTTGCTTATAGTTTCCTTTGATGTGCAGAAGCTTTTAAGGTTAATGAGGTCCCATTTGTTTATTTTTGCTTTTATTTCCAATATTCTGGGAGGTGGGTCATAGAGGATCCTGCTATGATGTATTGAATTGTTTTTATATTGATGCACATTGATTTTTAGGTAAGGGTTTTCATGTCCTTTATAAGACTTAAAAATTCTTCTAATGGTAGGGTATCATAACACACTACACTTGGATAGATGAAAGGCAGAATTTTTTGTTATTTACAGCTCCAAACTAGAAAAGGCTGTCAGGCAAGGGCAAAGAGGTTGCACCCAGGGGCAGAATTAAAGCAAACTGTAGTAGTAAGAGGCAGCTTAGGTATGGCAAGCAGCATGGGTTCCCTGAAGCCTAGGATCCTACACAATCATTCAGTTTAGCAGATCTTTAGCCTGAGGCTGTCTCTAGTCTCTTCCCTGGCTTTGGGATCATTAAGGTTGATACATTGTTGCTTAGAATGAGAGCCCAGTAAGGTAAGTCATCTATTGGATATGAACTTAATTAGCTACTCAAGAAAAAAACTGATCAACCTCAAGTCAGGACTTCAAAACTGTGTTAAGATAGTACAATTACTTATACACACACACATACACACACATATATAAAGTGATGCAAACTCAAAATATTATTTATAATTTTTTCAGGCATTTACTTATTCATTCATACTTGCAATAAGTATTTGATGAATGCACATTAGAAGCTGATGCCATGATGAGCACAGAGAAAGATGAATCAGAGGCTTTCAGTTCAGCAAGAGACAAAACAATGACAACACAGTAGACATTGTAAGAGATTCATAACAGGTGCTATAGGAACACAAATGTGATTGTCAGTGACAGTCCAAAGCACTCAGGAAAAGCTTCCAGACATAGAATTCATCATGAAGAAAGATACAGAGTCTAGATAAAATTTAATAAGCAGAAATCTTAGGAAAAGTCAAGAATAAATTAACTTTATAAGTTAAAAAAAAAGAAAGAGAGAGACTCAGAAAGATAAACTTGGTTCATGTCACGGATGTGGAAAACACCTATTATTCATCTGTATGTTCCCTTGCATGATCAACATCAACTTTGCTTAATCACACATTGCATGAATGTGACCATCTAGGCACGATATATGAGCACTGTAATAATCTGGCCAGAAGGACCTAGCATAGTAAAGAATAGACTTAGATTTTCATTCTTCCAAAATAGATGCACAATCTCTTCCACGGGACTGATAAACATCTGGGTCTTCATCTGATCCAGAAACCTTAGACCAGAGCTTTATGGTGGCTATAACTGGGGTTGAGTTTTACATGAGGCAAATGCAAAGAGTAAAATAAAGATGGAGTCTCATGCAGAGACATAAATGAGTTTTCAAAATGTTAAATGTTAAACCCAAAGGAAAAGGCAGGAAGTAAATTTAAGGTTTAGTGATAGATAGGAGGAGTGTGCTGGATCCTGGAATCCAGCCTAGAAATACACTCAGAACAAGGGATGGGAGGAAAGTTGTAATGAATGTTGGTGTAAGTAAGGAGGGAGCCTGTAAGGACACAGTGTGCTGATGGTGGAGTTCTATAAAATCAAGGCTTTTTGTTTGTATTTTATGACATCAAAAAATAACTCTATACTGGAGGAAATATATTGGGCCAGTTGATTTTTCAGTTCAGTTCAGTTCAATCACTCAGCCGTGTCTGACTCTTTGCGACCCCATGAATCAGAGCATGCCAGGCCTCCCTGTCTATCACCAACTCCCAGAGTATACCCAAACTCATGTCCATTGAGTCAATGATGCCATCCAACCATCTCATCCTCTGTCATCCCCTTCTCCTCCTACCTTCAATCTTTCCCAACATGAGGGTCTTTTCAAGTGAGTCAGCACTTCACATCAGGTGGCCAAAGTATTGGAGTTTCAGCTTCAAGATCCGTCCTTCCAATGAACACCCAGGACTGATCTCCTTTAGGATGGACTGGGTGGATCTCCTTGGAGTCCAAGGGACTCTCAAGAGTATCTTCTCCAACACCACAGTTCAAAACCATCAATTCTTCGGTGCCCAGCTTTCTTTATAGTCCAACTCTCACATCCATACATGACTACTGGAAAAACCATAGCCTTGACTAGACGGACTTTTGTTGACTAATGTCTCTGCTTTGATTTTTAGGTAATAGTAAATTGGAGTCTGACATGACTGAAGTGACTTAGCATGCACACAAGTGGAAGCCAGCATGCAAATTAGATTATACTTTCTCATTTTAATAATGAAGTTACTATATTATATAGATTCAGAGCCCATATACAATTAAACCTTGATTTTTAAAAAGAATTATTGATCATCAGAATCTGATAAAATTTATTAGGTGTGGCTCTAGAGCTCCCTCTGTGGGAGGGCTCATAATGTAGAAAAATATATAATCTACTTATTGTCTCATTGAGAAATGACAAATCAAATAGGGTCAAAGAAGCATAAAAATGTTTCAATTGTACATACCAGTTATATGAAAGAGTTAACCTCTTGGGTTATTATCCCTTTGCCTCTCATTGAAGATGCAGACTGTAACTTGTACCCTAAATGCATAAACTCCATTTCTGAGTCATCCCCCAAATCTTCTGAAAACCCAAGTTTCAAATTTTAACTTGTCAAATTCAAACCAACTTCACTCTTATTCTCCTGTTCAAATTTCCCCTTATTTCCTAAAATAGTGTCTCTTTACAGTTGATTCATCTAAGTCATGATTGAAACAAAATACAGTTATTGAGTTTAGTCATACATCTCAGAGGATATACACAAATAGATTTTATTCACACTTTGATCTTTTCCACTCCAACTTCACTACTATTTTGACAGCATTGACTTGTGGACAGTTGTCCTTGGAATCTCCACTACTCTGACATTGACTACTTAATTCTTAGTTTTGCCATTGAAAATGTTTCTGTATCTCCAATACTGTTCTTATACAGGTGTTATACACATAGATGGGTTTTATCATTTTTCTGTCTGATAGCTTCTATTTTTCAAGCTTAGTCTGTTATATCTATCTACTGTGATTACTGTACATTATGGACTCATTTATGCCATTTTAATTTTATTTCTATCACCATTGTTTACTATTCTTAGTGTGTCATTTGTCTGTTCCCATATTTCTTATATTTTACTTTTTTGGCATACTGATTGTTTCTTCCTTTTAAAACTGGAAATACTTTGAAATTTTATCACATATATATTTAGTTTAACAGTTTTCTGTTCAATATCTCAATCACCTACCAAATAATATAACACTTTAATTCTGAGATCTCCTTTCCTGATTTATAAGTTACTGTTTCACATTGAATAGAATATTATTTGTATTTATTGTTAAACATATAATTAGACTCCACTATTGTTATTTAGACAATATCTATTTCAGTTTACTTATGTATTTACTTGTTTCCTTACCCATTATTCCTACAGCTCAGTTCCTTTTCCCTCTTCCTTAAGTGTATCTGATAGAAATTCCTTTTCTGCGGGTCTGTGAATGTAAATTTTTTAATTTGAAATTTATTCAATTTGGTTTCTGTTTTCTTTTTCTTTTCATTGTTTTTGTTTCTGTTGACTGTTTTGATTTATTTGTCACTAAAAATTTCTTGAGTTTTCTTATTAGCCCAGTAATGAATTAAAAGTATGTGTTTTCCCTGATTTTAAGTCTCATTGTTTTGTTTCCAGAGGCCTATTCAGATATTCATACCATGTGCTGCAGAGGAAGGATATCACAGAATGTTTTGATTTGGATGACTGGTAGGAGAAATGGGAGAAGACTGTTTATAGCCCTGAAATGAGACCTAGAAGGGGAAGTCCCCACAGGAGACAGAGCAAGACAAGGAGTAAGTGCCTCAATGGAGGTGGGGAATTGGGAGGAAAATCTTGTGAATGTTTTTATGCTATAATAAGGAATTTGATTCAAGGTCACTGATACTGACACATCAAGACTGTCACTATAACTTGATGAATAATCAAGCTAGTATGTTACAATTTTTTAAAATAAATGGAGTTCTATAACTTTGGTAAATTAAAGTCTACAACTAGTAGCCCTTTGAAACTAACCCTTTTAACTTTTAAAGATTCTACTTGGAAAGTAGACACAACCATCATGGCTTAGTAAAGACACACCAGAATTCTAGCCTTTCTAAAACACAAAGAATAAAAGTGTGTTTGTGTGTATATGTTTAAAAATCCCTTTACATCTGACTTACCCACCTTCTTTTGGATCTGTTCCCTCTGGTCATCTACTTTGACCCAGGGATAGAATTTAAAAGTCACTGCACCATCTGGCAGTCTTTCTTGCCTTGCTTTTGACATAAGACTTCAGGGAAGCTCATACTATAGCAACAATGTGATACTCCCAGGCTGCCTGTTTCAGCATAGCTCATTGCTCAGAATGTTTCTCACAACTCATCTCTGTCTAGTCCTTTATACTAATCATGCAAATAAGTGTTCTCTCCTCTGTAATTCAAATGACTTAAAGGGAGGTGTACCTTTTACTTGCTATTTTCACTCCCGCTATGTCAGATAAGACATAAACATGGTGTTTTGCAAAGACATTGAATGAATAAATCAGTAAGTTGATAACTTGATTCCTATTTTCTGAAAATACCCCTTATAAGCCTTTCTCTTAGCCATAATTTCTTGTCCTCTGAGCCTCAGATTAAAAGCCAGCTCCTAACCAATATTACAGGCTCTGGGACTTATCATCCCAGAAAAATCCCACATCAGAAAAATGTGTCTGAAATATGCTTTCTGTCAGGTGTGGCAAGACAAATGCAAATATGATATTCTCCTTTTTTGGTAAATAAGTTGAGTACCATGTAAGTGGCATTCATTATATTCTATGTAATTCTACTTTTATTAAGCTCTCATTTTTCTTTAAATTACTACAAAGAGTACACTCTGTCAGAAGTATCAAATTTACAATGAACATGAGGTATCAAGACAATCAATTGCTTAGTTTTAGAAATCACTCACTTGCAAAAAAATGAAATTGTTTCCAGTGTGAAAACATAAACAATAGCAAAAACACAGTTGGATTTCGGGATGGCTTTTTTTTTTTTTGGTCAAAGACACTTAATTCATGATATAAGCCTCATTGACCAGAGAAGTAAAACAAGAGATAAAAATAATTTATCTGGAATAAAAGAAAAAAGTTATTCATTTTCAATTATTTTGAAATATCCAAATATTTTTAATTGGTGGATTTTATTTTATTGATTTCAAGCAATGTACAGTTGTCTCAGTTACATAACTTAGGCTTTCATAAAGGTGAAACAAAGGTCTAATCTCTACCGTCTCCACATGAATTACTAACATCACATATAAATATAGGATTTCCTGTACATCTGTTTCATAATCCTCCTCCCAGGATGACTAGCTAGAGAATTTAAATGTTGTGAAGGCTCTACACCAGCTGCCATGCTCAAAGAGCCCTTCCTCGAAAAAGTCTAGTGAATAGGCATAAAGAATGCCATTCTTGGAAGTAAGACTGGAGGCACCAGAAAAGTGTTCTTTTGCAGCAATTGAACTGTTATGTATCCTCAAATTTAACTCTAATCTAAAAAAAGATCTTTCCCTTGATTTGCATTTGTGATATAAACATTTACATAAAACCAAGAATTTAGGCAAATCAAAGGTTGCCACAATATGAATTATCTCAGTGGAAAAGATTACATTTATGATTTATGTGTATGATTGATTCATGTTTTTCTCACGTCTACTGTTCTAATGAAATAGACCACTCAGGTTTTAAGAGAAATTGATGTGTGCTTTCTTTTAAACATTGTCCAGTATCCCCCCTTCATTCGTACTTTCTTTCTACTAGAATACAAATAATGCGATCAGAAATGTAGAACCTGTAATACACATGGACCTAGGATAGCAGAATTCATGTTGAAAGTTTACCCACCCAAAAAGCTTCGTTTCCTAGACTACAGTAAAATATTTAATTAATAAAAGCACACAATTTTCACTCAAGTTGAATGTTATCTCTTCAATTGCTTAATAGTCTTCTTATGTAAGATAGTTGAAAAAAGTATAATTTAAGTAAAAATGAAAGTTGTAAAAAAATACAGATAATTTAATCTCCTCCCTTAAAAGTCTAGATGTATTCTAAAATATCAATCAATATTATAATGAAGCATTAGAAGGGAATATTTAGAGGGTAAATTCAATGATATAGCCCCCCAAATGATAAATTTCATGTGATGCACAGAGCAAAAACTCTTGAGGATATTTCAGTTTAACAGAATTTTCCCAGTGTACAAGTATTCAGTAAAGATAAAATTAACAGAAAGCTATTGACAAGGTTTAGTTACAATTTTATATGTTCTTCTTTGTAGAAGAGTCTCAAAAGTGTGATTGAATATGTTTGTTTAATTTGAAAAATCTAAGGAACTAATAAACTTGAAAGATAATTTACTTCTACAAATAGTAGTAGTTGTATTAACAGTTATAGTAGTAATGAGTACTAGTACTAATGGTAGTAGTAATAGTTGGTATTTGACCAGTGTGTGTTTGGGGAAGGCAATGGCAACCCACTCCAGTACTCTTGCCTGGAAAATCCCATGGACGGAGGAGCCTAGTAGGCTGTAGTCCATGAGGTTGCTAAGAGTCAGACACAACTGAGCGACTTCACTTTGACTTTTCACTTTCATGCATTGGAGAAGGAAATGGCAACCCACCTCAGTATTCTTGCCTGGAGAATCCCAGGGACGGGGGAGTCTGGTGGGCTGCTGTCTGTGGGGTCTCACAGAGTCAGACACGACTGAAACGACTTAGCAGCAGCAGCAGCAGCAGCAGCAACAGCAAAGAGATGTAAGAAATGGAAAAATCTTGCTTTATGGAAATCATTCTGTTATGAATGGACAGATTTAGGGGAGAGTGCTTTCCCAGGAGCTCAGTTGGTAAAGAATCCACCTGCAATGCGGGAGATGCTGGTTCAATTCATGGGTTGGGAAGATACCCTAAAGAAGGGACAGGCAAAACAACCCACTCCAGTATTCATGGGCTTCCCTCGTGGCTCAGTTGGTAAAGAATCTGCCTACACTGAGGGAGACCTGGGTTCAGATCTGATTTAGGAAGATCCCCTGGAGGAGGGTATGGTAACCTACTCCAGTATCCTTGCCCAGGGAATCCCCATGGTCAGAGGAGCCTGGTGGGCTGCAGTCCATGGGGGTCACAAAGATTGGGACATGACTGCACAACTTTCACTTCACTTGACTCCATGGAGCTAACTTTCTGATGTGATAGTCCCTAAACCAGGTCCCTTGCTCAGTAGCAAAAACCTAGAAGGAGTCTCAGCTTATAATAAAAAGAACAACTGGACAGAAGATGAGGTGAAAGTAACTTATCGTGTCCGACTCTTTGCAACCCCATGGATTGTACAGTCCATGGAATTCTCTAGGCCAGAGTACTGGAGTGGATAGCCTTTCCCTTCTCCAGGGGATCTTCTCAACCCAGGGATTGAACCCAGGTCTCCCACATTGCAGTCGGATTCTTGACCAGATGAGCCACCAGGGAAGCCCAAGAATACTGGAGTGGGTAGCCTATCACTTCTCCAGTGGATCTTCGCGTCCCAGGAATCAAACCTGGGTTGGAAGATGAGGTAATGGAGAGATTTTCAGTATTCACAATAAGGAAAGCTTACACTGAAATTAAATACATGCATCCAGGTTATTTGGTTTATTTAAATAATGCCCCATTCAAGGTTTTTAATTTCCATCATTGAAAAAATTTTAGATTGGTGATATTACAAACCTGAATGGTCTAGTGGTTTTCTCCACTTTCTTCCATTTCAGTCTGAATTTGGCAATAAGGAGTTCATGATCTGAGCCACCATCAGCTCCTGGTCTTGTTTTCGCTGACTGTATAGAGCTTCTCCATCTTTGGTTGCAAAGAATATAATCAACCTGATTTCGATGTCAACCATCTGGTGATGTCCATGTGTAGAGTCTTCTCTTGTGTTGTTGGAAAAGGGTGTTTGCTATGACCAGTGTGTTCTCTTGGCAGAGCTCCATTAACCTTTGCCCTGCTTCATTCTGTACTCCAAGGTCAAATTTTCCTGATATTCCAGATGTTTCTTGACTTCCTACAACTGTATTCCAGTCCTTTATAATGAAAAGGACATCTTTTTTGGGTGTTAGTTCTAAAAGGTCTTGTAGGTGTTCACAGAACTGTTCAACTTCAGGTTCTTCAGCATTACTGGTTGGGGCATAGACTTGGATTACTGTGATATTGAATGGTTTGCCTTGGAAACGAACAGAGATTATTCTGTCATTTTTGAGATTGCATCCAAGTACTGAATTTCAGACTCTTTTGTTGACTATAATGGCTACTCCATTTCTTCTGAGGGATTCCTGCCCACAGTAGTAGATATAATGGTCATCTGAGTTAAATTCACCTATTCCAGTGTGTTTTAGTTCACTGATTCTTAGAATGTCAGTTTTCATTCTTGTCATCTCCTGTTTGACCACTTCCAATTTGCCTTGATTCATGGACCTGACATTCCAGGTTCCTATGCAATATTGCTCTTTACAGCATTGGACCTTGCTTCTATCACCAGCCCCATCCACAACTGGGTGCTATTTTTGCTTTGGTGCCATTCCATCATTCTTTCTGGAGTTATTTCTGCACCGATCTCCACTAGCATATTGGGCATCTACTGACCTGGAGAGTCCACCTTTCAATATCTTATCTTTTTGCCTTTTCATACTGTTCATGGGGTTTCAAGGCAAGAATACTGAAGGGTTTGCCATTCCCTTCCCAGTGGACCACATTCTGTAAGACCTCTCTACCATGACCTGTCCATCTTGGGTTGCCCCACCCAGCATGGCTTAGTTTCACTGAAATAGTTTCAAGAAATAGAGGAAAACAATAGAATGGGAAAGACTAGAGATCTCTTCAAGAAAACTAGAAATACTAAGGGAACATTTCATGCAAAGATGGGCTCGATAAAAGACAGAAATGGTATGGACCTAACAGAAGCAGAAGATATTATGAAGAGGTGGCAAGAATACACAGAAGAACTGTACAAAAAAGATCTTCACAACCCAGATAATCATGATGGTGTGATCACTCACCTAGAGCCAGACATCCTGGAATGTGAAGTCAAGTGGGCCTTAGAAAGCATCACTATGAACAAAGCTAGTGGAGGTGATGGAATTCTAGTTGAGATATTTCAAATTCTGAAAGATGATGCTGTGAAAGTGCTTCACTCAATATGCCAGCAAATGTGGAAAACTCAGCAGTGGCCACAGGACTGAAAAAGGTCAGTTTCATTCCAATCCCAAAGAAAGGCAATGCCAGAGAATGCTCAAACTATCGCATAATTGCACTCATCTCACACCCTAGTAAAATAATGCTTAAAATTCTCCAAGCCAGGCTTCAGCAATATGTGAACCATGAACTTCCTGATGTTCAAGCTGGTTTTAGAAAGGGCAGAGGAACCAGAAATCAAATTTCCAACATCTTCTGGGTCATTGAAAAAGCAAAGAGTTCCAGAAAAACACCTATTTCTGCTTTATTGACTATACTAAAGCCTTTGACTGTGTGGATCACAATAAACTGTGGACAATTCTGAAAGAGATGGGAATACCAGACCACCTGACCTGCCTCTTGAGAAATTTTTATGCAGGTTAGGAAGCAACAGTTAGAACTGGACATGGAACAACAGACTGGTTCCAAATAGGAAAAGGAGTACGTCAAGGCTGTATATTGTCACCCTGCTTATTTAACTTATATGCAGAGTACATCATGAGAAATGCTGGACTGGAAGAAGCACAAGCTGGAATCAAGATTGCCGGGAGAAATATCAATAACTTCAGATATGCAGATGACACCACCCTTATGGCAGAAAGTGAAGAGGAACTCAAAAGCCTCTTGATGAAAATGTAAGAGGAAACTGAAAAAGTTGACTTAAAGCTCAACATTCAGAAAACGAAGATCATGGCATCCAGTCCCATCACTTCATGACATATAGATGGGGAAACAGTAGAAACAGTGGCTGACTTTATTTTTCTGGGCTCCAAAATCACTGCAGATGGTGACTGCAGCCATGAAATTAAAAGACGCTTACTCCTTGGAAGGAAAATTATGACCAACCTAGATAGCATATTCAAAAGCAGAGACATTACTTTGCCAACAAAAGTTTGTCTAGTCAAGGCTATGGTTTTTCCAGTGGTCATGTTGGGTGTGAGAGTTGAACTGTGAAGAAGGCTGAGTGCCGAAGAATTGATGCTTTTGAACTGTGGTGTTGGAGAAGACTCTTGAGAGTCCCTTGGACTGCAAGGAGATCCAACCAGTCCATCCTAAAGGAATCAGTCCTGGGTGTTCATTGGAAGGACTGATGTTGAAGCTGAAACTCCAGTACTTTGGCCACTTGATGCAAACAGCTGACTCATTTGAAAAGACCTGGATGCTAGGAAAGGTTGAGGGCAGGAGGAGAAGGGGACAATAGAGGGTGAGATGGTTGGATGGCATCACCAACTCAATGGACATGGGTGTGGGTGAACTCTGGGAGTTGGTGATGGACAAGGAGGCCTGGCGTGCAGTGGTTCATGAGGTTGCAAAGAGTCAGACACGACTGAGCGACTGAACTTGCCAACTGACTGATATTACAAACAATAATATTCTTGTCATTAATTTCCAGAAAGAAATTATATTACATTTTTTTACTCATACAATTAGTATTTATTAAATGTCTAACTTTTGCTTGGTGCCAGGATTTCAAAGCAAAATAAGTTATATTCTCAGTGTAAAAGTAGCTTACAGTTTAGTGGGGAGAACACTGATTCTGAAGTATGAAAAAGATATTAAACTTTTAAATGATATTTTAAAACTTGATAATAACTTATCAATATTTCCTAAGATTAAGAGTTTTACACAAAATGAAAAATGTCATCTGCTCAACTGAAATGAATCTATTTTTATTAAAAATTTCTTTGTGAAATATACTATCCAAAGAACATTAAATTGAAAACAAACCTGCCTAATGATTTAATCAAGCACTTAATGAAATTCAATTATGTCATAAAAATTTTCTGACAAAAATAAGGTTTAGCACATTATTCTCCAAGGCTTCTTATAGATTAACTTGTAAAATACAAACTTTAAGATTCTTTGCTTAAAACTAATGAATTGTATGTCAAACTATATTGCATAAAAATAAACACCTAGCATTATTTTAACACAGAAGAGTAATTAGACATTTACCAATCCTCACTGCATTCCTAAACTCACCATGTTACATATAATAGGTGCTTAATAGAAAAAATGTTGAATAAGTGAATAAGACAAGAAGCATTTTAATCTATACTGTATGCTAAATAATACACAAATTGAAAAAAAGAAAGTTTCTTAGGGGTTAATTACATATTTGGAAAAGGTATAGCAACATAAATATTCTATTTTAAATTTTCTACTTTCTTATTTTGCTTTAGGAAAGTAATAGTTAATATATCTCCAACTACAAGGAAGCTAGGTAATTTAATATAAATATATAATTTGGTGTTGTAGCATATGAAACTGTTTCATGGATGACCCTGGTAAAACTTTTAGACTCAGTAAATAAAGAATAAATATGCCTTTCTCTCTCTCTCAACCCAATTCAAAATAGAAAGACATGAGTATTTTGCAAAGGAAAATCAAGCAAACTTATGTAGATGTACTTAATAACAAACAAATAGTTTAAGTTATTTCAAAAGGGAAATCCTTAATTTTCAGACATGGAGGAGACAATCAGGGGACGTAATTAAAGCTAACTGCAAAGAAATTCATTATACTTTCTGAAATATGTAGGTTGTTTATGTGTGTGAGCAGAGAGAGGAACCCCACTCCAGTACTCTTGCCTGGAAAATCCCATATACGGAGGAGCCTGGAAGGCTGCAGCCCATGGGGTCGCTAAGAGTTGGACATGACTGAGTGACTTCACTTTCACTTTTCACTTTCATGCATTGGAGAAGGAAATGGCAACCCACTCCAGTGTTCTTGCCTGGAGAATCCCAGGGACGGGGGAGCCTGGTGGGCTGCTGTCTATTGGGGTCGTACAGAGTCGGACACGACTGAAGTAACTTAGCAGCAGCAGCAGCAGCAGAGAGAGGAAAGCATATAGATAATGGATAGTATTTCACACAGGTGAATTTAATTCATTACACTTAAACATAAAACTAAACTGACAAAGTCTACTGATAATTTCCTCAAATTTTGTAAAGTTCATTGCCATTTCATAACATTTTATGTGTCTTAATAAAATGTACTGTTTTGAAGCTCATAAATATAATTAATGTTCACTGCAAATAGAACATAAATATCCCCATATCATACTTCCATATTTTCTAACATCAGTAACTTGAACTTGTATATGAAGTGATACAGTTCTCACATGTCCTTTGCATTCTTAACTTTCGTTGGGTTTGAGGATAAAATGTAAAACTTTCAATCTAGAAAATAATTTAAAACCAATTGAAATCATAACTTGAAACCTTCCAAAAAAGAGAACTTCAGGCCAAGATGTCCTCACTACTAAACTTTTAAGAACATTAAAGGAATAAGTGATACAATATTTATACCAACTATTCTAGAGAATAGAAAAGGAGGAACTACTTCCAGATAAGTTTTTGAAACCAGCATAATCACTATACCAATGTGTGGTGTGACCATTGCAAGAATGGAAAATTGTAACATTTCTCATGTGTAAAACCACATACAAAATTTTTACAATCCTATATACATACATATAGATAGATAGATAGATACCTATATATATGGGCAGCACCATATTTTAGGTAGCAATTACTTTGTAAATTTGAAATTATGTCCCAAGCAATTGATAAAATGTATTATATTAATAATATATGACCATATCCAGAAAAAGCATTTAAAGTATTCAATAACCATTCAATAATGCATTTAAATAAGCATTTAAAATAATCAATTCATTTAAAAAGTCAATGTTTATTAATGATAAACATTCTCCTAGAACTGGAAATTGAAGGGACCTTTGTTAATCTCATAAAGGATACCTACCAAGAAATTTATAGGTATCATTCTAAAAGGTAGGTTACAATGCTTTCTTATTTAAATGGAAAAAGGATAAGGATGTTCAGTCTCCCTACTTCTTTTCAATTTTGTACTGAAAGTACTTGCCAAGGAGAAGAGAAGGTAATTAAACTTATAAATATTAGAGAAAAGAGATAAAATTATTTTTTCACAGATGGCAGAAGTATGTTTAGAAAATTCAAAAGAATCTATATAATATAGATATTAATAAGTAAATTTAGAAAGCATTCAATACATGATCAATATGTTTCTATCTACTAGAAACAAACAACTGGAAAAATTTTTGAATATTATTTACAATATTATTAAAACCAAATGTGTTAGGGCTTTTCCAAAAAAAAAAAAAAATGTATCAGATCTTTGCTGAGAGGATTTTTTAAAAATCTAAATAAATAATGTGCTTTTCCTGCTCATGGACTGGAAACTCAATATTGTTCTCCCAGTTTGATCTACAGTTTTAATGAAATAACAATCCAAATCTCTGAATGCTTTATTTTTTTCCAGTAATAGAGAAACTTTTAAAAACCATATGGAAATACAAAGGGTTTATATTGGCACAATACAAGCTTTTAAAAAAAAATTGGAGGATATATACAACCAGATTTCACACTTACATGAAAGCTGCAGTAATGAAGACAGTTGAATGTTCATGCAAGGATAAGCTCTGGATTTATGACATCAGCACTCTTCAATTTAGGGGGAAAGGTGAGCTTTTCAATATCATGCTAGAACATTTCTTATCCATTTAAAAAAATAAGAAAAAAACTTGACTTTCTGCATGCCATGTTTCGAATGTGAAAAAAAAGTGAATATATCTTCTTGAAGAAAACATCTTCATGGCCTTGTGGTAGGTAGAACATATCTTATGCTGCTGCTGCTAAGTCGCTTCAGTCGTGGCCGACTCTGTGCAACCCCATAGACAGCAGCCCAACAGGCTCCCCCGTCCCTGGGATTCTCCAGGCAAGGATACTGGAGTGGGTTGCCATTTCCTTCTCCAATGCATGAAAGTGAAAACTCAAAGTGAAGTCACTCAGTCATGTCCGACTCTTAGCGACCCCATGGATTGCAGCCCACCAGGCTCCTCCGTCTATGGGATTTGCCAGGCAAGAGTATTGGAGTGGGGTGCCATTGCCTTCTCCGAGAACATCTCTTATATAGGATGCCACAACCAAAAACTACACTTGGGAAGCCAATAACATGCAAAACAAGGAAACAAGTAAAACAATATTCAGTGTCCTTATATATCAAATTATTCTACAGTCCAGCTGTAAGTATCTACATTTGAATTGTTCACCAGGAATAATGAGTCTTTTTCTTAAATTTGGATATCTTAAACATCACAGTTCAGAAGAACACATTTCACCTTTCACTGTTAATATAAAAATTGCACATTTTAAAAAATGCAGTTTAACACCATAATATAGAGAACATGGGGAATGTAGAATGTACAGAGTTTTGGTTTTTGTTCACTTGCTAAGTTGCATCTGACTCTTTGTGACCACATGGACTGCAGCACACCAGGCTTTCCTTTCCTTCACTATCTCCTGGAGTTTCCTCAAATTCATTCCTACTGAGTCAATGATGCTATCTAACATCTCATCCTCTGCGACCCCTTCTCCTCTTGCCCTCAATTTTTCCCAGCGTCAGGGTCTTTTCTAGTGAGTCAGCTCTTCGCTTTAGCTGGCCAAAGTATTAGAGCTTCAGCTTCAGTATCAGTGTTCCAATGAATATTCAGGGTTGATTTCCTTGAAGTTCACAGGACTCACAAAAGTCTTCTCCAGCACCATAGTTCAAAAATACCAATTTTTCGGCACTCAGCCTTTAACGTGTATGAAGTGGTAGCCCTTAAATATCCTGTTAGCCTGCAATAAACACTGATTGCATTTGTATGCCTAACCTTGGTGCCCACGTACACACACACACACATACTCACACTGATTCTATATGATAAAAAAATTTTTTGAATCATGCTATGTATGTGATTTATATAGAAGAGGTGAGTTAAAAATGGAATGAAATAATATAAAAGTTTCAATTCAAAGTTTATTCATTTTCACCCTAAATCTCAGATGATTTGATCCCCAATATTGCTTCTGGCAAAATTTGATCCAAATATTATTTTATTTTTTAAATTTGTTTTATATTGGAGTATAGTTGATTTACAATATTATGTTAGTTTCAGGTGTACATCAAAGTGATTTAGTTATTCCTATACATATATCTATTCTTTTCCCATATAGGTTATTTGATCAATTTCTTTATTATATATATATATTTATTGGCTGTTCTGGGTCTTTGTTGCTGTACAGGTTTTTTCTGTGGTTGCAGCAAGTGGGGCTACTCTCTAGTTGCAGTGCCCAGTCTTGTCATTGCTGTGGTTTCTCCTGTTGCAGAGCATGGGCTCTAGGGTGCACAGGCTTCAGTAATTGTGGCCCCAGGGCTCTAGAGCGCAGGCTTGATAGTTCTGACCCATGGGCTTCATTGCTCCACGGCATATGGGATCTTCCCAGATAAGGGACTGAGTCTGTCTCCTGCATTGGCAAGCAGATTCTTTACCACCAAACCACCAGGAAAGCCTTTCCATTTAGGTTATTGTATTCAGTAGAGTTCCCCTAGTTGTTTATCTGGGAGTCCCTGTGGCTGAACTGGTACAGAATCTGCCCGCAATGTGGGAGACCTGGGTTCGATCCCAGATTTGGGAAGATCCCCTGGAGAAGGGAAAAGCTACTCACTCCAGTATTTTTGCTGTTTTATAGCAGTGTGTATATGTTAATTCCAACCTCCTGATTTACCTCTCCACCACCTTTCCCCTTTGGTAAATTTAAATTTGTTCTCTGAGTCTGTGAGTCTCTTTCTGTTTTGTAAATAAGTTCATTTACATCATTTCTTAGGTTCCCCATGTAAGTGATATCATATGATCTTTGTTTTTATCTGTCTGACTTCTTTTTTTTTTTTTTCGTGAAACAGAAGTCACAGTTCAGTTTATTTTGTGATGATGTAAACTTCACAATTCTTCCGGCCAGATAAAAAAAAAAAATGAATCTACTGCTATATCTGAGAAATCTCAAGTATTGTAGTCCCACCCTGCCTAAAGTCTAGGGAGATGGAGACAGTGCCACTGGGGTCTTTGTGACTGTCTGTCTCCCTGGGGTTGGACACTACCTTCCCTGCACACAAGGGGAGGGTGGTCAGGGAAGCACAGCTCACTGGTGAGAGGGGGAGAGCTACCTGGGAGGGGAGGAATATGATGTGAGCCCAGGGATACAGGCAGGATTTGATGACATGAAGATGCAGTCGGCGATCTCCCTTGGTGTTGGGCCAGTGAGAACTAGGGATAGTTGTTGGATTCTGTCCTGTCCTAGCCCAGCCTGGATTTTTTTTTAATTTATTTATTTTAATTGGAGGCTAATTACTTTACAATATTGTAGTGGTTTTTGCCATACATTGACATGAATCAGCCATGGGTGTATATATGTTCCCCATCCTGAACCCCCTCCCACCTCCCTCCCCATCCCATCCTTCAGGGTCATCCCAGGGCACCAGCCCTGAACACCCTGTCTCATGCATCAAACCTGGACTGGCAATCTGTTACACATATGATAATATACATGTTTCAATGCTATTCTCTCAAATCATCCCACCCTCACCTTCTCCCACATGTCCAAAAGACTGTTCTTAACAGCTGTGTCTCTTTCGCTGTCTCGCATACAGGGTTATTGTTACCATCTTTCTAAATTCCAAATATATGCATTAGTATACTGTATTGGTGTTTTTCTTTCTGGCTTACTTCACTCTGTAAAATAGGCTCCAGTTTCATCCACCTCATGAGAACTGATTCAAATGTATTCTTTTTAATGGCTGAGTAATACTCCATTGTGTATATGTACCACTGCTTTCTTATCCATTCGTCTGGTGATGGACATCTAAGTTGCTTCCATGTCCAGGCTATTACAAACAGTGCTGCAATGAACATTGGGGTACACGTGTCTCGTTCAATTCTAGTTTCCTCGGTGTGTATGCCCAGCAGTGGGGTTGCTGGATCATAAGGCAGTTCTATTTCCAGTTTTTTAAGGAATCTCCACACTGTTCTCCATAGTGGCTGTACTAGTTTGCATTCCCACCAACAGTGTAAGAGGGTTCCCATTTCTCCACACCCTCTCCAGCATTTATTGCTTGTAGACTTTTGGATAGCAGCCATTCTGACTGACGTGAGATGATATCTCATTGTGGTTTTGATTTACATTTCTCTGATAATGAGTGATGTTGAGCATCTTTTCATGTGTTTGTTAGCCATTTTATGTCTTCTTTGGAGAAATGTCTATTTAGTTCTTTGGCCCATTTTTTAAAAAATTTTATTGTATTTTGAAACTTTACAATATTGTATTGGTTTTGCCAAATATCAAAATGAATCCACCACAGGTACACATGTGTTCCCCATCCTGAACCCTCCTCCCTCCTCCCTCCCCATACCATCCCTCTGGGTCGTCCCAGTGCACCAGGCCCAAGCATCCAGTATCGTGCATCGAACCTGGACTGGCGACTCGTTCCATATATGATATTATACGTATTTCAATGCCATTCCCCCAAATCATCCCACCCTCTCCCTCTCCCACAGAGTCCAAAAGACTGTTCTATACATCAGTGTCTCTTTTGCTGTCTCATATACAGGGTTATTGTTACCATCTTTCTAAATTCCATATATATGCGTTAGTATACTGTATTGGTGTTTTTCTTTCTGGCTTACTCCACTCTGTATAATAGGCTCCAGTTTCATCCACCTCATTAGAACTGATTCAAATGTATTCTTTTTAATGGCTGAGTAATACTCCATTGTGTATATGTACCACTGCTTTCTTATCCATTCATCTGCTGATGGACATCTAGGTTGCTTCCATGTCCTGGCTATTATAAACAGTGCTGCGATGAACATTGGGGTACACGTGTCTCTTTCCCTTCTGGTTTCCTCAGTGTGTATGCCCAGCAGTGGGATTGCTGGATCATAAGGCAGTTCTATTTCCAGTTTTTTAAGGAATCTCCACACTGTTCTCCATAGTGGCTGTACTAGTGTACATTCCCACCAACAGTGTAAGAGAGTTCCCTTTTCTCCACACCCTCTCCAGCATTTATTGCTTGTAGACTTTTGGATTGCAGCCATTCTGACTGGCCCATTTTTTTGATTGGGTTGTTTGATTTCCTGGAATTGAGCTGCAGGAGTTGCTTGTATATTTTTGAGCTTAATTCTTTGTCAGTTGCTTAGTTTGCTACTATATTCTCCCGTCCTGAAGGCTGTCTTTTCACCTTGCTTATAGTTTCCTTCATTGTGCAAAAGCTTTTAAGTTTAATTATGTCCCATTTGTTTATTTTTGATTTATTTCCATTACTCTGGGAGGTGGGTCATAGAGGATCCTGCTGTGACTTATGTCAGAAAGTGTTTTGCCTATGTTTTCCTCTAGGAGTTTGATAGTTTCTGGTCTTATGTTTAGATCTTTAATCCATTTTGAGTTTATTTTTGTGTATGGTGTTAGAAAGTGTTCTAGTTTTATTCTTTTACAAGGTTGACCAGTTTTCCCAGCACCACTTGTTAAAGAGATTTTCTTTTCTCCATTGTATATTCTTGCCTCATTTGTCAAAGATAAGGTGTCCATAGGTGCATGATTTATCTCTGGGCTTTCTATTTTGACCATTGATCTATATTTCTGTCTTTGTGCCAGTACCATACTGTCTTTATGACTGTAGCTTTGTAGTATAGCCTGAAGTCAGGCAGGTTGATTCCTCCAGTTCCATTCTTCTTTCTCAAGATTGCTTCGGCTATTTGAGTTTTTTTGTATTTCCATACAAATTGTGAAATTATTTGTTCTAGTTCCCTGAAAAATACCGTTGGTAGCTTGATAGGGATTGCATTAATCTATAGATTGCTTTGAGTAGTATACTCTTTTTCACTATATTGATTCTTCCAATCCATGAACATGGTATATTTCTCCATCTATTTGTGTCCTCTTTGATTTCTTTCATCATTGTTTTATAGTTTTCTATATGTAGGTCTTTTGTTTCTTTAGGTAGATATATTCCTAAGTATTTTATTCTTTTTGTTGCAATGGTGAATGGAATTGTTTCCTTAATTTCTCTTTCTGTTTTCTCATTGTTAGTGTATAGGAATGCAAGGGATTTCTGTGTGTTAATTTTATATCCTGCAACTTTACTATATTCATTAATTAGCTCTAGTAATTTTCTGATGGAGTCTTTAGGGTTTTCTATGTAGAGGATCATGTCATCTGCAAACAGTGAGGGTTTTACTTCTTCTTTTCCAACCTGGATTTCTTTTATTTCTTTTTCTGCTCTAATTCCTGTGGCTAAAACTTCCAAAACTATGTTGAATAGTAGTGGTGAGAGTAGGCACCCTTGTCTTGTTCCTGACTTTAGGGGAAATGCTTTCAATGTTTCACCATTGAGGATAATGTTTGCTGTGGGTTTGTCATATATAGCTTTTATTATGTTGAGGTATGTTCCTTCTATTCCTGCTTTCTGAAGGGTTTTTATCTGACTTATTTCTTTAATATGATAATTTGTGGATCTATTCATGTTGCTGCAAATGGCAATATTTCATTCTTTTTATGGCTGAGTAATGTTTCTTTGTGTGTGTGTGTGCCTGCATGCTCAGTTGCTAAGTCGTCTTTGACCCTTTGCGACACCATAAACTGTAGCCCACCAGGCTCCTCTGTCCATGGAATTTTCTGAGCAATAATATTGGAGTGGGTTGCAATTTCCTACTCCATGGGGTCTTCCTGACCCAGGGATCAAAGCTATGTCTCCTGCATCTCCTGCATTGGCAGGTGGATTCTTAACCACTGAGCCACCTGGGAAGCCCTTGTATTTATTGTAGCACTATTTGCAATAACCAAGACATGGAAGTAACTTAAATGTCCATCAACAGATGAATGGATAGATAAGATGTGGTATATTTTCTTTATCCATTCATCTGCTGATGGACACTTAAGTTCCATATCTTGGCTATTGTAAATAGTGCTGCAATGAATATTGAGGTGCATGTATCTTTTCAAAGTGTGATTTTCCCTGAATATATGCCCAGGAGTGAGATTACTGGATCATATGATAGTTCTGCATTTATTTTTTTAAGGAACTTTCGTACTGTTGTCCATGGTGGCTATAGCAGTTTACATTATCACCAAGTGGGTAGGAGGATTCCCTTTTCTCCACATCCTCACCAGCATTTATTGTTTGTAGAGTTATATATTTTATATATATATATATATATGTGTGTGTGTATATAAAATGGCCATTCTGACCAGCGTGAGGTGATACCACATTGTTGTTTTGATTTGTATTTCTCTAATAGTTAGTGATGCTGACTAAATATTATCTTAATAAGGCCATATTTCAGGTATTTGAAATATTTTTCTATTTGCTCTATCTCAAAATGCTACTTTTCCAACATTTGTTTTTAACAGAAATAGTATTTGAATTTACTTAGCAACAATCTCAGGCATTAACATTTGATCCATTTAATTACATGGCAGTGGTTATTAGAAATTTTGTGAGTCTGCTTTTACACCTGCACACTTGTTTCTTCAAATTTAAAAGTGAAAATGGCAGAAACTAATGGAGCATATAGGGAATTAATTGATGTTGTTTCACTCAGCAGAAGATTTGACTACTGTGAAGAAGGACTGAAAAATTTTAAACTACAAGGTGATGGTGAGGATGCTAGATATCAGGAGACCAGAGATCACACAAGTAAGCTAAAATGTTATTTATTATATAAAATTTTATGTGCACTGTGCTTAGTCACTTCAGTTGTGTCCGACTCTTTGCAACCCCATGGACTGTAGCCCACCAGGCTCCTCTGACAGTGCGGATTCTCCAGGCAAGAATACTGGAGTGGGTTGCCATGCCCTCCTTCAGGGGATCTTCCCAATCCAGGGATCAAACCCACGTCTGCTGCATTGCAGGCAGATTCTTTACCATCTGAGCCACCAGAGAAGCCCATAAAATGTAATATATTATATCAAATCCATCAGTTATGCTGTATCAATGAACACAGTAAATTACAGACCTTGGCCCACTTATTTCTGGGAATTCTTTTAATATTTATTATCACGAGATATGTGAATCAATATTTAGAGATAACTTAACCTTGCTTTTATGAATTAATTTTTTTACAAAATTGTATTCTCTTTCAGAAGTAAATTTTATATATAGATCAAATATATCCCATATCTTTATTTTATGGGCCACAAAAAATTGATGTGTGATTACAAAACATGATATAAACTACAACTTCTAGATTTTCTAGTCATTCAGTTTTTAAAGAAGTGAACTTCATTTTCCTAACCCCTAGCATTCTGCTCTCCACACGTTGTTTAAAACCCTTCTGTCTGAAGGAATGTCTTACCCTATGCCTGTCCTTTTGTACTTCATTTTGTCAGCAGTGCATTTCCTCATTTCTGAGACATTCCTTTAAAAGTAACACCAGAGCTGGTTTGCAGAAAAACATGCATAATATTGTTAGAAACATGGAATGTCTAAGTGTAGGGCATGTGGCTGCTGTTAGTTTCCCCATGAAGCCCAGTAAGGGCTTATAGCTCTTGATTGAAGGAGGTTTATTTAAATATTTTCCTTTCACTGGGAGGTGTAAGCACATCTGTTTATTATTCTGACTATCCAGAGCCTAGTTTTTGGACCAAACACACATATGCAATACACAAATGCATATACATCTTTTCCAAGACAAAAAAAAAATACTACTTTTTAGGTATAATATAATTTTAATACATGAGAAGGAAGAAAATAGATTTCCTAACATTTTCATTATTTACCCTCTGCTTCTTTACCAGTAAAGTTAGTTATTTATTTTTCAGAACTGAGCTTACTGTGCTTTCTCAGACTCAAGAAAACAAGATAGTAGATGGTTGTGGAAGCGAGCTTCTCTTAGTGATGTCCGCTGAGTATAAAGAGAAAGACTTTGAGAAAGTCATCCTAATTATGACTAAACTGTCGTTTTAACTGAGTCTTCATTTGTTAAAATTTCTATCCTGGAAAATTCAAAGGAATAGTTTTATTTTCCCAGTTAAATATATCAAGATTGATATAATTCTTAGTTGATTTTAGCAATGTTAGAAAAATGATGTTACTACTAGTTGTTTTGAAAAATATAAGTAAAAGATACACTCATTCAGTACCTGTTGGTAATAATTCTTGATCAGCATTTGAAATTTACAATTCTTGGGAGTAATTTTTCTATGCTACATGCTATTCATATTGTTTTATTTATAAAATATTTATTGAACAAGTATAATGCTGAGAGATGTTGATTCAAATTTAATCACAATATTTTACTCAAAGCTGTTCACAATAAAATTGAAGGGATTCTGTGTACATAAATTTTTTAAATATAATACAAAATGTTTCTTAAACTATAATGTACATATAATCTGGAAATCTTGTCCAATGTGACTTTAATTTAGTATATCTGAATCATTTATATTCTAACAAGTTCACAGGTAATGCAGCTATAACTGGTATGAGGACCAGTTACATGCATATGCTTTACAGCATCAGATAGGAGTGGCACAACTCCCAAACCTGAGCTGTGACTCAAAGGATTGGTAAGAATTTACCACATAGAGAACATAGATAAAGGTGTTTTTACATGGGAAAAGAAAAAACACAGCAAGAGCCTCAGAAACTCTTAGAACAAATACTCTAAGTGTGGCTCAACTTCATTACCCAAGGCAGAGTGTGGGGCAGCTGCCTTAAACTAGGGTGCCACATTGTCAGCTATACCGAGGCAAACTTGAGAAATGGGAGAATTGTTCCAGCATTTTAACATTACTTCCTTTCTTCCTTTTCTATATGCTCTACCTTTTATCCCCACTCTTATTTTGTGCCCTGTTCTTTCTTACCAACAGTTGCTGTCATCCTATCAGCAGAACTTAGGTACTTCATTAAGTTTTAAAATTTCCCCTAACCCAGTATTTTCATAGAGGACTTTCTAGAGACTGACACACTAGCTGCAATTGAAAGGAAACAGCTATTCTGAAAGAATGATACATGAGACGTATAGAGTACAGAAAAACCTCAGAGATTTTCTGTATTTAGAAAGTGAATGTACCAGTACTCCTGTTAAACCTTGTTTTATTTTCCAGGAAAATAAGTGACTACACAGTTTGTGGCAGACTATGTATTCTGAGGTGAAAATTGGGGGAAGGATAGGGAATAGACAAGTGTCTGCATTGATCCAGACTTGAGAGAAAAACGTTTAGGAGAATATTTCATGATACTGAGGGGTGGGATGGGGAGGGAGGTGGGAGGGGTGTTCAGGATGGGAACACATGTACACCCATGGCTGATTCATGTCAGTGTATGGCAAAACCCACTACAATATTGTAATTAGCCTCAATTAAAATAAATAAATTAAAATATATCATTAGGCGCAGCCGAGAGGAGCCACTCCACGTCCGAGGTCAGGGGCAGAAGCCGGGAGGACCCCATACCCGAAGGGCGGCGGCCAAGAGGAGTTACCCCACATCCGAGGTCAGGGGCAGCGGCTGAGAGTACCAGAGTGCGACGGTGCAGGAACGGCAGAGAGGAACTACCCCGCGTCTGAGGTAAGGTGGGGCAGCCGAGAGGAGCGACGACGAGAGGAGTTACCCCATGTCCGAGGTCAGGGGCAGCGGCCGGGAGGAGCTACCCCATGCCCCCAAGCCCGAGGCCAAGGGCGGTGGCCGGGAGGACCAACCCCACGTCCAAGGAGCCGTGGCTGCGTGGGCGCAGGAGGGCTTAGAGGAGCTATCCCACGTTGAAGGTCAGGAAGAGCGGCGGTGAGGAGATACCCCTCATCCAAGGTAAGGAACAATGGCTGCGCTTTGCTGGAGCAGCCGTGAAGAGATAGCCCATGCCCAAGGTAAGAGAAACCCAAGTAAGACGGTAGGTGTTGCAAGAGGGCATCAGAGGGCAAACACACTGAAACCATACTCACAGAAAACTAGTCAAATCTAATCACACTAGGACCACAGCCTTGTCTAACTCAATGAAACTAAGCCATGCCCGTGGGGCAACCCAAGACAGGTGGGTCATGGTGGAGAGATCTGACAGAATGTGGTCCACTGGAGAAGGGAATGGCAAACCACTTCAGTATTCTTGCCTTGAGAACCCCATGAACAGGATGAAAAGGCAAAATGATAGGATACTGAAAGAGAAACTCCCCAGGTCAGTAGGTGCCCAATATGCTACTGGAGATCAGTGGAGAAATAACTCCAGAAAGAATGAAGGGATGGAGCCAAAGCAAAAACAATACCCAGCTGTGGATGTGACTGGTGATAGAAGCAAGGTCCGATGCTGTAAAGAGCAATATTGCATAGGAACCTGGAATGTCAGGTCCATGAATCAAGGCAAATTGGAAGTGGTCAAACAAGAGATGGCAAGAGTGAATGTCGACATTCTAGGAATCAGCGTACTCAAATGGACTGGAATGGGTGAATTTAACTCAGATGACCATTATATCTACTACTGCAGGCAGGAATCCCTCAGAAGAAATGGAGTGGCCATCATGGTCAACAAAAGAGTCCGAAATGCAGTACTTGGATGCAATCTCAAAAACGACAGAATGATCTCTGTTCATTTCCAAGGCAAACCATTCAATATCACAGTAATCCAAGTCTATGCCCCAACCAGTAACACTGAAGAAGCTGAAGTTGAACAGTTCTAGGAAGACCTACAAGACCTTTTAGAACTAACACCCAAAAAAGATGTCCTTTTCATTATAGGGGACTGGAATGCAAAAGTAGGAAGTCAAGAAACACCTGGAGTAACAGGCAAATTTGGTCTTGGAATACGGAATGAAGCAGGGCAAAGACTACTAGAATTTTGCCAAGAAAATGCACTGGTCATAACAAACACCCTCTTCCAACAACACAAGAGAAGACTCTATACGTGGACATCAGATGGTCAACACTGAAATCAGATTGATTATATTCTTTGCAGCCAAAGATGGAGAAGCTCAATACAGTCAGCAAAAAAAAAGACCAGGAGCTGACTGTGGCTCAAACCATGAACTCCTTATTGCCAAATTCAGACTTAAATTGAAGAAAGTAGGGAAAACCACTAGACCATTCAGGTACAACTTAAATCAAATCCCTTATGATTATGCAGTGGAAGTGAGAAATAGATTTAAGGGCCTGGATCTGATAGATAGAGTGCCTGATGAACTATGGAATGAGGTTCATGACATTGTACAGGAGACAGGGATCAAGACCATTCCCATGGAAAAGAAATGCAAAAAAGCAAAATGGCTGTCTGGGGAGGCCTTACAAATAGCCATGAAAAGAAGAGAAGTGAAAAGCAAAGGAGAAAAGGAAAGATATAAACATCTGAATGCAGAGTTCCAAAGAATAGCAAGAAGATAAGAGAGCCTTCTTCAGCAATCATTGCAAAGAAATAGAGGAAAACAACAGAATGAGAAAGACTAGGGATCTCTTCAAGAAAATCAGATATACCAAAGAAACATTTCATGCAAAGGTGGGTTTGATAAAGGACAGAAATGGTATGGACCTAACAGAAGCAGAAGATATTAAGAAGAGATGGCAAGAATACACAGAAGAACTGTGCAAAAAAGATCATCACAACCCAGATAATCACAATGGTGTGATCACTGACCTAGAGCCAGACATCCTGGAATGTTAAGTCAAGTGGGCCTTAGGAAGCAGCACTACGAACAAAGCTAGTGGAGGTGATGGAATTCCAGTGGAGCTATTCCAAATCGTGAAAGATGATGCTGTGAAAGTGCTGCACTCAAAATGCCAGCAAATTTGGAAAACTCAGCAGTGGCCACAGGACTGGAAAAGGTCAGTTTTCATTCCAATCTCAAAGAAAGGCAATGCCAAAGAATGCTCAAACTACCACACAATTGTACTCATCTCACATGCTAGTAAAGGAATGCTCAAAATTCTCCAAGCCAGGCTTCAGCAATATGTGAACCATGAACTTTCTGATGTTCAAGCTGGTTTTAGAAAAGGCAGAGGAACCAGAGATCAAATTGCCAACATCCACTGGATCATGGAAGAGGCAAGAGAGTTCCAGAAAAGCATCTATTTCTGCTTTATTGACTATGCCAAAGCCTTTGACTGTGTGGATCACAATAAACTGTGGACAATTCTGAAAGAGATGGGAATACCAGACCACCTGATCTGCCTCTTGAGAAATTTGTATGCAGATCAGGAAGCAACAGTTAGAACTGGACATGGAACAACATATTGGTTCCAAATAGGAAAAGCAGTTCGTCAAGGCTGTATATTGTCACCCTGCTTATTTAACTTCTATGCAGAGTACATCATGAGAAACGCTGGACTGGAAGAAACACAAGCTGGAATCAAGATTGCCGGGAGAAATATCAATAACCTCAGATATGCAGATGACACCACCCTTATGGCAGAAAGTGAAGAGGAACTCAAAAGCCTCTTGATGAAAGTGAAAGTGGAGAGTGAAAAAGTTGGCTTGAAGCTCAACATTCAGAAAACGAAGATCATGGCATCCGGTTCCACCACTTCATGGGAAATAGATGGGGAAACAGTGGAAACAGTGTCAGACTTTATTTTTCTGGGCTCCAAAATCACTGCAGATGGTGACTGCAGTCATGAAATTAAAAGATGCTTACTCCTTGGAAGGAAAGTTATGACCAACCTAGATAGCATATTCAAAAGCAGAGACATTACTTTGCCAACAAAGGTTCGTCTCTTCAAGGCTATGGTTTTTCCAGTGGTCATGTATGGATGTGAGAATTGGACTGTGAAGAAGGCTGAGTGCCAAAGAATTGATGGTTTTGAACTGTGGTGTTGAAGAAGACTCTTGAGAGTCCCTTGGACTGCAAGGAGATCTAAGCAGTCCATTCTGAAGGAGATCAGCCCTGGGATTTGTTTGGAGGGAATGATGCTAAAGCTGAAAGTCCAGTACTTTGGCCATCTCATGCGAAGAGTTGACTCATTGGAAAAGACTCTGATGCTGGGAGGGATTGGGGGCAAGAGGAGAAGGGGACGACAGAGGTTGAAATGGCTGGATGGCATCACTGACTCGATGGACGTGAGTCTGAGTGAGCTTCGGGAGTTGGTGATGGACAGGGAGGCCTGGTGTGCTGTGATTCATGGGGTCGCAAAGAGTCGGACACAACTGAGCTACTGATCTGATCTGATCTGATTGTGAATGAAAACTAGGTTCAGTTCAAGACTTATGGACAAGGGTGTGGGAGAAGAGGGACAGGGTGAGATGAATGGAGAGAGTAGCATGGATGCATACACACTAACATATGTGAATAGAGAGCCAATGGGAATTTGCTGTATAACTCACAGAACTCAAACAGGGGCCCTGTAATAACCTAGAGGGGTGGGAATGGGCTGGAAGTGGGAGGGAAATTCAAGAGAGAGGGGACATGTGTACACCTATGGTTAATTCATGTTGATGTATGATGGAAATCAAACCAATATTGTAAACCAATCATCAGTCAGTTAAAAATAAATATTTTTTAAAAAACTAGGTACAGTTCAAAATTAGACTCAAATAACAGTACTTTTATCTCTGTGACCAATTGTTTGATATTCCAATATATATTCTTCTCTTCCTTTTTGTAACAAAAAGCTTGATTTCAGTTCACAGCTTTCCTTGAAGCTTGGTGTGACTATGGGACTAATTCTAGCCAACAAATTAGACCCTATGAATGGTGGAGGATTGAGTCAAAGAGAATTGGTTGGAGCTGTCATTCTAGTCCAGCATATCCCTTTCTGATACTTTTTCAATACAAATATGTGAGTCTTTACTGTGTGTTAAGAACTGTCCTTTTGTTTTATGTTTCTTATCCAGTTTAAGTCTATTATTCTTTGAGATGAGTGCTACAATAAACTTCATTTTAACAGTGAACTGTTATGGATTTTTGAGGCGGATAACAAGTAATGAGTAGACTTGAATTTACGCTGAGAGTGTTAATGTAATTATATTTAATATGTTTTTAATATTCTGTAATATTTTATCTGTTACACATACTAATGACATTGTCATTAGATATTTGTATATTTATTTGAGCTTTTTCAGTCTGCTTACAAGAAGTTTTCAGTAATGTGTCTGCTTCCTTAATGTTTAGTTGCCTCTATAGTTTTCTTCCTAAGAAGATCAAATGTTCTTTTGGTTCACTTTTTTCCTACTGTTTTTGCTTTTCATATGGTATGTTTCTGGATGATCACTTGAACAGATAATGCCTCATCAGTGGACAAGGTTTTGAGGTGATACCACAAAAGCATGTGTGTGATGCAAGATGGGGAGAATGGATGAAGGAAATCAGGGCTTAACACATAAAATCATGAATACAGGTAATTGCCAATGCCTTTATTGTTAAAAACAGCTAAAACCTTCCATTCCTTATCTGAAAAAGAAATACACTTATCCTTTCATAACATTCAATCTCATCTAATGAATGTAATAAGTAAAATTATTTGAATTCTGAGACTGGATTTCTGGTTCATGAGTCTGTTGTCTCACTGTTCATGGCAGCACCCACTCTGTACACCAGATGGCATGGTCGGTCGGCTCTAGCTACAGAAGCCTGAATCATCAGAACTAATATTTGTGAAGAAAATGGCATTCATTATTAATCTGTCACATTCAAATCACATTATTTGCATGGGAAATTACTGTGAATTTAACATTTTCTTTTGCCATAAACACATTTATTTAATAGAATATATGTGTGCTTGTGTATGTCAAATTGAAATATATTTATGCATACATTTTGATTGCATAAGGCCCATCAAACATTTAGCATTGGAATTATTGTATTAAATACTTTTCAACCTTGTCAAGAAGCAATAATAAGGAAACTGTAGACAGCTTACCAGATGAATAGCTGCTTGATGCAGGTGTATTAGGAAAAGAGAGAGTTGGCTACTATGAATAAGGTATGTTTGACAACATCAAAATGTAATGTTCCTCTACCTCGCATTCACCAGAATGTGTAGGTGCTTCTGGTATCTTCTTGGGTAATATTTATTCATTAAGAGCATGACTAGTTTCATCCAGATCATAACTCCAACATTTAGTCTATGTATGTCACGTGAAGTAAGTTATTTATCCCTGTTTTCTTATCTGGAAAATGGGTTTGATAACAATTGTACCTCCTTGATAGAATTGTCCTAAGAAATCAGTGACCTAGCACATACAGGTTTTAGAATATAAAAAATTCAATAAATATTAGCTAGTAGTAGTAGCAATAGTAGTAATAGCCATAGCATTAATAGCAGCAATAGTGGTATGGTTTCTTAGGATAATAAATTTTTAACAAGAAGTTTTAGGAAACTAAATATTCAACTGATTTTCTATTCATATATGGTGACTTCCACTTTTGCCTTCACTGTCTCTTTCTCTCTCTGATATACATGCAAACATACACACACACACACACACATCCTTTCACAAGATATCATCTGTTCATTGGTTTGGCTTGTTAGTTCTCTCCCCCCAACATCATATTTCCTGTTTTACTCACTGAAGTCTTACTATATACTTTCCAACAGACTGAGTCACCAGCCATTGCTGTATCTCTGCAAGATATTTCTTTCCTTCACCTGATATTTTTGAGGATTCTTCAGTTGCAAAATAGAGAAATCAAATCAACCTGACCTACGCAAGAAAAAAGAGATTTATTGGTGCTTTTTATCAAAGAATCCCAAGTTTTAATGGTGTTCTCAGGTCCCCAGCCATCTGTCTCTCTCCTGGACTTCTCCCTGTAAATTGCCTTCATTTCTCCCGCTTCTGCAGAAAGACTTACTTCATACCCTGGGAGTCCATGGCCTCCAAAAAATCCAGGTTTGCATCAGTTCAGGTAGTCATCCTGGAGGAAAGAAAGATTGTCTCTTTCAAAATAGTTTGTGTTAAAAACTGAAGATTTTATCAAGTTCTTGTGCCAGTAATTATGGCTTGAAGAATAAGGTAATTTTACTGGCTGAGCTTGAGTTAAATTCTCACTTTAAATTTTAAAACAGAATTCAGCACTTTGGATCCCATTACAGCCACATGGATGGAGGAGGCCAATTCTCTTATTTTGAGTCTGGGTGTTATTTCCAGAGGAATGATGAAGGGGAAGTCTAGCAAAATAAAAATAGGAGATGTTATACACAGCTATAGGAGTGAATGTATTTAAAATTTTCAGTCTCTAGCTTAATATTTTTTTTTATTTTGTGCAAACATTGCTATTTTAATAGAATAATTTTGCATTTTATGGAGTAGAAAGCTAGAATAATAATGTAGAAAATAATTTTGCTTCATTTGAGCATTTATTCTTTTTTTGCTATTCTAGTGAGATTTGGCAAATTTATATACAATCATAATAACTCTAGAATAACAAAGCAAATCTCACTTTTGTTGTGCACTTTAATAAACTTTGAGTTAACTAGGTTGAAGTTCTAAATAATAATATTATCACAAAAACTGGTTTAAATAACATTGCCACAAGGCAACACACAATAAAAAGTCAAAATCTAGAGCTGTTTGTATAAAATACACTATGGCAAAATATATTGTTCCTTTCTACATAAAGACACTTGCAAATGATATCCAATTTTATCACAAGTTCCTGTGTATCTGGAAGAAAATTCAACTTCCTACAAGCTAATTTTGAATAGTCATTTTGCGAAGGGATACTATTCCAACATGACTGAAAGTGAATCTTGGCTTTTAGAATATTTTAGATATATGCCGATACAAATTTAATTCCTATAGAACTTAGACCTGACTCTAAAATAAAGCAGATTTAAAAGCATAAATCATAGTTTTAGTTTTAGAATTGTAAAATCCCATTCACCATAGCCTAGGTTTTACATAATACATTCTAACTTTTACATAATGGAAACCAGGATGCATGAAAGCAAAAATGTAAACTGATTTTTAAAGTAACTGCAATAACAACTTTTCTTCTTTTAAAGTTTGTTTTATTATTTTACAGACTTCCAGTTTGTTCACTACAAAAGTGAGTTCATTGTTTCACCTGGTATCTATAAGAACACTAAATGAAAGATTAGGTTATGATGATGGTAAGGAGGTGACCTAATTAAATCTAATTATCTGATTCCATTATTTTTAAAGCTCATCCATCTCGCCTTTTTTCTTGCAATTTCCTCAGGGATTTCACCCTGGAATCCAAAAGAATTTGAAGAAGCTAAACCCCTCCTTCTTCTTTGATTCTCATAAAAAGTCTTGTTTTTTAAAACAGTCAAGGAAATAAAAACTCCTGCCTGCTCTCCAAACATTCTTCCTTTAGGCAAGACTTAATGAAACCCAGCCTGCATTGAAAGCCACAGTAGCGAGATATTTAATTTTAAAAGAAAGTTATATTAGTATACATTTAAATACAATTATGTGGCTAAGACATGAGGACAAGAGGCATGAGAGTTGTCTTTAATATTAAAGTGCTACCACATGGAAAAAAGGATTGAAACAGTTTGGAGCTACTTCTCAGAGTATAAATTAAACCAGTGGGTGAGATGGACATAGCCTATACAATGAAGATGTTCTCTAACAATTAGAGTTATTCCTGACCCAAGCTGTTTTCTAGAGGGATGCACGGGAAAAAAATTAAACTGGATGATCTCTAAGCTCACTTTAGATCTGAGATACTGGTGATTAAGCCTTTAGTAGTGTTAGTGTTAGTCGCTCAGTTGGGTCCGAGTCTTTGTGACCCCATGGACTTTGGCCTGCCAGGCTCCTCAGTCCATGGGATTCTCCAGGTAAGAATACTGGAGTGGATTGCCATTTCCTTCTCCAAAACCTTTAGTGAGCTTAAAAAAAAAAAAGTCTTACATTTCTTCTGAAAACCATAGTATGTAGCACAGGACCCAGTATTTAACATTTGATGATATTGAGTATTAAGCCATAACTCTGAGGCTATTGACACCAGAAAAAAAATGTTATATTATCCTCTAATAACATTGACTTTTGATATAGCTATTCTTAGTTTTAGCTTATGTTACTGACTTCTTTCATTCTGTTTTCTTCTGAAAAAAGTAAGAAGACATCAACAAGTGTGCAATCAGTAAATCAGCATCTCTCTCATAGGAGAGGAGAGATATTATATGTTTTGGCAATAAATTATAAACATTTCCCTAGGAAATACAAAAAGAAAGCCAATTTAATAAACATATAGCATTTATAATATTCAGCAACTAAAAAATTTAGTAGAAAGATGAAAATATGGACAGAGACCATAGTTTTATAACTTCTTAGATTCAATATCACAGATATAAAAGCACCAAAATTCACCATTTTAACTTAATTTTATCTCTTGGATATGCTTTGTGGAAAGTTTGGCGTACTGTGTACTTACTTATCTTAAGTGATAGAAAAAATAAAATTCTGTATTTTCATAAAATTTCGATTTCAGTATTTCAGAAGCAGGCTTGAAGAGTCACATGGGTTAATGGACTCTTGATGAGTGATTTTTATGACTCTCTTTTTGTTAACAGATAACAAGAAATCTCATCAACAGAAGCATTTTCAAGTATGTGAAAATGAACGCATCCAAAGAAGTGAGCAGTGTCTTTGATATTCATTCAATTAGACATTGATTCACTATTCAGACCAAGTCAGACAATTTAATTCCAACAATGACTTTATTTATTCATTTATAAATCAACAGAATTTCATTTAAAAAAGAAAAGCCAAAACCCAAATAAATCATTCTTTGTTATTGACCTCAAGGTCCTTTCTGACTGAGAATTTTATTAACAATTTTAAAATTTGTAAAGAAATGAAAGGGTGCAAGTCAAATTGTGATTCCTCTTCATCCTGTCATTATCTGAAGGTTTTTGTGGTGAAAGTAAAAGAAACATAATTTGCTGTATTGTAGAACTGAATTCTGGAAATACATGAAGATATGATGCAAACAATTCTAGGTAGAAAATAGATATTTTGGTTTTAGTCTTGGTTGTAAAACAGCTAACTAAATGACTTTGGAATGCTATTTCATTCAGTTATTAAATTTCATAGTCTATAAAATGAAGTAGTTACTAGATATATTATTTGCAAACAGTTTTTTCACATGAAATTCTCTGCAGCCATGAAGATGCACCACCCAGATCTTTCTTCAAAAGAACTTTCTCCAATGTAATTAGCTGACAAGCCCCAACTGCTGTGTCTTTAAAATCTGGTGCACTGTTTATGCCAAGGCCACTTTCTTCCTGGGCTCCTAGGGACTGAGAAGGATATGACTTAAGAACTGTCATTTGTGCCTTTATGAAGGTAATTTCTTCTATCATGAAGTCTTTACTCAGAGTCTCTCCATCAGGCTGGTGGGAGTTTCTTAGAGCTGTACTGTAGTCTGAGGCTGTTAACCACTCAATCCTACCACCTTCCTTCTCTTTCTTCACAGGTATCAAGTCAACATCGTGGTCTGGTGGTCTGGAGCTCTCCCGTGTGGCAGCTGTGAGAATGACCTTCACACACTTCCAACTGCAGGGAGAATAATGGACCAAGGGCTCCATCTGCTGTGCTCTGACATCCATTGCCAAGTTTGCAAGGCTGTGGGATGTTTCCTGCTAATGACTGACAGATGTTAAGGCACGCCCGTTCCTGGAAGCCACAGGATGTCTCTGAAGGCCAGCTTTAGCTTGCAGACTCCATGAAGACCTTGTCAACCTTCTCTTAATGGTTGCACATCTGTCTGAGATGCCTCCACTCAACTTTCCCTCTCACTTTCCCTTGCTGTATGTGCTGTGCTCAGTCACTTCATTTGTGTCCAACTCTTTGTTACCCTATGGGCTATAGCCCACCAGGCTCCTCTGCCCATGGGATTCTCCAGGCCAGAATACTGGAGTGAGTAGCCTTTCCCTTCTCCAGGGGATCTTCCCAACCCAGGGATCGAACCTGCACCTCCTGCATCTCTTGCATTGGCAGGCAGGTTCTTTACCACTAGTGCTATTTGGGAAGCCCCTCCTTCCCTTAAGATAGAACTTTCATTATGGTCTGAAGGCTCTTCCAGCCCTATCTAGATCCTTGCCCATTTTCTTTCAGGCCACAATTTCCACTGTAAAATCCTGATATTTTAAACTCAACCTTGGCATCTGCTTCTCTGAGGATTCAGAGACCTCATGCCATCTATTCCTGCTTCTCCCACATTTATCTTTTACAGGTGTTCTGCCTAATCAGTATTTTACACTCTTATTTCCGTACTGGTATATTCTTTCTAGAGATCCAAAACTGACACACATTATTTCTTTGGATGAAATTCAACAGGAAAGCTCAATGTCGGAAGTCATAAAATGGGTCTTTTCTTTTGAGGCAAAAGTCGGGGTCCAGAGAGTTCCTTAAGCCCTGTCACTTTCACCCCTTCTTTGCCTGCAGTGGAAACTCCTGAAACATCTTTGAGACAAGTTTTAGGATGTGGGAGGACAGTTTAGAAACTCCGGAATAAAATGGCCTAACACATTAAATACCATAATTTTGTAACATCTGAATGTCCTAATTGGAGTACGTATATAAAGCCTTGCTAGTGCGCCCCCAAATCTGAAATTTTACCACCAAAGCCAGGCCATGGTAAGGTGTCGCCTGGCAGCAGCCACAAAAATTGGGGCACCAGACAAGGGTATAAACTACTTTCTAGGAGACACTAGCAAGCTGGAATGAGATTGAAGGAGAGCACAAAAATGGTGTCCATCAGCCTTGTTTCTAGAGAGCCATTCTATAGGCCCCTATGTGTATGCCAAACCAGAACCCTGCCCCTCAGGCCAAAGCCTAGATAAGCAAATAGGCTTTTTGCACAGAAAGACTGGGCTGTTTCAGTTGGCCACCTGTACAGTGTCCTGGAGGTGGTAGGTAGCCTGCTAAGAGCAAATTTTCCCATTGTTATAGTTCCTTGGGACCCAGGAGCACAAACTCGCTGGTCACCAGGGCCAGGCCGTTGAGGAGTGTCCCCTGGGCAGCAGCTGCAGAACCTAGGGACCAGACATGTATAAAAGCTCCCTTCTAGGAAATACAGGACCTCTGGAGCAAGGCACAGGGGGAGTGGGAGGATGGTGCTTACAGGAAGGTGACCAGGAAAAGAAGAAAAGACAGACCTAAAAACAAACAAAAACTTTTACGATGCCCATGACTGGGTGGGAGTAGAGGAAGATGTGTCCTTGGGGAAAAAAAGGAAAAAAAAAAGTACCTGCAGGTGATGTGGAGGTGAAGGAAAAAAGAAAAAGAGAAACGGGACTGGATTTATTTATTTGGTTACACGAGGTCTTTGAGGCTCATGAGATCTGGATCTTCCTTGCCCCACGCAGGATCTTTACTTGCGACTTCGTGATCTTTACTTGCGACTTGTGAACTCTTAGTTGCCATGTGTGGGACCTAGTTCCCCCACCAGGGATCAGACAGGGCTCCCTGCGTTGGGAGCTCTGAGTCTTGGCCACTGGACTACCAGGGAAGTCTCAGGCCTGGAATTTATTAAATAAATTAATCAAATATTTTACAAATTTAAGACACCTGTGGGGAGGAGAGAAAATAAAACAAAACAAAAACAGAGAAAACGATGGCACTCCAGAGCTAGAGCAGGAAGAGGGAGACACCAAAGATGGCGCCCCGGTGTCCTCTCTGGTGGGCATCCAGAAGCTCTTAGAAGTACGTGTTAAGTTGACACCTGCCCCTCAGGCTGCTTATATATAAGTAAATGAGTCTCTTTTCTCCTGATGCCTGGTTGCATGAGCCGCTACAACTGTGCTGGACATGAGGCGGGTGAATCTGAGCCTGTGGGCAGTTTGCGAGTCCCTTCTCAGCCTGTTACTGCCTGGGGGATGTCTTGGACACAAACCCCATGGATTTTCAAAGCTAGAGGTTTGGGGCGGGGGTTGCCTCTCAGGTGCCGGTCTTAAAAGCGAAGGTGCCCAGTGTGGGGTTCAAATCCTTTGCTCCTTAGGGACGAAATTCCCTGTTTGAGTACCGTCTTGAGTTGCTACATACCCCAGGAATGGGGATTTCGGGGAGACTGTGTCCCAGCCTCTCCTACATGCTTCAACATAATGTTTCTTGTTTGCCCAGTTTGAACTTGTCATGCTTCCAGCCTTTGGGTTTTATTTTAGAGAAATTAAACCAGAGCCGCCTCTTGTCACTAGAGAATTTTCATTTGATTTAATCTCATATTTTTTTGTTAGACTTGTCTCTAATTCTCTGTGGTTTGGGATATCAGGCAGATTTGTTAAAAATTCTATGCATGGCATAGAAGGAAAAGAGAAAAAAAGTTATATGAATTTAGTGTAAAAATCATTCATTTGGAGTCAGCTGTGGGCAAATACTTTTTGAAACTTGAAGGGAACTGAACAGAGATCATTTCACCTTATGACTTAGTGTCTTTTTGTTCATACTTCCATGAGAAGCATTATGTTCAATATCTGAAGTGATTCTCACTGGTTGATGGGAACCTGAGGCTTACCTTAGGCTATTAAAAGGAAATTGATATTAATTCCTATTAAAAGGAAAATGATAGTATTTTATTTGTTCATCTGTTGCTGTGATGTACAACGGCGTGTGTATATGTATGGACATGTAGTTGAGACTGAATGGAGGCCAGAACAGAGAGGAAGAAAGAAAAGACATAAATTAGGTGAAAAAGACGGTGTAGTGTAGAAATCACCCAGCAAATAGATTTGGGTGGAACATACAATAAGCAGTTCCTAATGAGAACTGTCCTGTTTATGTAATCCATGAGATTTAATAAAAAAGATGGCAACATAATACAGCCTGAGACTAAGGAACTTTCAGATCCTTTGAATAATAAGGATCAAATTCAAAGTTATATTGATGTCACTGATCCCTGCAGCTTTTGATTAGTTTCCTTTCTAGTTTGATCTGGGTTGCAAATTGCTCAGACCCATTCACTATTGTAAGCATTAAAAGGACTTCTTGTTCACATTATTCCAATATGTCATCACTTTTGGGGGTTCATTAGAAAGATAAACATGGTTTATACCTGTGAGTTATAGTCGACTCAGCAGGCATTTAAAACATTAAAGGTATGTGTTCCTCTTCAAAAGAAAAGCTGTGCAAGCAGTAACTTTTTATGTCTAGAGTAAGTAGGAATTTATTATGCCTTTGTGGTAGTCGATTAATCACCTGGAGTTTTACATAAGACCTGACTAGGGTAGAAAGGTTTATTCATAAATATTCATTCTTTTTTCTAATTATTTCAGCCTTGTATAGTTAAAATGCTATTAATTTCTTAAGTTGGCTTTAATTTTGGATAATTGAGGAGAATGTTTCTATTTCATTTCCAACATAGACACTATCCTCCCCCCTCAATGAAGCCTTTTCTGACTGCAATCTGTCTTCTCTGATCAGAGTTTAACTTGCTTTCTCTACTATTAATTTGTCACTTTCTACCTTGCACTGTAATTTTCTCAGCCTCTGCATGTATTATCTCCCATATCTTTTTGTATTCACCAGTTCTTCAAGAGTCTTTCATTCATTAACTCTTGGTAAAGTTCTGCAGCATAAATTTCCTCAGCACATCACATGATTTTTTTTTCCTCTGTAAATATCTTGCTTTATATTTTAACTTGTGACGTATTCTGATAGTGCAAATACGATACTCAATACAACTGAAAATTTCCCACATCTTTCATGATCTTACAAGTCAAATACCACAAACATTAGAGATGAAGGTCAATTATTTGCATATTTATATGTAATTTATCCAAATAAGGACACTACATGTACATAAAATATTATTCATCATCTAGATGAAAAACCTGGAGAAGGCGATGGCACCCCACTCCAGTACTCTTGCCTGGCAAATTCCATGGACGGAGGAGCCTGGTGGGCTGCAGTCCATGGGGTCGCTGAGGGTTGGACACGACTGAGCGACTTCACTTTCACTTTTCACTTTCATGCATTGGAGAAGGAAATGTCAACCCACTCCAGTGTTCTTGCCTGGAGAATCCCAGGGACGGGGGAGCCTGGTGGGCTCCTGTCTATGGGGTTGCACAGAGTTGGACACGACTGAAGTGACTTAGCAGCAGCAGCAGATGAAAAACCTACCTGGAAACCTACTTGGCATTCAGTCTGCCAGGTGCATAATATCACTGATCCAATTATTCAAATTCTTCAACTAAATAAAAGAATGTATTCAGAATGCCCAGAAAAATGAATTCCAGAAGATCTCAAGTTTTACACCTTAAAAAGTCATTTCTAGTGATTTTTTATTGCCATACCGCTTGTGCTTCTAATCAGTATTTATTAAATATATACTGTAGTAATTTTATAAGTACATGGGATACCACAGTGAAAATAAAAGGTCCTTAGAGTTTACAATCCTGTGGGTGTGTGCTTGTGTGTTGGAGCACAAGTCAGTAGTGAATATGTTAGACATCAAATTGTTACAAGTAAGAAAAGAAGGGGGTAGAGAGTATCAGATACAGGCACTAATTCACACACGTGGGCAGAAAAGGACCCTATGATGAGGTCACATTGAAGAGAGTGAAGTGGAGTAAGCATTTGCTATTCAAGAGAACAAAGTTCTAAGAACTATAAACAGCAAGTATAAATACCTTGAGCATAGACCCTGCTTGGGATGATTAAGGAATCATAGGTGACCTGATACAGTTAACACTAGATTATATTCTGAGTATGATGATAAGCCTTTGGTATTATAAACAGACTCAACAGAGTCTATTTGAGACATAATCTGACTTATGAAAAGCGTATAATGTTTAAAGCAGCCTTTCAGAATTACTGCACTGATAAAACATCTTTTACACTGTGAAAGTGAATTCAGTAAGTATTTAAACATTAAATATATGTGCTTTTTTCCAAAGTAACATATGTGTATTATCACATCTAAGACCATGAATGTTAGGGATTAATTAAAAACTGCAAAGATTGTTGATTTGCTATTTTTTGTCACTGTCTTCTTTAAGTGATGGTTACACTGGAGCTGAGGACTGTGGAATTTCAAAAGGCTTTGGCAACCTCCAGGTCACCAAGAGATTGGTGCTAGGAGTGACTGCTGCTGCTGCTATTGCTACTAAGTCGCTTCAGTCGTGTCTGACTCTGTGGGACTCCATAGACGGCAGCCCACCAGGCTCTGCCATCCCTGGGATTCTCCAGGCAAGAACACTGCAGTGGGTTGCCATTTCCTTCTCCAATGCATGAAAGTGAAAAGTGAAAGTGAAGTCGCTCAGTCGTGTCCAACCCTCAGCGACCCCATGGACTGCAGCCCACCAGGCTCTTCTGTCCATGGGATTCTCCAGGCAAGAGTACTGGAGTGGGTTGCCATTGCCTTCTCCAGGAGTGACTGCTAAGTGATGCTAAGTGAGTTAAGAGTTCATTTTGAATCATTTACTTGGCATAAGTCAGCTATACGACCACAGGCAATCTTTTGTCTCCTGTATGCAACCAAAAACTCTGAAAACCATGCGCTATCCGCAGTTAAGAGACATTACTGCCAAATGAAACTTGCACTACCAGATAATATGAACAAAATATTAGAGGAATTCATTTGGCTCTACTGGACCAGTTGTTCCCTCCTCCAGCAGAAGTCATGAGGCAGAGCTCTGGTCCCGTGCATTTTGGTTTTTTCCAACTGATGTGGGAGAAAATTTTTATCAAGGCAGCCACTGCAAAAATCTCTTCTTTAGTTACAATGACAAAAGACTGAGGCACATAGCAAAAGACATGATAAGAATAAAGAGATGAAAATCTTGTAACTCTGGCCACAAATAAGAGATTCTCGGGACACAAGATTGGAGCCAAAGTAACCATAGTAGCTACGTGCATTCATTTATCTATCCAAGATATATTTCAGTTCAAAGTATATTTCAGTTCAGTTGGGTTCAGTCGCTCAGTCGTGTCTTTGCGGTCCCATGAGCCGCAGCACGGCAGGCTTATTAAGTGGCTGATACGTTAGGTACCTGAAGACATTGTAGGTGCAGTGATCACCAAGACGGAGCACCGTTACTCGTGCTCCTACATTCCATAGTGTTTTTCATCCCCACTTTCCTCATTCAAACTGCCATCAAGACAGTCTCAGAGGAAAATACGTCTTTATGAGGGGGTTAGTAGCTCTTGTTTTGGAAGGAGGGATACAAACTGAGGAACAGAGGCCAGCTGGTGTGTTTGTTCAAAATCAAAACATTAGGTAATCATATTAGCTCAGTAGTTGCTCATTTTTAGGTGTATGTTTGAATCACCTGTGAAACTGAAAAAAATCTCAGTGCTGAACTGCAAATTAGAGAAATCAGCATGCCTGGGATGGGTGGGGCACAAGCATCGATAATTTTAAGGGCAATCCAGGTGATCTGAATGTGCGTCCAAGACTGAAAACCACTGCAGTAGCTTCAAATCTGTCTTGTGTTGTCCTGGGTATTTTCCTGGGCAAGTGTATACTCCAGAACATGTGTCTCCATGTATATCTGTATGCACCACAGAGGTGTGTATGTATGTGTATCTGTATCTAAATGATGCTGTAGGATATTTTGTAGGATTTTCCTTTACTAAATACATCCAAGCTCTTCTGCAAGATGTGGTAATTTGGTATAATTAACATCATATTTGATGTTACTTCAGAGAAGAATCTACCTGAAGCTACATAAACTCTACAGTAATAAAAAAAAAAAAAAATGCCAGCGTTAGTTTATAACTGCATGTGCACTCAGTCATTCAGTTGTGTCCAGCTCTTTGAGACCCCATTGACTGTAGCCCACCAGGCTCCTCTGTTCATAGGATTTTCCAGGCAAATATACCAGAGTGGGTTGTCATTTCCTTCTGTAGGAGATCTTCCTGACCCAGGGATTGAGCCCTCCTCTATTGCATCCCCTGCATTGGGAGGCAGATTCATTACTACTGTGTCACCTGGGAAGGCCTAGTTTCTGACTAGAAGTTATTATCTCTGCATTAAATCCATGATCAGTTGATTTATTTTCCTATTAAAAAAAATAGCATCACTTCTCAAAAGTCGGACTTACTCTTCAAATAACATGAAATTGTTTTTGTTATTATAACTGTTTCCCATTCAATTATTAGATGTTGATGTTACTATTTCTTATCAAGCAAACATTATTTGCTATAGTACTTATCTATTGAAAGCCTCATTCTTGCCTGTGATTAATAGATGTGTAAAAACAGTGTACACAAGTATTACTAACACCATCCGTTAACCAACACTGCTATGTCTCTATTTGTCTCTTTTTCTAGAGTATAAGGGCTTCCCTGGTGGCTCAGATAGTAAAGAATCCGCCTGCAATGCAGGAGACCTGGGTTTGATCCCTGGATTGGGAAGACACCCTGGAGAAGGAAATTGCAACCCACTTCAGTATTCTTGCCTGAAGAATCCCCATGGACAGAGAAGCCTGGCAGGCTACAGTCCATGGCATCACAAAGAGTCAGACATGATTGAGCGACTAAGAACCTTAAAGTTCAGAGAGACGTCTCAAAAAATAGTTTCCATGTTTCTCTGTCTTCTGCCAAAGTGCTGGCATGATGACCCTTTTAGTCTCTCCTAGCTCTCACAGTAATGGCTACAAGCCCAGCCAAACATCAGGAAGCAGCTTCTTCAGGAGCTTGAAAGAAATCAGGTCTCATTAAACAATAAGGGAATGGGCCACACAGCTCACTTATTTCCTCTGCCCTTGGAAAAATGTAGATTCCTTGGTGTAAAGTAGAGAAGCAAATCAAAACTAAATTACCTCTGTGTAAATAAACCATGTGACACCAATAATTAGGAAGCTTAAGTGTAAGAACATGGCCTGCTATATGAAAAGACCAAGATTTACTTCCAGATCAGCTGACAAACATCTTTAAACTCTTTGATGATACAAACAAAACCTTTAAGCAGTTTGATCCTAAGCCTTCTCTTCATCCTTCCACCAGGATTCCAGCTGTGATTTGTCAGATTTTATGGTGTTATTATCAGATCTGGACTGATGGTGCTAATTATTCCCCTAAAAGATACCAGGATTTAATCACGCAGAAACAATATTTTACTTCTATTAAAAGGATTTTTAGAAATTTGTTTCATCATACTGTCTCTATAACTTACTATTTTTTTTTATTTATTGTATTAGAAAATGCAGTTAATTGTGTTGATACTATTTTGGGATTCATGACAAACATGTATTTAAATGGGGTGGTATGTATAAGCATGAATAGACCATACATGGGTTGTTGCTGAACAAAGTCTGTTGCTTTTTGCTTCTTTCTTTCTTTATTTATTTTTACATTTGTAGGGTAAAAACCTACAAAGAACCTCCAACCTATAAAGAACCTCCAGCCAGCTTGATTTTGTTGCTGCTACCACTGCCAGATATAGCAGAGCTGACATGTTGCTGAGTTATGTCCTAGCAATTTTTGCTCATGTTGTAACTTAGCTTCACCACATTAGTTCAGTCAAGCAGTGCTGTGGCCTTCTTGATGTGTTCCATATTTACACAGTTGTAAATATTCTGTAAAGAATTGTGTACAATAGTTATTGCTTCTGAGGTTATGACATAGGTTCATTCTAGGGCTAAGACTTTTTTATTGGTAAACAGTTCCCAAAACTTAACTATGCATGGTTATCTTGATAAAACAATTTATAAACTAAATATGTTTAAGGCACATGAACCAAATCAAAACAAAAAATGATGTCAAGCCTTCCCTGAAATTTCCATCAGTAGGTTAACAAAGTTGGGTATTTACTAGGCAATGTAGACCAGTGTATCTGAATTGTAATGTGTCCATAAAATGCCTGGGAATATTACTAAAATTCAGATTCTGATTCAGAAGGTTTAGAGTGGGACTGAGATGCTGAGCATGTTTCAAAGCTCTCCAGTGATACTCATGTTGCTTGTCGAAGAACCACACTTTGAATAGAATGGAACTAGGGAACTGACTTCACACCCAGATTTTTGGGCTCTGTACCTCACTTTGTAAATCAGAATTTCCACAGAAATCTGATTCTTCCTTAATTCCTCTATTAATTCTGACAAGTCCCTATGTTATAGACTGCAAACCATGAGACCCAATGTAAAGAACTCAATGGGAAAAGTCAGCATGTAATTCCTAATTTATTTCTCTAATATCTAATTTCCTCTTAAACCTTGGTGGAAGTTCATCAAAATAAGCACTCCTGAGAATTAGGCTTTTAAAATCAAAGGCTGCTTGGGAATGCAGTGCTCAGTCAGGAAACACCTTAATTTCTAAACTGTACCCCAGATCCGAGGTAGAGAACTGCTCAGAACAAGGCTCTGGAAGCACATGGATACTGTGATGCCAGAAGACTCTGAAAATGCTCTTCCCGACTCCCTATCCATTTTTCTTCTCACAGCAGTTCAGAGAAGCCTTGGGTCTGAGGCTGAATTCCCAGGGCAACTAACTCTATCGTGTACCATATTTCTTAATGTAAGATATTAATCTATGTTCAAAGTACTATTTGAATTCGAAAAATCTTACAGTTTAGTTTCAATATTATGCCATATCATTTTACTCAAAAACAGTGTAAATAGAGAAATAAAGACATAATCCTATGGCCCAAATAAATACTTTTCTAGGTATTCTTTTATTATTTAATATGTAAATATATCTTAAAATAAAATTTTGATAGTATCTTAAGTAATTAGTTTAAAATTTTAGATATGACGAGAGTATTTAGTTCAGTTCAGTCACTCAGTTGTATCCCAGGCCTTCCTGTCCATTGCGAACTCCCCGAGTTCACTCAAACTCATGTCCATAGAGTTGGTGATGCCAACCAACTATCTCATCCTCTGTCGTCCCCTTCTCCTCCTGCCTTCAATCTTTCCCATCAGGGTCTTCTCAAATGAGTCAGCTCTTCGCATCAGGTGGCCAAAGTACTGGAGTTTCAGCTTCAACATCAGTCCTAACAAGGAACACCCAGGACTGATCTACTTTAGGATGGACTGGTTGGATCTCCTTGCAGTCCAAGGGACTCTCAAGAGTCTTCTCCAACACCACAGTTCAAAAGCATCAATTCTTTGGTGCTCAGCTTTCTTTATAGTCCAACTCTCATCCATACATGACTACTGGAAAAACCATAACTTTGGCTAGACAGACCTTTGTTGGCAAAGCAATGTCTCTGCTTTTTAATATGCTGTCTAGGTTGGTCATAACTTTTCTTCCAAGGAGCAAGCATAAATAGTATTATGGTTATATTTTTAATAGAGTCCTTTCATTTTAGAAATACATACTGAAATATAAATGGGATTATATCTGGAACTTATCTAAAAATATGGGAAATTGAACAGTAGGAATAGAAATGAAACAAGATTGGCCATGAATTAAGAACTATTGAAGATATATAAAGGACATGTGAGGTGTCATTATATTTTTCTATCTACCTTTGTACATGTTTAAATTTTTCTTCAATAAAATGTAAAAAAAAAAACTTAGCTCACACTGTACCTATACAGCCAGAGAAATCTTTCTGAAGGAAGATCCAGTCATATTTTTTCCTTTCTCATATTCTTTTGTAGTTCCATTTCTCTCAAACTTTAAACAAGTTAATTAAGCTCATATGCCCTGTAGATTCTTGCCCTGGTTCAGGTCTTCAGCTTTGTGTTATACCATGTCTCCCTTTTTCTAAGTTGACTTACTTGCACATTCTATGACATGTTTTTTGGCTCTGAAGCCACATTTTAGTTTTTGTCTGATACACCTTTCTTTAAACTCTAATCCCAGTTTTTTAATAATTTTTTAAAATTTATGGTTTCCCTTTGATTACTTTTTTTTTGTAACTTGGTGACTGTATTTGGTTGACACATTTTTAATCTTCTCACATAACTTTTATCTCCCTTCTTCTACCCTGTTTTCTTTCAAAACTTTTTGATATTATTACTATCACCAATTAAGCATAAAGCAGTTGAATTTTGCTTTCAGTATTAATGGTATTGTTAATTCTGCTATTACTGTTTAGTAATAGTGTTACTGTTACCGCATGCAGTCATTAATGCATGACTGCATTTTTTTCTTATGTCAGTCATCCCTTTGTTCAGCTTATTGTGATATTTGGTATCAAGACTATGTATTTTTTTTTAATTTTACTGACAGTGAAAATGAGATTTAAAAATTTTTGTTTTATCTACTACATTATTTTTACATGTTCCTCTTAAATGTGCATTTTTAGGGCAATGCTTTTCTCATCTTAATTTGCAGAACCTTTTCATTGATTCTGACTTGGATTGGGTTCCTGCAAATGGAGTCTGAGATGGGACTTTTCATTGAGTTTCATTGAAGAGCACTCTTAGGAACACCACTTCTGAGATGTGAAGAAAGCAGAATTGGGCAGGGGTAAAAAATGTTACAGTGTAGTTGCAAAAGTGACTTCAGCTGTGCCACAGTTTACCTTGAGAGTAGTCTGGTGTGGAGGCAAGGGTGCCAGGTCCTGTATACCCACCCCTGCACTAGTAAGAAAGAGCTATTCAGGGAGTGGATGGAGCTTTGAGAACTCAGCAGCTGAAGACCTATCAGCTGGGAGATTAAGCGTCTTACACCTTAAGGATAGTGCATCGGAATATCTCTACTGTCCACTCGGATCCAGTTGCTTCTTTTTGTAATTTCAGTCTTCCTGGGACAACTTTCTGAGGATTCTGGTTTGTCTCATTTTCTGGGGAAACTTAAAAGTTGAAGATTAGTAAAATGGATAACAATCTTTATTGCTGCAACTGACCTAAAACCTCATCATCCCCTTCCTTTAGATTCCCCATTCTTATGGACAGCACCTGTGCCGCTCTCAGAGGCATACCTGGGAAAGTGACCCAGACCTAACCCCCCCAGTTACCATGTCCTTATGGGGCCATGGCTACTGTATATTTTTTCGTTTGTCACTATACTTGGTCAGCAGAAAACCGAAAGTGCCAACTGAGTGCCTCCCTGTTCTGTGATAGAGCAGCAGCCTCTTCTTGACCCAGTAACCTATTCTAGTCTTCTTTCTCTGTATGCTTTACTTTCAGCAAGGGATCCTGAGGAGGTTGGGTGGCACCCACAGCTTAATGTTCAAGAGAACTCTTCCTCTGTCTCATGTCGGGAGCATTTTCTTCTCTGGGAGCCAGGACGTGTGGATCAGCATTCCTCAACCTTGATACTATTCACATTTGGGCCAGATACTGTGTTCTGGGGGACTTTCTGGTACAATGCAGGAGATTAAGCAGCATCCCTATTCTCTAACCTCTAGTCACCAGTAGCATTTTCCAGTTATGAAAACCGAAAATATTTGTAGACATTGCCAAATGCACCACCGGCCCATCCCAGAAGAGACAACAAAATCATCTCCAATTGTTCTAGGCCCTCAGAGCCTAAATCTGAGGGAATGAGGAATACAAATTGCCCAGCTGCCTTACTGGGAGTGACAACACTTGGTTGTAACTTGGTTCCAGTAGCCATGCACCCTACCATTTTAGTAGAAAATAAAATTCATTAATTTAAGGTATATACTGTGTCCTCATAGAGAGTGGCACAGCGTAATGTCTCTAAATTGGCCTTGCAGCTGAACCTTAAGAAAACCACCCTTCACTCTATTTCTGAATACAGAGCCTCACGGCAGTGCAGGGACCAGTGGGAGAATTCACACGGTGGTTCTAGGGACCTTGTAGACACACTGTGAGCAAGATCTTGGCACAGACTTCATTTAATACCAAGTCCTGATACACCTGTCTAACAGTGGCACCATGATGACATTTTGGGACCTGGGTTATCAATTCAGACCCTGTGTCCTAGGTCTAAAATCCCTACTCCTCTCTCCCAGTTCATAGTTTCCAAGTAGATGGTCATGAGTTTCTTTAGAAAAGCACTGAAGATGCCATTGCCATACAAACTTGGTAACTGTAGAATTCTTCTTTATGGTGGGCATGTGGTGCCTCTCCCTCTATCCCAGTTGTAGAGCTGGTTCATGTCTAGAAATGGGACCTGAGAATGTGACATTTTATTCAGGGGTGGGGGTCTGCCCTTAGATTCCTTATCATCCATCTTCAATTTTTTTTTTGATTGTATAGTTTAAGCAATGTGCTTGTTGGCTTACCTGTTATCCTGTGCCTCAGAACATTGTGTTCTATTTTTTCAATAGCTCTCTAGGTCCAGATCATAGCTGCCACTCAGACCTTGCTACTCATCATGGTAATTGCTCCCACCTGAATTCTTGAATGCTGATAGTTAAGTGCTACCAGATGGACTCTATTATTTCAGGATATTTATTACTTTCAGGGACCTCTGTTCTGAATCAGCATTTTCTACAGGAGCCTAGCCTATGAAGGACAAACACCAGGGAGCTTCTCAATGTTTCTGACTCACTAATAAACTCCTATCTGCTTTGATAGAGTTATTTTTTGGCACTCGCATTCAACATACTTGCTGGTGTGTTTTTCAGCCTTACCTATTTTAGCCATGGCATTGTACACACCTGTGAGTGTTTGGAGACTGATATGGAACAAATGTTTGTGTCCTCTAGAAATTTATATGATCAAGACTTTAATTCTCAATGTGATGTTATATGGAGGCGGGGCCTCTAGGAGGTGATTAAGTTTAGGTGAGGGTATGAGGGTTGAGTCCTCAAAATGGGATTAATGTCCTTACAAGAAGAGGAAGAGATGTTACAGCTTCCTCCCTCTGCCCTGTGAGGATACAGGCAGGAAGGCTGCCATCTGCAAACCAGCAAGAGCGCTTCAGCAAAAATCAATCTGCCTTCACCTTGATACTGGATTTTCCACCTTCTGAAACGGTGAGAAAAGTTTGTTGATTCACTCAGCCTGTGATGTTTTCTAATAGCAGCCCTAGCAAACTAAGCCCTTTCTCTAGCATGTAGTATAAATCACCACTTTCTCCAAAAGTCCAAGGCTATCCTAATAGTCTGTTAGAACTGTTACATGGGGTCCCTGTCAAAATACCAAATGTTACATTCTTGCAGAACATTATCCAACTTTATGCCTCTCTCATTGATTCTGTAGCCATAGATGTTCTCTTATCTTTCTCTGGTCTGTATGTTACTTAGATTCTAGATCTTTGGAGTGTGTTCCTTTTCCTCCCTTAGCAGGTAAATTCGGATAGAATTTTTTATGCTAGGAGAGAAAATCAGACATTGCTAAACATTGCTAAAGATATACCACTTACATTAAATAAGGTTGTGATACCAGACACTAATTTGAGAAAATCAGCCAGGTGTCCTGGGAAGCCCAAGTGTAGGCTTCTTATCAGAAATCCCCTGGGGATGTTTTCAGCGTCCTTTTTCTCATCCTTCCAGGCTCTCTGGTAAGCCGCTTTAGCACCTTGCTGGACTCACCCAAGGTTTTCTTTTATTATTTATTTACTGATCCAAAGGCAGGTCTCTTTCTTAATGGAAATACATTGAGAAGAAAGGGGTAAAATGTCTATAGTATGGAGGACCATTCCAAATAATTTGAAAATTAAGCCTATGTACAAACTTTCCCTAGTGAATTGCACCATCATTCCACACAAAACAAGTATTGCCCCATACTTGATATACTGCATTTGCACTAATTCTAGCAATAGATTATGAAAATATACCGCTTAAAAATAATGGAAGCATTCATTACAACAATCTTGATTATTTAGATATGAGCTCTAAACACCTTAGAGATTATGATGCATATTGGGTTGAATCAAAGTCTAAAGATAAACACTCTGGAACAAAATTTCCACTCAAATCCTGTCAGGTATTTCATGTATATGATTATTTTTCCAAAGGTGCTGAAATTGGGATAAGCTCAAGAATTTTATAAAATGACAATTACTAGATTTTCCATTTTAAGCAAAGTAGTCTGACTCTATGTAGCTATAGTTGGAGGAAGAAAATGATACATTTACTTATCTATAATCTCAAATTCAATAAGTAACAATGAGCAGTTCAGACTGAGTCTTAGAAAGGTGTTTAAGGAAATTCATCAGAAGTCTGTTAATATTTACAAGCGTAGGCATTTCTATATCATGTTTACTTTTTAAACTTCTTACACAAGGAGGAAGACTAGTGCTAGGCCCTCTAAGGAAGAGGGAAAGTCAATTCAGAATAAAAAACAGAAATTCTGTTTGAATGCCCCCTTTCTTTACTAAGATATAAATTACATCCTCTCCCCTAGCATACATTAGTGAAGTCTATACATAGAAATATTTTTCTTTTGTTCTATATTAAGATTTTATTTAATGAAACATTGCTATAACTGAGATTTTTAGTTGATACATATTGTCATTTTCTTTCACAAACACATACAGTGCTAATATGATATAATCAAGGTACTGTTCTAAGTGCTTTATTAATATTATGTAATTTAATCCTCAGTACACTAAAATAGAGGCATCCCTGGTAGCTCAGCTGGTAAAGAATCCCCCTATAATGCAGGAGACCCTGGTTCAAATCCTGCATTGGGAAGATCCCTTGGATAAGGGATAGGTTACCCACTCCAGTGTTCTTGGGCTTCTCTGGTGGCTCAGATGGTAAAGAATCCATTTGCAATGTGGGAGACCTGGGTTTGATCCCCAGGTTGGGAAGATGCCCTGGAGGAGAACGTGGCAACCCACTCCATTATTCTTGCCTGGAGAATCCCCATGGACAGAGGAGCCTGGCGGGCCACAGTCCATGGGGTCCCAGAGAGTCAGACACGACTGAGTGACTCAGCACAGCACAGCACACTAAAATAGGCACTATGTGATACCCGTAAATTACAGAGAAGGACACAGGCACAGAGCGGTTAAATAATTTTCTGCAGGTCACACAGCTAGTAATTGCTAAGACTAGAATTTAATTCAGGAATTCTCTCTCTGGAGTCCATACTCCTAACCATTGCACATGCTAGTGGAAGGGTAAATTATAAAGTTAGATATTTTTAAATTTTATTTTTCAAATTTATAGCAAAAGTAAAAATCAATTTAAAGAAACCATACCTGGTTCACTGTTGCTCTCTCCACTTGTTCTATAGTCACTCAAAATGTCTCCAGCATGTACACGCTGAACCCATATAATGCTGCATCCTGATGCCCAGTATGTTAACCTTCTCTTTATCACGCAGTAAAGCTGCAGTTTTTCAAGGAAGGAGAGTCCAGGAGCTGTGCTTTTTGAGTTCACATCCTGGTTTTGCCATTTACAAACCTCGTAACTTGATGCAAGCTTTTCCTAGTATTTTAATCAGTACTGCAGATTAGTTCTATTTCAGTCTAAATTTGAATTATACTATATCATATACAGAGTACATTTGTTCTTGTTAAGGAGGCATTTGCTGTCCTGTGTACTATGGCCCTCACTTCCTTTTCCTGCCTCTCATCCCCACTCTTTCTCATGTACACACACACTGGTCCTGTCACACCAGCGAAGTTATTTATTCAAAGACGTTCTGATACCTCTGTGCTGGTAATCATGCCTTTCTTGGTGCTTGGATGCCCTCTTGAGTAACTACTCTTGGCCTAGGCCCCATTTAAAACTTCTCTGTGAAGCCTATTGAGTTATCTGGAGACAATTTATTATTCCTTCATCTGTGTTTCAAAGGCACACCACTTACAATCTTCCAATAGTTCTAATTACCCTCCACTGTGTTTGATAATTAGTTATGTACCTATTTGTGTCACTGTGTAGGAAGTGAAGGCCTTGTACTCTCCTCTATACCAAGAACAATGCCTTGTGTGTTAAGTTCTCGATAAATATCACATATACAAAATATAAATTGAACACATAATGACTCCTCAAGGACAATTTGAAAAAGGTAGCTGTGTCAGAAATACAGAAGGGAAACAAAAACTTAATATTTACATTGCAAAATTGGTTGGCATTCAACTTCTAAAAACAATTCTGGAAAAAAAAATAATATGAAGCAGATACTCAGTTAATAGGAGCAAGATGGAAAATGCTATTGCCAAGTCATATTGAAGAGTAATCAAGCTCTTTAATTTGAGCAGAAGTCTGAAGCATGATTAAGTTAACCAAAAAGAAAAGACCAGTGTTATTTTGACTGAATTGAAAACAGAGTGTGGGGAAATTTGTGTTTTCCCCTTGGAGAACCGGCTGCCTTTATTCCCTCCATTAAGCCAATTTTGTGCCAAAACTTAGCTGATGTTTCAGATCTTTATCAGTACCTCTGTCCCCATTCAGTTTTATCTATCCCTGGCATCATTACTGTCTTGCTCTATTCTTTGCAAAGTAGTTGCTTACTCACCTCAAATTTTGTGTTGATAAATGTTAGTATAATATTTTCCCTTATATTAAATGCATGTTGCATACAGCTTTCTGGATTTAGATGCTCAATTCAAGATAAACTAAGGGTTGGGTTTCTCTTAGACTGACCATCTTGTATGGTCAGTCATCAAATTCAGTGTCTTCTCTATGTCAGCCATCATAGGGTACAGCATTGTCAAAGTAAAGCCTTAATCACTATCCACCTGTAATTCACAATGAAGTAAGGAAGGCAAATGTGAGTGTAGATGAGATACAAGTTATAGAATAATGCTTTGTGTTTGCAATAGAGTTTACAGCCTATTTGTAGGAATAGAAGTATTGTTTTAAAAGGGATGTTTCAGTTCAGTCGCTCAGTCGTGTCCGACTCTTTGCGACCCCATGAATCGCAGCACGCCAGGCCTCCCTGTCCATCACCAACTCCCGGAGTTCACCCAGACTCATGTCCATCGAGTCAGTGATGCCATCCAGCCATCTCATCCTCTGTCATCCCCTTCTCCTCCTGCCTCCAATCCCTCCCAGCATCAGAGTCTTTTCCAATGAGTCAACTCTTCACATGAGGCGGCCAAAGTACTGGAGTTTCAGCTTTAGCATCATTCCTTCCAAAGCAATCCCAGGGCTGATCTCCTTCAGAATGGACTGGTTGGATCTCCTTGCAGTCCAAGGGACTCTCAAGAGTCTTCAACACCACAGTTCAAAGGCATCAATTCTTCAGTGCTCAGCCTTCTTCACAGTCCAACTCTCACATCCATACATGACCACAGGAAAAACCATAGCCTTGACTAGACGGACCTTTGTTGGCAAAGTAATGTCTCTGCTTTTGAATATGCTCTCTAGGTTGGTCATAACTTTCCTTCCAAGGAGTAAGCATCTTTTAATTTCATGGCTGCATTCACCATCTGCAGTGATTTTGGAGCCCCCAAAAATAAAGTCTGACACTGTTTCCACTGTTTCCCCATCTCTTTGCCATGAAGTGGTGGGACCGGATGCCATGATCTTCGTTTTCTGAATGTTGAGCTTTAAGCCAACTTTTTCACTCTCCACTTTCACTTTCATCAAGAGGCTTTTAGTTCCTCTCCACTTTCTGCCATAAGGGTGGTGTCATCTGCATATCTGAGGTTATTGATATTTATCCCGGCAATCTTGATTCCAGCTTGTGTTTCTTCCAGTCCAGCGTTTCTCATGATGTACTCTGCATATAAGTTAAATAAGCAGGGTGACAATATACAGCCTTGACGTACTCCTTTTCCTATAAGTATAGTCTTAAAACACAAATTATAATTAGCTTAAGAGTAATAATGTTGGAGAGAGGTATTTTTGGATGACAGAGTGGTTGAGGTAGAGGGAATAACAGCCTGTCTGTAAACTTTAGAAGCCTATACATCTGTCTGAGGGACTATAGAAGAAATTTAAACAAGTCTGCACTTTTGCAGAGGAGACACTCAAAGAAAAAATAGGATAATAAAGATAGTGATAATGGCAAAATAATTTGAGGTCTTCTAATTGACTTCAGAATTTTGACTTGATCCTAAGAGCTATACCTTCTTTCCTCCTACAAAGGCTGGATTCTCCCTGCAGTTATCAAAAGCCTAGCATCTAGCATTTCAAAGACTTTGTTCTTGCAGTCAACACTCTCTCTCCTGAATTATTTTTTTTGTTTTCCCTACTGAGTCATGGGCTTCCCTGGTGACTGAGTGGTAAAGAATCCACCTGCCAGTGCAGGAAATGTGGGTTCAATCCCTGGTTTAGGAAGATCCCTTGGAGAAGGAAATGGCAACCCACTCCAGTATTCTTGTCTGGGAAATCCCATGGACAGAGGAGCCTGGTGGTCTTCAGTCCATGGGGTCACGAAAGAGTTGGTCACGACTTAGTAACTAAACAACAACTGGATCATTTCTACAAAAATGTGAATGTAACATGAGAGATCACATATTAAAAAATAAAAATTTCATCCCCCACCACCATTTTCTCTGCACCCCTTATGGACATTGGTCTATACTATCTGTCTACATATTCTCACCAATCCATACCACGTCAGCATAATTTTATCTGGATTTTGTCCCCATACTACACTAAAACCACTTTGAAAAAGCAATCAGTGACCTTCATCATATACATACCTCCTAATCCAGTAGCACTTAACCAGCCTGCAGCTCTGCCTCATTTACACCTTTCTGATGGATGTCAGACTTTGGTCCAGCACTGTGTTCCTAACTTGATTGGGTCCGTACCTGACTCTGCAAGCAGTTTCATTCAGCCATTGTCACTAGTCTTTGTGAGGTGAAGAGAGTGATGGGGTTCATAGCACACCGACAGCTTTCTTTAAAAATTCTTTTCTGTAGCGGGTGCGATGAAATGGAACATTGGGATTGGTATATGTATACCGTCAGTATTATGTATAAAACAGATAACTAATGAGAACATACTGTATAGCTCAGGGAACTCTACTCGATGCTTTTGACTTAGATGGGAAAGAAATCCAAAAAAGAGGGGATATATTTATACATATAGCTGATTCACTTTACTTAACAGTAGAAAGCAGCACAGCATTGTAGAGAACTATACTCCAATAAAAATTAATTAAAAATTTTTTTCAATACTCTTCCTGATCTTCCACTCCTAATGTTTGATACACTAAAAATAAGTTTGAGTTGTTAAGCAAGTTTTCACCCATGATATTTGATGCTTTTGTATCATTTTCTTACATTGGGATGTACAATCTCTAGTCTGAATGCCTCACTTAAGCTGAGATGAGAAGATTTCATTGTAATAATTGTTAGACATTTTTTTTTGAGATGGATCACAAATTTTTATTTAAAGCAAAGAATCAGTCTACTTTGGGACCTTCAGTTCAAAACTCCTTAGAAACTCTTTCTTCTCTAATCATAAAGTTGCTGGGTAGTTAGTAGTTGAGAAAATGCCAACATGTCCTAGACACTTATTAACAGGTGAGTTCCAAAAATAGGCTCACAGACAGCAGAATGCTTGCCCTACTGCAAATCTCTTTGTATAAATAGAGTAGAAACATATGATGAAAAAATAGGGGAAAATATGGCTGTTCTTCTAATGCACATGAGAGAACCATTTCAGCCTCATGGTTAAGCCCATAGTGGACTGAACTTCCTAAGTACAGACAAGTCTGCTTTCTGTCAGAGTCAGGCTGTGGTGTGTCATCTTGGGGGGAAAAAAAAAAAAGACACCCTGCAGAGGAAATTTTAAAAATTTTAAATATTGAGACTGATGCTGAAGCTGAAATTCTAATACTTTGGTGACCTGATGCGAAGAACTGACTCATTTGAAAAGACCCTGATGCTGGGAAAGATTGAAGGCAGGAGGAGAAGGGGATGACAGAGGAAGAGATGGCTAGATGGCATCACCGACTTGATGGACGTGGGTTTGAGTGAACTCTGGGAGTTGGTGATGGACAGGGAGGCCTGGCGTGCTGCGATACATGGGGTCGCAAAGAGTCAGACATGACTGAGTGACTGATCCAAATTGAAAATATTTGGAAGGAAAATAAATAAGGGAAAGGAAGAAAGATGGCTCAACTGAGTGATTTTCAATTGTTTTTCTTAATAGCAGAACCCAATGTAAACTGCAATATGATTTACCATTTTCTGATAGATGAAATAAACATATATGTGAATTTATATAGTAAGATATATATTTTACATGAAAAGCATAATTATTTTATATGTTAGAAGATAAACTTTATTTTAAAAAGGATGTCATTTTTGGCACAGTTATAAAGGAGGGAATAACTAGAAACAGCACTGTTATTAGTAGCACTCCAAATGGTTACAGACTTTGAAAGTTTGCATATCTTTTGAAATGGACTATGTCAAAATCACTTAAGAAAAATGTAGATTATAAAATATCACATAAGAGTTCTTTAATATTCACTTAAAATATTTCTCACTTATATTCATAGTTGGGCTTCCAGGTTAGCTCAGCTGGTAAAGAATCCTCCTGCAAAGTAGGAGACCCTGGTTTGATTCCTGGGTTGGGAAGTTCCCCTGGAGAAGGGATAGGCTACCCACTCCAGTATTCTTGGGCTTCACTGGTGGCTCAGATAGTAAAGAATCTGCCTGCAATGCCAGAGACCTGGGTTCAATCCCTGGGTTGGGAAGATCCCCAGAGGAGGGCATGGCAACCCATTCCAGTATTGTAGCCTGGAGAATCCGCATGGACAGAGGATCCTAGAGGGCTGGCTACAGTCAGTCCATGGGTTCCCAAAGAGTTGGACACAAGTGAGAGATTAAGGACACACGTATTCGTAGTTAAATGTTGCCAAATTTCATTCTAAACCTCAGGAATACTGCATTAATAAGAATAAAAACTTATTACTGAATAAATTTTGGATATGATACATAGGGGGGTTTGATTGATACTCTCTATCCATTACATAATTAGATGCCTATTATTTAATGTTGCAAACCTACCATTACTTAAATAAAAAGTGATTAGTTTTCCTATTAATATTTCATTCTATTTTTTTATCAGATGCACTTACCTTGAGTGTATTTTATAACTTAATTGTTTGCAATGACCATAGACATAAACAAAACAATGCAATTTAACTAGATAATTTTATTTACATCCTAACCCCATACCCATTTAGTTGAAGTGGCTGTCATACTATTGACATTTTGACATGTTGCAGGTATGCCTATATACCGGTGCATCCTACAATATTGCATATATCTATTAATCAAGAGCAATATCCATGCAAGCTCTCTTCCTGCAATTACCCTTTCTTGGACTAATTTATAGAGAAAAATAATGAATAACTTGGTGAGCTACAGGGATGGAATATGAGTAATGGATTAAATACAAGCAAAGGAAAAGTGAATGCATATATTGTATCCTGCAGTACATCTTGATTTATGTTTTGTAATTAATTAGTCAAGTATCTATGATTGTAACATGTCCTGCTTTATCTAATGGCACAGCGTACTTCATCTCTGTTGGATCTTTATGACTTTCTTTTTGTTGACTGTTTCCCTGCTAAACTGTATTTCCCTCTTTATACTTGGCATTTAGTTCTATGGGAATAGAACACAGGATAAAAATAATGGCTTTGAACTGTATTAAAATAAACAAAATTATAGCATTAAATATTCTTTTCAATTAAGATAGTATCCAAAATAAATCTTTTTATTCCAGTAGTATAAAGCATTATTGCCTATAAAATACTGATGATAAATAAGTTAATATGGTCTTTAGCTCTGGATGAATAGAGTCAAGGAAAAAGAACAGTTTCCCCATTCCAGTTGCTCTTTGTCCAATTGCTCATTTCTCCAGTTGGAACTGGAGAAAATAGATTTTGTTTTAAACTTTTAAGAACACAAGGGGGGAAATATGAGAATTTGAAATTTCTAACTGGAAACCTAACCATTAGGTGTTTGTCTTTGTTTATTCATGGCAAAATGCAATCCTAGTTTAGCAGTAAAAAGAATTCACTGGGCTATTAAAAATCTCCTTGAACTTCAAAGAGCTCTTAAATGAACATTTTCACAATTTAAATATGAATAAATGAAACCATGTGGGTTACTTTCCTTTAAATTATACATAAATTTATAAATTAAGGGAAAACATACACAAAAAAATAAGTTATAGATTTCTTCATAATCTATTTTGAGTTGTCAATAATGCCATAATGTGTCTATAACTAGTTTAAATATATCCGAAGCAGCAAAACATTTATTTGCTAGATTAGAATTAAAAAAATAAAACTTTACCTTTAAACAAATCCTCAGGGTAACAAAAGCTGGTTACTGACGGTACATGACAGTGTACCATAAAATGCTACCCAGATCCAGTTTCTCCTTTCTGGGAGTTGATAATAACTCATAGACATTATAAAGAATGTTGATAGTATTCACAGCTTGTACAATGTACCACAAAGTGTGTTTTTTCTTCTCAAGACTGCATACATGACTGGAGAAGAGTCCTAGACACACCAAGTTAAAATCTGTAATGAGAGAGAGGTCCTGTCACATCTGAAAGAGAAATCTGTGAGATTTATTTTTAAATGATGACATGATAGTGGCTTGTAAAGCTAGAGTTTGGAGGGACATTCTAAGTACATGGTGTGCTAATCAAATCAATTCAGTCCACTTCATTGAATGCTGGCTATTTTCTGGTGCTGCAAGCAAATAGTCCCTACAAAGGGAATGACTGAGGACTCTCTTTTTAAGAGTCATCTAATGAAGCACTGAATCTTGAAAAGAAACAGAATCAGTTGTATTTTTTTGCACCCGAGCCATTTTACGGTCTTCAAATTGAGATAGGAGACAAAATACAATGTGAAGAAGTTTCTAAGCAGCAGGAACCATGTCGCAGATAAACTTAGAGAAATGAGGCCCCCATAGACATGTGGCCAAAATTATTATATATGTTTATCTGCACTTCCTTCCCAGCCAGGGTTTTCTTCTGGGTTATTGGTGAAGGTTATTGATACAGGTTTCCAGGACTGTTTTGTGGACTCTGCTTTTTCTCTCATCCGGAATCATATTCACAAGCTATTTCTTATAACCATTGCCTTAATTCTTTTTTGAACGCACTGCTTGGCTCTTGATGCATGCGTGTACATGCTTAGTTACTCGGGTGTGTCTGACTCTTTGTGACCCTGTGGACTGTAGCCCGCCAGTCTCCTCTGTCCATGGGATTCTCCAGGAAAGAATACTGAAATGGGTAGCCTATCCCTTCTACAGGGGATCTTCCCAACTCAGAGATCAAACTTGGGTCTCCTGTATTATAGGCAGATTCCTTACCATCTGAGCCACCAGGGAAGCCTTGGTACCTCAACTCAAAATTCAATACCTCAGTTTTTACAGACATCATAAATATCTTTTTATTATAACTAAGTATAAATCAATTAAATTGAGAAAGCATATTTGGTTTTGACATTTCAATTTCAGTACAACCAGTTTCCTATTTCTCCTACATTTGTCTAAATAAGATACATTTCCCAAGACTAAGTGTTCTAAAATGAGTTTATAGTCATAGTTTTTGATAAATGGGTTCCCCTGACAGGGGAACAGGTCTGTCTTTTAGGAACTCAGAGTCAATTCGCAACCATCAACTTTGTCTTCTTTTTCAGAAAAGCACAGGCAAACAATGATACTTCTTTCTTCAAACACATCAAATAAACTTGTTACCAGGGCCAAACCTAACTGATTTCTAAGGCTTGAAACTTGACCCAGATTCTGATCTCACTGGGAAGGATTGACATATCCAATTTAGACCCAAGCACAAAGCCTCTATTTTAACCACAAATAGCAGTATTCTCATGTCAGTTGAGGCCCTATGGGTCTCACGATTCTCAACAATGAAAAAACATGAAGTTTTGAAAAAAGAAGCTTCATTCTATGTATATTGTTTCCCAGAAGGCATCACTCATTGTTGACTGATGCTGGTATTTGGAAGTGAAAGAGGTATTCATGACCTCTAAGTTCTGAGTGAAATATTCTCTTCCCAAAGGAAGCCTTTCAACTCAGTTTGAGTACCTGTTTATTGCACTGAGTTTTAAAGAAAGCAGAATAAATGAGACAAGCAGACCTTGGTACATACTCTTTTTTGCCATCATTATCAAAGTATGTTTGATATCAAGTAACTGAAACCTGCTGGAGCAGGTCTCAACAGGATTTTCTGCAAGGTCATGTGGGGTATCTCCTGAAACCCAAAACAAATAAGCACAGCTGGGCTGTCTTAGGATAAGAAATGTTTGCTGGAAAGTCAACAGGGATCGAGGAAGTTACTCTTGAGTTAGTATGGGATTTTATAGTGGTTAAGAACATAGAATCTGGAACAGGTCCTCTTGAGTTCAAGTCTCAGTTCCTCCATTTGCTTGCAATAAATATTTGAAACATATACTCTCTCTGTCTCTAATTTCTTCAGCTATGAAGATTCTTGTAAGATTTAAGAAATACAAAAGTTTTATAGTGCCTGGTACATATAATTGCATTCAATAAAGAGGTACTGCTATAATAAACTATTTATTGACGATGTAACATTTATTTTATTACCTGTGAGCAATTATCCCTTCAATAATTTCTCTTAGAAAAAGCTATCCCTTAACATGGGAAAGATCCCCTGAAGGAGGGCAGAGCAAACCACTCCAGGATGCTTGCCTGGAGAATCCCCATGGACAGAGGAGTCTGGCAGAATGCAATCCGTAAGGTCGCACAGAGTCAGACATTACTGAAGTGACTTAGCATGCTAGCACACACATCTCTTAACATAAAATATTAATAAACTAACTCAGTCAAAAAAGATCTGGGGCAATGAGCAGCTAAATAAATTAGAGTAACATTTAAAAAAAGGTATGTGGTACAGAATATCCATGAAATAATGTTTGTATAAGATCAAATACATACACATACATGGCTTATTTTATGTGGCACAAAAATTCTATGTGAAGTTTTCATTTCTGTGACTTTAATCTGTGTCAGCTACAACTCAGCAAGGTATTATTTGTCCTTTGTCCTTTTAAGAAGTTTTAAAAATGTCTATATCAAATAAAAGCCTGTTATATATAAAAATAAGTAAAGTAGTAAAAAAATTCCAAATATTGGGAAATCCATTGATTTTATGTATATATGCATGTAATGAAAAGAAGAGAAGCAAAAAGCAAAGGAAAAAAGGAAAGATATACCCATTTGAATGCTGAGTTCCACAGAATAGAAAGGAGAGATAAGAAAGCCTTCCTCAGTAATCAGTGCAAAGAAATAGAGGATAACAATAGAATGGGAAAGACTAGAGATCTCTTCAACAAAATTAGAGATACCAAGGGATCATTTCATGCAAAGATGGGCTCAATAACGGACAGAAATGGCATGGAGCTAACAGAAACAGAAGATATTAAGAAGAGGTGGCAAGAATACACAGAAGAGATATACAAAAAAGATCTTCACGACCCAGATAATCACAATGGTGTGATCACTCACCTAGAGCCAGACATCCTGGAATGTGAAGTCAAGTGGGCCTTAGGAAGCATCACTATGAACAAAGCTAGTGGAAATGATGGAATTACAGTTGAGCTATCTCAAATTCTGAAAGATGATGCTGTGAAAGTGCTGCACTCAATATGCCAGCAAATTTGGAAAACTCAGCAGTGGCCACAGGACTGGAAAAGGTCAGTTTTCATTTGAATTCCAAAGAAAGGCAATGCCAAAGAATGCTCAAACTACCACACAATTGCACTCATCTTACACCCTAGCAAAGTAATGCTCAAAATTCTCCAAGCCAGGCTTCAACAATATGTGAACCATGAACTTCGAGATATTCAAGCTGATTTTAGAAAAGGCAGAGGAACCAGAGATCAAATTGCTAACATCGGCTAGATCATGGAAAAAGGAAGAGAGCTCCAGAAAAACATCTATTTCTGCTATATTGATTATGCCAAAGCCTTTGACTGTGTGGATCACAATAAACTGTGGAAAATTCTTCAAGAGATGGGAATACCAGACCACCTGACCTGCCTCTTGAGAAACCTATATGCAGGTCAGGAAGCAACAGTTAGAACTGGACATGGAACAGACTGGTTTCAAATAGGAAAAGGAGTACGTCAAGGATGTATACTGTCACCCTGCTTATTTAACTTTTATGCAGAGTACATCATGAGAAATGCTGGGCTGAATGAAGCACAAGCTGGGATCAAGATTGCCGGGAGAAATATCAATAACCTCAGATATGCAGATGACACCCCCTTATGGCAGAAAGTGAAGAACTAAAGAGCCTCTTGATGAAAGTGAAAGAAGAGAGTGAAAAAGTTGGCTTAAAGCTCAACATTCAGAAAGCGAAGATCATGGCATCCAGTCCCATCACTTCATGGCAAATAGATGGGGAAACAGTGGCTGACTTTATTTTTGAGGGGGCTCCAAAATCAAGCAGATGGTGACTGCAGCCATGAAATTAAAAGATGCTTACTCCTTGGAAGGAAAGTTATGACCAATCTAGACAGCATATTAAAAAGCAGAGACATTACTTTGCCAACAAAGGTCCATCTAGTCAAAGCTATGGTTTTTCCAGTAGACGTATATGGATGTGAGAGTTGAACTATAAATAAAGCTGATTGCCGAAGAATTGATGCTTTTGGACTGTGGTCTTGGGGAAGACTCTTGGGAGTCCCTTGGACAGCAAGGAGATTCAACCAGTTCATCCTAATTGAAATCAATCCTGAATATTCATTGGAAGGACTAATGTTGAAGCTGAAACTCCAATACTTTGGCCACCTGATGCAAAGAACAGACTCATTTGAAAAGACCCTGATGCTGGGAAAGATTGAAGGCAGGGGGAAAAGTGGACAACAGAGGATGAGATGGTTACATGGCATTACCAACTCAATAGGCATGAGTTTGAGTATACTCCGGGAGTTGGTGATGGACAGGGAGGCTTGGCATGCTGCAGTCCTTGGGTTTGCAGAGTTGGACATGACTGAGTAACTGAACTGAACTGAACTAATGTGTACATACGAATCAAATATAGGCCCACAAAGATGTAGCAGTATATTCAGTTCAGTTCAGTTCAGTCGCTCAGTTGTGTCTGACTCTTTGCGACCCCATGAATTGCAGCACACCAGGCCTCCCTGTCCATCACCAACTCCCGGAGTTCACTCAAACTCACATCCATCGAGTTGCTGATGCCATCCAGCCATCTCATCCTTTGTCGTCCCCTTCTCCTCCTGCCCCCAATCCCTCCCAGCATCAGAGTCTTTTCCAATGAGTCAACTCTTCGCATGAGGTAGCCAAAGTACTGGATTTTCAGCTTTAGCATCAGTCCTTCCAAAGAACACCCAGGACTGATCTCCTTTAGAATGGACTGGTTGGATCTCCTTGTGGTCCAAGGGACTCTCAAGAGTCTTCTCCAACACCACAGTTCAAAAGCATCAATTCTTTGGCGCTCAGCTTTCTTCACAGTCCAATTCTCACATCCATACATGACCAATGGAAAAACCATAGCCTTGACTAGACAGACCTTTGTTGGCAAAGTAATGTCTCTGCTTTTGAATAAATTAGCCCTTGAACTTAAACCTAAAACTAGGGACTTGAGGGAGAAGAAATTGCCTGAGTTAACTGAGGTATCCTGACTTGACTGAGTTAGCCTACAGCGACTGAATTTTCTCTGTGATGCAGAATACAGACTTGGGAACAAGTTCAGTTTTTATCACTTTTTTTTTGCATAAACTTCTTCATAGCAAAGAACATAATAAAGACAAAAGGCTATAAATGCTTATTTAATTTGACTATATATAATTATCACTTCTGTAATTATATCATTAACAAAGTAGAAACAATACTTTTTTGCAAAAAGAAAAGGTTTTGCAATGTGTTTTACAGAAAAAAATTAATCTTCTCAATATATAAAGAACTCATGAAAAATCAGAAGGAATAAAGATATACAACTCAAAGAAATATGATTCAAGATTAGTTATAGAAAAGAACATTGGATAATTTACCAGCCTTATTATATAAATTTTATTCTTATGTCAAAGTCATCTAACTACATGATATGTTTACGAGTCTATGGAGAATTACAGACTATCATATATTATGGGTGGAAGTGTAGGTTTTTTTGTTTTAACAAACTCCATGGAAAATTAAACAATGCTTCTAAAAAATACAAATGTATATAAATTTGATTCTGCATTTCATTCAAATTTATTTACATGTATGTTTAATGAATGTGTTTTGTTATTATAGTACCTCATTTTTTATAATAACAAATTATTGAAAAAAATTCAAAATCTATCAACAAAGGGCTAGTAAAATAAACAATGAAAAAATATTTTATGTATTTGTTCTATATTAAACTATGTAGAACAATGTAAAAATATTATATGAAAAGATCTCTTTAAGTGAAAAATATTTACTACATATCTTTTTATACATTTTGAATTTGCAACCATGTTAATTCATCACCTATTCAGAAAATTATGTTTTAAATATCAGATAAATTACAATAGTACTCACATATAATGAAATCCAATTAAATAGTTTTCCCATTATTGCAGGAGCATTGAAGTAATATGTTTGTTCAACCTTTTATTGTAAAAAAGCTTCAAGTTAAAATGATCCCATTTTTCATTTATCAGTCAAGGAAAATTTAAGCAATTCATAGTATTGATGAGGCTCTCTGGAAATAGACACTGTTATGCATAGCTGGCAGAAGTATGAGCTGTCTGCCAAAGATATAGCATCATCCTCCCCTACTTCTTTTTTCCCAGCCGAGCCTGTCTTCCACTGTAATAGCTGAATATTGGCTACTTGCTTTCCCAGCAACGTGTAGTTAAAGCATGAGCATACAAGCTAGTAGAGACAAAGAGAACCTGAGAGAATATTTGGGATTTGTTTTTGCTTTGTTTTGTTTTGTTTTTCCTTTCTAAAAGAATGAAGCTCACAGATGGTAAATATTCTCCTTTCCAAATGACACCTTTGACTGTGGTAACCATCTTGGACCTCAGGGAAGAAGCCAAAAAATGCCTTGCTCTCAGATTTTGTGTTAGAAGTAAAGGATATCTCTATCTTCTAGCCACTTTAAATTGGGTCTTCTTATTTATGTCTGTAAGCATTCTGATACCTGAAGTTTCTCAGAAAACAAACAGATCAAATGCTAATCAATAGAGCAACTTTAAATTATATTTGTAATTATTCTCCACAAGTCAAAAGTGGAAATATAGAAGAAAGGGAGGGGGAGAGAGGATTAGAAGGAGCAAATATTGCAATTTTCTACAAATAGGCATTGCTTTGCTTTAGCACCAACGTTCCTTACTTGTGTGATTTAAAAACATATGGTTTTAATCTCACCATCAAATATAGTTTGTGAGTATAACAAATGCTAATATAATTTACCAAATGAATGTGGAATTCAAGAAAATAGCTTTTCAGTGAACAATGATAACACCGAATTTTACATCTTTGCTGATTTTATCTATTTCAGATGTCAGCACCTTTTTATCATTTAGACCCCTACAAAATTTAGTCAAGTCAAAATAACTTTGGTGGTCTCTCCCGAGCTACTCAATAGCTAGCAATTAACTTATGGAAGTTCATCTATGATCCTATGAAACACTTGAAAAATTACTGCTGCCTTATAGACTCAATAGATTTAAACTCTAACCAAATTTTTTAGGCTTTCAATTCTATAGAAAAAAAAATTTCAACAATTTTGTTTTTCTCTAAATCAAGTGATATTACCAACTGACACATTGTTAAAGTATTTGTATGTAGCATACAAATTAACTGTAGAATACAAAGAGAAACTTAAGTAAAGATTTCTGTTTTAGGAATGCCTGAATCAACTGTAATCAACAGACAACTGATTAAAATGATTAATTTGCTAGATTATGAATTACTTCTCTAGCTCTAATTTTCTGTACTAAAAATATTCATTTGCAATGAAATCAGTAATCTAAGTCTGAAACTGGAAAATTCTGTCAACCTATATCCAAATATATATGTGTAAATATATATATATATATATATATATGCATACACATATTAAAATTGTGAGTGCTAAGGACATATTGATTCCTTCATTTTGCCACTTCATATATGGTGAAATCATACTTCTCATATAAATTTATTTTCATACAACTAAAGTTTGAGAGAAATTTTTCTAAAACCTTCTAAATTCTAAGTCAAATTTGAAACTATTATATTCTCAATGGAAATGGCATCTAAAAAATTTTGAAATTTCACAAATATTGAGGGTCTCATTTTCCCAAATTACATGAAATATTTAAAGTAGAATTTAATAAAATATATTATTTGTTAAATATTAAATTCTATATTGATCATTCAAAATATGTCACTCTGTTGATTATAATGATATATATATATATATATATATCTTTTTATACATAGATGCTTTAATCTCTGTGAAATCCATATTGCATCTTTAGGAGAAACAGAAGTATATAAAATTATGTAGCTAATTTAGTTGATTTCCTCTACCTTAGGGAAACAAATTATTCATTGTCTCAAGGAGGCAATTTAAGATGTAAGACATGCTGTGAGGCGAAGAGGAAGAATGAGGCATAGTAAAAGCCACTTGTAATCTTTTAAGCAACTTATGGTTATGTCTGAGAAAAAGAAAATCACACATTCAGCACCCAAAGCCTTAAAAGGTATGGTTGATTTCTCTGAATGAGTCATGGGAGTATGCAGGTTTGGCATCGCATATCACAAATGAAACTTCTCCCAAACCCACCTTGAGCATCCCTGCTTCTTACAAGTTCTTGTCCCTAAGGCAGATGTTACCTATCTTGTTCTCCTTCTTAGGCTCCTCCCAGCAAATTCCCTTTCTCTCCCACCTCAGTTTCTTATTTTTCTGTTATCCTATTCTACCAAGCAAAAAATGGCCCAGTTTAGAAAGTGTTTTTCCTCTAACATGGCTCTTGAGGCACTGAATGGTTTTGGGGTTGTGGAGGAAAGTCTCAATTCTTCTGCTGCATATAATGTGTAACATTTGTCTAAGAATGTATTTCTTACATCCATCCAGTGTGCCTACAATTTTGCTCAACAACGGTGATTCACAGATAGAACTATAGATAGCTGTATAAATATAAGGGACTCCCTGGTGGCTCAGACGGTAAAGAATCTGCTTGCAGTGGGGGAGAACTGGGTTTGATCCCTGGTTTGGGAAGATCCCCTGGAGAAGCACATGACAACCTCTCCAGTATTCTCGTTTGGAGAATCCCCATGGACAGAGGAGCCTGGTGGGCTATACTTCATGGGGTTCCAAAAACTCAGACATGACTGAGCGACTATATGCAGCACAATACATAAACATAAATATACATATATAATATGTGTATATATATATATCTACATATAAATACACACATATACATATGTGTGTATATATTACATAATTTTCCTATTTGTTTCATATAGAACTTTTTTTACAGTTAAGGCTTGCACTCATACACATCCTATATGCTTTTTTAAGTTATTTCAGCTTCCTTTCAAGAATGCTTTGATATACAATATTTTTAAAGTAATTTTATTAGTCTCACAACTTACAGACTGATCATTATTCTCTTACTCTCTCTGGGTTCATCTTGTTTCATCTTCTTGGACCCTCACAGTGGTTCATCCCAGAATGAGCTTCACAAAATGAATTTTGTGCAAAGCTGTAGAACTCCAGAAGGAATGTATTAAAAATCATATTCAAAACAAGCTTCCAGCTTTAACCCAAATATTCTCATTTTATTGAGCTCTTTGTTCATGTTTCATGATAAGCATAATGTCTCTTCTGCTATAACAAGAACCCCAGATTGCACAACTTTATCATCATTTCATTCCAGTTGCCCAACCAGTTCAACTTTCTGCACATATAAACTAATGCTGGTTTTACAAGCCAAATGGAGGAAAATAGTTAAACTTAGTTTTCTCAGACTTTCCCCATGTTTTACTTGTATCCCCCACTTTACTGTTCAGTTCAGTTCAGTTCAGTTCAGTCACTCAGTCATTTCCAACTCTTTGCTACCCCATGGACTGCAGCACTCCAGGCCTCCCTGTCCATCACCAACTCCCAGAGTATACTCAAACTCATCTCAATTGAGTCAGTGATGCCATCCAACCATCTCACCCTCTGTTTTCCCCTTCTCCTCCTGCCTTCAATCTTTCCCAGCATCAAGGTCTTTTCAAATGAGTCAGCTCTTCACATCAGGTGGCCAAAGATTTGGAGTTTCAGCTTCAACATCAGTCCTTCCGATGAATAATCAGGACTGATTTCATTTAGGATGAACTGGTTGGATCTCCTTGAAGTCCAAGGGACTCTCAAGAGTCTTCTCCAACACCACAGTTTAAAAGCATCAATTCTTGGGCACTCAGGTTTCTTTATGGTCCAACTCTCACATCCATACGTGACTACTGGAAAAACCATAGCCTTGACTAGATGGACCTTTGTTGGCAAAGCAACATCTCTGCTTTTCAATATGCTGTCCAGGTTGGTCATAACTTTTCTTCCAAGGAATAAGCATCTTTTAATTTTGTGGCTGCAGTCACCATCTGCAGTGATTTTGGAGCCCCCCAAAAATAAAGTCAGCCACCGTTTCCCCATCTATTTGCCATGAAGTGATGGGACCGGATGCTATCATCTTAGTTTTCTGAATGTTGAGCTTTAAGCCAACTTTTTCACTCTTCTCTTTCACTTTCATCAAGAGGCTCTTTAGTTCTTCTTCACTTTTTGCCATAAGGGTGGTGTCATCTGCATATCTGAGGTTATTGATATTTCTCCCAGAAATCTTGATTCCAGCTTGTGCTTCATCCAGCCCAGCATTTCTCAGGATAACCCAACTCATGTTTTTCTTGTCCTATTCTTAATAATAATGAAGAATAAATTGGTCATATTTCACTTATCTCCCTTTTATTTGAAGGCTATTATATAGTCATATTTTCTATCCTATTTAATTGTATCCCAAACACTTTATCATTTTTAAGATCATACCAAAACTAAGGAACACAGATTATTATTCAATATGTTATTACATTTTGATTTATTGCCTTTTCTTTCAATGTTGTCTATATTTTAAAGATAAACATATAGAACTTTTGAAAATGTATCCAATTTTAAGTGACTATCAGGATTCATGGGCATTTAACCAATGTCTTCACACATTCTGAAATACCCTCAAATATATCTAAGGAGTGTGTTTTCATGGAATGTTTTTCACTTCCATGTACAAAGCAGCAGTGTGAGTATGATTGGCAGAGAACCTTAACAGGACAAAGCTTTGTTTCATTTAACCAATAAGAATGATAGGCTTTCTCAATTTTTTAAAAAAATATCACTGCTGCTGTTAAGTCGCTTCAGTCATGTCCAACTCTGTGCGACCCCAAAGACGGCAGCCCTGTCCAGCCAGACTAGGCTCCCCTGTCCTGGATTCTCCAGGCAAGACACGGGAGTGGGTTGCCATTTCCTTCTCCAATGCATGAAAGTGAAAAGTGAAAATGAAGTCGTTCAGTCGTGTCTGACTCCTAGCGACCCCATGGACTGCAGCCTACCAGGCTCCTCCATCCATAGGATTTTCCAAGCAAGAGTACTGCCTTCTCCTTAAATATCACTCATCCACTTCAGTTAGATACATTAGGAAAATATTGTATTCATTCTGTTTGGGCTCTACAGTTCTAAGTAAGTAAGTGCTGCTGCTGCTAAGTCGCTTCAGTCGTGTCCGACTCTGTGTGACCCCAGAGATGGCAGCCCACCAGATTCCCCTGTCCCTGGGATTCTCCAGGCAAGAACACTGGAGTGGGTTGCCATTTCCTCCTCCAATGCATGAAAGGGAAAAGTGAAAGTGAAGTCTCTCAGCTGTGTCCAACTCTTAGCGACCCCATGGACTGCAGCCTACCAGGCTTCTCCATCCATGGGATTTTCCAGAGTACTTGAGTGGGTTGACATTGCCTTCTCTGAAGTAAGTCTTTAAGCTTGCATTAATCAATGAAATAACCAGAAATAAATATATTTTCTTTACACATCGGTGAAAATATTTGTCTGAAAAATTTTAAGTGAATTTGTGTAAAGCTACATCTAATTATGGTTTGTGTCACAAAGAATGGGTAATGCCACTAACAACTACTATTACTTTAGGTCAATGACATCATTAGCCCTATTGCACTCGAATGGTACATGCGTCTTAGTGCATGAGTGCATGCTATGTAAGAAATTCAAATGAGCATCATTTTAAAACAAAATTGCTTAGGGTAAGTGCGTTTCCTTTACCAAGTAACTTTATTTTAGTACTAAGGAAGAAGGAACCCATTAGAAGTCATGGAACATTCACTGTCAAGCCATTTCCATTTTCAGAAGATAGAAAAAGGCCATTAAAAAAACATTATGGGTAATGGTAGACTGGCAACAAGAGGATGTTGTCTCACAGCCCTTGAGAGCATGGGAGGAAAGGAGCACCAAAATAATCAGAAATTGTTTAAAGCAGCTTTCTTGTGACAAAAGAGAAAAAGAAAGACCAACGGAAAGAAAAGGGAAGGAAGAATAGCTGACAGCATTTTATGAGACATGCCTTTACCTCTCTGGTGCCTACATTACCCTGCTCCTGCTACACACTCACCCTTCGTTATATAGATCTATCCTAGTTGAAGGTTGCAAATAATTCTTGTCATTTGTTTCTTTCCTTTCCTTTTCCACCGAAAGGCTTCTTATTCACAAATTTAAGAAAAATTAAAAAAAAAAAAAGTTTTTGAATGCTATGGTAACACTGGACTTAGAAAGCCTTTTATTCTTTCATTCATTCCCCTCCCCTTTCTTCCATCTCTCCCTTCTTTCCTTCCTGTCAATCATCTATTGATCTATAGCATAAATTCTTCATTTCATTATATTATAGTATGTGATTCAATTCAGTTACATAAACATTTACTGAGTATATTATGTAAAAGATACTTACCACTCTTAAGATAAAGTCTTAGAATTTTGAAGGCCAAAGATGAAAGAATCCACAAACATAAAAGACAGCCAAAGCACATTACCTATCTGTGAAGCAGAAGTTTGCATGAGTCCTTGTAAGCACACACTCTCATTTTTCCATGGTTTTCACATGATTTAACACTTAGGGCCCTTATTTTGATATCTCTGTGACTGTGGTTATGTGTCCAAATTTTACTTATATTGATTGCTTGATTCCCCTACTGACCCAGTTAGGACAGTGCATTTATTCTTTCTACCTCCATTAAAGTTTACTAAAGCCCTTCTATTTCAAATGATAGGATTTAAAATACTCATTAAACTTGGATTATATTATTGCTATCCAAAAGCATTATAGTGGAGTCTTGAATATAATATATATATATATATATATAATAATCCAGTCCAGGTAGATTAAAGCTTTAAATGTGAAAGGCAAAAACAAAAACTTTGGTAAACATATGTAGAAAGATACTTTCATGGCCTTGGGATAGAATAAGATTTTTCAAACAAACAGAAAAAATGATAACCATAAAAGAAAGATTGATAAGCTACAAAATTAAATTAAGAACTTTGGTTCTTCAAAAGACACCATAAAATAGTGAAAAGACAAGCCAGACACTCTGAAATATGACTGTTCAGAAAAAACCCATACCAATCAGGAGACAAGTACACTGAATTCATGAAAATCAAGGTGTTGATAGTGGGAGAGTCTGCCCATTTGTGGGGGCACAGAGTATATAAAAAATCTTTGTACCTTCTGAGTTTTGCTGTGAACCTGAAGATGCTCTAAAAAATAGTCTGTTTTAAAAAATCACGAACAAGCATTTCACTGAGAAGGAAACATTAAAGATCTTAACTATAGGAAAACTGATAATGATAAGGAATGTTCATATTCATTTATGTACATTTATTTCTCCAAATTAGAAAAAATTAAGATATCTGATGATGCTGAGGGCTGTTGTGCATGGGAACCAATGGGACTCTTTTGTACAGTTGGAGGTATATTTGTTGCACAACCACTTTGAAGGATAGTTTACTGTTGCCCTGTGGAGATAAGCATATGCATTTTCCACAACCCTGTGTTCTACTCTTGCAAGATGTGCCAGGATACAGGTACTTAGATACTGCAATAGATAAAACTGGAAACAACTCACATGTCCTTGGAGAAAACAATATAGAAGCAGATGATAGTATATAAAAAAATGAAGCATTATATAGCCATTATTGAAATGATTAATGAAAAAATGAAATATATATGCAGCAATAGAATAACATTAGAGATAAATATTTGAGGAAACATTAATTACAGTGGTAAGATAACATTTTTATTGAACTTAAAAGTAAACAAAATCTAACAATGTGTAAGTTGTCTATAAGGGCTTCTGGGGTGGTGCTAGTAGTAAAGAACCCTCTGCCAATGCAAGAGAGGAAGAGGCATGGTTTTGATCCCTGGGTTAGGAAGATCCCTTGGAGAAGGGAATAGCTACCCAGTCCAGTATTCTTGCCTGGAGAGTCCCATGGACTGAGAAGCCTGGAAGGCAACAGTCATAGGGTCTCAAAGAGTCAGACATGACTGAAGTGACTTAGCATTTATGCACATACATACATAAAATGATAAGATAATTTAAACAGAACAAAAGGAAAATAAATGGCCAGCCCAAAATTCAAAATCAGGGTGGAGTTTGCAGGTGAGACAATGAGATGGGTTGAGAAGCATACACAGGTGGACTTCAGGTACTGTCAGTAACCTAGATCCAAAGTTGGGTAGTGACAGTAAAAGATGTGTACTTTGTTATTCCGTTTCCTAACTTCTGTGAATACTACATTTTTTTTTCTTGAGGGATTACACTTAGTGTGGATACATTTTCACAATTTCCATTTATTTCAGGGGTTATCAGTAAAACATAGCAAGTATTTATAAAATTTAAGGGAATGGCAGATTCAGAGAACACATTAGTCACCTTGCAGTTTTACCTCTTCTAAAGATGACAAAGACAATTGTAGCCAAGCAAATAATTTATTTTTCAAAAGATTAAGTCACAGTGAACAAAATTCAACTCTAAAGCTTATTCTACCCAAATATAGAAATAAAAATCAGGATTGATTCTCAACTTTAACCTTTCTAGATAAATACATAATAATTATCAGCAGCTCTGTTCAAACGTACAACAGAGCAGTGGGATCTCACCTTTAGGCCTTAATGCAAACTTTGATCCATTTCATTCCAATGATGTGAGTCAATGCATATGATTCTAGTTGATTTTATCATAGACTTGTATCTACTCTGTCATGGGTAGATGACTTGTGCAGTCTTGGAGTCTTCTGGTTCTCTGGCCCAGTTATGATAAAAGCTGGAAGATCCAACTACATTCTACTGATTTATGAGAAAAATAGACTTTGGAAGACAGTCATAACTGTCATGCCAGCCCTGCTCTGGCTAGGTCTTCCCAGAGAATACTGCCAATTATAAAATTGCTGTTTTGGAAACTCCCTCATTGTGCTAGGAATTGAAGCTCAGACAGTTTGGTCTAAGTCAACTGAGGTGGGGGTTTAACATATAACTACTCTATATGTACATCTATATACTAGACCATTTTTCCAAGACACAGGAATACTTTTTATCATTTATTAAAAATAAAGTAAATGATTCAAAGCTGAGCTAGTTTTCACCAGTGGCTCAGTGAAAGAATACAGCTGCTAATTCAGGAGACACAGGAGATGTGGGTTCAGTCTTTGGGTTAGGAAAATCCTCTGGAGATGGAAATGGCCACTCCAGTATTCTTGACTGGATAATCCCATGGACAGAGGAACCTCACAAACTTCAGTCCTTGCGTTTGAATCAGACACAACCAAGCACGCACATACACATCGCACATTTGGAATATGTGTTTTTACAAAGCCAGCAGGAAAAAATAAAAAATAAATCCATTTTGAGATAGCTTTAAATAATGTCAACATTTCCTTTGAATTATAGGAAATGTAATCCTTACTTACAGAGAGAAAAAGTACCTCTATGACTATAGCCTAAATTACTCCTTTTATAACACTTCATTTCAGGGAAAGTTCCTGCTATTTAGAATGGGCAATCTTGCAACTCCATAGGAGGAATTCTCAGTTATAAAAATAAGCGTTTTCTACAAAAGCCACCTAACCAGAAGTGTAGAGAATGTCACAGCAGTAGGTTGAACCACCCTCCTCCTCATCTGTGGGCATGTGAACACACAATGTTTAAGCTATAGACAAGGAAATTGGTCTGTAACCAAGTGTGGGGCTATAATGTTTACATGCTCAGATAATTCTTCCTTTTCAACAGAGCCCAGTGATAGATATATAATAAAGTAGTATTAGTACAGCAAGTACAATAGATTACTTAAGTAAAATAAGAACTGATTGAGCTTATCTTATTAATTTAGAATATGCCACATCATAGACATTATATATAAATCAGGCAAACTCAACTTGCCCTGATGCAGTTATAAATGCAAATATCTGAAAAGTCAGTTAAGCACTAACAGCTATAAAAAAGCAAAATAAAACAACCAAAAAAAAACAGTAGTTTTGTGCAAACTATAAATTCTTATAAAAAGCAAAATTCTTAAATATTTTATCATTCCAAAATATTTTTAAAGAAAAAATACTTGTTTTCTACGTGTCTTAATTTTTCCTCATAGCTATTAGATTCATGCCTGAATCTAACAGAAATGTGAAACCTGTTTGCTTTCTCTATGATTGAGGTTAATGGTCATTTAATATTTCAACGTTACAACTAAGACCACACTGACTCCTAAAGCAGCTCAGACTCCAGACTCTTGTCACTGCCCTTTTGTTCTTTTGTCCTTGCCAAATTTCATTCCAAAAACACAGCTGTCTTGCCTTAGAAACACTGGATAGCACATTCAAACCATGCTTGGGGACAATTTTATAAATACATAAATTTATTTAATTAAAATTTTATTTTACATTGCAGCATGGTTGATTAACAATGTTGTGTTAGTGTCAGGTGCACAGCAAAGTGATTCAGTTGTTCATCAGTTTATCTATTGTTTATCAAGTTTCACTTCAGTTCATTTCAGTCGCTCAGTCATGTCCGACTCTTTGCAACCCCATGAACTGCAGCACACCAGGTCTCCCTGTCCATCATCAACTCCCAGAGTTCACCCAAACTCATGTCCATCGAGTCGGTGATACCATCCAGCCATTTCATCCTCTGTCATCCCCTTCTCCTCCTGCCCCCAACCCCTTCCAGCATCAGAGTCTTTTCCAATGAGTCAACTCTTCGCATGAGGTGGCCAAAGTACTGGAGTTTCAGCTTTAGCATCATTCCTTCCAAAGAAATCCCAGGGCTGATCTCCTTTAGAATGGACTTGTTGGATCTCCTTGCAGTCCAAGGGACTCTCAAGAGTCTTCTCCAACACCACAGTTCAAAAGCCTCAATTCTTCAGTGCTCAGCTTTCTTCACAGTCCAACGCTCACATCCATACATGACCACAGGAAAAACCATAGCCTTGACTAGATGGACCTTTTTTGGCAAAGTAATGTCTCTGCTTTTGAATATGCTATCTAGGTTGGTCATAACTTTCCTTCCAAGGAGTAAGCGCCTTTTAATTTCATGGCTGCAGTCACCATCTGCAGTGATTTTGGAGCCCCCAAAAATAAAGTCTGACACTGTTTCCACTGTTTTCCCATCTATTTTCCATGAAGTGATGGGACCAGATGCCATGATCTTCATTTTCTGAACATTGAGCTTTAAGCCAACTTTTTACTCTCTTCTTTCAGTTTCATCAAGAGGCTTTTGAGTTCCTCTTCACTTTCTGCCATAAGGGTGGTGTCATCTGCATATCTGAGGTTATTGATATTCCTCCAGGCAATCTTGATTCCAGCTTGTGCTTCTTCCAGCCCAGCGTTTCTCATGATGTACTCTGCATAAAAGTTAAATAAGCGGGTGACAATATACAGTCTTGACATACTCCTTTTTGTATTTGGAACCAGTCTGTTGTTCCGTGTTCAGTTCTAACTGTTCCTTCCTGATCTGCATACAGATTCCTCAAGAGGCAGGTCAGGTGGTCTGGTATTCCCATCTCTTTCAGAATGTTCCACAGTTTATTGTGATCCACACAGTCAAAGGCTTTGGCATAGTCAATAAAGCAGAAATAGATGTTCTTCTGGTACTCTCTTGTTTTTTCCATGATCCAGCGGATGTTGGCAATTTGATCTCTCGTTCCTCTGCCTTTTCTAAAACCAGCTTGAACATCTGGAAGTTCACGGTTCACATATTGCTGAAGCCTGGCTTGGAGAATTTTGACCATTACTTTACTAGCATGTGAGATGAGTGCAATTGTGCAGTAGTGCAGTTTTATATGATATTTGTCTTTGTCTCACTTACTTCACTTAGTATGATAATCTCCAAGCCAATCCATGTTGCTGCAAATTTTAAACAGCAAAGCTAAAAAAAAAAAGCACAAAAATGTGGGTGTGGTGGGGGGAGAGAAGGTAGTAACTGGACAGTGAAAAGGACATTTTTTGATAGTATAAAAGCTGAAACAAGGCAGAGCTTTGCCTTGTTTAGCCTCAGTGGGGAATATGCACAATGGGTGACACGTATTTTGCCACTCAGAGCATGTCTGCCTGTATTAAGAGGCTCACCCTAGTATTAATTTTGAGTTTACAAATAAATTTTAGTGAGTGGGCAAATTAGCAAATACCAAGCTCTTAAACACTGAGGATTGACAGAATTTATCCTAATTCCACCTCTCAAACAGAACAAGCTTTTCATTTCTTGTATTAGCCCTTCTCAGCTTTGAGGATAAAGTAACAGTTATGCATTCTCTGATGGATGCCAGGCTCCTTTCACAGGACTTAACTTGTGTTTACTCCTTCTAGTCTCACAACAGGTTTACGAAGTAGAAATATCATGATCCCCCAAGGAGTACAGGGGGCTTTGTTTGTTCAAGTTATACAGGTAATAAGTAGCACAGGTAGAATTAAATGCAAGCAGCCTGGCCCCAGGCACAAATACTGGGGGAAACAGATAACAAATACTCAGTTGTACAGCTCACACAACTTCCTCCACTCTCCTTCCCCACCACCAAAATGTCCTCAACATGCCCAGTGTCTTGGTCTGAAGTCATCCATATTTTGATAGTTATGTTTTATCTCTGAATCAAATTAATGTGTAGAAAATTCTGTGTATGTAACACGGTCTTGGCTGCTTGAAGGAATGCTCTCCACCGTATTCCGTCCTGGGCTTACACTATGGGATACTGTAAGTGCCATATGGAACCTGTTACTTTACTTATTGGAGAAATGTTGTTGAGGACATTGCCTTTGACATTACTCAGTGTTCCCAGTATAAAGAACCACATGAGTCATTTTTCTCAGGCCTAGTGCCAGGAAGAACCTGAGTAATACACATGCGTTTTTTCCCCTTTTGAAACAATGTGAGTCAGATTAATAACCATATTTCTTAAGTGAATTTTAGGAAACTCTAGAACTCTAAAGGAGGCCATGTGTCCACAACATCCTACATGGTTATTAAAACTTACATTCCTATGTAATCATTGCATGTTTTAATTTTTCTCTTGCTCTTGACAATTCATTCTTTTTTAATTTGTACCTACATATATCTACCTCAAAACAATTGTGGAATAAAACAAGGGTGTGTGTGCTTAGCCACTCCGTCGTGTCCAACTCTTTGTGATCACATGGGCTGTAGCCTGCCGGGGATTATCCCAGCAAGAATACTGGAGTAGTTGCCATATCCTTCTCCAGGGGATCTTCCTGACCCAGGGATTGAACGTTAGTCTCATGCGTCTCCTGCATTGCAGGCAGATTCTTTATCTACCCAGCCACTGGGGAAGCCCACAACAAGGGGAAAGTATATAAAGAAATTAATATACAAATTAATTTGATTTGGAGTCCTCATTTTCCCTGTCACTGTTGTCTAATGCTTTCTAGCTTATAAACATGGCTTTAAAAGGAGCATCTAACACTGAATGTGAAATTCTAGATGTACTCTAACCAACACTCCTAGTTTTATTTTCATCTGCCTTGATCAGCTTTGTTTAAAAGATAGCATGTACTTTGTGTCTAAGTTTCCTTAATTCACGGTTATAAATTTTTAATAGTTTAGGTAATTTAGATAATCTATAAGGTTCGTTCTGGTAAATTCCTATTTAGATTTGCAAGCAAATGTTTTTAAATAAAAACCTTATGCATTTTTTCTACAAACATTTAAGTTATATTGAAGCACTGCAATTTATTTTTGAAACTTCTGCAGACAAATCTAAACTAAGCCAGAGTGACTACGTTTCTTGCAAGTGAGTAGATAAGCATGTGTGGGTGTGAGCAGAGTTACACCTGCAGAGATGATGCACCAAAGCAAAGAAAGACTCCTAGTTTCGTAAAGGTTATGTCAGCCTAGCAGCATGATCACATCAACTTCAATGCTAGGAATACATCCACTGATCACAGTCACGCTGTGATCATACTCTTAGGTTGTGATCAGTTTTTTCTAGAAAGGTAATGAGGTTATTTACTGTGGGTTACAGACTGACATCAAATTTGTTTTTAACTAATGTGATGAGATTGAAAAGGTGAAAATATTCTATTAGCCTGTATATATTAGAACTTTAAAAATAATTTTTAAAGAGTCATAAAGGAGCAAGAATAAAGAGGATACTGCTAGCTCATAGGAGGGATAAGTTTAGCATGTTATAAAGTAAAACATGGTTTGGTCTTAATACAAGTTAACTCCATTTTATTAGAGATAATTTACCCCAGAAGGTAATTTATTCCAGAAGATATAGTCCATGCAGAAACTTTTAGGAAGCTTAAAATTTTATGTTTAGGATGTTTTTATTTTATTTTATTTTATTTATGTTAAGAGAAGTGGTTTCTGTTTATTTTCCAAGAGAGAATAATCCACATTTTGCTTCCCTCTGATATGATATTGAATATAGTTAAAGAGTACAGTCTGGATTGATTTTTTTTTTTTTTTTTTTTGCTTTGGAAAGTACCATATATAAGGAGATATAAATACACACACACACACACACACACACACACACACACATTAGGTAGATGTGATTAATAGATAAATAATGTAAAAAGCAGAATCCTCACTTTTCCAGAGAACCAAAAGGACAAGCTTGCCTAAAAGTAAAATAAAAAATTTTAGACTATTTTCTCCAAAATTTTTTGAATTTTAAACATTTATTTTAAGCTTTTTTCACCATACAATTCTGATTTTTAAACATCCAAATTTAAGCAGAGAAGTATAGGAGGCAACTGAACTTGATAAAAATCAATAAAGAAGAAAAAACACACTATAAAAACTAATATGCATTATTCTATAGCATAGATCATTACAGACCATTATTGAAAAGTTCTTATTTTGGTAAAAGGTACACATTTTGTGACCTAATAATTCTGAGATTTGTAAGTGTATCCCTAAAACAGTTCTTAATGCTATCACACAGAGAAAAGAGTTTTTCCATGAATTAACTATATCAGTGAATGAAATAACAGAATCTTCCTTACGTATTTACTATTTGCTTTTCTTTTAGGCAGTCAACAAGCAAAGTTTTAAAGACAATACAAGTACTTTTTTATATATGGCTTTTATTCTGGCAGATATCCCTTAAAGTAAAATGTATCATACTTAACCAACAGAAAACTTTAGGAAACTTAGATCCTTCTAAGTACTAGAAATTAATATATTGGCATAGCCACAGGAAGTAATAAGTTCCATTGACAGCAATATTTTTGTTAGATAAAATGCATTTAATCTGTAATATGTCTGAGACTTACGATCATCTAAATAATATATAAATAAACTTGGTCCCTCTCCAGTGATTGAGAACAAATTCTCTGTCTGATTGTGGATAATTTCAATCCCAAAAGTCAGCAGCAAATAACTTTATCACATAAACCACATCTTACTTTGTAAGCAAAGGGTTGCATGTTAAGAAAATAATAAGGAACATAAAACCACCTAAACCATTTTTGTGAACAATGATAAAGAATGATGGTATTTTTCTAAGTTGTGACATAAAACATTAATTCTTTGGATTTGAAAATAGTAGAAACAAAAGAGAAACCACACACACACACACAAATACAAAAAGCATACACAATCTTAACGTGTCTAATGGTCTACTAATTGAAGGCATAACATATAAAACCATTAATGGCAATATTCACTCAGTATATACTTAGTACTTATTCTGTGCCAAGCATGTGCAACATATACATAAGCCTAGAACTCAAGGATCCTTTTGCATTCTCTTCATCTTGACAGGTTTATATTCTTTCTTCTTCCCTGTCTTACTTTCTTTTATATATATTTGCTATTATTATTAGTTATTTTCCCCCAATACTTAAAGTTTATAATTTTAGTAGTTAGTCTAGATCTGTGGTGATATGGCAGTTATCAGTCATAGGTGACTATTAATTTAATTTACTTCCCTGGTGGCTCAGACAGTAAAGTGTCTGTCTACAATGCAGGCAACCCAGGTTCGATCCCTGGGTTGAAGATCCCCTGGACAAGGAAATGGCAATCCTCTCCAGGACAACTGCCTGGAAAATCCCATGGACAGAGGAGCCTGGTAGGCTACAGCCCATTAAAATTAAGTAACATTTAAAGTTCAGTTTCTTAACTAAGTTTCTCACTCATTAATGTTCAGTTTCTTAGCCAATTTTAGCAGAGGTAACATGCAGGGTTTGATGATGGACTGAATAAGGGATGAAGACAAAGGAAGTCATCGATGAGGATCCTGTCTTTTCCCTGAGCACTGCTAGGGAAAAACTTGCTAACTACTGAGAGGAGAAATTCTGTAGATAGAGATCATAATTGAAAATTAATGTAACTTATCTATCTGACCTCTAAAGTGGAGATGTTAAGAGAGTGTGTGTTTGGCTATACAAATCTAGTGTTCAACAGAGAGATTTGGCTTGAAGATTTTAATTTGGAAATTAACAGCGTAGTTCAGTTCAGTTCAGTTGCTCAGTCATGTCCGACTCTTTGAGACCCCATGAATCGCAGCATGCCAGGCCTCCCTGTCCATCACCAACTCCGGAGTTCACTCAGACTCACATCCATCGAGTCAGTGATGCCATCCAGCCATCTCTTCTGTGTCTTCCCCTTCTCTTCCTGCCCCCAATCCCTTCCAGCATCAGAGTCTTTTCCAATGAGTCAACTCTTCGCATGAGGTGGCCAAAGTACTGGAGTTTCAGCTTTAGCATCATTCCTTCCAAAAAAATCCCAGGGCTGATCTCCTTCAGAATGGACTTGTTGGATCTCCTTGCAGTCCAAGGGACTCTCAAGAGTCTTCTCCAACACCACAGTTCAAAAGCATCAATTCTTCGGTGCTCAGCCTTCTTCAGAGTCCAACTCTCACATCCATACATGACCACAGGAAAAACCATAGCTTTAACTAGATGGACCTTTGTTGGCAAAGTAATGTCTCTGGTTTTCAATATGCTATCTAGGTTGGTCATAACTTTCCTTCCAAGGAGTAAGCATCTTTTAATTTCATGGCTGCAGTCACCATCTGCAGTGATTTTAGAACCCCAAAAAATAAAGTCTGACACTGTTTCCACTGTTTCCCCATCTATTTGCCATGAAGTGATGGGACCAGATGCCATGATCTTCTTTTTCTGAGTGTTGAGTTTTAAGCCAACTTTTTCACTCTCCTCTTTCACCTTCATCAAGAGGCTTTTGAGTTCCTCTTCACTTTCTGCCATAAGAGTGATGTCATTTGCATATCTGAGGTAATTGATTTTTCTCCCGGCAATCTTGATTCCAGCTTGTGCTTCTTCCAGCCCAGCGTTTCTCATGATGTCCTCTGCATAGAAGTTAAATAAGCAAGGTAACAATATACAGCCTTGACGTACTCCTTTTCCTATTTGGAACCAGTCTGTTGTTCCATGTCCAGCCAAAGATGGAGAAGCTCTATACAGTCAACAAAAACAAGAACAGGAGCTGACTGTGGCTCAGATCATGAACTCTTTATTGCAAATTCAGACTGAAATTGAAGAAAGTAGGGAAAACCACTAGACCATTCAGGTCACAGCATAGAGGTGATGTTAAAATCTGCATAAGATCACCAAAATAGCAAGTATAAATAGAGAGGAGAAGATGAAGGACCATGGGATTTATATACTCTAAAATTAAGAGATCCGGTAGAAGCTGAGGAAACAGCGTAGGAAAGCAGTGTCCTGGAAGCCAAGAAAGGTATGCATCTGTTAGGTAGTTAGAATAGGAAAAAGGATTCCAGAATGGTGGTGGCTAAAAGACAAGGAAGGGAAAACCTGCGAAAATAGAACAAAGGAAGGTCTGAGGACCAGAGTGAGGACCTCAGGTAGAACAAACAGCACTCCTGACTAGCCCAGTTTACATGGCGCAGGCCCAGTGGGAGGAGAAAAAACATATAAAAAGAGGAGTCAAAGGTCCGGGGTCTCTCTTTCTTCTCTTTGTGTCTTTTGAGTCGTCATGCCCTCATGCCTCAAGGATGTATTTTCCTTTATTTTCTAAATAAAACTGAGCTGTAACACGGAGCTCTAACACTGGTCCATCTGAGAGCTGTGACACTGGTCTGTCCATGAGCTGGAACGCTGATCCATCACTTCAAATTTTTGTTGTGACGAGACAGAACTGAGGAAATTACACAGTCCCTTGACACATCCAAAGGGAAAAGGTAATCGATTGTGTCAAATACTTTGATAAGTCAACAGCAGGGAGAACTGGAAACTAACTATTGGTTTTGGCAACTGACAGAAGCAGTTTCTGAGATGATAGGGGGAAAAGCTTGATTAGAGTATGTTTAAGAATGAATTGAAAAGTGAATTTGGAAAAAGGGCTTATATGTGACTTTTTGAACATTTTTACTACATAAGTAGCTACATGTAAATGGGATCAACAGAAAGAACTTAACAGCTTGTGTTGATGGTGATGAGAATGAGCCAATAAAGAAGAATATTGATGATGTCAAAGGGAAAGGGAAGAATTATTGGTGTAGAGGAGAGAGGATAGTATCTGTGCTCCCACAGAACCATTGACTTTAGACAGGCTTGTGGAGTGCCCTTCCATAGTCTTCGATAGCAGCAGAGATTACATATGAATAGATAAATGCTGAGGGAGGTACAGTAGCTGGTGTGAGTCTGTGGACATTCCCTGAATGCTTGCCTTCCTCAATGAGGTTGGAGGTTGTTGATTGGGAGTGCACATAAGGGAAGAAATTTGGAGAGTTAAGGGTTAAACTGTGGTGTTGGAGAAGACTCTTGAGAGTCTCTTGGACTGCAAGGAGATCCAGCCAGTCAATCCTAAAGGAAATCAGTCCTGAATATTCATTGGAAGGACTCATGCTGAAGCTGAAACTCCAATGCTTTGGCCACACGATGTGGAAAACAGACTCATTGGAAAAGACCCTGATGTTGGGAAAGATTGAAGGCAGGAGAATAAGGGGACAACAGAGGATGAGATGATTAAAGGGCATCACCAACTCAATGGACACGAGTTTGAGTAAGCTCGGGGAGTTTGTGATGGGCAGGGAAGCCTGGCCTGCTCCATTCCATGGGTTCGCAAAGAGTTGGACACAACTGAGTGACTGAACTGAACTGAAGGGTTAAAGGAGAAACTAGCAAATAGACATTTAAGAGTTTATGTTGCATAGTATTAGTATCTGGCAATACTGACAGTCCTTTTGAGATTAAAGGGCATGGAATGAGATCAGTCCACATGATCAAGTATATTCTCCCCAGCTTTAATCTCCACAGAAGCAGCTGTGGAATAGGGCAGAAAAGTATTTAACCACGGTTGTGGCTAAAACCAGTGTGATAAAGAAATCTAGGTAATAAAATTATTTTTGTATATAAAGGAGTATTTTTTTTTCTTTTTCAAATATTTATTAGTACTTAGGAATTATTATTCCAGAATATTCCTAGGAAAAGCTAATAGAACCACTTGCAAATTTAGAAATATGAAATATACTATGTAATATAAAGCCAGGTATATGCAGATAAAATTATGTCTATCCTTAGAAATACACTTGCTAATTGTTTTTTAAGAAAATATTTTGTTCAACTTCAAGCCTTTCATTTTTTTTTAATTTTATTTTATTTTTAAACTTTACATAATTGTATTAGTTTTGCCAAATATCAAAATGAATCTGCCACAGGTATACATGTGTTCCCTATCATGAACCCTCCTCCCTCCTCCCTCCCCATACCATGTAAAATGTCATGTAAGAAATGAGTTGCCAGTCCAGGTTCGATGCATGATATAAAGGAGTATTAAACTGGCTAAAAAGGGATAGAGGACCTCATGCAGTAAGGAACAAGGAAAAGATGGTAGCATCTCGAATGGTAGTTCTCAGTGTGTGGTTTGGACACCCCTGGAGGTACCAAGATCTTTTCAAGGAATCCCAACTCTTTTCATTATACTACTAACATGCTACTTGCCTTTTCACTCTTATGTTCTCATAAATCTACAGTAGAGTTTTATAGAAGTTCCTGATGTATACGTCAAAACCTAACGACAGAAACATAGGAGAATCCATCTGCATTCTTTTAAAGAGATTTTCAAAATATAAAACTGTGTTACTTTTCTCTTATAGTTTATTTTTGCTTGGGAAATACAACAATTTTCCCATGATGTTAAAAGTTATATTTACATTGTTAAACATTTAAATTATTTTAATTTTTTACTTGCTGCTGCTAAGTTGCTTCAGTTGTGTCCAACTCTGTGCGACCCCGTAGATGGCAGCCCACTAGGCTCCTCTGTCCCTGGGATTCTCCAGGCAAGAATACTGGAGTGGGTTGCCATTTCCTTCTCCAATGCATGAAAGTGAAAAGTGAAAGTGAAGTCGCTCAGTCGTGCCCAACTCTTAGCGACCCCATGGACTGGAGCCTACCAGGATCCTCTGTCCATGGGATTTTCCAGGCAAGAGTACTGGAGTGGGGTGCCATTGCCTTCTTGGAATTTTTTACTTATGCTACAACAAAAAACAGTAGACAGCAACATAAAGAAAAGCTTTCTGGCACCCTCAGAAATGTTTTTAAAGTATAAAATGTTCCTGAGATTTAAAAGTTTGGAAATTAATGAATTAGAGTAACTGATAGAATTAAAATATTCTTTTTTAATTTTTTAAATTTTATTTTATTTTTAAACTTTATATAATTGTATTAGTTTTGCCAAATATCAAAATGAATCCGCCACAGGTATACATGTGTTCCCCATCCTGAACCCTCCTCCCTCCTCCCTCCCCATATCATCCCTCTTGGTCATCCCAGTGCACTAGCCCCAAGCATCCAGTATCGTGTATCGAACCTGGACTGGCAACTCGTTTCTTACATGATATTTTACATGTTTCAATGTCATTCTCCCAAATCTTCCCACCCTCTCCCTCTCCCACAGAGTCCATAAGACTGTTCTATACATCAGTGTCTCTTTTGCTGTCTCGTACACCGGGTTATTGTTACCATCTTCCTAAATTCCATATATATGCTGTATTTATGTTTTTCCTTTTGGCTTACTTCACTCTGTATAATAGGCTCCAGTTTCATCCACCTCATTAGAACTGATTCAAATGTATTCTTTTTAATGGCTGAGTAATACTCCATTGTGTATATGTACCACTGCTTTCTTATCCATTCATCTGCTGATGGACATCTAGGTTGCTTCCATGTCCTGGCTATTATAAACAGTGCTGCGATGAACATTGGGATACACGTGTCTCTTTCCCTTCTGGTTTCCTCAGTGTGTATGCCCAGCAGTGGGATTGCTGGATCATAAGGCAGTTCTATTTCCAGTTTTTTAAGGAATCTCCACACTGTTCTCCATAGTGGCTGTACTAGTTTGCATTCCCACCAACAGTGTAAGAGGGTTCCCTTTTCTCCACACCCTCTCCAGCATTTATTATTTGTAGACTTTTGGATCGCAGCCATTCTGACTGGCGTGAAATGTTACCTCATAGTGGTTTTGATTTGCATTTCTCTGATAATGAGTGATGTTGAGCATCTTTTCATGTGTTTGTTAGCCATCTGTATGTCTTCTTTGGAGAATGTCTATTTAGTTCTTTGGCCCATTTTTTGATTGGGTCGTTTATTTTTCTGGAGTTGAGCTGTAGGAGTTGCTTGTATATTTTTGAGATTAGTTGTTTGTCAGTTGCTTCATTTGCTATTATTTTCTCCCATTCTGAAGGCTGTCTTTTCACCTTGCTAATAGTTTCCTTTGATGTGCAGAAGCTTTTAAGGTTAATTAGGTCCCATTTGTTTATTTTTGCTTTTATTTCCAATATTCTGGGAGGTGGGTCATAGAGGATCCTGCTGTGATGTATGTCAGAGAGTGTTTTGCCTATGTTCTCCTCTAGGAGTTTTATAGTTTCTGGTCTTACGTTTAGGTCTTTAATCCATTTTGAGTTCAAATATTTTTGAAGTCATAATAAAACAAAGAGTGAGCTGAAAATACAGGCAGTGTTGATAAAAGTACAACGCATGCAGTTGAGCATGGGGCAAGATTATAGTTTGAATGCAATGTCTATAGCAGTACTAGCCAGTGGAATTTTCTGTGATGATAGAAATGTTCTATATGTGAACTGTACAATGTGATGGCCATTAGGCACACATAGATATTGAACCCTTGAAATGTGTTTAGTGCAACTGAGGAATGAAATTTTAATGGTACATTGTATTCAATTTTAATTAAAAATGAATATCCATGTGTCTACCATGTTGAACACTGCAGTATCACTGTGATAATGTACAGCTGAAACAGGTTGGAAGATAAGATTACTGCAGAAAAAGAATTCAGCAAACTGAAAGGCCAAAGTGTGGGAGAAATTATCTTCCTGAAGTGCATTATGCACATTGAGTCCAGCTTCGGAGTCCACTCAGTGAATTATACTGCTCTTCTTATTTGAAGTTGCTACTCTTATAGTTTTCTCTAAATATTGCAGGTAGTGGATTTTAAACCAGGTAGTCCATGCTAATTACTAAGACAGAAATCCTACTCAAAAGGCTTGTGATACAACTCAATAAAACTTAAGGACATAAAATATATAGATAATTGACAGATGTGGCCTGGCAAATGTTCAATACATTTTTGAGCCTCATCACTTGTAATGATGACTAAAATTTAGTTTACAAAGGAGCTTATCAATCTTTCTGAATTTACATTTTCCAAATAAGCTAATTAGCCCTCGACTATTTCCATAATGCTGATAACTGTAAATGCTGAACTAGTTATTTGTGATGATAACATGGAAACACTGAAGAGACTTTTTATTCAGGGTACATTTAAATATCTCTAGGGTAGGAGTGACATTTCTTTGTCAAGACAAGAGGTGACGTTACATTAACTTTACCAAATCCTTTTCAATACCAGTGAGAATAGATTTAGAAGACAGCATTTTGCTTATAAACATAGTTGAATTAATAATTAATTATAGATAATCTTTAAACAACTCTAGCAACAGAATAAAATAAGTTTATAAAAGACAAACTCCCCTTTACTAAAGTGTTACTTAAGCTAAGAAAAAGGCAGACATATTAATTACTTTGAAGGTAATATTTTATTTAGTTTTACTCCTATCTTTTATTACGCATTTAATAGCTAAAGCTTATTTAATCAGAGGGGGAGACGGCTTGGCAAAACCATGCCAACCACAAAACATGGCAGTCCTCTAAACAAAATGATGTAGATAGGTATTACTGCTATAAAAAAGTGCTAATATTAAAAAGTAGTATTCTTGAAAGTTAAAGTCAGTGGCAGAGGACAACATGCATGCATTCATAACTACTGGTCAAGTGTTTGCAGTGTCCTGGCTTCAATCCTAACTGATGGGAATCCAACAGTGAACAACAGACATTGTCTCTGCTTCTAAGTCCTAACATACAGCTTTAGAAAAGTGATGGATCCTGAAATACTCAAACCTCTATGGAAACCAAAATATTTGATCCTCAAGAAGAGTTATGAAAATAAATACAAATATCATGATTACCACTATACAATATCATGAATACCCAACTTTTTTAAAAAATACACTTCATTTTGGGGGAGTTCTTTCTTTTTTATTTTTTAAATTATGAAAGTATGCTAACACATTTACAGGGGACTTAGAAAATACAGGACAAAGATAAATATAGTTCTACTATATATTGCAATTATTTTTAAGTAGATAAATTAAGATTTTTAGTTGGAGTTTCAATATCAAACTCTCAAAAATTAATGGAATGAATAGACAGAAAGTTAGAAGGATATAGTAGACCTGAAAAGCACTGTGAACCAATTCAACATAATTGAGATTTATACTATTTCACACAACAGCAGGATACAAATTCTATTCAAGTTCCCATAGACTATAAACCAGGAAACATAACTTTTTAAAAATTAGAGTAGTCTGGGAGAAGTTGGTCAAAAATCTATGAGGTCTGTATGTATAGTAAACAGTCTGTAATGCACTAATAAGTGATCTATATTTTCAGTGTCTGTAGAGTGACATCAGGAATGACTATCTCTGAGTCTTTTATTTTTCCATCTATCAAATTTTCATAATGACTCATATCAGTTAACAATTCTCAATGAATATAATGAGCCATGCATACTTTCAAAAGAGCTTTGAAAAACATTTTTATTACCATTACAATTTGATGCTGCTACATATTTGGAAAACTTTATTGATACAATGTATTTATTATAATTCACAACATATAGAACAAGGATTATTATCTATGGTTTAAATAGATGTTTCCTGCTATAACATTTATTTAGAAGTAAGAATTCTAACCTGTTGCTATATAAATATCACTAGTTTTTTAAGCTGCCTGTTTACATGACACTCTTCTGGTTACTAAAACAAATGATGCACCATATTTGTACAATATACTTGTTTTATTTCCTATGCAGTATATAGCCTGATGAAATATTATGTACATATTTCATTCAATAAATATGTATTTGATACTAGATGTACAGCTGATGTTTAGCTCATGTGAATAATACAAACGAATACACAAATGATTCCTGTGATCCAGCAATTAAAATTTTAACTGAAGAAGCAAGAAAAATGAAATAAGAGGCATAATATAATCATACAGTGCTGTGCTATGCTATGCTAAGTCACTTCAGTCGTGTCCGACTCTGTGCGACCCCATAGACGGCAGCCCACCAGGCTCCCCTGTCCCTGGGATTCTCCAGGCAAGAACACTGGAGTGGGTTGCCATTTCCTTCTCCAATGCATGAAAGTGAAAAGTGAAAGTGAAGTCGCTCAGTTGTGTCCGACTCTTAGCGACCCCATGGATTGCAGCCTAACAGGCTCCTCCATCCATGGGATTTTCCAAGCAAGAGTACTGGAGTGGGGTGCCATTGCCTTCTCTGAATCATACAGTATGGTATAATAAATATATTAAAATTAACATCACAATGTTAGAAAATAAGACATTTAATTATGGATTTTCATAAGTAGAAGACTGGTTGTTTGCTATAATTTTTAGATCTATCAATTATGTTCTAGTTCTATTCATTTTGTTGTGACTATGTCCTGAAATATACTTAGCCCATATGTTGATTAGTTATTTTTTGTTTTAGAATTCCATGATAAAAATGATATTTTGCTCTAAAAGTAGAATGTTTTCCTTTGGTCATGTAGATTTTGCCTTCTTATTTGAAAGTTTCCTAATAGTGTGTGTGTGTGTGTGTGTGTGTGTGTGCGTGCTCATGTATGTGTACTTTATTTATTATTTGGAGCTCGTGGCAATCAAATCCTGAAAGGGTTTTATTATGATGATATTTATTTACATTGTCAGTCAGCCTAAAATCTTTATGTTGTTTGATTAGCTGATCTCCTCTCAATAGGAATGCTTATGTGAGAGAGTAACATGTTATCTTGTGATAGTAGGTCAAAATAAAAGGGTCTTAAGCATAATGTTTTCAAGTTATGATGCAATTCACCCTTCTCCACATAGGCATCTTCCTAACTTATCATAACTTATCAGTGTTGGCATTTCCCAGTCACATCACAATCAAGAAAAGAAAGAAAACATTCTAACTAACCTGTGCCTGTGACCTAAAATCTATAAGGGTCTCATTTTTTGTATTTTAATGAATGTTAAATTTTAAGTTACAGTGTATTTTGCCTTAGTTTTATTTTATGACAAATTCATCTTATTAAAAGATTGTCATCAATAAGTGATCTCTTTAAAATTATAAGTGGATGATTTAATTTTTGGAAAATAAAACTATAAATCTATTTTTCGTGTATTAAACTTCTTGCATCTTTTCTCTGTTTTAGACTTTATTTAGTTTTTTTATCTCTAGAGTTAAAAAAAATATCCTAATATTGAAGCATTTCTTTTTAATAGTCAGATAACTTACTTTTTACATATTTATTATGTTGTAGTATGAAATACACATTATAGTTAATACATTTTAAAGGAATATTGTGACATTCAATATAAAATAAAAATATTAATTAATATGTACTCTATTTTGTTATGTAATTGTACTAATTATAGCTAATCATGAGTGCATTATTTATTTAAAATACTTTTAATATCATCACATTAATATATTGCATTAAAAACCCTATTGAGTACTTGTTACTTGCTAACCTTTGGGTTAAGCACCGTTGTTGTTATTGTTCAGTTGCCCAGTCCTGTCCAAGTCTTTGTGACCCCATGGACTGCAGCACGCCAGGCTTCCCTGTCCCTCACCACTCCCAGAGTTTGCCAAGTTCATGTTCTTTGCCTCAGTGAAGCCATCCAGCCATCTCATCCTCTGATGCTCTCTTATCCTTCTGTCCTCAATCTTTCCCAGCATCTGGGACTTTTCCCATGAGTCATCTATTCGCATGAGAGGACAAAAATACTGAAGCTTCAGCTTTAGCTTCAGTCCTTCCAGTGAATAATCAGGGTTGATCTCCTTTAAGATTGACTGGTTTGATCTTCTTGCCATCCAAGGGACTTGCAGGAGTCTTCTCCAGCATCACAGTTCAAAGGCATCAGTTCTTTGGCATTCTGCCAATACTCTGACATTCCACTGGAGGAGAGAATGGTAAACCACCCCAGTGTACTTGCCATGAGAATCTCATGAACTGTGTAAAAGGGTTAAGCACTGCACAGCAGCTAATTGAATCCTCAAAACAACCTCTGATTTATCATTCCCCTTTTACAAAGAAGGAAAATGAGACATTAATTTGCTTGCCTGGGGAGTGGAGAAACGAATCTAAAACTGAAGTCTGCTAATGCTAAAATGATCTCAGTGGACACCTCTCTATCTCATCTACCCAAATATTACATCCTTCTTAGAAATAGCAAACACTGTATAAATCGAATGTTAAAAGATTATATTTAGACTTCCACATGAATCCACTCAGGATGTCACCTACCACATCAAAGTTCCTATCTTCCGGCATCACCAATATAATTATTTCAGATGACACATGCATACTTTCCATGCAAAAAAAAAGTTATGCTGTATTAATAATAATGAAACTGCTTCCAACAGCTCAGTTCACCAAGGAGAAAAACAGACGGATGCTAACATGGCTCGTTATTATTTCTCTTAAATTCCAAATATCACTTGATATTAGAATAGGGAAAGCAAACTAATTAAAGTAGAAAAAGCAGTTGATTATTTTAATGCCCAAATGACAGCACTGATGGTTTGTTACCAACTGTCACTCTAACACTTGGGAGTTTCTAAAACTATTATATTTAATGTTAGAGGATGTGAGAATATGTAACAGGTGCTGCCAACTCTGTCCAGTCATAATGCTCATCTTTGCACTCACATGTTTGAGCACGGACAAATCAAAGAGTATGAAGGCCTGGATCTTTCCTTCTGTTGAAAATGGAGCCCATAACTAAAGCCTGGAGGTGCATTAATTAGCTCAGTGGGAATACATTGTATCGAACACCTTGTATCTGTGCCTTCTGTCAATCAGTATGTCACCAATATTAGCTAGCTATAATTAGTGAGTAAATTATGTCCCAACTTTTTTCAATGCTTATTTTTTTCTTGCCACAGTATTCTGAATACACTGCAAATTCTCTTTTTTATTCTTTCTGTTTCTGTGATTAAAGAGCCTCACTTTTTTGGCAGAAGCAGGGAAAGATTACTTTCTAAGTTTGTATTTATTTCTCCTAGATAGGGATCTGATTTCCTAAATCCTTTTGTTCATCTGCGACTGTAAACACTTGCCAGATTCTGCTCTATCTGAAGGAGGCATTAAATTTTAAATTTATTTCCTATTTCCTGAATCCTCAAAATAATTTCCACCAATTATTCATTTGGATGCCAGGAAACCATAAGTATAAATATCTGATTCATGTAATTAGCTCACTGGCAGTATTCTTTCAAAAAATGACATGTAAGTTCTTTATAAAAAAGATTTAAGTAATTTAAATGTAAAAATCCCCAATATAGGTAATTAAGATTTTTAACTTTTAAAAGTTTTTTTTTTAATTATGTGTTTAAATTTACTTTAAACTGAGATATGAAGATGAAAATTCCCATTAAGGAAAGATAAGAATCATATCCACAAGGACACTAAAGAAAGACTTGCTTAAAGGAAGTATCATTTAACTTCTGTTTTTCAGTGAGTATTGATAATCTAATGACATCCCCGAAAATAATAGAAAAACAACCTCAAGATGTCAGACACATTTCTTTACATTCTGGAAAAGTCACCAATGAACATCCTTCTATAACAAGTTGTTACCATAAGAGAATAGATGCATTGTAACTCAAAATTTCTAGAGAATAAAAAAGCCCTTCACATAGATTAATACAAATTTGGAAAACTTACAAGAATGAAGCACTTTCCAACTCAGCTGAAAAATTTTAAATTGGTATAAAAAGTGTTCAGTTCTGATTCTTAGTAAGATTACCATCCTGAGATGGTGTCAAATGTCAATGGGTAAAGATAATAAGGTATAAAATGACCAATAAGATAAATGATCACTCTATACATAGGTACTTGGTGGGAGAAAATATAAGTATGATCTTAGTTATTTTTTATCTGGAATCTAAATGTTTGCAGTGGAGCTGAGTCTGTGTTCCCTTTTTAAGATGAAGAAGTTCAGTGACTGAGCAAATAGAGCTAGTCACACCAGTGTAACTCCAAAGGAATAGAACCCAGAGGCCTCCAGGGGATGGGGCAACTATTTTTGATTTGCACATAGACCTACTAGTCCTTGAATCTGCAAGAATAGTGGCTAAGAAATAAGTGAACTTATAAATCAACATTTTTCAGTTATGTTTTATAAAGCTAATTGGCAATGAATAAAAAATAGCTTTTACTAGATTGGCTTAAATTAATAAATATGAAGATTTTTGCTATGGAATTTCTTTTCTGCTCCATTAAATTTAAAAAATAAGTTGATGTCATCAATTAATGAAGGATGTATTATCCAGATACGTGTGACATTATTAATAATAAGATTTTCCTTTATGCATTAAGATAGCTATTATATAAGAGTAAAGGATGGCGAACCTTTAAGGAAAATAAAATAGAATGTACAGCAATTTAATTCTTCCGTGTGAATACATAAGCCTGCCAAGTTTTAAAGTACGCATATACACATTCACAAAATCTAACAAAATGTAAAATAAGGGATAAATGAGACTAAAAAAACTTTAGGCAAATCCAAGAACTCTTAAATAGGATAAAGGCTCCAAAATGGAAAATAATGCCAATACATTTCAAGATATCAGATCAACATATTTGATATTTCAATATGTCTTTTGAGGTTTGATGTTATAAAATAAATAAAACTTCACAGTAAATAATACTCCATGAAGGACCTGGAAGTCTGGGGCTGCAAAGAGTCAGATGCAACTTAGCGACTGATCACACATACACAAAGATAAGAAGTTTGATTATGAGAAAGTATATAAATTCCAAATTATGACTCCATTTTACTGTCCTCTTATACATACACAAAACATAGCCTATAAGGTTCTTCAATTCTACAGCAGTACTGTGGCAGAAAGGCAAGGTTTTTAGCATAAGAAAATGGAGCAAAATTTTGTTTTACCACTGTCATAGACTTCAGTAAGGCGTAAAACTAAGTTAAAATAGCAAGTAGCTCAAATTTTGTTAATAAGAGTAAAATGAGTAGCTAGAGTTCATAAAAAATTGAAAGCAAAATTTGCTAAATGAGGCTTGACTTTAAAATGTATCTAAATGGTTTTATATAAGTGTTTTTAAAATGCTATGTAATATAAACAATAAGTATTCTGGAGTGGTAGTTAAGATAGTAATTTCTACTTTTGCCATGAATTTTATTTTGAAGCCACTAGATGGCTAACAAGCATTGTTGTATAGATTTATATATGTATGTTTGTTTACATGCATATGCATATATTTTCCAAACTATGTGCTACAGCATATTTGTATGAAAAATTGCAAATAGGATAGATAAGTTAAAACATTTTAAATTTTAGGCTGTGTGCCTTAATCTGAAAAAATATAAAAGTTGAAAAGATAGTCTGCTATTTTTTTTGTTGCCAATGAGATTCTTTTGTAAAACATCTTTTCCAGAAGTATTTGAGCTGAAAATGGAAGAGGTCTAATCAAGGAGCTCAACACAAAGGAAGTAAATAAAGTATTCCTGATCCCAACTGCGATCTTAATTTTTATCATAATTTTGCTTAAATTAAATATAGCATTCTGTAATTCAATTTCTTTAGCTTTGAAAAGGTCATACTAATTTTACCAATTGCCACTTAAAAGGATCATTTTGTCACATGAAGTCAAAAGTGTTTTGATATAAATCTTGAAAGTTCAATATAAAGCTTAATAGTATTATTGCCTCTATATATTTCATATTTTATATAGAAATTTTAGTCTAGAATTAAATTGTATTTAATAACAATAGTTATATGTCCATATAATTTTTTAAAAACTTTAGTTTTTTGGAATTCAGGGTTTGAAAATTTTAAAAAGTTAAGTGGCACATATACTGTATCTTGTGCCACGTATCCTCTAGACTCAGGCTGCTGCTGCTGCTGCTGCTAAGTCACTTCAGTCATGTCTGACACTGTGCGACCCCATAGACGGCAGCCCACCAGGCTCCCCTGTCCCTGGGATTCTCCAGGCAAGAACACTGGAGTGGGTTGCCATTTCCTTCTCCAATGCATGAACGTGAAAAGTGAAAGTGAAGTCATTCAACTGTGTCCGACTCTTAGCGACCCCATGGACTGCAGCCTACCAGGCTCCTCCGTCCATGGGATTTTCCAGGCAAGAGTACTGGAGTGGGGTGACATTGCCTTCTCCGAGACTCTGGGCCTACAATATGTAATTAATCAAAATGCCTACAATGAAAAATAAATTATTCATTCTGTAAGCAGCCTTATGTCAAATCAGGTTAAATATTGTTGTAAAATGAATTCCAAAAGTCAACAAAAACTTTGAAAGTGTTCAAAGTATTTTTGATTTTGAAATTGTGAACCTGTGATATTTTCCATCATTGCACACTGTGTGTGTGTGTGTACTCAGTTGCTCAGTCGTTTCTGACTCTGCAATGCTATGGACTCTAGCCCACCAGGCTTCTCTGTCCATGGGATTTTTCCAACAGAGAATACTGGAGTGGGATGCCCATTCTTCCTCCTGGGGATCTTTCTGACCCAAGGATTGAACTCACGTCCCCTTCGTTGGCAGGTGGATTCTTTACCACTGAGCCACCTGGGAAGTGTCTTTTTATATACTACTATTTGTCTAATCCGCAGTGAATATTCAATACAATCCTTAATGCTTGCATTACTCACCACACTCTGTAGACAGTGAAATTAAGATACAGAGAGTATAACCACATTTGACTGACTCCAACCATGTGATGTTTCTGAAGACATATTGCCTCCTAAAAGGAAGTGAGGTGATAATGTGGATGTGAGAAGGGAGATTTTTGCAACTTTTCAACCTGAGGGAAGAGACTCCCCAAGCCTCTCCCCATATTTAAAAATTTTTAGGAAAGACAGAAGCTAAATTTGTATGAAATAATGAAACTGTGATAAAAGTACAAAATGTTTCTTGATCTTAGGCAACTGGGAGTTCAATCACTGAAAAATCTGACATCAGTTTTTCCAGTTAGGCATCTAGTCTCCTACTGTTGACTGTGTATATTCTGTTCTTTTTAAACCAAATCTTGCATTTTCTATTTCAACTTTCTTAATAAAATACTTGAAATCTTGGTAATAAAATGCATAACAGGGAAAGTTGTAATGAAAATTTGGCAATATATCCTGAATCATAGGAAATGCTATCCAATTCAGTTGAGGGAAAAAAAAAAAAAAAAGACGAGTAAAAGATAATTTGTTCCTTAAGGATATGAATTATATCCTTTTCATTTTATTTTTTCGTAAAAAGCACAGAACTGTGTTAATACTTACCTCAGAGTCTCTCAAGAGTTTTCAGTCTCTCCGAAGCACTAAGGACATAAATGCTAATTAATAATGCTAGATCTGAGCTCTACTCCCATGTAATATAGTGTAGAAATTCTAAAGAATAGATCATCCTATGTAATTCATGACTTACATGACCATGTCCAAGTTGTGAGGATGTATGGTTTCTAGAAAGAGTGAACTGTAGACACAAACTCTATAATGAGACTTGCTACCTATACCCTGTTCAGTTGCTAAGTCATGTCTGACTCTTTGTGACCCCATGAACTGCAGCACACCAAGCTTCCCTATCCTTCACAATCTCCCGGAGTGAGAGTCAATGATGTTATCTAACCATCTCGTCCTCTGCCACCATCTTCTCCTTGCTTTCAATCTTTCCCAGCATCAGGGTCCTTTCCAATGAGTCCACTCTGGCCAAAGTATTAGGACTTCAGCTTCAGCATCAGTCCTTCCAATGAATATTCAAGATGGATCTTCCTTAGGAAGATCTCCTTGCTGTCCAAGGGACCTTCAAGAGTCTTTCCCAGCACCACATTTTGAAAGCATTAGTTCTTCGGCGCTCAGCCTTCTTTATGGTCTGACTCTCACATCCATACATGACTACTAGAAAAACCATAGCTTAGACTATACAGACCTTTGTCAGCAAAATGATATATTTGCTTTCAATATATTTTCTAGGTTTGTCATAGCTTTCCTTCTGAGAAGCAAGTATCTTTTAATTTCATGGCTGCTGTCACAGTCCTCTGTGATTTTAGAGACCAAGAAAATAAAATCTGTCACTGCTTCCACTTTTCCCCCTTCTATTTGCCATTAAGTGATGGAACTTAATTCCATGATCTTAGTTATTTGAATGTTGCATTTTAAGCATGTTTTTTCACTCTCCTCTTTCACTGACCTCATAAAGAGTCTTTTTAATTCCTCTTCACTTTCTGCCAGTAGAGTGGTATCATCTACTTATCTGAGGTTGTTGATGTTTCTTGATTTCAGCTTGTGCTGAAATTTCAGCCCGGCATTTTGCATCATGTACCCTGCATATAAATTAAATAAGCAGGCTGACAATATACAGCCTTGTCACATTCCTTTCCGAATTTTGAACCAGTCAGTTGTTCCATATAATGTTCTCACTGCTGTTTCTTGACCTGGATACAGGTTTCTCAGGGAACAGTTAAGGTAGTCTGGTATTCTCATCTCTTTAAGAATTTTCCACAGTTGTTTGTGATCCACACAGTCAAAGGTTTTCACCTAGTCAATGAAGCAGAAGTGTAATAGATGTTTTTTCTGAAATTCCTTTGCATTCTCTATGATCCAGCGAAAATTGGCAATTTGATCTTTCCTCTGCCTTTTCTAAACCCAGCTTGTACATCTGTAAGTTTTCAGTTCACATAATGCTGAAGACTAGCTTGAAGGATTTTTAGGATAATCTTGCTAACATGTGAAATGAGTGTAATTGTATGGTAGTTGGAACATTCTTTGTCACTGCCTTTCTTTGGGATTGGAATGAAAACTGACCTTTTCCAGTCCTGTGTCCACTGCTGAGTTTTCCAAATTTGCTGACATATTGAGGCAGCACTTTAACAGCATCATCTTTTAGAATTTGAAATAGATCAGCTGGAATTCCATCACCTTCACTAGCTACTAGCTTTGTTTGCAGTAATGCTTCCTAAGGCCTACTTGACTTCACACTCCAGATATTTGACTCTAGGTGAGTGACCACACCATTGTGGCTATCTGGGTCATTAAGACTTTTTTGTATAGTTCTGTGTATTCTTGCAACCTCTTCTTAATCTCTTCTGCTTCTGTTATGTCCTTACTGTTTCTGTCCTTTATTGTGCCCATCCTTGCATGTAATGTTCCCTTGATCGCTCCAATTTTCTTGAAAAGATCTCTAGTCTTTCCCATTCTATTGTTTTCCTCTACTTTTTTGCATTGTTCATTGAAGAAGTCCTTCTTATCTCTATTTGGTCTTCTTGGAACTCTGCATTCAGTTGAGTATTTCTCCTTGCCTTTTGCTTCTCTTCTTTTCTCAGTTATTTGTAAGGCCTCCTCAGACAATCACTTTGCCTTCTTGCATTTCTTTTTCATGGGATTGCTTTGGTCATTGCCTCCTGTACAATGGTACAAACCTCTGTCCATATTTCTTCAGGCACTCTCTCTATCAGACCTAATCCCTTAAACCTATTCATCCCCTCCACTCTATAATCATAAGGGATATGATCAGGTCATACCTGAATGGCCTAGTTGTTTCCCCTACTTTCTTCAGTTTAAGTCTCAATTTCACAATAAGCAGAGGATAATCCCATGGACAGAGGAATCTGTCAGGATATGGTTCATAGGATTGCAGAGTCAGGCCTGACTGAAGTAACTTAGCATGATCTGAGCCACAGTCAGCACCAGGTCTTGTTGATGTTATAGAGCTTTTTCATTTTTGGCTGCAAAGAATATAATCAAAATGATTTTGATATTTACCATCTGGTGATGTCCATGTATAGAGTTGTCTTTTGTGTTGTTGGAAAATGGTGTTTGCTATGACCAGTGCATTCTCTTGACAAAACTCCATTAGCCTTTTCCCTGCTTCACTTTGTACTCCAAGGCCAAACTTGCCTGCTACTCAAGGTATCTCTTGACTTCCTACTTTTGCATTCCAATCCGCTATAATGAAAAGGACATCTTTTTTAGTGTTAGGTCTAGAAGGTTTTGTAGGTCTTCATGGAACCATTTGACTTCAGCTTCTTTGGCATCAGTAATTGAGACATAGACTTGGATTACTGTGATGTGAATGGTTTGCCTTGAAAATGAAACAAGATCATTCTGTCATTTTTGAGATTGCACCCAAGTGCTGCATTTCAGGCTCTTTTGTTGACTATAAGGGCTACTCCATTTCTTCTAAGGGATTTGTTCCCACAGTAATAGATATAATGGTCATCTGAATTAAATTTGCCCATTCCTGTCCATTTTATGTCACTGATTCCTAGGATGTCTATGTTCACTCTTGGCATCTCCTGTTTGACCACATCCAATTTACCCTGTTTCATGGACCTAAACTTCCAAGTTCCTATGCAGTATTGTTCTCTACAGCACTGGACTTTACTTTCACCACCAGACACATCCACAGCTGAGCGTGGTTTCTGCTTTGGTCCAGCTGCTTTATTCTTTCTGGAGCTATCAGTAATTGCCTTCTGTTCATCCCCAGTAGCTTATGGGACATCTTCCAATCTGGCAGGCTCATCTTCCAGTATCATATCTTTTTGCCTTTTCATACAATTCTCACGGCAAGATTACTGGAGTGGTTTACCATTCTCCACTCCAGCAAAATAATTAGCTTAAGTGCTTATTTGAATTGGTTTTGAACAAGTGCATTATTTAAAGTGAGTGGAATTTTCTTGCTCCCAGTAGGGAACCCAATTAAAATTTGACGGCACAAGGGGAAAAATGCCCGATTCTGAGTAATGCTGAATGATACAATAAAATTATTTATACTCAGAGGCTTGTTTTCCTACTGCTTTTTTTTTTTTTTTTTTTACTTGCTAGTCAAATTACAGGGAGAAGAAATTTACTAAGTTAGTTGACTATGTTGGGCTTTGGACTGATCCCTTATTTAATTGCAAAAACATTATGATGAGTTATGCCTATGACTACTTTATGAATAAGGAAGATTGGGCTCCAAGATATTAGGAAATTTGTCTGAGATTACATAGTAATTGAAGGAAGCCAGTTTACTCTGACTTCAAACCCCATGTTTTGAATTCATATAGATGTCTATATTCCTGGCTATTTGAAATTCGTTGATTATCAAAATGTATTTTGCTTGAATCCAGCTCACTGTCTGATTATCATTAAGAAAACGAATTTGAAGCGTGTCATTGTAGTATATTCTATAAAACATTGCAAAAGAATTATATATTTTTAAAAATAATAATATTTACTCATCATGTTTATATTCCCATAGAAAAATGTAGTATTTAACTAGCTGAAAGATTTTTTTTCAAAGTTCACAGATTTTTCATAGCACAGGAATTCATAACTCATAATTTGGCAATTTTCCATACTAAAAATTTATATGCAGAACTGAACTGATTTTATTCTTCAAGGGAATAAAAATGATTGATCAACCAAATGATCTTTCTTCTAGTAAAACATCTGGCATAGTATAAATATAATAAACATTACAAGTAGCTTGGATGCTGTTAGCTTTGATAAATCATTCTGAGATACTTCTCTATTCTACATATGAAATTTAACAAAAAATTTCTCTTACTGAATGGTTCTGGATTAACATTACTATGTATACTGCTCATTGTTTTTGTTCCCAAGTGAGACATATTCTTCATCAAATTGTAGACTCTACTCTCCTGTGGTACATATAGTTAACCTGTTGAAATTTGGATGCTATAAAGAACATGGAACTATTTCTTATGAAAGACCAAAATGATAGCCATGTAATAGAATAATGCATCTAGGAAATTTAGAGTTGGCAAACTTTTATGAGATCAGAATTGGTTACTGGATAAAATAGTCTGGGATAATTCAGAGACAAGATTTATATCACCATTTTTTAACAACTTTTATTAGCATAAGTTAAATAACTATATTATATAACATTAAAACGTATTTTAATTTCTTATTAATAATTAAAATTGAAATAAAGTTTGATCACGAATTAAGCTTCATTTATTTTAAATACTAACTGAAAAACTATATAATTTAATGAAACACTGCTTTTAACAACCAAACTTTAAAAAACATAGTGTAATTTTCTTAAACTTACAAGTATTATTTCGCAAAGTTTAAATTATAGAATAAGTTATATTTTACTTTATCAAATTCACCATTTCTCACATTATTAAGTTGTCGCACCATTGTCAAATTTTTAAAATGTTTTGTACCAAGTAACAAAATTCAAAACATAAAGGCATTTTTAGATGCTAAATAAGTGTTTCAAACTTAATAACTTAGTTTTGCCCATTTTTAGTGTAATTATTTTTCTTAGCCAAAAACATTGCCTAATATTAAGTTTAATTTTGATATCACTGAATAAATACAGCTGAAGAAAATATTGTCCTTTTTATTGTCATCATTTCTTTCAAAATTGTTCGTTAGCACTCTTTTGTAACTGTGTAACTATGTATATATCATATACTCAAATGAACTTTCCACCTGAGGAGAAGGTACAATGTTATCTTTTGGAAATTTATAGGTTATCCTCAAAAAACTACATAAAACTTCATACTCATTAAGTATAACAATAACCAGAAGTCAAAAACATATTTTCTGATTATTAAGCCATCATAGTGAAGTAAAATCACCTAGTATTTTGCTGGATGATTTTACTAGAAGTAGAATGTAGCTATTTACTATGTATTTTCATATTTCAAGGTTTATTGTTGATAGTAAGAATTATAGAAGTGAGTTAAAATCATTTTAAAATTAATTTTGAGGGAAAAGTTTTCAGAGATTTGTTTATCTAAATATGCTGCAAGGAGCTCAATTCCAGAAAAATAAATGACCCAATCAAAAAATGGGCCAAAGAACTAAATAGACATTTCTCCAAAGAAGACATACAAAGGGCTAACAAACACATAAAAAGATGCTCAACATCACTCATTATCAGAGAAATGCAAATCAAAACCACTATGAGGTACCATTTTACACCAGTCAGAATAGCTGCGATCCAAAAGTCTACAAGCAATAAATGCTGGAGAGGGTGTGGAGAAAAGGGAACCCTCTTACACTGTTGGTGGGAATGCAAACTAGTACAGCCACTATGGAGAACAGTGTTCAGATTCCTTAAAAAACTGGAAATAGAACTGCCTTATGATCCAGCAATCCCACTGCTGGGCATACACACTGAGGAAACCAGAATTGAAAGAGACACGTGTACCCCAATGTTCATTGAGCACTGTTTATAATAGCCAAGACATGGAAGCAACCTAGATGTCCATCAGCAGATGAATGGATAAGAAAGCAGTGGTACATATACACAATGGAGTATTACTCAGCCATTAAAAAGAATACATTTGAATCAGTTCTAATGAGGTGGATGAAACTGGAGCCTATTATACAGAGTGAAGTAAGCCAGAAAGAAAAACACCAATACAGTATACTAACGCATATATATGGAATTTAGAAAGATGGTAACAATAACCCTGTATATGAGACAGCAAAAGAGACACTGATGTATAGAACAGTCTTTTGGACTCTGTGGGAGAGGGAGAGGGTGGGATGATTTGGGAGAATGGCATTGAAATACGTATAATATCATATATGGAACGAGTTGCCAGTCCAGGTTCGATGCACAATTCTGGATGCTTGGGGCTGGTGCACAGGGACGACCCAGAGGGATGGTATGGGGAGGGAGGAGGGAGGAGGGTTCAGGATGGGGAACACATGTGTACCTGTGGCAGATTCATTTTGATGTGTGGCAGAACCAATACAATATTGTAAAGTTAAATAAAATAAAATTTTAAAAAATTTCTTCATAAATTTGAGAGTATAATAAATATTTACATTTGAAATAAATGATTGCATAGTTTATATAACACAATACATACACAATGTCTAAAACTTTCTTTAAATTATTCCAGGAAAAAAGGAATGCTAGATATTTGGCACAACATTGGCAAAATGTTGATGTCAAAGCAGGATGAGAGCTACAGGAGGGTTTTTACACCACTGTCTGCATTTTTCTGAATGTTTAAAATTTTCTACATTAAACGTTAAAATGAAAAAGTAAAGTGCATTCAGCTTTAAATATTTTTTAAAATATCAATGTCTTTAGGCAGAGTGATGAATCCATAAAGAATGTATCAAGGTAAATTCTGAATGTGAATAACACTTTCATAGAAAAAAAACTGAATACAACTAAAAATTCCCAATGATAAAAATAAATAAATAAATATGCTGCAAGGAAAGAATCTGAGGAAAACAAACATTAGACTATGACATAGAAATGAAGTATTGTTTGTAAGAATGAATAATTGCATTCTCATAGGTCCATTCTTCAAGACATTATTTCTGGTAAGAGCAAATTTAAATTGGTTAAAGTATAATTTTTGAAAATTGAAATAATCTATGAAAACAAATCATTTTTCATATTCTCAAATAACAACACTTAGAATTTATTGAATGCTTACTTGTGAGCTCCTTCACTCATTACTTCATTACCTTTTGCAGTCTTCTCAACAGCATGAAGTAGGGTCTTTTATTATGTGTTTTAGAGATGAGGAAACTGAGACCTAGAGAAATTACGAAACTTGCCCAGATGTAAGCCCAGAATAAAGGCCGAGAAAGAATGACCACTAAAATAACCTAGGTGGAAGCTGATGGAAGTCTAAATAAGTTGTAATAATAAAGAAAAGAATGAGGGAAAATATTCAAAAAATATTTATGGGATAAAATTGGTGGAACATTTTGGTTCATAAATTTGAATATTAGAAGAGGCAATAGTTGACAGTAATTCCAATTGAGTTATTGAATGGATGATTTATTATTGATTATATCTGAGTGTTTTGCTTAAATATGAATTACCTTATCCATATACACAAATTGAAATAGAATTTTCATGTAAGTCCCAAACAAAAGTTAATGGACTTACAAAAACTATTAATGTTTTCTTAAATAAAGCTTCTCATCTCATTGTTTAGTCTATGTTTTGGACTGAACATTTGTGTCTGCTAAAATTTATCCCCCCTCAGTGTAATATATTAGGAGGTGAGGTCTTTGTGAGGTAATTAGGATTATATGAGATAATAAGTGTGGAGCCCTCATAAATGGGAGCCCTCATAAATGCCCTTATTAGACTCACCAGAGAGCTTGCTTTCTCTCTGCTCTTCCCACCATGTGAGAATAAAAATAGATGTAGCCAGTCTGTAACCCAGAAAGGTTTGTCACCAGAACTTGACAATGCTGGCTGGTGCTTGATTTTGGACTTCCCAGCCCCCAAAACTGTGAGAAGTAAGTGTTGATTGTTTAAGCCACCTAGTCTATGGTACTCTGTTATAGCAGCCCAAGCTGACTGTGACGGTCTATCCTCTTTATATTGCTGGATTACAAGTCAATGTGAATGTAAAAAGTATTCCTTTTGAACATTCTAAGTTTAATTATCATATCTCCAGTTCAAAAGGTGTATTTACAGACTAATCTGTATTGTTCTTGCACTGTATATAATTTTTTAATAACTTTGCCTTATAGTAGAATATTTACACATTCACTGTTAGAGTTAAGTAAGGTTTGTGCAAAAAATGGACATTGAGTAATTACATAGATTGCTGCCTATGTCACGGATTTTTGTTTTGTCTGTTTTTGGATCCTCATCATCTGTATTAGAAATCTCCAGAGAAATATAACCACTAAGATGTATACATAGAGAGGGAAAGAAAGATTTATTTGGGGGAATTGGCCCTCAGAGTTGAGCTGGCAAAATCAAAGTTCCAAAGAAGTGTTGAAGTTGAGACTAAGGGCGGAATTACTTCCTTCTCAGGAGGGCAATCTCTTATCTTAAAGTCTTCAACTGATTGGATGAGGGTTATACTCACACATTAGGGAGTATAATCTGCTTTACTCAAGGTCTACTGATTTTTAAAAACTGTTTTTTGAAAATGAGTGAAACATTTTTTTTTTTTTGAAGTAGAGTTGATTAACAATGTATTAGTTTCAGGTATACAGCGGAGAAGGCAATGGCAACCCACTCCAGTACTATTGCCTGGAAAATCCCATGGATGGAGGAGCCTGGTAGGCTACAGTCCATGGGGTCACTAAGAGTCGGACACGACTGAGCGTCTTCACTTTCACTTTTCCTTTCATGCATTGGAGAAGGAAATGGCAACCCACTCCAGTGTTCTTGCCTGGAGAATCTCAGGGACGGGGGAGCCTGGTGGGCTGCCATCTATAGGGTCGCACAGAGTCGGACACAACTGAAGCGACTTAGCAGCAGCATACAGCAAAATGATTCGGTTATATATACACGTGTATCTATTGTTTTTCAAATTATTTTCCCATTTAGATTATCACAGTGTATTGAGCAAGATTCCCTGTGCTATACAGTAGGCCCTTGTTAGTTATCTATTTTAAACATAGCAAAGTGTACATACGGATCCCAAACGCCCAACACCCTTTACATACCCTTCTCCCTTTACATACCTTTCCTCCACCACCCAGTAACAATAAGCTCATTCTATAAGTTCATTTGCATACTGATTTAAGTATTAATTACACCTAAAAATACCCTCACAGCAACATCTAGACTGATATATGACTAAACAAGCGGGCATCATGCCCTCATCAAGTGGATACATAAAATTAACTATTACATCATCTTTCTTAACTCTGCCATTAGTTTACTGACATTTGTTTGCCTTTCACTCTAAGAGCAAATGATTGGTTGTTCAATTGCTCTGCTTCATATGCCCTTTTAACAAACTGCTACCAAGGTAATAACTTAGTACACTGCATTCTTTCTGATCAGAGACCAATGCACCAAGTCAAAACTGTTAGAACAAATTCATAATTAGTATTTTCTATTTGCATAGATGGTATGCCAATGTTTTGCTGAGATTCAAGAGAATTCAATTTTAAGCTAAATATTTAAATGAAAATCATGAATTATATAAAACACGGTCAAGATATTATAATTTTATGAATGTATACAAATAGCAGTTATCTGGGATAGAGAACCTAAAAATAACAGTGTTTTTAAAATAGGAAATATATTTTTTTTTCTTACATAGTAATTCTTGGGCAAGAAAATATGATTACTTTTATTATATCTGAGAACTCAAGTCAATTTTATTAACAAATAAAGACTGAGATGCTTATAAAACATAACTAACACTGAAATTATATAATCAGATTCTAGTCTTCATAGAATTCTGTCACATCTGTGATAGCATTAATATCTAATTATTTTTCATTTATTTAAATCAAGGAAAGTATAATTTCATTAAAAATCCTTGAAGAAACAGTTTAAAAATTAATATACACATTTTTCCAGGATTATTTGTTTATTGTGAAAATTTATAAGCATTTATATAAATAAAAAATATTGTTAGAGTTGTTGTTGTTCAGTTGCTCAGTCATGTCCGGCTCTTTGCAACCCCATGGACAGCAACACACCACGTCCTTGTCCTTCACTGTCTCCCGGGGTTTGCTCAAACTCATGTCCATTGAGTTGATGATGCCATCCAGACATCTCACCGTCTGTGAGCCCCTTCTTTCTTCTGCCTTCAATCTTTCCCAGCATCAGGATCTTTTCCAATGAATCAGCTCTTCGCATCAGATGGCCAAAGTGTTAGAGCTTCAGCATTAGTCCTTCCAATGAACTGTCAGGGCTGATCTCCCTTAGGATTGACTACTTTGATCTTCTTACTGTCCAAGGGGCTCTCAAGAGTCTTCTCCAACACTGCAGTTTGAAAGCATCAATTCTTTGGCACTCAGCCTTCTTTATGGTTCAATTTTAACATCTATACATGATTACTGGAGAAATCATAACTTTGACTATATGGACCTTTGTCAGCAAAGTGATGTCTCTGCTTTTTAATACACTGTCTTTGATTGTCATAGCCTACCTTCCAAGAATCAAGTGTCTAATTTAATGGCTGTAGTCACTGTCTGCAGTGATTTATGAGCCCAAGAAAAAAAAGCCTATCATTGTTTCCATTTTTCCCCGTCTATTTGCCATGAAGTTTTTGAACCAGGTGACATGATCTTAGTTTTCTGAATGTTGAGTTTTAAGCAAGCTTATATTTTATATCACTTAAGTTTAAATAACTCAAGTCTTGTAAATAATAATTTTTTTTATCTTTTAATAACATTGGTTAAGGGTAACATAAGAATAATATATATACACATTATTTGTTTCTTCATTAGTTTTAATATCATCTTTAGTAACATTTTCAAGCCACGCTTCACCAAAAAATAAATTTTGTGACCATCGTAACAGTTAATGCTCTTTTGTCTAAGGCCTCTATCACTCAAATTTCTTGGGAAATTTTTGTGCATGTATTTGTGGATGTACATATTTTCTGCTGGGTTTTGGCATTTGATAAGTATATTTTCATGATTCCCAATATACACATTATAAAAATACCATGCATTGACTTACCTAGTAATTTTGAGCATCTACAGTAGATAAATAAGGATCTTACTTTCTAAATGTATTCAATGGTTATGTGTTTGGGAGTTCGCCGTTTAGTTGGAAAAAAACTCTGATAATCAGAATGCCCATTCAGTTTGATAAAGTTAAACACAAACTGCTATCAGAGCCAAAAATACATAATTAACCTAAAGGATCATAGCTGACTACCTCTGTTGTAAAGTGTAAATAATGAATTGTTCTATTTCTTAATAACATTGATTAAGGGTAACATAATAAAAATATATAAACACATTCTTTGTTTCTTCATTAGTTTTAATAATTTCTTTAGTAATCTTTTCAAGACACACTTCACCAAAAACTAAATTTTAAGAACATCGTTATTTTTAGGTAAATTTTTAAAGGATTAAAAAAAAGCAGTTGTAAATCCTACATCATTTTCACTTTTTTATAAAATGAGTAATTAGTTTTCCTTCCACAGGGTAAATACCTGACTCTAGTACATTTTAATCAGAGCCAAGAAATATTTTCAGAAAAGATTATATTTAAAATGATGACTAAGAAATTAATTTCCATGGTAGTCAATCTGTTACAAAGTAACCGCAGTTGCTATGATAAGGGCATATCACAGCCTCATCACACTGAGAGAGGTTAGGACAATATTTATTTACAACCACAAAAGAAGTCATAAGGTTCTATTTAAAGATATAGCAGTTTTATGTTTTTAAAACTAATGTATGTTTGAGACAATTATTTTTAATTTTATACCAAGTGGTAAAGGCAAAAATGGTTTGACATGTGATTTCAAGAAATCAAAACATATACAGGACTGCAAATCACAGGGCTGACAGAATTGTCAAGCTGGAAGCAGCATGTAACAGATTGCATGCATCTTTCACTTTTCTCTAAGAATTGCTAATAATTTCAGGCACAGAGAACAAGTATGTGACAAAAACAAACATCAGAAAGCTTTCTTAAAGAAAATACATATGTTGCTTAAAATGTAAAGAAAATACAAATGTTGCATAAAATGTAAATAGCATTCACATATTGAAACATTAACTATAGGAGTGAAACACCCAACAAGTATTTGCTCAAAAATTAAAGAATCTTTATATAATTTCAAAAATCTTTTAGTCAGTATACCTAGATTTGATCAATGCAATTCTTATGGCCTATGTACAATCTACAAATACCACTCGTTAATTCTTTGACTGAGCAACTTCACTTTCACTTTTCACTTTCATGCATTGGAGAAGGAAATGGCAACCCACTCCAGTGTTCTTGCCTGGAAAATCCCAGGAACGGGGGAGCCTGGTGGGCTGCCGTCCGTGGGGTTGCACAGAGTCGGACATGACTGAAGCGACTTAGCAGCAGCAGCAGCAGCAGCAACATCTACTCTACATAAGAGGTCACATTGGATGCTTGAAATATATTGCCAAACATATAGAACTTGCATTTATCAATCAGGGGGTAACTGATAATAAAATAAAACATCTATGAGTAAATTATATGGCATATTAAAAAGTTTTGAGGAATGTCAGGAGGAATGTTGAGGGATCACATGCAATTTTTTAATTAATTAATTTATTTTAATTGGAGACTAATTACAATATTGTAGTTTTTTTTTTTTTTTTAAGGGGTTGTTGTTCTCCTTGAGAGGATATCAATGGGGCAACAAGAACTCATTCAGTAAACCTTTCTCTTGTTGAGAGAGCAAACCAAAAAGATCTAGACAATATGGTAGACAATGGAGCAAAGATGCTAAGGCAAGGAAATCACGGCAGCTGGGGCAATCTGAGTGGGCAAAAGAAAGGTAAGAAACACAGTAGAAACGTGAAGGAAGCCTGAATATATGTTGTATAAGTCGTGTTAAAGATTTTGGCTTTGACTTTGAATGAAATAGGGAGACAATTGGCACAGAAGAGTGAGAATTGGAGAAGAATTGAATGGTGGCTGTTTAAGAGAAAGAAAGGAGTCAGAGGTGACTCCAAGGCGGTTTCTCTGTTGGTTTGTGTGCTTGTTTATTTTAACCTGAGTATTTCTTGGGTGGCTCCACATTCCAGATTCTTCCATCTCAATTTGTGCCTGTAATCCAATATAGTACAGCTTTTACTCTGAAAGTAATTAGTTTGAATGATAAGTTATATGGTTTTCCTCTGGTCACTGAAATACTGGCAGGAAGCAGAATTTCGAGGAAAGGTCAGTAGTTAAGTTTTGAAACTGTTCAGTTTGATTTGTCTACAGGAGATGTGGAAAGAAGCTTGAGTAGACAATTAGATACAAGTCTTTTCTTTATGCTAGCTGTATTGAGATATAATATAATTGATATATAGAACTGTATAATTTTAAGGCTTAGAGCATAATGTTGTGGCTTATGTATATTGTGAAATGATGACTACAGTAAGTTTGATTACATCCATGTAGCTCTCATACAGCTAAAAAGATAAAAACTTTTCTATTTTCCTTTGTGATAAAAACTCTTAGGATGTACTCTCATATAGCTGTGTAAATTACAGTCATGTGGTACATCATATCCCCAGTTTTTATTTATCTTATCCCTGGAAGACTGTACCTATTGAAAAGCTGGTTTTTAACATATTCTTGTGAAAAATGCTGCACATCTTTCTTCTCAGTCTAATTCAATAGTTCCTTGTTTTTTGACTCTGTGGTAGTATTTGCATACTTCAAGGGATTTTTGTTTAAAAATAACTCATAAATAAATAAATAAAAATGATTTTGAAATTTTGTAGCATGTGCTATGACACTGCCTCATATTTAACATAATTTTAAGTGATATTTTTACACTCAAATCTAGAAAACTTCAGAGTTAAGGTCATTAGCATCGCTGGTGGAACATAAGACAAACTGTCAAAAAATTTTGTCAAAACCTCCCAGTATCTTTCCAGTTAGAACAATATCTAAGTTCCTTCCACTGCCCTATGGGGCCCTCCAAGTTGTGAGACCAGTCACCTCTCTGACCAAAGTCCTGCTGGTCTACTCCTCACTCACTCCTGTCCAGTTTGCACAACCTCTCACTGCTCCTTAAACACAGAGTCTTGAATCTTTGCACTTGATTTTCCATTTAGTCTTAAATACTATTCTTCTGGGTGGTGCAATGGTAAAGAATCTGCCTACCAATGCAGGAGACACAAGAGACATAGGTTGGATCCCTGCATCAGGAAGATACTCTGGAGTAGGAAATGGCAACCCACTCCAGTGTTCTTGCCTAGGAAACCCCATGGACTGAGAAGCCTGGTGGACTGCAGTCCATGAGGTTGCAAAGCAGTCAGACATGACTGAGCAAATGAGCACACCAACTATCTGCATGGGGTTTAAGAATGACTTCTTTCCAGTCTTTTAGTGTCATCTTCTCAGTGATTCTGCTGCTAAGTCGCTTCAGTCGTGTCCGACTCTGTGCAACCCCATAGATGGCAGCCTACCAGGCTCCCCCATCCCTGGGATTCTCTAGACAAGAATACTGGAGTGGGTTGCCATTTCCTTCTCCCCCATTCTATTTAAAATGGCCTCTCACTTGCCCAGCACTGCATTACCATTCTCTGATTTCTTTTTGTCATTTATCATCATTTTTCAGAGAGACATTATGGCCTAGTTGTTAAGAGCAGGCACTTTACATTCAGACCATTCGAACTTAAATCAAGGCTCTACCACGCAGAGTCTTGTCCCATGTTCTTTCTACTCCTTAGCATGTGGATGACATTTAAAATTATCAGACTATGTTAGATTATCTAAAAGGTGGAATAAGATACAAAGGGAAGAGAGCCAAAAACTGAGTCCAAGTATAAGAATGTTAGAGAATCAGTGAACTAGCCAAGGAATGACCAACAAAAAAAGAATAGACTGTCAGTGAGGTGGTAGGAAGACCAAGAAGATGTTGCTGTCTTGGAAGCAATGTGAGGATATTATAGTAAAAAGAAGGTACCAACGCTGTGTTAAGGAATTCATGGCCACAGAGGTCATGATAAGCTACTCCAGAATTCTTGCCCAGAGAATCCCATGGACAGAGTTCTGCAGTCCATGAGATTGCAAAGGAGTCAGACATGACTGAGCGAATGAGCACACCAACTATCTGCATGAGGTAGAAGAATCACTGGCAGGGTACAGTCTATGGGGTCATAAAGAGCCAGACATGACTGAGCGACTAACATTTTAACTTTCAGAGAGACTGAATGTTAATTGTGGCTGACAGATGAAGATTGAGAATTGACAATTGGATTAATAACATGAAGATCACTGGTTTCCTTTAAAAGAGAAGTTTCAGTGTCATGATGATGATGAAAACTTGATTAGAGTAGGTTTAAAACAGAATAGGAAAGCAAGATGTTATACATAGGTTCCCTCTTGACCTAGGGTGATAAACTTGAGCGATTCTAATAGCAATATTGCAACTTACATCACTCTGAATACTTTCCTAATGCAAGAAAGTTAACTCTCTTAGATTCACAACTACTGATCTGGAGCTCCCCCTCCTCATAATTCCCTTCAAGTATTTTTTTTTTTTAATTCTTTTTTACCTGCCTTGTTGAAGTGGTGATGTTGAAACTATCCTGTAAAAACTAGGTAATAAGAAATTTTCTCATAAATTAACCATAAGTTTTGTGTGGTTTTTCACATCCTCAGCATCCTCTACCTAAAATCGGACATTAGGGAGTAAAAAATGTAAAAACATAAACCATCCTTTTCTAGTCTAAAATAAAACACAGATATTTGATATTTTGTTTTATTATTATTTATCTTAATTTTGTCACTTAAAAATATAGATTTTGGTCATTAATTTACAGTTTTGGAATAAGTTCATTTTATGAAGAAATTTAGAGAAAAAAGTGGGAACTGGGAAAGAATAGCAGTGAGTAGTGAGTAATGAGTAAGCCATTTTGTAAAAGACAAAAAGCTTTGTATGATCTGAAGAGAAATGTGATTATTAATTTAACCTCTTGGAATAAAAACACATGATTTCACAACCATGGTGTTATAAATCTAAGATTCCTTTTGAGTATTTTTGAGTATTTCAATTTGTTTAAACATTGTTGTTCAATCAAATACTTCAATAAGAAACAAATGTGTCATATACTGTTCATCTAATATTGTTTCAACTTTTGTACAATAAATGTTTAATACTAGTATGAATATTTAATAAGTTAAATTTCCAATGACAACATTGCAAGTTTAATAGATTTTAATTGAAAAGACATTTTAGTTGTTTGGGTTATTTCTTATAAATATTTAAACATATAAACTAATTTTGATACAGTGTAAAATCTGAATGATACATGATAACTAAATAAGGTATTTCCAAGGGCCAAAGAAATATGTTCCATAAATTTCAGGCACTGTAGTTAATTTAGATGATGAAGAATGGAAAGATAGCCATTAATTGTAGGTATGCATTTTCCCTGATTAGTATTTTCTTTAGCTCTTTATTTTTGTTACTTTTATTTAAATTACTTATGTCTTTAAACAATCACCACATGAGTTGGTGCTGCTGCACAATTCAGTTATTACTAAGTAAGTAGTGAAATATCATAAGAGAGTCCAAAAAAATCATATACTTGATTTAAAAATAATTTTATAAATTCATGTTTTACAATTGAAGATTTTTATAGAAATATGTGTGCTTAAAAAATTATCTGAGAGCTACACAAAGCTGGTAAGCAAGCACAAATAACTTCCAATAATTGCTACCCTCATTAACCTATATAAAATAATTAGACTATAGAATAACATACAGAATTCATGTTCAAAAGATTTATGAATTGTTGTTAATATTTACTTGCAGACTGACATTGACAAAAATGTTGAAACAAACCAAGTTATTCATGTCTTCTTTAGCTATTCCTCTTGTCATCTTTACTCCCTATCAACCCTTTTCCTACTACCAACCTTTATAGCTACTGCAAAACACTTTTGCCTTCTACACTCCTTTCAGTTCATCTGTTCTTAATATTTCCCTAACTCTGTAGAACCTTCCTTCATGTAAAGTGTCTAATAGTCTGTTTGATTTTTCACATGTCCTCCTTTTAGTTGGTAATCAAATTGAAAAGGGATAGGTAATCTTATTTACACCAAAATGTTAGTTGCTTGGTGAATACTTATAGCTTAATAGCTACCATCAGTATTAACAACTATATATTGTAGCTTGAAAATGATGATGCTGTACAACATAAGAAGCAAATATTTGTTTCTTTCATTTTGTGTATACCTTATTATTAGTGTCCAGGGAACAGAGAGATGTCCATGGAAAAGCTACTGTTCTCAGGGAATGGGAAATCTTTATAGTCTAAGCAGACTGTTTTAGTCAGGGTCCTCTGGAGAATCAGAACCAAAATTTTATACACACACACACACACACACACACACACACATACATACATACAAAAATGTGTATATGGGCTTCCTAAATGGCATTAGAGGTAAAGAACCTGTCTGCCAATGCAAGAGACAGACACAGGTTTGATCCCTGGGTCAGGAAGATCGCCTGAAGTCCAGGTTCAGAGGCTAGGAGCTCTAATGTTAAAGGACAGGAGATGATAGACAACCCAGTTTAAGAAGAGATATTAAATGCATGCTTCCTCCATCCTTTTGCTCTATTTGGGCCTTCAACAGATTGTATGATGCCTGCCCACACTGGTAAGGGTAGATCTTCTTCACTCACTCTATTGATTCAAGTGCTGATCTTTTCCAGAAAGACCCTCACAGATACACCCAGAAATAATGTTTTACCAGTTATCTGAACTCTCCTAGGTCCAATCAAGTTGACACATAAAATGCCATCATGTTTTCAAAACTAATATAATTTGTAGTCATGAGTTTTCCCATATCAGCAAATCACATGTACTATTATTTAGTTACCTTTTAAATTTTAAGCCAACTCATTATTTGACTTTAATAAATTTATTTAGTATAGGAAACATATATCACAGTGGTAAATGAAAATCAGTCATTTGCAAAATAGTAGATAAAGATTAAAATCCATTAAAATAAGGTAGTAAATATGAAAATTGAAAATATTATCCATGCACTACCTAAAATATGATAGACACTGAAAAAATGAAATAGGAATCCATCTACCCTCTCTCATTTAAAATATAAGCAGTCTTATGACAGTCTGAAATAGCAAATTAAAAGATCCTTTGATACGAATGCTTTTTAAAAACTTGTATTGTCTCTCTCTCTGTAAATCTTACAGAAAAAAATGATAGTAAATTAAAAATTAACCAGAAGAGTAATTGGAGAGAGAGATAATGACAGATACCAATGAAGTCTGTAATATTAAAACAAATCATTGAGTGAAAATCCTTAAAATCAACTAAAGAAGGAACTCAAATATGAACAAAAGTCTGCAAAGAAGCAAATAGTTTATATTGATTTGTACTTTAGAAATTTCAGGAGTTGAAAGCCTTGAATGAATTGTTCTTGCTCCTGTCTAAAGCTAATCCTTCCCCACATGGATTGGGTGTTATCACTATTCTGCTCAAGAAGAGCAATCCAGGATTTTTCTCCTAAATCATCAATGCCTTCTAATCTACTGAACCCTTTTCATCAACATTCCAATATATTGTGATCACTACTATCTGAAAATGTAATAAAACAAAATTTAAAATCTTTTCTTGTTCCAATTCTTTATTACCATCTATCATTCAATTTCTTTGTTTTTAGAAGAGTTGTCCAATCTTCCCATTCTCTTAAACTCACTTCAGTGAGAGTTTTGTTCTCCTTGGTCCATAGAAACTAGTTAAAATCACCAATGACTTCCATTCTGCAAAGTCCAGTAGCCAATTCTCAGCACATACCACACTTAACACAAAACCTTGTGCACACCAGGACCCTGGAGAAAGGAGCAGCGACCCCACAAGAGACTGACCCAGACTTGCCTGTGAGTTTCCAAGAGCAGAGGCATGGGTCGGCAGTGGCCTGCTGCAGGGTCAGCAGCAATGGATGCGACAGTGTGTGCACAGGGCCTTTAGAAGGAGGTCGTCATTATCGTCATGACCTCCACGACCAGACCACAGTTTGGTCTCAGGACAAACAACAGGGAGGGAATACAGCTCAGCCCATTGACAGAAAATAGGATTAAAGATTTACTGAGCATGGCCCCCACCCATCAAAAAAAAAAAAAATGATCTCTGTTTGTTTCCAAGGCAAACCATTCAATATCACAGTAATCCAAGTCTATGTCCCAACTTCAGCTTCTTCAGCATTCTTGGTAATGCTGAAGAAGCTGAAGTTGAACAGTTCTATGAAGACCTACAAGATCTTCTAGAACCAACACCTAAAAAAAGATGTCCTTTTCATTATAGGGGACTAGAATGCAAAAATAAGAAGTCAAGAGATACCTGGAGTAACAGGCAAACTTGGCCTTGGAGTACAGAATGAAGCAGGGCAGAGGCTAACAGAGTTTTGCCAAGAGAACACACTGGTCATAGCAAACACCCTCTTCCAACAACACAACAGAAGACTCTACACATGGACATCACCAGATGGACAATATCGAAATCAGACTGATTATATTCTTTGCAGCCAAAGATGGAGAAGCTCTATTAAGTCAGCAAAAACAAGACTGGGAGCTGACTGTGGCTCAGATTATGAGCTCCTTATTGCCAAATTTAGACTTAAATTGAAGAAAATAGGGAAAAGCACTAGACCATTCAGGTATGACCTAAATCAAATCCCTTATGATTATACAGTGGAAGTGAGAAATAGATTCAAGGGATTAGGTCTGATAGACAGGGCCTAAAGAACTATGGACAGAGGTTCATGACATTGCACAGGAAGCAGGGATCAAGACAATCCCCAAGAAAAAGAAATGCAAAAAGGAAGAATGGCTGTCTGAGGAGGACTTACAAATAGCTGACAAAAGAAGAGAAGCAAAAGGCAAAGGAGAAAAGAAAAGACACACCCATTTGAAAGCAGAGTTCCAAAGAATAGCAAGGAGAGATAAGAAAGCCTTCCTCAGTGATCAATGCAAAGAAATAGAGGAAAACAATAGAATGGGAAAAACTAGAGATCTCTTCAAAAAAAATTAGTGATACCAAGGGAATATTTCATGTAAAGATGGGGACAATAAAGGAAAGAAATGGCATTGACCTAACAGAAACAGAATATATTAAGAAGAGGTTGCAATATACACAGAAGAACTATATAAAAAAAGATCTTCATGACCCAGATAACCATGAGAGTGTGATCACTCACCTAGAACCAGGCATCCTGGAATGTGAAGTCAAGGATATGATGCTGTGAAAGTGCTGCACTCAATATGCCAGCAAATTTGGAAAACTCATCAGTGGCCACAGGACCAGAAAAGGTCCATTTGATTTCAATATCAAAGAAAGGCAATGAAGTTCAAACTACCACACAATTGAACTCATCTCACACGCTAGTAAAGTAATGCTCAGAATTCTCCAAGCCAGGCTTCAACCATATGTGAACTGTGAACTTCCAGATGTTCAAACTGGTTTTAGAAAAAGCAGAGGAACCAGAGATCAAATTGCCAACATCCATTGGATCATTGAAAGAGGAAGAGAGTTCCCCCAAAACATCTACTTCTGCTTTATTAAGTACACCAAAGTCTTTGACTGTGTGGATCACAATAAACTATGGGAAATTCTTAAAGAGATGGGAATACCAGACCTCCTGACCTGCCTCTTGAGAAATCTGTATGAAGGTCAAGAAGAAACAGTTAGAACTGGACATGGAACAGACTGGTTCCAAATCATGAAAGGAGAATGTCAAGGCAGTATATTGTCACTCTACTTATTCAACTTATATGCATATTACATCATGTGAAATGCAGGGCTGGATGAAGCACAAACTGGAATCAAGATTGCTGGGAGAAATATCAATAACCTCAGATACACAGATGACACCAACATTATGGCAGAAAGCAAAGAACTATAGAGCCTCTTGATGAAAGTGAAAGTGGAGAGTGAAAAAGTTGGCTTAAAACTCAACATTCAGAAAACTAAGATCATGCCATCTGGTCCCATCACTTCATGGCAAATAGATGGGGAAACAGTGAGAGACTTTATATTTTTGGGCTCCAAAATCACTGCAGATGGTGACTGCAGCCATGAAATTAAAAGATGCTTGCTCCTTGGAAGAAACATTCTGACCAACCTAGACAGCATATTAAAAAACAGAGGCATTACTTTGGCAACAAAGTCCTGCTAGTCAAGCTATGGTTTTTCCAATAGTCATGTATGGATGTGAGAGTTGAACTATAAAAAAAGCTGAATGCTGAAGAATTGATGCTTTTGAACTGTGGTGTTGAAGAAGACTCTTGAGAGTCCCTTGGACTGCAAGGAGATCCAACCCATCAATCCTAAAGGGAATCAGTCCTGAATATTTGTTAGAAGGACTGATGCTGAAGCTGAAATTCCAATACTTTGACCACATGATGTGAAGAACTGACTCACTGAAAAAGACCCTGATGTTGGGAAAGATCTAAGGCAGAAGAAGGGGATGACAGGGGATGAGATGGATGGATGGCCTCACCATTTTGATGGACACTAGTTTGAGTAAGCTCAGCAGTTGGTTATCAACAGGGAAGCCTGGTGTGCTGCAGCCCACGGAGTTGCAACTGGTTGGACACTACTGAGGGACTGAACTGAGCTGAGCCACATTTAATATATGAGAAGTATTTGACACTGTTGCACAATGTTTCCTTTGAACTCTTTTTCATTTGGTTTACAAAACACCTCTCTTTTTTTCCAGTCTCCCTTAACAGCCTTGTCAATTCTCCTCTCCTCAATCCTGATCTCTTAATGTTGGTGTGGACCGGTCTAAGGCATACTCTTCCTTTCTTTTCTGGGTATATTTCTTTAGTGATACTATCAGATCTCCTGGTTTAAATACCATATTTACTCTAGGAATTTTCTAATTTGTATCCCTACCCATATGTGTTTTTCTCCCTCTCTCAAACTCCAGATTCATATATTCAAATGCTTATTTGATGTCTCTATTTAGATATCTAATTGCAACATCTCAAACATCCTGTCCAAAACTAAATACATTCTCTTCCCCCAAGTTTCATACTTCTGGTTACTAAAAATTATAGGGTTTTCTTTATCTGCTTTCTCTCAGATTCTACAAATAATTAGTTAGGAACTCTTTCAAAATAGATCTTCCTTCTAAAGAAACTGAGTTCCGGATTACCATTGTTTCTTTCCAGGATTACTACAATCTCATTTTTGGTAGTTTTCTCACTGGTCAACCTGTGTTGATTCAGTTCTCTTTTTACAAGGAAAAAAAAATTTAATTTCACAAAAATGGAGCTTTGCTTTCAATTCATGTGCCTCATTTAATTTGATTCTGTAGTGTATTCAAGAGTTTCAAGGTCAACATAGTATTAGCCTATTCTAATTTAGATAGAATGAGACCACAGTATTCTTGCTGTTTTTGTGTATCTCTTTGTCCTCAGTTTGGGAAATATTAAAAATGTATTTCTAAACAATACATTTATAGTGATTTTCCATAAGACAGGCTTATCTGAGGAAAACTATTTGTCCTTTATAGTTCATACCTTCCTGTGTATCTAAGAACCTTAAGGTATAGGTCATGTTGCAACAAGATGTAAGTTTAATATTTCAGAATATAAATTAATCTGTGAAAGATACATGTAGCATTTAGTGACCTATGGAACAAATTGGGAGGCCCCATTTTTCTAGCAGTATTAATAATATACAAATGCAATATAAATAAACTCTTTAATTATGTAACACTTAATCTCTCCAGACTTTTTTTTTTTGACTCCTCCACTCAGGTCTGGGAAAATTGAAGAAAATCTTTAGACCTGTTTCTTGGTTTCCGAATGTAGCTGGCCAAAGCACATAAAATATTCAAAATACAGCTTTATTTAAAAGTAGGATGTATTAGGGATATGATTTTTCATTTTATTTCTCTCGCCAAATGTTTCACATCAAATTACAGTTCTTTTACAAAGAGCCTCAATTCACTTCCTTCTTTCCTTCCTTCCTCCTTCTTATGAACGGAGTACTATAACTTCAAGTCCTTTCATAGCCTCCAAAATGGAAAGAAAAAATTTACATTGTGGATATAAAAATACTTTATGATCAAGTGTGAAACAGTTTAGCCAATTTAAATATTGTGTCATTTTCCTAAAAGCAATTGTTGTTGAGGAAGCATAGCAGTAGTTGAGAACTTGGGCTCTGATCCCTGTCCTCATGCAGAACCATCACATACTGCTCTGTGCTCCACTTCAAGGTCAGTCCACTTTAGTCTGTCCACTGAATAAGATAAATATTACCTTATAGCCAACTAATTATGCCCTTAACACTTAACTTTAGGTGAACAGAGATAAAAGAAATAAAAATGTACATTTCAGAAATCTCACTATGGTGGCTTAGATGATAAAGAATCTGCCCACAACGCAGGAGACATGGGTTCAATACCTGGGTCAGGAAGATTCCTCTGGAAAATAGAATGGCAACTCATTCCAGTATTCTTGCCTGGAGAATTCCACAGACAGAGGAGCCTGGTGGACTATGGTCCATGGGGTCGCATAAAGTCAGACAGAACTGAGTGACTAACACTATGAATACACCTAAAGTCCAAAAGAAATGCAAAATGCTTGTTTTTTCTTTTGCCTTTCAGTAATTTTACAGTCCAGTCCAGGCAGAGATTTTCTTTTGTACAATTCCTATCCTATTCTTTCTCCACTTGTGTTTATTTCCATCAATTTATCTCTCAGTCTTCCCAACCATATGCAGATCCTTGATCATTTGGTTCCATGCAGTTTTCTGTGAACATAAAGAGGGGGATAGCAGATCATTTCAGACTGAAAACAAAATCTATGACATCCTTCTCTCTGAATAGAACTAGTAGTTTGCTTGGTTAATTAACATATTTCAAGTATGGAATTTTAAAACAAATGTATAAAAAATATATGCATCTTATTTATATGTATTCATTTACAAATTTTATGATGTATAACCAGATCTATTTTTTGAAAATATGTTCATTAAATGAAGTTTTTCATAGTATTTAATATAAAGTACACTCATAATCATCTATGATTTTCACTTCAAAATTTGTTAAAGAGACTAAGAACTTAAAAATATTTACATAGCTGTTTGAGTGAATAGTATTTCTAGATTTTGAAACTTTTTCTCCCAATTTTTAATAGTCGTTTCAACAGTACTAAATTTGACAGCAATTTTTTGATTGGCTTGTCTTTATCAAGATTTTCCAAAGCGTTCCATTAGTGAAAAGTATATCTTTTATTTCTGTTCTATTTGCATTCATATTTCATTTCTCTGCATATTAGTTGAATTCTGTTATTATGTTAACAAGTAAAATTAGCACAAACAACCTTGAGAAGTTAATACCTGACTTTCAGTATGAATATAGCTCTGCAAGTGAGAAGAAATGGTCAGATTCTTTAATGAACAGCCTAATACCCTAGACCATTCAGCATATTGTAAACCTCAGTGAAAAAATAGACCCTGCAGACTGTCAGTCAATTTCATGAGTTGAATAAGATGAGGTAAATTACAGTAGATTTTTTGGAATTTAACTGGATCATGATATCACTAGTCTCTTTCTCCATTCTCATCTTACCTAAAGACCCTTTCTTCCAGTAAATTGTTGGAACAAAAAGAAGGGACCATGTGAAGAAACTCCATCCTGCAAAGCTCATTGTACACTAAAGTTAGACATGAGGCTTTTGTTTCAGCTAGTTTTATTGAGATATAGTTGATATACAGTGATATTTCTGTAACTCCAGTGAGACAAATGTTATTCTCTGTTCTGCAAATTTTTATCTCTATATTCAGTTCAGTTCAGTCGCTCAGTCATGTCCGACTCTTTGCGACCCCATGAATCGCAGCACACCAGGCCTCCCTGTCCATCACCAACTCCCAGAGTTTATTCAGACTCTTGTCTATCGAGTCAGTGATGCCATCCAGCCATCTCATCCTGTGTCGTCCCCTTCTCCTCCTGCCCCCAGTCCCTCCCAGCATCAGAGTCTTTTCCAATGAGTCAACTCTTCTCATGAGGTGGCCAAAGTACTTGAGTTTCAGCTTTAGCATCATCCCAGGGCTGATCTCCTTCAGAAGGGACTGGTTGGATCTCCTTGCAGTCCAAGGGACTCTCAAGAGTCTTCTCCAACACCATAGTTCAAAAGCATCAATTCTTCAGTGTTCAGCCTTCTTTACAGTCCAACTCTCACATCCATACAAGACCACAGGAAAAACCATAGCCTTGACTAGACGTACCTTTGTTGGCAAAGTAATGTCTCTGCTTTTCAATATGCTATCTAGGTTGGTCATGACTCTTAAAAGTCAGAGTCCTGAGAAAAGCTATTCTGTATCTGTCAGACTGCAGGCATTCTTTTACAAAACACGACTGAACACAGGCAGCAGAACAGATATAATATGGAGTCTGATCTGTCCTTCCTATTATGCAGGAAAAAAGAATTCTTACCTCAGCATTGGGCCTTATTCATGTCATTAATTTATGTTTTGGTTTATATCCACTTGAATTGTTTAAATTGTACTCTTCTACTTCTTGGCCCTATAACTCATACTTTCTCTGCTCTAAACTTACTGATTTACTCTGTACTATGTGTTTCTATTGGTTTTAACTGCATTATAGAAAAAATGGGATTAAAGGATGCTTATTTATATTAGTTTGCTGGGGCTTCTATAGCAAAGTACCACAAATTGCATGGCTTAAACATCAGAACCATATTATCTAGCAGTTCTGGAGGCTAAGATCAAGATGTTGACAGGCTTAGTTCCTTCAGAGAGCTATGAAAAGGAGTAAGTCGCATGCTTCTTCATCCAGCTTCTGGTGGTTTGATGAAAATCGTTACGGCCCTTGGCTTGTAGAAGCATCACTCAAATCTCCACCTTCATCTCCTTGTGTGTATATCTGTCTCTTTACATGGCATTCTTTTATAAGGATACCAGTCACACTGGATTCGGGGACACCCTGCTCCAATATGACTTCATTCTAGTTTAAATGATTATATCTATAAAAACCTATTTCCAAATAAGGTCACATTCGGCAGTACTTCTGAGGATTTCAGTATCTAAATTTTTGCAGTACATAACTCAACCCATATTTTCATTATCTTCACTTACAAGACTATGTAGAGAAATTAAATAAATGTATAATTTAAACTAGGAGAAATTGTCATACATTTGTCTAACACGTTCACTGTAAATCCCATAAATGAGGTTAGGGCTTACATTGCTAGGACACAAGAATGACATTCAAAACAACATCATGACCTAACAGATTTATACTTGGAAGATTTTTTAAAAATCTAAATTCCTCATTTACAGGAAAAACTGCAAGTCTTCCCTCTGGTTTGTTTCATTTAAGATGTTTTATTCAGAAATATATTCCAGAGTTATAAACTTGAATGAAAATATACTATTATCAGTACCTTTAAGTTACACATTCATAATATGAATTATCCAGTTTTCATAGTTTATATTTTCATCCTGTGTAGATCTACACAAATAATTGTAAAATTATTTTCTAAAGTTCAATTTTGTATATATATAAAGTTTCCTTTCCCCTCTTCAACAATGTTTGTATAAAACTGACATTATCCTTTTAAAGCACAAAGTACTTTAGTGATCATTTTGGTTGTTTCTATTTACCATGCTAGAATTTGCTGTTTCTTTTTCATGTCTCAGCTTATTTTTCGTATTTGCTTCCTTCCTCTTCTATTTGCATTTGAAACTTCGTTTTTCAAGAGCTTTATATGTCAGTTACTCCTTTTCATTATTTCAATAGGCTTTCTTATTATTCATTTTATAGTGTGTTATCTAACTACATTCTCCCAAATTATGGTACATAAAATTTTTATCTATTGAAGTTACGATACACTGTATTTTTTAGACTTCTGGTATAAATTTTAAAAGTAAAGAGGCAATGATGAAGAGCAATGTAGAAACAAATATTGTATCAAATAATATAATGTGGACTCCTTTGAAAATCAATTACAATTTTTCAAATCACATAAATATAAATCACAACTTTATTATTCTAAATGTCTCCTTTTAGTATTAACAGAATTACAGCTAATAAAATAGAGTCCCAATGAACACTGATTTGCATCTTTACCCCCTTTAAAGATCAGCTCTTGTCATTATAAGTCAATCAAAAATCAACTTAAGCCTCTTGACATAATTGGAAGTTTCAAAGTGATCTGAAGAACACAATTTTCTGTTACATATGTCAGAGCTGGATGGAAAAAATGCCATGGGAACAGAAAGGTCAAGGGCTAATCCACTCCAAAGTCATTAAAGATCATATTTAAATTGCTTCGGAAGCTTCAAGGTTTTTAGAGCCATCATCAAATTCCCTACCAGGACAAGGTGCCTCTGACATGACAGCTGCTCTATACAGGAAAGGAAGCAAGTTCCTTTCTCTGTCAAGCTGAAATGGATCTTTTGGCTTTCCAAGTTTATTTTGTTATGCATATTTGTGTATCACACAACTTTAGTTAAATTTTAAAGCAGAAATGTATTCTGTGTTATAAAAGGATTTTTTTTTTTTTAGCTAAATGAGCCTACTTCAAATTGCATTTGACAAAACTGTATTTGAAAAATCAATTGTGGCAATGTGACAGTTTATACCGTGTCATCATATTAAATATTGAAGGAAAGGTGTTCCCCATTTATCTTGAGTATACCACCAGATTTTGAAGACCTAGGACAGCAAAGTCATTACCTGGAGAATTAAGGCTACGATATAAACATTTTTTTCATAAATCATCCAGATAAGATAATTACTTCATTTCACTTAATTTTGGCAATGGAAACCTGTTTTGTTATAAGCATTGAATCATAATCATTTAACCTTGCTACATGACTACTATGCTGCTGCTGCTGCTAAGTCGCTTCAGTTGTGTCCGACTCTGTGCAACCGCATAGATGGCAGCCCACCAGGCACCCCGTCCCTGGGATTCTCTAGGCAAGAACACTGGAGTGGGTTGCCATTTCTTTCTCCAACGCATGAAAGTGGAAAGTGAAAGTGAAGTCGCTCAGTCGTGTCTGACTCTTCGTGACCCCATGGACTGCAGCCTACCAGGCTCCTCCGACCATGGGATTTTCCAGGGAAGAGTACTGGAGTGGGGGGCCATCGCCTTCTCCGAAAGTTTGCTAATATATACTTTTATAAAGATATTTGGTAGCTCTGGTAAAATGTGAAATATGCACCCATTTGACAAAGCAATCCTACTTGATATTCCCTTTCTGAAACAAATGCAACAGTAAATAAGACTATATTATAATAGTATTTATTACATCAGTATTTAGAGTGAAACAGTATTGATCATTATTATACAAACTGAGTAAATTATTTAATATCTATTGCACTTTTAAAAACATGAGTTAGATCTGTAGATACTGACCTGAAAAGCAAGTAATTACAAGATGTTTAGAGGAGAAAAGTGCAAATTGTGTTTTCATGTGTCTTGTTAGATGCCTTTTTCTAAGAACAAGGTGGGGTTGCAGCAGGCAGTGGCAATATGTAATGGTGTGTATAGCTACAATTTAAGAACAAATTTATGCTATCTAAGTTTTAAGTCAAATCACATATAAAAATACCTAAACATCTGGCTTGGTTTAACACTCTTTATTGCTGTCACACAGACATTTTGTTTAAGTATTTAATGTTTCAGACAGAAGAAACACAGGAGTACATTATTCACTTTGAGTTTACTGATTTTAAAGAGGAAAGTTCAAGTTCTAAAACAAGTAATAGGTGACTAGAAGTACTTCCTAAATTTCAACTCCCCTGCTAATATCCAGAAAAATTAATATACTTCCATTCACCAATATCTCTGATCAGAAAGGAAGCAGTGAAATAAGAGAGAATTTGATGTACAGTCCAGAGACAAATTGATAGTATGATTCCTGTTTGTGAAGTTATCTTTTTATCATTTCTAGAGTCATTAAATGGGATATATTCATAAGCAAATTCATGGTAACTATATATGCTATTTTTCAAATAAATGAAATGGACTGACTGTTCCCCTCAAAATCCATGTATTGAAGGCCTGAGCCCCTAATATGACTGTATATGGAGACAGAGCCTTTAAGGAAGTCATTAAGGTTAAATGAGGTCATAAGGTTAGGCTGAAATCCAGTATAACTCATGACTTTATAAGAAGAGAAAGAAAGAGACAGCAGGGATGTACATAAACAGAACAAAGGCCATATGAGGACAAAAGAAGAAGCCAAGGAGAGAGACCTCCAGAGAAATTAAACCTTCCAACACCTGGATCTTAGACTTTTAGCCTTCAAAACAGTGAGAAAATTAATATCTGTTATTTAAGCCACCCACTCTGTGGGATTTTGTTATGGCAGCCCTAACAGACATGTAGACATATATAATATACTATATAATAAAACCTGTTACATATGTTATTATACAATATACAATTGTTACACACACACACACACACACATATACATCTGCTGCTGCTGCTGCTAAGTCGCTTCAGTCGTGTCTGACTCTGTGCGACCCCATAGATGGCAGCCCACAAGGCTCCCCTGCCCCTGGGATTCTCCAGGCAAGAACACTGGAGTGGGTTGCCATTTCCTTCTCCAATGCAGGAAAGTGAAAAGTGAAAGTGAGGTCACTCAGTCGTGTCCGACTCTTCACGACCCCATGGACTGCAGCCTACCAGGATCCTCCGACCATGGGATTTTCCAGGCAAGAGTACTGGAGTGGGGTGCCATTGCCTTCTCCATACATCTGCTAGGATTGCCTTAATGAAATACCAAGGTGGCCTAAAGAAATTTATTTTGTCACCATTCTGGAGACTGCAAAGTATAAGATCAAGCTAATATGTTTTATATTTATATAAAAACTCAGAAGTGTGTAAGGTTACATAAAACCATCTAACCATATTTGTTAAAAGGTACAGTGTGATATTCAGGTGGAAATTTGTACCCTAACCCATAACATCAAGAAAATGTTAAGATACATTGTACATAGAATTTGGATGTTCATGCCGTGAAAGAGGCCAACATTATACAATTATTTTCCTTATCTTCCTTCATCCACATCATGTTCTTCAGCCACATCTGTTGTGAATGGAGAGAATGTTTGCTACAAATGATCACAGATTTATGGTCCTAGAAAAACTGAGAGGTCTACCAGGAGGCCAAGTCATTTAACCAGCTGTTCCTGGATCATGTTTTATTATTTAGGATTAGACCATGATGATACAAAGCCATTTAACAAGTCACTGGATCCTCAAGGAAAGTGGAAACTAGCTTAAATGATCATGAATCAACCACTCTAATAAGGAATTAAATTGCTTCGGAAAATCTACTTGGAAATCCTCACTGGGGATAGTTATAAGGAAAAAAACCACATGGCAGAATGACATTTTTAACAAGGACACACGACAGATCATTTTTCCTGAAGAAATATTTTAGAAAGCAGTAAGTTTACCTAGAGCAAGAAAACATGATTATAGTAAAAAGAACACTAGACAGAGAAATTCAGCATGTGAAAACTTGTATCTCTAAATCATGCAAGCTCCGTAAGGGTGATATCACCCCTGGTGTAGGAGCGGGAGCAGTTGATTCTTGGGGAAAGTGAAAAAAATTTAGAAACTGTAGTGGTTCGTGGCCCTCCAAAGGACCATAGTAAATGAACAGACTTATACAGTATTATCTGTAGTATTACAATTTCATGGTGGTAGGGGGAGCAATTAGGAAAAAGTAGGCTACAAATGTTCCTTAGAGAAGTGATTGTTTAAAAAAAAATCAGTTAAGAAATGTTGCTCTAAGTAAATTGTACCATGTATGTATGAAGATAAAGACTGAAAGGGCTGGACCTGTCAGCTCCCAGCCTTTTGAAAAGGAAACTTGACTACCCTGAACTCACAGCTCACCAAATTCCCAACCTGATATCTCCAAACACTGCCGAATCTTTCAGAGTTATAGAAGGCATATATTCTCTTGGTTACCTCTACCTCCTTCGTTGTTGCTTCTCTTAGTCACTGTTCACTCCTATATCAACCAAAATGTGGATAGAGCTGCCTCACAAGATTCTGCAAAATAGTATGAACATATTTTTAATATGCACAAGCATTTGTGAGTCTGGTAGATTTTAGTCCAAAGCTGGTCATAATAGACAAGATCACAGAGTTTAGTGGACAGCAAACCACATTAATATGTATATCCTACCAGTTTGTTTCTTTTGAGGACTCTAATACATCATCACTTGTTCCAAAATGACTTCTGTAACATTTCTAGGTGACTTCAATATCCATATAGGTTATGCTTTTATTTCTTCAGATTTTGAGTCCCGTCATCTTTTCCTCTCCAGATAATCTTTCTCAAGCAACTTCAGTCACTTACTTCAACAGTCATAAACTGGGCTTGTAATTACCAGTAGCTGTATCCTTTCTATAGTTTTAATTCCAAGTATTTTCAGTTTCTGACCATCTCCTCTTTCCATTTCTCTTCTGATATCCTGACTGCAAAAATACTGAGATCTCCATCTCACTGATACTCTTACCGTTTCACTTTCCCTCACCCCTCTCCATGCCTTCTCTGGCCTTCTAATCCAATTTATATTCCATAGCAATCATTGTCATATTTTCCTGGCAGAAAATTTTTAACTCCTCATCTCATGTTTGTAAAAGACAAACAAAAACCTCATTAAAATAGAGTTGGGAGACCAGAAGGGGGAGCTCTCATGCCCTGTGAGATAGCAGAGCCCAACAGGAAGGGGAAAGTTTCTTAGCAAGAACTTTGTGGAAAACCATGAACTCTTTGTTTGCTTTCTTATTTATAAAAGTATTCTCCTTCCCTTGCTGTGGGCAGACTTACTGTGCCTCCCTGTGGCTGCAGACCCTGTATTGCAATTTCCTATTGATTCTAAAAAAATTATCTTCACTGGAAAAATAACTGGAAGTCTGTTTTTTTCAGATCAATAGGTCCTACCATCCCTATTAACAAGGAAAAGTACAAGCCTGGTTAAAGATAACTTTCTTCTTTCTCTATGCTTGTACTAGCAGAGCTAAATATGCCTGTAAAAAAAAACACAACTAATGATAAATCATCTCATTTTAAATTGATGACCATTATCCTGGAGAAGGCCTTTTTCCTGCCTGTTAATTCCACTTTTTTTTTTTTTTTTCCCATTTCGTTACATTATCTATTCTGTTACAACTTACACTTCCTTTTCATTTAGGATCCTCTGATGATGATCTTGCTTTCTACTAAGAATGTTGAAATTCAAGAGGGAAATTTCTTTGTTTTTTACTCCCAAATCTAGCCCTTTACTACATGTGTATCCCTGTATTTTGCCTTTCTTCGATTACCGTGGGTAGTTTATCTTCATCTTTCAGGATGAATTTTCTTCATTTCTATACTCTTAATGCTTTCCATCCACAAAGGATGTGACCCAAAATGAAGGACTGTAATTTTCACGAGTATTTCCTTTTTTATGAATGTATTAGTGTGTAAATATATATACAAATATTAAGCAAATATCTTTGTTTCTTTTCCTCTTTTACTCCTAAATCACGTGTATTGATTATTGTTAATCTTACATCAGACTTCAAACTATGCAATATCAAGATATGAGTAAACCTTATTCAAGGACTTTATGTCCCCTTCTAGGGAAGGGATTAGTGCATTTTCAGTTGTAAGCAGGATAGTTGTATCATGTTAGATGGAATTATGACTTTGTTAATGTCTTTATTTCAGGAGCATGCATGGTTTAAGGAGGTGCATATAGGCAATATGCTGACAGGGATGGACTTGTGATTGTATGTGTTGACCGAGGGATGACCAGACGGCCCATAAAATATTATTTATCTGCGTGTCTGTATTTCTGAAAGAGAGCATTTGAATCAGTGAATATAGTAAAGGAGATCCACTCACTGACGTGAGCAGGCATTATTCAATCCACTGAAGGCCTAAAATAAAAACAAAAGAGTGGAGGAAGGGTAAATTATCCTTCTTGAGCTGTGATGTCTGTTTCCTTCTGCCCTTGGACATCAGAGCTCCTGGTTCCTGTATTAAATACTTTTGGACTCCAGAACTTATACCAGCTGTCCTTACTTTTTCCTTAGAATATTGAACTTGAACTAAGTTTTATCACCATCTTTCTCGGTTCTCCAGCTTGCAGATGACAGAGTCTGGAACTTCTTAGCTTCCGTAACTGTGTGAATCAATTCTAAAATAAATCTTTATCTGTCCATATCTCTTTCTCCTTCTCTCAGATAGACAGATAGATAAATCTGTATATGGATAAGGAAGGTTTATTATTTATACTGTAAATATACTATACTATATATAAATATTTTATATTTTATATAAATATTTTATGTTTATATTGTTGTTGTTGCATATACATTGCTGTTGTTGTTCAGTTGCCCAGTCCTGTCTGACTCTTTGCAGCCCTATGGACTGCAGCATGCCAGGCCTCTCTGACCCTCACCATCTCCCAGAGTTTGCTCAAGTTCATATTCATTGCATCAGTGATGGCATCCATCCTCTGATGCCCTCTTCTCTCTGCCCTCGATCTTTCCCAGCATCACGGACTTTTCCAATGAGTCATCTCTTCATATCAGATGACCTAAATATTGGAGCTTCAGCATCAGTCCTTCCAGTGAAATATTCAGGGTTGGTCTCCCTTAACATTGAGTGGTTTGATCTCTTGGCCATCCAATGGACTTGCAGGAGTCTTCTCCAGTACCATAGTTCAAAGGCATCAATTCTTTTGTGCTCTGCCTTCTTTACGGTCCAGCTCTCACAACCATACATGACCACTGGGAAGACCATAGCCTAGACTATATAGGCCTTTGTCGGCAGAGTAATGTCGCTGCTTTTCAACACATTGCCTAGGCTTGTCATTGTTTTCCTGCCAAGAAGCAATCATCTTCTGATTTCATGTCTGCTGTCACCATCCACAGTGATTTTGGAGCCCAAGAAGAGAAAATCTGTCACTACTTCCACCTTTCCCCCTTCTATTTGCCATGCAGCCCCATTGCTAACTTAGCAATGGGGCCAGATGCCATGATCTTAGTTTTTTAAATATTTGGTCTTAAGCTGGCTTTTTCACTCTCCTCCTTCACCCTCATCAAGAGGTTCTTAAGTTCCTCTTTGCTTTCTGTCATTAGAGTGGTATCATCTGCATATCTGAGGTTGTTGATGTTTCTCCCGCCTATCTTGAGTCCGGCCTGTAACTCATCCAGGCCTGCATTTCTCATGATGTGCTCAGCATATAGGCTAAACATACAGGTGACAGCAGACAACCTTGTCATTCTCCTTTCTCGATCTTGAACTAATCAGTTGTTCCATAGAGGGTTCATGTATATCCTTTTGGCCCTGTTTCTCTTGAGAATCCTGACTAATACATATAACTAGATTAAAAAAAAATTATCCCCAAGAGTATTGTAAAATAACCATTTATTACACCTAATGACTCGATGGATTCAAAATTTAGACAATGTATAGCAAAGATAACTTATCTGTACTCCAAAATGTCTGAGGCTTCAAATGGAAGTCCTGAAGGTTATATACTAGAAATATCTGCAAATTTATTGATGCTAATCAACAAATGGGGAGACTTAGGTCCTCAATATATGGCTCTCTTCTTGTGGTTTTCCCAGAAAAGATAGGTTGAGCTCCCTCACAGTGGAGTGGCTGGCTACCCCAGATGATGTATGCCAAAAAGAGCAAGGAAGGTAGAATCCATATCCTTTTTAAGACCTAACCTCAAAACTCACACAATGTCACTTCCACTAACTATCTTGGTTGAACAGTTTTAAAACTCCTACCACACTTAAAAGGAGGGAATGCAAACCCATTTCTTCATGGAAGAAGTTATCAAAGTTACATTGTAAGAAAAGCAGATGAGATGAAAATCACAGTTGTATCAGTTAGAAAATACAGTCAACACATTTGCCTGTGTGGGTATTATCAAGATTTTCCTTGTTCTCTGCCTATATACTGATGAATCCAGCCTGGTGTTCTTATTTTCTGTAGTTCAAGGTGACATGCATAATATTAGACATGTGGTTAGACCTGTTCTAACAACTACAACATATATACTTGTTTAACAATGTGTGTGTAAGCTCAGTCACATAGTCATGTCCAACTCTTTGTGACACGTGGATTGTAGCCCACCAGGCTCCTCTATCCATGGAAATTTTCCCAGCAAGGATACTGGAATGGATTGCCATGTCCTCCTCCAAGGCATCTTTCCAGCCCAAGGATCAAACCCATGTCTCCTGCATTGCAGGCAGAGTCTTCACTGCTGAGCCATCAGGGAAGACCATGTTTGTATAGGTATGGCATATATATATATAGTCTGTATCTCTAGTTCCTGACACAGAACTTCTAGTCCCGTGGAATTTCCTGAGTGAGAAGAGCATCTTTTGTTCTAATGAGGAGACTCTTTGCAGACTTCTAAACAGACAGCTTCAAGATGAGGGTTGGTCACTAGAAAGACCAAACCTTGATTAGAAGTCTAGAATTTTCAGCCCCATCTTCCCAAGACGGCAAAAGATTGAGTTAATAATTAATCATGCCTGCATAATGAAACCTCTGTAAAGCAAAAAACAAAACCCTGAACAATGGAGTTTGGAGACCCTCTGGATTGGTGAACTTGCAGAGATGCTGAGAGAGTAGAATCCTAGGAAGAGCATGAAGAACCACACCCCTTACCCATACCTTGCTCTATGAATCTCTTTATTCACTGTTCCTGAGTTGTATCCTTTATAATAAACCAATAATAAAATCTAAAGTGACTTCCTAAGCTCTGTGAGCCATTCTAGAAAATTTTTGCACTGGAGAAGGGGTCATGGAATTATCCATTTGTAGCCAGTTGATTAGAAGTACAGAAGTTCCAGATCTTATGAATGGTGGCCGAAGTCAGTAGCAGCCTTGTGGGACCGAGCCCTTAATTATGGGGTCTGTACAAACTCTGGGTAGTTAGTGTCAGAACTGAATCAAATTGTTGGACACTCAGTTCTTGTGTGAAGAATTGGAGAATTGGTTGTTGATGATGAAACGCACTGCAGAGTGTGTGTGTGTCTATATGTGTATACATATATACATACATATATATACACACATATAAAATTGTACTTGAAAAATATTTAGGAATCATTTTTTAACATTCTATTCTTTTTAACATTTTCTACAGTATCAACAAAAGATAAATTTCCCTGTCAGATGGTAAAGAATCTGCCTGCAATGTGGGAGATCCCTGGGTTGGGAAGATCCCCTGGAGGAGCGCATAGCAACCCACTCCAGTATCCTTGCCTGGAGAATCCCATAGACAGAGGAGCCTGGTGGGCTATGGTCCATGGGGTCACAAAGAATTGGACACGACTGAGTGACTAAGCACACAACCACAGAGCTTTATTTGGAGATTTCTCAATTATTATAAAGGTATTTCTCAGCATGAATGACTTCTTTATCATAAAGGTATTGCAAACTAGCTTCCAAAATTGGAAACTAGCCAAGTGACAGCTACCATATCCTTTTACTCAATTTATTTTAACAAGATTAACATTTCCAGTTCTCTAATCTATAGGTCTTCTGCTATGGTTACCCTCTTCAACTGCCCCGTCTGGACCTATCCAGATTTAACCCAAAACTTACTATGACGGTACAGAAACGGTTTGACCAGAGTCTGCCATGTAACTGAACCTCAGTAAATGGGTTGAATGACTGCTATCTGATTTACTACTTAGAGCAATTTTTGAGGTATGTTTTATTATCTTCATTTTATAGATGAAAAGGAGCAAATATTTAATCTTATTATACTGTAGTTAGTGACAGCCAAACTAGATCCCAGTGCTCTCTTAATTTTCTATAAAATCATGATGCCTCTCCCTCAGGCTAATTCTGCAGCTGTCCTCCGCTCTTATAACTGAGGAGCAACTTGTCACTGATCTGTGAAGCATCAAGATTCTGCTGCCTTCTTGAGTCTGTGGTATTTTCCTTGCTTTGTCCAATGACACATAGCCATGGTTATCAAAAACCTTAAAACTGCGGGTAATCAATAGCCAAATCCATTTCACCTGCCTTTACTAATCAAGATTGTTTTCTTTGCTGCTGCAAAAGACTTGTATATCCTCCAAGCAGCTTGTTGTTACAATAAGACAAGACGTTTGCCCAAGTTGTTTTCCAGGAGCTTGGAGTCAGTTGTATGTAGTTTAAGCTGAGGTAGGACAGTAGAGGACCAAATTTATAATTTAAAGGACAGTACACTGCACCCATTGGAGAAGGAAATGACAACCCACTCCAGTGTTCTTGCCTGGAGAATCCCAGGGACGGGGGAACCTGATGGCCTGCCTTCTATGGGGTCACACAGAGTCGGACATGACTGAAGCGACTTAGCAGCAGCAGCAACAGCACACCCAATGGGGTGTGCAGGTGTTTACTCAGTGACCTTTTAACATCAGAGGGCCAAGAACTCCATGCTCTGCTGCTGCTAAATGTCTCCAAGTTTTAATGTGCAGAGACCTGTAGCTTAATAATGCCTGCAATCACTGTACCTTTGTCGTTTTCCCCACATTCCTCATGCCTCAGATCACCCTTATCCTTTATTCTTTATCCCATAAATTCCCTGAGCCCCTTGTCTTTAGAATGGCTGACCTGAGACTTATCTTCCCATCTCCTTTTCATCTAAAATTTTGGCATCTCAGAGTTTTGGCTTGCTGTTTATCAAGCAAAAAAAAAAAAAAAAAAAAAACCTGTTTGAGTAACAAACTATTGGGATGAACATTAGAACAACCTACAGTAGGAACAGAATGATAGATCACTACCACGTTTGGGAATAGAAAGTTATAGTTGGTATGTAAACTTTGGGGTGCACTTGGATCAAGGTGCTTAACAATGTATTAGGTTTAAAATTATTAGAGAATTAGGTAATTATATGGCAAAAGAAAAGAAACTATCCATTTAGAACCAACAAAAAAAAAAAAAAAGGAGGAGAGGGGTGAATTACCAAAACTGAAATTCCCCAAATTAGGCTCATCACCAGAGCAAGAGTTAATTGAAAGTGACAGACATTTAGTTCATACTGTGGGATAGTTATAGAGAAGAAAAGATGCTGTGTTCCTTTTATGATCATAATACTTAATGATAAAATAAGTAAAAATATAGCTATAACTGAAGGCAAAATAAGGTAAGTGCTGTAACAGAGGCATATGTAAAGTGCTGTGGGGAGTTGAAAGAAAGGTCAATGCCAAATAAGTCACCAGAATAGAAACTAGATTGACAAAATAATATAGCAAATTTTGTTAACCAAAGAGCAGACATTTCTTCCTGACTCTGGGGGAACTGTTCATTTGTAGGGCAGCCCTCAAGAGCAGCTTAACATTAAACAGAAGCAAGGCAATATTAAATGAATTTGAGGGATGAAACAGTTTTCTGCTCCCAGGCTTATCATTTAGTCATTATTGGGCCTTTGAGGCTAATCCCACTAGAACAAGTTCAGGAGCTATGAGCAGAAGACACATGGAGAGGGGGTATAGTAGCGGCAGCAATTTCTGATAAACAAATTCTGAAACTTGGTATTTAGGTAATGTCTTGGGACCAAATTCCAACCATCAGAGGTATTTTATGACTGTAATATATTAAATTTACTTACATGAGTAGCAGCACAGGTGTGTCTTGAACTATAAAAAAGGAAAACAACCTCCTAATAGGCATAAGGGGGTGGAAGAATGCATTTTTGTTTTTTTTGTTTGTTTTTTCCCTGTCAAATAATGGAAATGTGCCTAAGGCCTGGAAACCCTTAGAATAGAAATGAGGCAGCAAAATTGACAAACTGGATTGTGCTATTTATTTGCTAAGTAGAGCTTAAGTTTTATGGGTATATGTTGTTTTCTTCTATATTACATGTCTTTAGTTTGAGCAACTAATCTGATGTTTTAAGATATTTCATTCTGTAAATCTTAGTTATTTAAATATTATTTTGAATAAGAGACAGATATGTAACAAGTTTTATGGAACATAGGATCTTTTAATCATAAAGCTTTAATAAGGGCAGCCTCAATTGACTTTCCTAGTTGAGAAATAAAGTAGCCCCTTCAACCTATTAATCATTTTAAGGTTGATCCTTGTTTTGTTTTTCCAGGAAAAGATGAAAGCCTGGTCATTCCAGGCATGTGACATTGTCGACAGACTTTTCAGCACTTCTCCTGATTTATGGCTATTCAGTGGGAACTGAGAAATACTCAGGTGGCTGATGGTAGACTTCTCAGTGATTTACTCACAACATCTGCCATCTGCTCACATAGGCTCCATTCAGCAGCCAACATCTCATAAACGATGTCCTCTGGATTTCCTTCTCTTGGGCAAGTCAGTATTAACTGACACTGCTCCTCGGATAAGTACTGAAAGAGTCTGTCTCCCAAGATAATTATAATGAATAAATTCACTTTGCTGAATCATATTTAGCCAGGTAGCTAATAGAAAAGGGAGTGACATAGGGATAAAGGAGTGATAAAAGAGAGAAAAAAAAACAAAAACCACACACACAAACCCTACTGCAGAATCTTAACACTTTGGATTTCATATCCACTTGTGAAATCCAATAGTGTTCTTTCTTTTTTTTTTTTAAGAGGGCAATCTTTCAGCAAAATATCTGTGAGCATGAACTTGAAGTTATGATGTTTATTTGTAAGAGAAGATTTCAGGGAACTGAATGTAATTTCTTTCATTGTATTACCTCTAGAGAAAGTAAAAAGGTAAGTGTGAGCGAAAACAAATTTGTGTGCCAGACTCAATGAGCTAATTATGGTTTCATAAAAGAAAAGAAATAAGCTCAGATGTTCATCTATTGTAAGGATTAAAATCAGTAAAGCCACAATTTATAAATAAAGATTGTAGCAACTGAGCCTGCACCAAATACAATTAGTTCCCAATTCATTTATAACCAACTATAAGCTTGTTTAATAATACAATAGAATACAATAAGAATGATCAGTTTCCAACTCTAAGTTGGCAGTCTTAAAAGTTGTGTCTACTCAGATGCATGCATATTTCAGATACCCTATGAGTTTTTCAAAGGCATACCATAATGAAACCAAAAGCAAGTTTATAGCTGTTTAGAAAAAACAATGCTTTGATTGTTTTTGAGGTTACAGCAAATCTTTTGGCACAGAATTAACCTTCTTAAACAAGTGAAACACAAAGAACTCACCTATAAATCTTTCCTTTATATTATTATGTACTTAACCCAAGATAATCTTGGGACTGGAGACCGGCCTCTAATTCTATCTTGTGCCAACCTTGTAGCAGCATGGTATTCCTCTTTCCCCAAAGGAAAATGCAGTACAGCATCGAGGTCAGAACCACTAATTCCAGAACCTGGGTTGGGATCCTAGCTTTGCAATTTACTTGCTGAATGACATCAGGCAAATCATTTAAACTCTTGATCCTCAGCTTCTTCACCTGTAAAACAGAAATAATTTACTGATTTCATAGGTTTATTGCAACAAATAACTAAATAGATGTGAAGTCTCTGGACAGAGCTTGGCACATAATTAGTGCTGTAGAAGTGATTATTACCCTTATGTCTGACATGAGGGAAAACTCACATCACACAATCTTTGCATCATGTGCACACATCGTACACACATCTCCTTCAAACACCTCTCTTACTTCTTTTTTTGGGCTCTTCTCTTGCAGCTTCGAGTGTCCCTAAAACAGCTGACCTCAGATGGGGACTTAACCCATGGGGCTGGGACTCAAACCTAGCCAAAACACATGGTCTTCCAACTGAGATCTCAGACCTGGTTTCAGGACCTAATGAACCTCAGAATCTTGATGTTTCATTGCAGAAAGAATTCAGTGAGAGATAAAGTGATAGGTAAGAAGTGGATTTATTTACATAGAAACACACTCCACAGACAGAGTATGGGCCATTGCAGAGGGTGAGTGCGGCAGTCGCGAAATGTGGCATGGTTAGTTTTTATGGGCTGGGGTCTATGAAATTTCATAGACCTAAGGTGTGGGAGGATTATTCCAACTATATTGGAGAAAGGGTGGAGCCACCACCCACTTTTTGGTCTTTTGACTGTGCATTGGAACTGTCATGATGGCTTGCTGATTGAGGATCAAGGTCTAGTGCCATCCTGGACCCAATCAGTTCATGTTGTATCCTTGGGCTATGTTATTCTCTCATAAGTTGTTCCTTGCCCCCTTCCTTCCTGTTTCACCCCCACTGTTTCGTCCTGTTTGGTCCTTACTAGGCTCACTTGCTTTACCCTACGTTGTCCAAAATTGCATCCCACACCAATGACCTCTTTCCATCACTCCGCTTCTCACACAGACCTTAGCTTTGTCTCAGCTTCTCCAAACTTGGATCCTCTCACTTTTACTTAATTTTGTACCTGAAAGTATGTTTACTCTAAACACCAAATTTGCTTCCTCTCTGTAAATAAAAGACCTTCTATAAATTGGTATCCAGTATTCCAGAAATGTGAGTTAGAAATTATAAATAAGATTTTTTTTGATAATTCAGGCAATGTGTACTACCATTAATGTGATATATGATTTATTTTCACAAATATATTTCACCATCCAGTAATTTGATACCATTGAAAAGACATTAAATATATGAATACATTAGCAAGTGTGTGTTCAGTATATACGGTCTAGCAACTTAGCATAGAACACTGAAAGTGCTCTTATACGCCTGTTCAGGCTACTTAGTGCATAAAAGTCATGACTATAATCTGCAGTTAACTTCAGTATTTGGGTATAATAGGTAAAAATACATGAACAGGTTTCCTTTAATGAAAACTTTACAAAAATGAAAACAAGATTACAGGTATAACCCACTCCAGTGTTTCTTGCCTGGAGAATCCCAGGGACGGGGGAGCCTGGTGGGCTGCCGTCTGTGGGGTCGCACAGAGTCGGACACGACTGAAGCGACTTAGCAGCAGCAGCAGCAGCAGCATTTGGACAATTGTATTTGGTGGGGTTTTCATGTAGATAGAGATATAGATAATGTGTTTGTCTGCTGAGTCACTTCAGTTACATCCGACTCTTGGTGACTATATGAACTGTAGCTTTGCAGGGCCCTTTGTCCACGGGATCCTCTAGGCAAGAACATTGCAGTGGGTAGCCATACCTCCTTCAGGGGATCTTCCCAGCCCAGGAATTAAACCTGTGTCTTCTGCATTGCAGGTGGATTCCTTACCCACTGAGCCATCCAGGAAGCCCATAGATAAGATAAACTAGAAAAAAATAATAAAGTCATTCTCACATAAGTTTTCGATGCTTCCCAATTCAGGAAATAGTGAAAATTCTGAATACTTAACTAGGTGAATATAAAGAAAATAATTATCTTTTTTCATTTTGCCTTTTTTTTTTTTTTGGTCTTAATGAAATGGTAAGCTATTTAGTACTGAAACATTTAAAACCAGCTGTAAAAAAAACCCTCAGTCATTCTCTACACACACCACTCCATACCCCAACACCCTCCCACTCAGCCACAAACACAATCAGTTCAGATTTAATTTGTAAGTTTCCATCACCTGGATTTTTATTATTCTAGTAATCTTTGCATTTGCTTACACAGATCTGAGGTTTTCTGTTTCCAATATAGTCTGAAAAATGTCAATGCTAGTAACCAGTTTCTAAAACCAAACTGTCTAGAGCTATATGAAGCTGTCTTGCATTTTTCTCTTTTCTGAAGGCTTGTTCTACTGCTGCTGCTAAGTCGCTTCAGTCGTGTCCGACTCTGTGTGACCTCATAGATGGCAGCCCACCAGGCTCCCCCATCCCTGGGATTCTCCAGGAAGAATACTGGAGTGGGTTGCCATTTCCTCTCCATCTACTACTGTGTACTTACTGAAATATCATGAACCAGAGGTAGGAAGAGGATATCATTTTACAAGGAGAGGGTAGTTGGCAAAATTGAGACAAACTCTCATTAATTCTATGATTATTTATATCATATTCAAACATCCTGGTCCTTCAGCTACAGAGGTTTAATTATTTAATTTGTAGTAGGAGTCCCGGAGAAGGCAATGGCACCCCACTCCAGTACTCTTGCCTGGAAAATCCCATGGATGGAGGAGCCTGGTAGGCTGCAGTCCATGGGATTGCTACGAATCGGACACAACTGAGCAACTTCACTTTCACTCTTCACTTTCATGCATTGGAGAAGGAAATGGCAACGCACTCCAGTGTTCTTGCCTGGGGAATCCCAGGGACGGGGGGAGCCTGGTGGGCTGCTGTCTTCTGGTGTCGCACAGAGTCAGACACGACAGAAGCGACTTAGTGGCAGCAGCAGCAGCAGGAGTCCAGGCTTGAAAGACAAAACTAAATGATCACAGGTGCCAGAGATCACCGTGGGCCTCAAAAGGATTATCTTGAGGTCTGCTAGAATTCAGTTGGCATGAAGGAATGTGGGACTTCCTATGAAGCAGAGGAGGGAAGATTCCTACCCTCAGTAAAGAGTCATGGACATGGGGATGGTGTGGGTGAGAGAATTATGTCTGTTGCTCAAAATTTCTTCTTGTCTCATCTTCATGGTATATTCCTGAAGGATAGCTAAACATGGGTAAGATAACAGAACAGAGAAAAACAACTGGCAGCATTTTTGTACTTTATTCTCTGAGTGACTCTCCTGGGATGAGGTGGTGGTATAAATCTCTGATGGTTTCACTGCGGGTGGAATGTGGCATTTACAGTCTGAGGTGTGTCCCTGCAGTCCAAGCACGATCGGTGGGGACAACTGCAGCCTCTGAGGACAGTATCACCACAGGAAGCCAGACAGGTGGAGTGGAAACTGTCAGATGCTGCATTGCTCATGAGTATGAAAGAAAAGACTGGTGGAGGGAGAGAGGAAAGAAAGGAAGAAGAAGAAGGAAAATACAGACACAACAGAAAATGCTATACAAAAATCAGTATTGCTACTTGCAGAAAGATATAATCCTATTGCTTTTTAAAGGGTTTTAGTAATAATTTACAGTTACTACTTTCCCTTCTGTGCAAGATTTTGCCCTAAAAGTTAAATTTGAAGGTCACCAAATAAGGAAAAAGAATGTAAATTAGAAACTTGAAAATTACTTCAGCTTATGTCCCCCTTTTTCCTTCTAAAAATTAACTCATTTTCTTGACTCACTCACTCTTTTATAGCTATGTCTTAAAAAGGGATGAAAAGCTATGAAAAAGACAGGGAAAAATGTCTCTCCCCCCTCCACCCTGCTTCATTTTCATTCTTTCCAGAAGGGAATCACTATTTTCAGGAGCACTTTCCTATGAGAGTCATGAATCATTCTGGTCTACTTTGAAGAGGGTTTTCATGATATTCTTTATGCCCTAGCAATGATATTATAAATATTTGTTGCATATTTTATAACACGTACAAATATTTTTAACAAACATTTGATATTATAAATATGCAACTAATTTAGTATCCTAAAGTCTTCCAGTTTAATCCATCCATACCTTGATGTATTTCATGGCCTTATTTGAATATAATTTAAGTATATCGTATTTGCTAAAAATTGAAGTTAAAAAGAGTAGCAAAAATAATTGTATGTTTTAAAATGCACTAGATTTAAAATTAAAACCAAAAGTTCAGTTTCCTCTAGTGATAACAATGTGAGTTTTAAGATTTTTTAAAAATCCAAGTTTTATGACATGTTAAAAATATTACTATAACAAATTTAAAATATTTATAAAACTGACAAATTAAGCATTTAGCAAATAATGAAATCCCTTTAAATATAAACTGTAGTCTTTATCGAAGCTCTATTTTTCTACTAATATAAAATAAATCATATAACATAATTTCAAGTCTGACTAAACTGTCACTTCAATTTAAAAATGACATAATTCATAATGTATTTTAATATTAATCACTCAGAGAAAACAGTGTTGTACTTTTTATATTATCTAGAAAGAACACAACCAAGTAGCCTTCTACTTATGTTCCTTTGTTAACTATAAGGTAAAATCCCCCCAGATATTTGGTTCCCATTTTTAAGTTAAACCAGCACTCTGTGGAGTTGGTTCTTTTTTACCAGCAGGCATTATCCCTTGATTAAAAGGATGAATTGGGGGGGGGGGTCCCATTCTATTTCTCTCACCATATGAGAGAAAATTGTGAATGTCACAATTTCAAGCTTGTAATGGTCATAAACGAAGTTCAGTAAAAATACTTATTGAGAAGCATCTGTCTGCTTCTCAGTGATATATAACACAAATGCCTAAGAATAAATACAACAGATCCCCAGCTTCTAAAGAAGAATCAGACAGATACTAAATTAACTATAATAGAAAAAATAACCATTCAAGAGTTGTAATAGCATTACTAAAGCCAGGTCAGGGGCTCTGAGTATGAATACAGTTGCATCAATTTTTAATCTGACTCAGTAGATTTTTTTCCTTTTCCTTCTATTCTTCCATTCTGTTATCATCCTCTTTTTATCAAAGAAACTAAATGCAATATCCAGTTTTCATTTCAACTGATGAAAGTTTGGGCAAGATCTTTAAAGGGAATATAAGGAAAACTGAAAACTTGGGTCTATTATTGTGGTATGTGTAATACACTGTGTTCTTTAGTTTCTTAATAATGTGATACTGACAAATTAAAAAGACAATGCTTATTGTTCTACATGCTCAGCTTCTAAGTGGAAATGGCTCTACATATAGCAAGAATCTTAAAGCCTAATCTTTTTGCCCAGGTGCTTTAAAATGTGCACACTATACTAACATGATTATTCAGCATGGAATGCACTTACCTACTCCATGAATTTTTTAAATGCCCCTTTCTTTCAGAATGCACTTATGCACATGAAACACAGTTTGTAGAGACTTATGGATCTCAAGGGATAAACACTATATGCTCAAGAAGAGTCCTGGATGGCTGTGGCATAGAATCCCTGATCATTTGTTTTCAGTTACTCAAAGAGAAAAGATAATTTTAGCAATTCTTGATGGAAAAAAACAGATAATTTTAGTTAAATTTATTTTACAATATGTGAAAAAAATATATATATCACCCCAGATTTCCAAAAAGCACAAAATTCTTTGAAAAGTGAACATGTTATTCTCTCAATTGTGTCTGACTCTTTGTGACCCCATGGACTCTAGACCACTAGTCTCGTTTGTCCAAGGTACACTTCAGGCAAGAAATTCCCAAACAAAATCAGTTGGGAATTTGTTACAAGATAAAGAATTATTATCTACTTCATAAGCAGGAGAGCCTTGGTATGGTGTGTTTTTATATGAGTGAGGGTTTATTGTGCTCAAAGACTTTCTTCCCTCTGTCTAAGTTAGAAAATCCAAATATCCTTTTCACATCCATGTGTGGTCTAGAAAATTATATAGACTGGATTGTGCAAATATTGCTATAGCTATTAAGTTCTTGCCTTATTTACCCCATCTGATTTTTATGAAGACCTAATTTTTGAAAGAATATGAAAATTGAAAAAAAAAACATATAGTTTAAATTATAAAGCTTAAACATTTGATGAATAGCAATTTAAAAAATTTTATTAAGTATCATTATATAGCAACACCTCTAGAATTAAGAAAGCAAGAATACTGGAGTGGGTTGTCATTTCCTACTCCAGGGGATCTTCCCGACTCAGGGGTCGAACACTTGTCTCTTGCAGCTCCTGCTTTAGCGGGCAGATTCTTTACTGCTGCGCCACCTGGGAAGCCAGAATTAAGAAAACAGTATATCAAAAAAGTTAGCAAAGGTAGAACTGAATTTTTTTTAAATCTCCACTTTTCAGTGTGAATACATATTCCATCCAATTGTATTTAATATGGATAATGTATAATAGTGTACACATCATAACCTAAAACTGGCATCTTTACCTCAAAAACATTTCTTTTTTTCCAATAAATTCTGTAAAGTAAATATGTAAACCAAAAACAGAGAACAACTTAACTCAATGGCCTTACACGGCTGAAGGGAGGGGAGAAGAGGTGAAAGGGAAACCTTACCAAAGATAAGGAAAAACAGAGATACATGGTAAAAGGGATATTTTACATCCTTTTCTCCTGCAAAATTTATGTTCCTGAGGAAAATATCAGAAAGAGAAAAGAAATTGAGATTGCAGAATAAGTATGAGTTAAAAATATTTGGATTGAGCAGAAAGAGAAATGGATTCCGATGTGACTCTGCCATCACCCTCTATGACACTCACTTCCTAGTGGTTCTTTGCTGGTGTAATCAGGTATTTCATTCTGCTCTTTTCCCTGAACTCCTAAATCTGCTTCTATATAGAGCACATCATAGCCTTTCAATTATAACTCACTAATTAATAAATACCAAAAACTTACTGTGGGCAAGGCATCAAAACATATAAAACAGACATAGTCTCTGCCCTGTGATTTGTGATTTTACAACTTGTGAGGGGGAGAACACAGCCCTAAAATAAATAATATCAAAGATAATGGATGGCCTCACAAAGGTAGCATAGTAGTTCTGGTATGCTTCACAGAGCAGCCTGACTTATTCTGATGCATCAAAATAAGACTTCTCTAAGTATTGATAGTTAATCTGCGTCCTAAATGAGAAGTGCCTGTTAATTGAGTTATTCATGATGGGGAAGAAGAGAGGAGATTGTATCCAACGGTTTAGAAGGGGAGAAAACAGTATGTTCAACAAATTAAACAAAACTGTTAGTAAGAGAACAAGCAAGTAGACAGCTTGAAATAAGGAAGGGGAGAGAAGGAGACAGGAAATGGAGGACCTTGTAAGTTTTGCCAAGAATCCAGCTGAAAAGCATCAGCAAGCAATCATCCCGGTGTTTTAACATGGGAAACAATATAGTCAGATATGCATATTTAACAAAAAATTCTGGAAACCATGTGAGAACCAAGTGGAGGTATATTCAGAGAAACCATTTAGGTGACTAATATAGCCATTTATGAAGACGTTAGAGCTTTCAGCAAGGATTGTGATAGTATAGCTGCAAACCAGAGAAGAGATAAGAGATATATTTAGGATCTGATTAGATGAGATCAGAAGAGGGAAGTCCAGGGTTACTTAGAGATGGGAATATTCAATTTGACATGCCTGTGAAATGTCTAACTGAATATGTTCAATGGGCAGTGGATTGATGGGCTGAAGCTCAGGAGATATGGGTCAGAGAGATATTCCTTTGAGAGAAACATACAGCGACAGTTGAAGCCATGAGAATGAATAAGATTGTCAAAGGAAAGCATGTGGAAGAATAGAAAAGAGAATAAGATTCATGATGAGCTCTTCTATACAAGGATTACATGTAAGAGGAAATGCCAGAAAATGAGAATTTTATTTTGCAATGGTCAAAAACTTTTGCAGTTTTTGCAAATATGAGAAGAGTATTTGACAAAGTGGTTATTTTGATTTATAAAGATCAGTAGAGAAATGAGAATTTTTAAAAGTAGGACAAATGCTGCAGTTGTAGTGTCATGAATGTCCAAGAAAGAGGCAGTTTAGAGAAAAAAAAAAAATGACAGAAAAACATAATAATATTGACAATCAATAACTAACATTTTAAAATGCTGTCCACTCTAATCAGGACTACCCCAAATTTTCTTGTCAAGGTACACACTGCAAATGATAAGATCAGTGTGGCACGCTTTGATCAAGGAAGCTGGACTGGGAGCAAAGAGATTTGAGAGAGAGGAGCAGAAGGGTTTTGTTCCTTGCATGCCACCCAGAAATTCAGCCTAAATAAGAAATATTAGTTTCTCTAATTTTAACCCACTCTGCCACCAAGCCCACTCAGATGTACTTTTGTTACCTGAAAAACTAGATTTGCCTCTTGGTAAGTGTAGAGCAAAAAGACACAACCAAGCCAAAGAAAGGGAGAAGGGAGGATTTATTACTTGCAGCAAGTAAGGAGAACACCAAGGATCCTCCCAAAAGCTATGTCTCCCCCAACAGCACAATTAGGGAGGGAGGTTTTAAACTAAGGGTACATGCATATTCATAAGATGGTTTGAGTGGTATATGCATATTCATGAAGGGGCTTGAGTAGAGGAGAAATCATCATAGAATTGGGGCAAAGGTCTACAGAGTCCAAGCTGTGATTGATTGAAGTCACAAGGGTCAGAAAAAATCAACATCATTATCCCTTAGGTTCCAGTTGAATTAGTGGTTGAGTGCTTCAGGCTAATCTTTACCCTTGAAACAAAACTGGGAGTCTTTACAACTGATCTACTTTTCTTTGCTATTGTTACTTCTTTTGACTGATAAAAGTCCTTTATTCATGTGTTTTTTCATTCCCCAAGATCATTAGTTAGTTACGGAGACTTGTTCAAAGACAAGCATGGCTTAGGCCAAAAATGACTTCTCATATGTCAATAAAGTCAGGCCTGATTCTCTGGGGACCCTATCTGCTTACACTTTTGTTCATTCTTTGCACATGCATGACTGTCCAAAGCCCTGAATGAAAAAAGAGCAGAAACTTGTATTCCTGTAAATCCCCAGGCATATTTAAAATACTTCCCTATTTTAATTGTCTCCTCTTCATCCAGTTGGTAAGGAAGGGATTCTCTTCCTCAGGCCATGGGGATGACTGAACACAGGACACCCACCACTGGGCAGATGAAATGGGCAACGGTTGATTAGCCCCATGTACTCATAGCCTGGGAGAGATTGTGTCACACCACTCAGGGCCAAGTGGGTTTGTACCTTGTACCATGGGAGGTAGGTTTATATTAAGAGTATTAGGATCAGTTCAGTTCAGTCACTCAGTTGTGTCCAACTATTTGCGACCGCATGGACTGCAGCAAACCAGGCTTCCCTGTCCTTCACCAACTCCCTGAGCTTGCTCAGACTCATGTCCATCAAGTTGGTGATGCTATCTAACCATCTCTTCCTCCTTTTGTCCCCTTCTCCTCCTGCCTTCAATCTTTCCCAGCATCAGGGTCTTTTCCAAGGAGTCAGCTCTTCACATGAGGTGGCTAAATTATTGGAATTTCAGCTTCAGCATCAGTCCTTCCAATGAATATTCAGGACTGATTTCCTTTAGGATGGACTGATTTGATCTCCTTTCAGTCCAGGGGACTCTCAAGAGTCTTTTCCAACACCACAGTTCAAAAGCATCAATTCTTCAGTGCTCAGCTTTCTTTGTAGTCCAACCCTCACATCCATACATGACTACTGGAAAAATGATAGCTTTGACTAGATGGACTTTTGTTGGCAAAGTAATGTCTCTGCTTTTTAATATACTATCTAGGTTGGTCACAGCTTTTCTTCTGTCAGGGAAGTTTGTAATATCCTCAGTTCTGTATCACCGCAGCAGTGTTTTAGCTCAGTTTTAATGGCAAGCAAAGGAAAATACATTCTCGAGGTGTGAGGGCAGGCTGACCCAAAAGACACAAAGAGAAGAGAAGCCCCAATCCTTCTAGGCTTCCTCTTTCATACATTTGTCTCCTCCCCTCCGAGCCTGCCCTATGTAAATTGGGCTAACCAGGAGGGCTGTTTGTTTTACCTGAGGTCCTCACTCCAGTCCTTGGACCTTCCTTTGTTCTATTTTCATGGGCTTTTCCCTTCTTTGTCTTTTAGCCACCACCATTTTGGACTCCTTTTTCCTATTCTAACTACCTGACACTTCCAAGGAGCAAGCAGCTTTTAATTTCATGGCTGCAGTTGCCATCTGCAGTGACCAAAAAAAGTCTTTATCTGTTTCCATTGTTTCCCCATCTATTTGACATGAAGTGATGGGACCAGATGCCCTGATCTTCATTTTTAAATATTACGATATGATACCCCATTCCCCACAGAAGAATGGTTGGTTTGTTTGAATAATTCCAGCAGTTTACAAGGAATTGAAGCCCACTACTCAGAGGTAAGTATAAACTTGATCTGGTCACTCTGATAAGGAGGTTGTTTGGCTAGTGGCTCTTATTCACAGGAGCAGAGTAGGGAGAGGAACTTGTGGTTAGGCCATTGAAGTCCCTCTCAGTTTTCCCCAGATATCAAGGCAAACATAATATTGTACCTAAATTTTAGGCTTTATGCCACATTCTTCTGAAAGTCCAGAGAATAAAATTTGGCTACATGGATTTGGACACTGAATATCTCTGAGAATTCTGAACTCTGAACACTGAGTAGGGAACTCCCTTTGTCTCTCTCACTCCTATTTTCCTCCCCAATTTCCGTGACTATTTTTCAGGATAGAACAGAACGCCTCAGACTCAGTTGTTTCTTTTCCATAATGTGAAAGACTGTTTTGAGCTGAGCCCTTCAGGCGTAGTTCTGGAAATGCTGAAAGAGAAGAAAGATTTAGAAAATTCTCTCAGAAGATAGAAGCCTTGCTTGAAGACCTTTTGTTGAGCCCAAAAGGTCAAGTGCCCATCAGACCCTGCCCTGTGAAGGCAAATATTAGAGTATTTATTGGAGTGAGGATTTGCAAAAACAGATTTTGGGTGGGAATTAAAATGTATTTGCTTGATATTTGTCAGCTTTAGAATCATTTGCCAGTTAGAATTACTATATTAGTAAAGAATCTGCCTGCCAGTATGAGACAAAGTTTCAATCCCTCGTTTGGGAAGATCCCCTGGAGAAGGAAATGGCAACCCACTCCAGTATTCTTGCCTGAAGAATGTCATGGTGAGAAGAACCTGGCAGGCTAGAGTCTATGGGGTTGCAAAGAGGCAGACACAACTTAGCAACTAAAAAACAACAACAGCAATACTTTGTTATATGTTTAGAATATCTGCTCTGTCCATAAGTTTTAAACACTTTACATATAAATACAATGCATCTCTATTATCCATACCAATAATCACTTTTTTTTTATGTCTATAACCTTGGACTATTTTCCCCACTGAACGAGTTCTAGGTCTTAAGTGACTGTGTAGATGGCTCTGCTGCCCTCAGGGCTGGAGCTTATAGGAGGAGCAGGAACATGAATGGTGTGAAGTATTAGGTTTGGTGAGAAGCAGAGGTGGGCATAAAGAATTCAGTTTGGGGCATATTAATGTTGAAGTATGATGAGACACCAAAGAAAAAGCCTCACCTGAAGTTCAAGAAATGCTCAATCTTGGAAGAAAGGATCAAAAGTCTTCAGTTTGCAAACAGTCGTGAAAACCACAATGAATCTTAGTTCTCACCAGAGTGCGTACAAAAGGGAAGGATGCTGTAGCCCAGGGAACGTGCCTGGCTCTGTATTACTGAGAGAGAATACACTAATCACTTTGCACACTTTGCGGAATAATCCTGAGTGAATACCCAGTCTCAAGCTGCTTACATTCATTCATTTGCCCTTGCTACTTTGATGTTACCTTTTGGTCACCATCTGTCTGGAGTTTACCAAAGGAAATTATTTTTTTGTATGTGCCTCTGAACAAGTGTTAGAAAATGATCATAAACTCTTATAGTGTTCTACTCTTCAATCACAACCCAAACCTCCCAGCCTCTCACCAAACTCATATCACTACTTTGATATTGGATAATCAGTGATAGTTATATTCTCACAATATTCATTACAAAAACAATTCATACTCAGTATGATACATGATCATTCATTCCCAATCCAAAGGAAAGGCTATGCCAAGAATGTTCAAACTACTGCACAATTGCACTCATCTCACATGCTAGCAAAGTAATGCTCAAAATTCCCCAGGTCAGGCTTCAACAGTACATGAACTGTGAACTTCCAGATGTTCAAGCTGATTTTAGAAAAGGCAGAGGAACCACAGATCAAATTGCCAAAATTCGTTGGATCATTGAAATAGCAAGAGAGTTCCAGAAAAACATCTATTTCTGCTTTATTGACTATGCCAAAGCCTTTGACGGTGTGGATCACAACAAACTGTGGAAAATTCTTCAAAAGATGGGAAGACCAGATCACCTGACCCGCCTCCTGAGAACTCTGTATGCAGGTCAGGAAGCAACAGTTAGAACTGGACTTGAAACAGACTGGATCCAAATCGGGAAAGGAGTATGTGAAGGCTATATATTGTCACCTTGCTTATTTAACTTATATGCAGAGTACATCATGAGAAATGCTGGGCAGGATGAAACACAAGCTGGAATCAAGTTTGCTGGGAGAAATATCAATAACCTCAGATATGCAGATGATACCACCCTTATGGCAGAAAGTGAAGAAGAACTAAAGAGCCTCTTGATCAAAGTGAAAGAGGAGTGTGAAAATGTTGGCTTAAAACTCAACATTTAGAAAACCAAGATCATGGCATCTGGTCCCATCACTTCATGGCAAATGGGGAAAGAGTGGCAGATTTTATTTTATTCTGCACCTGCAGTTGCAAATCCTGTTTACTTGCAAGATCCCAGGCACAGTCCCAGACCCAGGGATTTAATTTCTTCTGGTGGCACAGTGCAGAGATTTGCACCTGCCCAAATGTAGTTGCCCTTAAAGTCTTCCCTTTAGCCCCACCCCAAAGGACTTGATTTTGTAAGAAACTGAATTTCTGGAGATGTGTACAAAAAAATCCAAAGTTTGGTTTTACAGTGTTTTTAGAAAACTTTGAACTAATGGACCCTTAATTTTGAAGTGCTTTGATATACAATGGAGAAGGAAATGGCAACCCAATCCAGTATTTATGCCTGGAAAATCCCATGGACCGAGGAGCCTGGTGGGCTACAATCCATGGGGTCGCAAAGAGTCGGACATGACTGAGCGACTTCTCTCTGTGTGTGTGTTGATATGTAAACTGTTCTCAAACATTCCATTTTCACCAGATTGGAAACTTCAATTTAGGTGTCATCCACACAGAGTCTCTTTGGCTTTCTTGTGCTAGTCCAAGAGTTGTGATGACTTATTATTATTTGTTAATGAGTGATATATTTTTTTCCAACAGATTCCCTATCTCGCCAAAAGATTAGAAACTGTAGTAAAAGTATACTCTCAGTTTAAGTCTAAGATTATGATTTTAATCCTAGGCCCTAAATTCTAAATGGTAAACTCCCAAAATATAAGTTATAAACCAAAGATCTCTGAGATCAAGTTCTTCAATATGACAAAGAAATATTCTAACAAATAAGTAATTTGAAACAGTAAAATTTTTTACTAATTTTTCTGTTTTTAAATAAATAAAATAAAAGGCCATACTACTTGGGTCTAAGAGACTACATTGAATATTTGGGTATATGATTAGGTGTTCATCAAAAATGAAAAGTCATCAGGTTTTTATTTTTTAATTTTAAAGTAGAGGGTTTTGATTTTCTTTTATGTTTTCACGTCTGACTTTTGCAACTCAACTCATGTGACATATTTCATTACATCATTTTATAGTATAGGTAACTGACAAATGTATTCTGAGACTATGAAAACGTTTAAACCAAGTTTTATTAGAGAACACAATATTCTTAGAGATCTCAAATCTTACATAGGAAAGAAGAATCCATAATCTTTTTTAATAGCAAAGTGCATAGTGACTTTTTAAATTCCACCACATGTATTAATGTGTCTGTTAATACTGGAGTGAAAAAAATAGTGAGAAACCTCCTGTTGTTAATATCCACTTTGCTAGATTAAAACCAACAGTGCTGAAATAGCACATTAGTCATACAATTCTGAGGCTTTCTGCATCTATGAATTGAATGGCCATAATCAACGACATGGCATTAAACAAGACTTCTTTCCATACCAATGAACTTAATACTGAGTTCTCTATATTACTACAGAGAAAAGTAAATCGAAATTATTTAAATTGAAAAGTAAATGAAAAGATACTGAAAATTATTTTCAATGGTCACATGGCTGTACATTTAGAAGAATATTGATGTTGAAAGCAGCTTATTTCTTAGAGAAATACCTTTCACTGGGCAAGTGTAGGCATGGCCTAAGAATCAACGATAATATTATTCTTTCAAGTGTTTTTAACGTATATAAACATGACCTTTTATTGACTCATTTAAGACTCTTAGTGGAAATCTTATAGTTCATGTTACAATAACTGATCTTTAGGGATTCAAGTGGGCAATTACTCAACTAAATAAAGGGAATGCTTTTCTAATCTGCTCTTGTAATGTTTAGTTAACATGATCAAAACAAAGCACGTGGTGACACTATTTCTTGTTTCCTATTTCTTATGAGTCATATGGGATTATCGATGAACTCCATTATAAACTAGATTCTAGAAGCACATTATGTTAAAAGTTCTATACAAATCTCACAAATGTGAAGCAGACAAAAAAATGTGGAAAATGTTATTTTACGATTCCGATTGGCAGAGCAAATTTTTCAAGACTCTGAGAGGGAGCATATTATATTTCCCCCATGACTTTAAGCTTATAATTAAAAGCCATGCTTCCACTTTTAGTCCAAAAAAGCATAAAATGTTCAATTTCAGAACAAAGGCACTTTAGATGTTCTTCATGTTTATCTGAGAGATACATTCTGCGCACTTTGTGTATCATAAGTTCAGTTCAGTCACTCAGTCATGTCCAACTCTTTGAGACCCCACAGACTGTAGTTCCTGATTTGGAACCAGATTCCTGCCATAATAAAAACCTAAAATATTTGTTAAAAGATTTAGAGATCAGGGGAAATGACATTGAAATTTAGAAACATGATGATCCCTGTTATGTAGAGGTAAACCTTTGGTAAAACTGTTGTGTGCAGTAACTTGAAAGGCAGACTAGACTGTGTGCCTACTCAGTCAGAAACTCTAGAGGATGTGATTAGAAGGGAAAAAATCACAGAAAATAGTATATTTTGAACATAATTGACTACTTTCAACAAGATATTAACAATAAAGAGAGGAACTCAGAATTTTATTGACTGTTTTGCAGGCAGAAATAAAAGTGAATACAGAGTCCTGAAATTCTATGCCTAGCTACTGTGAGCAGTTGATGATGGTATTTTTAAAGGATTGAACAAAATATCCAGTCAAATGTGTCAAATGAATAAAATAAACCAAGGTTAAAATCAATAAAGTGTATGTACAGGCTTCCCACCCTAAATAGGTGGTCCAAATTAAGAAAGAAACAAGTTAGTAAAAAGCAACAAAATAAAGATATTTGAGAACTACATCTGGAAACAAACTTTGGGTATGTGTAAAATTATTTAAAAAAACATATCAGCAGTCTATTCGTTTGAGAGAATTTCATCGCCAAAAATCACAAATTTGAACTAAGGAAGTGTTTGACTGTTTCCAATTTAAACAAATAAGTAACAATAATAAAACCTTGAACTCCCAATTTTCCACCAGAATCAGGCAAACTTTGAAGGCTGTATAGCCCCAAAGGTATCCTATCACTCACTTCCAACACAGTCATGGAGAGTTAATGGATTGAGAGGAGTTTCCAAATGGGAGGACCAAGGGGCCTAGGGAAAATAGATGAAATAATTCCTTCTAGAGAAATGAATTAGAAATTAATCCAGGTACTCTCTCAACTTCAGTGGCTTCCCTGATATCTCAGTTGGTAAAGAATCCACCTGCAGTGCCGGAGACCTTGGTTTGATTCCTGGGTTGGGATGATCCACTGGAGAAGGGATAGGCTACCCATTCCAGTATTCTTGGGCTTCCCTTGTGGCTCAGCTGGTCAAGAATCTGCCTGCAATGTGGGAGACGTGGGTTTGATCCCTGGGTTGGGAAGATCTCCTGGAGAAGGAAAAGTCTACCCACTCCAGTATTCTGGCCTGGAGAATTCCATGGACTGTATAGCCCATGGGTTCACAGAGTCGGATATAACTGAGCGACTTTCACTTTTATAATTCTTTCCTCAACCTCATGCTAAAGGTAGGGACCTTCACAAAATATTCCCAGCAGGATTTCAGAATGGCAATGGGCAAGCCCACTGTCTTCTGTTCTTCCCCTTTCTAACTAAGAAATTCCATTCTATGTTCCACCATTGGGTACAGGGAGTGTGTGAGAGAGAGAGAGAGAGAAAGAGAGACAGGCAGACAGAAAGAGAGAGAAAAAAGGTAGCTAAGGAACTTTTCTTTGATTCCTAGGTTCTGATACAAAACAAACCATCTGTGGACTACTGGAGAGGACTACATCTCACTCAAATGTACAGCACTTTAAGTTTAATGCAGTCACTGGAAAAAACTTGATTTTTCCCCTATGGGGAGGATTTCATATGAAAAGAGACAAGTATATTTGGTATTCAATGATCAAAAGACTAGGCTGTGTTAGAAATAGATATTCATCAAACCTGTTTCATCTTCCTTGGCACAGAGGACACTTGTATCTGCAAGCCTTTGCAATTAACTTTCACATGAACAGTTTTCTTAAATGGAAAGTGGGATAAAATGAGAAAATGATGAACACTTGACTGTTAATATTTCTTCTGAGAGTATCATGTAGTTCTCCTTTGTCTTTTGGCTGTGATCTGTGGTGATGTTTTCAAAATTCAGTTCGGTTGCCCAGTTATGTCCGACTCTTTGCGACCCCATGGACTGCAGAACACCAGGTCTCGCTGTCCATCACCAACTCCCACAGTTTACTCAAACTCATGTCCATAAAGTCGGTGATGCCATCCAACCATCTCATCCTCTGTCATCCCCTCATCCTCCCGCCTTCAATCTTTCCCAGTGTTGGGGTCTTTTCCGATGAGTCAGTTCTTCGCATCAGGTGGCCAAAGTATTGGAGTTTCAGCTTCAACATCAGTCTTTCCAATGAATATTCAGGACCGATTTCATTTAGGATGAACTGGTTGAAACTCCTTGACATCCAAGGAACTCCCAAGAGTCTTCTCCAGCACCACAGTTCAAACTCATCAATACTTCGGTGCTCAGCTTTCTTTGTAGTCCATCTCTCACATCCATACATGACTACTGGAAAAACCATAGCCTTGACTAGACGGATCTTTGTTGGCAAAGTAATGTCTCTGTTTTTTAATAGGTCATAGCTATTCTTCCAAGGAGCAAGCTTCCTTTAATTTCATGGCTGCCGTCACCATCTGCAGAGATTTTGAAGCCCCACAAAATGAAATCTGTCACTGTTTCCACTGTTTCTCCATCTATTTGCCATAAAGTGATGGGATCAGATGCCATGATCTTGGTTTTCTGAATGTTGAGCTTTAAGCCAACATTTCACTCTCCTCTTTAACTTTGATCAAGAGGCTCTTTAGTTCTTCTTCACTTTCTCCCATAAGGGTGGTGTCATCTGCATATTTGAGGTTATTGATATTTCTCCCAGCAATCTTAATTCCAGCTTGTGCTTCATCCAGCCCGGCATTTCTCATGATGTACTCTGTATATGAGTTAAGTAAGCAGGGTGACAAGGTACAGCCCTGATATACTCCTTTCCCGATTTGGAACCAGTCTATTGTTCCATGTCCAGTTCTAACTGTTGTCTCCTGACCTGCATACAGAGTTCTCAGGAGGCAGGTCAGGTAGTCTGGTATTCCCATCTCTTTCAGAATTGTCCAAGGTTTGTTGTGATCCCCACAGTCAAAGGCTTTGACATAGTCAATAAAGAGAAATAGATGTTTTTCTAGAACTCTCTTGCTTTTTCAATGATCCAACAGATGTTGGCAATTTGATCTCTGGTTCCTCTGCCTTTTCTAAAACCAGCTTGAACATCTGGAGGTTCATGGCTCATGTACTGTTGAAGCCTGGCTTGGAGAATTTTGAGCATTACTTTACCAGCGTGTGCTAATGTTAATGCTAAGTTGCTTCAGTCGTGTCCGACTCTGTGTGATCCCATAGATGGAAGCCCACCAGGCTCCGCTGTCCCTGGGATTCTCCAGGCAAGAACACTGGAGTGGGTTGCCATTACCAGCATGTGAGATGAGTGCAATTGTGCGGTAGTTTGAGCATTCTTTGGCATTGCCTTTCTTTGGGATTGGAATGAAAACTGATCTTTTCCAGTCCTATGGCCACTGCTGAGTATTCCAAATTTGCTGGCATATTGAATGCAGCACTTTCACAGCATCATCTTCCAGGATTTGAAATAGCTCAACTGGAATTCCATCACCTCCCCTAGCTTTGTTCATAGTGATGCTTCCTAAGTCCCACTTGACTTCACATTCCAGGATGTCTGGCTCTAGGTGAGTGGTCACACCATTGTGATTATCTGGGTCATGAAGATCTTTTTTTGTATAGCTATTTTGTGTATTCTTGCCACCTCTTCTTAATATCTTCTGCTTCTGTTAGGTCCACGCCATTTCTGTCCTTTATTGAGCCCATCTTTGCATGAAATGTTCCCTTGGTATCTCTAATTTTGTTGAAGAGATCTCTAGTTTCTCCCATTCTATTGTTTCATCTATTTCTTTGCACTGATCATGGAGGAAAGCTTTCTTATCTCTCCTTGCTATTCTTTGGAACTCTGCATTCAAATGGGTATATATTTCCTTTTCTTGATTGCTTTTTGTTCTCTTCTTTTCATAGCTATTTGTAAGACCTCCTCAGACAATCATTTAACTTTTTTTTTCATTTCTTTTTGGAGATGATCTTCATCCCTGTTTCCTATACAATGTCACAAACCTCTGTTCATAGTTCATCAGGCACTCTATCAGATCTAGGCCCTTAAATCTATTTCTTACTTCTACTGTATAAACATAAGGGGTTTGATTTAGGTCATATCTGAATAGTCTGGTGGTTTTCCCTATTTTGTTCAATGTAAGTCTGAATTTGGCAATAAGGATTTCATGATTTGAGCCACAGTCAGCTCCTGATCTTGTTTTTGCTGACTGTATAGATCTTCTCCATCTTTGGCTACAAGAATATAATCAGTCTGATTACATTTAAGACAGAGGTAGCAGAAATGGAAGCATCTCCATATCCCCTCTTGTTGGGAAGCCGCAAGAGGAAGCCATGAGAAATCAATCACCATTGAATATATGGGTCATAGTACCTAGCATTCTAAGAAATATACTACTGATCCAAATTTCCTCCATCGTTACTATTCCATTCAGTCTGCATAATCTCTTCATTCGAAAACATTATCCACACAAATCACAAAGTAATATTATAGGTACAATTGGATTTCTTTGTTTATAAATATTCTATAAATTTTCACTGACTGTGACATCATCTTCCAATTAGTTACATAGAATATAAGGATTCAAACTGCCTTTTATTGACTCATATTTTTCTAATGTCTTTGAATCACTTGCTAATTTCATTTCTGTGGAAATTTTCTATTCATTTCTCAAGGCTTCTCATAAGTGAAGATTTGCCAGTCATGTTGGGGTGTTGGTTGTTTTTTCTGCCCTGCCTCCATTCCTCAGTGCATGTTACATATAACTTTTATCATAAATATTTGCTATGTCTGTCTTTAATTGTGGGTATCTCCTGAAAAAAAGTCAATTTACCTTCATATTACCCTTTTGCAGTATAATTCCTAGCATATATTAAAGTCTTACTTAAATAATAAATATAATACATGTAGAAGTACCAATAGAAAGGTTATTCGTGCAGGCCAGTTTATTCAGCCCGTTCACTAACAAAGGTAGATTTTAGTTGAAGAACATACTTAGGGAATTTCTTCTATCATGTATTTACCTATCTTATATTTTCCTAACTTCTTATTCATTATTGTTGCACTTCCCACCTAAAAACTATTCAGCACAAAACTTCTGTACTCTATTTTATTATACTTTCTTCATGGTAGTTTTATTAATTGTATTTAAAACAGTCTGAGAAGCTATCACTCTGAAAGGGAAAAATACCAGTTATTTCATCCTTCTCTCTCAGACAAAACTAGAATGAGTCTTTAATGTAGACTATTAATACAAAGCTAAATTGGTAGTCTAAACTGCACTCGACATCAATCAAATCACATAATTAATTTTATAGAAGACATCGGGCTTAGAATTATAAACCTATGTCTATTTTTCCTTTTTCTTACTGAAATTTGACTTCTGAGTACATTATTAAATGCCTTGAATTACACTATAAAAATTAAGGCATTTACACTTTATAATTATTCTATAAAAATTAATTTGATAAAAATTAACTTCCAACTCATTGTCATTATGCAATGAGATGAGATTAAATCATTTATAAACTACTACTTTGCCAGCAAGTGATATCTGTTAGACATTATCAAGAAAAAAAATTTTAAAAAGCTCACTTTCTTAGAACTCAAGTTTTTTAACACTATATTTACTTCCTTGTCAGTGTCAGAGACTTACCTTGAACATTTTTGTGTATGACCCAGTATTCATAGCAGTGACAGTTGAAGTCAAAGTTTTCTTTCACATTCCCTCTTTTTATTTATGGTCCAATATATTTTGCCACCAAATACATTTACAGCTTCCTATGATAAGTCAGCAAATGAAAGCTGTGGACCTATGATATAAGCACTATGCTAAAAGCTCACAGAAGGCAAAGAGCTACAGTGCACACAATTCACAAACCAACTACTGTCCTGGGACTTTTGTGTTTAGTTAGAGCAAAAGTAACAAAATAAGCCAATGCATTCGAGGTGATAAATGAATAATAAAAACAAAAATATGTGTTTCTATAATTATTTAAAGTATCTTTTTAAAAATTAAATTATAGTTGATTGACAGTGTTGCATTTGTTTCTGGGTATACAGCAAAGGGATTCAGTTATACATAGATATATACATATTACTTTTCATATTATTTTCCATTATGGTTTATTACAGGTTATTGAGCATAGTTTCCTATGCTATACAGTGAGGATCTATTGTTTATCTAGTTTATTTATAGTAGTTTGTATCTGCTAATTCAAAACTCCTTATTTATCCCCCTCCGCTCATAATTTCTTTTCTATGTCTGTGAGTCTGTTTCAGTTTCAGAAATAAGTTTTACTGAACAATCACATATAAATGATACCATATGGTATGTGTCTGTCTCTTTCTGGTCTACTTCACTTATTACAGTAAAGTATGTATTTTTATATGTATTGTATCAATTGGTTGTCATTGAATCTATACAAGGTAGAATATAGGAACATAGATTAGAAATATGCCTTTCTCTTTTTACAGATCCATTACTGTTTGAGTTCAATACAGGAGTGCCTCTCCATTTTCTTGGTTCAGGGAGAAATATTGAACAGAATTCTCTAGTATTACTCGAGTGGGGAAGTTGGCAATAGGCTTTTCTTTCCATCTACTTAGGGGTCCCGAGTCTACTTTCAAATTCTCCAGGGCCTATGACTATATTGAAATGATAGAAGTATTATCTATAAGAGACTAAATCTTGTGAGGACTGAGCAAAATCTTGGGAAATGTAGCAGGCAACACCTATTAACTTTGTTAAGACTCAGTTTTCTAGAAAACCTGATTTTATTTGTTGTTCAGTCACCAAGTCATGTCCAACTCTTTGCAGCCCCATGGACTGCAGCACTCCAGGCTTTTCTGTCCCCCACCATTTCCTGGAGTTTGCCCAGGTCCATGTCCATTTCGTCAGTGATGCCATCCAAGCATCTCATCCTCTGTTGCCCTCTTCTCCTTCTGCCTTCAATCTTTCCTAGCATCAAGGTCTTTTTCAGTGAATCAGCTGTTCACAACAGGTGGCCAATACACTGGAGCTTCAACTTCAGTCTTAGTCCCTACAGTGAATATTCAGGGTTGATTTCATTTAGGAATGACTGGTTTGATCCCCTTGGTGTCCAAGGGGCTCTCAAAAGTCTCCTTCAGCACCACAATTTGAAAGCATCAATTCTTTGGCACTCTGTCTTCTTTACGGTCCAGCTCTGACAACTGTACGTGACTACTATAAACATTATAGCCTTGACTATGCTGACCTTGGTTGGCAAAATGATGTTTTTGCTTTTTAGCACTGTCTATGTTTATGCTTTCCTGCCAAGAACCAATCATTTTCTAATTTCATGGCTGCAGTCACCATCCACAGTGATTTTAGAGCCCAAGAAGAGGAAATCTGTCACTGCTTCCACCTTTTCCCCTTCTATTTACCATGAAGTGATGGGACCAGATGCCATGATTTTAGTGTTTTTTTTTTTTTAAATATTGAGTTTTAAGCCAGCTTTTTCACTCTTCTCCTTCACCCTTATCAAGAGGTTCTTTAGTTCCTCTTCACTTTCTGCCATTAGAGTGATATCATCTGTACATCTGATAAGTTAAAAAGCTGATTTTACTTTAATATCTAAATTCAGAAATTATTTTGTGTGTGTTGTGCTTTTTAAAAGACACAATCTTTACAAAGTACCTAACAAATACCAGAGAATGATAAGTATTCAATGATACAATGATAAATGTTATAATTGTTAGATGGTTTGTGCCTCTTTCAAACGGGAAAATTGGTAGGAAAGCAGATACGCTCTGTTTCATTCCTCCGGTAATCCTGGCAATTCTGAAATGCCCTTGTCAGCAGGGCATGGCTGCCTTGGTAAGCACGGATGTCTATCACCTATGGGGGGAACACTGAAGCGATAATGTTACCTGGTCCAAACTCATTCCCACCACAGGACAGTCCAGTGAATTGGGAGATGCTTTGTCAGGGCAAGGAATAATGACTTTATTCCAAAAGTCAGCAGACCCAGAAAAATGCAGACAAATGTCCTAGAGAACCATCTTACCTGATTTAGAATTCAGGCTTCTTTTACACTAAAAGCTGAGGGACCGGACTGTGGTTGGTTGTTGCAAATTTATTGTTAGAATTCTTTGTTCTTGCATCTGCCCACATAGCTTAGGTCATGATGTTTCAGTAAACCTCCAATAAGACAAATGTGATTCTTCATTCTGCAACATTTTAACTCTATTTGTATTAAAGAGTGTTATATCTATAAAGGTCAGAGTTCTGAGAATGGGTTGTCCTATCTATTTCAGATTATAGGCAATATTCTTTTACGATAAGTACAGAGCCAGCATGACTAAGCACAGGCAGCACTGCACAAAAGTTAAAGTAAAAGAAACAGATCCAACCTGGGAGTCAGAGTTATTCTTCACTATTAGACTAACTGTAGTTGAGAACCACAGCTCTAGATGTAAGGTATCTGGAAGTCAAGAACACTTTTAATTATTTTGAATCTTCATAATTGTGGATAATTTTTTGTGTAAAACAGATGTCTCAAAATTTTTAGTGGACCTAAACTGAAATTTAAATAAAATCTTTCACCTCAAACTTGCAAATTTTCCATTTTAAATATCTGCTAGAAGAGTACTTTATGACTATTAATTTTTCAGTCTTTTGTCTCAGTTAATTGATTACCCTGTGATTAAACTGTCATCTGTATTTAATCATCATTTTTTTTATGTGACACAAACTGTTAGGTTAGTATTTACATAATTGTATGGGTTCATGAGTTAGTATTTCCATAATAGCTATTACTGTAATTTATATTTACCTTTTAATATATTGAAAAAAATATTGGTGACTTGGGCTTACTATGCAGTGACCAAATGATATATATTGGACTACATTACATAATATATGTGTTTCATTAAAATACATGTGATTTCAGTATTTTGTGGGCCAGAACATGAATTATATTTTCAATATCACCTCATAAATTTATAAACAAGAGCATAGTATATACCCAGATGCTCTCTTTTTCAGAATGTAGAAATTCACTAACAATACACTTCTTTTAGTATATATATATTTAAAATTTTGACAATGTAGTGGTCCTCAAAGTACACTGAGGATAATTGATTAATAATGTGCATATTTTTTAGTTTAACAAAATTAAGGCCCTTTTAGAATACATTTTTGGGAAAATCCATATATGATTATTGATAAAACTCATTCTCTAAAATGAACTCTACATATTCATGATCAAAATTTGAAATACTCAGATTCAATATTAAAAAAAGAATAGCATCTCTGCCAAGGAAATATGTAGCTCAATCAAGTATTTATTATATTTATATTTAATTTTCTTATTCATTATTGATATAATACATGCATGCGTGTGTATTAGTTGCTCAGTCATGTCTGACTCTTTGCAACCCCATGGACTGTAGCTCTCTGGGCTTCTCTGTCCATGGAATTCTCCAGGCAAGAATACTGGAGTGGGTTGCCATTCCCTTTCCTGAGGCATCTTCCTGACCCACAGATCAAACCCAGGTCTCCCACATTGCAGGCAGATTCTTTACTGTCTGAGCCATCAGAATATATTTATATTTAAAGCATATGTATGTTCATATATGTATATATTTCTTTAACTCTTTCTGAAAGCAAAGAATAGTGAAATAAGTATTAATATTTTAAGAAAGGACTTTCAGATGTTGAAAAATTGATGCCAGATAGCCTATTAGAAATATCACCAACTTAAAATATATTGAGCAATGTATTAAAGTGCCTATTTCTTCATGTTCTCTTCCAATAATAACAGTATAGATTTTTAAAATAATTGCTGGTAGTTCCCTGGTATTCTAGTGGTTAGGATTTTGGGCTTTCACTGCCATGGCCTGGGTTCAATCCCTGGCCGGGAACTGAGGTCCTGCAAGCAGAGCGGTGCAGCAAATAAATAAGTAAGTAAAAACAAACAAACCAAAAAATACATTGCTGATTTGGTAGATAGAGGACACCTTCAATATTTCATTAGTTTACAATGATGTCATTACTAGTGCATATTACTGTCTTTTATCTATTTATGGTTATTTTTCTCTTTCTCTTTTGTGACTTCTCTCTTTGAATGTATATTAAATGATATACATCTAAGGCCCAACATCCTGTCCACCTTTAGAGTAAACCAAGGACACAAGCCCTAGAACACAGAGTGTTCAACCTAGTGAAGCAGTAATTCCCTTACACGGTAGTAGGTAAACCTAAGAGTGTTGACGTGTCTCCTGCACCAGGATAATGAGATAATTTTGGCAGTGCACTTGAAACTCACAGTCACTCTGGCAGGTTGCCATACTTGTAGCATTATATACAGGCATGCCTTCAGTCATGCCTGAGCAAGGAACTCAGGAGGCATTAGGGAGTTTCTTTCATCCTTTGAGAATTTTTACCCTAGTTTTGTTATAAATCAAAGTGAAGAAAATTTCAACTCAGTTGTCACTCTTGTCCATATTCGAACTTGAATCAGTTCTTTGTAGGCTGGCCTACCCATCACTTTTCAGGAACAAAACTTATTTTCTATGAGAAATTATCTCCCTGCTATATTCTACTTAGCTGGGTGAGCTGATCCCATATAAAATGAGTCGTGTGACCAAAACTGATCAATCGCAGAACTTATCTCTGACTTCCTGATTGGTCCAGAATGAGGACATGTCCCAGTAAGAGCAAATTTGAGTTTAACTTAAATTTTGCTGGAGGGAAGCCTTTCTTGTTTGGGGTAGCTGAAAAAGTAGGATGTAACCCTGAAACTGCTCAAGGTCTCCTTGCCATCAGAAGAAAAAGGGCTTATGTGAAGCTGAAGCCAACAGATAGAACAAAACTCAGTTGGGGAAAGTTCAGATGCCTTGGCTTAAACAGTTGAATCTAGCTTTACAAACGTTTTCCAGCTAAATGAACAGATATACACTGTTTTCTTTTCAAGCCATTTGTTTTGGGCTTCTAATATCAATACTGAAAGATTCTTGACTGATAGAAATTCATGTTATTTGTCCCTTTTTCTTTTAGAGTATATTTTTTATTAATTGGTAAGAATTATCTTTACTTTTAATCATGTTTATGGTGCTTTTTTGGAGAAGGTGATGGCACCCCATTCCAGTACTCTTGCCTGGAAAATCCCATGGAGGGAGGAGCCTGGTGGGCTGCAGTCCATGGGGTCGCTAGGAGTCGGACACGACTGAGCGACTTCCCTTTCACTTTTCACTTTCATGCATTGGAGAAGGAAATGGCAACCCACTCCAGTGTTCTTGCCTGGAGAATCCCAGGGATGGGGGAGCCTGTTGGGCTGCCTTTTATGGGGTTGCACAGAGTTGGACACGACTGAAGTGACTTAGCAGCAGCATGGTGCTTTTTAACAGAGTTTTAATGATCTTACTTTCTTACATTTTTACTCAGTTAAGTTTAACCTTTACTTTCTTCCTGGCTTGACTACATGTTTATAAAATCATAATACACCTACTTATTTCACCTATTTTTAAAATTTTAATTCTCACCTGCAATACACAGTGAATTCCCATATTTTTGCTGGTCTATCTTTGTTTCATTGCTTTACTTATCTTTTAAAATAGTACCATACTGATTTTGATCACATTATCTTTCAACATGTCTTAAACATTTTGTCCCTCAATAATTTTTCATACTGTTCTTATAGTGTCTGAATAAAATTTAAGAATCATTTTACCATGTTCCTTATATTAATATTTGTATTTTGATTTAAATTGTATTAAATATGCAAATTAATTGATAGTAATTTCCATTTTTATAACATTAAACTTTTCTACTTAAGAGTATAGCATATCTCAGGTTTTATTTAAATTTCCTCAGTTATATTTTGCAGTATTTCCCAAAGAGACATATTTTCTTTTAATTTTTCCCCACGGAACTCTATAGTGTTTAATCTTATAAATTAATTTTTTCCTTTATAATATATTACTATGTATTGTGAATATATTAGAAAACTATGGGTTCTGGCATATCTTTTTATAAGGTATATTAATAATATATTAGTCTTAATAATTAACTTCATTGATTGGGGTAAATTGGTAGTGAGTAAATTGGTAGTACATCTGTAAGCCTTAATCATTTGCCTCATCTTTTCCAGTATAGATAACTTTTTTCCCTTAGTGAATTGGCTAATATTTCTGATAAGATGTTATATATTGCTGGTAATAATATACCTGTTTTACTTCTGAAATTAATGGAAATACTCTAAGACTCTCCGATAATGTTGTGATGACTGTAGGTGTATATGTACACATATGATTTATATATTGTTAAAAGTTAAATCAATGCATATTACAATTTTTAAAAGTTTATATGAACAAACATTAATTCCAGTCAGGCAATGCCAAAGAGAACGTGGTTAGGAATATTCCAGTGACAAGAGCTAGGAGCAAGGTGTTTATAGGGAAGACATGAAACGAAAGCAAAGAATTTAGTTGATCGGCTGCAGCTTAAGCAATTGGATTATTTGGGAAGGCCTAATTCAGTGTTTGCTCTTCCTAACCTTGAGGCATTTGCAGGAATTGACTTTGGCTTAGGTTTCAGTTTGCTTGCATGGGCTACCAAGATATTAGGGAAACTTCAGTCTCATGGCCTCCTTGTTTGATTACTTTAACAATATATGCATCCATTTTAAATCACATCATATGCAGCATGGTTGGATTGGCAGGAAAAGTTTTACTTAAGTCAGAGCAGCAAACATGATTTTCTACAGGGGATAGATATCTAACCAAAAGTTATGCGGGTACTTGAGTAAACTGGATCACGCCCTGTTTACCTAAAGAAGCCACAGCTATTCAGTATTGAAATTGTCAGATATTCTGGCTAAATCAGGAATCCCAGCTTTTGTGTATAAAAGTTGGCAAATGTTTAAGAATAGGCAAGATTATGTTGTGGTAATGAACAACTGAAAATTCTAATGACTTAAAACCACAAAGTTTATTTCCTGCCCAGTCAGCATGGCATCACAGGTTCCCTGCAGCAATGCTGCATGTCTGCCACAGTTCCTATTCACTTGAGGCTGATTGAGTTGCAGCCGAGATCAAGAATATGGCAAAGTATCTAGTAGTCCTAAAAGCTTCACATACTATCATACAGTCACACAACCAAGACTATTATCTCTGAAGGTACGAATTATAATTCTTCCCACAATGGGTCAGAGAATAGCAACTAATTCAGTCTATAGTAACTACTTCATAAAGTATGTGAATATAAGTGGTACAAACAAAACTTGTCAGCAAATGACATTTGTGGCCATCTAGTAAACTTTATTCCATACTCCTCAGTTTTAAATTCTGGTTCTAAATCTGTGTGACTGATTGTCTTCAATTCCCTGATTCCAAAAATACAGTTGATTCAGTGAATTAGAGCTATAAGCCTTCCAATATTCACTGAAAAACTGGAGAAGCAGAAGTCCACAATAGCTCTTGGTGGTCTTGCATAAGAATCATTGAACCATAAATCTTGAGTAATCATTTAACAAAAACTAGAATTAAAATTCTTTTCTGAATATTAAGACAAACACATAATTTCATGTTTTATCCTACAAATTCTTAAACTTGCCTAAAAATCTAAACAGTTAGTCTTCTGAGGTATATTTATATCTAGATGTTATATAAGCTAGCTACATAAACTTAAAAATCCATTTCTTCAATCAAACAATAACCTGCAAAAATAACAAACACATTTCAAAAAAATTTCATTAGTTTCATCACTAGTCAGTGTCTCTTATTAAATGTTCAATAAGGTATTCCACTTTGTCTGAAAATGTTTCTTGAACTACTATAGTTTTTCCAAAAAATTATTTAAACCACTATGATGGACAAAGAAATCCTCTATCTTTATGAGAGTGAAAGTTTCTCAGTCGTGTCTGACTCTTTGCCATGCCATGGACTATAGAGTCCATGGGATTCTTCAGGCCAAAATACTTGAGTGGGTAGTCTTTCCCTTCTCCAGGAGATGTTCCCAACCCAAGGATTGAACCCAGGTCTACCGCATTGCAGATGGATTCTTTACCAGCTTCCCCACAAGGGAAGCCCAAGAATACTGGAATGGGTAGCCTATCCCTTCTCCAGCATACCTTCCCAACCCAGGAATTGAACCAGGGTCTCCTGCATTGCAGGTGGATTCTTTACCAATTGAGCTATGAGGGAAGCCTGCTCTGTCTATATATCCCTTTTCAAAGAAAGACTTCTTCTCAGAGCTGCAGGAGTGCTGTCAGTGGACTGCATTCAGCTGCAAGCTTCTTCAGGGTTGCTTCGACTGCAATGGACCACTTGCCCAAGGTTATGTTTCTTCCACAGCTATCTATCTCCAATGACTGATTGATTTGGGAATATGTCAATCAGCTTGGATGCAGAAGATAGAAGAAACTCACATCTTGGCCCAATTCAGTACAACTCTAGTGTGTTAGTTCCAGAGTTCCCTCTGGAATTAGCTAAGACACATTACTGAATGCACAGCCTCTGCTTTTGTCAAATTCAACTGGTGTCCCTCCCTTCTTCCCTTTCAAAGCTCTAAATACAGAAAGAATTCCCTAGTAAGCCTCCTATAGGCTAAAATCTGCTTCAGAGTTTGCCATGAAGACAACCCAACCAAAGATTGTCTTTGAATGTCCTTTCATTGCCTGTTGTTATAGTATAGAAAATAGGAGAAAAAGTCAGAAATTTTAAATATCTGGAATGTAATATTCACAGAATAAAAATTCTAATGAAATTTTAAAATTAAAGTTTGATCTTTCTAGAGAATGAAAGAAAAACAATCTTAAAGTACTATGATAGTATTAGTAAATATTTTAATCATATATGTCTATTATATTAACTTTATTTTTAAATATTTTATTTTTAAATATTGCTTACAATGCAATTATTATTTTGTGATTAAGTCTGGCATTAATGAATAATTCCTATATTGTTCCATGAGCAAATATTCTCTGTAATATTGGCCACATCTCCCTAATATATGCCATTGATCATTAGAATAGTCAAATGATTGCATTTGAGGAGAGGAATGAGCAGGCTGAATTAGAATGCAGACAGGGCAAGGTAATTTTGTTCTAAAATTGTCATAAATATTTCAATTTTTAAAAAATCATTGCATTAAGTATTTGGATTAAAACAGAAAAAAAAAACAGACAGTGGAAATAACGGGGTTGGGGTGGGGGGAAGTTTTCTGTTTCCTGAGCCTTTTTTAATGTTGTAGTCATTTACTTGCATATCTATCTCATCTAGTTTTCCCTGCGTGCATGCGTGCTATGCACACTAAGTCTCATCAATCATGTCTGACTCTGTGCGACCTCATGGCCTATAGCCCTCCAGGTTCTGTGTCCAAGGGATTCTTCAGGCAAGAATACTGTAGTGGACTGGCATGCCCCTCTCCAGGGCATCTTCCAGACCTGGGAATCAAACTCACATCTGCCTGCATCTCCTGCACTGCAGGCAGATTCTTTACCCACTGAGCCAATGGGAAGCATTTCAGTCATTTGTTCCAGGTGTCTTATTTAGCAAAATAAAACTCAATTTTGAACCCAAGCAGTCCGTCTCCAGAGAGTTTAACCTGGATCACAGCATAGTGTACTTAAGGCTATCTGTAACTCAAATGATTGGTACAGAGAACAGTTGCTACAGAAATTCAGGTGCAAGATGGATTGGGAGGAGTGGCAAGAGGGATTAAGGATTTGACCTCTGTTTTAAAGTACTGATATGAATTTGAAATGAGAAGGGACGTTGAGGGGTTTTCAAAACTGCATGTAAGTATATCACTCTCCTCTTTAACTTTGACCAAGAGGCTCTTTAGTTCTTCATTTTCTGCCATAAGGGTGGTGTAATCTGCGTATCTGAGATTATTGATATTTCTCCCAGCAATCTTGATTCCAGCTTGTGCTTCATTCAGCCTGGCATTTCTCATGATGTACTCTGCATATAAGTTAAATAAGCAGGGTGACAATATACAGCCTTGACGTACTCTTTTTCCAATTTAGAACTAGTCTGTGTTCCATGACCGGTTCTAACTGTTGCTTCTTGACCTGCATACAGATTTCTCAGGAGGCAGGTCAGGTGATCTGGTATTCCCATTTCTTGAAGAATTTTCCACAGTTTGTGGTGACCCACACAGTCAAAGGCTTTGGCATAGTCAATAAAGCAGAAGTAGACGTTTTTCTGGAACTCTCTTGTTTTCTCGATGATCCAACAAATGTTGGCAGTTTGATCTCTGGTTCCTCTGCCTTTTCTAAATCCAGCTTGAATATCTGGAGTTTCACAGTTCATGCACTGTTGAAGGCTGGCTTGGAGAATTTTGAGCATCACTTTGCTAGCCTGTGAGATGAATGGAGTTGTGTGGTAGTTTGAGCATTCTTTGTCATTGCCTTTCTTTGGGATTGGAATCAAAACTGACTTTTCCAGTCCTTTGGCCACTGCTGAGTTTTCCAAATTTGCTGGCATATTGAGTGCAGCACTTTCACAGCATCATCTTTTAGGATTTGAAATAGCTCAACTGGAACTCTATCGCCTCCACTAGCTTTGTTCATAGTGATGCTTCCTAAGGCCCACTTGACTTTGCATTCCAGGATGTCTGGCTCTAGATGGGTGATCAGACCATCATGGTTATCTGGGTCATGAAGATCTTTTTTGTACAGTTCTTCTGTATATTGCCACCTCTTCTTAATATCTTCTGCTTCTGTTAAGTCCATACCATTCCTGTCCTTTATTGTGCCTATATCTTTGCATGAAGTGTTCCCTTGGTATCTCCAATTTTCTTGAAGTCTTTCTCTAGTCTTTCCCATTCTATTGTTTCCCACTATTTCTTTGCATTGACCACTGATTTTTCTATTTAGGTTATTGTAAATGTACTTGGATTAATCTTACATAAAGATATACAGTTATAAATTTGAAGACCCTGATGCTGGGAAAAATTGAAGATATAAGGAGAAGGGGAAAACAGGATGAGATGGTTGGATGGCATCACCTACTCAATAGACATGAGTCTGAACAAACTCAGGAAGATAGTGATGGACAGAGAAGCCTGGCTTGCTGCTGTTCATGGGGTTGCAAAGATTCAGACACCACTTAGCAACTGAACAGCAACATTAGTTCGAATGCCATCTGTTCCTTAACTAATTATTACTAATCATGCTCAATAAGGGAGGAAAAAAGTAAGAGCTGATACTCGCTCATTGATAAGCATACTCACTCTACCTTTCTCAAAGGGAAAAAAAAGAATAAAAACCTTCACTGCAAAACAACCCTATGTGGCAGGTGTCAAGTCAAATGCCAAGTGTTTTTTGACATATTCCTGAATTATTGATCTAACTCTGTTTATGCTATCCTTAGTGAACAAAAATGTTTGGATACCACTCCCACATGTTTTCAACCTGTGTGATCATGTGCCCACTATCAGGCAAAGACGGTCTCCCTTTTTCCCCCTAAACAATGAGTCTCCACTGTGTGACCAATACAAACTATCACAAATAGGTGCTTAGTAAGTATTCACTGAATTAATAAATGGTTATTTGATGTCATACTTAGAAATTTTTTCTCCATTACATATTTGCTGATAGACCTATTGGGGAATATTGCTAATATAGTTTAGAAGCAGTTTCAGAGATGGCAAATGAGAGTTGAAATGGCATATGACAATGAAGAATTGTAATTATGTCAGAACCTTCTTTGTGAACAAACTGTTGGGCATACAGAAATTTCTCCTGAAAATCTTAAGTGATTTTATTATTTCTATGAATGACCTTGGTTTTTAATATTATTGACTGTAATATTATTTGCATTTCATTTGAATTTCAAACTGAATTTATAGTAAAGTTCATTTTTTGTTCAGGATATAATATAAACTGGCACTCTTTTATAAATGTCCAGTTTAAAGTAGAAACTATAAATACACTGTTCTATTTTGTTTTCTTTCAACTTCTAAAAAATTATTTTTATTTATTCCTTTTTATAAGTGATTGGCATGATTCTTTAGGAATTTTTCAACCAAATTAGAGGCTATTTTTTTCAAGTTAATTGCATGGTTTCTATTAATATACCATTCTCCACAAAATGTATAAAATGGCTTTAAAGCCAAGAATACAAAGATAGAATGATATGCTTTTTGGTAAAAGTGCCAGTTGGATATAAAATACATGGTAAAACAAAAACTTGTCACATTGGTTTTAAGACCAGGACTTTTTGTTTAAAAAAAATTATGAGGTACAGAGATTAAGAGAAAATACTGCTGAATATTTTTTTAATTGCCAGTGTCCTCTGATAAAAATCTCATTATAAAAGGTCTGATTTTAGCCTCCCATGATTTCCATTTGGTTTCTAAAATAGTCAGTCTGGAAATATCAGTGAGTACTTACTTCCAAATGTAAGTTTTGGAGAATTAAACTATAGAAATTGGCTCAATAGTATATTCATTTTTGTACTGATGTAAAATTAAATGATTACTTTAAAGCTTTATAATCTATGCCTTCATATCTCCATGCCTGGGAAATTTATGTATGTATATACACTGTCATATATTCAAATGAGATATGTATTTATTTTCCAAACCCATTTAGTTCTACTAATTTTATACTTCTCCACTATCTATAAAATATTCACCATTCTTTCCTGCATATGTACCTTTGTATTACATCCACAATATTTCTATAAAAAAAAAAAGAAGGGGGAAAAAAAAAAAAAAAACACTTACTGACCAAACACACTTGAAGAATATGACTAAACTTTAATAAATTGAGGAGAAATGAAATCTATCCCTTTAATAATTCCACAGCACATTACTCTTAGGAATTTGGAAGTTAATTTACCTGGAATATACACACTAATTCTGAGAAAGGAGTTGAAATTTATTATCCCTAGAACGTAGATGGCAACATACATGACAAACAGATTGAGTTTTAAAGCAGCCACAGCTATGGAACTTTCCACAACTTCCTAGCCCTTAACTGTAGTTCTTTGATTAAGAAAATGGGCTCTAATGATGAAACCTACCAGAATGGGTTACTATTAAGTTTAAACTTACTAGGACATGCACCTGGGCACATTAGCCCTGCAAAACTGATGGTTTATATGCTCTTCCTTTCTTTCCCTTCCTCTTTTTTCCTTGATAATATGTTGGTACTTCAGAATGTGATCTCTTTAGAATATTTACAGATAAATATAGCTCTGTCATTTAATAGCTCTCATAACTGAGAAAAGATATTCAACTCCTCTTTTTTTCAGTTTTCTCATTTGTAAATTGGGGATAACAATATCAGTACTTACTTCTTAAGGCTTTCCTGCATATTAAAGGAGTTAAAACATGAATGAGTAATGTCTATTGCTACTGCTAAGTCATGTCTGTCTGTCAGTCGTGTCTGACTCTGTGCAACCCCACAGACGGAAGCCCACCAGGCTTCCCTGTCCCTGGGATTCTCCAGGCAAGAACACTGGAGTGGGTTGCCATTACCTTCTCCAATGCGTGAAAGTGCAAAGTGAAAGGGAAGTTGCTCAGTCGTGTCCGACTCTTCGCGACCCCATGGACTGCAGCCTATCAGGCTCCTCCCTCCATGGGATTTTCCAGGCAAGAGTATTAGAATGGGATGCCATTACCTTCTCCAAGTACTTTCTGGCTCATAGTAAAGTTTCTGCAGTTATAAATATTCTTTACTGTGGCTCGGATCATGAACTCCTTATTGCCAAATTCAGACTTAAATTGAAGAAAGTACAGAAAACCACTAGACCACTCAGGTATGACCTAAATCAAATTCCTTATGATTATACAGTGGAAGTGAGAAATAGATACAGGGGATTAGATATGATAGGCAGAGTGCCTGAAGAACTATGGACAGAAGTTCATGACATTGTATAGGAGGCAGGAATCAAGACCACCCCAAAGAAAAAAGAAATGGCAGAAAGGCAAAACAGTTGTCTGAGGAAGCTTTACAAATAGACGAGAAAATAAGAGAAGTGAAATGCAAAGGAGAAAAGGAAAGATATACCCATTTGAATGCAAAGTTCCAAAAAATAGCAAGGAGCGATAAGAAAGCCTTCCTCAGTAATCAATACAAAGAAATAGAGGAAAACAATAGAATGGGAAAAGCTAGAGATCTCTTCAAGAAAATTAGATACCAAGGCAATATTTCATGCAAAGATGGGCACAATAAAAGACAGAAATGGTATGGACCTAACAGAAGCAGAAGATATTAAGAAGAGGTGGCAAGAATACACAGAAGAAATATACAAAAAAGACCTTCATGACCCAGATAATCACGATGGAATGATCACTCACCTAGAGCCAGACATCCTGGAATGCAGAGTCAAGTGAGCCTTAGGAAGCATCACTACGAACATCACTACAAAAAAAGCTAGTGGAGGGGATGGAATTCCAGTTGATCTATTTCAAATTCTAAAAGATGATGTTGTGAAAGTGCTGCACTCAATATGCCAGCAAATTTGGAAAATTCAGCAGTGGTCACAGGACTGGAAAAGTCAGTTTTCATTCCAGTGCCAAAGAAAGGCAATGCCAAAGAATATTGAAACTACAGCACAATTACACTCCTCTCACAGGCTAGCAAAGTGATGCTCAAAATTCTCCAAGCCAGCCTTCAACAGTACATGAACTGTGAACTTCAGATGTTCAAGTTGGATTTAGAAAGGCAGAGGAACCAGAGATCAAATTGCCAACATCTGCTGGATCATGGAGAAATCAAGCGAGTTCCAGAAAAACGTCTACTTCTGCTTTATTGACTATGCCAAAGCCTTTGACTGTGTGGATCACCACAAACTGTGGAAAATTCTTCAAGAGATGGGAATACCAGATCACCTGACGTGCCTCCTGAGAAATCTGTATGCAGGTCAAGAAGCAACAGATAGAACTGGACATGGAATAACAGACTGATTCCAAATTGGAAAAAGAGTATGTCAAGACTGTATATTGTCACCCTGCTTATTTAACTTATATGTAGAGTACATCATGAGAAATGCCAGGCTGAATGAAACACAAGCTGGAATCAAGATTGCTGGGAGGAATATCAATAACCTCAGATACGCAGATGACACCATCCTTATGGCAGAAAGTGAAAAAGAACTAAAGAGCCTCTTACTGAAAGTGAAAGAGGAGAGTGAAAAAGTTGACTTAAAACTCAACATTCAGAAAATTAAGATCATGGCATCTGGTCCCATCACTTCATGGCAAATACATGGGGAAACAGTGGCAGAGTTTATTTTGGGGGACTCCAAAGTCACTGCAGATGGTGACTGCAGCCATGAAATTAAAAGACACATGCTCCTTGGAAGAAAAGTTATGACCAAGCTAGACAGCATATTAAAAAGCAGAGACATTACTTTGCCAACAAAGGTCTGTCTAGTCAAAGCTATGGGTATTCCAGTAGTCATGTATAGATGTGAGAGTTGAACTATAAAGAAAGCTGAGCACCAAAGAATTGATGCTTTTGAACTGTGGTGTTGGCGAAGACTCTTAAGAGCCCTTTGGACAGCAAGGAGATCCAACCAGTCCATCCCAGAGGAAATCAGTCCTGAATATTCACTGGAAGAACTGATGCTGAAGCTGAAATCCAATACTTTGGCCATCTGATGTGAAGAACTGAATCATTGGAAAAGACCCTGATGCTTGGAATGATTGACTGCAGGAAAAGAAGGGAACTACAGAGGATGAGATTGTTGGATGGCATCACTGACTTTATGGACATGAGTTTGAGTAAACTCTGGGAGTTGGTGATGAACAGGGAGGTCTGGTGTGCTGCAGTCCATAGGGTTGCAAAGAGTTGGACATGACTGAGTGACTGAACTGAACTGAATATCTAGAAATAGAAGATATGATTTTCAATAATATTTACCAATGGTCTCATTTTTTTCATACCTGTAGTGGGTTAAAGAATGTGATCCAAAAAATTTCGTGTCAAATTGGAACCTCATAATGTGATCTTATTTGGAAAGAGGCTCTTTACTAATGTAACTAAGTTAATGTTCAAGATCAGATCACACTGGTTTAGGATGTGCCCAAAATCCAAGAGAATGTCCTTAAAGGAGACAAAAAGGATACACATGAACAGAGTGAAGACGGTGATACTAACAGAGAAACAGGGATTGTAGTGATGTGTCTACAAGTTAAGGAATGTAAAGATCACTGGCAACTTCCAGAAACTAGAAGAGAGACATGGAATGGTTTCTGCACATCAGTGATGTAGAATATGAAGTATACTCTGTGAGAAGTTCAAATACTTGTCACTGTCATGCCCTTTTTTTTTTTTTTTGTTTAGTTGCTGAGTCATGTCTGACTCTTTTGCAACCCCATGGTCTATAGTCTGCCAGGCTCCTCTGTCTATGGGATTCTCCAGGCAAGAATACTAGAGTGGGTTGCCATTTCCTTCTCCAGGGAACCTCCCTGACCCAGGGATAGGACCCACAGTTCCTGCCTCATCTCCTGCATTGCAGGCAGATGCTTTACCACTGAGTCCACTAGGGAAGCACCTTTATGTCCTTTGACTAAGCCCTATAAGCTTTGGAGACTAATGTAGAATCAACTTCAAAGCATTAATCATCTCCCTTGGAATACTCAGATTATCATTTATGGAGAAGTGTAATATTGCTGCTGGATGCATTGAGTCAAGACGACTGACTATTTAGAAGATTATATTTCCGACATACATCACAGCAGGATCCTCTATGACCCACCTCCCAGAATATTGGAAATAAAAGCAAAAATAAACAAATGGGACCTAATTAACCTTAAAAGCTTCTGCACATCAAAGGAAACTATTAGCAAGGTGAAAAGACAGTCTTCAGAATGGGAGAAAATAATAGCAAATGAAGCAACCGACAAACAACTAATCTCAAAAATATACAAGCAACTCCTACAGCTCAACTCCAGAAAAATAAACGACCCAATCAAAAAATGGGCCAAAGAACTAAATAGACATTTCTCCAAAAAAGACATACAGATGGCTAACAAACACATGAAAAGATGCTCAACATCACTCATTATCAGAGAAATGCAAATCAAAACCACTATGAGGTACCATTTCACACCAGTCAGAATGGCTGCGATCCAAAAGTCTACAAATAATAAATGCTGGAGAGGGTGTGGAGAAAAGGGAACCCTCTTACACTGTTGGTGGGAATGCAAACTAGTACAGCCACTATGGAGAACAGTGTGGAGATTCCTTAAAAAACTGGAAATAGAACTGCCTTATGATCCAGCAATCCCACTGCTGGGCATACACACTGAGGAAACCAGAAGGGAAAGAGACACGTGTACCCCAATGTTCATCGCAGCACTGTTTGTAATAGCCAAGACGTGGAAGCAACCTAGATGTCCATCAGCAGATGAATGGATAAGAAAGCTGTGGTACATATACACAATGGAGTATTACTCAGCCATTAAAAAGAATACATTTGAATCAGTTCTAATGAGGTGGATGAAACTGGAGCCTATTATACAGAGTGAAGTAAGCCAGAAAGAAAAACATAAATACAGTATACTAACGCATATATATGGAATTTAGAAAGATGGTAACAATAACCCGGTGTACGAGACAGCAAAAGAGACACTGATGTATAGAACAGTCTTATGGACTCTGTGGGAGAGGGAGAGGGTGGGAAGATGTGGGAGAATGGCAGTGAAACATGTAAAATATCATGTAGGAAACGAGTTGCCAGTCCAGGTTCGATGCATGATGCTGGATGCTTGGGGCTGGTGCACTGGGACGGCCCAGAGGGATGGTATGGGGAGGGAGGAGGGAGGAGGGTTCAGGATGGGGAACACATGTATACCTGTGGCGGATTCATTTTGATATTTGGCAAAACTAATACAATTATGTAAAGTTTAAAAATAAAATAAAATTGGAAGAATAAAAAAAAAAAAAAAAAAAAAAAAAAAAAAAAAGAAGATTATATTTCCTACATCTGGAAATGTATCTATCTAGAAGAATTTCAATAAATCTAATCTGAATCCCACTGATTTTTGTCACATTATTAGAAATAAGAGGAAACAACACTCAGTTGTAGATGTGTCTGGTGATGAAAGTAAAATCTGATGCTGTTAAGGAACAGTATTGCATAGGAATCTGGAGTGTTAGGTCCATGAATCAAGGTAAATTGGACGTGGTCAAGCAGGAAATGGCAAGAGATGACAAGCTGATTCCATTTACATCTTAGGAATCAGTGAATTAAAATGGACAGGAATGGGTGAATTTAATTTAGGTCACCATTATATCTACTACTGTGGGCAAGAACCTCTTAGAAGAAATGGAATAGCCTTTATAATCAACAAAACAGTCTGAAATGCAGTATTTGGTTACCACCTCAAAAATGACAGAATGACCTTGATTCATTTCCAAGGCAAACCGTTCAACATCACAGTAATTCAAGTCTGTACCCCAACCACTGATGCCAAAGAAGCTGAAGTTGATCAGTTCTGTGAAGACCTACAAAACCTACAAGACCTACAAGACCTACTAGTTAACACCAAAAAAGATATCCTATTCATCATAGGGGATTCAAATGTAAAAGTCGCAAGTCAAGAGATACCTGGAGTCAGAGGCAAGTTTGGCTCTGGAGTACAAAATGAAGAAGTCTTACTATATAAGACTGCAAGAAAAAGAAAAAGCTCTGAAACTTCATCATAAAGTAGGTGGAGACTAGTGTTAGAATCAATTTCAAAGCAGTTGGCTAGATTTCTCAGTGGTTATTACATTTAGTGGGAAATTAGTATTGTAGGATTGGAACTTGTTAAAATTATGTCAATTAGTTTTCATCTCAATTATAGCATGGCTAGGGGAAGAAATTCAGAAATCATTTGATGACAGCTGAATCTTTATAATAGAGATTTGGATTTATTTTAGAGGTCATTTGATGCCTTTGTTTCTGTTACATCTGCTCAATTGCATTTGGTTGCTAATTTGAAAAATCAACAAATTGCTTGCGTGACTGCAGTATTGTTCAAAACAATGTGAAAAATACATCACCAAATTATAGCTCTAATAACTGTCAGCAATAACTGGCATAAACCCGTTATTCATTGTAACTATTTCAGAACATTTGTTTATTTACAGATCAGTTCAAAATATAGGTGATTAACAGTGAAATGAACTATGTGAGAAATAGTCTTCTGCTCATTAACCAAAATAAATTGTGCCATAAATAAACCTTAAAATATGAAATATACCATATCAAAACTTTAAAGGAAATGAAAATTTAAAATGATTTAAGTAAATTGTGATCTCCTTATCATTTAATTCTAGATTGAATTGGTTACATGCATGAATCTTCCTAATGTGCAAAATTCTAATTAAACAGATCATTTAGAAATCACAGGTCATTTATGCAAGGAGTACAACCCAAGAAGCAGTTGTATTATTAATAAATATCTACGGGGATAAGATTCTAGTTGTCTTGGGTAATTCTGGTCATATACACACAAAATCAGACTTTGTGAAAGAAATACAAACTTTGTGAAAGAGCTATTATATTCTCCATGTGATAGTGAAAAACCACAACTTCAAAACACTATTCTGAATGATACCATAACATCAATAAATTGTGGATCCAGACTAAGGAATTCTGCAAAAGCTGGAGTTTATGTCTGATCTGGTTAATGTAATTTTGCCTGTGATAGCTGCAAATAATAACTTATCCACAGTTAAAGATTAATACATTATGAAAAAGGAAGTATGTATATTAGTATCTGTTTCTGAGAAGTATCTAATGACTTTAATTTGAACATGCACATACATTCTTCATAATCTTAACTTATTTTAGTGTGCTATACCAAAAAAATAAAGAATCATGCAATACATTTCTTTGCATTAAATATAACAATCTGATAGTCAATGTTTCCGAGAGAAGTGAGTTGCTTTATCATTTTAAATTTTAATATGTTTTAATCTACTATTCTAAAAATTAGATGAAATAGTTAAAAATTTCTGATATTTACATGAAGATGGTATTGAATAACTCGTATGACATCTGGACACTTAGCTGGCAGGAAAATTGCAGATTGCAGGCCAGTATTCACACTCACATGACAGAACACCTGGCTAAGAGACTTGTCAGCAACCCTAAGGTCAGTCATCTGATCTAGCACAGCTCCTGGGCTCTAGCCCCTGTCACCATAAATGGCACTACTCTCAGAAAAAGACTCAAAAATCCATGGACAGAGGAGCTTGGCTGCCTACAATCCATGGAGTCTCAAAGAGTCAGACACGACTGAACAAGATAGAGACAACGAACTCTTCATATTCTCTAGGTCTCATGTCCTTTTTTTTTTTTTATCCTCACTTCAACCCATTGTCTGTTCTGAAAATGAAACAACTTTCATTTTACAAAAAAAAAAAAAATTTTAGTATCATCCTCATTAAATTCTAGAACTGAACACCTATGCTGATGTTTGGTATGATATTAGAATTTCTCATTAATATTATAAGACAACAAATGGTAGATTTATGAATTGGAAGAGAGAGATGATACTGCCATTATTTCATATAGTCACCTACACAAAAACACCCCCGCATAAGTAGTTAATAAGAGTATCCAAAAATGACAACCAGTACCAGACCAACTTACAAAAATTAATAAATCTCCTCTAGATTAGCAACAACATATGTGAGATTATTAAATAGAAAAATTCACAATGGTAGTGGAAAACTTTTAAGTATTTAGGAATCAACCTAACAAGAGGCAGAAAATCATTATACTCTATACATGAAAAAATGGCAAAAATTAGAAAAAGGTTAATATCAAGTGTTACCAAGGATTCATGGAATATAGTTGTCAGTGTTTAGCAAAATTATGAGTGCAATTACCCAATGATTCTGTGATCTTATTTAGGTATATATGGTTTTATCAGTTTTAGGTTAGAACGCTGGGCTGGAAGAAGCACAAGCTTGAATCAAGATTTCCGGGAGAAATATCAATAACCTCAGATAGGCAGATGATAGCACCCTTATGGCAGAAAGTGAAGAGGAACTCAAAAGCCTCTTGATGAAAGTGAAAGAGGAGAGTGAAAAAGTTGGCTTAAAGCTCAACATTCAGAAAATGAAGATCATGGCATCTGGTCCCATCACTTCATGGGAAATAGATGGGGAAACAGTGGAAACAGTGTCAGACTTTATTTCTGGGGGCTCCAAAATCACTGCAGATGGTGACTGCAGCCATGAAATTAAAAGACACTTACTCCTTGGAAGGAACGTTAAAACCAACCTGCTGCTGCTGCTGCTGCTAAGTCACTTCAGTCATGTCCAACTCTGTGAGACCCCATAGACGGCAGCCCACCAGGGTCCCCCGTCCCTGGGATTCTCCAGGCAAGAACACTGGAGTGGGTTGCCATTCCTTCTCCAATGCGTTAAAGTGAAAAGTGAAAGGGAAGTCGCTCAGTCGTGTCCGACTCTTTGTGATCCCATGGACTGCAGCCTACCAGGCTCCGCCATCCGTGGGATTTTCTAGGCAAGAGTACTGGAGTGGGGTGCCATTGCCTTCTCCATATAACCAACCTAGATAGCATAATAAAAACCAGAGATATTACTTTGCCAACAAAGGTCTGTCTAGTCAAGGCTATGGTTTTTCCAGTAGTCATGTATGAATGTGAGAGTTGGATTGTGAAGAAAGCTGAGCACCAAAGAATTGACGCTTTTGAACTGTGGTGTTGGAGAAGACTCTTGAGTGTCCCTTGGACTGCAAGAAGATCCAACCAGTCCCTCCTAAAGGAGATCAGTCCTGGGTGTTCATTGGAAGGACTGATGCTGAAGCTGAAGCTCCAATACTTTGGCCACCTCATGAGAAGAGTTGACTCATTGGAAAGGACCCTGATGCTGGGAGGGATTGGGGGTAGGAGGAGAAGGGGATGACAGAGAATGAGACAGTTAGATGGCATCACTGACTCGATGCACATGAGTTTGGGTGAACTCCAGGAGTTGTTGATGGACATGGAGGCCTGGTATGCTCCAATTCATGGGGTCACAAAGATTCAGACACGACTGAGTGACTGAACTGAACTGAATGCTCTGATAACAAATACTTTCAAAATATCAAACCAACATTAATTTATTCTTATATTATGTGTCCATTATAGATCCTGTGGAGGGTTTTCTAGATATTATCCTCATGTCTGGATACAGACTGACCAAGAAATAAAATCTGCAATATTACTGGTTGATGTAGCAGATGAAAAAAGTGTCTTGGAGAGATTCAATGGTTGGGCCAGAATTGACATGTCACTCTGTCATATTGTCCCCCTCCATTATTTGCCCCAAGGGTAGAGAGCCAGAAATATTTCATGAGCAGTATTATAGTAATCACAACTTGCCCTTCTGGTCATTTGGCCCACTCTTCTTCTTACTGGCAGCTACACTCAGTCCAAATTTGCATCTACTCATGGGCATCAAGCTCAAAGTTCAGTATCTCTGAACTTTGTGATGTGTGAAGATGTGTGATCAAGCCCACATGTGTCTCTTCTCAACTAGGAGACATAAAAATATTTTCTGCCTCCCACACTGCCAATATACTCAGGTAGAACAAATAGTCACACGAAATGCTCTTATTCACAAAGGGGGAGGGTGGGGAATGAAACAGACATAGTAGCTTTTATTGGTCCATTGCAGTTCTGAAATATATAAGGTGAGCAAGTTAAAGGCGAATGTGCTCCTTTGGTAGTAAAATTCTCACATGGTATCACATGGGCGCTTTGTTCAGTAAGCCTATCATGGCATTGTTTGTGGTTGTGGCGGTTGGAATAACCTAGAGGAAATTGTTGGGGAAATGAAAAAGTAACATAATGATTGATGTGCACTATAGAATGCAGCACTGCAGTAGAAGTAAGAAACTAAATACTGGACAATAACACAGACATAGCTCAAAAAGTGCTGCATGAATAAAGTAGATAAATACTTATGTAAATTTTAAAGAACCAGAAATTTAAAAATTATTTTCCAATAATTTGTTAATATAGGGACATATAGCAAACATATCAAAGAAAATGCCTAAGCAGAAACTAGAATAAGAGTGGAGATCAGAGAGAAGGAGAAAAATGAAATGACATAAAATGAAACCAGAGCAGCCTTGCACTAATTGCTAATAACAGTGGTCAGTGTTCTGTCATGCTGCTTCACCTCAACTCTTAGCAACGAAAGGTAAAATTAACAAAGAATACGTGAACAACACCGTTGTACATAATAGGAGGTTGCAGTTTACTCATAGCAAAGAGCAAAACAATTTAAATAGATATAATGGATTGCATATACCAACCACACTACTACACAACCACACAACTACAGCTACTACCCTAAGAGGAAACGTTATACAGAAAAATTTTCTTTAATTTTGTGGAAATATGATGCAAGAGTGAAGTTTTTTTGTCAAATAGTTTTCATTACACTTCATATTCAATATTGAGTGATAATATCTAGGATTTCCTTTCCTGAAACTGAGTCCTATAATTCAACACACTAATTGCTTTAAGACCACAGCCTATATTGGGTTGTCCGTATTTGTCAGCTTGGGGCTTTGTTTTGTTTTCCTCAAAAAAGCAGTGAAGCCTCCATGGCTTGGCCAGGCAGCTGGATGGTTTTGGAAATACGCTTGCTTCTGTAATGAAAGTCTAACTTTACTGACCAGGTCTAGTCCCACAACACAAGAGGCATTTATTTAAAGAAGATAGAACATAATTATACACAGGAGAACTTGTGTTTTAGTGCTATGGTTAGAAATGTCTGCTGGAAAATTTGACACTAATGTGAGAGTAGAAAGCATACAAAGATGGGGATATTGTCTAAAAATTATGATTATTTATATTTATGATTTTTCTGCCTCCCTCCCCCTCTCCCTCTCCACTCTCTCCACTCTCCTTTTTACTTGCAATTATGTGATAATGTTCTGTAGAAGTCAGTAGTAGTCTAAGGAGAACTCGGTTATTGGGCTATATACCTGTGAGTAGAATTACTGAATCAAATGGCAAATTTCATGCTTAAATGTCGAGAATAATGATTTTTTAGCACTCTGACCTCATAGCCACTCTATGTGTGAGAGTGGATAGAGATGTAACAAAAGGTAGCATCTAAGAAACTATCTGATCATTTAAAGCAAATAATCTTTACCTTTTCTCTATTACTCAAAAACTTTTTTGGTATATTTAAAAGTAGAGTGAGGGAAAAAAATGTTATTTTAAATCCTAATTTAGTTTTCATTAAGCAGCTTGAAAATGGTTTCTATTTTCAAATTTGAAAAATTTGAGGTCTAATTTTTACTTTTAGCTTCATTTGATATTCTGAAATGTATCTTTATGCACTTAATGATTTATTAAAGGTTTATTTACTCCTTTAGAATGGTTTTAAAGCAATTTATAAAATAATAGGTTTATTTAAGCATAAATCACTACACCATACAGGTATCAGATCAGATCAGATCAGATCAGTCGCTCAGTCGTGTCCAACTCTTTGCGACCCCATGAATCGCAGTATGCCAGGCCTCCCTGTCCATCACCAACTCCCAGAGTTCACTCAGGTCCATCGAGTCAGTGATGCCATCCAGCCATCTCATCCTCTGTCGTTCCCTTCTCCTCTTGCCCCCAATCCCTCCCAGCATCAGAGTCTTTTCCAATGAGTCAACTCTTCACATGAGGTGGTCAAAGTACTGGAGTTTCAGCTTTAGCATCATTCCTTCCAAAGAAATCCCAGGGCTGATCTCCTTCAGAATGGACTTGTTGGATCTCCTTGCAGTCCAAGGGACTCTCAAGAGTCTTCTCTAACACCACAGTTCAAAAGCATCAATTCTTCGGCGCTCAGCCTTCTTCACAGTCCATCTCTCACATCCATACATGACCACAGGAAAAACCATAGCCTTGACTAGACAGACCTTTGTTGGCAAAGTAATGTCTCTGCTTTTGAATATGCTATCTAGGTTGGTCATAACTTTCCTTCCAAGGGGTAAGCATCTTTTAATTTCATGGCTGCAGTCACCATCTGCAGTGATTTTGGAGCCCAGAAAAATAAAGTCTGACACTGTTTCCACTGTTTCCCCATCTATTTCCCATGAAGTGATGGGACCAGATGCCATGATCTTCATTTTCTGAATGTTGAGCTTTAAGCCAACTTTTTCACTCTCCACTTTCACTTTCATCAAGAGGCTTTTGAGTTCCTCTTCACTTTCTGCCATAAAGGTGGTGTCATCTGCATATCTGAGGTTATTGATATTTCTCCTGGCAATCTTGATTCCAGCTTGTGTTTCTTCTAGTACAGCGTTTCTCATGATGTACTCTGCATATAAGTTAAATAAACAGGGTGACATATAGGTATGACCTAAATCAAATCCCTTATGACTATACAGTAGAAGTGAGAAATAGATTTAAGGGACTAGATCTGATAGACAGTTTGCCTGATGAACTATGGATGGAGGTTTGTGACATTGTACAAGAGACAGGAATAAAGACCATCCCCAAGAAAAGAAATGCAAAAAAGCAAAATGGCTGTCTGAGGAGGCCTTACAAATAGCTGTGAAAAGAAGGTAGGTGAAAAGCAAAGGAGAAAAGGAAAGATATATCCATTTGAATGCAGAGTTCCAAAGAATATCAAGGAGAGATAAGAAAGCCTTCCTCAGTGATCAATGCAAAGAAATAGAGGAAAACAATAGAATAGGAAAGACTAGAGATCTCTTCAAGAAAATTAGAGATACCAAGGGAACATTTCATGCAAAGATGGGCTCAATAAAGGACAGAAATGGTATGGACCTAACAGAAGCAGAAGATACTAAGAAGAAGTGGCAAGAATACACAGAAGAACTGTACAAAAAAGATCTTCATGACCCAGATAATCATGATAGTGTGATCACTCACCTAGAGCCAGACATCCTGGAATGTGAAGTCAAGTGGACCTTAGAAAGCATCACTACAAACAAAGCTAGTGGAGGTGATGGAATTCCAATTGAGCTATTTCAAATCCTAGAAGATGATGCTGTGAAAGTGCAGCACTCAATATGCCAGCAAATTTGGAATATTCAGCAGTGGTCACAGGACTGGAAAAGGTCAGTTTACATTCCAATCCCAAAGAAAGGCAATGCCAAAGAATGCTCAAACTACCGCACAATTGCATTCATCTCACACGGTAGTAAAGTAATGCTCAAAATTCTCCAAGCCAGGCTTCAGCAATACGTGAACCGTGATCTTCCATATGTCAAGCTGGTTTTAGAAAAGGCAGAGGAACCAGAGATCAAATTGCCAACATCCGCTGGATCATAGAAAAAGCAAGAGAGTTCCAGAAAAACATCTATTTCTGCTTTATTGACTATGCCAAAGCCTTTGACTGTGTGGATCCCAATAAACTGTGTAAAATTCTGAAAGGGATGGGAATACCAGACCACCTGACCGCTTCTTGAGCAATCTGTATTCAGGTCAGGAAGCAACAGTTAGAACTGGACATTAAATAACAGACTGGTTCCAAATCGGGAAAGGAGTATGTCAAGGCTGTATATTGTCACCTGCTTTTTTAATTTATATGCAGAGTACATCATGAGAAATGCTGGGCTGGAGGAAGCATAAGCTGGAATCAAGATTTTGGGGAGAAATATCAATAACCTCAGATATGCAGATGACACCACCTTTATGGCAGAAAGTGAAGAACTAAAGAGCCTCTTGATGAAAGTGAAAGAGGAGAGTGAAAAAGTTGGCTTAAAGCTCAACATTCAGAAAACTAAGATCATGGCATCCAGTCCCATCACTTCATGGCAAATAGATGTGGAAACAGTGGCTGACTATATTTTTCTGGGCTCCAGAATCACTGCAGATGGTGATTGCAGCCTTGAAATTAAAAGACGCTTACTCCTTGGAAAGAAAGTTATGACCACCCTAGACAGCATATTAAAAAGCAAAGACATTTCTTTGTCAAAAAAGGTCCGTCTGGTCAAGGCTATGTTTTTTCCAGTGGTCATGTATGGATGTGAGAGTTGGACTATAAAGAAAGCTGATTGTCAAAGAGTTGATGCTTTTGAACTGTGGTGTTGGAGAAGACTCTTGAGTGTCCCTTGGACTGCAAGGAGATCGAACCAGTTCATCCTAAAGGAGATCAGTCCTGGGTGCTCCTTGGTAGGACTGATGTTGAAGCTGAAACTCCAGTACTTTGGCCACCTGATGCGAAGAGCTGACTCATTGGAAAAGACCCTGATGCTGGGAAAGATTGAGGGCAGGAGGAGAAGGGGATGACAGAGGATGAGATGGTTGGATGACATCACCGACTCAATGGGCATGGGTTTTGGTGGACTCCGGGAGTTGGTGATGGACAGGGACGCCTGGTGTGCTGCGGTTCATGGGATCGCAAAGAGTTGGAGATGACTGAGCGATTGAACTGAACTTAAACAGCAAAACTTTGGAGGTATATTCTTTAAGAATAAACATATAACTGCTTTCTTATATTCTGCTTCTTTTCATTACAGATTGTAAAAATACACATGGTAAAAATAAAGCAGAACATATTAAGCATTAGTTCAAAATAATGAATTACTTAAATAATGATTATCCTTTAATGAGTTTCATTAGGAAGAACTTGATTCCCTTTATTTTTAGATCTAGTTGTTCAGAGATTCCTATTCTGCATGATATATCTATGAAAAGCCTTCCCATTCTCTTACTTTATATGATAATTACCTTAAAAAATAGAGAATATTAACTATTTAAAAACTAAGTTTATGATACAATTAAATTTCTTCAAAACACAATTTTATTATTAATTAGCATGATTATTAATTTATGATTAAAATTTTATGATAACACTATAAAATAGAGAGAAATCTATGTTTATATTACACTTTGTTAAATCTAAATATAGCAGACAATTCTATTTTCCTGGGGGTTATAATTTAAGTATCACATCTATATGGCCCAGAATTTATCCTAATTTCTCTCTAGTCACAGTGCTACTTTTTGTATTTAATGAGTTTGCATTAAGGTCCACAAGTGAGGTACAGCATGATGACTATAGTTAATAATACTATAATATTAGTATAGTTTCCATATTTGAAATTTGCTAAGGAATAGATCTTAAAAGTCCTCATCATAAGAAAAGAACATCCTGTAACTATGTGGTGTCTATACGTGTGCTCAGTTGTGTACAGCTCTTTGTGACCCCATGGACTATAACTGCCAGGCTCCTCTGTCCATGGAAATTTCCGGGCAAGAATACTGGAGTGGGTTGCCATTTCCTCCTCCAGGGTATCTTCCCAACTCAGGGATTAAATCTGTGTCTCCTATATTGGCAGGCAGATTCTTTACTACTGAGAAAATCCCATGGATGGAGAAGCCTGGTAGCCTGCAGTCCATGGGGTCGCAAAGAGTCGGACACGACTGAGCGACTTCACTTTCACTTTTCACTTTCATGCATTGGAGAAGGAAATGGCAACCCACTCCAGTGTTCTTGACTGGAGAATCCCAGGGACGGGGGAGCCTGGTGGGCTGCTGTCTATGGGGTCTCACAGAGTCGGACATGACTGAAGCGACTTAGCAGCAGCAGCAGCAGCACCTGAGAAGCCCCATATGTGGTGACAGATCTTAGCATTACGGTGATTATCTTACAATATATACAAATACTAAAGCATTCTTCTGTACACCTGAAACTAATATAGTGCTATATTGCAATTATACCCCAATTTTTTAAAAAGTTCCACGAATAGACTGATGATAAAAGTGTCCAATATATTAAAGGAAAAATTAGTGCTTAAAATAATATGTATACTAAACTTTCTGTAAAAATGGGACAAATAATATATGTGCATAAAGAAACAGGAAGGATATACGTATGAATTATACAGAAGTTACTAGGAGCAGTTATGTGTAGGAGTTGGGTAGATAGTGTTCAGATGGAGGGAGGACACGGTTGGATGGAAAAATTTTCACTGTTCATCTTTTTATAGTTTATTGGTTTTGAACCCTGTGAATATATTGCCTAGTCAAAATTATCTTTCATTTGTTGTAAGCTGTTCAAAAAGCCCACATTTTCAGAGTCAAACTTTATACCAGATAATGTAATTATGAAAAGGTCATTCTTAAAAAGAGTATCTATTAAAAAATATATAGAAATTATACAGGAAAACTTATAAACCTTACATTTTCATTGGTTTTCTTCTCCACCAAATTCCCTAATAAAAGCTCATTTTATTCACTTCATGATTGTGTCTTGTGTAATTTTAGCATAAGCTGGGTTTTCCATATGACATTAACATAAACTTTTAGGTTGACTAGGAAACCCAAACACAGATCTGAATTACAAACCTCATTTTCTAAGCAGGAAAGACAAGGTGTGCCACATTCTAGAAACAGAAAGGCTGAGTTTACTATAAATGAAATGACTCATTCTTCCCTGTTGCTTTTGTCCTTTTGAGTAATTTGGATGACTCACTAAAAGGAGATCAAAGTTGGATTTTGTAGGCTTACCACACAGTATTGTCACTTTACTATACTGGGACAATGGCTATCAATAAGTAAGCAAGGGAACTCCCTCTCTGCCATACACACGCACACACATATACACACACAGAGCAGCATTCAGGCTTTCTTCCTTTCGGCATACTTTGCTTCACTGCACTTCACAAATACTAAGTATTTTACAAATTGAAGGTTTGGGGCAACCCTGTGCAGCGCAAGTCTATTGGGGCCATTTTTTCCAACTGCATCTGCTCCTTTGGTGTCTCTATTTCACATTCTGGTAATTCTCATCATATTTCAAGCTTAAAAAAAAAAAACAAAAAGCATTCATTTTTATCTGTGCTGGGTCTTCATTGCTGTGTGGACTGTTCTCAAGTTGCAGCAAGCAGGGGATACTGTTCGTTGCAGTACACAGGCTTCTCACTGCAGTGGCTTCTCTTGTGCAGCGCAGGCTCTAGGGAACACGGGCTATAGAAGTTATAGCACATGAGCTCGGTATATGCACTTCCTGGGTCTAGGGCTTACGCTTAATAGTTGTGGCACACGGACTTAGTTATCCCGTGGCATGTGGGGTCTTCCCAGACCAGAAATAAAACCCATGTCCCCTGCATTGGCAGGCGGATTCTTTACCACCGAGTCTAGGAAAACCCTCAGACTTTTTCATTATTTTTATATTTGTTATGGTGACCTGTGACCAGTGATCTTTGATGTTACAATTGCAAAAAGATTACAACTATTTGAAGGCTCAAATGATGGTTAAAACACTTTTAAGATATATATACTTTTCTTCAGACATAATGCTATCACACACTTACTGAAAGTGAAAGTGAAGTCTCTCAGTCGTGTTAGACTCTTTGCAACCGCATGGACTGTAGCCTTACCAGGCTCCTCCGTCCATGGGATTTTCAAGGCAAGAGTACTGGAGTGGGTTGCCATTTCCTTCTCCAGGGGATCTTCCCAAGGGATCAAACCTGGGTCTCCTGAGTTGTAGACAGACATTTTTACCACCTGAGCCAGCAGGGAAATCACTAGTGGTTATCACACACTTACTAGACTACGGCATAATGGAACCATAATTTATATGTACTGAGAAATGTAAAAATTCATGTGTGACTCACTTTACTACAGTGGTCTGGAAACAAACTTGTAACAGCTCCCAGGTCTGCCTTAATGCACTTACTTTGAATTGCATAGGAAGGAACCATTTTTTTCTTGAAATTGATGTCAAAAGCTCAGTTTCTCTAGATAGGTGCCAGATCAAATCTCAGAGATAAAGTTTTGGGTGAAGATGTTCTTGTTCAGTTGCTAAGCCATGTCTGACTCTTTGTGACCCCATGGACTACAGTGCTCAAGACTTCCCTGTCCTTCACTGTCAACCAGAGTTTGTCCAAACTTACACCCATTGAGTTAGTGATGCCATCCAAATCTCATCATCGGTTGTCCCCTTCTCCTGATCTCAATCTTTCCCAGCATCAGGGTCTTTTTCCAGTGAGTCAGCTCTTCACATCAGGTGGCCAAAGTATTGGAGCTTCAGCTTCAGCATCAGTCCTTCCAGTGAATATTTAGTGTTGATTTCCTTTAGGATTGACTGGTTTGATATCCTTGCTGTTCAAGGGACTCTCAAGAGTCTTCTCCAGCACAATTCAAAAGCATCAGTTCTTCAGTGCTCAGCCTTCCTTACAGTCCAACACAACATCTGTACATGACTCCTGGAAAAACCATAGCTTTGATTATGCAGACATCTGTTGGCAAAGTGATGTCTCTGCTTTTTAAAATGATGTCTAGGTTTGGCATAGCTTTCCTCCCAAGAAACAAGTATCTTTTCATATCATGGCTGCAGTTACAGTCTGCAGTGATTTGGGAGACCAAGAAAATACATCTGCCACTGTTTCCATTTTTTCCTCATTTATTTGCCATGAAGTGATGGGACCAGATTCCATGATCCTGGTTTTTTGAATGTTGTTTTAAGCTAGCTTTTTTACTCTTCTTTTTAACGTTCATCAAGAGGCTCTTTAATTCCTCTTCTCTTTCTGCCATGAGGGTGGTATCATTTGCACATTTGAGGTTATTGATATTTTTCTCAGCAATCTTGATTCCATCTTGTGCTTCACCCAATCTGGCATTTTGCATGGTGTACTCTGCATATAAGTTAAATAAGCAGGATGACAATATATAGCCTTGACATACTCCTTTCCCAATTTGGAACCAGTCTGTTGTTCCATGTCTGGTTCCATCTGTTGCTTCTTGACTTGCATATAGATTTCTCAGGAGATAGGTAAGGTGGTCTGCTATTCTCATCTCTTGAAGAATTTTCCAGTTTTTTGTGATCCACACAAAGTCTTCACTATAGTCAACAAAGTAGAGGTAGATGTATTTCTGGAATTGTCTTGCCTTTTCTATGATCCAAAGGATGTTGGCAATTTGATTTCTTGTTCGTCTGCCTTTCCTAAATCCAGCTTGCACATCTGGAAGTTCTCAGTTCACGTACTGTTGAAGCCTAGTTGGAGAATTTTGAGCATTACCTTGCTAGCATGTGAAATGAGTGCAGTTGTATTGTAGTTTGTACATTCTTGGCATTGCCCTTCTTTGTGATTGGAATGAAAACAACTTTTCCAGTCCTGTGGCTACTGCTGAGTTTTCCAGATTTGCTGGCATATCTGTTGGCATATCTGGCATATTTGTGTAGCATTTTTACAGCATCATCTTTTAGGATTTGAAAAAGCTCAGCTGGAATTCCATCACCTCAACTAGCTTCATTTGTAGTAATGCTTCTTAAGGCCCTCTTGACTTCACACTCCAGGATGTTTGGCTCTCAGTGAGTGACCACACCATCATGGTTATCCAGGTCATTAAGACCTTTCTTTTACAGTTTTTTTTGTGTGTGTTCTTGCTACCTCTTCTCAAACTCTTCTGCTTCTGCTATATCCTTTCCGGTTCTGTCCTTTATTGTGCCCATGTTGGAGAAGACTGTTGAGAGTCCCTTGGACTGCAAGAAGATCCAACCAGTCCCTCCTAAAGGAGATCAGTCCTGGGTGTTCATTGGAAGGACTGATGCCAAAGCTGCAACTCCAATACTTCGGCCACCTCATGCGAAGAGTTGACTCATTGGAAATGACTCTGATGCTGAGAGGGATTGGGGGCGGGAGGAGAAGGGGGCGACAGAGGATGAGATGGCTGGAAGGCATCACCGACTCAATGGACATGAGTTTGAGTAAACTCCAGGAGTTGGTAATGGACAGGGAGGCCTGGTGTGTTGCAATTCATGGGGTCGCAAAGAGTTGGACATGACTGAGCGACTGAACTGAACTGAACTTGCATGAAATGTTTCCTTGATATCTCCAATTTTCTTGACGAGATCTCCATTCTTTCCTATTCTGTTGTTTTCCTCTATTTCTTTGCATTGTTCAGTTAAGAAGGCTTTCTTACCTCTCTTTGTTATTCTTTGGAACTCTGCTTTCAGTTGGGTATATCTTTCCCTTCCTCCTTTGCCTTTTGCTTTCTTCTTTTCTTAGCTGTTTGTAAGGCCTCCTTAGACAACCGTTTTGTCTTCTTGCATTTCTTTCTCTTTGGAATGGTTTTGGTCACTGCCTCCTGTACAGTGTCATGAACCTCCGTGCATAATTCTTCAGGCATCCTATTAACACTAATCCCTTGAATCTATTCATCACCTCTACTGTATAATCATAAGATTTAGGTCATACCTGAATGTCCTAGTGGTTTTTCCCTAGTTTTTTTCAATTTAAATCTGTATTTTGCAATACAGAGCTCATGATCTGAGCCACAGTTAGCTCCAAGTCTTGTTTTTGCTGACAGTACAGGGCTTCGCCTTCTTCCGCTGCAAAGAATATAATCAATCTGATGTCAATATAGACCGTCTGGTGATCTCCATGTGTAGAGTCATTTCTTATGGGAAGAGAATGTTTGCTATGACCAGTGTGTTCTCTTGGCAAAACTCTGTTAGCCTTTTCCTTGTTTTATTTTGTACTCTAAGGCCAGACTTGCCAGTTACTGCTGGTATCTCTTGACTTCCTACTTTTGCATTCCAATCCCCTATGATAAAAAGGACATCTTTTTTGTAGTGTTAGTCTAGAACATCTTCTACGTCTTCATAGAATCAATCATTCACCTTCTTTGACACCTGTGGTTGGGTCATAAACTTGGATTGCTGTGATGCTGAATGGCTCACCTAGGAAATAAACTGAGATCATTCTGTTGTTTTTGAGATTGCACCCAAGTACTGCATTTTGGCGGAGAAGGCAATGGCACCCCACTCCAGCACTCTTGCCTGGAAAATCCCATGGACGGAGGAGCCTGGTGGGCTACAGTCCATGGGGTCGCTAAGAGTCGGACATGACTGAGAGACTTCACTTTCACTTTTCACTGTCATGCATTGGAGAAGGAAATGGCAACCCACTCCAGTGTTCTTGCCTGGAGAATCCCAGGGACGGGGGAGCCTGGTGGGCTGCCATCTAGGGGGTAGCACAGAGTCGGACACGACTGAAGCGACTTAGCAGCAGCAGCAACTGCATTTTGGACTCTATTTTTGAATACAAGGGCTACTCCATTTCTTCTAAGGATTTCTTACCCACAATAGTAGACTTAATGGTCATGTGAATTGAGTTCACCTATTCTTGCCCATTTGAGTTCACTGAATGCTAAAATGTTGATGTTCATTCTTGCCATCTCCTAATTGACCATGTCCAATTTACCTTGATTCATGGACCCAACATTCCAGGTTCCTATGCAATATTGTTCTTTAGAGGACTGGACTTGATTGCTTTACCAGGCAAAAGGAGAGAGAGTGGACTCCTGCCAAGAAAAATTGTGTCCCAACTATGGAGGAATTGGTGAGGGTTTTTCTTAGTGTCTCTGACAAGATTAGACTGTGTGCAGGCCTTGTACTCCCTTAATCTCATCTCCTAATCTTCATGAGATTCTCCGGTCCCTCTAATCTTGCCTCAAGTGATTTCCTGGCTGTTCCTCCCTTGACTAGGATCTGTTCAAATCTTCCCTTTGGAACTCAGGAAAGGTCATGGAGACTGGAGTCTCACCTACAAAAAATGGGAGACAAAAGCGTCTCCCTCCCCACAGGACCCCACTTGGTTTCAGAATTAAATAAATTATGTATAATTATTGCTACAATAGAGCACAAACATCTATACCAAACTACTTTAATGTGGAGATCCCACTACAATGAGTTTAGGTTACCTAACTGTGAATTGTGGTTTTCAAAACAAAAGTGGAGTTTAAGCCCTTTCAGATGTCAGTCATGAAACTCAGAAAATTAAAGCAATCAATAATTTTCTTTGTCTAGTTTTAGTTATGCTGCTGCTAAGTCACTTCAGTCGTGTCCGACTCTGTGCAACCCCATAGATGGCAGCCCACTAGGCTCCTCTGTCCCTGGGATTCTCCAGGCAAGAATAGTGGAGTGGGTTGCCATTTCCTTACAGATACAATTATGAAACATATTGAAAACTTGAAGATTAATCTGATTCTGTATTTCAGCCACAAAATTTTAAATGTTATGTGACTTAAACTGTTCACCAAATTTTGAAGATGAATGTGTCTCTACTTCAAATCTGAATACAAAATACTAAATAGTAACTTAAATATTTACCCCTAGTTCTTCAATATTGAGAGTTGCTTTACTGTAAAATTAGTATTGAATGTTTTATTACTTACACAAGTGCTTTACTGGTGACACCTTTTATATAATCTGGACATAAACTGTAAGACAGAAAATGTTGCTAAGGATTGTGTCTTTGCTACAGTAGAGTGTTTTATCCACTTTTAAGCAAGCACTGTAGCAACTATAGAATACTACTGAAATCAATGAAACTTCAAGTTTAAAACATTACTTCTAAATAGAATATAAGTTGTATAATAAAACAGTATGTATCTGTATGCCATTCCAAAGAAATAGAGTTCATATTTTAACTAAAACCCTCGATTATTAACAATAAACCAGGAAGAGGTTTACTAAAACTTTGCTCTTTAATTACAAAGATTGAATTTTGCTTAAGTATACTCAAACATGGAATGATCCTCAGACAGTTACCATTAACAGATGTTGTGCGAACGATTTGTTTTTAACAGGCATCAGCAGGAAGGAGAAACTATTAATTCTACCAAAACTAACATTTATTTCTCTCTAGAACACACACAACTGGATTTTTAAGCCTCATCTATGTACAGAATATCAAATACCTGCTGCTGCTGCTGCTAAGTTGCTTCAGTCGTGTCCGACCCTGTGCGATCCCAGAATATGACAGCCCATCAGGCTCCCCCGTCCCTGGGATTCCCCAGGCAAGAACACTGGAGTGGGTTGCCATTTCCTTCTCCAGTACATGAAAGTGAAAAGTGAAAGTGAAGCCGCTCAGTTGTGTCCACTCTTAGCGACCCCATGGACTGCAACCTACCAGGCTCCTCCATCCATGGGATTTTCCAGGCAAGAGTACTGGAGTGGGGTGCCATTGCCTTCTCCCAAACACCTGCTAGTTATCCTAAATAGGAAAAAAAAAATCAGATATTTTTCTGGAAAAACATTTAAAAAAAAAGAAAATGATTCGTAAAGTAAAAAAGTGAATTAACTATGTTGAAGATAATAATGTATAAACTTTCTTTGCTAACATCCATCATTCCCCAATCGTTTTCTTTCTCTTTTTCCCTATTCAAACTACTGAACTTGAAAATTAAGGCCCTCTTAATTTTGCTACAATCCTACAGAACCCCAGTCTTGTCTGTGGCAGCAGTGGACCAGATAAAAACGATCAGTTTCCCAAACACTCTTGTATCTAACAGTCTACATAGTTCTGGTCAATGAGACATAAGAAGTCCATTGAATGGCAACTCTGAGAGAAGTATCTTGTGTAAGTTTGTGATGAAAGGATTAAAAACGTGTTTCTTTTTTTCCCTGAATGAAACATTAGGGTCCAACAGTTCTTTAAAAGCCAACTTTAAGATGATAAAGCAGTGAGTTGAAAAGAGATAGGCAGTCCTCCTGTGAACCCTGTACTTCCTAGCTCTAGCCTTCTCTTATCTCATGTAATGTCGTGTTGTTTTCTGTTGGATGTGGCTAAATCTGACATGAATACACAGTTCCTGTGCTTATCCATAATGCCTGCACCTTTATCATGGCACATTTGTCGGTGTTATAATTACCAATTCATTCCATTATACCAGATTTATAATTTCATGGTGCAGCATTTTTTCTATAGTAAATCAGGCAGTAAAAATATTCTAACATCAGGTTTACTCCTAAGCATCATTTCATGAATGAAATATATGATATTTTAACACCAAAAAGGTAGAAATGCCTACATGTATAAACATATACATATATATGTGCATATATATATATGTATGTATATATTTAGCTCTAAAAAAACATTCTCACCTTTGTCTTCCCAGACTGTTTAAAATATTTTCATAAAAAAGCATACACCTGTCCACATAACATTTTGGGGGACATCACTGTACTGAGATATGCATTTCTTAGTGAAGGCCCACTGTATCCTTGTCTTTAACAAAATATCTGTGCTTAAGTTTATTTGCTGAATGATTGAATCACCCAAACAAAACATCCACACCCACAGAGAAAAAAAAAAAAAGAAAGAAAGAAAATGTCATCTCTTTTCCTTTACTGGGCCCATATGAAAATAATTTAAAATGTTCTCTGCTGATTAGTGCAACAATGAAAATGATAATTTTTCTGTTGGATTGTTTGTAAAATCTTGTCACTCTGAGAAGGAAAGCCCTTTGTCTGTTGGTAATCCTTTCCCAAATCTGTCCTCCTTCACTGACAGAAGGCTGAGTCCTTGAAGACCACAGGTTTTAGCCTGCTGCTGACAATATAACTTTACACATTGAGCCTCCCTCTGTGGGCTTTAGTTTCCTCCTCTCTGAAAGAGAGAGGACTCACCAGATGATTTGATAGTTTTTTTCACTCTGGCCTGCTATGATTATATATCCAACTTAATCCTCCTAGGCTGTGGTTTAAGTCTCCTCTTTCCTTTTCTAACCTCTGGGGAGATGGAGATCACAGTCTGTGTGCTTGAAAATCATTGCTAAATTTATCCTTCAATATTCCTAGGCAACCTGAATTACCTCATTTCCTCTATTTTTTTTTTTTCTCATGTTCCCTTAATTTTAAAACTAAGTTGAATATAGTGACTTAAGAGTTTATGAATAACATAATGGAAGGTGGGTAAGGGTGACTCCTATATTTTACATGTCCTGATGCTACGATTGTGGATAATATGGATAGCAGAGACAGTTAGTAGTCACTATTAAAAAAAAATGTCCTGCATATGAAAAAAAAATGCTGAAAATATGGTTCTGAAGAAGAATCTTAACTATTTACTTTTCTGCTCTCCATTAAACTTTAAAATACTGCATTAGAATATGGATTTGTGTATTTCTCTCACTTATTTTGAAAAGAGAGTGAGAAATATGAGGATGACTGCAATGTTGTTTCTAATTCTGCTTTAGAAAAATAGTATTTTCTAAAATTATTAAGGAATAATATTTGTGGAAGTTTGTAATAACATATAAAGACAGAGAGAGAACAAGAAAAGCTCAAGAATAGTTTATCTTACTGTTCCCTTAGACTATTACCCATCTCTACTGAACAATTAAAGAAACTTTATTTCTAAGCTTTTGGACAAAGGCCCTCAGTATTCAACAATAAAGCTCTCAAAGTATGAAGATAATTAGTCCAACTAAAACTCATTTAGAAATATCAGCAAGATCAGAGAACAATAGCAAATTAATTGGAGTGAAGAGAGGCTTTGCAGATGAAGGGCTCTGGGCTTTGTCATCTCAAATCTGTGGAGGCAGAACAAACATTCATATTAATGAGTCCAAAATAGATCAAATATGCCTTAGAATACATATTTCTCTGGGGCTGTTTTTCTTGGTTGACTGTGTCTTTCTCCTGTGTGTTTATACAAACACAGACACGGAAGGTGCTAAGTTCCACCCCTGTGCCTCTTCTCCCTCAGGCTCCTTCCCTAGATCAAAGGACAACATTGTAGTTAAAGGGAACTAAGTTATTTTCAAGGCAGAGAAAAAGGTAGTGCTGGAGTGCACCTGTAAAACTGTTGCTCAACAGGCCATGTCGTTCCTTCACTCCTAACACATTACAAATGGTCTCCCAACAGACATTTCGACTTCAGATTGCCAGCATCTAGCCTGATGCCAGGACCAATATGGTTCTATTACTTTATTTACATCGTGATCTTCAGTATCTCTATTTATGTAAATCAGAGAAGGTCAGAAATAGAAGGGATTTGAAAGCCATTAATATAAAGTTCCCTTTCCACATGTACAAAATGGGAATAATATTTTATACATAGATAGATAGCTGGTGAGGAAAACAACTGAGCCTACAGAAAAGTATCTATCCCATAGTTCAAAGGAATGGCATTCTATGTGCAAAGGGCATTTTAAAATGACCTTCTATTTCTAAATAAAATAAAACATTAGTCAGCACTCAACAAATATTGCCTAATATTTTCATGATGATGCTACACTGATGTTTTTCCTAATGTTGATGACAGCCGTTACTTTTAAGGCATTTTTAAGACTACACACACACACCCAGATTATTTTAGAATAATGATGTAGTTTGAGGACTTGAGATATGAATGGAGCATTAGGAATCCCTACACAGGTACACTCATACTTTTGGCTTGCTCTGGGCTATTTTAAAAAGAGAAGTCAGTTAAGAGTCAAATTGTTGGATCATGTAACCATTGTCTTCTTGTGTGTTTCTGCATCTTTTTGTCTTGAAAAGACTAAACTGGCAAAGTAACTAGAGTTTATGAGAGAAACACAGTATTAGCTGTGTTGCTACTAAATATGAAGAGGCAGTGGTAATAATGAAACTGTCAAGAGATTATAGGCATGAGAAACACAAGGCTTGGTAACAAAAATTCATGCAGGTGTATTGCCTTAGGCAAAGGAAGGAGGCATATTTAACCCCATCCTAAAGGCGAAACATAGGTGCAACACAGAGAAACAAGATTAGTGTTTAAGAAGACAGCTGGTGTTATCCTTGACACTACAAACTTTCAAGCCAGACTTACTTCTTAGAAGTTGTTCTTGTTCAGCAATGGCCAGGAGTTTGTTGGGTCCCAGAGTTAGCAGAAGTGAAGCTTTACATGGCCTCAGCAATTGGGAAACAGTACTGTGAGTCCTTGGTGGCAGTCAGGGCCTTCTTGAAACATTTGTCATTTTTTCAAAGGTTCCTCACGTTCCCTAGGTTTTCTCTATAAGAAAAGATCAATTTCAAGTGAAAACATGAAACTTTGGAATGAAAATCACACTGCTGGGTCCTTCCTTAGACATAAGGATTAGAATCATTAAGAATTAGAGATGTGATATGTAAATTTATATTTTTAACAAATTCTCCCAGGAAATCTTGATGCTTTGCCAAATGTAGTCATGGTTGCAAATTCATACTATGTAGTTACTGCCTTTCTGATCCATTAAAAAGACTTAAACTGGAAGGACAGTCAGAAAGTGACAATAACTTATTTACCTAAATTTTTAGAGGAAAAAAATGTTGATTAAATTTAAAAATCACTTAAAAATTACTTTGAAACCACAATTAAGACTCTTCCAACTAAAAAGAAATCAGTAGATATACAAATTCTATTCAACTTCATTATAAAAAGCTTTAGGTATGACAATAATATCAAGAAAGATCCACATAAGTGAGTTTTTTATGGCAAATTAATCTTTAGTTGTAGAGTATCCATTTAATACTGTAAGCACATTAAGCAAAGTCATATGTAAGATAATCTCTTTGGGCTTAATTTCTCTTAATGGATTTTGATGAAAAGCCTTAGAGTAATTCTGATTCATATTTAATTCTCAAAGGACACAGATAGCCCAGAGAGTTATCAAGTTAAATGCAACTAATCCTAAAATACTTTTAGTATTGGAAACTGATGTGATATTGAAATTGATATTGAAATTTGGATCTCAGTTTAAAGGACATGTTTAAATTTCTTATCAAATATCCATTTACTATTAATTTCCTAAATGTCAAATACCACTTTAATTTTGAAGGCTAATATATTTTTATAAATATATGTGTGTATGTGTAAGTATAAATGTATGTGTATATATATATATATATATATATATATATATGTATATATGTATGTTACCTTGTATTTTAGAATGCTTTTTGAAATTATAATGACATAAAATCCTGTTGGTGATGTTTCACATCAAGAGTTAAGTAATTGGTTTAATTTTCAGTATCAACACTTTTCAACATACTAAGTGAATTCTGATTCTAATATTCAAAATATACAGTACTTAAGGCAAAAACCACATGTTTTTCTACCCTTAAGTTAGTTTTTTACAATGGTACCATAAAAAATAATATCTTCATTAATTTAGAAAGCAGTGATATATTCTCATAGCATCTACTCATATATTCCACTCACTTTTGCAAAAGATTTTAATAATGTCAACTTTAACCTACACCAGTGATTCTCAAAGCATGGTTCCCAGACCAGCAATATCAATATCATCAAAGACCTTGTTGGAAATGTACATTCTTGAAGTCCTCTCAGAATTAATTAGAAAGTCTGGGTTCTAGCAGTTCACATTTCATATCATTTAATGTAGATACAAAATTAAAGAAATAGAAGTATTTTTTCCTTGTAATAAGAATTTAAAATTTGCTCTCTGAACAACTTTCATATATGACATGCTGCTGCTGCTGCTAAATCGCTTCAGTCGTGTCCAACTCTGTGCGACCCCGTAGACAGCAGCCCACCAGGCTCCCGCGTTCCTGGGATTCTCCAGGCAAGAACACTGGAGTCGGCTGCCATTTCCTTCTCCAACGGACTTCCCTGGTGGCTCGGGCAGTACAGCGTCTGTCTACAATGCGTCTGTCTACAATGCGGGAGACGCTGGTTCGAGCCCTGGGCTGGGAAGATCCCCTGGAGAAGGAAATGGCAATCCACTCCAGTTTTTAAGTGAAAAGTGAAAGTGAAGTCGCTCAGTCATATCTGACTCTCCACGACCCCATGGACTGCAGCCGACCAGGCTCCTCCACCCATGGGATTTTCCAGGCAAGAGTACTGGAGTGGGTTGTCATTGCCTTCTCCGAGGACATATAGCAGTGTTAATTACATTTATCAAGCTATGCAGCACATCCCTAGTAATTAATACCTTATAACTGGAAGTTTGTACCTTTAATTGCCTTCATCCAGTTTCCCCTCCCCGATTCCTGCCTCTGGTAACCACAAACCTGATTTTCTGAGTATTTTTTGAAGTGTAACTGACCTGTGTTTTCATTTTTTGTACATTCAGCTTTCACACGCACTTCAAAGGACACAGTTGGTGCAAAAGTAGGAGAGTGCTTATATATGTAGCCCTGAAAAACTAGCTTAACATAAAATGAACACATTAAACTGTTTTTCTAGTGATGGAACTTAGAACTCATCCTGAAAAAAATAAGGGGAAACAATTGGAAGTCAGTAAAGATGTTGACAAATAACTTATCACTACTAGGGCAGCAAACTTTCCTACCTTTCATGACCAACCAATAGGCAAAATTTAACTTTTTTGGGAGGGGGAGAGAGGGCAGCAAACTGCAGCAAGTTTCCCAACCAGGGATTGAATCTGTGGCCTCTGCAGTGGAAGCATGAAGTCTTCTGGATGAACCAGTAAGTCTCAAGCCAAAATTTTACTTTAGGGCAGTTCTGTATTAGTCTATTAGGTGATACGATGTCTGTGGTTGTTTCAAAATACTGGGGGGAGTGGGCAGATGACAGAAGAGTCGATCAGAGAAGATTGGTTATTGATAATTGAAGTTGAATGAGAGGAGGTACACTCATCCTTCTACTTTGATATAGATTTTAAATGTTCCATTATATAAAATTTAAATAGCAATGATGATAAGAAAAAGAAAAGAAGATCTCTCTGCCTGCTGTCTGGAGAGCAACAGCAGAAAAGGGAATGAATTTGGAGACTGTCTCAGTGGCTCAGTCATGAAACTATGGCAGTGCAGTTAAAGCGCAGAGTTGGAAACAAAAGGACTCACAAGTAGACTGGATGGGGTGCAGTGAGGGTGGAGGAAAGAGAATCATCAGAGATGACTACGGTTTACCCTCCCAGGAAGAAGTAGCACTTTTTTTCTGTGTTAAATATTTTAAATAATCTATGAAAATTATAAATATAAAATCTGTTTGAAGTATACATGCAGTGCTGCCACAAATGCAACTCTAGAAGTCACAAATTTATATTTCCTTTATATAAACATCACTCCCTAAAGCTGTATACTCCACATCCTAGACACCTGTTGGCAACCTCACTAGACATTGCTGAGTGCTCATATTAAACTTGTTATCTAAAATAGTGTCCTTCACCATTATGCTTTTCATTAAAAGTATTTTAGCTAGTTTTGGACCTTTCATATTCCATACAAATATTCCAGACTTAAAAATGACTTGACTTTTTATTAGAATGCTTATAGATTTTTGTAGTGTTTAGATCAATATGGGGAATATTGCTATGTTTATTACACTGCATATCCCTACATTTCTTCATCTATTTAGGTCTTTGCACTTTCCAATAAAGTTTCCCCCCCATCAGCCTGCATGGTATTAATTGGATGTCATGATAGTATGGTTTCTGAGTTGGCCTACCGGTGTATTATGAAGATATGTAGTTGACTGAATCCTAGAGGCAGCTTTTTGCAAAACTGAGGTATAAGGTGGAGAAAGCCAGGCAAATCACATGTCCTTTCAGCCTTTTTATTTATCTATTTACCTTGGTCTTTATCTTTATCTATCTATGTCAGGATGCTCTGACATAACCAGGGATATTATAAAGAAATTTTATCTGGACCCACCTAAGCATAAATAGTGTTTGCTTCAGATGCACGTGCACGCGTGCACACACACACACACACACACATATATATATACACATTTTTTTAAACTACAAATCACCTCATTGTCTTACCATCAAGGTGAACTTTCTCCATGACTTCCTTTTGTAGGAAAAGTTAAATTGAAAACTGGGCTGAATTTGAAGAAAGTTTAGCTATGTGGTGATAATGCCATGTAGATCACCACTTTCTATTACCTACAGAATAAGAAATTTTGAATTTAGACCTAAAAGAAACCGTATACTATAAGTCTACACCTTCTACAGTTTAAAAGCAAGGCAAAGAAATAAATGAAACCCCCCCTGACCCCTGGGGCTTCCCCGGTGGCTCAGTGGTAAAGACTCCACCTGCAATGCAGGAGCCACAGGAGACGTGGGTTTGATCCCTGGGTTGGGATGATCCCCTGGAGAAGGGCATGGCAACCCATTCTGGTATGCCTGCCTGGAGAATCCCATGGACAGAGGAGCCTGGGATACTGGGCTATGGTTCATAGGGTCCCAAAGTGTTGATCATGACAGAAGTGACTTAGCCTGCACGCACGCCCCTGATTCCTAGTTGTAAATACTGTAATACTTATAAAGGACATGAGTTGGTAATAAAGAAGCCCTCTGCAAAAACTCAAAGAGGGTGGGATATTGCTGGGCATAGAATAGTTTGGTTTTAGTTTTCTATTTTCACCCAGCAGTCCTGGCTTCGAAGCTAGCTATATTAATAATATTCTCTTAGGAAGCTCAAGGTAGAGTAAAAACAAGTTCTAGGACTTTACTGTTTGTGCTACTTCACTCAAAATAGGGCAAAACTGTTTCTTCCTAAGAGCCCTAAAATACTGCATTTGTACAAAGTACTTTTCTCAGCTAAGTTCTTTAAGTTTACAGGATTTTTTTTCTCAACTTACATATTGGTTATTAACTGCTCATATAGTTCTAGTCTGGATGGGGAAAGTATAAAAATTCTCCTCATTCTTTTTTTTTTCTCACACTCTGGTTATTAATATGAATGCAGATGTTAAATTAAGGAAAGATAGGATAACTATTTGTTTGACAATTAACTCAAAAATGCTCATATTCTAAAATATTTACTTGGATGGAGTCTTTAAAATTTTAGTTACATTAGCAACTACATGAAGGCAATGAAATAGAGGAAAGATGTATTCCTATTTCCCCAATATAGTCTCCTGGAGACTGATTCAAGTATAAACTTAAGATGAAATTGAAAACAATTCCCTCTTTAAATAACATTTTATTCTATTTATCAATTCCTTATTACATGAATCATAAATAATTTATTAATTTAAAATAAAGAGAAAAATATTGATGGAAGATGTTAGAAGTGTGATACATCAAAACAATATTTCAAAAAGCTTTGAAATCACTGATCTAAAAGTTTTGAAATTACTGACCTCATTAGTCATAATAATCACATACTTCAGGAAATGGCTACATTTTTGTTTTCACTCTAGACAAGCTTTATTCAACACAAAGGTAAGGACTTTGTTTTCTAAATGGAACATATTACATCCTTATTCTCTTCACTGGAACAGAATATGTTAATTTTCTCTTGCCTGTTTTAGTCAGCACTATATTTATATAAACAAATTCCAACTTAATATTTTTTCCAAGTAGTCTTCCTTAGAGTTCAGACAATATTTGGAAAGTAAAAGTAGAAATTTACTTTTACAAATGTTGGGGAAAACAAAGACATAAATACAAAAGGAGCTATTCCCACAAAAGTATTTAAGTAAGTATTCTAAATAGTCACAGAAGAACAAAACCACAAAGTTTTGTATACAGTTAAAGCAATAAGTTTGATTGAACCCATGACCTTTGATATATACAACCCAGAGTTCTATCTGTGGTGTGCATATTGAAGATGGGAGAGGACAAAAAGGAAACTATATAAACTAAAGAAACACAAAATAAATATATAGTGGTTTAAAAATATGTCCCCAAATTCTTTGATATTGCTTCCATCAAGAAACGGGGCTATGTTCCCTCCCCTTGAAGCTTTTAACAAATAGAACATAATATATGTGACATGGCAGTGCTGTGGCTCCTGAGGCTTGGTTAGAAAAGGCCATGTGGCTGCAGCTGGCATCTCTGGAGACACACGCTCTGAGAACCTTCACTTAACATATAGAAAGACCATGGTCAAAGTCCATCACGGGAGAGAGAGAGATGCCCACAAAGCTTTTTGAATCTCCGTAGCTCAGGTACCAGACACTTGAAGAACACAAAGATGACCCCACCACTATCTGACTGTAAGTCAGTGAGAGACCTTGAGCAAACTACCTACCTGAGCCCAAACCCTAGATTTGCAAATTGAATGAATGGTGGTTATTCTTGTATGCCACTGTTTAGGATGGCTTGTTACATGGCAATATAATGATGAATATAGATAGCCATACTTCAATACTTTGGCCACCTGATGCAAAGAACTGACTCATTGAAAAAGACACTGATGCTGGGAAATACTGAGGACGGGAGGAAAAGGGGATGACAGAGGATGAGATGGTTGGATGGCATCACCGACTCAATAGACGTGAGTCTGAGTGAACTCCGGGAGTTAGTGATGGACAGGGAGGCCTGGTGTGCTGCAATCCATGGGGTTGCAAAAAGTGGGACACGACTGAGCAACTGAACTGAACTGATGTACAGCCATTGTGTGGGCATACTGAGTTGTTTCTGTTGCGTCTGACTCTTTGCGACCCCATGGGATTGTAGCCCACCAGGCTCCTCTGTCTGTGGGATTCTCCAGGCAAGAATACTGGAATGGGTTGCCATGCCCACCTCCAGAGAATCTTCCCAACCCAGGGATCGAACCCACATTCTCTTCCATCTCCTGCATTGGGAGGTGGATTCTTCACCACTAGTGCCTCCTGGGAAGACCATAACCATTGTAGGTAAATGTAAAACAATGACTTTTTCACACTCCTAAGCAGAATTACCATAAATATTATATAAATTAGATGTCAACCTAACAATAAAAACATTCAAGGTAGATGCTGACATAATTTATTTTCCAACAGTGAAAGAATTATCAATTGTTTCCTTATGTTATCAGTATGACTAATCGCTATGATTTCAAGATTACTATTTCTCTATTTTTATGCCATATTTTTTGAATAGCACTACTACTTGTAATCAGAATGTAAGAATATGATTTATTCTATATTTTTCTTGCTGAAAATAAGTGGCTCTTCATTAATCTGTCAAAGTTCTTCCCTAAGAAAATTGTGTTGTTTCCTTATTATAATTTCCATTAACATATTCTATGTAATGTTCTTTCTTAATTGAATTATTGGTACAAAAAGTGCCTCCATCTTCTTTTAATAACTGCTGCCTTCCATGATCATAGTTCTGCTTTTCTAAATCAGGTGCAATGTAAAACTAGGACTCAATTTTGTAATATTTCAGTACAGATTCCCTGTCATCCTCCTTTAGGTTTTTTTGTGTGTGATAGTTAACCCTTATTTCTAATTCCAGTAAAATGCAAAATTAAAAATCCAGATGCTCTCTCATTCTTTTGTTTAAATTACACTTGTCATTTATTTCTTTTTTAAAACTTTTCATGGGATTATAATTGATTTACAATGTTGTATTAGTTTTAGGTGTACACTAGTGAATCAGTTATACATACACATATTATTGTTGTTCAGTTGCTCAGTCGTGTTTGACTCTTTGCCACCCCATGGATTACAGCATTGCAGCCTTCCTTGTCCTTCAGTATCTTCTGGAGTTTTCTCAAACTCATGTCCATTGAGTTGATGATGCCATCCAACCATCTCATCTTCTGTTGCCTACTTCTCCTGCCCTCACTCTTTCCCAGAATTCAGAGTCTTTTCCAATGAGCAGGCTCTTTGCAACAGGTGGTCAAAGTATTGGAGCTTTAGCATCAGTCCTTCCAATGAATATTCAGAGTTGATTTACCTTAGGACTGACTGGTTTGATCTCCTTGCTGTCCAAGGGACTCTCAAGAGTCTTCTGTCAGAAAAGATCAATTATTTGGCTCTCAGCCTTCTTTATGGTCCAACTCTCATGTCCATACATGACTACTGGAAAAACTATGGCTTTGACTATACAGACTTTTGTCAACAAAGTGATGTCTCTGCTTTTTAACATGCTAAGTTTGTCATAGCTTTCCTTTCAAGGAGAAAGCATCTTTTAATTTCATAGTCTGCAATGATTTTGGAACCCAAGAAAATAAAATCAGTCACCATTTCCACTTTTCCTCCATATATTTGCTGTGATGGCGCCAGATGCTATAATCTTAGTTGTTTGAATATTGAGCTTTAAGCCAACTTTTTCACTCTCCTCTTTCACCTTCATCAAGAGGTTCTTTAGTTCTTCTTCACTTTCTGCCCTTAAAGTAGTATCATCTGCATATCTGAGATTGTTTATATTTCTCCTGGCAATCTTGATTTTGTCTCGTTATTCATCCAGCCTAGCCTTTTGCATGAGGTACTCTGCATATAAGTTAAATAAGCTGGATGACAATGTACAGCCTTAACATACTCCTTTCCCTATTTTGAACCTTTCCTTTGTTCCATGACTGGTTCTAATTGCTGCTTCTTGACCTGTATACAGGTTTCTCAGGAGACAAATAAGATGGTCTGGTATTCCCTTCTCTTTATAAATTTTCCAATTTGTTGTGATTCACACAATCAAAGGCTTTAGTGTAGTCAGTGAGGCAGAAGTATATGTTTTCCTGGAATTCACATTATCCACTACCTTTTGTGTTTTTTTCTCATATAGGTCATTACAGAGTATTGAGTAGAGTTCCCTGTGCTATACAATAGGTCCTGATTATCTGTTTTATATATTATATATATATATATATATCAGTGGCTCTATTTCTGTTTTGTAAATAAGATCATTTGTGCCATTTTTTAAAGATTCCATATTTGTCTTCCTCTATACGACTTAACTTCACTCAGTATGACAATCTTTAAATCCATCCATGTTGCTGCAAATGGAATTATTTCATTCTTTTTAATGACTGGGTAATATTCCATTGTGTATATATACCACACCTTCTTTATCCATTCCTTTGTCAATGGACATTAGAGTTGCTTCTGTGTCCTGGCTATTGTAAATAGTGCTGTAGTGAACATTGGAATGCATGTATCTTTTTGAATTACAGTTTTCTCTGGATACATGCCCAGGAATGGGATTCCTAGATCATACGGTTGCTTTATTTTTAGATGTTAAGGAACCTCCATACTATTCTCCAAAGTGTCTCTACCAATTTACATTCCCACCAACAGGGTAGGAGGGTTCCTTTTTCTCCACACACTCTTCAACATCATTTGTAATTTTTTGATGATAGCCATTCTGACCAGTGTGAGGTGATAACTCGTTATAGTTTCATATGGATTTCTCTAATAATTAGTGATTTTGAGCACCTTTTCATGTTTTTTTGACCATCTATATGTCTTCTTTGGAGAAATGTCTATTAAGATTTTCCACCCATATTTTGTGGATTGTTGTTGTTGTTGTTGTTTTTTTTTTTTGATATTGAGCTGCATGAGCTGTTTGTATATTTTGGAAATTAATCCCAAATTCTTATAAATGTCACCCTGTTGGTTGCTTTGTTTGCAAATATTTTTTCCCTTTCTGTGGGTTGTGTTTTAAGTTTGCTTATGGTTTCCTTTGTTGTGCAAAATCTTCTAAGTTTACTTCAATTCAGTTCAGTTCAGTCGCTCAGTCGTGTCCAACTCTTTGCGACCCCATGAATGGCAGCACGCCAGGCCTCCCTGTCCATCACCAACTCCCAGAGTTCACTCAAACTCATGTGCATTAAGTCAGTGATGCCGTCCAGCCATCTCATCCTCTGTCGTCCCCTTCTCCTCCTGTCCCCAATCCCTCCCAGCATCAGGGTCTTTTCCAATGAGTCAACTCTTCACATGAGGTGGCCAAAGTACAAAAGCATCAATTCTTTGGTGCTCAGCCTTCTTCACAGTCCAACTCTCGCATCCATACATGCCCACAGGAAAAACCATAGCCTTGACTAGACAGACCTTTGTTGGCAAGGTAATATCTCTGCTTTTCAATATGCTATCTAGGTTGGTCATAACTTTCCTTCCAAGGAGTAAGCGTCTTTTAATTTCATGGCTGCAGTCACCATCTGCAGTGATTTTGGAGCCCAGAAAAATAAAGTCTGACACTGTTTACACTGTTTCCCCATCTATTTCCCATGAAGCGATGGGACCAGATGCCATGATCTTAGTTTTCTGAGTGTTGAGCTTTAAGCCAACTTTTTCACTCTCCACTTTCACTTTCATCAAGAGGCTTTTGAGTTCCTCTTCACTTTCTGCCATAAGGGTGGTGTCATCTGCATATCTGAGGTTATTGATATTTCTCCCAGCAATCTTGATTCCAGCTTGTGCTTCTTCCAGCCCAGCGTTTCTCATGATGTACTCTACATACAAGTTAAATAAGCAGGGTGACAATATACAGCCTTGACATACTCCTTTTCCTATTTGGAACCAGTCTGTTGTTCCATGTCCAGTCCTAACTGTTGCTCCTGACCTGCATATAGGTTTCTCAAGAGGCAGGTCAGGTGGTCTGGTATTCCCATCTCTTTCAGAATTTTCCACAGTTTATTGTGATCCACACAGTCAAAGGCTTTGGTGTAGTCAATAAAGCAGAAATAGATGTTTTTCTAGGTCTTATTTATTTATTTTTGCTTTTATATCCATTAATCTAGGAGGTAGAACCAAAAACATATTGCTGACATTTATGTCAGTGTTCTGCCTATGTTTTCCTATAGAGTTGTATATTATCCTGCCTTATGTCGTTAGTCGATTTTCAGTTTATGTTTGTATATGGTGTTAGAGTGTTCATGTCATTCTTTTATATGTAGCTGTCCAGTACCACTTACTGAAGACACTGTCTTCTCCATTGAGTCACTGTATTCTTGCCTCCTTTGTCATAGATTAGTTGACTGTGGGTGTGTGGGTTTATCTCTGAACTTTCTATCCTGTACCATTGACCTATATTTCTGTTTTTGTGCCACTATCAAACTATTTTGGTTACTGTATCTTTGTAGTATAGGCTGAGGTCAGGGAGTCTAATTCCACCAGCTTTCTTTTTCTTTCTCAAGATTGCTTCGGCTAATTTAGAGTCTTTTGTGTTCCAAGCTAATTGTAAACGTTTTTGTTCTAATTCTGTGAAAAATGCTTTTGGTAATTTGATAGGTATTGCATTGAATCTATAGATCACTTTGGGTAGTATAGTCATTTTCACAACTTGGAATTTTCCAGTTCAAGAACATGGTATATCTCTCCATCTATTTATGTCATCTTTGAGTTCTTTCATCAACACCTCATAGTTTCCTGAGTACTGGTCTTTTGCCTCCTTATGTAGGTTTATTCCTAGATATTTTAGTCTTTTTGATACAATGATAAATGGGATTTTTTGGTGTGTGCTTAATCTCTCTGATATGTTGTTGTTAGTATAGAGAAATGCAAGGGACTGCTGTGTATTAATTTTATATTCTATGTTTAGTATCATGTCATCTGCAAACAGTGACGATTTTATTTCTTCTTTTCCTATTTGGATTCCTTTTATATCTCTTTATTCTCTAATTGCCATGGCTAGAACTTTAAAAATTACGTTGAATAAAAGGAGTGAAAGTGGACATCCTTGTCTTGTTTCTGATTTTAGAGGAAATGCATTTATTTTGTCACCATTGAGAATGATAGCTGTGGGTTTGTCATATATGGCCTATACTGTGTTGAGGTAGGTTTCCTCTATGCCCACTTTCTTGAGAATTTTTATTATGATAAGTATTATTTGTTTCTTACTTGTGTAAGTTAAAATATTGTGAGGATTTTACTTGCTTCCAGGCATTTGAGCAGATCAGACATTTAATTGATTCTATGGGTCTGAAATCAACTGAGTTAAGTTTAAGTCTTGTCGTAGTTAGCTTCTACAGAGTAACTAACACATCCGGGACTTAAAACAACTATTGTTTAGCTCCTGATTGTGTGGTTGGTTAATTTGGGTTGCCTGAGCTAGACAGTTTTTTGGTCTGGGCTGATTTCTCAGACATGCAAGCTAGTAGAATTACATGTTTTATACAAAATTGGTGTCTTACCAAACACCTAATTCCTTTCATTTTCAGCTTTTGATTTCCACTTATTTGCAAAAATAAGGAAAAGAAATTTTCACAATTATTATAAATGTGAATTGATAACTTGAGACAGTTATCTGAGCAAACACAATAATCCTTCAAAAACACCATAGTTGTTAAAAAAGGAGAAATGTTCATTGATAAACCATCCCTAGTCTGGATAAAAAAAAAAAAAATTAAACAGACACAAGAAAACTAAATCATTGCCTTCAGATCAGATCAGATCAGATCAGTCACTCAGTCGTGTCCAACTCTTTGAGACCCCATGAATCGCAGCACGCCAGACCTCCCTGTCCATCATCATCTCCCGGAGTTCACTCAGACTCACGTCCATCGAGTCAGTGATGCCATGCAGCCATCTCATCCTCTGTCGTCCCCTTCTCCTCCTGCCCGCAATCCCTCCCAGCATCAGAGTCTTTTCCAATGAGTCAACTCTTCGCATGAGGTGGCCAAAGTACTGGAGTTTCAGCTTTAGCATCATTCCTTCCAAAGAACACCCAGGGCTGATCTCCTTCAGAATGGACTGGTTGGATCTCCTTGCAGTCCAAGGGACTCTCAAGAGTCTTCTCCAACATCACAGTTCAAAAGCATCAATTCTTCGGCGCTCAGCCTTCTTCACAGTCCAAATCACTGCCTTAAGACTCATTAAATTCTTAAGAGTTTCTTCTTTTAGAAGCTTCTTTCTATCCTCTAAATCTTTTTCGTAGAATATTTTCTTCTTTGATGCTTAACTACCAACTTATGCTGTACAGAAAGATTCTACTATGATTTGGCCATAGAGAGAGAACTTTCTATTAGTCAGAATATATTCTGTGTTGTGAATTTCTGAGACAGCAAAACTCATTGGAAAAAAGATCTGTGTAAAAATTAAATAAGCTAGAATGATGTTCCCTCATAGAAAATAAAAAATTATTTTGCTCCAATCATTCACTGCTTTTAAGAGAAAAACAATGTATTTCTATCTCACAAGTAGATTATAATTAAAAGAAGAGAACTATCATTTTGAATTTCACTTATTCATATGTTACCTTATAAGAAGATCAACTGTACTAACACAATATTTTTCTATAAAATGATTCACTTCTTAAAATCAGTTCTACATTAATCTCATCCTAAATAATAATGTTTATGAAATCACAAATGAACTGCATTACTCATTATTTTCTAATATACATGATCTTTAAGACATGATATCTAATAGAAAATCATTCTATAAATCATCTCAGATTTATATAACACTATATAACACCCTTTTGTATAACATTACATAACACCCTTAGGATATTGTATCTTGGAAAACAGTAATCAAAATGCTTACAATTGAGATTTAAGAGCAAGATTTTCCTTTACTTGATGCTATATTCAGTAAGAAGAGTTGTGGTAATGACAGTGAATATTGATGGCAAATTCATAGTATTGAAAGTAATGTGGAATAATTAGTTCAGTTCTCAGAATTATATATTTAAAGCATTATGAATAAACTAAGCATATTTCTAATCAAAGTGTTAAAAATTAGACCAGGTTTGGAGCAACAGATTTTCCTGCAATTGAAGGTATTCACGCAAAGGTAGAATGAGTAATTGCCAAAGAAGTGTGCGTGGACTACAAGCATTAGTACACAAGTTCCAGGGCTCCTTGTGAGATTCGTATTCTGTCATTTTCTCATTGCTTTGAGCCACTGAAAAATACCTTTGATTTTTAATATAGGTATTAAAATTCATTTTTGATGTATTTCATAGGAAAGAAAATTTCAGAAATCTATTGTGGTTGTTTCTTACGATGTTTAATAATAATATAACAATTTCATAAATACAGACTTTCAATGATACAAATATTTGTTTTTCATACTGTAAATGTGAATTTTTGAGTTAAGTACATTACATCAACACAATTATTTGCAGTATATACTTTTTTTTTTTTTTTTTTTGGTTAACCCATTTTAGCTGACAAGCCAGATGCTAGAAAACAGATGGATTATAAAACCATTTTGACATTCCAGTATAGTTGAAATTTTATGAATCGCTTGATGATTAACTTGATAATCTATGCAAGCAATACAGCCATATCTGTATTCAACAAGATTTGATTCAAATGAAGAATGATGAATCATATGAGAATGATACACTCAAAGAGAATCTCAGATCTCAAAAATTTGTTTTCAAATTCACACTATTTATTATTTCAATTTTAGCTAAAGTACAATTCAGTTTCTCTCTTCCTCCAAACTTTAATCCTGTACTTAAATTCTCGGGTGTGGGGTAAGATTTATATCAATATGTTAAGTTTGATGTGACCTAGGTATAATTTCCCAAATTTGTATTGGACTATAGAAGTAAAATATATCTATATTGGGCTTATAGCATTTACTTTTTACATCAGATAATGAGAGCACTGGTAAAAAAAAAAAAAAAAGTAAGTTGATTGAATATCGTGTGTGTTTGTGTGAAATCTGTGCTTCAAATCAGTAGAATTTAAATTTAGCTCTTATATAACAAGCATAGAAACATCTAATTTAAGTCAGAATAACATACAAAAGAAAATGTCTTTGAATTTTGAATGTTAACAGTCTAGTAAAATATTTTAATTAACTAGTAAATAACTGATCATTAAGTTAGGTAAACTTCTGGCTTTGAAGTGAATTTGATATTATGTTGCATATCTCATAATAAATACCTCATTTTTCTTCTAAAAATGAATTCACAAAATATAGGCCTGTAAAAATTTATTATATTTTAATTATTGTTACCTCACTTTATTCCATTTTTATCAGAAGTGACACGGAATGCTACTAAAGCTGAAAAACTGTTCTTTTTAAGTCGATCTATCTGGTCAGTATTAATCCAAAGGAGAATAAATTTCATGTATCATTTATAGTTGTTTTTGAAACATGCCAAGTAATTCATAATAATGATTTTAGGCAGTCACCCAAACTGTAATGTAAGTGTTTTTTCTAAATTGCAAATTATTTAAATTTCAAATATTTATAATATATGTTGTAATGTCTTTCAGTAAGTATATCTTTCAGTGTTTTAAAATTAGAATAAGTCAATGGTTGTATAATGCTATACATACACAACAAAAAATCCAATTTTACACTTTAAATGGGTAAATTGTAAGGTATATGAATTATGTCTCAGTAAAGTTGTTTACTTTGGAAATGTAATATCTATTAGAAAGTAATATGTATAGAAAGTAATATCTATTGGAAAAGACCCTGACGGTGGGAAAGATTGAGGGCGGGAGGTGAAGGGGATGACAGAGGATGAAATGGTTGGATGGCATCACCGACTCAATGGACATGAGCTTGAGTAAACTCCAGGAGTTGGTGATGGACAGGGAGGCCTGGAGAGCTGCAGTCCTTGGGGTCGCAAAGAGTCAGACACGACTGAGCGACTGAACTGAACTGAAAGTTGTTTATACTTTTTTTTCTTGCATCTGATGTATGATACCAAACTGTATGGTTTATCATACAGTTCTCTATATTCCCTTGCTATTTCTCATGGCTATGATTTTATTCTCTCCCACTCAGGCACTGTGCTTTGTACATATCTTTATTATGAATAGCCATATAGATTTTTTGACTTATTTATTTTTAATTGAAGGATAATTGCTTTACAATATTGTGTCGGCTTCTGCCATACAACAACATGAATCAGCCATAGGTGTACACATGTACCCTCCCTCTTGAACCTCCTCTCATCCTGTCCCACCCCTTTAGGTTGTCACAGAGCCCTGGTTTCAGTTCTCTGATCATTCAGGAAATTCCCACTGGCTATCTCTTTTACTTCTGATAGTGTATACATTTCCATGCTACTCTCTCCATTTGTCTCACCCTGACCTCCTCTACCCTGTATCCTCGGGTCTTTTCTCTTTGTCTGCATCTCCATTGCTTCCCTGCAAATAAGTTCATCAGTATCATCTTTCTAGATAGATTTTAAAATAATTATTTAATATCTTTTTTCTTTACTAAAGTGCATGTGATCATTTGACAATAGAACTTGTGGTTTCTTTTTATATCATTAATACTTAACAAGGTAAATAATACATGATAATAAATGTTTGCTATAAAAATTAATTAGCTCATATTAAGGAGTTAATCGGGCTTCCTCCCTGGCACTAGTAGTAAAGAATCCACCTGCCAGTGCAGGAGACACACGAGATGTGAATTTGATCCCTGGGTCAGGAATATCCCCTGGAGGAGGAAATGGCAACTCATTCCATTATTCTTGCTGGGAGAATCTCATGGACAGAGGAGCCTGGCATGCTATACAGTCCACTGGGGTCGCAAACAGCTGGACATGGCTGAACATCTGAGCAATAACAAAGAGTTAATTATTATTAATAGCCTCAGTACTTAATAACACTAAAAGTGAAAATACACAGTTTTTACATATACTATGAAAAAAAAACAGAAACCAAATGTTGATTATATGGATAGGTTTCAAGTTACATGGATATAAACATACACATTCCACATGAAAATGATTCAAAGTTTCAACATCCTCTCTGTACCAAGCTTACTCCAAAATATGCCTGATCAATTTTCTGGAAAGCCTGCTCTTGTTGCAATGAAAACCTGCTTAAAAAAAAAAAAAAAAAATCACAGCAATCAAAATTACATTTGGAGCCCTGCCAGCTTGCTTTTGGTTTCTACCATGAGAAACTCTTCTTGAGTATATTTGATAATTTCTCTATATCACCACCCAAAGTTTGGCAGATTTCCTAGACAGGCAGTAACATACCTGAACATCCAAATCAAAGAAAAAGAATTAGTGAAGCTATAAAGCAAATAAATGGGATAATATTCTGTTAATAGGCTAACAGTTGAATAAAATTTCCCTTTTTCTTTATAATATGACCTAAGTATTTAACATACAATATGGATTATGAGGGGGTTCCCTGGTGGCTCAGACAGTAAAGAATCTGCCTGCAATGCAGCACACTGTGATTCTATCCCTATGTCGGGAAGAACCCTTGGAGAAGGGAATACCCACTGCAGTTTTCTTGCCTGGCGAAGCTCATGGACAGAGGAGACTGGTGGGCTACAACCCATGGGGTTGCAAAGAGTTGGATATGACTAAGCAACTAACATTTTCACTTTCACATGGATTATGAGATATCTGATTTGCTGTTGTTATATTCATGAAAATGTTTTACTGAAATGCACCAGTGTAATTAACAAACTTAATAATTTTTTGAAAGAAAATACATTTAATTTCAAATTTAGTTATTTTAAAGAAATCATTACTTTGGACTACTTCAGTTTCAGAAATTTCCAACTTTGTTGATTCCATCTGGTAGATTTATATATCTCTTTTTTTAACAATCACCTAAATGTCACTCTCTTTCATTTGAAATCCAGCCATCTCCCAAGCAAGAAATGGGAAATGGAAACCTAGTGCAAAGTGGCTATAAAACAGTGGAACCCAGTTATATAAGTAGTTATTAAACAAATTTTATTATTCCATAATTTAAAATGTAAAAACATGATTATGTGCATTTAAATCTACTCATATAATTATGATTCATGATTTTCTGTTGTATAGCACAGCTATTCTATATCTATGGAATTATACATATTGCCTACTCTAATTATGATCATGATGAATTCAGTCCTCCCAAAGAAAAAAGACTCAACCAAATAAAAGAAAATTTTATTTTGCTAGAGAGCAAGTGTAAAATTTTAAGACTCAGATAAAAGACAATCTCATTGCAGGGCTTCCTTAGTGGCTCAGTGGTGAAAAATCCTCCTGTCAATGCAAGAGGGTTCGACCCCTGGTCTAGGAAGATCCCACATGCTTCAGGGCAACTAAACCCCTGTGCCACAACTACTGAGCCTGTGCTCTAGAGTCTGAGAACCACAACTATTGAGCCCACGTGCCACAACTACTGAAGCCCGAAGACTGGAGTCTTCTGGAGTCTGTGTTCCAGAACAAGAGAAGCCACTGCAATGAGAAGCCTCTGCAATGAGAAGCCTGTAGATGGCAGTTAGAGAGTAGCACGTGCTTGCTTGCCACAATTTTAAAAAGCCTGTGCAGCCATGAAGACTCAGAACAGAGAAAGAAAGAAAAGGAAATCTCAGTATAGACATTTGGAATATTAATTGCTTGACACTGAATTGATAACTGAAGTGAAAGTCATTCAGTCCTGTCTGACTCTTTGCGATCCCATGGACTGTAGCCTGCCAGGCTCCTCTGTCCATGGAACTCTTCAGGCAAGAAAACGTGAGTGGGTAGCTGTTCTCTTCTCCAGGGGATCTTCCAAACTCAGGGATCGAACCCAGGTCTCCCACATTGCAGGTAGCCCAAATGAAATGATAATTAAGTACAACTAAAACATTTTACTGATACCATTATAGAAACCAATGCATTCATAAATACTTTTGTGAAAAAAATCACGTTCCTAAAATATCTGCTTACATTCTAGTTTATCAATGATTTTTAAATTAATGAAAAAAAAAAAACTTAAGAGGAACTCATTTCTTTTTAAACAATTTGTAGTCCATATTAAATACTATTACTTAAAATGTCACGTTGGATCCATTTCAATAAACATGTTATACAAAATTTGTGTAACCTTTTCCATTTTATCAGCAAGAAAGAAATTCTCAGCAAACACTTTGCTTAGGGTGGCAGGGAGATTGTGACTCTGAATCATTGGCAAGTGCTAATTAGCAAAAGAGAACGCAGTTTGCAGTAAATACCTTTTTCCATAGAGAAAGTGTTGGGCAGCAAAACCCAAGTTCTTTGAACTTTATTGGCTGTTCAATAAATAGTCTTTTCATGGTAACACATACTTGGCTTTACATTAGCATTAAACAAATTATTTGTAACTCTGAGTATGTGATAAGTTTCACAGGCTTAGTTTCACAATTAGTCTTATTGCTTATACAAAAAATAATCTAAACAATTCCATAGTTTAAGCTGTTAAAGTTTTTTTTTTTAATTGAGACAATTATTCCTCTCACTGAAGTGCAGAAGGATCCAAGTTACTGATATGACTTTATCTTTATATTTATTATACAGTGAAAAAAATGCATCCTGTGTAGAGAATTACAAGGCTCTAATTTCATTGAAAGTTTCTGTGATGTCATAAACCAAAAGACTGGAAAACAAAATCTTTAAAATTCTAATATGAAAAGTTAAGAACATGTGTTCCCTGAATATGCTCTGTAACATTATATATTACTTGTTTCTTAATGGCCCATTTTCAACTTGCATATCAAAATTTGTAAATTATAAAATATTCAGAAAACGTTTAGTATTCCACTTAACAATCAGTAATAACAATTGAAAACATTCCAGTAGGAAATTATTTTATTGCCCTAGAAATAGGCAAAATCATATTAAAATTTATGACATCAACAAAAGCATCTATTAAAATGCACGTATAGTTTAAAACAATTTAATCAGGACCTACCTTTTGCAAAATGTTAGTCAATCATGATGGCAATAAATCCCAAAGTTACCCCAAAGTAATAAGAATGTCTCTGTTTAGAGTTATAAACCCTGGGTAGTTTAATATATTTTATAGGGAACAGTCACTTATAAAGAAATGTTACTACCATTCCTTATTAGTTGGGGTGAAGCTTGTGCTTAACTGTATAAGTTGTCTCCACGAATTTAATTTTCACCAGATAGAGAGACTTGATCAATGGAGTACAGTATCCTAGGAAGCAGTCATAACTCTGAATATAAGGCACTAATATTTGCAGTAGTTTGTATCCTATTCCAAGCCTCCCATACATTTGCATGTTGTATTTTAAGGTCAGATGAGCTATAAATAAAAAGATTTAAGAATTATTTTCAAACAAAACTCAGTGTGAGTTATCTGGAAACTTCACAGAAGGCACTGAGAGTTGGAGCCTCCTGTGATGAATAATGCAGTGTGTCTTTTACATATGGGTATCACAGCACAGCGTTATTACAGCACACAGAATATTTCCCCAGCCTGTGGTGGGTAACCTCAGTCTCTTCTTCGGCAGCCAGTCTGAAGCAGTAGCACAGTAGTGGCACTTAGGCGACTGCATCTAAAGCAGTGGGAGACTGGCACTGCGGTGGTAACCACAAGCACAAACGTCAGTCCTCATCCACAGCGAGTGAATGCTAGGGGCACAGTTGATGGAGAACAGTTTTAAATGTGCATGCATGAAATGCCCCACAAGGACACTTAGAAAACAGGTGAAGAGATCGTAAGGGACCAGAGATTCCCTGGAAATAGAAGAGAAGAGGAAATGTGCTTATTACTTATAATATGCAACCCCATAATGTAAGCAGTGGACTTTGATGCTTATGATGAGTCAGTGTAAGTTCATCTTTTGCAACAAATGTACTGCTCTGATGAGGGATGCTGATAATGGAGGAGGCTATGCATGTGTGGGACAGACGGTATGGGAAATCTCTATACCTTTCCCTCAATTTTGCTATGAACCTAAAATTGCTGTAAAAAAATAAAGTCTTAATTAAAAAATAAATAAATGAAAAAAAATACCACCACTCTTTCAAAATCATAGATTCCTTACATGTTTTCTTTAAAGTACATATATTGATATTACTCAGGGGAATATTGAGGGAAAAGAAAATGAAAATATACTTCCAAAACTAACCTAACAGTCCAGTAGTTAAGATTCTGTGCTTCTACTGCAGAAGGGCATGGGTTTGATCCCTGGTCAGGGAATTAAGATCCTGAATGTTGTGGGGTGTGGCCAAAAAAAGAAAATATACTTCCGCCTGTGAAATTAATTACTCTCATTATCCCTAAACATTTAGGAAACATCTGTTGTTTGCTCTTGAAAGTGATATTTCAGTTTATTGAATAAAATAGCCTAGGTAAAACTTGCTTTAGTTTCTTGTTGACAACAGGCAGAACTCATTGGCACAAATGAAAGAGTAAATATTCTGACTATGTGAGTCTTGGAAAACTTTTTTACATGGTGTTATGCACCAAAAAGATACTTTCAGCTGCAGTAATAAAATAATTTTTCTGTAATTGTTTTCAACTAGTTAAAGTCAGCTATATTAAACAATTATATAAGATTGTCTTGTCCTGGGTAATATAAAACATTAAGTTCATAGGAACTTCATAGCTTTTTCCCAAAGTACTAATGCAGATACATGTATATATGTAATATAATTTTACAGAAATGTGATCATAGCATGCTAACTCTTGTATGGTATTGTAGTCTTCTATTTTTCTTTTACTTGACTCTATTCTTTCCTTTCTTTTCTTTTTCTACTTGGCTCTATTCTTTTCTTTCTCAGATAACCTGTCTCCTTTGTTCAATGGTAACACCCCATAAGAATATCATGTGCCTATATTTTTGAATAACAATGCTTTCATTTTTATAGAAGACATGCCTAGAAGTTAGATAATATATAAGATGTCTGGATTAAAAGTTTAAATATAGATGCTTAGATTGATAGATAATTGATATATTTTAAATATATTAGTTTAATACATATTGCCAGATAATTCTTATGAGTGTAATTTACATCTTTTTCTTCATCTTCCTCTTTAAAAGCATCCTGACTCATTTAAATATGTGCAAGTCTTATGAGCAGTTTCATTATTATCAGTGAGTTTGAAGTTTATTTTCATGTTTATCAGCCCTTCCTTGTATTCCTATTTTATAGCCATTGCCTATTCTCTTTTTGAGTTGCATTCATTTTTGTATAATATAGATGATATTCATGTGGAATTGTAGGAATATCCATGACATATTAAAAATGGAAATAAAATTAAGAAAGTGCAGAGTAAGATATATTGTATAATTATTAATTTTAAAAGTCAGATAAACATCTCTCCGTATATGCATATATGCCTATAAACACTGAGTGAACAAGGAGAAAGGTGTTGAAGAGGGTCACAGCAGGCTTCTCACATTGGTTATGTGGGTGTGTAATTGTGTGTAATTTCCTTGGTTCTGTCTCGCCGAGCAAAACTTTGAAGCAACGGACAGACCAGTGTTACAGCTCATTACAGCTCAGTTTTATTTGGCAAGCAAAAGAAAATATATCCTTAAGGCATGAGAGTGGGCCGACTCAAAAGAAGTGAAGAGAAGTGAATAGACGGGCTCAATTTTGGATCCTCTTTTTGTATGTGTTTTCTCCTCCCCCTGAGCCTGCCCTATGCAAATTGGACTAGCCAGTAAGGCTGTTTGTTTCACCTGAGGTTCTCACTCCAGTCCTCAGACCTTCCTTTGTTCTATTTCCTTGGGCTTTTCCCTTCTTTGTCTTTTAGCCACCGCCATTCTGGACTCCTGTTTCCTATTCTAACTACCTGATGGCTGTACCTGAGGTGTGAAGCTGGAGGTGTGTGGGATGGTCATCTTGCATGTATACATTTTTTTACATTGTACTGATTCACTTATGTCACAAAGCACATTATGACGTTTGTACTTTAAAATCCTAAGAAGTTTTTAAAATAATAAAAGTTCTCTAATTTCAGTGATAAATGTTTCTCAGAAGATAAAAAGCATGTAATCTATTTCTCATAAAAATAATCATTGTAATAATTCTAAACACAAATGTAGGAGAGAGAGCAAGACAGAGAGATTAATCTCCCACAATGTTCTTAGGTTTGTATATTAATATCTTTATAACATTTTGAAATTGTCCTTTAGTACCAAAACATTATGGGCATGTATTTATATTTTGGTCAGTGACTTGAATGGGAAACTATCATACCATTGAAAAAGTCTTCTAGGTGTAAATTAAATAGTTTTCTCATGTGTTTGAGTTCTCATATAAAATGGATTTTCAGCTATGAATCACTGTACTGAGATTAAAAAAAATAAGAAAATCACACCACAAATTACAAATATCAAGTTGTAACATCTTGGTATTAGCAAAGACCTTGATTCAAAATACATTTATTGAGAAATCTCTCCATTGTAAAGACAGCAAAAGACTATACAATTTTTTAAATTCAGTTATACACATACACATATATTATTTTTGAGATTATTTTCCACTATAGCTTTTTACAAGATATTGACTATAGTTCCCTGTGATAAGATTATATGAAATTTGAACAGAATATGGTGAATTGTAAGGAAGGTTCAAGAAGGAGGGGACGTATGTATACCTATGGCTGATTCATTTGATATATGGCAGAAATCAACACAATATTGTAAAACAATTATGCTCCAATTAAAAATAATTATTTTTATTAAAAATTAAAATATAGGGAAATAAATATCATTTATTTGATCCAATTTGAGAGAGGTCATGATATGCCCTCCTGACAAGGGAACTGCTAAGGGGTATGAATTCTGACATTCTCCTCCTTAGAGAATGTGTAGTCATTACAGTAAAAGTATTACCTGTTTTATCTTTAACCCAGTAGTTCAAACTTTAAAAGAGTAATTAGTCAACCAGCGGTGTGATTGGGTTGCTTTACATCACTTACTTGCTCATGCTTAGTCACTTCAGTCACGTCCAGCTCTTTGCAACACTTCGGACCGTAACCCCATAGGTTCCTCTGTCCATGGAGTTTTCCAGGCAAGAATACTGGAGTGGGTTGCCGTGCTGTCTTCCAGGGGATCTTCCCAACCCAGGAATAGAACCTGTATCTACTTCATCTCTGACATTGCAGGTGGATTTCTTACCTACTGAGCCACGTGGGAAGTCCCTTTACATCACTAGGGGACTGGAAAGACTGTGGAGAAACATGTATTGACCTGAAGGATTAGGCATGCTTGAAGCAATGTGGCCATTTACTGAGGTGAAAACGCAGTGACTTCCAGTGACCTAGAGACTGGGCTAGGGTGGAACTAAGTGAAACTCTCCTCTCTGACTTCCTGGGCTTTTCAGTTTCTCATGCTTGTCCCATAAACATAATCATTCAGTGTCATTGCTCCCTAGGGTTTTACCCACCACGTTCTCCTGTTTTCTCTTCTAAGTTATCTCTTTGAGTTATGTCCATAATGTTCTGTTTTTGATAGATGACTGATGGTTCATATGTGTTGAATTAATGTAAGAATATAAAAACAAGTAGGATATAGGTAGGTATAGCTTAAACTTTTAAAGGTCCAAGGCGCCTCCAAACTGTGTATTTGAACTTATTATTTTTAGAAACTTTTAAAAGATTATATATATATATATATGTATATAAATTATTTCCTATATATTCTGTATTTTTGGGAAATAAAAATTATTTTCTTCCTTTCCTATTGTAAAGGATATGTCAGGGTATTCCCACTGAGGAAAAAAAAAGTAGAAAATTAGGCAATAAATAGTTTAATAAAGAAAAATGCAAAAAAGAAAAAAGAAAAATGCAGGATAAAAATGCAAAGGGATTAGATATTGATAGATCTGAATAGAAGATGAATATATAAAAACCACTGAAAAATATTTGTAGACCATCTGGACCAAATAAGTGGACTCATGGTATTATATTGAAATTCCACTGAACATATTTCATGACATAACCTTGAATGAGAATATATTACAACCATTATAAAGAACAAAGTAGAAATAATAAAGAATAATTCTAGATAAGTTAATGGAAAAAGCAAAACATATTTACCACAAATGTTTTGCTCATTTCTAAAAAGTTTGCAACTTTCATCGTGTCATATACAATTTTTAAAATAGTCAAATCTGCTACCCTATTTGCAATTACCTTTATGGTGTCCAAGAATAGCAAATCTTGCCCTCTCCATGTTTGAAAATAAATATTTGTGTGTGTGTGTGTGTGTGTGTGTGTTAAAAAAAATCCGTGGCTCAGTATAGACCGAATAGTATGCTGCTATTGATATCAACTGTTTTTAAGGAGTTAACTTTGACTGAAGTGACTAAGCAGCAGCAGAGCCTTATGAGACTGAAACTTTTTGGAAAGCAAGAAATTAGAAGAGAATTTTTATAAGGAGGACAATTGAGGGGTTGGTGGTCAGGAATATAAAGAGAATTATTTGGACTCTAGGATGTATGCTCTTTTTTAACCAAATACAGGCATTTCTTCAAAATCAATTTTAGTTTTTAAAAAATTATTTTACTGTATTGTTTATATTTCTTTACCATTTTATCTGCCTATACAGTTAACAGGTATTACTCTTTTAAAATTAATAACAAAAGTTTAGAAATCATAAGAAATAAGACAGTAGAGAACTGATCATTGATTCAGTTCATAAATATTATCACGGGTAGCACAAAATGTGGAGTACAATGCAAGAGTGAGTGTTTATAAAATAGAGTCTTTTATCCTTGCCAACCCTTATAATGTTTCCTTTTTAATTATGATCATCTTAGTTTATGTGAAGTGGCATTTTATGTGGTTTTAATTTCCATTGCACTAGTAAATTGTGATGTTGAATCATTTTCATGTGCTTATTGGCAATTTGTATTTCTTCCTTTGATAAATGTTACTTCAGACCCTTTCATACAATGGTGTAGCTCTTTGGCAAACAGTCTTGCATTCTTCCAAAAGTTAAATATAGAATTACCACAGAAACCAGCAATCTACCTCTAGGTTCCCAAGAAACATAAAATCACTTGAATATTCATAGCATCATCATTCATAATAGCCAAAGGTAGAGACAATCCAAATGTCCATCAACTGATGAATGAATAAATAAAATATGGTATATCCTTATAATAGAAAAAGATTCAGGCATAAAAAGAATGATTACTAATGCATGCTATAAACATGCATAAACCTAGGAAACATTATGTCATGTGGAAGTAACCAGCCACAAAATATCAAGTATTTTATTATTCCTCTTATATGAAAGTTCCAGAATTGCTAAGTTCATAGAGACTGAAGGAATACTGGTGGTTTTTTAGGTCTATGAGAATGAAGGGAAATGAGAAGTGATTGCTAAAGAGAACAGGGTTTCTTTAGGAGATGATGAAAATGTTATAAAATTGTGGTGATGGTGGTACAACTCTGAACTTATAAAAATCATTGACTTATAACCTTTAAAGGGCTTTTAAAGGATCTACCTGCAATGCAGGATACCCAGGTTTGATCCCTGGTTGGGAAGATCCTCTGGAGAAAGGAATGGCAACCCACTCTGGTATTCTTGCCTGGGAAATCCTATAAACAGGAGTCTGGAGGGCTACAGCCCATGAGGTGACAAAGAGTTGGACACAACTGAATGGCTAACATTTCACTTCAATTTTCATACCCTTTAAAAGGGAAAATTATGTTATATACAAACTGTGTCTCAATTGATGTTGTTTAGTCACTCTATTGTGTCTTGACTCTTTGCAACCCCATGGACTGCAGCGTGTCAGGCCTCCCTGTCCTTCACCACCTCCTGAAGCTTGCTCAAACTCTTGTCCATTGAGTGGGTGATGCCCCTCCAACCATCTCATCCTCTGTAATCCCCTTACCCTCCTGCCTTCAATCTTTCCTAGGTCTTTTCTAAAAGTCAGCTCTTTGTACCAGGTGGCTGAAGTATTAGAGCTTCAGCTTCAGCATCAGTCCTTGCAATAAATATTCAGGATGGATTTCCTTTAGGATTGATTGGTTTGATCTCCTTGTAGTCCTAGAGACTCTCAAGAGTCCTCTCCAATACCACAGTTCAAAAGCATCAATTCTTCAGTGCTCAACCTTCTTTATGATCCAACCCTCAATTCCATACATGACTACTGTATCTCAATAAAGTTGTCTTTTGAAACAAGAGAGAGGATAGAATCCAATGTCTTTAAAAACCTTTGACACTATGTATTTCCAAATCATTTATGTTTCTTATGAGACTGCTATGGGTTCTGGGAATGCAAGCTAATAACTGTGGTCCAGTTTGAATCTTTATTTGATATATTTATATATACATATATATATTTATATGTATAAAGATATTTATATATCTTTATATGATATATTTATTCAACAGACAATTCAAGGTGTTTGCCATGGAATAATTAATCAGATCAGATCAGTCGCCCAGTCGTATCCGACTCTTTGCGACCCCATGAATCACAGCATGCCAGGCCTCCCTGTCCATCACCAACTCCCGGAGTTGACTCAGACTCACATCCATCAAGTCAGTGATGCCATCCAGCCATCTCATCCTCTGTCGTCCCCTTCTCTTCCTGCCCCCAATCCCTCCCAGCATCAGAGTCTTTTCCAATGAGTCAACTCTTCGCATGAGGTGGCCAAAGTACTGGAGTTTCAGCTTTAGCATCATTCCTTCCAAGGAAATCCCAGGGCTGATCTCCTTCAGAATGGACTGGTTGGATCTCCTTGCAGTCCAAGGGACTCTCAAGAGTCTTCTCCAACACCACAGTTCAAAAGCATCAATTCTTCGGCGTTCAGCCTTCTTCACAGTTCAACTCTCACATCCATACATGACCACAGGAAAAACCATAGCCTTGACTAGATGAACCTTTGTTGGCAAAGTAATGTCTCTGCTTTTGAATATGCTATCTAGGTTGGTCATAACTTTCCTTCCAAGGAGTAAGCGTCTTTTAATTTCATGGCTGCAGTCACCATCTGCAGTGATTTTGGAGCCCAGAAAAATAAAGTCTGACACTGTTTCCCCATCTATTTCCCATGAAGTGGTGGGACTGGATGCCATGATCTTCGTTTTCTGAATGTTGAGCTTTAAGCCAACTTTTTCACTCTCCACTTTCACTTTTATCAAGAGGCTTTTGAGTTCCTCTTCACTTTCTGCCATAAGGGTGGTGTCATCTGCATATCTGAGGTTATTGATATTTCTCTCAGCAATCTTGATTCCAGCTTGTGTTTCTTCCAGTCCAGCATTTCTCATGATGTACTCTGCATATAAGTTAAATAAGCAGGGTGACAATATACAACCTTGATGTACTCCTTTTCCTATTTGGACCCAGTCTGTTGTTCCATGTCCAGTTCAAACTGTTGCTTCCTGACCTGCATACAAATTTCTCAAGAGGTCGATCAGGTGGTCTGGTATTCCCATCTCTTTCAGAATTTTCCACAGTTTATTGTGATCCACACAGTCAAAGGCTTTGACATAGTCAATAAAGCAGAAATAGATGTTTTTCTGGAACTCTTGCTTTTTCTATGATCCAGCAGATGTTGGCAATTTGATCTCTGGTTCCTCTGCCTTTTCTAAAACCAGCTTGAACATCAGGAAGTTCAGAGTTCGAAGGGAGGCGGCCAAGAGGAGTTACCCCACGTCCGAGGTCAGGGGCAACGCCAGAGAGTACCAGACTGCCACGCGCAGGAACGGCCGAGAGGAGCTACCCCGCATCTGAGGTCAGAGGGGCGGCCGAGAGGAGATACCCAGCATCCGAGGTCAGGGGTGGCGGCCGGGAGGAGCAACCCATGCCGGAGGCCAGGGGCAGCAACTAGAGGAGTTACCCTGCTGCACGGGCGCAGGAGGGCCTAGAGGAGCTATCCCACACTGAAGGTCAGGAAGGGCGGTGGTGAGGAGATACCCCTCATCCAAGGTAGGGAGCAATAGCTGCACTTTGGTGGAGCAGCTGTGAAGAGATACCCCACGCCCAAGGTAAGAGAAACCCAAGTAAAGACGGTAGGTGTTGCAAGAGGGCATCAGAGGGCAAACACACTGAAACCATACTCACAGAAAACTAGTCAATCTAATCACACTAGGACCACAGCCTTGTCTAACTCAATGAAACTAAGCCATGCTCGTGGGGCAACCCAAGACGGGTGGGTGATGGTGGAGATATCTGACAGAATGTGGTCCGCTGGATAAGGTAATGGCAAACCACTTCAGTATTCTTGCCTTGAGAACCCCATGAACAGGATGAAAAGGCAAAATGATAGGATACTGAAAGAGGAACTCCCCAGGTCAGTAGGTGCCCAATATGCTACTGGAGATCAGTGGAGAAATAACTCCAGAAAGAATGAAGGGATGGAGCCAAAGCAAAAACAATACCCAGCTGTGGATGTGACTGGTGATAGAAGTAAGGTCTGATGCTGTAAAGAGCAATATTGCATAGGAACCTGGAATGTCAGGTCCATGAATCAAGGCAAATTGGAAGTGGTCAAACAAGAGATGGCAAGAGTGAATGTCGACATTCTAGCAATCAGCGAAATGAAACGGACTGGAGTGGGTGAATTTAACTCAGATGACCATTATATCTACTACTGCAGGCAGGAATAATTACTACAAAGCAGGATTAGAGATATGAAATTTAAAAACAAAGTGTCTGTACAGTGGGTGAGAGAGACAAGATGACAGCTGTGTAAGTATTAATAGTGCTTAATACAATGAATGCATTTCCTGATGTGGTGGCAGTAAGCGGGGAGGGGTAGAAGAATTTTACCAGAAAAGAGACACAAGAATTAGGCCTTGATGGTTGCATAAGAAATTAGCCAAGTAAAAGTTACCATATATTCTGAGGACTGCCCTCCCCTTCCTCACACCCTTCACCAGGGATTTGCCCTTGACAGTCATACTGTTATTATTAGATCCTTTTTGTAGGCCGCAATTGACTAGACCATAAACAACCCCCTGACCCAAACTGTTCCAGATCTTCTCTCCTACGAATTAGGAATTTGGACTTAATCATTGTAGATAGGTATAACTGGAACTGAAGGATATAAATTCAGGAATTATGAGCCTGCCATTCTCTGTTATCTATAGGTAGGGAATGAGAAAGCCAGACTGGGAAGAGGGATAAAAAGAAAATGATACCCAGAGAGAAGCAGAGATAAGAAATGAGAAGCATATGCTACTGGATTACTGATGACTTTTTCATGCCTGCCACCAGGCCTAGCAGTCCTGCATTTTGTAAGATACTCTAGTATCCTTCCAATAAAATTTCCCTTTTGGCTTTAGTGAAAACAAACAAACAAAAGGGATAGAGGGATGTAAGAGAGATGGGAATGGATAGTCCAGTCAGGAGCTTCCATGTGCTAGAGTATAGAAATTTGAGATTTAGGTAGTGCTTTATTTATTTTACTATAAATTGATGATTTTTATATTATATTATTTATTTACTATAGTATTGGAGTCATGTGGATTCATTATCAAGTGCATATTGGATTATCAAGTGTATATTCTCTTTAGATAAATCTGATGAAATCACTTGAAATGTAGCAACAATACAGCAACCTCCAAGCATCAATAGGTAAAATGAGAAATCAGTGGGAAGAAATGAGAGGTCCCACTGGTAATTCATTTTCCTTTCTCTTTCCTAAAAATTCAAGCTTTCATGTAATACTGGCTACTTTCCAATTTGTTTCTGTAATAGCTTTGACATAGGAGACACATTTGTAATTAGAAGATAATCAATAGCAGAACTTAATCCGTTGAACTACAAATGTGAACCAAAAACACATTTAAAATTGAAATTCAGAATTTTTTTTTCAAAATCCAAAGCAAAGAACACACTAAATACTTAACTCATATACATATATTAAAAATTTTAAATTAAAAAAATTCAAAGAACTGATAAACAGTTCAAGTAAAATATTGAACTAAAGAGTTAAAAATTTATTTTACATGGAGATATAAAAAAGTTATAAAGATTTTCATATTTTGAATTGCATTATGTAAATGAAAAGAAACAGAAAATCACTAACTTCCTTATAATTTACCATTCTCTATAGACTTTTAGCCAAGGATGAAAATCTCTCAGTTTATTTAATTCATCTGACACTTTTCTAACATTTCTTTGCCTGGATTGATCCATATGCATTTCAATATTCAGCAGTATCCTCCTATTATCATAATAAAAGAATTTAGTAAAAGACATTACTGTTTTCATCGTCACATCCAGATATGGTTCCCTCAAATCCTTATTATAAGGCAGCCTCACTTCGGCATACACAATGCCATTAAAGCTAGTGTAGTTCCCACAGTTCGCATATTGCAGTTAAAAAAAAAATAAGGATGGCATTTTAAATTCTTAAGCCAAGTCATTTATGCTTTATATATATAATTCACACATAATTTTGAGTAATGTGTTAGAAGAAGGATTAAATGTGTCAACCTAGTTATGTTTCCAAATAGGATCATTTCATTATCTTGGGCTAGGCTGGTAGATGCTGAAGGTTTCGTGCCTCATTTTCTGCTTCAAATAGCTGCTTTATATCATTATAATTCTAAATGAAATAGTGCTAATGTCAGTTCACTCTTCTATAAGTACCTCTATTGAAAATAATTTCTATATTTTGTATATCAATGTGATTCTATGTATCAGACACTGTTGTGTTAGAGGTACGGTTATGGAGTTCTTTACCATAAAAATATTATGTCAAACTGGATGTCATTTTTTTTTTTTTTTTTGGCTATTTTATTTTTTTATTTTTTATTTTTTTCAAGCACTGAAGATCTTCTTTTTTTTTTTTTTAAATTTCAGGTATACACGTGCTCCCCATCCTGAACCCTCCTCCCTCCCCCCTCCCCATACCATCCCCCTGGGCCGTCCCAGCGCACCAGCCCCAAGCATCCAGCATCGTCCACTGAACCTGGACTGGCATCTCGTTTCATACATGACATTTCACATGTTTCAATGCCATTCTCCCAAATCTTCCCACCCTCTCCCTCTCCCACAGAGTCCATAAGACTGTTCTATACATCAGTGTCTCTTTTGCTGTCTCGTATACAGGGTTATCGTTACCATCTTTCTAAATTCCATATATATGCGTTAGTATACTGTATTTATGTTTTTCCTTCTGGCTTACTTCACTCTGTATAATAGGCTCCAGTTTCATCCACCTCATAGAACTGATTCAAATGTATTCTTTTTAATGGCTGAGTAATACTCCATTGTGTATATGTACCACTGCTTTCTTATCCATTCATCTGCTGATGGACATCTAGGTTGCTTCCATGTCCTGGCTATTATAAACAGTGCTGCGATGAACATTGGGGTACACGTGTCTCTTTCCCTTCTGGTTTCCTCAGTGTGTATGCCCAGCAGTGGGATTGCTGGATCATAAGGCAGTTCTATTTCCAGTTTTTTAAGGAATCTCCACACTGTTCTCCATAGTGGCTGTACTAGTTTGCATTCCCACCAACAGTGTAAGAGGGTTCCCTTTTCTCCACACCCTCTCCAGCATTTATTATTTGTAGACTTTTGGATCGCAGCCATTCTGACTGGTGTGAAATGGTACCTCATAGTGGTTTTGATTTGCATTTCTCTGATATTGAGTGATGTTGAGCATCTTTTCATGTGTTTGTTAGCCATCTGTATGTCTTCTTTGGAGAAATGTCTATTTAGATCTTTGGCCCATTTTTTGATTGGGTCATTTATTTTTCTGGAGTTGAGCTGTAGGAGTTGCTTGTATATTTTTGAGATTAGTTGTTTGTCGGTTGCTTCATTTGCTATTATTTTCTCCCATTCTGAAGGCTGTCTTTTCACCTTGCTAATAGTTTCCTTTGATGTGCAGAAGCTTTTAAGTTTAATTAGGTCCCATTTGTTTATTTTTGCTTTTATTTCCAATATTCTGGGAGGTGGGTCATAGAGGATCCTGCTGTGATGTATGTCAGAGAGTGTTTTGCCTATGTTCTCCTCTAGGAGTTTTATAGTTTCTGGTCTTACGTTGAGATCTTTAATCCATTTTGAGTTTATTTTTGTATATGGTGTTAGAAAGTGTTCTAGTTTCATTCTTTTACAAGTGGTTGACCAGATTTCTCAGCACCACTTGTTAAAGAGATTGTCTTTAATCCACTGTATATTCTTGCCTCCTTTGTCAAAGATAAGGTGTCCATATGTGCGTGGATTTATCTCTGGGCTTTCTATTTTGTTCCATTGATCTATATTTCTGTCTTTGTGCCAGTACCATACTGTCTTGATAACTGTGGCTTTGTAGTAGAGCCTGAAGTCAGGTAGGTTGATTCCTCCAGTTCCATTTTTCTTTCTCAAGATCACTTTGGCTATTCGAGGTTTTTTGTATTTCCATACAAATTGTGAAATTATTTGTTCTAGCTCTGTGAAGAATACTGTTGGTAGCTTGATAGGGATTGCATTGAATCTATAAATTGCTTTGGGTAGTATACTCATTTTCACTATATTGATTCTTTACCATAAAAATATTATGTCAAACTGGATGTCATTTAAGAAAGCATATATAAATGTTAATGGGAAACCTTGAATAAAAACATGTCACATAGAGTAAACCAATTTTATCTAATTATATTCCTACTACATACCCTATATCCTCTAAACATTTCCTCATTCTATTGGCAATTTAGTTAGATTCTATGTCCTATTCATTGTTTGGTCTCCAGAATCTGGCACAGGGCCTATATAGAATAGACCCTATTCATGGATGTTTATTCACTTCATCCAGTTCCTGAGTTCCATTCATTGCCTGGCCCTGCTCTAGGTAAGGTATTATAGCAATGTATAAAAATAAAAAATCTTTAGCCTCATGGAATTTGCATTCTAGAATGGTGAAACTTACAATAAACATTAAAACAGATGATATAGCATCCTAGATGTTAGTAAATTCTATGGGAAAAAACAGATCTGTGAACAGGAATAGTAAATGACACAATAGAGACAGCTACAGTGTCAAAAAGGGTAGTCACATACGTTCCCACTGAGGTTCTATCTGAGTGAAGTCCTGAAGGAGTGAGAGAACAGCTGTGTGGAAATAGGGAGGAGGAGCATTTCAAGAGAGGGTGGAGCACAGACAAAGATCTTGAAGCAAAAGACTAAGTATTCAAAAGCCTAAGTATTCAAAAGCCTAAGTATTCAAAAGGATTCCAGTGCAGTTGCTGTATGAGGCAAAGGGGAGTCCAACAGGAGATGAAATCGGAAAGGTAACAGGGAACCGCATCCTGTGTGTGTAACATCTAGGTCACGGTAAAGACCTGAACTTTTAGAGTAATCAACTTGGGAAACACTGAAGGATTAAAGCAGAGCATGACATAATTTAACTTGTATATTTTACAAAATCTCTCTGGTCTTTGTGTTGAGACTAAAAAGAGAAAGCCCAAAGCAGGGACAAATGGCCATGAAAAAGCAAGCAGAGGTACCTGCACCAACAGATAGATTTTTTTTTTTTTTTTAAAATGCAAACATAAACTAGATCAGGGAGAGAGAATTCCCTGCAAGAAAATGGTGACTACAACTTGCTGGGCTCTCAGTTATGTCATAGAGAGGAGAGCGGATTTGTCTGGCTTCCCACAGGTATGTGATTAGAAAGGGAGAAGTTGCTTTTCAGGACAGCTAATAGCAGACGGGTGCTTCTTTGTCACTACACCAGAGGTCAATTAACTCCAGTGTTTTTAACATTAGTTGTAGTAAGGAATATGAAGCCATATCAACCAACATTTTATGCTCTGTTAGGTTAAGTCCATTGGTCGACCTTGCACTTTGATTGAATGTTTTATTCATGGATGATCTTATAATGTTTTGGTCATTTGGAAAATACCAGTTCATTGTGCTATGCAAATATTCCAAATGTTGATATATTTTAAAATAGCACTTTCATTTGTATCATGTCCATTTTATGAAAAAAAAAAAACCAAAAACAAAAAAACACCTTAAGTATCAGGAAGCACAAGATGATGAATACAAATCCTTCATAATCATAATTTTCACTTGAAAGCTCAAAATTTATCACTGGCAACAAATTGTCCGTTGTTTTTCTTGAAATGACTCACTTTCTGCATTTGGGAGAAAATGTCTGCCAGACACTCAGTTAAGGATCACAACAATGTGTCAGTTGTTTTTTCAAATAAAAAGTGTATTCCATGAAAAAGGCATAAATGCTTTTTCTGGGGACAACTATCATATTTTAGTATGCAATAGTAATCCTTTGTGTCACACAGAATATTAAAAAAGACACACAAGAGTTGAGATTTAATATTAATTATATTAATATTACATATAATTATGATATTTTTACTGTTTCCTCTAGGACATTCTTAAATATCATTTAAGAAACTGACTTTTTCTTGTAACTGAAGGTGCTTGTTGATGACTTCTACAATAGTTTGGTGCCAGTACCTTAGCTCTGCCAAGACACCAACAGTTTTACCCTCTATTGCTTTTGTATCTTTGGAGCTAATGTCGAGAACATGGTAAAACAGACAAACAACATGTCAATGTTTTTATGAGAATAGTTTTGATTTCTCAACCCCCCTAAAAAGGTCATGGAGGCTTCTAGGAGACTGTGGACAAAACTTTGTAAACCATTGATCCAGGAGACTGGTAGAATGAATGTACTGGGGAAATAAAACATGATCATCAGGTAGCTTCCATGTTCTTGGCATGAGCTTCAAGTGAAAACTGAAAGTCTGATTGTGTGTTCTTCCCTAGCCTTGTTCAACTTAGCGCATATTGGCTAAGCTTAGACAAATGGTGGAATTAACCATTATTGTAGTTTGGTTGAGCAAACACTTGGAAGGGAGAAGTTCAACAGAATTGAGTGTGCATACCAAAGAGTGATAAGGATCGAGTCTAAAATTTAAGCTGTAATAGGAGGAAAGTAAAGAAATAATGGAAGAAGAAATTTAAAAGGTGGCTGCTGCTGCTGCTGCTGCTAAGTCGCTTCAGTAGTGTCCAACTCTGTGTGACCCCATGGACGGCAGCCCACCAGGCTCCTCTGTCCCTGGGATTCTCCAGGCAAGAATACTGGAGTGGGTTGCCATTTCCTTCTCCAATGCAGGAAAGTGAAAAGTGAAAGTGAAGTCACTCAGTTGTGCCTGACTCTTAACAACCCCATGGACTGGAGTCTACCAGGCTCCTCCATCCATGGGATTTTCCAGGCAAGAGTACTGGAGTGGGGTGCCATTGCCTTCTCCGTTAAAAGGTGGCAGGATTAACAAAAGCTATGTCTGAAGGAGGGCCTAACAATTGTTTAATTTGGTTCTAATTTGGAGCTAGAAAGTTGGGAGGAATCAGTTGGACATGAAATATTTGCAAATGAGGTTGAAGATATTTAAACTTATAAAGGATTTTAAAGGTATGACCAGAAGAGTGGTCCTCTATATAAACCCAGTGAACTGTGAATTCCTATCACTGTTGAAATTAATGATTGTATAATTATGCCATTCAGGATGATTGTTCTCTTGCTTTCTGTACCTGTCCTGCTCAACCAGTCACTTACATGACTATTCAATCTTTTACATTATAGGGCTTAATCCATAACTGTCTCCATGCTTGCCCACATGCTTGCCCCTGCCCAGCTACCGGTTTCACTGGCAACGATGAGCCAACCTGATGGTAATTCTCCCTATAAATGGTAGCCTCCCTCTCCCATGAGTACTAACAATGGCTTTCATGTCCTGCCTTTTATATCACTCCAGGACCTTTTGCTTCAGACATGTAAGGTCCCCTATCCTATAAACCACTGGTGTCTCTGTCACTCTATTTAGGCTCTTTCTTAAGTCTCCTGGTTGGACAACTACAAGGCTTGCAGGCCTACAGGTGCAGCCCAACAAGGACTAAAAGAGTTACTACCATGATGCTGCTCCCTAATCAGGGCTGAACAGTGGAGCTAAGACCTGCCTTCCTGGTAGTCTGGGCAGTGATAATAGATGCTTCAATAATAGTTCTATAAGCAAGGTCCTGGGGACTGGAGTTAAATATATTCTGCATTATGTTCAAGAGAACTCTCTTCCTGCCTCTTCCCATCCCTCTCTAAGAAAGTCAAGAGCTAAAGTGGGAGGCTCTTCCCACTCATTTAGTTATAATGTGATGAAGAGTGTAACAGGTGGGCTTCTCTTAGCAATTGTGCTCTCATCTTCTGGCACTTTATAAATAATTAGTGTAGGCCAGATCCAGTGTTTATCCTTAGATAGCTGAAAGCTCTGAGTGGGCTTAGCATTTCCTTACTTGTGACCTCAAGGAATGTCTTATGTTAATTTCACTTTATGAGGAAAAGAATTCAGAGTATACATTATTTTTCTCATTCTGCTAAGAAGATAGGCATTGAAGGAAAAAGAAAATGATATTTGAACTCTAACATTAGTATTAGTTGCTCAGTCGTATACAACTCTTCACAATCCCATGGAGAGACCAGAAAAATTGAGTAACTCTGAATGGTCCAAGCCACCACCTTAAACAACATCTTCAGCTAAAAACAAAAGAAAGATGCTAGAGGGAGGAAAGGCCAGTTGTGGGAGATTACCAGGAAAAGCATAGTAAACAAGTGTATAATTGTCATGCAGACTTAAGTCCAAACTTTCTTCATTGATAAGTTTCTGGAGATTTGATTTTCTTCCTCTTCCTGGTATAGAGTGGGAGACATTCTCACAAAGGAAGATTTATCTTACAAATGTAAATAGATCTTACAAAGAAAATTTTTCATGGTTTTAATCCAATTTTCAGCACTTCTCCTGTGTCTGCAGTTTCTTCAAAATAACTAGTCTAAAATAAACCTTATGCTGAATAGACATAATCTGGGGGTAGCAAATTCTGTTCCCCTTGCCCCCACATTTCTCTCCAATTAGATTTGTAAGAAGGAAATTTTTAGACCAAATAAGAACCTTCAGAGGCATCATATTAAACACGAAAAAATAGAATGGGATTAGACCATAAATAGAGTATCTAGACAGAGTAATTAAAATCGGATCCCTCTAAAGGAGGTTCATGAGATGGGAAAATCTATAACTGAAATAGGATCTATTTAACATATACGTAAGACCTGTATTTCACTTACTTCCACACTAACATGACTATAATTTCTGCTTATCATGATTCTGCTACAATTCTTCTGTCTTCAATGGTTTTGCCAACCAATTCCAGGATTTTTTGTAATTCAGAATGTGGAGAGTAGTTGAGATAGACTACTCAACTAGTTCAGAGGAAGTAGGGAAGGATTTAGCATGAAAGATTAAAGGGAAGAAAGCTGGGAGCATTGTGGGGGCAAAGGGTGGGGAGAAGGTTCAGAGAAGTACTGCTGAAAGTAATGAATTGAATCTCTTGTTCTTTCTTTAGAAGATGGAATTAAATACAGTAATGCATCCTTATCTGAGGGAAATACATTGCAAGACCCCCAGTGAATACCTCAAATTGAGGATAGTACTGAATTCTATATATACTAATAGGTAGACACATTAACAGTGTGGATATGATGGAGAAAGATGATTCATGTCCTGAGTAGGATGAGCAGTATAGGGAGATATTTCATTCACCCAACTCAGAATGGTGCATAATTTAGAATTTATGAATTATTTATCTCTAAAACATCTCATTTAATATTTTTGGACAATGGTTAACCATGTAGAACTAAAACCATGGCAAGTGAAACCTAGGATAAAGGAAGACAATGTACTGGAAAATTTTTTAATTCTAATTTTTAGTTTACATGGTAGTGCATAAATAGACTGGACCACATAGCCCTGCTTCTATTAAGATTTCACAGTGTTTACATGCAGTTTACACTGTAAAAAACTCTTCTGCCATTTCCTGTGTACACTATAACCATGGTTCCTAAACATTTAACCAAGGTACCATGGAGAACTGCAGTAAATTCTCAGACACACTGTAAGCTCTTTTACATATCCAAAAGAAATACAATTATATTTGTTGCATAATGTATGAACTACTACTGTAATTTGTATGGACTTATACTACCTAATTTCTTAAACTACAGTAATCCAAGTCTATGCCCCAGCTACTGATGCTGATGAAGCTGAAGTTGAATGGTTTTATGAAGAAATATCAATAACCTCAGATATGCATATGACAGCACCCTTATGGCAGAAAGTGAAGAGGAACTCAAAAGCCTCTTGATGAAAGTGCAAGTGGAGAGTGAAAAAGTTGACTTAAAGCTCAACATTCAGAAAACGAAGATCATGGCATCTGGTCCCACCACTTCATGGGAAATAGATGGGGAACCAGTGGAAACAGTGTCAGACTTTATTTTTCTGGGCTCCAAAATCACTGCAGATGGTGACTGCAGCCATGAAATTAAAAGATGCTTACTCCTTGGAAGGAAAGTTATGACCAACCTAGATAGCATATTCAAAAGCAGAGACATTACTTTGCCAACAAAGGTTCGTCTAGTCAAGACTATGGTTTTTCCTGTGGTCATGTATGGATGTGAGAGTTGGACTGTGAAGAAGGCTGAGCGCCGAAGAATTGATGCTTTTGAACTGTGGTGTTGGAGAAGACTCTTGAGAGTCCCTTGGACTGCAAGGAGATCCAACCAGTCCATTCTGAAGGAAATCAGCCCTGGGATTTATTTGGAAGGAATGATGCTAGAGCTGAAATTCCAGTACTTTGGCCACCTCATGCGAAGAGTTGACTCATTGGAAAAGACTCTGATGCTGGAAGGGATTGGGGCCAGGAAGAGAAGGGGACGACAGAGGATGAGATGGCTGGATGGCATCACTGACTTGATGGATGTGAGTCTGAGTCAACTCTGGGAGTTGGTGATGGACAGGGAGGCCTGGCGTGCTGTGATTCATGGGGTTGCAAAGAGTCGGACACGACTGAGCGACTGAACTGAACTGAACTGACAAGATCTTCTAGGACTAACACCAAAAAAAAAAAATGACCTTTTTATCATAGGGGATTGGAACTCAAAAGTAGGAAGCAACAGATACCTAGAGTAACAGGCAAATTTGGTTTTGGCGTACAAAATGAAGCAGGGCAAAAGCTAACAGGGTTTTGTCAAGAGAATACACTGGTCATAGCAAACACCCTTTTCCAAGACACAACAGATGATTCTACACATGGACATCACCAAAATGGTCAATATCGACATCAGACTGATTATATTTTCTGCAGCTGAAGATGGGGAAACTATACAGTCAGCAAAGTAAGACCTGGAGTTGACTATGCCCAAGATCATCAGCTCCTTATTGTAAGATTCAGGCTTAAATTGAAGATAGTAAGGAAAAAAACAAGGCCATTGAGGTATGACCTAAATCAAGTCCTTTATGATTATACAGTGGAGGGGATGAATAGATTCAAGAGATTAAATCTGGTAGACAGAGTGCCTGAAGAACTATGGACAGAGGTTTGTAACATTGTATAGGAGGCAATGACCAAAACTATGCCTAAGAAAAAGAAAGGCAAAAGGTAAAGTGGTTGTCTGCGGAGGATTTACAGATAGCTGAGGAAAGAAGAGAAGCAAAAAGCAAGGAAGAAAGGGAAAGATATACTCAACTGAATGCAGAGTTCCAGAGAATAGCAAGGAAAAATAAGAAGACCTTCTTAAAGGAACAGTGCAAAGAAGTAGAGGGAAACAACAAAATGGGAAAGACTAGAGATCTTTTCAAGAAAATTGGAGCTATCAAGGGAACATTTCATGCAAGGATGGGCATGATAAAGGACAGAAACAGTAAGGACCTAAGAGAAGTTGAAGAGATTTTAAGATACACAGAAGAACTATACAAAATACACAGAATGCACGGAAGAACCATACAAAAAATCTTAATGACCCAGATAACCATGATGGTGTGGTGGCTCACCTAGAGCCTGACATCCTGGAGTCTGAACTCAAGTGGACCTTAGGAAGCATTACCACACACATGGCTAGTGAAGGTGATGGAATTCCAGTGGAGCTATTTCAAATCCTAAAAGACGATGCTGTTAAAGTGCTTCACTCAATATGTTCAGCAAATTTGGAAAACTCAGCAGTGACTACAGGACTGGAAAAAAATCAGTTTTCATTCCAATCACAAAGAAAGGCAGTGCCAAAGAATGTACAAATTATTCTACAAGGGTGCTTATTTCTCATGCTCATAAAGTAGTGCTCAAAATCCTTCAAGCTAGGCTTGAACAGTAGGTGAACTGAGAAATTCCAGATGTACAAGCTGCGTTTAGAAGTCAGAGGAACCAGAGATCAAATTCCCAACATTTGTTGGATCAGAGAGAAAGCAAGGGTATTTAAAAAAAAAAAAAAACTACTTCTGCTCATTGACTACACTAAAGCCTTTGACTGTGTGGATCACAACAAGCTGTGGAAAATTCTTAAAAATACGGGAATACCAGACCGCATTACCTGTCTCCTGAGAAAACGGTATGTGGGTCAAGAAGCAATGGTTAGAACCTTACATGGAACGACTGGTTCAAAGTGGGGAAGGAGAAGAACAAGGCTGTAAATTTTCACCCTACTTATATAACTTAGTACATCATGTGAAATGCCAGGCTGGATGAATCACAAGCTGGACTCAAGATTGCTGAGAGAAATATCAATAACTCAGACATGCAGATGACACCACTCAATGGCAGAAATTAAAGATGGACTAAAGAGCCTCTTGAGGGTAAAAGAGGAGAGTGAGAAAGCTGACTAAAAACTCAGTATTAAAAAAAACAAAGATCATAGCATTCAGTCCCATCACTTCATGGCAAAGGGATGGGGGAAAAGTAGAAACCGTGACAGATTTTATTTTCTTGGGCTCCAAAATAACTGCAGATGGTGACTGCAGCCGTGAAATGAAAAGACACTTGCTCCTTGGAAGAAATGCTCTGAGCAACCTACACAGTATATTAAAAAACTAAGACATTACTCTACTGACAAAGATCAGTATAGTCAAAGCTATGATTTTTCTAGTAGTCCTGTGTAGATGTGAGAGTTGGATCATAAAAAGGCTGAGCGCTGAAGAATTGATCCCTTCAGACTGTGGTGCTGGAGAAAACTCTTGAGAATCCCTTGGACAGCAAGGAGATCAAACCAGTCAGTCCTAAAGAAAATAAACCCTGAGAATTTATTGGAAGTTGAATAAAGTTCAACTAAAGTTGAAGGTCCAATACCACTTGATATATAAGCTGACTCATTAGAAAAGACCCTTATGCTGGGAAAAATTGAGGGCAAAAGGAGAAGAAGGCAACAGAGGATGAGATGGTTAGATAGCATCACCAACTTTATGGACATGAATCTGAACAAACTCTGGGAGATAGCGAAGGACAGGAAAGCCTGGTGGGCTGCAATCCTGAAGTTGCAAACAATGGGACATGACTTAATAACAGAAAAACAACAACAACAAACTGGCTAACAAATGGATCCATCGTATCTTTTGACCTGCAGGTTATATGAAAAAAATTACTGAGACACTAAGGGTCATGAAACCAAAAGTTGTAAAAGCTTTCTAAATTTTATTCCTTCTTCCATTGCTTTCAGTTCACCTAAAATAATTTATTCCTGCATCTTTATTTAAAATATTATTCCCTATTACTTTTCAGATTCAGTTTCACGTGCTTCCTCCTCTAGTTGGACTTCCCTTTTACCTACTGACCTCCTGCCTTCACTCTTTGAGCTTTTGGTCTGATACAAAGGGGAGCAGAATTTGCCACCCCAAAATATACTTTTTTGGCATAAGACTTACTTTAGGTTACTTTTAAAAAATAGCAGACACAGGACAAGCCTTAAAAACTGAGTAGGTTACTATTCTGTAAGAGACATTTACATTTATAAGGGAAATCTCCATTTATGAGGGTCACTAAAGGATTTCTTTGTATTAGGAAAAGGAGAATGACTAACTCTCTAGAAACTTATTGATGAAGAAGACCTGGACTTAAATCTGTGTGACAATTATACCCTTGCTTACTGTACTTTGCCCATTGAACTCCCATAACTGGCTCTCCCTACACCCAAATTTTTTTGTCTTTAGTTGGAAATGATATTTAAAGTGGTATTTGCGGCCATTGAGGGAATCATTCTGTCTTCCTAGGGTCTCTCCTGGTCTTCCAAGGTAAGACCTGGGAAAGTGGTAAAGAACCCACCTGCCAATGCCAAAGGCCTGGATTTGATCCTGGGTCAGGAAGATCCCCTGGAGAAGGAAATGGCAACCCCTCCAGTATTCTTTCCTGGAAAATCCCATGGACAGAGCAGCCTGGTGGGCTATATCCCATGGGGTTGCAAAGAGTGGGACATTACTTAACGACTAAAGAGACAGCAGATCTCTCCTATGTATACAGGAGCTATGTATGTTATTAATTTTGTTTGTTTTTCTCCCATTAACCTCTTTTTTATTATGGGGTGTGGTATCTTAATCAAGAACCTAGAAGGATAAAGGGAAAAGATTTTTCTCCCCCCTATGATTAGAACTCTAGAAACATTCTCTACTACTTTGTGTTCTCCTACAACACTATAAACTCCTTAAAAGTAGAAACCGTATCTCATTTGTAGACTGAGATTTTTAGAGGTAGCTGGAACTTGAGAAATTACTTACTCCAATCTATCTTTTACACAAATGAAAGCATTGAAGTACAGAAAGAGTAGAGGTAGCATGATAACTAAGTGGCAGAACTAAGGCTGAAACCCATACCTTCTGACTCTTTGTAACATTCATTTGTACAGAGAGCTTCAAGTAATAGATGTCTAAAAATATTTGATGAATATACTATTAAACTAATGATGGAATTAAATTATCTTTTATAATCAAGATAATTGAAATTTTCAAGATATACTCTCCTAAGAAAAAATTAGGTCTAAAGTACCATTTATATTACATTGAGATTAGCATTAAGATAATTGAGTAATTTCTATTCACATGTATTTGCTGAGTGAAAATTTGGGCATTAAGAATTCCCCATATATTTCTACCTTAATAGTGTCAGAAGCCTGGCAATAAATAGTCAATTCATTATAGTCACTTAAATATATATATATTCCATCCATATATATATGGAACATGTGATGGTGTGAAATTTTGTAGCCATATGGGAATTGGTAATTTTATGCTATAGTTAGAAATGTTATTACATGTTATTACAAGCAATGTTATTTTTTGCTATCTGTAATTTTAACTTACAATCAATGAGTTTTTGGATTTTTATAAAGTAATAGAGTTAATATTTTTATACTAGCTACTATTAATCTTTCATAGTAATCATATATTTGCCTTTATTTCCTTTGGAAAAGAATATACTGAAAGTTGTTGCTTTGGTAAGTGATAATAATATAGATCAAAATTTACTTTTACCTGACATTTATAAAGCTTAACACTGATTTTCAACTTACAAATGTTGATCCAAGATTACATATTTATAATTTTTTTAATATGAATGCCATATCCTCTGCATAAAAAGGACTTTTTTTTTAAAGCAGCTATTTTCTTTAGATTCAATAGACCCTAAAGTTGCCAGATCTAATCATAAGCTATAGAAGTGTTCATATGTAAAATTAATGTACAAGTGAATTCTCTCTAAATGTGCATACACACATGCAAATGTATATTATATAAATTTTGATCTCTAAAATTATGGAGCTGCCAGATTTCTTGAGAAACTCCATTTTATAAAACTGACTTTTAACATGTTCTTTTTTGTTTCCAGAATTTCATAGTGATCACTGCTATGAAATGAGGGTCAAAAAAGTATGAGTTTTAGGACAAGTTGCTCTAAAATGAATTAATGCTTAAAATGATTATATCAACCTTTGTACTAATATGTATATATATTTTTCTTTGTATGTATACACATGCACATATATAGGTACATATATAGAGATCTTTTTTAAAAAACATTATTTAAATTAATTTGGTTCTTGATCTTGAGTATCTGAATGTATGACATATTTCTTTTTCAGTCTTTACTCAAAAGACTTTTCAAATATTAAGGTGTCACATTAAAGGATCAGGTTTTCTCATTTGTTTGTTTTTTGGCCATGCAACCACCTGGCATGTGGGATCTTAGTTTCCCAACCAAGGATCAGAAATTGAACCCGTGTGCCTTTCAGTGGAAAGGGTCTTAACCACTGAACTGCCAGAGAAATCCCAGGAATCAGGTTCTAATGGAAGAATCAGTTACATGTGTTAATTTCTCAGAATGAGATTGATTTCTCTTCTATACTAAATTAATTTCATAAAGCTTTCATTTACAATTTTTTAATATTATATTAATTTGTAAATATTTCAATATATGACCGATTTTGTTTTATTTTTGTATTTTATTTATTTTGTATTTGATTTTGTTTTACAATTTACCTGCCAGCTAACACTCTAGCACCAAAAGGTATGGGAATTCAAGTAACAAATACCACACATAGCTCAGCTCTTGAATTTCTGTTTGGATGATATGTGTATCTTAGACTTTCAAGCAACCAAATTATTTGCTTTAATGAAGAGGAATTGAGACTGTTTTTACAATAGTAGCAAAGATTTTACCCTGTGAGCCACAGTTATGCTTAACACAAAACACACCACTCATCATCTCTCTAATTCCTTAATGTTTCTTCAAAATGTTTACTTTAGGTAAAGAAAGCTTCTTAAATATTTCTGGCACTAACCATTTAAACAAAGAGTATACACAGTACACTGTGGAATGAATATTACAGACACAGAATCATCATTTCAACAAGCAGACCAGCACAAAGTAAAGGCTAACCAACTTTTTTAACCCTACACTAAAACTGAGAAGTAAACTATCAGGAGATAAAGAGCAATCAAGATAAAAAGATCAAAATGGCTTACTCAAGTAGATTTCTCAAAGTCTTTTTCTGTTACACTTTCTTTATTATACTTGCTCCATAACATTGAACAGGACTAAATAGATGTAATCCTGTGTGTGACTCTTATTTACCTAAAAACTCAAAATGCTTTTAGATATCTACCTGCCCTTGGTTGAAAATAAAACAGCTTCATTGGTTGTTTAGCATATATTTCATAGTTTTAAGGCTGTTCCGCTGGTTTTTTTAAAGCTTCTTCAGCTTCATTTTTTAAAAAGTACTCCCTAGTTTTAATTGAAGTTGATTTGAACAAAACTCTGCAATTTTGCAGCTGGTGTTCTAAATAACCTTGGGGCAGTCATATAATATACTTCTGTGATTCCATTTCTCTTAACTACTTAAAGAGGGAAAATTAATCCATATGTCATAGAGAGGTTATACAGGCTCCATAAATATTATTAAGATTTACATGATGGAAGACATTTTTTATATGTGCATCTTTTATAAAACAAAAGTAAAATCTTATTTAATAGTTCCTTAAATCTCCAATCAGCTTTAAGAAAAATGTTACTGATCACTAACAATGTTGAGATATACTTTGTGTTCTTAGGAGAAAGGGCTTATTGGTTACATAATTAGTAAAGAAAAATTTTTTATAAATTTTTAATATGTAAAATAAAATAGCAAATAAAATAATTTAATTTATAAAATAAAATAGCAAATAAAATAGTAAAGAAAAAAAAATTCCCCTCCCCCCCAAAAAAAACTCCCCAAACTCCACATAACTGAATAAGAGTGAGGTAGATAATGTTACTTTATTTGAGAAAGCAGAGAACTGGGGAAGGGGAAAGTAACAAGTTAGAGCAACTTATCCATCCTTAGTTGGTAGAAGAAAGGGTAGGAAACAGAATTTACACCAAAAACTTGTTTTTAGTAGGGGCAAGTGGGAGACAGAAACAAACATGTGAAGTGCAAGAATGTAACTATTTTCTCTACTGTGGTAAAATGATAAGCTTCAGTGTTTGTGTTGAGATGAATTTATGATGCTCAGTAAATCTGCTAAAAATAAAACATGATCTAAGAAAAATAATGGGATAAAGAATGGAAGTGCTTCAAACCTAGTTTCCGTTCTCTATGTACTACTTTTTGACCTGGGAATGTTTAACAATCCTATGCCAAAAAATTGATGCTTTTGAACTGTGGTGTTGGAGAAGACTCTTGAGAGTCCCTTGGACTGCAAGGAGATCCAACCAGTCCATCCTAAAGGAGAGCAGTCCTGAGTGTTCGTTGGAAGAACTGATGTTGAAGCTGAAACTCCAGCACTTTGGCCACCTGATGGAAAGAGCTGACTCATTTGAAAAGACCCTGATGCTGGGAAAGATTGAAGACAGGAGGAGAAGGGGACGACAGAGGATGAGATGGCTGGATGGCATCGCTGACTCAATGGACTTGAGTTTGTGTAAACTCCGGGTGTTGGTGATGGACAAGGAGGCCTGGTGTGCTGAGGGGTCAAAAGGAGTCAGACACGGCTGAGTGACCGAACTGAACTGAACTGATGCTTTAATTGCCCCACCTTCACACAGGTATGATAGACCTAAATTACAGCACTCATTTTTCCTTTCTCTGGATTAATGAAAATGCATTTAAGGTACAGAGCATTATGTCTCATAAAAGGTTGTTTAAAAATAGTACTTTTGACTCATTTGTAGCTAAGTAGACATTTCTAGGTTGGTACAAATCAAAATTATAAAATAACTAGATGGATTCTACAACTTTAGGCTATTAACGTGGTCTAGCATCACTTACTCACACCTTGTGAAAGAGAAGCAAATTCACATGGGCTCAGAGGGGCAGCAGGGGCTTCTCTGGTACAGGAGCCCAAGTTTGATCCCTGGGTCAGGAAGATCCCTTGGAAAAGGGAATGGCAACTCCAGCATTCTTGCCTGGAGAATTCCATGGACAGAGGAGTCTGGCTGTCTACAGTCCATGGAGTTGCAAAGAGTTGAACACAACTGAGCAACTAACACACACACACATACTCACACACACAGAGGCAGCAACCCAGAGCTCTTCATGGCCAACTGCAGCTAGTGTCCAGAAAGAAGGGCCTGCTCAGTGCATGTCTCTCTGCTAATTGACCTGTGAGAAGCCCAGGGCCGGAGAATTTATAGCTTGGGTTTTAGTACTTACTCCATCCTCCAAACCTCTGTGGAGGTGAAAACATACTGTTACTTTCAGAATGTATTCTTGCTAAGTATTTAAATTCAGCCATATTATAAAATATATTCATAGAAAAATCACTTAATGAAAGTTCAAGAAAACGTTAACCAAAATTATGACTAATTATGATTTTTATATATTGTACAAATTTTTTCAATAAGGTTTTTAAAAAATAACTATCAAATTATAGCACATTTTATAGCACAAATTATAGCATACTCTCATTGATATAACAGTTCTGCTTGAAATTTATCATAGGGAAGTATTATCATAGGGAAAGTGTGTATATACCTATTGACACATAAAAATAAATGTCAGAAAGAAGCAGTTGTTCATCAATAGATGATGTTGACTACTATCAGTATATAATGATTAGCATTAAGATGATTTTTTAAATGAATGATGGTACATATATATAAAATGTACACACAATAAAATATGCAACTATTAAAACTAAAGAGAACTAATGTAGTCATCGAAAACATACACAATATATTTTAAGACAAAAAGGAATAGTAAAAAGGCACATTTTGTGTGCTGTATAATCCCAGTTTATTATAATTTTATACATATATTTTATAAGAAGTTTGTACTTAGAAACACAAAAACATGTATTTTAGATTTCTCAGGGTGATGAGTTTATAGGTTTTCTTAATTTTTAAATAGCTCTCTGATTTTTGTTTTTCATTAAGCACAAATGATTTTCTACTTTGAAAAAATTAAAATTAAAATGACAATTTACGAACCATGCAATATTTAAAACAGACCAATTTTTAAAATTTTTAAATCAAGAACTTGAGATAATAGGATTTTAGATACCTAGTCAAAAGTCTTTATTTTTCAGATAAACTGAAGCTTAAGGTGTAAAATTATCATCTTTATGCAGCTCATTAAGTACCCAATGCATGCCAATCTTTGATTCTATAATGCTTTTAAGTCTGCTTTCTTCATTCCAAATAATTAGGTATATGTACACATGCTTATATTATTTATATGCTGAAAGATTACACCACAATTTTGTGCAACACCATAATCTGATTCAAAGACCTGGCTATGCCAAGTCTGTAATATGGGGTTTTAGATAATGTACTCTTTTACCTCCTCTCCATTTCTCAACTTGTTTGTTTGCTTTCATTTTAAAATATATATTGAAATAATGCCAGGATTATGTGATCACTGAGGTTATGAAAGTGCAGTCTTCACTATGGTTTGTGGAGAAATCCTGGACCCTCTCCCCTTGAGTCCTGAATGCCTTCAGCAGGCTGAGGTCTTCAAAATGGTAAAGAGCTCCCTGCAGCTTCAGAGCCCAAGGTAAAGTGGAGAATCCACATTCCATCCATTCCGCCCCAGGAGGAAGCTTGTCAGGCCTGTAGTACAGAGCACAGAGGCGATTCCCACAGACCTAGGCCTTATCAGTCCAGGAGGTCTGCCCCAGGATTCCACCCAGGATCTCACCTCTGCACCTGCTCCTTTTCCTCCACCCTTCTTCCTGTGAATCAGATAAAAACTCAGAGAGCTTCTTGAGCATGTTTCTCACAGCCATTGAAGCAAATGAATATTCCTTACCCCATTTCTTATTTCAGGTGTGTCATGTCCCCAGATTTGAAATCCAGTAGTAGTAAAGTCAGAATGCTGGCATAAGGTCTAATTTCCTATTTTTTTAAAGAAGTCCTTGAGATTTTTTTATAAAGATAGGCACTAATTCACACTATGGCTAAAAATTAGAATTTTAAATAATTCAACAGCTAAAGCCAATTTAATTTTGCTTTGAGAAAATATACAAACACGCACTTATTCCCTTTTTTTTAAACATTTATTTATTTATTTATTTTTAAATTTTATTTTATTTTTAAACTTTACAATATTGTATTAGTTTTGCCAAATATCGAAATGAATCTGCCACAGGTATACCCGTGCTCCCCATCCTGAACCCTCCTCCCTCCTCCCTCCCCATACCCTCCCTCTGGGTCGTCCCAGTGCACCAGCCCCAAGCATCCAGTATCGTGCATCGAATCTGGACTGGCGACTTGTTTCATACATGATATTATACATGTTTCAATGCCATTCTCCCAAATCTCCCCACCCTCTCCCTCTCCCACAGAGTCCATAACGCACTTATTCCTAACAAATCTATTTAAAATGCACAGATGAGCACATCCTAACACTCTATTGACTGAAAAAATAGAAAACTTCTTGAAATATAAATCTTTAGTTCAGTGACATGTCCTTGCAATCTTACATAATCTTGTAGTGTAAGTACTGTTCTTAATGATGATCTTCAAAATGTTTGTAAAAGTATAAAACTGTGATACAGTTATTTATAGTTTCTAAATGTTTTCATCAAATAGGAAATTCTAGCTAAAATAACCACCTTGGTTTTACATTTTTCCTCTTTTCTTGAAGATGTATGTACTTACATTGAGTTTACTAATTATTAAAAATGATGGCAAAGGACTAAACGTTCTTCAGGGCCTTCTTGAAAAAGGAAATTGATGTTATATAACACAGAGCTCTTACTAGGTAAGACATTCTAATGACTTTGTACCCCTGGACTTTCAGTCTCTAAAGACCCAAGAAGACTGAATTTTGAGCTGGAAATTTTCCTAATAGGAACTATAAAAATCATCCTTGAAAGATTTTGATTTCTCCCTTTAGATGTTCATAATGCTTATCAGAGTATGCAAATAATCACATTCACAGATTATAAAATAAAGGTGGACAGTTATTGAATGAAATAATGACAACTGCACAGATTTGGTTTTCCAAGAATAAAAATGTTAGAGCCTGGCATAATCACCTCCTTTAAATTGTAAAGGAGTAAAAAAATTGTAAGCCTACCTTTTTTAAATAGTAGAAATGATTTTATAATATCTTTATATATTATATATTAATAAACAACCCAATAATTAAGTATAAGGTCTAACTTCTTTTCCTCCTAGTGGTAGAAATTATAGACCAAGATTCTATGTACAATTTTGTATTAAAAGATAACTATTTCTAAGAATATCATAATTTACTACCAATGGATAAATTACCACATTACATTTATAATATAATGTTGTGTTTCCTGTGCTGTGCTGTGCTTAGTCACTCAGTCATGTCTAACTCTTTGCAACCTCGGGGGCTGTAGCCGAGCAGGCTCCTCTGTCCAAGGGGATTCTCCAGGCAGGAATACTGGAGTGGGTTGCCATGTCCTTCTCCAAGCGATCTTCCCAACCCAGGGATCGAATCCAGGTCTCCCACATTGCCGGCGGATTCTTTACCATCTGAGCCACCAGGGAAGGCCTAAGTTCTAAAGCTTTGGTTGTGAAACTGCTACGAGTAATGATACAAATCATGAACCTCCCTTCCACCACTGAAGCCAGAGACAGTCATCTGCCTGGTAGGATCAAGGTGAGAAACATTGAGGGAAATGTGGAATTCTGAAATGTGGGATTCTTGCATCCCAAGTTTTCCATGCCCTCTGCAGGCAGCTATGATCTGGCTTCTGTGTCTACAGAGAGTAATTGCACCAGGAAGCAAACCATTGACCAGACTCAACAGTCCCATTGTTGAAGCCAGTTTCTTGTTTTACTTAAGAGTTTGCATTTCAAGTGAGTTTCCCCTTCTTATTAAAATTCTTCCCTTGGATCTTCTACACCTTACCTTTGGTTTATAGTTTATTTCCCCTGGACTTTTCTTTCTCTTTCTGAAAGTTAAGTGTTACTGTTCTCTTGAGTTATCCCTAAGCCAACTTCTGTTTTGAATTATCTCTTGCTGAGCATTCACATCCATTCTCACAACTCTGAAATTCTAATCTGCTGTTCTACCTGGAATCCAGAGACTGTTTACAGGCAAACAAGTCTTTACAGCCCATCCTTCCTGGCCTATTCCAACGCATCCTATTTTCTGCCTCATATCTTCACTGTATGTCCCACAGGGACCTCAAATTCAACTTACCTAGAATTCATTGCATCATTTTGCACTTCCCGTTGTGCTTTCTATCTTATTTTTGATGCCAATGTGTACCCACAATCCAGGCAAGAAAACCTGGAGATGATTCATTAGTCCTTTACTCTTCTCCAAATAATAACCAAGACTTACTGTTTTCACCTTTTACGTGTTTGTACTTATGTCTGCTTTTCCCAAAAACCCCTTAAAATCATGTATTCTTTTTCCTAGATCATTGTAGCAATATTCTAATAACAATTCTCCCCTTCTCAAATACATTCTCTTCTAAGCTGCCAAAGTGATTTATATAAAACTTGAAACCAAACATATTGTGCCTCTGCTTCAAATCAAGAAAAGCCTCCTATTATATAGAGGATAAAGATAAAGCTTTTTGGCAGACTATCCAAGGCCTCCCTAATCTTAGCCTTTCCTGGATCTCCACCCTCATCCTTCCCTTCTTCCCCTTCCACCCTAAACCCGTCTGCTCATCCCACTCCCTTGGCCTAGACTGGCCCCAGCCTCCACCCTTTCATCTTTTAGAAAAGTTCCTACTTGCCTTTTAAATTCAAAAAGGTCTTATTTCCACTTGAAAACCTCTGATCCATCCCCCACTTCCTTTCCAGGCATGGATTGATATCCTTAGCAATCAATAAATTTTATTATTACGTGTCACTTTACTAAAATAAATGTTTTCACATTCTTACTTCATTCCCTAACCCATCCAAATCTGGCTTTTACTACTTCATCCCACTGAAGCTAATAGGAAAAGCCAACTGACAATTTTTAGACTTGTTAAAAATGGACTATCTAAGGCATCTGACCGTGTTGGCACCTTCACAATATATTCCTATTACATGTGAATGCCAGCCGAGTTTCTTGCTTATTGTACAATTTTCAGCAAGTTATTTGACAGTTCTCTTATATTCCTCATCTATAAACTGTATAATAATTAAATCCATGTGGAAGTTTGTATAATGTTATTAATACATGGAAACTGCTTGTAACAGTTTCTGGCCCATTATTATTATCACTAAAAGTTGATATACTTAGTAAATGTGTCTGTACAGGTTTACAAGTTTATTTTTTCAGAATAAGCGTGCTATCTTGAAGAACTGGCCCTGATGGAGATACAAAGCCAGATATACATTTGTCATTTATTAAGCCAGTATGCCTAAAGAATGACAATATAATAATAATTTTGAAATATAATACAATAATAGAGATAAACATATATGTCCCTAGTTTCTTTTCTAGACACAAGGAAATTCTTCAATTTAAAATATATATTTTCTTGCCTGTCTTAAATCATTTTATAGATAGATAACACAATAACTATAAAATAACATTTTTACACATAATAGCAAGTTTTCTTGGCCTTTACACTGCATTCCCAATGCATAAAATTAATTTGCATGTTGTTCTCCCTAAAAAAGTATTTTTTTACTTTATAAAAAAAAAAAATCACTTACATTGTCACAGAAATAGAAATCACCTAACCCCTCTACCTATACGTATTGTTGTAGGTGTTATATAATAAATAAAAAACAAAAGATCTTAATCATATAATAAAAAGGCTATCTGCTGTGTTTTAATCAAAAACAATACTCCAGTATCAGTGTTTGGTTAATTAAAATTTTTTAGTCTTTTTGTTGTTGCTGTTTTGTACTTAATTGTTGAAGTGGAAAAGGTGTCTTCCTTTCCTTCTTATAAATGAGTACTTCAGCTGATAAGATGCAAAGCACCAGCCTATCATCCCTTTGTCACCTCACCTGGACCTATGTCCCTTAGGTCCAACCCCTTCCTCGAGATCATTTCCTTTCCATATTGTCCAGGAAAGCATACCTGATCATTGTTTATTCTCACCATGACTTTCTGCTTTTATGATTGAATATTGACATTGTACAGTAACCTCTGAGTCTGTACCTTAAACCTCAAAAGTAATGTATATTGTTAGGGTAGGGATCTTCAGACACACAATAGAAATGGACATAATGGCAAGTCTTTCAATGGGTAGCAAAGGTCATATTTTGGAAATGTCAGCTATGTGGTAGCTCAGATTTGAACATATATGCTGCTGCTGCTAAGTCACTTCAGTCATGTCCAACTCTGTGCGACCCCATAGATGGCAGCCCACCAGGCTCTCCCATCTCTGGGATTCTCCAGGCAAGAACACTGGAGTGGGTTGCCATTTCCTTCTCCAATGCATGAAAGTGAAAAGTGAAAGTGAAGTCACTCAGTCGTGTCCGACTCCTAGTGACCCCATGGACTGCAGTCCACCAGGCTCCTCCATCCATGGGATTTTCCAGGCAAGAGTACTGGAGTGGGGTGCTATCGCCTTCTCCAATATATAGAGGTAGACAAATCAATTTCTCTGTCTTCCCAACATGACAATAATTTTGTTAATACAAAATGTTCTGTTATCTTTCGTAATAATGGGGAAAAGATTAAATTTCTTTTACATTTGACTGAAAAATCATAAACAGTATGGTTTTTATGAGTAAGCTCTACCTTTATGGAGAGATATTTCTAGAAACTGTGTAATGGTGTAGATGTTCACAACATAGAGAACACTTTCTGCTATTCAAACGTACTCCATCGTCGGTAAGCTGGTAGAGTGGTAAAAGTGAAATCATTTTGATAGTAAGAGAATAATAAGAATAAAATATTAGCCAATAATAAATAACAATAATTGTCCTAAAAATTCTTACTGGCCATACAAATTATATTTTATGATTAATTAGCACTGTAAAAAGTGTTTTGGGGTGCACTCACTCTTTTTTGCAATGAAGACCTGTTTATAGGTCTTATAAGACCTACTCAAAAGTACAGGAATGAAGCATGCAAATGTTTACAGAAAATAAAATCACCTCCCTGAAGAATGCACTACCAGGTATTTTACAAACTCCACAAATTGAAAAATCTCAAACATGGGAATCTATCATGTAGAATTTTTATTTAAACAGGGAATGTCACATTTATTTATAAGACATCAAGGAATGAAGTAATTTGTATGACCAAAATTGCAGCTAGTAACATTCTTCTACTTTTAAAAAAATCTTCTAAGAAAATATAATTTTATTATAGTCTATATTTTAAGGATTAAATATTATTTATAAAATGACTGCATAAAATTTTGCCAGTCATTTGATTAATATTAAAGCTTTAAATATTGAAAATCAGTTCATTTTAAATGAATGGGATTCATACTGAAACTTTAGATCTCTATACTAATATATTTTATTTAATTCTTTTTATGATGCAATGACTTATGGCCCAGATGTGTTTTGACTGCTAATGAAGAACAATCTCTTTTATTCCAGGAATTTTTAAATATATCCTAAACACCCAAATTGTATAAGTACTCAAATACTGAGTGTTGAGAGACCTTGATTTATAGATAATTGGAAAACTATTCAGTTCTTCAACGTTTTAAAGAATCTAGGTTTTCTGAAGTTAATATAGAAATGGAATATAGAAGATTCCCAGGAACTGGCCTCCACTAGGGACCCTGGCTGGGCTTCCCTGGTTGCTCAGCTGGTAAAGAATCTGGCTGCAATGCAAGACACCCTGGTTAATTCCTGAGTCAGGAAGATCCCCTGGAAAAGGGATAAGCTACCCAGTCCAGTTTTCATGGGCTTCCCTGGTGGCTCAGACAGTACAGAATCCACCTGTGATGTGGGAGACCTAGGTTCAATTCCTGGGTTGGGAAGATCCCCTGGAGGAGGGCATGGCAACCCACTCCAGTATTCTTGCCTGGAGAATCCATATGGACAGAGGAGCCTGTTGGGCTACAGTCCACAGGATTGCAAAGTATCAGTCACAACTAAGCACTCTGGCTAGGGAACATTTTAATAAATTTCTGATTTGAGGGAGACATGATTTATGCTGATTAATCACCTGTCCAGTATCAGATTAGATCAGTCACTCAGTCGTGTCCGACTCTTTGCGACCCCATGAATCGCAGCACGCCAGGCCTCCCTGTCCATCACCAGCTCCCAGAGTTCACACAGACTCACGTCCATCGAGTCAGTGATGCCATCCAGCCATCTCATCCTCTGTCGTCCCCTTCTCCTCCTGCCCCCAATCCCTCCCAGCATCAGAGTCCTTTCCTACAAGTCAACTCTTCACATGAGGTGGCCAAAGTACTGGAGTTTCAGCTTCAGCATCATTCCTTCCAAAGAAATCCCAGGGCTGATCTCCTTCAGAATGGACTGGTTGGATCTCCTTGCAGTCCAAGGGACTCTCAAGAGTCTTTTCCAACACCACAGTTCAAAAGCATCGCTTCTTCGGCACTCAGCCTTCTTCACAGTCCAACTCTCACATCCATACATGACCATAGGAAAAACCATAGCCTTGACTAGATGAACCTTTGTTGGCAAAGTAATGTCTCTGCTTTTGAATATGCTATCTAGGTTGGTCATAACTTTCCTTCCAAGGAGTAAGCGTCTTTTAATTTCATGGCTGCAGTCACCATCCGCAGTGATTTTGGAGCCCAGAAAAATAAAGTCTAACACTGTTTCCACTGTTTCCCCATCTATTTCCCATGAAGTGGTGGGACTGGATGCCATGATCTTCGTTTTCTGAATGTTGAGCTTTAAGCCAACTTTTTCACTCTCCACTTTCACTTTCATCAAGAGGCTTTTGAGTTCCTCTTCACTTTCTGCCATAAGGGTGGTGTCATCTGCATATCTGAGGTTATTGATATTTCTCCCAGCAATCTTGATTCCAGCTTGTGCTTCTTCCAGCCCAGCGTTTCTCATGATGTACTCTACATACAAGTTAAATAAGCAGGGTGACAATATACAGCCTTGACGTACTCCTTTTCCTATTTGGAACCAGTCTGTTGTTCCATGTCCAGTTCTAACTGTTGTTTCCTGACCTGCATACAGATTTCTCAAGAGGCAGATCAGGTGGTCTGGTATTCCCACCTCTTTCAGAATTTTCCACACTTTATTGTGATCCACACAGTCAAAGGCTTTAGTATAGTCAGTAAAGCAGAAATAGATGTTTTTCTGGAATTCTCTTGCTTTTTCTATGATCCAGCGGATGTTGGCAATTTGATCTCTGGTTCCTCTGCCTTTTCTAAAACCAGCTTGAACATCAGGAAGTTCACGGTTCACATATTGCTGAAGCCTGGTTGGAGAATTTTGAGCATTACTTTACTAGTGTGTGAGATGAGTGCAATTGTGTGGTAGTTTGGGCATTCTTTGGCGTTGCCTTTCTTTGGGATTGGAATGAAAACTGACCTTTTCCAGTCCTGTGGCCACTGCTGAGTTTTCCAAATTTGCTGGCATATTGAGTGCAGCACTTTCACAGCATCGTCTTTCAGGATTTGGAATAGCTCAACTGAAATTCCATCACCTCCACTAACTTTGTTCGTAGTGATGCTTTCTAAGGCCCACTTGACTTCACATTCCAGGATGTCTGGCTCTATGTCAGTGATCACACCATCGTGGCTTATCTGGGTCATGAAGATCTTTTTTGTACAGTTCTTCTGTGTATTCTTGCCATCTCTTCTTAATATCTTCTGCTTCTTTTAGGTCCATACCATTTCTGTCCTTTATCGAGCTCATCTTTGCATGATGTTCCTTTGGTATCTCTGATTTTCTTGAAGAGATCCCTAGTCTTTCCCATTCTGTTGCTTTCCTCTATTTCTTTGCTTTGATTGCTGAAGAAGGCTTTCTTATCACTTCTTGCTATTCTTTGGAACTCTGCATGCAGATGTTTATATCTTTCCTTTTCTCCTTTGCTTTTCACTTCTCTTCTTTTCACAGCTATTTGTAAGGCCTCCCCAGACAGTATAGACTCCAACAATTCTACAGCCTCACTAGAGTCTACAGTCCTTGATCCTACCATCTCTACAATGTCCTTCCCAACCCACCTTCATTTTATCATTCTTCCTTGTCCTAATTACAGCCTATGGTTAGTTGTTATGATCATCCTGCATACTGTTTCAGCTCCCTTGTCTCTTCCTCTCTTCATTGTATTTGCCTCAGGGCCTTTGAACTTGTCCCCAAGGATGGAAAAGGGCTTGTTTCCTCACCTCCTTCAAGTTTTTAATTATCTTTAGTTATCACCTCAGGAGGTCATCACTGAGCACAGGATTTAAATTTTAATGTCACCATAATACATTCTTCTTTCCTGTTTTTTTTTTTTATTATTGCATTTATTATCCACCACAATACAATCTGCTTGTTTATTTAGGTCATTTGTCTTTTATTCACTGTTTATTTTTTTAGTAACTGGAACAGTGCTAGCATATTTTTTTCTTAATATATGCTTGTTATCTAGATTATGACTCTTCTATAGTGATCATGCTTCTTTCTTAAAATTTCAATTATTTATCCAGAAAAGAAAGTACAATTGGTTTTTAACTCTCATAATAAGAGCTTATGCTCTAGGATCAAAGATCTTGTGTTCACTTTTGGCCCCACAATTACCCAGTGTGTAGTTAATAATGTTACTGAGTCCAAGCTTGCTCTGCTCCCTGCATGACAGGCCAATGAACCCTAGAGACAAGGGGTTGAGGCCAGGAAGAATCTGTATTCAGGGAGCCAGCTGACTGAGAAGATGGCAGGCTAGTACCTCAAAATAATCATCTAATTGAGATCTCAATGTTGAGTTCTTTTATAGATCAGAGGTGAGGGGAGGTGAGGAAGCAAAGTAAAAAGGCCATTAGCTTTGCCAACATCTCCTAGAATGGCTAGCCTCAGACAGGGGGCGTATATTAATTTCTTCCTTTCTGCCATCCGCAGGTGGACAGAGTTCTGAACAAAGGCACTTCAGTTTAATAGTTATGCAGAGGGGCAGAATTCTCTGAGGCAAACCGTTCTGTATGATTATAATAACAAAAGCATCAAAAAGCAAGTCAAAGAAATAGTTCCAAATGGAGTCAGAATTGACCTCTTCTCTGCAACAATTTCTAGCTGTCAAAGTTCATTCCATAATTTTCTGGAAAAAAAGGGTGTGATACTTTCAGAGTTTCCTCAGGGTTCACCACAGGGAGTGGCTGGAGTGGTTGCAGTCTGATGACTGCTAGGTAGCAGGTATTTCCCTTCCTTGGGTCTCACGTTGAAGGGTTGTAGTCACTGATTCCATTTATAGGGCCTTTCCCTCTTGATCATGAATCTGACCATTATCTGGGAAACATTTCATGAATAACTTTTATCCCATGGTGCTGGGAGGCTCATCCCAGCCTGGTCAAAAATTCTTGGTATGCCACTCCAGTTGTTAAGTTTTGGACCATGCCCCATTAATAATTAAAAATTCTCTGGATTCTGTCTAACTATAATCCAGGAGGCATTTTCCCTTGTTGATTTTTCCCATACCTAGAAGTGGCACTGGAGCAACTGTGAGGAGATATCCCACATCCATGAGCAGAGAAGCCCCAGCAAGACAGTAGGTGCTGGAGTGGTGGCTGCACAGTGCTGGAGCAAATTTGAAGAGATACCCCACATCCAAGGTCAAAGGAGAAGCCCCAGCAAGATGGCAGGAGGGGCAAAATCATGTTTAGAATCAAACCCATACCCACCAGAGATGCTCAGAGGGCTCAAACAAACTTTGTCTGCACCAGGACCTAGAGACCCCCCACTAAGTCTGAGACAGAACTGTGGTTGAGTGTCTACTGTGGAAGTACAGGTCAACAGTAGACCGCCACAGGGTCAGGGGCTCTGGGTGCAGCAGACTTGGGTGTGGCATAAGCCCTCTTGGAGAAGGTTGCCATTAACCCAACCATAGAGCTGCCAGAACTCACACAGGACTGGGGAAATAGACTCTTGGAGGGCACAAAAAATCTTGTGCACACCAGGACCCAGGAGACAGGAGCAGTGATCCCATAAGAGACTGACCTAGACTTGCCCGTGAATGTCCAGGAGTCTCCAGCAGAAGTGTGGGTTGGCGGTGGCCTGCAGCAGGTTTGGGGGCACTGAGTGTAGCAGCACATGTATGGGACCTTTTGAAGGAGGTTGTCATTATCTTCATTACCTCCACCATAGTTTGATCACAGGTAAATAACAGGGAGGGAACACAGCTCCACCCATCAACAGAAAATTGGATTAAATATTTACTGAGCATGGCCCCGCCCATCAGAACAAGACCCAGTTTCCCCCTTAGTCAGTCTCTCCCATCAGGAAGCTCTCGTAAGCCTCTTATCCTTCTCCATCAGAGGGCAGACTGATTAAAAACCACAATCACAGAAAACTAGCCAATCTGATCACATGGATCACAGCCCTGTCTAACTCGATGAAACTGCGAGCCATGCTGTGTAGGGCCACCCAAGACGGATGGGTCATGGTGGGCAGTTCTGATGAAACGTGGTCCACTGGAGAAGGGAATGGAAAACTCTTTCAGTATTCTTGCCTTGAGACTGCATAAACAACATGAAAAGGCAAAAAGATAGGACACTGAAAGATGAACTCCCCAGGTCACTAGGTACCCAATATGTTACTGGAGATCAGTGGAGAAATAACTCCATAAAGAATGAAGAGTCAGACTAAAACAAAAACAGCAACCAGTTGTGGATGTGACTGGTAATAGAAGTAAAGTCCAATGCTGTAAAAAGCAATATTACATATGAACCTGGAATGTTAGCTCCATGAATCAAGACAAATTGTTAAGTGGTCAGACAGGAGATGGCAAGAGTGAACATCAACATTTTAGGAATCAGCAAACTAAAATGGACTGGAATGGGTGAATTTAACTCAGCTGACCATTATATCTACTACTGTGGGCAAGAATCCCTTAGAAGAAATGGAGTAGCCATCATAGTCAACAAAAGAGCTGAAATGCAGTACTTGGATGCAGTCTCAAAAATGACAGAATGATCTCTTTTCATTTCCAAGGCAAGCCATTCAGCATCACAGTAATCCAAGTCTATGCCCCAACCAGTAATGTTGAAGAAGCTGAAATTGAACGATTCTATGAAGACCTACAAGACCTTCCAGAACTAATACCCAAAAAAGATGTCCTTTTCATTATAGGGGACTGGAATGCAAAAGTAGGAAGTCAAGAAACACCTGGAGTAACAGGCAAATTTGGCCTTGGAGTACAGAAGGAAGCAGGGGAAAGGCTAATAGAGATTTTCCTAGAGAATGTGCTGGTCATGGCAAAAACCCTCTTTCAACAACACTAGAGAAGATTCTACCCATGGATGCCACTAGATGGTAAATACTGAAATCAGACTGATTATATTCCTTGCAGACGAGATGGAGAAACTCTATACGGTCAGCAAAAACAAACCGGGAGTTGACTGTGGCTCAGATCATGAACTCCTTATTGCCAAATTCAGACTTAAATTTAAGAAAGTAAGGAAAACCACTACACCATTCAGGTATGACCTAAATTAAATCCCTTACGATTATACAGTAGAAGTGAGAAATAGATTCAAGGGATTAGATCTGATTGACAGAGTGCCTGAAGAACTATGGATGGAGGTTCATGACATGGTACAGGAAGCAGGGGAAAAGACCATCCCCAAGAAAAAGAAAGGCAAAATGGTTGTCTGAGGAGACCTTACAAATAGCTGTGAAAAGAAGTGAAATGCAAAGGAGAAAAGGAAAGATATACCCAGAGTTCCAAAGCAAGGAGAGATAAGAAAGCCTTCCTCAGTGATCAATGAAAAGAAATTTGAATGGGAAAGACTAGAGATCTCTTCAAGAAAACTAGAGATACCAAGGGAACATTTCATGCAAAGATGGGCACAATAAAGGACAGAAATGATGTGGACCTAACAGAAGCAGAAGATATTAAGAAGAGCTGGCAAGAATAAACAGAAGAACTATACAAAAAAGATCTTCAAGACCCAGATAATCACTACAGTATGATCACTCACCTAGAGCCAGATATCCTGGAGTGTGAAGTGGGCCTTAGGAAGCATCCCTATGAACAAAGTTAGTGGAGGTGATGCAATTCCAGTTGAGCTATTTCAAATCCTAAAAGATGATGCTGTGAAAGTGCTACACTCAATATGCCAACAAATTTGGAAAACTCAGCAGTGGCCACAGGTCAGTTTTCAATCCAATCCAAAGAAAAGCAATGCCAAAGAATGCTCTAACTACCACACATTTGCACTCATCTCACACCTTAGTAATGTAATGCTCAAAATTCTCCAAGCCAGGATTCAACAGTGTGTGAACCATGAACCTCCAGATGTTCAAGCTGTATTTAGAAAAGGTAGAGGAACCAGAGATCAAATTGCCAACATCCGTTGGTTCATCAAAAAAGCAAGAGAGTTCCAGAAAAACATCTACTTCTGCTTTATTGACTATGCCAAAGCATAGTCAATAATTTGATTGTGTGGATCACAACAGACTGTGGAAAATTCTGAAAGAGATGGGAATACCAGAAGGCCTTAACTGCTTCTTGAGAAATCTGTATGCAGGTCAGGAAGCAAGTTAGAACTGAGCATGGAACAACAGACTGGTTCCAAATAGGAAAAGGAGTTTGTCAAGGCTGTATATTGTCACCCTGCTTATTTAACTTACGAGCAGAGTACATCATAAGAAATGCTGGGCTGGATGAAGCACAAGCTGGAATCAAGATTTCAGGAAGAAATATCAATAACCTCAGATATGCAGATGACACTACACTTATGGCAGAAATTGAAGAAGAACTAAAGAGACTCTTGATGAAAGTGAAAGAGAGTGAAAAAGTTGGCTTAAAGCTCAACATTCAGAAGACGAAGATCATGGCATCTGGTCCCATCACTTCATGGCAAATAGATGGGGAAACAGTGAAAACAGGAAAAGACTATTTTGGGGGGCTCCAAAATCACTGCATATGGTGACTGCAGCCATGAAATTAAAGGACGCCTGCTCCTTGGAAGAAAAGTTATGCCCAATCTAGACAGCATATTAAAATGCAGAGACATTACTTTGCTGACAAAGGTCCATCTAGTCAAAGCTATGGTTTTTCCAGTAGTCATGTATGGACTACAAAGAAAGCTGGGTGCCGAAGAACTGTTGCTTTTGAACTGTGGTGTTGGAGAAGACTCTTGAGAGTCCCTTAGACTGCAAGGACATCCAACCAGATCATCCTAAAGGAGATCAGTTCTGAATATTCATTGGAAGGACTGATGCTGAAGTTGAAACTCCAGTACTGTGGCCACCTGATGCAAAGAACTGACTCATTTGAAAAGTCCCTGATGCTGGGAAAGATTGAAGGCAGGAGGAGAAGGGGACAACAGAGGATGAGATGGTTGGATGGCATCACCGACTCAATGGACATCATTTTGAGTAAGAACTGGGAGTTGCTGAGGACAGGGAAGCCTGGAGTCTGCAGTTCATGATGTCGCCAAGAGCTGGACACAGCTGAGTAACTGAACTGAACTGAACTGAGAATCACACTATTACAATTATTTTATTTTGTAAATGTGATTTTCTCAAAATATTTAGCCACAGAATCTTTATTGGAGGCCTGATTACATATTGGTTATTGCAAGAGACAACAATTTTATAAATTAAATGGATATAAGTAATGCAGGCAAATATGCAAAGAAATAGAGGAAAACAACAGAATGGGAAAGACTAGAGATCTCTTCAATAAAATTAGAGATACCAAGGGAACATGTCATGCAAAGATGGGCTTGATAAAGAACAGAAAAGTATGGACCTAACATAAGCAGAAGATATTAAGAAGAGGTGGCAAGAATACACAGAAGAACTGTACAAAAAAGATCTTCATGACCCAAATAATCACGATGGTGTAATCACTCTAGATCCAGACATCCTGGAATGTAAAGTCAAATGGGCCTTAGAAAGCATCACTATGAACAAAGCTAGTGGAGGTGATGGAATTCCAGTTGAGCAATTTCAAATCCTGAAAGATGATGCTATGAAAGTGCTGCATTCAATATGCCAGCAAATTTGGAAAACACAGCAGTGGCCACAGGACTAGAAAAGGTCAGTTTTCATTCCAATCCCAAAGAAAGGCAATGCCAAAGAATGCTCAAACTAGCACACAATTGCACTCATCTCACACGCTAGTAAAATAATGCTTAAAATTCTCCAAGCCAGGCTTCAGCAATACATGAACTGTGAACATCCTGATGTTTAAGCTGGTTTTAGAAAAGGCAGAGGAACCAGAGATCAAATTGCCAACATCCGCTGGATCATAGAAAAGGCAAGAGAATTCCAGAAAAACATCTATTTCTTCTTTAATGACTATGCCAAAGCCTTTGACTGTGTGGATCACAATAAAGTGTGGAAAATTCTGAAAGAGATGGGAATACCAGACCACCTGACCTGCCTCTTGAGAAATCTGTATGCAGGTCAGGAAACAACAGTTCGAACTGGACATGGAACAACAGTCTGGTTCCAAATAGGAAAAGGAGTATGTCAACACTGTATATTGTCACCCTGTTTATTTAACTTATATGCAGAGTACATAATGAGAAACACTGGACTGGAAGAAACACAAGCTGGAATCAAGATTGCCAGGAGAAATATTAATAACCTCAGATATGCAGATGACACCACCCTTATGGCAGAAAGTGAAGAGGAACTCAAAAGCCTCTTGATGAAAGTGAAAGTGGAGAGAGAAAAAGTTGGCTTAAAGCTCAACATTCAGAAAACGAAGATCATGGCATCTGATCCCATCACTTCATGGCAAATAGATGGGGAACCAGTGTTAGACTTTATTTTTTTGGGCTCCAAAATCACTGCAGATGGTGACTGCAGCCATGAAATTAAAAGATGCTTACTCTTTGGAAGGAAAGTTATGACCAACCTAGATAGCATATTCAAAAGCAGAGACATTAGTTTGCCAACAAAGGTTCGTCTAGTCAAGGCTATGGTTTTTCCTGTGGTCATGTATGGATGTGAGAGTTGGACTGTGAAGTAGGCTGAGCGCCAAAGAAGTGATGCTTTTGAACTGTGGTGTTGGAGAAGACTCTTGAGAGTCCCTTGGACTGCAAGGAGATCCAACCAGTCCATTCTGAAGGAGATCAGCCCTGGGATTTCTTTGGAAGGAATGATGCTAAAGCTGAAACTCTAGTACTTTGGCCACCTCATGTGAAGAGTTGACTCATTGGAAAAGACTCTGATGCTGGGAGGGATTGGGGGCAGGAGGAGAAGGGGACGACAGAGGATGAGATGGCTGGATGGCATCACTGACTTGATGGATGTGAGTCTGAGTCAACTCCGGGAGCTGGTGATGGACAGGGAGGCCTGGCGTGCTGCGATTCATGGGGTCCCAAAGAATCGGACGCGATTGAACTGAACTTAACTGAATGCAGACAATAATATAGTACAGCAGGGAGACACAAAACACAATTTGAAAACAAAGAACAAATTTAAACAACGATTAGTATAACTAGTTGTAATCCAGTTGTAATAATCAAATGACCAAAGGAGCCATAACTGATTTAATGAGCTATCTACATTTCATTGTATTGGCCACCCAAACTTATGCATGGTCTCATCTTGAGACCAATATATGTTACTGGCAGTTCAACCAGGTAGAGAGAAAAAGATTTATGTTCCAAAAGGCATAAATTTATCAAACTATTGGAAGTCATAATTAATTGAAGAGCTTTTTCTTACAACTGGAAAACAAAGATTTAGACCAGTAATCTTTTTAGATAGAAACTATAAAAATTACAACCATATTTACCAGTTTACTTAGTTTTATGTTAATAATCCTTTTTGTTAACATCTTTATTAAGTTATCGAGTTTCTCATTAGAATTTTTCAATTTTTCACTCAATTTAGTATTATGTTCTGAAAGTCAGAAACTTGTATTTATCTGAAAGTCCTTTTAATAATTCTTCTTAAACAAGAGGCATTTTTATAAAGGTATCAGAGTGAAACCATAAAAAGACTTAAAGATGGCAAATTTAAATTTGATTACAGCTGTGACATATAACACCTTCACATAATTAAAATTATGACATAATATTTTACCAAGACATATTTACCAAGAAAGATTTTTAGGAACTCCATATAATTTCTAGAGTATCTGTACCATTTACCACGTAATTAACTTAAAATGCATTACTCATTTGACAACACCTCCCTTATAGTTTAACACGCTAAATGAATCTGATTGGTTTAATATCTCCCTTTGGGGTACTTCAGGGGCTCTTTGAAGCATCTCAAAATTAACTAGATGTCAATGGAACTTTATTATAATTTGATTTTGGGAAGCCCTGTTTAAAGAAATATCCCCCCAATTTAAAAAATTTTTTTAATATAGCAAGACTATAGATCACTGAAACCTAGCCAAAGTGACAAAAGATTTCAAAGGTAAATAAACTTGAAGTCTGTTACCAAAGGCAGTTTAGCTTCTTCAGAAAACTTGTCTAACGGAGAGAAAAACCCAATTTACATTTTGCATGGGCTTAAAAGTTCATTTACTCAATTAAACTTATGTTAGACTTAGTTTATACTGACTGATCATTTACAAAACCCTTTTCAGTATTTTGTTCCTCATATCTTATACTGAAAACACATATCATAGTTTCCTTAAAGTTTTTTCCACATTGAGATACTTTTTTTTTTTTTTTGGCTTACAAATTTATAATAAATGTAATACTATATTTATGTTAAACCTAGGCACAATGAAAGTATTATACTTAATATTATATTTAATATGTTGATGACTCAGACATGTCTATATTATTATTAGATCAACAATCTTAAACATTAACATCAGGTACTAATTTAATATTACATGTTTCCCAGTTCATGTGAACCTGAAACGCATTTAACTTGATTTCTCTTGTATTTAGAATTTTTTTATTATTGCTTATTACTGTTACTTAAGTCAATTAAATAGACCTCTTTTTACAAATCAACCAAAGCAATATTATTCAGATGTATATACATACATATATATATATATATATATATATATATATATATATATAAAATTAGTCACTCAGTCATGTCTGACTCTTTGCGACCCACGGATTGTATGGATTGAACCCAGGTCTCCTGCATTGCAGGCAAATTCTTTACCAGCTGAGCCACCAGGGAATCCCAAGAATACTAGAGTGGGTAGCCTATCCCTTCCTCCAGCGGACCTTCCCAACCCAGGAATCCAACTGGGATCTTCTGCATTGCAGGCAGATTCTTTACCAACTGAGCTATCAGGGAATCCCCATATGGGTATATATATGTACACATACATAACATGGTTATATATGTGTGTGTGTGTGTGTGTATGCACACAAAAGAGTTCTTACTTCAAGATTTCAGTTTTGAGTCAGGTACAGGACTGTAAACCCCAGAATGTAAATGTCAGGAATGTAAAGCCCATCAGTTTGCAAAAGAGGTTGGGATTAAAATTGGGATTCTCTCAAATGAATAAGTCAGGCTCCCTTGGCTACATGGCTAAATATTAATATTTGAAAAAAAGCAACTTTTAATCACCTTGAACAAGCCAACTTGAAATTATTTTACACTTTCTAACCAGTGAATTTGCTCAGTCATGTCTATTTTACACTTTCTAAAATTTACATTAAAAAAACAGCAGTGGTAAGAGTTTTCTGAGAACAGAGAGGCAAGTTATTTCTAGGATAACTTTGTTTAATATTTACAACTTCATAATATGAACAGGGAAGGTTTGGGAAGTGCTGAAAGGATTTTTGGAACCACCCTTCTGACCTGTGAACCAGTGAAGTTGCTCAGTTTTGTCTGACAATTTGCAACCCCCTGGACTGTAGCCTACCAGGCTCCTCCATCCATAGAATTTTCCAGGCAAGAGTATTGGAGTGGGTTGCCATTTCTTTCTACAGGGGATCTTCCCGAACCAGGGATCGAAGCCAGGTCTCCCGCATTAAAGGCAGACATTTTACCATCTGAGCCACCAGGGAAGCCTGATCTGTAAAGGCTACATTTGTAAACCAAGGACAGTTTTGTTTTTCCCTCCTTTCCCAAAAGACTTGGGTGGCCCTCCCAACAATGACTGACACATCTATCCACCCATGTTGAAAAGTTTCACTTTTCTTCCTGTAGCCTAAGGGAGAAGGCTAATAAAGAAGGCCCAGAGGCAACAGCCAGGCTCCCTCCAAAGGAAAAACAGGCAAAGGCAACAAGGAAGAGGAATCTGCCCTTTAATCCCAAGGTTTGGTCCTCAGCTTAAGGGAGGAAGAGGAAAGGAGAGCTTTCATGCCCTTGGGTGGCAGCTACTGGGGCACAGTGGGCTGTGGGCCTTTGGAACACACCAGAGGGTGACCTTGGAATAAGTTCCTCAATTGTTTCCACAGCCACTTGCCTGTAAGAGAGGGTTCAAGGAGAAAGAAATGAGAAAACTATAGAAGAAGACTTAGAGGAAGCAGTTAGTACCAGATGTCTTCACATTGGAAAGTGAATATACATTCAAGGTGAATATATATCATACAGTCAGCAAAAACAAGACCAGTAACTGACTGTGGCTCAGATCATGAACTCCTTACTGCAAAATTCAGACTTAAATTGAAGAAAGTAGGGGAAGCCACTAGAGCATTCAGGTATGACCTAAATCAAATCTCTTATGATTATACAGTAAAGAAAAGAAAGAAAGTGAAGCCACTCAGTCGTGTCCGACTCTTTGCGACCCCATGGACTGTAGCCTACCAGGTTCCTCTGTCCATGGGATTTTCCAGGCAATAGTCCTGGAATGGGTTGCCATTTCCTTCTCCAGGGGATCTTCCCAACTCAGGGATCAAACCCGGGTCTCCCGCATTGTAGACAGACGCTTTACTGTCTGTGAAGTGAAGTCGCTCAGTCGTGTCTGACTCTTAGCGACCCCATGGACTGCAGCCTACCAGGCTCCTCTGTCCATGGGATTTTCCAGGCAAGAGTACTGGAGTGGGGTGCCATTGCCTTCTCCAATTACTGTCTGAGCCACCAGTAAAAGGGACAAATAGGTTCACGGGATTAGATTTGATAGACAGATGGATGGAGGTTTGTGACATCATATCAGAGGCAGTGATCAAGATCATCCCCAAAAAAAGAAATGCAAAAAGGCAAAATGGTTGTCTGAGGAGACACAGCTGAGAAAAGAAGAGAAGCTAAAGGCAAAGGAGAAAAGGAAGATATACCCATTTGAATGCAGAGTTCCAAAGAATAGCAAGGAGAGATAAGAAAACCTTCCTAAGTGTTCCTGCAAAGAGAGGAAAACAGTAGAATGGGCAAGACAAGAGATCTCCAAGAAAATTAGAGATACCAAGGGAACATTTCATGCAAAGATGGGTACAATAAAGGACAGTCCCAGGGATGGGGGAGCCTGGTGGGCTGCTGTCTATGGGGTTGCACAGAGTCAGACAGCAACAGAAGTAGAAGATATTAAGAAGAGCTGGCAAGAATACACAGAAGAACTGTACAAAAAAACCTTCATAACCCAGATAACCCCAATGGTGTGATCACTCACCTAGAGCCAGACATCCTGGAATGGGAAGTCAAGTGGGCCTTAGGAATAATCACTATGAACAAAACTAGTGGAGGTGATGAAATTCCAGTTGAACTATTCCAAATCCTGAAAGATGATGCTGTGAAAGTGCTGCACTCAATATGCCAGCAAATTTGGAAAACTCAGCAGTGGCCACAGGACTGTAAAAGGTCAGTTTTCATTCCAGTCCCAAAGAAAGGAAATGCCAAAGAATGTTCAAATTATTGCACATTTGCACTTGTTTTATATGCTAGCAAATTAATGCTCAAAATTCTCCAAGCAAGGCTCTCGGTTCAACAGTATGTGAATCAAGAATTTCCAGATGTTCATGCTGGATGTAGAAAAGGCAGAGGAACCAGAGATCAAATTGCCAACATCTGTTGGGTCATAGAAAAGGCAAAAGAATTCCAGAAAAACATCTACTTCTGCTTTATTGACTACACAAAATCCACTGACTGTGTGGATCACAATAAACTGTGGAAAATTCTTAAAGAGATGGAAATACTAGACCATCTTACTTACCTCCTGAGAAATCTGTATGCAGGTCAAGAAGCAATAGTTAGAACCAGACATGAAACAATGGACTGGTTCCAAATAGGGAAAGGAGGACATGGAGGTTGTATACTGTCACCCTGCTAATTGAACTGCTATGCAGAGTACACCTTGCAAAATACTGGGCTGGATGAAGCATAAACTGGAATCAAGATTGCAGGGAGAAATATCAATAGCCCCAGATATGCAGATGACACCACCCTTATGACAGAAAGTGAAGAGGAACTAAAGAGATTCTTGATGAAAGTACAAGAGGAGAGTGAAAAAGTTGGCTTAAGACTCAACATTCAGAAAACTAAGATCATGGCATCAGGTCCCATCACTTCATGAGAAATAGATGGGGAAAAAGTGGGAATGGTGTCAGACTTTGTATTCTTGGGCTCCAAAATCACTGCAGATGGTTACTGCAAACATGAAATGAAAAGACGTTTGTTCCTTGGAAGAAAAGCTATGACCAATCTAGACAGAATATTAAAGCAGAGACATTACTTTCCTGACAAAAGTCCATCTGGTCAAAGCTATGGTTTTTCCAGTAGTCATGTATGGATGTGAGAGTTGGACCGTAAAGAAAGCTGAGCGCTGAAGAATTGGTGCTTTTGAACTACGTTGTTGGAGAAGACACTTAAGAGTCCCTTGGACTGCAAGGAGATCCAATCAGTTCATCCTAAAGGAAATCAGTCTTGAATATTCATTGGAAGGACTGATGCTGAAGCTGAATACTTTGGACTTTATGCGAAGAACTGCCTCATTGGAAAAGATCCTGACGCTTGGAAAGGTTGAAGGCAGGAGGAGAAGCAGATGACAGAGAGTGAGATGGTTGGATGGCATCACTAACTCAATGGACATGAGTTTGAGTAAGCGCCGAGAGTTGGTGATGGACAGGGAAGCCTGGCATGCTGCAGTCCATGGGGTCACAAAGAGCTGGACACGACTGAGTGAGCTGATACTGTCTTCACATTTCCAAAAAGAAAGTGTAAGTGAAAGTCGCTCAGTTCAGTTCAGTCACTCAGTCGTGTCTGACCCCCTGCAACCCCATGAACCGCAGTACGCCAGGCTTCCCTGTCCATCACTAACTCCCGGAGTCCACCCAAACCCATGTCCATTGAGTCGATGATACCATCCAACCATCTCATCCTCTATTGTCCTCTTCTCCTCCTGCCTTCAATCCTTCTCAGCATCAGGGTCTTTTCAAATGAGTCAGTTCTTCACATCAGGTGGCCAATGTATTGGAGTTTCAGCTTCAACATCAGTCCTTCCAATGAACACTCAGGACTGATTTCTTTTAGAATGGACTGGTTGGATCTCCTTGCAGTCCAAGGAACACTCAAGAGTCTTCTCCAACACCATAGTTCAAAAGCATCAATTCTTCTGCACTCAGTTTATTTCATACTACAACTCTCACATCCATACATGACCACTGGAGAAACCATAGCCTTGACTAGATGGACCTTTGTGGACAAAGTAATGTCTCTGCTTTTTAATATGCTGTCTAAGTTGGTTATAACTTTCCTTCCAAGGAGTAAGGGTCTTTTAATTTCATGGCTGCAATCAGTATCTGCAGTGATTTTGGAGCCCCCAAAAATAAAGTCTGTCACTGTTTCCTCATCTATTTGCCATGAAGTGATGGGACAGCTCAGCGGTGTCCAACTCTTTTTGACCCCATGGACTATATAGTCCACAGTATTCTCCAGGCCAGAATACTGGAGTGGGTAGCCTTTCCAATCTCCAGGGGTTCTTTCCAGCCCACGGATCAAACAATGTGACCAGAATTAACCAACACCTAGCCAGCTGGGAAGTCACATTAATGTCCCGTTAAACCAGTGACCTTTCTCCAAAGCACCTATAAATGGAGTTTCCCTTCACTGGGAGAACACCCCAAGTTGGAGTCAAAGCCCCGCAGATGGGAACTGAAGCTCCCCAAATTGGACAAAGTCAAAAAGGCCCCAGTGGGACCATGATGTCAAGCTGTTCTGAGAACAAGTTTATTTGAGCATTTAATTTAAAGGAGAGTAAGTAGAATCTATTAGAGAGTCAATCAACTTGTTCCCCACTGTCAAAGTTACCTGTGGCACCCATAGGGGAAATTAGAACTGGATGCCTCAAGTCCAAGGGGGTCCCTGGGCCTGTTCATAATCAAAGTGTTCCTCTCCTTTGTGAAGTGCTTCCGACTGCCATTGTATAATTGTGAGCCATTCAGGGGCTATTGCTCTTCTGATTTTAGCATATCTAATATGTACCCCAAAGATCTTTTCTTCGGGACACATGAAATATTTCCCATTTTTATAAGGTTTATAACACCAAAACACAAAAGATGCAGACAAATTTCAATAACAAAACAGCATAAATTTCAGCACTGATGTACAGTTAGGTAAATAAATGTACCCTACAACTGATTTCCAATCAGGTAAATTGATTCTCCAATTAGGTAAATAAATGTTTCCTACAAAACAAACGAACTAATTCCAACTAGGATACCCATTCCCACAAGAACTACTTCCCCAATAGAATGGCTCCAACCAAACCAAATTCCAAATAAATTTACCCTACAAAATAAATGAGCTAATTCCAACTAGGGTGGGCTTGCCCCACAAGAACTAGTTCCCCAATGAACCAGTTCAGGGTAGAGTCCAACAATTTCCCTTTCCAACAGGGTACCCCAAAGAAATTGGCTTGTCCATAAAGTGAAAGTCGCTCGGTCGTGTCCACTCTTTGTGACCCCATTGACTGTACAGTCCATGGAATTCTCCAGGCCAGAATAGTGGAGTGGATAGCCTTTCCCTTCTCCAGGTGTGCCATAAAGGAAAAGCCCAAATTGAGGGGAAAAAAAATTGTTGCTGATGTGCACACCAGAGCAACTTACCCTCCAAAATCAAGCCCGTTGGCTTGTAACACAAAAGGGCATACAAAACAAGCAAACTGACTAAACCGGCTATTGAATTGGGTACACTTACCCTACAAATGAAATGGTGTCTGTAGACTCATAGAAGTTTGTAGGTTCCTTATCTCAACTGCCAAGTACTAGGGGAAGCCAGTGCTGCTTCAGGGAATCTTGAAGGAAAGAACCTCAGGACAGATTGTCCCAGCAGCTGCTAAGGTCTTGCCCCAATATTCCCTGATCAGGGTCGGTTAGCCACGAGCAGCAAGGCTCCTGGCTAGCTAAGCCATATTGTTACAGAGTACAAGCTCACTCTGCTCTCCGCATGATAGGCCAATGTATCTGATAGATGAGGGGTTGAGGTAAGGAAGAGACTGTTTGGGGAGCTGGCTGACCAAGAAGATGGTAGGCTAATACCTCAAAATAACCACCTTACTGAGATCTTGCTGCTGAGTTCTTTTATAGATCAGAGATGGGGGGGAGGTGAGGAAGCAGCAGTGTAAAAAGGACACAAATTTTGCAAGTATCTCCTAGAATGGCAAGCCTTAGGCAAGGGATGTCTTAATTTCTTCCTTCCTGCCATAGACAGGTAGACAGGGTTCTGAACAAAGGCTCTTTAGTTTAACAATCAGGCATAGGGGCAGAATTCTCTGGGGCAAGCCATTCTATATGATTATAATGACAAAATAAATGAAAAGCTAGTCAAAGAAACAGTTCCAATATGGAGTCAGAATTGGCTTCTTCTCTGCAACAGTCACAATGTCTACTTCAGAGAGTAGTTGTGATCTGTTATTGGAGTTTAAGTGTGTAGAGTGTTTTGTAGAGTTTCTGGCCAGATTAAATACTGGTAATTTTTAGCTGTTGTTTTAATTAGAATGGGAGAGGAGGGCAGGGAGATAGTACTATAAATCCTGTATGCTATATCTCATTAAATCTGCTTGCCCAAATGTTAGCCATGAAGTGCTAATGCCTCTGGAGCTCCAGAAATTTGGGCTCCTTCAGCCTATAGGAGGGTATGGGCAGGCTGATGCCTGGGCTGTGTCATGTCAACTGTGCACTGAATGTATCTTAATTTATTCTGCAATTGTTCACACTCAACAGTACTTATTGAAAGTGAAATTCGCTCAGTTGTGTCTGACTCTTTGAGACCCCATGGACTATACAGTCCATGGAATTCTGCAGGTCAGAATACTGGAGTGGGTAGCCTTTCTCTTCTCCAGGGGATCTACTCAACCCAGGAATAGAACGGGGGTCTCTTGCATTGCTGGTGGATTCTTTACTAACTGAGCTGTCAGGGAAGCATTTTACTTATTAGAAATGTAAATAGAGAATCTTATAAATTATAATGAATAGGATGGGGGACCATACAAAAATTAAAGGAGTTAGAAATACTCTCTGAAACCTGCGCCAATCCAGACACAATGATAGGTCTCAGAGGGGATCCCCTAAAACCTTGAGGCTTTGCCTTTTCCATCTGGGTGTGGGCTTGTGACTCAGGCTGATTCATCACCACGCAACCAGTCCAGCTGTTTCCATTTCCAGATCTGTGAGTACCTCCTTGGCCTCCAGGTTGTCAAAGGTAGTCATTTACAGTGCTTTTGAAATTGTTGAAGTGACTTCTACCTAAGAAAAGCAAAAAATAAATTCTGTTCTGTTTTTAGATTTATGAATCAACCTGGAAGCCCATTCCTAAATTACAAAAAGGAAATAAATTACTCTAACTCTCTTTTCAGAAACCACTCTAGGACTGAAACTTTTTTGATTTAATAGCACATTTTACCTGGAGTGAAAAGAAAAGAGGAAAAACATTAAACTCAGTAAAAATGGTAATTTCTCATAAAAACCTTTGGTCACAATTTAGGTCTTGAAAAAAAGGAATTAAAATTCTTATTCTAACAGTCCTATGAGATTGTTAGTAAATGCATATAAATGGTAATCAATTTATTTTGGAAGAATATATTTTATAACTGTTGTAGAAGATTTTGCAAGGCAATACATGGTAAAGTATTCAAAGCTGAAAGTGCTAGAGATGAATTAGATCAGACTCTGGCTTATTTCCCAGAAAATATAGTATTCTATAAAGGAAAGCATTATAATCGGTTTCTTATGCTACTCATTCAGGTGTCTTGTGTTTAGCAGAAATTTAAAACAGATCTCCAAAGAGAAATTGACTTAAAATATAAAGGCATAAGACCAGATACCAACAGTAGGTGAAAGGATTTCCTGTGTAGATGAATTTTAGATGCATAAAATTTATAATTTTCATAGATTTAGTGGAAACAAACTATAAAATGATATTGATACATTTATAGGATTTGAACATAGTAAGGAATAAAAGGGCTCAATTTCACCCTCACATATAACTTAATCAGAGATCCTGTTCTGATTTAAAGGCTAAACCAGAATAAGAAAATATTAATCACTGTGATGAGCATGGGCATGTGCTTGGTAGATACGAAATAAATGAAGGAAACTCGCTGTTAACCAAACTCAGAATGAGATAGGCAAAGAAAATTGAGAAGCTTACCAAAATGAAATTAATTTAATAGGTTAGGTAAGCTGATATTAATAATATGCAAATGATGTATAATGATTTTTTTTTTTGTGCAAGCCCAGTTTCTTTTTCTTTTTCTTTCTTGCAACTACAGTGTAGACAAATGTACAGATTTATGTGTTTATTTATTTGCTTTTATCAGCAGGGCTCTAACCCTAAAATACTCTGGGAATATCACTGTTTCTCTAGTTTAAGGTCTAGACTAGAATTAGGTTCAATGGACTTTTTCCTGATCTTGTTCTTCAGAGCATCCTTCCCTATTGACAAAGAGGCAAAGAATCTCAACCCAATTAAAAGAATATTTCTCCTTAAGGTTTAGAGAAGGGCTGCCATAAATTGGCCACCCCAGGTGTCCTTTCCCTGGTTTTGCTAGATCTTTCTAGGACAAAGGGACCTCCCAAGAAGAGATAATCACAATCTCATCTTTGCCACACAAGCCTAGGGGAAAGGAAGCAATTTAGAAAGAAGGGAGAATCCAAACAGAGACCACGCCACACAACAGAGCTTGTAACCCTTTAGCTCCTCCCTGGGAAAGTTCTTCCAACACAATGGCCTACTTTGTCCCTGCTGAGAAAGACAGGCTTAGGGCCATTTCTATGGTGTAGAGCCAATCCTTAAAGTAATTTACCAGAGCTACTTTCTTTGAGATAATTTTCTCAAGAAGGGGAAATAACTAAGAAATTATAAGCTAAAAATTATTATAGGCTTTATATGTGCATTTATTGCTAGTATATTAGAACTGAACATTTTGATATCTCTGTAGGAATGTAGCATGTTTAATTCTTTTATTACATGAATTATTATATTAGAAAATATAGTCTACTGGTATATGTCAGTGTATTGAATTCTTTATATATGCTAGAACATTTAAATTGTTTTCACTAAAAGTTTACTGTACATCAATGTTCTATAACTATTTTATTAGTTTTTTTCTCTATCCTTACTTGTCATCTGTCCACATCCATTTTCATTGGTTTTCAGTAGAAGGATGACCTAAGGTCCCACACACATGTACAATGGAAATGCCCTGGAAATAATGTATATTTTTACTTTTTTATTTTAATATAACTAGTATATTTCACATATTACATTGTAGTGGCAATCCAGAGCTTTACAACTCAGAGAATGGTTCATGGACCAGCAACATTAACATCACTTGGAACTTATTTAAAATGCAGAGTTCCAGGTTCCAGAATAAAAATCTGTACTAAAAGAAGGTCTTCTTTGTGATTTGTATGCATATAAAGTTCGAGAGGTCAAAATCTTGATCAAGGGTTAGCAAATTTTCTATAAATGGTGCAACTGTGTATATTTTAGGCTTTGTGGGCCATTTAGTTTCTGTTGTAATTGCTCAGTGTAAGAGCAGTCATATCCAGAAACATGTGAATGGCTGTGTTCCCATAGTACTGTATTTATGAACACTAAAATTTTAATTGAGTTTTCAGATGTCAAAAAATATTATTCTTATTTTGATTATCCCCCTTCCATTTAAAATCATTTATAGCTTACTTTTGGCTCCCTTTACCCATGGGCTATATTTCCGTGACCCCTGTTCTACAACAGGGGCTTCCCAGATGGTGCATTGGTAAAGAATTCACCTGCCTATGCCCTAGTGGAGGAAGTGACAACCCACTCCGGTATTCTTCCCTAGAGAATCTCATGGACAGTGGAGCCTGGAAAGCTGCAGTCCACAGGGTTGTAAACGATTGGACAGGACTGAAGGGACTGAACACGCATGCTTGCTAATGCAGGAGATGCGGGGCATGAGTTCCATCCCTGGGTCGGCAAGGTGCCCTGGAGTAGGAAATGGCAATCCACTCCAGTATTCTTGCCTGGAAAATTCCATGGACAGAGGAGCCTGATGGGCTACAATCCGTGAGGTTGCAAAGATTCATTCATTGCTGAGAGTGAGCACTGCGCATGACTCTACAGCACAGTAGACTTCCATAAGGTGACTTTTGATGCCAAAGTAATAGGATATATGAAACCAAAGTGGAGAATTGCAAATAGGATGGGTCTAGTCTCAAGCACCTGCAAATCATATTAAAGATAATAAAAAAAGTAATAAAATAAGACAGTCATGAAAAGAAAATGCCCTTTGTTATGTATATAGTATATGCTTATAGAATATATGGAAAATTATAAAGGAGAAATTTTAAATCATGGAAACTATTTCCATCAGGAACAGACACTGTTAAACTCTCAGTTTAGCCTGATATTTTTGTATACCTACAAATATTTTGCGCTATTTTATATTCCAAATTTCCCACCAAATGCTAATTCATAAGCCTTTTATGTGTTATTAAATGGGCTTCCGAAACACATACTTTCAAATAGCAGTCTAATAGTCTAGCATTAGACTGTCCCATTTCATGAGGCCTTGGTATCTTAAGAGACTAGTGGAAAACATAATAAGGATGAGAATGAGTACTCATTGGAGAATGAGTAATGATTACTCAGCTTAACAACCTAAACCTAAAATAAGAAGGGCTGCAGGCATAGCAAATTATAGATTTCAGAAGATGAATAAGCACCTCAATTGAGGAGTCACCTCAAGGAAGTGTGTGCGCTTGGATATACAAAATGAAGGCACTGGGGTATATTTTTTCAGTGTAAAGTTAATGCTTATTTAGAAAGATATTTGAGTACCTATGTTTTATGAGATTGCACTGCCCATATTGTTGGATCTCTTTCTCCTATGCTCACTTTGAGGAAGCTACTGACTGGTGGGGGATCCCACATGACTAGAACCTACAGGGCACCGTTAGGACTGAGGGCAGCCCTCAGGAACAGACTGTGAGAAACTGAACCTTGTGATCCTGCAGTCACAAGAAACTGAATTCTACCAACAGCCGGAATGAATTTGGAAGTGGATCCTTCCCCAGTGAAATCTGAGCTGAGACCTCAGCCCTGGCAGAAACTATGATTGTAGCTTTGTGAGACCCTTAAGTAGAGGACCCATACCAGAATCTTCCCACAGAAACTGTGAGATAATCAATGTGTTGTTTTAAACACTTGACTTTGTGGTAATATTGTTCCTCAGCGGTAGATAATGTACCATGGTGTGTGTCCATATTTCTAAGGATGATATGAAAGGAATACTGATAATGATTTTTAAAAATACATGCTCAGGACATTTTTTATTAAAAATTAAATGTTTATAAAATAGGTGATTGAGAAAGTAGGTCTTTAAATAGAAGAAGGAAATGGTTAGAGACTGTGACAAATCTTGATATGAGTTATATGACCATTGTTTCTTAGTTTTGTTTGCTGTTTTTTTTTTTTTTTTAATTTGCTTAATTTTTTAAAGTAAGAGTTGGAAAATGAGCAGTGATTTAGTGGCATAGACAACATCACTCTGCTTTGGTAATGGGAGGGGTGGCCTGACTTACAGGTAGCAATTGAAAAAAAAAATGTATGGAAAAAAGGAGTAAAGGAGACTGAAAATAATTGCTGCATCAAGAAAGAGAAGGATGAAGCGATGAGGAAATGAGGTTTCTGAAGGAAGATTGATTTGTCTGTGTGTGTGTTTAAGGTGGAGAGACTGGTGTGTGCCTGCATGCTCATTTGCTCCAGTTGTGTCTGACTCTTTGCAACCCAATAAACTGTAGCCCACCAGGCTCTTCTGTCCATGGGATTCTCCAGGCAAAAATATTGGAATGGGTTGCTGTGCCCTCTACAGGGGATCTTCCTCAACCAGGGATCCAACCCACATCTCCTGCATTGCAGGCACATTCTCTACCACTGAGCCACCAGGGAAGCCCAAGGTGGAAATATTTAAACATTAACTTTAAGAATAATTGAAAGGGAGTGAGAGAAAGAACGACTGATTATGTAAAATTCAAAAGGAGTGAAAGAGTCCAATGTACAGATGGATATCTGAAGGCAGGTGAAGGAAGGACACCACATCTAATTTAACCAAACAGAAAAAGGAAACTGTATGTGCAGTAAGGTTCTAGCTTTTTCTGTGAATTAAGCAGCCAGATAATCTGCTATGACTATGGAGAGATTTGAAGGAAGGGTTGATTACACCTTTGAGAAGAAAATCTTTGGAAGAAGGTACTGAGAAGAATAGGACTGTGAGTTTAACAGTAAAACTTCCTAAGACTGCCATGGAGTATAGCAAGCTCAACTGAGTTAGCTTTTTTATCTTTTAAGGAACATCTTTCCTCCTTTCCCTGATTTTCTGTAGGAATGTCCAGCAACCTTGGGTTTAGTCATTAAGAAAACAGATAATCAAGCTAATCCAAGGCAGGAGTTTTGCCAGATGGTTGAATAATAAGAGAGGAACTAAGGAATTAACTTATTGGCAATAGTATTAAAATAGCACAATCTTAGAATCAAATCGGGATAAAAAGGGAAATAAAGACATTAGAGAGCTGACGAATTAGAGGAAAGTCAAAAGGTGAATAATTTAAAGGTCCTGATGAGATGTAGTCAAATCTAAACCCGTTTTTGTACAACCTATAGTAAAAAAGAAAAAAGGTTTTTACATTGTAAAATGATTGAGAAATTATCAAAGGTGGATATTTTGAGGCATGTAAAAATGTAGTAAGTGTGAGGCCAGAAATATCAGGAATTGAAAAATTAAACTTGGGGTAGAGCAATTTTTATTCAAAAGATGACTACTGAATTGATACATTTGAAAATAGAGATGTTTCATAGTGAAAATGCACAGGTTGAAACCATGAGATTTTTGCTTAGGGAGAAGCAAATCACTAGTGATGAGAGGGTCAAAGAATTGAAAGGGTTCCTGGAAAGTCATTCATTCATATCGTAGAGTCCTTTGAGTGCCAGGAGCTAGTGCTATAGTCTCTGATGAAAGATTGGAGGCATGACGAAGTTGTAGTGGCATTCATAGGGAGAAAGTGGTTAGCTCAAAAGGTGCAAGCGCCAAAATAGTGGAGCTTTCTAAAACAATAAGCAATTGCCTTTTGGGAGGATAGGAAGTGAATATGATCAGTCTGTGCTGCTTCCTCAGCTTCTAGACCAGAGTGGTGGGAAACCCAAACTATTCTGTTGGGAGAGGAAGAGATGAGCTTTGAGGCTTTTTAAATCTCATCAAATCAAAGTCTTGGTCACAGCCAGAAGGAGCCAAAGAATATTTTTTAGACAAACTCTATCATGTGAGGAGTTTATGTTAGTGCCAAATAGAGTTTTAAATGATCATCTTACTTATATTTAGAACAGAGCATGATGAGTTAAGATGTTTTTCAAAATATCTGTATACTAGACTAATCTTGAATGACTATATTCTAAAAAATTTTATAAGTTCAAAAATTTATACCTAATATATTTTAATTGTTAAATTTTAAACTTCTTTATTGAGTTAAACTGACATATAAGAAAATATTTAAGATGTATGATTCAGTAAGTTTTGAAACATGTATATGCTCATGAAGCTATCACTAAAATCAAGATACTGAATGTATCCATCACCCCCAAAAGTTTGTTTTTAATTATTACTATATTATTCTAATATAACGTCTTATATTATTAAGTTAATCCTAATTTAACTTGAAGTATTTGATAGATTTTATTTCATTCATTTGTTCTTTCATTCTTCAGTAATGAATAAATTAGTACACTGAGATGAATATTGAGATGAGTACATGCCCAGGCTTTTAAGGGTAATGTCATCTAAGCAAGGAGTATAAATTTGGTTAGAATAAATATCCAACATATAAGTAATGAATATTTCTTTTAAAATCTCTGGATATGAGATTTTTACAAAAATTATTTTAATTTTTACAAAGAAACACATCCCTAAAATAAATTATTCTAAGATACAGATTTTATAAAATATTTTGCTCTGCAGATTCAATTATTCAGCATAGTTTTTAAAAGCATTTTATACTCTGTTAAATTCTGACCTTGTTGAAATGTGTTAAAGACACATATATATTCCTATATTGATTGTAGGATATTAGCTGTCTTTTATTCTGAGGTGAGATTGTCTTTCTGCAAAGTCATCCATTTCACTAGTGAGAATGGAGAAGTATTGGGTTGCCTAGTACCCATATCTCTTAGAGTATTCAGGAGACAGTCTATATCTATAGTACTGCCTCTGAATGCATGCAACATTAGAAATGATACAAGAGTTAAGTTATTTAAATCCTGAAAAATCAGGGATTCATTTGTAATGCTACTTCTAGAAGTACCTGATAGGAGATAGTTCTTTAAAAAAAAAAAAAAAAATTATTCAAATATTCAGTCAGTTCAGTCGCTCAGTCGTGTCCAACTCTTTGCAACCCCATGAATCACAGCACACCAGGCCTCCCTGTCCATCACCCACTCCCAGAGTTCACTCAGACTCACGTCCATCGAGTCAGTGATGCCATCCAGCCATCTCATCCTCTGTCGTCCCCTTCTCCTCCTGTCCCCAATCCCTCCCAGCATCAGAGTCTTTTCCAACGAGTCAACCCTTCACATGAGGTGGCCAAAGTACTGGAGTTTCAGCTTTAGAATCATTCCTTCCGAAGAAACCCCAGGGCTGATCTCCTTCAGAATGGACTGGTTGAATATCCTTGCAGTCCAAGGGACTCTCAAGAGTCTTCTCCAACACCACAGTTCGAAAGCATCAATTCTTCAGTGCTCAGCCTTCTTCACAGTCCAACCCTCACATCCATACCTGACCACAGGAAAAACCATAGCCTTGACTAGATAAATCTTTGTTGGCAAAGTAACGTCTCTGCTTTTCAATATGCTATCTAGGTTGGTCATAACTTTCCTTCCAAGGAGTAAGCGTCTTTTAATTTCATGGCTGCAGTCACCATCTGCAGTGATTTTGGAGCCCCCCAAAATAAATTCTGACACTGTTTCCACTGTTTCCCCATCTATTTCCCATGAAGTGATGGGACCAGATGCCATGATCTTCGTTTTCTGAATGTTGAGCTTTAAGCCAACTTTTTCACTCTCCACTTTCACTTTCATCAAGAGGCTTTTGAGTTCCTCTTCACTTTCTGCCATAAAGGTGGTGTCATCTGCATATCTGAGGTTATTGATATTTCTCCCGGCAATCTTGATTCCAGCTTTAGGAGATAAAAAACTAACATGTTTTGACCTTGATGCAGATCTTTTCATGCTCTCAAAATTGAAATAGAACTTACTCTACAACGTCAATATAAAACAATATAGAGAAATATGGAAATGTTTATATATTAAAGCTTTAAATATAATCATATCAGTTTAAAAATACTTATTCTACTTAAGCTTCAGTTCAGTTCAGTTGCTCAGTCATGTCCGACTCTTCGTGACCCATAGACTGCAACACGCCAGGCTTCCCTGTCCATCGCCAATTCCTGTAACTTGCTCAAACTCATGTCCATGAAGTCACAGATGCCATCCAACCATCTCATCCTCTGTCGTCCCCTTCTCCTGCCTTCAATCTTTCCCAGCATCAGGGTCTTTTCCACTGAGTCAGTTCTTCGTATCTGGTGGCCAAAGTATTAGAACTTCAGCTTCAGCATCAATCATTTCAATGAATATTCAGGACTTATTTCCTTCAGGATTGACTGGTTTGATCTCCTTGCAGTCCAAGGGACTCTCAAGAGTCTTCCACAATACCACAGTTCAAAAGCATCAAATCTTAAGTGCTCAGCTTTCTTTATGGTCCAACTCTCACATCCATACATGACTACTAGAAAAACCATAGCTTTGACTATACAGACCTTTGTTAGTAAAGTAATATCTCTGATTTTTAATATGCTACCTAGGTTTGTCACAGGCTTCCCTGGTGGCTCAGACAGTAAAGAATCATCCTGCAATGTGGGAGACCCAGGTTCGATCCCTGGGTTGTGAAGATCCCTGGAGGAAGGAATGGCAACCCACTCCAATATTCTTATTTGGTGAATTCCATGAACAGAGGAGCCTGGTGAGCTACAATCAATGGGATCGCAAACAGTCAGACATGACTGAACTACTACCACACAGGTTTGTCATAGCTTTTCTTCCAAGGAGCAAGCGTCTTTTAATTTATGGTTGCAGGCATCATCTGCAGTGACTTTGGAGCCCAAGAAAATAAAGTTTGTCACTGTTTCCATTGTTTTCCCATCTATTTACTATGAAGTGATGGGACCAGATGCCATGATCTTAGTTTTTTGAATGTTGAGTTTTAAGCCAACTATTTCACTCTCCTCTTTCACTTTGATCAAAAGGTTCTTTAGTTCCTCTTCACTTTCTGCCATAAGGGTGTTGTCATCTGCATATCTGAGGTTATTGATATTTCTCCTGACAGTTTTGATTCCATCTTGTGCTTCATCCAGCCCAACATTTCGCATGATGTATTCTGCATATAAGTTAAATAAGCAAGGTGACAATATACAGCCTTGATGTACTCCTTTCCCAATTTGGAACCAGTCTGTTGTTCCATGTCCGGTTCTAATTATTGCTTCTTGACCTGCATACAGGTTTCTCAGGAGGCAAGTAAGGTGGTTTGGTATTCTCCCATCTCTGGAAGAATTTTCCAGTTTGTTTTGATCCATACAAAGGCCTTAGTGTAGTCAATGAAGCAGAAGTAGATGTTTTTCTGAAATTCTCTTGCTTTTTCTATGATCTAACAGATATCGGCAAATTGATCTCTTATTATAATTTCTCCATTACAGATGCTAGAAAACGATGCTCAGAAAAAATATTTAGGTTAAGGGCACCCAGTTCCATAGTATTAAAGCAGGATTTAAAACATGCCTTTTTACTCTAAATATAGATCTGAAAAAAATTTCTTTCACTTACAAATATGATAGATATTTATAGATAGTTGATATATAAGAAATTGGTGCTTAACATTTGACATTATAATTTAATTATGTTCAGCATTTATTTCTTAGTAATTATATCTTCTTAGGTTTGATTTGTTAGAAAAATTTAGAGCTATTATAATGTAAGACATGGGTTTCTGAAGTGAAAGCTGTATAGGCAGAAGAAATAGCAACTGCAGAGGCTCTGAAGTGGGAGTGTGCTTAGCCAGGTTGGAAGCTGTCCATGAATTCAGTGTGGTTCCAGTGGCCTGAGAGAGGAATGGTATGTAAAGTGAATGACACAGCAGGGGCCAGATCAAAAAAAAGGACCTTAGAGACCACAATAAAGATCTGACTTTTATTCTAATTGACATAGAGAGGAAAAGCACTGATGGAGGGGACCTAGACATTTCCATTTACTGGGATGGGGGAAGCAGGTTTGCAAACTGAGGAGGTAAAAGGCAAGTAGAAATCAACAATTCTATTTTAACAAGTTAAGGTTAAAATATTTATTAGACACACAAGTGGAAATCTCTGGAAGACAATCAAATATACAAATCTGTTTGAGTTTCATGGAGGGAATGAGAAGCTGGATTTGAGATATTCAGTGCATAGATGTTCTGAAAAATCATGGTCTTGGGTGAGAGGATTAGGGGATGTACCAGTGGAAATAGGAGAACCTCTAGAGCATACTGATAGATTTGTTACAGAAATTTAACCTTATGCATTTGTGGAACTGCTTAGTAAGTCTCTTTAAAGTTGTTGCACTCATGTCTAATGCTGGGCTTTGAAGTCCACAGGGCAGGCAGTAAGAAGAGAAGAAGGGTATAAAATGGGAGAGGAATTACTAGCTGGAACCTGCAAGTATGACCTGGAACCCAAGGAGGGAAGACTGCAACCCCTGATAGCAGTTGTTGCCTCTGACCTTGATGTTGTGGGTGTATAGCAAAAGCCAGGGCCCTTAGTCATGGAGTTAAACACGCACACCTGACCCAGGAGACAGATAAGCAGAAGCAGGTTCTTGGAAAGGTGGAGCAGTTGCAGAGACAAATATAAGAAAATATGTATGTTACAAAATCGGAGAAGGCAATGGCACTCCACCCCAGTACTCTTGCCTGGAAAATCCCATGGATGGAGGGGCCTGGTAGGCTGCAGTCCATGGGGTCTCTGAGGGTTGGACACGACTGAGCGACTTCACTTTCACTTTTCACTTTCATGCATTGGAGAAGGAAATGGCAACCCACTCCAGTGTTCTTGCCTGGAGAATCCCAGGGACTGGAGAGCCTGGTGGGCTTCCGTCTATGGGGTCGCACAGAGTCGGACACGACTGAAGTGACTTAGCAGCAGCAGCAGCATGTTACAAAATGATTGTTGTTTCCCTTCTACCCTCCAAATCTCCCAAGAATTTCCCCTTTGGCTCAACCTAAATGGAAACAGGCCAGAAAGGGAGTCCTGGGGAAGGTAGCCAAGTTGACCTGGTGCAAATCCACAAGAAGGGGTGACTATAGGTAGAGAAGAGATGAGGTTGTAGGTTTGAATCATGTGGCACTCAAAGTAGAGCTCAGGAATATGAAGTTTTTTTGTTTTTTTTTTGCAAATGTCCTTAAATGCAGAGGGCACATCCTTCTTCATTAATTCTTAAATGTCTTTGGCTGCAAAGAGGATGTGATGGCTGGAGCTTGGACTGTAAGATGGAGGCCACCTATTGTGAGTGGATAAGCAACAAGACAGGACTTCCCGTGTGGTGCTGGTGGTAAAGAACCCACCTGCCAAAGCAGGAGACATGAGAGATGTGGGTTCAGTCCTTGGGTTGGGAAGATCCCCTGGAGAAGGGCATGGCAATCTACTTCAATATTCTTGCCTGGAGAATACTATGGACAGATGAGATTGGTGGGCTACAGTCCATGGGTTGCAAAGGGTTGGACACGACTGAAATAACTTTGCACAGATGCACTAGTAACAAGACAGAAAATGCTCCTGTTAGTTATGTGCTAGTTAGCTCCCTATTTTGTGACAGCAGCCCTGGTCTCACCTTCAAACCATGTTAACAAAAGGGAGAAGTAAAATTTGTCACATTTAAATCACTATTGATTGGTGTTTTCTGCCACCTGCAATCAAACCTAATTCAAACTTACAGAGTGGATTCAGTAGAAAATACGAGGTCAACACATGAAGACAGATTATAGCCAATATTTTGAAGGATTTTATCTATAAATTGGTCCCTAGTTGGAGGATTACTGAAAATAGAGAGTTTTTTTATGATGGGAAATGTTACTACATTTTTCTGTAAGATTGGGGATTATCTAATGGAGAGTTATTATTTACCTTATGGGGCTTCCCAGGTCTCGAAGAGTAAAGAATCTGTCTGCAATGCGGGAGACCTGGGTTCAATCCCTGGGTTGGGAAGATCCCCTGGAGGAGGGCATGGCAACCCATTTCAGTATTCCTGCAGGGAGAATTCCATGGTCAGAGAAGCCTGGCAGGGCTACAGTCCATGGGGTCTCAAAGAGTCGGACACAACAGAGCAACTAACACTTTCACATTTATCCTATAGAAAAGGATTAAATTGATACAAGGAATTGTGAGCTGAAAAATAGGAATAATAGAATTCTTGGAGAAATATTTACTTGTCTGATTGTTCAGAATGGGAGAAATTATATTTGAATTATCCTCTTATATAGATGTTAATATTATGGTTGAAAACTATGAAACCAGTATTCTTGGGATTCAAGCAACTTTGCATAATTTTCAACCAGGCTTTAAGGAAAAAATGTACCATGTTTTTAATATTGTAAAGCTTGCTTTGTTGAAAATGACTGGTAAAGTAGACTTTTCATTTTAAAACATACATCAATCAGGAAATGTTTGATTCTCACCTTTATTTGTAAAACACATTGTTTCTTGTATTTTAGTTCTGGATAAAGCTTATCAAGTTTATTGTGAGAATATGATGTACCAATTAGCTTTTCATGCTTAGCTATTAAAATTTCATTCAAAGTGTACAGTTTTTATTGAAATTCAACTTTTATACCTTTCTTGCAATAAGTGATCCACCTTCAGATCATTAAGCAATTTGTTTAAATTCTCCTGCAATTAATTTTAGGCAGAGGTCAATGCACATATACTAATCTATTCTTGAAAACATGCTAATTTATTAGTCAAATCGAATACAAAGTGAACTTCTGGATTGAAATATTCTTTCCATTTAGATCTCTGGGGAAAGATATTATTTTATGTGGTTGTATTTTTTTGGCAAGCAAATAGAGTGAGGTTGGGATTTACTTGATATTTTGTTCATATTTTTCTTTATTTATTACCTAGTATAAACATGGGATTATATAAAGACATATTTACATGCAATTATATCATTGTGTTGGAGAAGGTAATGGCACCCCACTCCACTACTCTTGCCTGGAAAATCCCATGGACGAAGTCTGGTAGGCTGCAGTCCATGGGGTTGCTAAGAGTTGGACAGGACTGAGCGACTTCACTTTCACTTTTCACTTTCATGTGCTGGAGAAGGAAATGGCAACCCACTCCAGTGTTCTTGCCTGGAGAATCCCAGGGATGGGGGAGCCGGGTGTGCTGCCATCTATGGGGTCGCACAGAGTCGGAGACGACTGAAGCGACTTAGCAGCAGCAGCAGCAGCAGCAGCAGCATATCATTGTGTAATGGTAATATTAGACATGTTTCAAGTATAAGACACAATAGTGTCCTAGTGTCTTATACTTAAAGCACATTTTCACAGGAGATATTTTCCTATTTAATATGTATATTTCTGACATATTTATGGTCATCTCTTCAAAATTCTCAGCCTCTTGTTAAGAAATAGTTTCTGAACAGAAATTTTGGTGTTTTTTTAAATTAAATGTTTTATAAAGTACATTTAAATTATTTTTCCTTAACTACCAAGACCCATCTATCAGCTGCATAAAGTGGTCATGCTCAGAATATAAAGGGTTACACCATCATTGGATAAAGCATGTTCTTTATTTTGTAATAGGAAACAAATTGTGAGCACAAATAGGCTTGCAATATGGTTTACAATTGAAAGCATGTAGTACCAGTCTTGGCCTCCACATGGTGCTAGTGTTATGTACTGGGACATCACAAGCCAGAACTACCTGTTCACGCCAAATAACCACTCGTACAGCCCATCAAATATAATTCCAGTAATGAAATAACGGATTCAAATGAAAAGACACTACACCTGAAATCCTGCCTCTTTAAAATCTGGCTCATAAGCAATAACAATTTTGCCAAATCATTTGTGGAAATTATAGCAATGCTAAACAAAAGGTGAAATGAAATAATGAGTTTAGATTTCTTCTTTCATCTTTGGGATCTCACCAGTGGGTTCAACATCATGTTCTTTTTCCTATAGACTGTTTTCGCTCTTCCGTAGATGGTTATTTGGAATGGTGTTAAAGAAAGGAAGTCCTTGGGGGGAAAGAGTCTTCACAGGACTTCTGCCAGGTTTTTTCTTTGGTCGTTGTGATTCCTTTGAAGTCTAAGATTCACTCTCATAGCCAAAATGTTTTTTATTTTGAATATTCTGATTTTCTGTCAGATTCTTCACAACTTTAAAGTTAGTGTTTGTTTCCATTTATGTTAATGTGAAACAGGTACATTCATTGAGTTGATGGCAGCTTTATGTGATATATAAACGTTTATATCCATCTGCCAACTGTATGACAGTTGAAGATACTATAAAATATTACAAAATATTTGGCCTTTTTCCTTAGTTTCTTGCCAACTGACTAATGGATAATTGCATTGGCTTTATGTAAATCCTTTTCTTCTTTCATAATGGAATACAATTGTTTTCTTCATTTTATGTATTGGCCATTGTCCTCTGTAGAGTCAAAGTGAACAACTGAAAAAATGATCCAAATAATTACCAGAAAGAAATTAATCTCTGATTTCTAGATAGTTTAAGCTATATGAGTACCTTGCTTCTATCATACAAATATTTATTGAATAAACTACCCTATGCCAGCTTGTTTGGGTCTGGTTTAACCAGTGATAGTTAAACGACAGTGGAGATCATAGAGTAAATGAAAGAGGATTCAAGACTTGAAATAAAAAAAGTTGAAAATATATTACATTAAATTATCACTTACTTCTTCCCTTCTTCCTTCCTTCCTTCCTTTTTTTAATGTAAATAATCCATAAACTGACCTTGAAAAAATTAGATCACTTCTTACCAAAAAGACAAAAAAATACAGGTGGTCTTAAATTCTAGAAGGAAATTAAAGAAGCACGACTGAGCGACTTCACTTTCATTTTTCACTCTCATGCATTGGAGAAGGAAATTGCAACCCACTCCAGTGTTCTTGCCTGGAGAATCCCAGGGACGGGGGAGCCTGGTGGGCTGCCGTCTATGGGGTCGCACAGAGTTGGACACGACTGAAGTGACTTAGCAGCATGGATGGATAACTTCTTTATTGCAGTTTATGGCATTTATTGTTGGCCTCATACTGAGTCCCTCTCTTAAGTGGACTGACTATAAATTGTTTTATTTCCTTTAGGTATATTAGTGGTAACGTTTTTTTGAAAATGTTGGAATCTTTTGGACAAAATAATATAAACATCAGTAACTATTGGTAAGTGAATTATTAGTCTTAAATCCTTTCTTGAAAACTTCTTTCTTTCCATGCAACCATAACTAAAGATGTGTTTGTGTGTGTATGTATGCCTATAAGTGTGTGTACATATATATGTGTGTATATATATATATATATTTCCACAAATAGTCACTATTATTATCTGACAGATTCTTCTTTTAATACCTATTTGTTGCACAATTACTGCATGTTTCAATATGGAATAATGATTATTAATAGAAAAAAAATTATTTCTTGGGTGCCTTTGATATTGGATCTTTAGTAATTTTGCCTACTGTATTTAGCTCCAGTGTTGTGCCTGACTACCAATCTCCAAAGACCCTAGTCAAACCTAACAGCTTACGGAATGATATTAACAGAGTATACACTGCCATCTGACATGACCTTGGATGGAGGCTTTTATGTGGTGAGTTTAATCTCAGTCACTGAGGCTGGTTGTTGATTAAAGTACAAACTGCCTTGAAAGGTTTTTATTTTAAGACTATACTATTTCCTGTTGGAGAAGGAAATGGCAACCTGCTCCAGTACTCTTGCCTGGAAAATCCCATGGACAGAGGAGCCTGTCAGGCTACAGTCCATGGGGTGGCAAGAGTCAGACACGACTTAGCGACTAAACCATGTTACGTCCTTATTAATACTTAATAAAGATAAGTTCCAGATAGTGTAATAATTTGGAAGAGTCAATATAAAGTCTTTAAATAGTATTCTCCAAGAAGGCAAGTGTAATGGTTGGAACTCAGGCCCTGGAGTTTGGGTGTGAGAGTCCAGATCTGTTGCTTTATCAGTATTTCACAGGCTGTAAAAAAAAATCTGTCTGCAATGCAGGAGACCCTGTTCAATCCCTGGGTCAGAAGATCCCCTGGAGAAGAGTATGGCAACACACTCTAGTATTCTTGCCTGGAGAATCCCATGGACAGAGGAGCCTGGGGACTTACTGTCCAGGGGGTTACAAAGAATTGGACACAACTGAGCGACTAACACTTCCAGCTTCACCTCAGGGAAGTAGTTATTTGACACCTGTGTCCCAGATTATTCTTCTGTGTAAACGGTGGTAAAAATGGTGTCATTGAACACGGCTGTTGTCCGGATTAAACTGGATTATATGTGAATGTGCCCTGTATGGGGTCTAGCATGTAGGAAGCAAATGAACATTGGTGTTATTATTATAGTAGTCATTTTTATTCTACTGAAATGGAATCAATTTGAAGTTAAGTGCTAGGTGCTGAAGACACTTATCATGGATAAAGAACAAGTCACCATCAGTGCCACCAGTAGCTCAAAAATATGTGTTAAAACAGGCATCAGTTCAGTCAGTCAGTTCAGTTGCTCAGTTGTGTCTGACTTTTTGTGACCCCATGAATCGCAGCACGCCAGGTCTCCCTGTCCATCACCAACTCCCGGAGTTCACTCAGACTCACGTCCATCAAGTCAGTGATGCCATCCAGCCAGCTCATCCTCTGTCATCCCCTTCTCCTCCTGCCCCCAATCCCTCCCAGCATCAGTGTCTTTTCCAATGAGTCAACTCTTTGCATGAGGTGGCCAAAGTACTGGAGTTTCAGCTTTAGCATCAGTCCTTCCAATGAACACACAGGACTGATCTCCTTTAGAATGGACTGGTTGGATCTCCTTGCAGTCCAAGGGACTCTCAAGAGTCTTCTCCAACGCCACAGTTCAAAAGCATCAATTCTTCGGTGCTCAGCTTTTCGTCACAGTCCAACTCCAACATCCTTACATGACCACTGGAAAAACCATAGCCTTGACTAGATGGACCTTTGTTGGCAAAGTAATATCTCTGCTTTTTAATATGCCATCTAGGTTGGTCAAAAAAACAGTAAATTTTAATGTATTATTATGGAAGTTTCTGTTACATTTTTAAAGATAACTAATTGGATCTCTGCCTTTATAAGGAATTCTCTATTACCTATAAGGAAGAATATGTAGGGAAACCTCCCAGGATCTATAAATTAAAGATTTCTGGAGTTAGTGGCTCACGTAATTTCATTTTGCCATAAAAAGGGCATTAAAAAGTCACTGTTCTTTGATTAAAATCAATTAAAGATGATACCTATCTCAAAATGCTTATGCTTTTCTTTATTATCAAGGACATAGAAGAAAATTAGAATAAATCTAGTATGAGTCAGAAACAAAGAACTCAAGATTCTACCAAATGTAAATTTTGTTCAAATTTTATGTCTTTTTTTAATAATAGATGATCAAAGTGGAAAAATAAAAGTTCAGTGTTTTAAAATAATTAACTATGTTGATGACATCAGAATGGAATCAGCCAAATCTCTTTCACACAAGCAACTAGATTGGATCCCGGCTGGTAGTGAACTACTCTCAATAACATACAAATCAGGGATAATTTAGTTTTCCCTTTTCCATCATCCTCTTGAATTGTTGAATGTGGGAAAAAGCGAGTCCAGACTTCTGGAATCCTGACCAATAAACACATCAACAGCCTTAGTTATAACACCCATCAGCCTCGATGCTGTAGTGGCAGCAGTACTGGCTGTATTGGTGACTGATTTGAGGTGCTCCAGAATGTAGGGCTAGCAGAAGTGGAGGAAGGTTTAGTGATCCTGGAAGGTCGTGACCGCTAAAGAGAAAGTTTAGTTCACAAAGGATCATCATCACTGCTTTCGTGACATGTGGTTTCTAATGGTTTAATCATGGTGTTCTTGAGATGCAGCACTATTTGTTCACCTATAAATACTTTTTTGTGTGCAGTGTGCAGTGTCACACTTTTTTGTGTGACATTTTTGTGTGCAGTGCTCAACTGGAAAAGCTCAGGGCATAGCCATCCCATTCTAAAAGTAACACAGGGATTCATGTTACTTCTCATTCAACCCTCAACTATCCACATCTCTCTCTAGCTATATTAGTATAATAACTTCTACTGAAATAAGTTTTAATAGTAGATAGGAAGAAATACAATATTAGTGACTTATTTATGCTATATGTTTGTCCATGAGCCTGTTTCCCAAAGCACAGTAAGTGGGTGCATTTAGTTAGGAGAGACTATGTATGCTAATGATAACAAGTAAACCAAAAGGCTTAACATAGTATATGTTTAGTTCTTGCTTATATAAAGTTTTCTGTGGGCTGGATAACTTTCCAGGGCAACTGTCCCTACTATGATGATTCAGTAATTGAAGATGCCTCAATCTTGTACCTTCACATTTTGACATATGGCCTCCTCCTTTTCTTCAACCTTTGTTGCAGAAAGTATTTGCGAGAGAAAGAATTGCTTAGTAGTATTTCACTACCTCAGCCTAGATGTGATACATGTCACTTCTACTCATTTATTTGGTCATAAAATTTCACATGTGGTGACATATATACAATGGAATACTACTCAGCCATAAAAAGGAACACATTTGAGTCAGTTCTAATGAGGTGGATGAACCTAGAGCCTATTATGTAGAGTGAAGTAAGTCAGAAAGAGAAAAACAAATATTGTATGTTAATGCATATATATGGAATCTAGAAGGATGTACTGACAAATCTGTTCACAGAGCAGCAATGGAGACACAGACATAGAGAACAGACTTATGGACAAGGGTGGGGAAAGAGGGAGAGGGTGAGATAAATGGACAGAGTAGCATGGATGCATATATACTAGCACATGTAAATAGAGAGCCAGTGGGAATTTGCTGTACAATTCAGGGAACTCAGACTGGGGCCCTGTAATAATCTAGAGGGTGGGACTAGGTGGGAGGTGGGAGGGAAATTCAAGAGGTAGAGGACTTATGTACACCTATGGTTGATTCATGTTGATATATGACAGAAATCAAACCAATTTTGTAAACCAATCATCAATCAATTACAAATAAATGTTTTAAAACAGAAATTGTCACAGGGCTTAGCATAACTGCCAAGGGGCTGAGAAATGTAGGCTCCCGTATTTATATCCTATTTTCTTGGGGAGGAAGAAAAGAAAGAATGGATATTCTCAAGGGTATTAGTAAGTAGAGAGTCCCATCCCACAATATGTGAAATAATTTTAAGTGGTATAGAGAAGGTTTTTACAATTTTTGCTTGTTTTCAACATGTATTTGAAAAATGTAAGTGCACGCTGTAGCTGTGGCTTCATTTTATATACATTTAAACTTAAATTGCAGATACTATAGTCTTATAAAAATGGTAGAAAGTGGCAGATATCTAATATTTTAATAACACTGACCTAAAAGAACCACTGTGAAACTGAAATATTAGTATGTAAAACTTTAAGTAAACTGGGAGTACAAGGTGGGGCATTAGAATCTGCTCTTAGCCGATACCCTATGTGATTCAGCAGCAGACTGTCTTGGACCACATGCTGGGAGGATTGTTTCAGAGGCCAGTTGCTCTTCTGCTGTTAAAATTGGGGAACCAGGGACAGGGGAGCCCGGAACTGCTGATAAGTTCTCAGTTCTGGCCTTTTTTCTCACTGCCTTGTTGCAACAGTTAACAACAAAGGGTTTGGACAGAAACATTTGACCTGGTAGGGAATACCTTCAGGACTACCATTTTCCTTCTTACTTGGTTTTTATTTTTGTCTCAGATTGTTCAAACTGGCAGTCCCACTCCTCTCAGATCAAATGTAATAATATCAATAGATATTACTGCTAGTTCCAAAAGCCTTTCCATTCACTTAAGCTCTTCATTCACTGTTGGAGCTGTGAGTTTTATTATTGTTATTTCTATTTACATGTTTTCTAAGGGTGCCTAGAAATCTCTCCCAAGAAAGGTGGCTTTGATGTCCTAATTTGTCTATAACATTCTTTCTCCATGATGATTAATAGAAAACTCTTTTACTTTTACCAAAAAAAAAGTTTGGTTTGGATGGTAAGTTGTATGATGACCCTGCTCCTGAGAATTCTTTTATTTTATGATGTGAATGACTGATTTGGTCCTAATGACTCTTCATTCCTTTGCTTGTGGTTAGAAGGCAATGGCAACCCACTCCAGTGTTCTTGCCTGGAGAATCCCAGGGACGGGGGAGCGTCGTGGGCTGCCGTCTGTGGGGTCGCACAGAGTCGGACACGACTGAAGCAGCTTAGCAGCAGCAGCAGTATCAGAGCCACACAGAGGTAGCCGAGGCTATGGTTAGTATTTTTAATAGTCATTTTGGGGGGACATCATCTGTATGCTTTGTATAGACTAGAAAAAAGGTTAAAAGGACATAGAGAGAAGTTAAAGGGAGTAAGCAATGACATTGATGACTGAAGGATAAACCAAAGCACATTTTTGAGACACCCAAAGGAGTTCATGAATCTGGCACAGACTTCAAAATGCTCTAACCTTATCTAAAGGAGGACATATAAACACGGAAGATGAATCTGGGTGTATAGTGGTATGTATGTAACTAGCATCCATAACATTTATCCCTGTATCAGTAGTTAATGGTGTGAATTCTGTATCCTAATGAAATGGTTCTGAAATGTTACATTGCTTTAGTTTCATAATAGGGTTAGGACAGGCCCTGTACAAGCTTAAATGGAATTTCATTTGCATGAGTGTAGGCATGCATTTATAATAAAAGTTATATCCATCATATTTACTTTTTCTGGAATCCTACTGTTAGATAACACATCTAAAAGCTGCTATTTAATTTCTAGTTATTTCAATTCTGGAAGAAAGTAAAAGAGGATTCCAAAGGTATGTTATAGCACACTTAGAACAACTTTTAGGTCTATAGCTCATCAGACTGGCTCTTAAAATATGCAAGTGCCTACAGAGACCACCCCAGCTTAAAAGTATCTAAATACTTCATGTTACTTTACTGTTCAATAATGTTTAGAGTTTGTTATCTTTTGTAGACATTGGAAATCTAATTATTTATAATATCCAGTGACATTTACATTTTGCTGAATATACTTTGCTTGTAGTAGAACATATCATGCTTAGGCAAATGGGTAAAGAATGCTTGGTTCTACATTTGTTTATATATAATGCAAAATAACTCTGTTATCTTTTTGTTATAAATGCATTATTTTAAAACCATAATTCTCAAGAAGTGTTCTTTATCATTACCTTTTAAAATGCAGAATGAGAAAAAAAGTTGAAATCATTTGTTGATCATTAACTTTAAACTATCAAGTCAAATATCCATTCAAGTTTATTGGTATCTTACAATAATACCATTCATTTCCATGCCAACAGCTATGGAGTGTTTGGTTTAGTTTTTGAGATTGATTGAAAGTAGATTGTAAAAAGTTGACCTATTGTGTTAAGCTTATTTACACATAGTGTCTTGGAAAATAAATTCTAAAAGTGCATAGCAGTTGAACCCCAAGGTATTTTACATCCCAACTTTTCTAGTATCTACTGGGATCTGTCCCATAGAGAATCTCACTTACTATAGTTATCTTATATAGGAGAAGAATCACCTCAAAAGTTAATTATTCCAAAATTTGAGATGAAATTTATGACCTGCTTATAAAAAAGAATTTGCTTTTGATTTGAAGAATTTGCACATTTGAAGAATGGCACAAGACACTTTATTAGTTTTAACACATCGACAAAACAATCACAGACACATTTTTTCAGGTTCTTGAAATGCTTTCCTTATAGCAGTTGAAAATGACATTTCTAAGATGCAATCAATATAAAAAGGCAAAAATGTGAAAACAATACAATTTCAGTGAAAAGGGGGAAAAAATCAATTTGGGTACTGAATGGTGACAGATAGATTGTTTAAAATGAATCTGTATTTACTCAAGGGTTAATCCTGATGAGTGAGAATTTAAAAGCCCTTCCTGACCCTCCATCCTCTTAGGTTATACTGATTTTTAAGTAAGCAGCCTATTGTATATCATTCTCCCTCCTGATTCCACTTTTCCATCAAAATGTGAACTTCTCTCCTGTCGCTGAGTGACGCGGGGCCAATAATACTGGGAGGGCGGGTGGGACGAGGGCACGTGGACCAGAAACACTTCCTAGAAACAGCAAGTATGCTGCTCAACCCCGCCTGAACTTTCCCGGTAAACACAGCTCGCCGACAGCGGCATCCCTGCTGGGTGGATCCTGCAACTCCTGGAGGGAATGGCACTTCTTGTTTTTAATTAGCAAGGTGAAAGGTGAATTAAAACTAGCTGTTTGGCAAGTCAGTGCAAGAAGCTGACTTCTGAGAGGCTTCAAGGAGCCAGAAGAGAAGAGGAGCTCCACGGGGGTGAAGGCAGTGCGTGTGCTGAGCTTGTTGTTGTTTTTTCTGAATGAATCGCTTGCATAAGTGACTCAGATAATACAGTTTCTTCCTGAATCTCCCCGCTTAGTGACTGAAAAGAGCTCTAGGCAGGACATGGCAGTGAAGATTCACTCCTTGGAATGTCCTCTTGCTCCGGGCTTATAAACAACTGTCCTGGGGAAAGGCAGGTTTTACATATCCAAACACAGCCTGACAAATGGCACTTTGGAACTGTGCTTTCTGATGACAACGCGTTCGATTTGTGACAAAGCCTCTCTCGTACGCTGCCCCTGGAGGGGAGTCCTAAGTAAAACTCACCCCGCCAGAGAGTGAGGATCGCAGCGGCAGGCAGCATGGCATCGCCTGGGCACCTCGTCACCTGGCTCCTGTGGGGCTACTTGCTGGAGCTGTGGACAGGAGGTCATACAGCTGACACCCCGCACCCCCGCTTACGCCTGTCACATAAAGGTAGGTGACCTTTTGTTTAGAAAAAAATGAGAAAAAAATTAAAATCATTTAACACTGATCTTTGGTCTCCAGACTCTTAGCATGCACCTGAAAAAAATTACTGCAAAATTGACTGAAGCTTCTAAGTACCTTTAATGAATAGGTCATGGCTAACCACAGCTGAAAATAGTGTAAAATCACAGGCTAACTTTAGAGATGTTATTTTTGTCTTGTAAATATTAGGTTTTGTTAATAAGTTCACTCACTAGCTGACACAACAGGAGAGAGAAGGAAGCAGGTTGTAAAAAGCTTTGAGGGGCTGAATCCACCAAGTTAGCAGTGGGTATTTAAATATCAATTCATGCATAAAGGGAAGCAAAGATGTTAGGCAAGGGCTGTAGAAATAGAGGTGCAATTGATTTTTTTGTTTTGTGTTGTCCATAATGGGGATGAGAAGAGGAAAAAAGATTCTTGAGAATAAAATGATTCCTTGCCCATTATAACAAAGTCATCACTGTGTGATTAAAATGACTCACAACTGTTATAAACTAGCTTTCCAATTAAATTGATTACTAGAAATTTTTTATATGTGGCAAGAAAAAAATCAGTTAACAATCCCTGTAAACTGGTTTATATTGATTTAAAGTGTTAGATACTATACACTAGCATCTACTCTTTTTTTAATGTAAATTTGTATTGCTTAATTGAAGATGTATATTCAATTGAAACGTTTATTTTATTCTGCTACTATGTTTTGTAAAGCAGCATTTAGTCATAAATAAATGATCAAATGATAGCTTTTGCATCAAGGTCCTTAAAAGCCAGTCATGAATAGGTTTGATGACCCTTCCCATAAACAGACAAACAAGCAACAAACAAAACCCATATCTATGAAAGTGACTTTGCTGACTTAAAAGTTTTTTGAAATAAATTTTCAGGAAAGAAGTATTTGTTATCATTAATCATTGAGACAGATAATAGATGGAATAGTGAAAATTACATAAGAAACATTTTTCAATTGTGTAAGCTTTTAAATTGTCTCCCACTGTAGAAAGTATCCTGTATTTTTAAAATGAGTATAATCTTTTTTTTAAGTGTTACTATTTTTTTAAATTTTATTTTATTTTTAAACTTTACAATATTGTATTGGTTATGAGTGTAATCTTTACCAGAAGGAGAAACCAAACAGGAGGCCTCAATTTTAATGACACTTTTTTTGTTGTTTTTTATTGGACAATTATCAGTTGATTTGATTATAGAAATGTCTCATTTTATAACAGCTAAAAATCTGTGGATATTTTCTTAGTTTAAATAGATTTCTGATAATACTCCCAAGTATGTAGCATAAATTTAAGAAACACTTGACCCTGCATTTGTAAAGTATTTAAAATATAGTGCCTAGAATTGGTACAATTTATTTGATTTGGAAAGATGTATTATGGTATGTACCAACATACATATTCCTAAGAAGGTAAGATCAAATATACCTAAATCTAAAATTTGATGTGATGGGATATGGACACATAAGGATGTCAGAGAAAGAAAACATAATAATGGATTCTTTTTCTATTGTAGACAAGTGGATAAGCTGCCAAATTTGTCAAGTTACCATTCTGCTATGCATGGTATCAACCTTCTATACTTTATTACTCTGATGCTTATTTTTTTGATAGCTCAATATCAGTGTTTCCAGAGATATCTCGTTTTAATATTTTTCCTTGGGGAACTTCTAATTTAGTCAGAGCATACCAGAACTCTGGTACATAATGTTGTCATCAGCCTCATCTTCAACACATCTCTCTTGATCAGAGGAGTAACTGTAACTGATTTTACGAGTTGTGTTAAGTGATGTGGGAGGACCACTGCTTGTATCTATGGATACTAAACTGAAAACTGCCGTAAGATTTCCTCTTGGCTTTTCTTAACCTTTTGGTTTAATGGCACTAGCTGAAAACGTGCAATGTTGTGCTTTTATATAAAGATAGTATAGAGTTACCTGAAAATAGGATGTTCCCACCTGTGCAGTTTAATTGCCAAAGTCAGTTACGATATCACACCAGAGATGCAACCTGAAGCAGCAAATGCCTCCTGCACTGCAGGTGTTTCATTGAAAGGGAAGCACAGAACTGTCAGAGTAGGGACATTCTGTCCCATTAATACAGTAAAAATAACACATTTACCTCTCTACACTTCAGAATCAATGGACATTTTAGCAGTGTACAAACACTGGGGACAGAATATTTTAGAGTATACTCTTTTGCTATCATAAATGATATCCAAATAGGTGAAATTTTAGTAGTCAGTAAATTAGGTGATTAATATTGTAAATGAATGTATGGTCATGAAAAATAAGATACATGAGACATAAGTAATCTAGCACCTTTGCACTGCTGCCTGACCCCCTGTGGAGAAATCCAATAAGGCTTCCTGGAGGTGGTCTACTAGATATATCCAGGGATTCATTTCATAGCAGTGGTCTATGCCATGTGGGAAAACGACAAGCATCTTTCTTATATCTTTCATTATCAAGATGGTGCTGGAGACCACAAGCCTCGTGTTTCTTCCCAAAGAGGAGGGGAAAGTCTCAGTGTCATATATTAATATAAAGCTTTAATTAAATTATATAAAAATATGTTAAGAAAAAAAGTATCCAGGAATTGCCCTTTTTCCTCTCTCCTTCATTCTTCTCTAACCCCGGAAGTGGCATGTTCTTCAACAGAGCTTGAAAGGAGAAGACCATCAAGATCAAAAGGGAGAAAAGGAGGTGAGGAAGGGGGACAAAGAAGAACATTGGGATCAAATATGGAGCATCTTATAGCTTATTCCTCACTGCTCTCCACCCACAGTGGGATAATATTGAATTCTTCCCTCTTCTGCTGAATATCCATTCCACTCTGATATTAAGCAAAGATGCTAACTAAAGGCAAGCCTTGTAAATAAAGAAATGAAATTTGCCTTTATTGAGGCAATACATATATCTTTGAATGCCTTTTACAGGTTCAGGATAAATTGGGTTAACCAAAACATACAAAGATAAAATGGCAAGATTTTGTCCTGCCCTATCAGAATGTTCAGTCAAGATATGGGTTGAGATTAACTATGTCAGACAAGTATTTGAAAGTTTCTGAACAGTTAAGAATTTATCACCAGTTTTATAGCCAATACCCTAAAGAGGGTAATTTTGATATAATTAGTATGCATTTATAATATTCTACCCAAGGATGTCTTTGAAAAGTAGCTATAAGCCTCATGACCGAAAGGCATGAGAATGAAGGCAAGAGAATAGAGGGAGAGGTGTCCTGGTGGATTCAGGCACTTCCCTCTGCTGATGTCTGGTCTCTCCTTACTTTCACCATCCTGCATTAATGAGGTTACAGGGAAGGCAAAAATATAGCCTTCCTGATAATAGAGCTTGAAGAAGAAAAAAAACAAATGAGGAAAGAAGCCCATGTCAAAGAAGAAATCCCAGTGCATGTGGAAAGTCCCAGAAATGCAATCAAGGGAGGTTCCAGATGGGGTAGGTGTTCAAAGACCCCAGAAGGGACTTCACAATTGCAGAAGCCAAGAAGAATGTCTGCTGATAAGCAGAGGGTGTTATCCCAGGATGTTTGATGAAAAGATAGCTAAATAAAGACATAAATATGGCAGAAATTAAACAGTGAAAGTCACTCAGGCTTGTCCGACTCTGCGACCCTGTGGACTGCAGCCCACCAGGCTCCTCTGTCCATGGGATTCTCCAGGCCAGAATACTGGAGTGGGTTGCCATGCCCTCCTCCAAGGGAGCGTCCCAGGAAGTGAGCCCAGGTCTACTGTACTGCAGATCAATTCTTTATCATCTGAATCACCAGGGAAGCCCAAATATGACAGAGGATCATTGCTAAAATATGTTGATATTATAAATGTAGATTTGAGCATTGAATACATATCTATACATATAAATATGGGATAGTATTAACTAGTCTATCTGTATTTTAATATTATAAGCAATTAAATGAATATTTTTCATAGTTCAGTGAGCTCAGATTTGGAGAGGTCTCTACTCCAGCTATAATCTTTCCAATTATACTATTGGTAGTTATCTGTGCCTCAGTTTCCTTATTTGAAAATAGTGATAGTACTGATATTTTTCACAGGGTTTTTGAGAAGATCAAAACAGAACAATAATACTATAAAAGCATACTTTATAACCTAAAAATTATCTTATTGATGTTTCCTGAAGACTGATAGAAAATGAGAATATTAGAAGGAAACATATTCTAAAGATAAACAAACTTTTGGAAATCCTTAAGTTTGGATATCAATAAATCCCAGCATCTATAATGCTAGAATAGATGACAGCAAAATTTGGTCATGATTTGCATAAAATTTGTAATCTATCCTGAATGCATTCACTCCAAATCCCATTTCGTACCTTTGACCTCTACTTATAGTAATTTATAAGATAATTACATCATCTGTATATTCCAAGATTCATGGTCAATATTTTTACAATAGAAGTCTGCATATATCTATTTATTATGCATACTCACCTTACACCACACATTTTAGAATTGTTTTTCCATTTATACAAAAAAAAATGAGATAAAATTCTAGGATAATACAATAATAAATAAGTTTTGAATGATTATCCTAAAGGTTGTAGTATTTATTTTATATCCAGGGCCAGTTGAAAAAAGGCAGTGACTGAGCCAGTTTTTCCTGAACTGGCTCATAGCTTGGGTTTCTCAGCCAGTAACTAGGTACTAGCAATAATGACATTAGTTTCACATCCCTGTGTGGTTAATAAATAAAACTGGTTATAAGGTATGATTCATAAAGAAAGTAGATTCAAAGGATCCAGGGGTGAATACAAACCTGATATCTGGATCTCCATGAGGGAGAGTTAGTGAGAATTAATTGATAAGTTTATTAAGAAACAGTTTATATTTAAAAAAAAAAAAAAGAAGCCACTGGGTAAGATGAAAGGATTACAGTAAGTTTTGTTGAGTTTTTTTTACACAGAATGTACTTTTCATAGAAGTCTATATAAGGATTTTAAATAACACTATTCTTTGTATTTTCATCTGTTACAAATATTGCTCGTGTATCACAGAAATGCACCTGGATAATCAAAAGCTTCAGAATGGCTCTATGAATTATTCAGTTCATATGTATATGTTGAGTATGACAGTGAGAAAACAGTTATCTTTAATGTAAAATAGGGTGAGGGGAGGTCAGAATTAGAGAAAGTTGTAAATAAACGGATTGGAGAAGGAAATGGCAACCCACTCCAGTGTTCTTCCCCCAGGGACAGGGAAGCCTGGTGGGCTGCCGTCTCTGGGGTCGCACAGAGTCGGACACAACTGAAGCGACTTAGCAGCAGCAGCAGTAAATAAACGGGGCCAATTTTGGACCAAAAAATGATTTAGTCATATAAAATCATGTCTCAAAAATTTTGTGAAGACTGTGTTCTGTACATAATAAAGAACCAATACTTGTTCTTGACTAAAAAAATACATGCAGTAATCATGTTGTCACAATGGAATATTCTTTCAAAAGTTTGTGTTACAGTATTATTTTATTGTCCATGTCAGATTTGTCATTTAATGAGGGTATTTCATAGAGATGGTCTGTCTTCCTGTCTGGGATAAGATGACTTGGTGGCCCCAGTTCTATGACCATATAATAAAGCACCAAACATCAAATTGGTCATTGCTAGTAAAAATTATTGTTAGCAATCTGCTAAGTAGTTTTCTTTCATCAAAGATATCTGTTGGAATCATCCTGGGGGGTTCTTAGTGGGAGAGCATACAAAGATTTACATGAAAGATTTACTTTATCTTTGTGTGTGAAACTCTTCTGTGGTTTAGTAGAGGAATTTAGTCTGCAGGAATCCAGAAATGACACTTTGTATGCATGCATGCCCCTTCATACACAGCCACTGCAGTGTTAAAATGGTCTAGTAAGTTCAGTCTCAGAGAATTTAAAAGAAAACAAAGCTGAAATTATACCACTTACAACATTTTCCTAACGGCGTAAAGATTTCGATTATTTTCTTGGTTTAAACAGGATCAATTGCTATTAGTAGTCTTTAGCACAACATCTGATACTTTGGAATATCATATAAATTATACAAAGGATGATGATTCTTTTAATGGAGAATTTTTTCCAGGTATGGTTTTACATAACATTTGGAGCGTAAGAGAAACTATCAATGTCATTAGTTATTTCTTGGGCTTAAGCAAGCATTATTCTTTGTACTCATGTAAAGGATGATAATGACAAGACTGGATATTTTATCAGCTGGATTTTCTGGACTATGAATGAAAAAGATATGTTAATACCTCATTTGAACCAAGTAGTATAATTTCTGATAGTGGAGAACATTTTCTGTCAGAGAATGTGATGATTTCAAAAACAGGGATGTTTGTGGAATTGGTAAGTTGATTTCCTATAGCCCTGGTGGGTGGTCAAAGCAATTGGTGGCTTGGGCCCAATGCTTAGTTCAGAATATTCCCACCATAAGGCCCCATTGCCCTGGTAACTTTGACTCTACAACTAGTATGGAAAAGGAAAAGAGAAATTCATGACTTGCCTGATTTCTAGGGCTTAAAAACATATTTCTACTTCTATCTTTAATCATCTGCTTTCTGGTCAAGGACTTAGCTCATAGCCTTGGCACAGTGCTCACAGAAAAGTAGTTTAGTCCCAAGAATTACAAAACACTCTCGCATTCTAATGTCAATAGCCTAAAAACTCTAGATTTTGGATGTTGCTTATGGCTGCATGACTTGAGAAAGTTACTTATCTTTTCTGGGTATGAATTTTCTCATTTTTAAAATGGGATAATATTTAACTTGCAGCATCCTGAAAGAATTACACGAGATACTGCAAATTAGTGTGGTAAATACTTTAGCTTTAGGAAGCTTTTCATAAATTACTCATGAATCAGAAGAGGTTCAGGGAGAATTAGCCTACTCTTGTTCCCTTTTTTATTCTAAAAGCAATCATGAGTTAATTATTAACTTAACCTCTTAAAATAAGGGAAAATCTTTAATCAGTTTTTTTTTTTTTTTAACTTGAAAGCAAAGTTTTTTGGTTTTGTTTTTAAATGAAGTCCACCTGTAAATGGAGTAGATAACTGGAAAGAAAATAGGATTTGGGTATCTGTTATGCTTGTAAGTTACCATAAGGTTATTTTATTGATAAATTAAGGAAAGTTGGAACTTTATCTGATGGCACTTTGGGGACAAGAGACCAAAGCCATAAAATAAACAGAAGTTACTAACAAAGGTAATTGTAGACCCAGCTTTGTAAGACACAATGGAACAGATATTACTAAGAACAGATCACACTGTCAGAAGTTAAACCAAACAGTGGCCTGTAAGCAATCAGCCCAACATACATTGTTTGCTTTGAAAGGGGGAGAAAGCTTTCCATTCTACCTTTCCCCTGGACAAACAGGTAAGGTATATGCTGCCCAGCACAGTTCCTTACCCTTAGTAGGTGTTCAGTCAGTGTTCACTGACCAGGTATGTGAATAAAGCACAATGATTTAGAGCAGCCTTTTTTTTTTTTTTTTTTTTAAAGAAATGCCTGATACTTGGGTGGGGTGAAGAGTACCAAAGAAACTAAGGAATCCAGAACAAATATTTATGGCTCCTTTGATAAAACACACGAGGAGAAAGGCTGGGGCTTTCTCTGCCTGTTCACCTTCCTTCACCACAGGTTTGCATTGTGTGGAGCTACTGGGGCCTCCAGACACCTTCCAACAGGTCAACCATATTCTCTAATCTATAATTAGTCCTCTTTAAAACAAAACAAAACCTACTTTTTGATGCTCTTGTCATTCTTGAACGATCACCACAACTACTTCCTTTACTTCTCTATCATTTGTTTCTTTGACTTCTCAGTGTTGTCACCAACCCCCTTCTCTCTTATTCTCCCCACCTTTATTTTCCAGATAGATATTATGATTTCTTCCCTACTTTAAGCCAAAAGTGAAATGAAAGCATTTTAAGTGAATGATGTCTATTTACTGGTCTGAGTTTACCTGAGTATTTATTTTATTGGCTAGTTCAATGAATAGAAGACATAACTTTACTCATTAGGTGTAAAAATGTGTTGAAATGTATGGCTTAGGAAATAATGAAATAGTAAATAGCTTACTAGTGACTTGGACAACTTACCCTGTTTATGTAACCAGAGGGTGGCTGATGTTCCCAGCACCATGACACTGTGGGGACTGGAAGGGGAGAATTAGGGTCCTGAGCAGAGCCTGCCAGCCTGTTCCCTCTGTGGATAATGTTGAGCTTAGTGTAAAAATATTAATTATGTAAAACTATCTATTTCCAGGTAGCTTTGGTTCATTTTCTCTGAGTTATGATTTTTTAACTCATTGAAACCACAATAGACAGGGTGTTTTATTTACAGGATAGAGCAGAAGAGTAGCATCCCTAAGGCTATGTCTCAGTGGTGACTTTAGGTGGCGCAACCAACTCCAGAAGCAGAAAAGAACAGCAGCAATGAAAATAGGAATAAAAACGTGAGGGGTCAGTTGGGGACATTGACCTTTTCCCTCCTGACTAGTTTCCTCCCAGGAAATGATGGGAACTGAGGAGAGCTTTAAATTCAAAGCTCAGGATGCACTGTGGAAATAAAGCGAAGAGGAAATGTGCTGACCGTGTTGCATATAGCTATTCACTCCTGCTGATTGCTTTTTTCCTAACCCTGAGTCAAAAATTTATCACGGACCATGTGACTTCAGAGATCCTTTCCAATTCTAGAAATGTAGGTCTCTTTCTCCTCCCAGTGTGTCTCATTTCTCCAAAACACTTTGAACGTTTTATTAGGAGACAGCCTGTGCTAGTGGAAAGAGTATGTATGGGTTCAGAGTTTTAAAAAATCCTAGATTTGAATCTACAGCTTATCCTATTTGATGTCATATTATTGATGCTAAATCATTGAACTTCTTTGGAGGCTTAATTTCCTCCTAAGTACACAGGAACTAATTACTATCTCATGTGATTGTTGTAGAAAATAGAAATATACCATGGAGATGTAATATATTGTGAAATAATGACATTATATTTTCTGACTTATGTGTCTTTAACTATGTTTTAACATCCTTGAGGGCAAGGAGTATTTTTTTGGTGAGATCCTTGTGGGCAAAATAAAGGGACTTAATCAGATCATTCCTAAACACTGGAGGTTTAGTATCTACTGAGTAAAAACAAAACAAACAAACAAAAAAAAGTTTTATGATTGTTTTTGGCTTCCATGTTATGGTCAAAATGACAAAAGTTTATTTCTTTAAGAGGTAGAGCTACTGCTGAATAATTAACCCAAGAGAGGCTTAGTTGAGCTTCATCTCAGAGGAGATAATATTACTTATGATACTTTTCTTACACTCTTCCTCCAAAGTAGGGGCTGAGAGGAGATAGACACTGGGATTAATCCAGTGCTGTACAAAGTGTCCGGGACTGGCAACACTAGCATCCCCTGTGAGCTACTGAATTAGGTTGTTGTTCAGTCACCAAGTCATGTCTGACTCTTTGCGACCCCATGGACTGTAGCATGCCAGGCTTCCCTGTCCTTCACCATCTCCTGAAGTTTGCCCAAGTTCCTGTCCATCGCACTGGTGATGCCATCCAACCATCTCATCCTCTGTCACTCTCTCCTGCCTTCAATCTTTCCCTGCATTAGGGTCTTTTCCAGTGAGCTGACTGTTCACATCAGGTGGCCCAAGTGTTGGAGCTTCAGTTTCAGCATCATTCTCTCCAATGAGTATTTAGGATTGATTTCTTTTAAGATTACTTGCTGGGCAAAGGGCTTTCAAGAGTCTACTCCAGCACCACAATTTGAAAGCATCAGCTCTTCCATGCTCTGCCTTCTTTATGTTCCAACTCTCACAAGTGTACGTGACTACTGGAAAGACTACAGCCTTGCATATAAGGACCTTTGTTGCAAAGTGATGTCTGTGCTTTTAAACACACTCTCTAGGCTTGTCATAGCTTTCCTTTCAAGAAGCAATCATCTTCTAATTTCATGACTACGGTCACTATTCACAGTGATTTTAGAGCCCAAGAAAAGGAAATTTGTCACTGCTTCCACCTTTTCCCCTTCTATTTGCCATGATGTGATGGGACCAGATGCCATGATCTTAGTTTTGTGTTTTTTTTTTTTAATACTGAGTTTTAAGTCAACTTTTTCACTCTCCTCCTTCATCCTCAGCAAGATGTTCTTTAGTTCCTCTTTGCCTTCTCCCATTATAGTGGTATCATCTGCATATCTGAGATTGTTGATATTTCTCCTGGTAATCTTGATTCCAGCTTGTAACTTATCCAGCCCGGCATTTCTCATGATGTGCTGTACATGTAAGTTAAATAAAAGTATGACAATGAACAGCCTTATCATGCTCCTTTCTCAATCCTGAACTAGTCATTTGTTCCATACAAGGTTCTAACTGTTGCTTCTTCTTCCACATACAAATTTCTCAGGAGATAAGTAAGATATCTGGTATTATCATCTCTTCAAGAATTTTCTGCAGTTTGTTATGATCCACAGAGTCAAAGGCTTTAACGTAGTCAATGAAACAAAGGTAGATGTTTTTCTGGAATTCCCTTGTTTTTTCTATGATCCAGTGAATCTTGGCAATTTGATCTTTGGTTCCTCTGCCTTTTCTAAACCCAGCTTGAATGTCTGGAAGTTCTTGGTTCACATAATGCTGAAGCTTGGCTTGGAGGATTTTGAGTATAACCTTACTAGCATGGGAGATGAGTGCAATTATCTGGGTTTGAACATTCTTTAGTACTGCTCTTCATGGGAATTTGGATAAGGATTGACCTTTTCCAGTTCTGTGGCCACTTCTGGGTTTTCCAAATTTGCTGACATATTGAGTGCAGCCCTTTGATAGCATTATCTCTGCGAGCTTTATTGACAGCAGTGCTTCCTAAGATCCACTTGACTTCACACTCAGTTCTGGAGGCTTGCTGAGTCAGTAATTCTGGGGCTCAGGATTCTGTGTTTTAACAAACCCTGCAGGGGATTCCTTTATTTTTTTATTTTTGGAAGACAATTGCTTTACAATGTTACTTTGGTTTCTGCCATATATCAACATGAATCAGTCATAGATATACATATGTCCCCTTCCTCTTGAATCTCCCTCCTACCTCCCACCCCATCCCACCCCTCTAGAGAGTCACAGAGGACAAGGCTGAGCTCCTTGTACTATACAGCAACTTCCCATTAGCCATCTGTTTTACACAGGGTAATGTATATATTTCAGTGCTACTCTCTCTCTCCTTCCTTCGCTGTATGCACAAGTCTGTTCTGTATATCTGAGTCTCTATTCCCTGCAGGGAATTCTTAATGCACTCTTAAGCATGGGAAATACTAGGCTAAGTGTTTGGGATGATGCTACAGAGGAGCCTTGCTTTCATCTTAACTTTTTCATTTTTCCTCCTTCAGATCTATCACCCAGATATATCATAAGTGACAGCAGGTTAAGGTGTTATTTATTTAAATTTCCAAATTACAGCCTTAATCTTCAAAAATATATTTAAATTCATAAATATCAATTATGCCATTCTCTGCCTATTATGTTTTTCTATTAGATAAGATATATATATATAGTATATACAGTTATTGATAATCATTTAATATATAAATTAAATCTTTTAATAATTTTTCATGGCATAAACTGTTACACATGGTGCTATCACTGAGTTTAGATAAGAAAACATTTACAATTAGTGGATTGTGGAAAAGCATTTTGTAAGATTCCAGGTATCCTTTATCTCTCAATGGAAAGTTTTCTCCGACCAATGAAGCTAGGTGCACTTCATTCCTGTTACACATCCTGATCTTTCCCTTAATGGATTCAGAAGTTTCTATATCTTTTTAATAGTTATTCACTCAATCATTCACTTAATACATAACTATTTGTTGAGCTTCTTCAGTGTTTTAGATACTAGGCATCATGCTAGGAATTTTAGAATAAAAAACATAGTTCGCTAAATGGAATTTAGTATACTGGGTTGTAGCCTGGAACAGTGCAAAAATATTAGGTAAAAATTAAGGAAATCTGAACGGAGTATGAGTTTTAGCTAATAATAATGTATCTATGTTAGCTCATTAACTGTGACAAATGTACCGCACTAATGTAAACTGTTAATAACAGAGGAAACTGGCAGTGGGTTTATGGAAACTTTTATACTAGTTTCACAACTTTTCTGTGAATCTAAAACTATTCTAATATTAAAAGTTTATTAAAAGACACACACACACAAACACACACACACATACTGCCTCTACTCAAACCCTTTCTCCAAGAAGCTTAAGACTAGTTGTAAAAGAGACAAGTTGTGATAAAGAAGGATTTTTTTTTTTTTTTTAACATATTAAAGGTTAGAACAAAGTGCTACAGAAGCGTGGAGTGGGGGATGAAACAACCAGAGCTCAGTCTGGGAGGTAAATAGGAGGAGACTGCTTGAAAAATAATGAGCAAACTGTGTGTCTTAGACCATCCTGCCACCATTCCTGCTAAGCTCCCAGTGCCACCCCTCTACATATAATACACTGTCTCCTCCTAGACAAATAGGTATGTAATTAACTGAATTTCATTGTATTCATTGTTATACTACTGGTAGCATCACAAGCGCTCTCTATTCATGTTAAATTAAATGGCCTCATTTCTATATGACTTTAAGGAATTGTTATTTTCTTTGTATGACTAATATGAGATTAATACACATTCATGAGTAGATTTTGAAAGTTTTGAAGGCAAGTATATTGCATTTTATTGTTTAAATCCTTAGAATCTAACAAATTTAAGGTACTTAATAAATTTGGACTGTGAAGAAAGCTGAGAACCAAAGAATTGAAGCTTTTGAACTGTGGTGTTGGAGAAGACTCTTGAGAGTCCCTTGGACTACAAGGAGATCCAACCAGTCCATTCTAAAGGAGATCAGCCCTGGTGTTCTTTGGAAGGAATGATGCTAAAACTGAAAGTCCAGTATTTTGGCCACCTCATGCAAAGAGTTGACTCATTGGAAAAGACACTGATGCTGGGAGGGATTGGGGGCAGGAGGAAAAGGGGACAACAGAGGATGAGTTGCCTGGATGGCATCACCGACTTGATGGATGTGAGTCTGAGTGAACTCCGGGAGTTGGTGATGGACAGGGAGGCCTGGCGTGCTTTGATTCATGGGGTTGCAAAGAGTCAGACATGACTGAGTGACTGAACTGAACTGAACTGAATAAATTTATCATACCTATTTCACTTAATGTAAAAATATTTCATTATGTCTGAAAGTGAAAGTGAAAGTCTCCTGATGTACTTTTATGTCCGACTCTTTGCAAGCCCATGGACTATACAGTTCATGGAATTCTCCAGGCCAAAATACTGGAATGGGTAGTCTTTCCCTTATCCAGGGGATCTTCCCAACCCAGGGATCGAATCCAGATCTCCCGCATTGCAGGCAGATTCTTTACCTGCTGAGACAGAAGGGAAGCCCAAGGATACTAGAGTGGGTAGCCTCTCGCTTCTCCAGAGGATCTTCCTGACACAGGAGTTGGACCAGGGTCTCAATTCTGCAAGCTGATTCTTTACCAACTGAGCTATCAGGGAAGCCCCTTATTATGTCTATTCACATTAGTATTATCTATCTTCATTCTTTTTTTTTTTTCACATTTTATTTTTTTATCTATTTTTTTTATTAGAGGCTAATTACTTTACAATATTGTATTGGTTTTGCCATACATCAACATGAATCTGCCACAGGTGTACACATGTTCCCCATCCTGAACCCCCCTCCCACCTCCCTCCCCATACCATCCCTCTGGGTCATCCCAGTGCACCAGCCCCAAGCATCCTGTATCCTGCATCAAACCTGGACTGGCCATTCATTTCTTATATGGTATTATACATGTTTCAATTCCATTCTTCTAAATCATCCCCCCCCCTCCCTCTCCCACAGAGTCCAAAAGACTGTTCTATACATCTGTGTCTCTTTTGCTGTCTCGCGCACAGGGTTATCATTACCATCTTTGTCTGATGCAATATATAACTAGATTCCTAAAAAAAAAAAAAAAAAAAAAAGATGGCAGAAAGTGAGATGCTGGAACTTGGGGGAGCGTTCAGAAGTCAGGAAAAATGATAGGAATACTTCTCTTCTGTCCCTGCTTCAAAATGTTATGCTCTAGTTTGGCTTCAGGTTTTCTGTTACAAAAGTTATAAAGAGAAATCCAGAACAGCTTTAAAAATTTTCAGAAAATATTCATATTTTATTGAAATAAAGTACACAGTTTAGGCATAGAGTGGTTTGAATTCATCTGGGTCATTACATGATCAGTGTCCCATTTCAGTTACCTTTTCCTCCCATTAGCCCCAGTTGCGATCTTCCAGTGTCCAGTGTAGAATCTCATTCGTGTCTAGAGTGATGAATGATGAAAAGAGAGACAAGTAATGCATGCAATCAAGTGACAAAGCCAAAAGCCTAGTCAGGACTTTGAAAAACATAGCAACTTACCTACAGTTTTGTTTTTAAAGGATGCCCTAAATGATCAAAAGCAAGAATGTTTTTCATTTTTATCAGTTAATCCCTGTGCAGAGGTTATTTTATGAATAATTTGACTATGCTCCCTTTTTGTTTTGTTAATTGATTAAATTTTAAAAGCATAGCTATCGGTAATAATACTATGAGAAGAATAAACAATTGTTACCAGTTTTATAATTATAGTTAGCTTATGTAAGATATTTTCCAACCAAAATTAATTGGGAAAGAACCAATGAAAATTTTGACTAAGGAAAAAAATTACTTTATTGGATATAAACCTTATAAAAATTAACAACATATTTTGAATTATTGTACCTTTGAGTTTTTTTAGTACCATATTAATTAATCAAATATAATACACCTAATGAAAAATAAGAAATTAATGGACATAAATAGAAATTTCATAAATAAATTCAGGTGAAAACACACATTTGTCACTGCCTTTTACTATAAAGAGTACAAAAGTAATATGTTTTGTAAAGAAACATTGGGTAAAGTAATGGAAAATAAAAATTAAAGTAGCTCTTTCATTATTGATCAAAATGACATAACTAATTTTTCCTTACCAAAAAAAAAGAGAAAAAGAAAGGAAATAAAAAGGAAATTTCAAGTTTGACACTATTACAATGCATAGATGCTATACATATTTCTGGTCAGATGAATAATATCTAACAGATACTTTATAATTGCTTAAAATGGGTTCTAGGATATTGAGCTTGCTGGCTCTTTAAGGGAGGGTCTGCATAAACTTGAGTTAAGCATATGGTGAATTCTTAGAATAGTTATACTACCCCATGTTTAAAATTTAAATTAAAAGGAAAAGAATTTTTCAAAGTCAAATGTTAGAATTTTAGTTGTTGGCATGTTCAATTGCCCATAAAATTGCACCTTCCCATTAATAAAGGAACACAAAATACTCTATTTTTGTTCATCTAGAATGAAGAAAGATAAAATATGGGATTTTGAAATACTGGAATGGATATTATGAGTCACCCAAAAAATACCAGTTTTGTTACTTTATTGCTTCAGTTATGGGAAGGTAATATGTTTAAGGGCTTCCCTGGTGGCTCAGTGGTAAAGAATCTGCCTGCAATGCAGGAAATGCTGCTTTGATCCCTGAGTTGGGAAGATCTGGAGAAGCACACGGCAACCCATTCCAGTATTCTTGCACAGAGAATTCCATGGACAGAGGATCCTGGCAGGCTACAGTCCATAGGATCGCAAAGAGTCAGACATGAGTGAAGCAACCGAACATGCGTGCACATAGCACACATGATATGTTTAAACTTCACGTTAATATATTTTGACTTCCTAGTAATTCCCCAAAGCAAAACTCTATTACAATAATATTTAAATAACCATAGAAAGAAGAAAAATATTACAGTTAAGTCAGTTATGCTTATAATTAAAAAACTATAATTATGTCTTTGTCATTAAAATTCTCAGAAATAAGACAAAAGTTATGTGCTGGGCACTGCTTTTGACAGATTTTTTTTGCCAAATGTTTTTTGCTTGCTCCAAAATGTGTATGCCTAAACTGCAGTCTGATATATTTTAGGATTGTAGAAGAATTTTTCATATTTGGAGAAAAAAATGGAAGTCTCTAAGATGTCAATACAATTGAGCAAGAATAAAAATGAAAAATAAAATTAGAAAATTGATACCGATTAGAAAGTCTACATGCAAATCGAGCAATGATCACTCAGAAACACATTTAGATGCCTTCTATAACATTGGTCTTAGAGGATGTTAAATAAATAGAATACTAGGATTTTATTACATGCATTTATGCTTTGGAATATGTGATTATGTTTACTACACATTTACATTTCTATGTTAGTGAGCTATGTAACAGCACATTTTTTTTTTTAGATTGGAAATGCCATTTGCCCATTTTAGTCTGCTAATTTATACCCATTGTTTAATTAGAACAGACCTTGATATTGCTTAATTTTTGAACATCCAGAATTCTGGTAATATGAGAAAATATATACAAAATTTGTCTTTAGTAAATTTTGCTCATGATGGAATAAACTCTTGCCAGCAAAAGCATGACTATAGGGCATACTCTCTGCGTGAATGGTTTGTGAATACTGCAGTTTGGTTGCTGACAGCTCGGTTGCACTTCACTTCTGAGGCTCTCTTAGCCAGGCTCTGAGTTTGCATTCACTCTCCTAGCCACTGAAATTTCCTTTTGTCTTCACTGATGGTTTTTTTCCTCTTAACAAATAGGCCCAGCTGCTACTACAGCCGGTTGCCCACACTCCCCCATATTGCTCTTGCTGAGGATGGCAGCCAGAGTAAAGAATAACAGCTGGGATTGGCTTACTTTGGCATCTAAATAATTTTGGGTGGGTCCATTCCTAACTTTATTATTTCATTTAATTTCCTAATCTTTCTTTCTGCTGAACTTCTAAAAAATTGGTGAATGATGTTTTTTCCAAAATGTTTTCCTCATCTGGATATGACTGTTTTATACCTGGCTGCTCAAAATGGTTCATTTTGCACATTGCTATTTTTTCCACTTCTCAGCACCATTTTGAAAACAATTGCAGCAGAAGCAAATTTATTCACGTGATCTTGGACAAGTTACTTAAACTTTTTCTGACTCAAAGAGGCAAATGATAAATAGTACCTATGTCATTGATTGTCTTTGATACGGATTAAATGAATGAACATTTGAATGCAGGTAGAACACTGGCTGACACATAGTAAATGCTAAGTATTTGATGAAAAGTCAGAGAGAGAGAGAGAGGGAAAGAGAGCATATGAAAGTAAGGATGGAGCAAGAGGGAGGGGAGAGAAAAAAATGAGGGAAAGGAAAGGGAGGGAAGAGTGGAAGGGAGGGACAGAGGGAGGAATCACTGCTGGAAAAACCAATAACTACACGTACACAATTAAGACCTGTATTTCACACTTAGCATTTTACACATCTTATTCTATATCCTTCCCCCAAAATCAATAATTAGAAAAAGGCTGGAGTTTAGGAAAGCGTATGGAATTTCCCAAATCAGAGAAGATTATTGAAGGTAGGAATTTTAATGATTTAATCCAATTCATGGCATCTAGACAGGTGGTCAGACACATTTTTCACTTTGAATTTGTACATTCTCATGGAAAGGAAAATCATTGCCTGGGAAGGAGGTCCATTCCAAGTTTTGAATCTTCTGATAAAGAGAAAAGTATTTACATACCTAATCCCAAATCTGTCTTACTGTATCTTCTACTGTTTCGCTTTGGTTCTTTCCTCTAATAAGACTATAAGTCACAACAGACCTCCAAATGTTTAGAAATAGTTCTCATGCCCTTTGTCGGTGGGTGAATATTCCTTGCATGGTTGTCCTGATTGATATCAGTGTTCTGATCAGGCCCCTCTTTGTTAATTTCCCCCTTATAATGGAGCACCACAATCAATACTGAAGAGATGCCCGCCTTGTTCACAGAACAGTGCCACTGCTAACTGGTGTCTTTTATTTATTAAAGCCACCTGAGTTGACAGTAGCTTATTAGGCAAATATGCCAGCCTATTGGTTTATGTTGAGATGACTGTCAGTTCTTCTAAGGGCTTTTCACATAGACTCTAAGCCAGCTCTTTCCTTTATTTCACACTTGTGGTTTATTTGTTAAAGATAAGGAAAACCCTCTCCTATACTCTGCTGTGCAGAATGTGAATCAGAAGCAGAGTAACAACAGCCTGTGGTGCCCTGGACAAAACCTGTAGTTAAACATTCCTAAATTCAGGCTGTTTCTGCTATTATGTATTTTCACTTAATTTTCTTAATACCAGTGCCCACTTTTATTGTCTTTAGGAAACTATTAGCTAGTTAGGAATGATGAAACTTGCATTTGTTGTAGAAATTCTTTAAAAATATTTAAAAAATTTTAAATGCACATTTTATGGGTTCATTTTTTTGTTTCAATTTTTATTTTATTTTATTTTTTAGTATAAATTAATTTATTTTAATTGGAGGCTAACTACTTTACAATATTGTTTAGAATAAGTGTAATGTAGATAAAAGACAATTTTTAAATTAGAAAATATAAAAATGTATGCTTTTGGCTTTCAAGGATTGTGTAGACCAGTAAATGTCATTGCTAATTTTCTATGTAAGTATTATAAAATAATCTATTTCATATAGTAAATGAAACATTCATTTGAAATTCTTTAATATGAAGAAATAAAATACAGTCTTTCTTCACTGCTGAAATAAGAGATTTTTAAATGTCTTAAAATTTTTTATTTAAAAAGAATCTGTAATGATTACCACAACAGAATAACAGAATTAAAATACCATCATAACTACGATCACTTGATTTTATAACTTTAATTTGCTGTCATTTTGTAGATTTCCCAATCTCTCTGGGTATTTGTAGAAAATTTTGTGATTTGAAAAAATGAGGCATATGACTTTTCAGAATGATTTTTTTTCATTAACTCTATGTAAATCAAACAGTAAGTTCTATAAAAATGTGGAAGACTTAATGTTTAAAAAATTAGCATCATTAAAATTAATTTTTTTAAAAACCTATAAACTTTTTTTTACCAAACTTACTTAGTGTTAAAGGATTAACTTTATCAAATACTATTTTCCTATATCTCTTTATTAGTTTATAATCTACTTATACTTTTTTGTAATTCTGAATGTAGAGAAAGAATGACTAAGAACAGTGTTGAGTCAGGTGGTAGTCAAGTCCAAAGAACACTGCATTTGTCTGGTCCCACTAATGTTTTTATGGTCCATCTGCTTTGTTACTGCAGCCTCTTGACTCATATCTTATTGTCAATCCAATCTACTCTTCATACTACAAGTAGAGTGATCATTAAAAATGCAAATCTTACTCATTTCAGCTCCTCGTAATAAATCTTTAATGGAAGGCTAGATACTGCTTTTTAGAGAAAACACACTCCTCTTGGCATGGTATACTAGGCTTTTTTGTGATCTGAACCCTGTTTCCCCTTTTTTTGCTTTGTATCTTTCTTGAGTTCCAATCTCCAGTAATAACTGAGTTTCATGACATTCTGGGCACCTGTCAAACTTCTTGCTCTGGACCTTTGTATATTGTTTGTGCTTCCTAGAATGTCTTTTCCTTTTGTCTCCATCCTCCCTTCTTCTGCTGCTTACTGTTAATATCTGCTCATTTTTAGGAATTTAGACATGATATACTTTTGCCAGTCATTTTTTAACCTCCACAGCACTCCATGCACTTTACAATTTTTTTTTTTACTGTAATCCAATTGTCTATTTATCTATTTCGTTTACTATGGTGAACTCATTAGGTATAGGGATAATATTTTATTCATCACTATATCACAAACACATTTCACAATATCTAGCAAATAGTAAGAACTTATTAAATATATAGATGAATGTGTTGTGTTGTGGTCAACTTGTCTTTTCTGGCAGTCATTCTACACAAGAAACATGTGGGAAAAGCCATACTTCAGTGGCACAAAAGAATCTTTCTCTACCCCACGAGAGCCACAGATAGCCTGTTCATCCAAACTTATTCACAAATATGGTAACTCCAAATTTATTCACAAATATGGTATCCATAAACTTAAACATTTTAGGTTTGAATAATATTATTTTGTTGTTATTGTGAAAGAATACTTTTTAGGGTCTGCTCTACTATATATGAATTCCAGATCAGTATCTTTGTTTGATAAGATCTAATACTTGAAGCAACCTTTTAAAAAACTCATCAGTGATTTACAGCTTTCTATTTTATATAGTCACTTAGTTACCAATGTATCCAAATTATACATATAATAAAGGAAATGGGAGTCCTTTGTACTCTGTAACACAGTTATGGAAAAATATTTGATGAGGAAAAGTATTTTGGAAATATTATGGAAAAATATTTTGACATTCCTTTAAAGTTAACCTCCTTAGAGCATTTATTGGCTTTCATGTGTGAAATGGAAACTGGTCATTCTCAGAGACTTATATGTATATAAATACCACAGCAAAGTGAAGGTAAAGGAACATAAAACATAAAAAAAAATATAAAAATATTTTAATGATGGAAAGGAATTGCTAACAGCAATATTTTAAGTTAGACTAAAGTATATCTTACAGTTTCTATTTTCCATTTAAAATAATTATTCTTAGCATATATTTTGGAATTTTAATCAAATTAATGTTTAAATGAAGAGTGTAAAGTGTGTCAGTTGGAATTTTTGAAGAATGTTTTCTGACAGAGGTGGGATCTCAGATCGCATCTGGTCTTTAAAAGACAGGTAGGACTTCAAAAGGAAAAATGAGGAGGAGGGAATTACAGACCGATGCAAAGGCAAAAATGATGTGGAAATTGTGGCTTTTTAGGAGAAAGCTGAACTTTTGAAAAAAAAAGAACAGGAAAAACCATCGAGTAAATAGACTGGTGCCATTCTGCCAGATTCTTTCTATTAGAAGATTTGAAATGTGACGAATTTTGACCTTTATAAAATAAAATTTCAAATATAGTTTCTTTTCCTATTCTGGCAAAATGTTCCATCGTATAGCTGGTTATGTCTAATGTGAGATATATGGTATTTCTATTTGATCTAGAATGTGCTTGTACAAAAATTAGGAAGTGAGAAACCAGATTTTTTCTTATATAAAATACTGTGTAATATGAATGACAGTTGCCTTTGCTACTTACATGAAGCTTTGTAAAAATCCAAATATTTCTGTCCTGTGTGTCACAATTGTTGCCATAGTTCGAAATGTTTTTGCAGTATGTATACTCCTATTTGCCAAAAGCTGAAGAAAATAGACTCACACATAATTAACAGCAGCTACTTACCCCCAAATGAACCTAATGATAGAAATTATAAAAGCGTAGCTTTGGAAAGGCCCTTAACAGATTCTCTAGTTCATGGCCTAGTTTCTTCAAGGGCATACATTTAACCTACAACACAGGTACTTATTGTAGACTTTTTTTTTTTTTCCTTTTTCTTAATCATGCTAATCCATGTTACTAACTTTAGGCAGGATTGTTTAAAACCTTTCCTGATGAAAAAATTCCATTTAATAAATAAAGCCCTTGGGAGAGAGAGATTCCACAATAAACTCTTGATATTGAGCAAGGCTTAGTGTTTAGAAAGCTTACTGAAAACAAGCTCTTTATTATGTCTAAGGTAACTCCCCCATGCTTCTGCCATTTTCTTTAGTGTTGTGTGGTTGGTTAACTTACAACAGACTTGTTTTATAGTTAGTTTGCCTTTAGGTGGGAAGGTGTGGGTGTATGTGTGCAAACCTCTCTCCCCAAGTGTTAAAAACAATGATAGAGATACATGAAGTGTGGCATTATTAAAGTTACTATTTATCACCTTAGAAGTTTCATGTCATTTTCATCTGTAAATCAATTTCCTCAAAAACAGAAACAGCCTCCCCTTTTAACTCTCTAGGAGCTCCTATGCTCACTCATGGCTGCCCCCATGATGGTAGAGCCCATCTGAGTCTGTGTTTTCTGTAAGCTGTAGTCTAAGCTCTTGTATTTTCCCTACGTTTTCCTTATCATCATTGTTTTATCCCTTAATAAAACCATTGTTTTAGATCCCTTAATGCTGCACTGTCTGCTAAGTAAGGTGTTTAGAAACAGGCTTATGTGAATTAAATGCTACCCATAAATAATATAAGCTTTATGAACAGTATATTCACATTTTAGAGTATATATATATAGAGAGAGTATATATATATATAGAGAGAGAGAGTATATATAACAGTATATTCACATTCACTGTTTGGAGACATCAAACCTCAAATTAAAGGTAACAAAGTTAGTAATTTTAGGTTAGTTGTAGAACTATAAGCTGTACGGCTGTCACTGAACCCCTCAGAACAATGCTGGGCACAAAGCAAGTGCTCAATTGATATTAGCTACTGTCATTAGCTGTGATGAAGATGGCGACAGTAGTGGTCTTATCCAAATATATCAGGGGACGAGCTGTATTGTGTTCATTTGTATTTTCTGCCAGGAGTATTGTGTTTTTTTCTAGTCATAGATATATTCAGTACATATATTCATTCATGTATTCAGTAAATATGTATTTGATTCAACCAAATAAAATCCTCTACTTAATAATAATAGGAAGTACTTAAACATTTACATTGTTGTGTAGAATCATTTGAACAGTTTATTAATCTTTTGATTCTTCATTGTATGCATGATAGGATTGCACATCCCCACTTCACCTCAGACGTTAACATGCTCTGTGACTTGCTTTGGCCAATTAAATTAAATCAGAATTGACAAGTGCCATTTCTGTGCAAAAACTGTCAGAAACTAAGACCAAGCGTGTAAAGTTTCCTTTCCTGGCCTCAACAGTCACAGATGCACTTGCCAAGATGAAGGCTCTGATATCCTGGGTCCCAGAGTTACTTGCTAAGCAGGGTCTCACTTGAAGACTTGCCTTGATACATAAACTGAGCTAGAAATAAATGTCTGTTATTTCAAGCCACTGAGATTTCCGGGGTTGTTTTTTTTTTATTGCATCCTAACCTGTCCTCTCTTGACTGACAATTGGCAACACATTTATTTGGGAAGAAAACATTTTTGCTCCTAGACATGACTAAGCAAACTATTTTCTCTGCATACAAATAAATGATGTTCAGGTGTCACTCTCCTAGCTGATTGTGCCATGCCAACTTTCTCTACACTACATGTGGTGAAATTCTTGCCTTACAAGGAAGAAACACAGCATCTGTTATATTTGAATAGGAAAACAGCTTCTGGCTGGCTGTCCGCAGTGCTGAATTGGGAATAAAATCTGGCTGGCTGTTTTATCATCTCCTGGATTGTAGGATTTAGGAGGAATGTGAGGAACCAGACTTATCTATATAACTGTATCTTATCCTCTTTTTTCCTCTCTGCTTATGTGTTAGAAAGTATAGAGGGAAGTGACAACTTGTGACAGGTATAGTTTTAAATGATCACTTGGACAAACACAATCACTCCTCTGTCTTGGCAACAGCAACAAAGACTGAAGGGTGAAGGAAATAATCCTCATTTCTATAGATTTGGTAATTCTTTGAGAGACTAAATCATTATTTCTGGAATTCTTGTTTCCCTGCCTTCACATATGAATACTGTTTCATATTTTAAATGCTTTAAAAATGCTACATCCTTAGAAGTCATTTTTGTTACATTTTTTTCAATAAATGATTCTGATAAAAATTACATGTCACATTCTCTAATGGGAAGGAATGGGAAACCAGGGTGAAATATGTAGTTTTAATGACAACTATGAGAAGTGTATGAAAAAATGCTATTTTTAATTTGCTTACACCATCTTCAATACTACTGGCCTTGAGTTGGTTCTTGATTTTTTACATTACTTTTACCATCTTGGCATTAAGAAAGAAAAATTATGATGAAAGGTTGACACATGGATTGTAGAATACAAAAGACTATTACATACAGAAAAATAGAGACAATCTTCATTCAAAAGCTTTGTTAATCGTATTAATATGGATTACTTTATGAACTATTTATGAGCTATTGCTCACACATTAAATTAGAGTGAGTCTGTTTCTTTTTGTAGATAGTAGATAGAGCCCCTTGTTATTTTAATTTTAGATGAAAAGAGTAAGAAAGAATATGTTATGAAAACAGTATTCTGTTCATATTGTTTTGTCATTTATAGTGCTCCATTAAAAATAGCATGGTATTGTGAGGCTTAGTTCAAGCAATCATACAGTCTGATTCACAAAGGAGAGTTGACAGTTCCTTCCGTATTTTACTTCTGTATGTCTTAGACTGCATTCTGTGTGCTGTTTTCTTACTAACAGGAGGATGGTGAGAAGGGCAAGATGGGTTAAATGGATTCACTGGGAGATACAAAAAACACAAGTTTCCGTTGATTTCAGGTCTTAGAGTACTCATGAAGTTAACATGCTTCTTCCGTCATGAATCAAAATTACTCATTTTAAGTGCCTACTATTTGCTCAATGACATATATACACCATCTCAAATCTTCCAAATGTCATCATCATATTATTCATACTTTATAAATAAGATAAATGAGGCTCAGTTATTTAAATACAAACAACAAACCTAGATGCAAACCCAATGTCAGTCTGTACTGTTTGAATACAACAGGCTGAATTATGGATAGGGGTCTTGAAAGGTTATTTCCATTTAGTTTATCGAACTATCTTTCCAATGGTATATAGATTCGTCTTCATTATATTTTTCTATGTGAAATATTAGCTTCTGTAATATGTTTTAAGGATAGAGGGATCTTGTTTGGAAGTTAGGAAGGAATTTGTTCCGCAGTGTAAGAGTAGACCTATCCCAGAAATAGACAGTCATGTGTTTTACCTCATCCTTAATGACACTGGAGCACTCTGTTCTTTAAAACCCAGGGTTAAAATTAGGCAAAGCAGGCTTAAACTGGACAAACATGCAATTATCAGAATATACTCAGAATCAGGAAGACCGTGGGGGGTTGGGAGTTTTTTTGTTTGCTTATTTTTCTCATCATTTGAAAAGTCAAATTCTGGGTGTGTGACCTTAGTTGTTTTACTGCCTAAGTCTCAGGAATCATCTGTAAAATGTACCCGTCTTGAATAAAATTCAGTAAAGCAGGTTAAGATGAAAAGTGTCAGGGGTTCTGTTTTACATAAGGGAATCAGGAAGAGTATCTCTGATGAGGTGATATTTCAGAAGAGAACTAAAAGGAATATGGAAATCTGGGAGGAAAACATTATGAACAGGTGGACTGGCAAGTGCAAAGGCACTGAAGCTAGAAGATCATTTGTCCGTTCTAACAGCGAACAGAGCAGGAAGAAATGGCAAGGTGAAATCTGTGAGGCAGATGGGGAGCTGATCTGTGGGTCTTGTCTGCTGTGCTGAAGAGTAGACTTAAGCCATGTGAATAGGAAACCATTCGAGTTTTGAGTTACAGATAATTTGATCTGACTTTCAGATTGAAGAGGTCCCTGACTGCTGAATAAGTATTATATATTATAGACTTTAGGAACAAAATTTAAAGCAGGAAAACCAGTCTGGAAGCTATATAAATAATTCAGGTAAAGGAATCTGGTGGCTTGGAGGTAAGTGGTATTGATGGCAGTAGAAAACATATGAGTGTTAAAAATAGATGCAACAGAATTAGATGATAGATTCTTATGGGATGTAAGAGGAAGAGACGAGCCAAAAAATGCTTTCAAGGGTTTTGTCCTAAACAGCTGGAATCATGGAGTTGCTACTTCCTCATGGGGAATGTTTCTGGAGGAGAAAATATGCAGAGAGATTGTGTGGTGACTGGATGGGGACCTGAGGTCAAGGGAGCAATGGCTAAAGGTGGGTAATGTACCGCATGCTTGCCTGGTGGTGGAATGATCCGGTGAGAGGGAACAATTGATGATGCCAAAGAAGGGATAAAGTCCTTGACTAGGTTAGAGATAGGATTTTAGAGCAGGGCAGAGTTTGGGCTGTGAGAGGAATGCAGAAGGCTGCAGAGTATAGGGGAGAAGGCAATGGCACCCCAGTCTAGTACTCTAGCTTGGAAAATCCCATGGATGGAGGAGCCTGGTGGGCAGCCGTCCATGGGGTTGCGAAGAGTTGGACATGACTGAGCGACTTCACTTTCACTTTTCACTTTCATGCACTGGAGAAGGAATGGCAACCCACTCCAGTGTTCTTGCCTGGAGAATCCCAGGGACAGGGGAGCCTGTTGGGCTGCCGTCTATGGCGTCGCACAGAGTCAGACATGACTGAAGTGACTTAGCAGCAGCAGCAGAGTAAAGGAGTACTGATGCAGTCATCATCATGCTCAGTCACTTCAGTCGTGTCTGACTCTGTGTGACCCTATGGACTGTAGCCTGCCAGGTTCCTCTGTCCATGGGATTCTCCAGGCAATAATACTGGAGTGGGTTGCCATGCTCTCCTCCAGGAGATCTTCCCAACCCAGCAATAGAACCCATGTCCCTTGTGGGGGGTTAGGGAGAAGTGATGGTGGTAGGAGAACTTGGGATTTCTCTTCTTACAACTTCTAGTTTCCCACTTATATGTGAAGCAAGGTCCTCCACTGTAGGAGAGCAAGAAAGAAAGATATGTATTATTTGCTGGGGCTACTATACCAAATACCATAAGTGGGGTGGCCTAAACAAATGAAATTTTTCTCTCAAAATTCTGGAGACTAGAATTTCAGGATCAGGGTGTAAGCAAGGTTGGTTTCTTCTAAGGCCTCTCTCCTTGGCTTGGTCATTTTTCTCCTGTGTCTTTACATGATCATCCTTCTATGCTTATCTGTGTTCTAATCTCCTCTTCTTATAAACGATGCCAATCACATTCACTTAGGCCCCATCCTAATTACTTCATTTTAACTTAATTAACTCTTTAAAGAGCCTATCTCTGAGTACAGTCACATTTTGCAGCACTGGGAGTTTAAAGTTTAACATATAAATTTGGGGGATACAATTCAAACCATAAAAAAGGATTTGAAATATGACAAAAGTATGATAAAATGTAAAGTTTAAAAATAAAATTATTTTAGAATTAAAAAAAAAAAATTCTTGAGAATGGATAGGGGACATTGAGGATTGTATGGCAGTGTTTCAGTTAATGCTATAAAACTATTGAATCACAGTCATATCATTTGTAATATCCATAAGATCTAAGAAAACCAAGGAATAACTTGAGTTAAAAGTTTTAATAACTCTGTTCATGACAATTAAATGTAAAACGATTTTCTTTACATATACTTTAATTGTACAGAATATAAAATAGAAAATAGTAGTAGCTCTAGACTTCTTCACTATGCGTATGTATGTTGTAGATATTTTTACCAAGTGATTTGTATTTGTTATTTTATAAATTATGCCCACAGAGGGTCAAGATTAGAAAATCAGAAAAGCAGAGGAGATTGGTAGAGTGAACTCTCTACGTCTTTCATCCTGTGACCTTCAGAATAAAGTCCAGCTTCTGCTAGTCTCTAAGACAGTCTTATGTTCACTGTGAAAAGTTGATGTGCATTCTTTGCTTTACATATTTAATACATAGTATACAATTTCAAAAATTTTATCTACAGCTTGTCTTTAAATCAAGATTTAATATTTCCTATAAATATCCTGATTTTATTTTCCAGTTCATTTTAACAAATTTAAAAATTATTTATACATCTAGAAGGGAATCTCTTTGGCTTTTTTAAAACTTTATCCATACTCACTCAGTATATAATGTTTAATTTTATTATGGTAATGTTTAAAATACAGTAGAGAATGAAGAAAACACATAACAAATATTTAAGTAGGAGACTAGAATACATATTTTCAACATTTCCTTTTGTATTATTGATGGGGCATTTTCTGAAATTCATGGTTATTCTATATGATCAAATATATAGCAGTGGTTGAAATATTATTTAGAATTTTTTTAAGAGAGGTAACTCAGAGAGGTAGGAATACATTGCATACGGCATAATGTGTAAATTATCTTTCTTAGTACATAGTAATTCGTTAGACATTTCTCTATACTTTCTCGATTCCTAGAAATTTGTCAGATGGCTTTTCTTTTACTTCTTGGCATGCATCCCTTGAATCCTTAAAATGAATGCAATTTTATGCTACAAGTTGTATCACAGTGCACTTTTCTTTCCCTTAGCTCTCTCAGACAATGAGACTTAGGCTTTTACCAACTTTGAATGCTTATGTATACTCATAGCCATTTGCATTGCATGCCATTTGAAAACCAGATGAATAATATATATTCTCTAGAAAAATTCAAAACTTTGCATGTACATTCAAAACATTGCGTCCAAATTCAAACAATTCATGATTCCCATAAGGCAACCCATGGACGTCCATGTACTTCAAAGTACAGTATTTCTAGACTAACAATAATAGCCTGGTTATACCAATTATGACTTATCTTGATGGAATATAATATATAACAGGAACGGGGGATGCTTTTGATAAACTAAAGCATGACAAAAGCAAAATACACAGTTGTATATATGCTACATTTACAATGATATAAAATATGCACGCTCTGGACAAAAAGTTTAAAAACTTATATAAAATAAAAGTAGTTTTGTAAGAGTATAATAAGATTATGAATAAATTTCATTCTTTTAAAAATTTCTTATTTTTAAAAATGCTATATTGCTTTGTATTAAAAATAATATTGAAATATGAGAAACCTAGAAAAGAGATAATTTATAATCTCTGTTAAGTATTCTCCAGGTAAGAATACTGGAGTGGATTGCCATGCCCTCCTCCAGGGGATCTTCCCAACCCAGGGATCAAACCCAGGTCTACCGCTTTGCAGACAGATTCTTTACTATCTGAGCCACCAGGGAAACCCCAGAAAAGAGATAATTTATAATCTGGACACGTTCAGTCATCCCTTATATGCTCGTTGAGCATCATTATTTTCTTTTATCATCTTCCTTTTTATTCTCTTGAATGATGCTAAAATAATCTTTTAAAGCAATTCAGTCTGATTATACCACCTGTGCAGTTAAAACTTCTCAGTGGTATTTGATTATGGTCACTAAGGCTTATTTTCATGAGATGGTCTGTGTCCATCTCCCTACCATTTCTCCCAGTTCACCAGCCTTTCCCAGATAAAGCCTACTCCTCGCCTCTGTACTTGTCTCTGCACATTCATCCTCTTGTACTCTTGCTCTCCTTTCCTGCTGCTGCTGCTGCTGCTAAGTCGCTTCAGTCGTGTCTGACTCTGTGTGACACCGTAGACGGCAGCCCAGCAGGCTCCGTCGTCCCTGGGATTCTCCAGGCAAGAACACTGGAGTGGGTTGCCATTTCCTTCTCCAATGCAGGAAAGTGAAAGTGAAAGTGAAGTAGCTCAGTCGCGTCCGACTCGCGACCCCATGGACTGCAGCCTACCAGGCTCCTCCATCCATGGGATTTTCTAGGCAAGAGTTCTGGAGTGGCTTGCCATTGCCTTCTCCAGCTCTCCTTTCCTAAATCTTACTAATTCTTTAGATTTCAGCTCCAAATATACTTCTTCAGGACAGTCATTATTGTCCAGTTTGAGAATAGTATCACATTGTTCATACTTACAGCTTTCTAGTTTTTATTTCATAAATTATTTGTGGAATTAATGACTAGTAAACCCATAGTCCACTTAATATTTTATAAAATATTTAAAACATGGATTCTTTCATATAGGTAAAACTGAGAGTGAAGAATTACAATTGTCTGACTAAATCAATATAAGTGGCCCTCCCCCACCCCACACCCACCCCTCCCCTGCCCCGCCGTTCCTTTAAGACTAACCTATGTAAGACAAGGCCTCTCACTAAGGTAGAGAAAGTGTTCAAGTGAGTAGAGAAGATATTTTACGACACTTATAATTTATGTCTTGAGATTTAGGCTGATACCATGACCCTAAAACATTCAGCAACTTTCAAATATTCAGAGAAAATGCAAGTCAATTAAGTTTAAAAATAAATCAAACATGTTATTTATTGTCATGTGGATACAATAGCCAACCAGTTGAATCTATATTTCTTTAAAGTTATGTAGGTACTGCCTTGGAGGCATCCCGGGTAGCTCAGACAGTAAAGAAACCGCCTGCAACGTGGGAGACCTGGGTTTGATCCCTGGGTAGGCAAATCCTTTGGAGAAGGGAATGGCCAGCCACCCACTCCAGTATTCTTGCCCAGAGAATTCCGTGGACAGAGGATCCTGGCAGGCTACATTCCATGGGGTTGCAAAGAGTCAGACACGACTGAGGGACTAACACACACACTTTAGATCACTTCACACTGGGGATTCAAAAGGAAAGACAAATTCGCTCAGTAGGACCTAATCTCAGCATCATCTCTACAGTTAGAATAGCACTTCTGAGTGTTCACACAGAAGCTCAGTCTTCCTGAACTATTGACAGTTGTACTGACCAGAAAGCATTGGTATGAGTTGCTGTAGCATCATTCCAATGGATTTGACATTTAAGGAATGGTGGTATACATCACATCCTACACTTCAAATTTAATACAACAAAAATCATGAACTTATGCTACTTTTAGCTTTACCTTCAAATATTCTTGGAAGTTTTACTTTAGTAGATCCTATCTTATGATAGTCACAATATAATATGCAAATAGGAAAATACGTGTTTGTTTAAAACAATAATATCCAACCTGACATTTTTAATCTCATGAAATTACCTAGGAAATGGATGAGCTGCTAAAATATCAAGGCTAACAAATCATCAATTCAATGGCTTTGTTTAGATCACCCTGACAGGAAGAACATTAACCATATTGTTGCCTTTATTCTTTAAATCAAGATATTCAAAGGTTTTGCAGTTTAAAGTATAGTCAGTAATCTGAAAGTTTTCTTACCATGGAAACTTACCTAAAGCTGCAGAATGTTGAGTAGATATCTAATGACTGCTCTTCACCAAGAGGTAATTTGGGCAATTTCATACTTGAGATATGAAAACTTTTATTAATTGTTTCAGTTGTTCTTAATTTTTAAATTATATCTTTGTACATATTTAAGAGTTCATAAAATAAAAGGATTCTATGCATATCTAACTAGTAAGAAGAAACCACTTAGGTTTAAAACAGAAAAATTGGATCATTTCTACCTGAATACCATCTAAGAGCCCTAACATCCAAGTATTTTTTCCATAAATTATAGACAGCTTGATTCAGACTGTACACATAGGACTTAAATGGAACAATATATATGAAGTGAGGCATTCTCTTTCTTTTTTTTCATTCTCTTTATTTCTATACACTTATTGCTTCTTAAACAAATTTTGCTTCACTTTCAGGAGTAAGGGATGAAATACCTCAGTCCTCCACCTTGAAACTGTTTTCTTTTTTTTGTTTTGAAACTGTTTGCTATGTAAATGCACTAATGCACTTTATTCTAACAGTCTAAGAGGCAGCAGTTTATCAGTATTTCCAGAAATGTGATTGTATTGTGGTTCATTAGGTGAACCATGCAATTAGGGATATCAATCTTCCGTCTCACTACCTGAAGAAAGTTCTGACAATAGATGATTTGGTAAGATAAGCTCTACACGAATTTAACTTCCTATTTAGTTTCTTAATGCCTTAATTTTCTTACAGCTTTTAAAGAACACATGTGCAAGAGGATCGACATATTCAAGGAATGCAAGTGGTTGTAATAAGTACTTCTTTGAAGTACCATTGGGTTGTAGTAGACAGCTCCAAAGATTAAATGACTAGGTTTTTATACAGTATTTTATGCTTGTGTGCTCAGTCGCCTCAGTCGTGTCTGACTCTTTGCTACCCTATCGACTGTAGCCCTCCAGGGTCCTCTTCTGTGGGATTCTCCAGGCAAGAATACTAGAGTGGGTTGTCATTTCCTTCTTCAGGGGATCTTCCTGACCTAGGAATTGAACTCCCATCTCTTACATCTCCTGCATTGGCAGGCAGGTTCTTTACCACTAGCACCACCTGGAAAGCCCTATACAATATTTTAGGTGAGTGCAAATTTCTACAGCAAACAACATATTCATGTGGCTTAGAGGATTAGAAGATATTTACTTTTATGAGAAAATCATTGAACTTTGGTCTTTTTTTTAAACTTTAAAATAAAGCTCTACCCATCTCATTGATGGTATTAGAATTAACTTGCTAAACAACTAAACTTGAGGTTACTGCAAGGAGATCAAACCAGTCAATCCTAAAGGAAATTAGTCCTGAATATTCATTGGAAGGACTGATGCTGAAGCTAAAGTTCCAATACTTTGGCCACCTGATGTGAGAACTGACTCATTGGAAAAGACCCTGATGCTGGGAAAGATTGAAGGCAGTTGGAGAAGGGGAAGACAGAGGATGAGATGGATGGATGGCATCACCGACTCGATGGACATGAGTTTGAGCAAGCTCCGGGAGTTGGTAATGGACAGGGAGGCCTGGTGTGCTGTGGTCCATGGGGTCACAAAGACTGAGTGACTGAATTGAACTAAACACAAGGGGCAGAGTACCTTCTGCTGTCCTTAGTAAAGTATCTATAGCAGCATCCAGTTTTGTTCTGAAAAGATGTACCGTATTTATTGTGAGTGGTTATAAGCTGTTTAAATAGTATTTGCTTTTGCTTTTATGCCCCCCAAAACATGAAACCTTTTCTCACTTTTTCAACCTGGTAGTATAATAACTGGAAGATATTCCTATTCATAGTATACTGTATATTCATAATATACTAGTTTTATGAAGGCAGTGGTTGTTCATATGTAATGGTAATTTTGTGATTTATGACCACCTCAAGACTATGGAGAATATGGCTTGTATTTCTCACGTTTTCTACTATATCCCATTGGTATTATCAACTTTATTGTGTCTCCTCAGAATGAAGCAGGGGTAGACACAGAAATGACATTGTTCATATCCTGAAACAGAACTAGAGAGACAAAATTCCCATCCACTCTATTCCCACTGTACCTTAGAACATATGAAATCCTCTCTACGATATTCAGAGTTAATAAAAATGTTCCCTTCCTGCCTTTCTCCTTTCCCTTGACTCCTATTGCTTCTCCCTCTCCTCCTCCTTGTCCTCACATGAGTGCTAGCAGTAACGGAAATATACAAATAAGCATAGCTACCATTTATTGCACTCTTACTATATGTTAAGAATTTTGCTAAAACTTTAACTACATTATCATTTATCTTTACACACCCACTCCAAGGTGTATTTTATGTCAGTTTTTTCATCAAAGAAAATTATTTATGTTAAATTAAACAAAAAGAGGAAGTGTATTATATGATAAGTGATGGTTCATGAACCAAGGCCACAATATAACCAGGCCTTAAGAAAAGAGAAGAATCTGATAATGAGAAGGACCTGACAATGTTAGGAACTCAGGAAGCAAAAAGCTCTCTGAGTCTCATATTTGCTTTTATCTCTATATCTTTGTCTTGGTTTATCTATGTATCTATGATGAAAGAAAGTGGTTATTCTTTGGTTTCAGGAGATATGTCAGTGTTAATAGCTCTTTCTCAAGCCCAACCCCAAATTCTCAGGAAGGAAAATTTGACTGAGAGCCTGAGTCAGGTATCAAGATGGATCCAAAAAAACCTTAGTTTGGAGAGCCAGCTGCACATGAAGCATATCTGGGGACACGTGTTTGGAAAGAGATCTTGTATGCATATTACAGTGGACGGGATGGATCAAAAAGGGAAAGTAGTTGATCCAAATTCACACAGTAAGTAAATGGCAAAGTGGAACTTAGGAGCACAAATTTTGTCTCAAAGTTCAAGTGGCATTCTTTGAATTGTACTGACTTTTGTATTCATTTCCTACTGTTACTGTAACAAATGATTATAAATTTAGTATCTTTAAAGAGCATAAAGTTATTATCTTGCGGATCTGGAGGTTGGGAGGGTTGGATGTTCCTTCTAGAGGCCCTGGAAAGAACCCATCTTCTTGTCTTTTATAGCATTTAGAGGCCACTTATATTCCTTGCCCTGTGGCCTCTTCTTGAATCATTTCAAACCTCTGCTTTCTTCATACCTCTTTTTCTCACTCTGATCCTCCTTCTCCCTTCTTTCAAGAAGCTTTGTGATTGTGTTGGGTTCATCCAGATAATCCAGGATTATCTGCCACCTCAAAAACCTTAAATTCTTTACAACCTTGAAACTCCTTTTGCTGTGTAAGATAGCATCTTCACAAATTCCAGGGATTAGGGTGTCCATATCTTTAAGGAGGCCATTATTCAGCCACCACAACTCTCTAGAGCCAAGTCTGTGCCTACTTAATTTTGCCATTGCAACTCATCTTTTTATCTTCCTTTTGTAACCTCTCTTTCATGTATTTCTAGTTATCCTTATTTCTCTTAGATCTGTTTAGCAAAAACAAACAAACAAAAAAAAAAAACAATTTTTATTGTTTTTCCTTGGTATTGCTTGATTTTCTGCCATACTTCTAATAACAAATATTTCTTGGTCTTGGTAATTTTTGAATTCTTAATTTCTGATATAATCCATCTATTTCTTGAGAAGGACTTTGAAGAAAGTTTTAATTTTGACAGAGATAGAAATAAAGGGAGAGTATTTCATTTTGAATAATTTCAATGAACAAAGGCCCAGAGCAAGATATATAAGGTAGAACCAAATAAAATAATGTTAACTAGTCTGTAGGGTTAGAGATGAAGGGTTAGAAGGATGAGAGAGGAAAAGTAAAATATGGAAGCTGCATTTCTAAAACCTTCAAATTAATTACTAGTGTACTTATGTATAATGATTGGTGGAAAAATGATTTTTATCTCAAAATTAAGTTTTCTACAAATTCATTATTTATAAAATGTGTTTATTGTGTGGGAAAATGCCCATTTTTTAAAAGCTTGCTATTCTTACATACACCGACCTTTAAAATTCCAAAAAGGTCTTTCATAAACAATTGTACTATTTATTTAGAAACAGGTACACCTACACACACACATACACAGAACCACCAACACACAAGCAGTACCTCATGCAACTCTGGTTGTAAAACGGGATTCGAACAATATAGGCATATAACTTTGAACAAGAGTTTATTTATTCTGCTTATTTTGTTATGTAGCTCTAATGATTTTTAATAATACTGAATGATTCTGAATGTCTGGAATAAGTCTGTATGTAAACTGTTAGGTAGTAGGTGCCCAATGGGCTGTCTGTATACTCCTATTGTATTCATCTTGGATAGAACTATTCATATTTATGTTAAAAAATCAACTTAATTTCACAGTCATTAAGGAACAACTATGAAAATATTTAATAGCTATAAATCAACCTTGGAGCAAAAGTGGGTTATTGAATTTCAACTCACAGTATAAATGAACTATTTTGGCACTCATTAGATTAAAATGATTAAATTGCTTCTCTCTTGTGTCTTATATTCACATAGGAAGTTTTGTACTTTTGCTTAACCACAAAGTACTTTGCCCTCTAGAAGGAAAAAAATAATAATCTCATAGCTTTTTAATGAAAGGGACATTGTGTTATGTGTAACTTAATGTTTCCTCTAGATTTACTGTTTTAGAAAGGGCTAGAAGTGGAAAGTATTAGACGCTAGTGACTTACAATGACATCATTCTGTATTTAATTAAAGTGTGTTCTTAATACTTCACTAAGACTTTTAAAACCATGGAGCTCTATCTGATTTAATTTTTGTTCTCAAAAACTGGATTTCTTAAAATTTTCATGTTTGACATTATTTTCTGAAGTATTTATTTAAAAATAAATCCAAACATTTAAGCAAATTAGAACTGTATTTTCCTATAAACATTTTCCTAGAGACTGTGTTTATAAAGAAAAACGTCTATACTATTTACTGCTTATAAATTTATTTAGCTGGTCTTTACTCAGTGCCACATGTTTAGAGATGCAGTCTTATACAGATGTGAAGTCTAAGAGATATAAAAACATTTAACATGGATTTTGTTCTAAGGGGGAAATTGATACACAGTGAAGTATATAGCATTCCATAGGATGAGTGCTGACAAAGACATGTAGAGATGTTGTAGAAGCACAGAGGGGTATAACAACAGGTTTCTGGAGGTGAATTATGTTGTCACTAAGCCTCAGGAATCTTGTTGACTCTGAGTATTTGATTCCTTAAGAGAAGATTGGAATTCTCCTAGCTTAAGCTCTGCAAATACCCAGAGTAGCAAATTCTAGACATTATGTAGCATATTTCCAGTGGGAGGACTCTAGCCTGTATAATAGCATTAACTCACCACTGGGCTTTACATATAAATACTTGATTTTTACATATAAATACTGAGTTGTCTATATGGGCAAGCAAAGAATGGATGAAAAGAACCCAAGATCACTTTATAAAAGCCACTCATATTCAATACTTTACATTATTTAATTATTTCACTCCTTTCCCTCACTAACTCATTTACTAAAGTTGACCAACAGAAAAAAATGGCATCATTTATCATGGTGCCATTATTACAGTCTTTTAAAGCCATCTCTAAAATGATTACATTTTGATATTGTGAAAACCTGATGTATATAGAAAGATCCTGGAGACATGCTAGACCCAGGATCTCACTGCGTTTCTGTTTTGGCACAACTCTTGTGCTGTCTGGATGGTTACCCTACACCTGCCACTGCAGGCAGATTTAGCTCACCTCTGCTCTAGCATTCTCAGCTTCAGTGGAGCCAACTATCATCAGTCTCCACATTCATGAGTGACTATTGTACATGTGAGAGTCTTGGAAGCCCTCATTGATGTATTTGTATGAGGCTTTACATTAATGGGCTTCCCTTGTGGCTCAGCTGGTCCCACCTGCAATGCGGGAGACCTAGGTTTGATCCCTGGGTTGGGAAGATCCCCTGGAGAAGGGAAGGGCTACCCCCCGCTCCAGTATTTCTGGCCTGGAAAATTCCATGGACTGTATAGTCCATGGGGTCGCAAAGAGTCGGACATGACTGAGCGACTTTCACTTTCACTTACATTAATAGTACAAAGTTAGTTGCAATGCCTTCCAAATATTTTTCTCATTCTCAATTTCCAGAAATACACCGGTGAACTTGGCCATTCTTTTAAGTTATTTCTAACTCCTTGTCTCATATATATTCTTTTGTGATTAAGTTTGTCTTCATATCAGAGTATTGAAATATTAGTTGTTTAGGAACAGTGAGCAATCGTGGTGAGGTATTTGAATTGAGTTTGATGTTAGATTACAACTTGACCCTATACTATCTACAGAGTGTATTTTCCATAAATTCATATTATGTTACCACAGCAATAACTGAGAGAAGTACACTTGTGCTATACTGTCATATATATGTTTAACCTAAGTTTGGACTAAGTCAATTATAGTCTAATAAAATGTAATGTCAATTACTGATTGGAAATGGGCAAGAGACATAGCTTGCTAAAATGAAACAATGTACATGAAAGTATTCACAGGACAGTTTCTAATATTAACAGTTAATGCAGTTCATGGAACAGTTCATGGACAGTTTCTAATATTAACAGTTAATACAGTTCTTGGAACCCACAACTGAGTGAAAGCTGATAACAAAATAACTATTGTGTTAAGCAAAACACACTCAAGATAGTAAAATGGATAGACATAAAGAACAGAGTGCTAAGACAGTGTACTGATCTAATGCATTCTTACCAGAGAGTCCATAGGGATGGAAGATTACAAAGTGAATATCACTAAAGTCTCTTCTTGGCAGTGACAAGAAATAGCAAAAATATCCAACATAAAAAAGTATCAGGTTTTCTGACATGAGATCTGAGTCCTACAATAACAAGAGACCTTCATGCTCAAAACTTTGGCTAGACTTCCAGCATGATTTCATGTGTTTCATCCTGGTTCTTGTTTAGTCTGGGACACTGTGGGATAAGACTTTATATCACAATGTTAGAGTCCGAAGAAGAGATCCTTACATGGATGTGTCCCTGACCAGGACTATAAAGTATATGGGTGCTATCCATAAATGGATGATTGCACTGATGATTCTATAACCTGAGTATTAGTGATCTTTCTAAAAGTGTCAGGCTTTCACCTGTCCAACTGGTCAAGCCTTCAATTCATATATTAATTGAGGATGGTATGGTCATGGTGTTGAGTATAAATAGGAAATCTGCAACTGTGGTAAACCACCGATAGAACTGTCAGATAAGAGATCTCAATAGTCCTACCTTAGGAAGTTACCATTTTGAATTAGATTATTTGACCCCACTAATAATATTTCTCTGTGCCTAGGAAAATTGTAGGGAGCAGCCAAAAGATTCACATAAGTTCATATAAACATAGAAAGGTCCAAGTTCCAAGATGCCATCATACAATCAGAAGGTAGGAGCAGGGCATAAAAAAGAGACTGGAGCATACAACAGTGTATATGAATGTGTTAATACACATACAAATATCTCCTGTCTTTATTCATTGACAGAACCTAGAGACAATGACACTCAAGCAGCAATAAGACTTTTTAGTAAGTAGCATTCTCCATTGAAAGTTGCTGAGGTTCTTTGGGGAAGTGATTGGAGTGGTTTGACTGGAGTAGGGAAAATGCAAGATGAGTCTGGAGCTATTAAAAAAGGCAAAGAAAAGATAGAAAGAGAGGGATGGAAAGAGAGGGAAGAAGAAAGGAAAGAGGGAGGAAGAGAAAGGAAGGGAGGGAGGGAAGAAGGGAAGGAAAGAAAGAGGAAAGAAAGAAGAAAAGGGAACAGAAAGGAAGGAATGGTGAAATGTCAGAAGGACATAGGAGCCAACCAGGAAAAGCTTCCTATGGCCAAGCTGGAAAAATTTGAGCAACAAATAAATTATAAAAGTATTTGATTATTACCGAGAGAATGACACAAATATCTCTGAGTCCATGATATTGTAAATAAAAAATTAAATTAAAATGCGAATGAGACAATAGACAAGCCTTTTTAAATTTTTTTAATAATTTATTTTTTATTGAAGGATAATTGGTTTACAGAATTTTGCTGTTTTCTGTGGACAAGTCTTTCTTATAGAATAATTCCAATTAAAAATGTAGAAGAAATGAAGGAAATAGAAAATCACAGTTAGAACACCATCAGATCAGATCAGATCAGTCACTTAGTCATGTCCAACTCTTTGTGACCCCATGAATCGCAGCACGCCAGGCCTCCCTGTCCATCACCAACTCCCGGAGTTCACTCAGACTCATGTCCATCGAGTCAGTGATGCCATCCAGCCATCTCATCCTCTGTCGTCCCCTTCTCCTCTTGCCCCCAATCCCTCCCAGCATCAGAGTCTTTTCCAATGAGTCAACTCTTCGCATGAGGTGGCCAAAGTACTGGAGTTTCAGCTTTAGCATCATTCCTTCCAAAGAAATCCCAGGGCTGATCTCCTTTAGAATGGACTGGTTGGATCTCCTTGCAGTCCAAGGGACTCTCAAGAGTCTTCTCCAACACCACACTTCAAAAGCATCAATTCTTCGGCGCTCAGCCTTCTTCACAGTACAACTCTCACATCCATACATGACCACAGGAAAAACCATAGCCTTGACTAGACGAACCTTTGTTGGCAAAGTAATGCCTCTGCTTTTGAATATGCTATCTAGGTTGGTCATAACTTTCCTTCCAAGGAGTAAGCGTCTTTTAATTTCATGGCTGCAGTCACCATCTGCAGTGATTTTAGAGCCCATAAAAATAAAGTCTGACACTGTTTCCACTGTTTCCCCATCTATTTCCCATGAACACCATAGTGATAATTAACTGGGCTTCCTGCAGGCAAGACACAGTGATGGGTGGCAAAATTAGTAGACAGAAGTTCAAGGAGAAAGAGGCTATTTGCATACTCACAATCTATCCCTTCCCCAAACCTATCAGTTACAAATAAAAACATAGTAACTTCACAGGTTACTGGAGAAGTATAAGATGCCCCCTTATAAAATGATCAGTGCAAACATCAGCAGACTTACCAAATCCTGAGCTTCTATTATGATGCAATGAGACATAATACATGTCTGTGGTATCCTTCCTAATAATGCATAACCTCAGTCTAATTTTGAGAAACACCAGACAAAACCAAATTGAGTGACACTATACAAAATAGCTAACTATTTAGTGTGTTGAGGTCATGAAAGACAAGGAAAGAATGAACAGATATCACAGAATAAAAGAGATTAGGAAGACATGACAGCTAAATGCAACCTGGGACCCTGGTTTGGGCCTTGATACAGAATAATTACCTTAATGAAAAAACAGGTGAAAGCTGAACACATTCTGTAGTTAATAACATTGTACCCTATTAAATTCTTAGTTTTGATCATTATACCACAATCAGATTTTACCAAATGAAAGGTATATGGAAACTCTCTGTGCTGTTTTGCAACTCTTCTGTAAATCCCAAATCATTCCAAAATAAAGTAACACGAGACTGAAGGAAAGTATGAATTGTTTTATGTGTCATGGAAATGTGAAAACTGTGGTTTAAGCAAACTACCATTAGGATGCTTTTGGCTGCAACAAACTGTTGACAACAAAGACAACTTAATTGTCTTATATGATTGCTTATTTAATTGAACAAATCTTTAAAGCAGTGGTCAATCAAAATGTTGTTCTATCAAGACTCTAGCTTCTTTTAATTTGCTGCTGCTGCTAAGTTGCTTCAGTCGTGTCCGACTCTGTGCAACACCACAGACAGCAGCCCACCAGGCCCTGCCATCCCTGGGATTCTCCAGGCAAGAACACTGGAGTGGGTTGCCGTTTCCTTCTCCAATGCATGAAGGTGAAAAGTGAAAGTGAGGTCGCTCAATCATGCCTGACTCTTAGAGACCCCATGGACTGCAGCCTACCAGGCTCCTCCATCCATGGGATTTTCCAGGCAAGAGTACTGGAGTGGGATGCCATTGCCTTCTTCGCTCTTTTAACTTAGATTCCCTTTATTTTAGCTCTCCTTCACAAACCATTTTATCCTCATCCTCATAATGAGATAGCTGCAGGAGTTCTAGGCTGATCACTAGTGGCCAGAATGAGAGGCCTACTAATTTCAATGACTTGTCTTTAAAAAGGTAAGAACCTGTCTTTCCCAGATATCCTTAGGAAAACATCATCCCCCAAAGATCCCACTGGAATAGATTAGGTAGGATTCTCTTTACTAAGCCAACTGGAGATGCAAGGGGGATCACATGGACTGTTTGTCATAGGCCCGGTTTCTATAAGCAGTCACTAGCCCATCCTGGAGCTGAGGGTAGATTTCAAGTACTGTGCCCATCCTGGAACTGAGGGTGGGATGCTAAGCTGAGTGAAGCTGGTTTAAGTAGATGGACTAAAATCAAAGTTTAAGAAGAAGTGATTATTAGGAAGGAACAAAATAGCCCATGGTAACATTTTTCAAAATAAAAATTGTACATATGGTCTGCTACTAGTAAATATTGTAATACAGAAACAAATGAACAAACAAATCTGAAATTTACACCCTTCTAGAAAAACCGGGAAGGCTTGTACCCATCCTCTCTACAGCAGTGCTATAATTATTTTGGCAATCTGGTGAGATCCAGTAGGTTAACTTATTAATCCTTTAAATTCCATCACTGATTAGTCTGATCCCGTTTCCACTTGTTTCAGTCAGCATCCTTGGAAATGGTTCCTTTGTTTACATACATTTGGCACATCTCCCACACCTAATTTGATCACCTGCATTTGGAAAAACTGGCAATTTCATTTGAAGATTCAGGTGCCCTCATTAAAGAACAAAGCATTACATAAGCTTCCTGCTGGCTAAACAATTTAAAATTGCCTCACATAAGCTCCTCACTTTCTTACATACAAACTGTTACATGAAACACAAAACAAGAGTGTCTTTTGACAGAGAGGGTAAAAATATTCCATGCCCTCTAGAGAGAAACAATCTTTAATTGGAATAACTTGGCAAAGTTCTGTGTTGGCACCGTTCACTATATGGAAAAATCTCAGCTGCTAATGACAATAGTGAATGTGTTGGAAAGAAATGACAAAAGTGGTTTGTGTCCCTCCAAAAGCAAGCATAACTTTTAACAAATGTGAAATAAAGTGGCTTTCATTTACCTTTTGCATTTAAATATAGTAAAAATTATTATTGGAACTAAACTCAGTATTTTATAATAACCTCTAAGGGACAAGAATCTGTAAAATTATATGTGTAACTGAATCATTTTGCTCTACACCTGAAACTAACAACATTGTAGATCAACTATACTTCAGTAAAAGGGATTATCTGCGGGCAATTATAGTTTTACAAATGCCATCAATGGAAACCAATGGAAACTTCCTTTTATGCACCTACATATTTTGTTGGATGTTTCTATGGTGTATTTAAAAATATTTTAAAATATGTGGATAAATTTCTCTTGCACCGAGGATCAACTGGATCCACATCTATAGGTCTGAAATTTCTGTCAATAGATCTGGGTATCCTACTGCTTGCTGGTCTGTTCAAAATGGAATTCATGATAATACAACCCAAACCTGTTTTTCTCCCCACATTTCTACTTTCATTTGAGGGCACCACCACCATGCCAGTGACCTCAGTCTCTGACTCCCACTATCATCTCTAATTCCTCCTAGCTGATTTTCAGTCTCTACATGCTGTTACTAAGTACCCTTAATTTTTATATCTAAGATTTTAATCTGTGCTTTCCTTTCCATTCCATTCCATGTAATGATCATCTCATTATGACAAATTACATATTTTCTAGCTGGTCCAAAATTCTCTCTTTGTCCCAGCAACCTGCTCCACTAACATACACACTCAGACACACAGATATACAGACACACACACACAACACACACACACACACACACACACACACACACCACTTTCAGAGACAATTACTACCTCATAGATTAGATTTTATGATCTTGTTTCTCCCTGCTTCAAAATATTTGATGGCCAGCTAGTAACTTAAGTTTTACAGGCAAGTCTCCTCATGCTTTGGTCACTAACTGTTTTAGCAGTCTACTTTGGTAAATACTTTTTGTGTCTCAGCCTCATGGACTTTATTTCATGTCCTTTTAAAAAAGCACATGTTTGTCTCAACCTCTAAGACATCTCTCTTTCCTATTTCTTTTCCCTCCCTGCCTTAGTTAGGACTACTATATCAAAGTACCATAGTCTGGGTGATTTATAAATAGCAGAAGTTTATTTCCCATTGTGCTGGAGGCTGGAAATTTCACAAGTTCTCATGGAGGCCCTCTTCAGTGTTGTGCACTGTGGAATTCTCTTGTATCCTCACATGGCTTAAACTGGGCATCAGAGGTAGACATTCAAGAGGGCTACACGCTCATGACCTAATTACCTTCCCCAAATCCCATCTCCTAATACCATTACATTGGGTGTTAGGATTTCAACGTATGAATTTGGAAGGGACACAAACATTCATTCCATTATATTCTCTGACCAGTTTTTCTTCATTTCTTTCATCCACTTTATTTTAGCCTGGTGGTGGTGTTTAGTCCATAGGTTGTGTCTGACTCTTTTGTGATCCCATGGACTATAGCCCGCCAGGCTTCTCTGACCATGGGATTTCCCAGGCAAGAATAGGGGAGTGGATTGCCATTTCCTTCTCCAGTGAATCTTCCTGAACCAGGGATCCAACTGTTTCCTGGTTTCCTGCTTGGTAGGCAGATTCTCTACCTCTGAGCCAGTTGGGAAGACCCTTATTTTAGCTAGCATCTCTATACTAATAATTCCCTAGTTTAGTGTCTTCAGCTGACATACTTTCCTGAATCCCAAATTTGTATATCAACTGCCTACTACTTGATATAGCCTCCTGAATGCCAAATTGAACCTATCACTTTCCTCTGCCCATTTGTATGTCCCTCTGTGTTCAGTCATCAAGTATTGATAATCCATCCCACTTGCTAAATATCACAATGATGTTAGAAGAGTTGTAAGCCTTTTGGCTTAATCTGAATAATGGCCATTGGTTGGGATGAGATAGGAAAAAAGTATAAATTTTTGTCTGCTATTTTAAAATAATATGAACCAGAGAAAATGCTAAAAATATAGGATAGACTCAATAATATTGTAAGACCTAGAAATAATTAATGCTTTGTAAATACAGCAAGCAAAATATTACCCCTAACATACCCACTTGACAAACTCTAATTATATATTTATTCATTTTAATCTAGCCTCTGTCATACTTAGCACAAAGCATGAGTTTGATATTGAATAGTAATCCTCATTTAGAGCAGCTGAATAACTTAGAAGTCCCAATTTCATCCTTTTCCATGTAAATGATATTCCAAAAATAAGAGCATTACCATATGTAGTATTTCTAAAGTTTATGGCAAATATTATTTTCATCATGCTCTCTATAAACTCTGGTAAAAATATGCATTAACATATTAACATCATGCTCTGTGAATATGCAAATACCTATAAATATTTTTTATTCTCACAATTAAAATAGAACATTCATTATAGTTATAAAGAAATGTGGTTAGTGGTTATATATTTTGTATGACTATATCTTCAAATGGATTTAATGTTATAAGTGATCAAAGATATTTGCCTTAGAATTATGTAGAAAAAAATGATATCCTCAGCCGATCCTTGTCCCATTTGCTGTGTTACTCTTGTCTTATCAAGTAGAGCTCTAGTTCTAGTTTTTCTAGATAAGTGACATAAGCATACTAAACTTCAATGATCATTATGAAAAGGAAAAAAGCTTTGAAATTCAAAACAATACCAGTTTTCATATATTTTTGAAAAGTTTTAAATGTTTGTTTTAATTCATATCATGTGAAATTGCTAATTTTTCATCATTTTGCTTATAAAAATTGCAGTCTTTATGATTAATTTATATGGTTTAATCCCAATCAGTTAAATCTATTCAAAGTCCTTAATTTCTATGTATAAAAACTACACATTAAATAGAAACATTGAAAGGATATTTGAACTCAGCTTTATTAAATGGTAGCTAAACCTATTTTTGTTAAGGTTGCATTATATATGATAAATATAATACATATTTTTATATCTTGCATTTTGTTCAAACTCAGGATGTGGCACACTCTGAGCAATGTGTAGACAGGAAGAAAATCACCACACGACAAGAATAAACAATTATAACTTGCTACTGACAGCAGGTTTCATGATACTCTATAATCTATTAAAGATTTGCATATATACAAAAACATTTTAACACTCACAGTTTGATGGTGTGTTTACATTTTCCTTACCTAAATTGTACCAGTGTTATTTCTAATGGCAGTAACACTAAACATTTGTTTATCTGTTCTGTTGAAAATTACTCTTTCTTTGCAGATAACTGGGATAATTATAATGTGCGGATCATGTATGGAAATAAGTTGGCAGAAAATTAATAACTTCCTCATCAATAACTGGTAGCTTAAATCAATTTCACTAATGAAAATTATTCTTATTTCATTTTGACTAATGTCTATAAAACATTTTTTTTGGATGTTTGCCTCAATTAAGAAGCCATTTAATTTTCAAATAACAGAAAACACAACTAACAGTGGGTTGGCAATAAGAAAGGTCTTCCCAGGTGGCTCATTGGTAAAGAATTTGCCTGCCAGGCAGGAGTTGTGGGTTTGATCCCTGAGTTGGGAAGATCCCCTGTAGAAGGAAATGGCAACCCAGTCCAGTATTCTTGCCTGGGAAATCCCATGGACAGAGGAGACTGACGGACTAGAGTCCATAGGGTCACAAGAGTCAGACACGACTTGGGGACTAAACAGTAGCAGTAAGAGGATTATTGTCTCACATCCCAGAAAGAGTTCTGCAATGACATCAAAGATCCTGTCCTTTATTTCATGTGCTGATTTTGATACATTAACTTCTGTGATTCCCTTCAGAGCCCCAACATGTCATTATAGGCATCACAGGTAGACAGCAAAATCGAGAAGAAAAAGACTGTTCTTTTCTATGCAGCTATTTATTTTCTTTTATTTTTCATGCAGCTGTTTTTACAAGAAAGAAAATCGCTCCCTTGTCCACTGTTTTTATTGGACAAAACTACATCATACACCTCTGACAGAGTCAGTCATTGGCTAAGAAAAGGGAATTACTTTACAGGCTCAGACTAAACAATATCTCACTTTGTAGCTCTTCTCTGCACACATGGCAACAGTAATTGTGAATACTCAGACAAAATAGGAGCTCTGTCAGCAAGAAAGCATATAGTACCTTCCATTAGGCAACCTGATGTTTCCAAGTCATCAAGCACGTTTATGTACTAGACCTTGCCAATGAATCTATTCATTCCCATTAAACACATCTGGGTATTTAATAGCTCTGTCTAAACATCTATTTAATATAGAAAAATGTCTGGAAAGATACACAGCAAACTTAAGTAACTCTAGGAAGCAAAATAGGGAATACAAGAAGCAATTACTTTCAGTTTTTAATTTATATGCTTCTATAGTGTTTGATGTTTTACGGTGAGGATTTATTAATCTTGTACTTTAAAACAAAGAAAACAGTTTTTCCTAACTCTGTGTAAATTGCAAAATAATTGCATTAAAAAGAAATATTCTTTCTACATTTTTTTTAAACAAGCAGAATATAGCATGTGTCAGAGAGCAAACTATTATGTATTGATCTGAGGAAACCATTTCTCAGGATGCAAGGGGTTCATCATTGGACATGGTATACAGAAGTTAGAATGATATTTGAGAAACATCTTTAAATGAAACAGTTTTTCATTAAACTCTTGAGTCTCTTGATACCCAGAATTTCTACACTATTCAGATCTCTACCTACCTGTAAAATAGCCCCTAACCACTGTAGTTATGCACTTGCAGTCGTAGCTAGTCTAAATTGAGACATACTATAAGTGTAAAATAGATACTAATTTTTAATAAATATACAATTTTCAATGCATTTTATATTGATTGCATATTGAAATAATAGTTTAGATAGATTTGGCTAACAAAAACATTATTTAAACTATTTCCATCTGATTCTTATTTACTGTTTTAAAATGTAGCCTGTAAAAGACAAAGTTACATATGTGGTTTGCGCCTATGACTCACACTGTATTTCTATTTTACAGCAGAGTTCCAGAGGTCCCATGAGGAGGCCCAGTTAGGTTCCAATGTCTGAAAACTAAGCAGCCTCATGTAAAGATCAGTACATGAACCTGCTGGGAATGAAGTGAAATTTACCAAACTCACATCTTTAAGTCTCTCAGGGATTTTTAATTGCATAGATAATTATAACTTACACATATATGTGTGTGTGTCTATATATATATATATATATATATATATATATATATAAAATATGGGCAGAATGTTGAAAAATAATCATATTTGGTGGAAAAGAAGCTCACTCTGAAGAAACAAGAGTAGAGTGTAAATCAAATAAGGATCCTTATTTGTTAAAGTCTAAGGAAAGGAGTACTTTTGAGAGTTTACAGAATATCCTGTCAATCAAATTACCTTATGCACTAACTATAATGATGGAGTAAAAGTGCAGTTAATTTCAGAAAACAAACATTGATGGAGCCAATGAAGTACCCAGAGGGCTGAGGATGCACTTGATTCTGACTTTATGATGGAATTAAACATGAGATTGAAGAGGATTTCTACCCCTTTGCAATTCACGCACCTCAGTTCAGTGAGCTGCAAAAGATAAGTGAGGGAGGCATCATACTTGGAAGGTTCCAAGGATGTCACCACAGAGACAGGAGCTCGTCAGTCTCTGCTGGGAGCATCTGAGGAGCAGGATGCTATAGTTGCAAGATCCCCTGGGAGCTTTAGGAATTAGCCATGGGGATTTGAGGATGAGATTTCCAGAGACTGCACTAGTGGGGCTGTGACTAAGATTGCCCATTACATTATTTTTTTAATTTTTATAAGCCTTTATTTACTTTTCATGCTAATGTGATCTAAGGCAAATGTGGACTACTATTTAGAACATTCAGAAATGAGATTAACTCAGTCATTTAGGACCATTAAGATAGAATAAAAAGGGTCTAACACCTTTAAACTTTATTAGCAAATGCATCATAATAATGTGTGACTTTTGTCATCATTCACTAGCTTAGAATGCTGTTTTAGAATATTAATATTGAATTAACATTTAAATTAATTATCAGAGACTCTTCAAATTAACTGAGCCACTTCTGTTGCTCTCAGTGTCTCCACCCAGATAAATACTTGGCTCTTTGTACATGGCAGTTTCTAAATGTTCATCTGCCCAGGTGTTTAATTGCAGAGGATTTCACAATGCTTATGTTTTTAATAAACAGCTTTTGAGCTTCTTTAAGCATATGAAAATCAGTTATATCCAGCATAAAAACTGAGTGACTTTTAATCTTAAATATAACCTAGGGAAGAACTACTAGTATGAACATTGTCAGCTTCAACCCAATCAAACATAATTAAGATACATATATACAAATCAAATTAATCTAGTAATAACTGAAGTATAAAAGATTATGAATATATATAAGTTGCTGATTAGAGCTGTATTTAGATATTTTAATTACATAAGTAATTCTCAGATATGTTTGGGTTAAAAAGTCATATAACATGGATGCATATTTTATTATACATTTTTATCTCCTTTTATATAATCTTTATCTTAAAAAATTGTATAGTATACTTTCAAACATTTTTCTACATAATCTCATGTAGTTACAATATGCTATTTATAATTACATACACATGTGTGTATATTTACATGACCATGTATGCGTAAATTTTTGTATGTGTAAGTATGGGTCTTAGCTGTTTTCTAAATAAATGGTCTCATACCATAAAAAGTTTATTTGAGAACCTGATTTTTAATCAACAGTGTATATGGTATCCTTCCTGTATCAGCACATCTTCTTTTAAAGGGCTGCTTGGATTTTTACAGTATGGATAATAAATAAAGTAAAATGACTTTCTATAAAGTTGAAGAAAGCAAATCGCTTTATTTATGAGAGAATAAATGGCAACCCACTCCAGTACTCTTGCCTGGAAAATCCCATGGATGGAGGAGCGTGGTAGGCTACAGTCCATGGGATTGCAAAGAGTTGGACACGACTGAGCCACTTCACTAAACTATGTATTTTTAGTCTAGAGCATGGGAGTTTCTAAAAGTTTCATATGCCCTGGATTATCATGTCTATTTGCATATAAGGAAACTATGTCCAGAAAGCAAAGAAACTTACTCCAGGTCAAAGTGAAAATGAAAGTTACTCAGTCATGTTCTACTCTTTGCGACCCCATGGACTACACAGTCCATGGAATTCTCCAGGCCAGAATGCTGGAGTGGGTAACCTTTCCCTTCTCCAGGGCATCGTCCCAACCCAGGGATCGAATCCAGGTCTACAGCATTGCAGGCAGATTCTTTACCAGCTGAGCCACAAGGGATGCCCAAGAACACTGAAGTGGGTAGCCTATCCTTTCTCCAGCATATCTTCCCAACCTAGGAATGGAATCGGGTTCTCCCGCATTGCAGGTGGATTCTTTACCGACTGAGGTCAAACAGTTAGTAAATTTTATATCAATGTTCTGTATTTGGTAGCCTCCCATTTTTATGTCAGGGTTATGGTGGCTCAGAGGTTAAAGCGTCTGCCTGCAATGCAGGAGACCTGGGTTCAATCCCTGAGTCGGGAAGATCCCCTGGAGAAGGAAATGGCAACCACTCCAGTATTCTTGCCTGGAGAATCCCATGGACGGAGGAGCCCTATGTCAGTTGTGTGAATAAAATTTGACTGAATTAAGGATGGTATAAAGGAATATATTTTTGAACTGAATATATAGTTGCGATGAAGTAGTATTTCTGATTAAGAAAAAAAATACCAAAATAATTACCTAATAGAGGAAGTTCCCTGGTGGTTGAATCAGATCAAAAGTATTTAGAATGCTGCATAAGGGCATATAAAGTTAAACAAAAATTTTTAAATAAGCAAAAATAATAGCAAGAATAGAAACAGTAAGTATTGGAAAGAGAAATAACAAATGCATTCTATGGTTGACCTAGAAGCCTTAAAATAAATACCAAGCTGAGGAGTGTCAGTTGGGAGTAATGGTTTCTTAAAGACTTCAACATGAAGGAAAGAGTGCACATGATGAAAACTGAATTGTAAGAGAGTGAATCCTTGAGCAAGATACAGAATAGATGTTATTGAAGAGAAATGGAAACCACATCAGAATGTAATGCCAAGGAACAAGTATGATTAACTAATAAAGGGTTAACTGGCTTTTGTAGGCTTTATTAAATACTTACACTTTTAGATAATGGGTACATAACTAAATTTCTGAACTTCTGTAAGAATATTAAATGGTGAAACTGAACATATTATATGTAAAATGGGACTTCCCGGTTGGCCAGTAGGTAAAGAATCTGCCTGCAATGTGGGAGACCTGGGTTCAATCTCTGAGTTGTGAAGATCCCCTGGGCATGGCAACCCACTCCAGTATTCTTGCCTGGAGAATCCTCATGGACAGAGGAGCCTGGTGGGCTACAGTCTGTGGGGTCTCAAAGAGCTGGACATGACTGAGTGACTAAGCACAGCACAGCACAAAATGGGATCATTAGTATATCCTATGTATTTTTGAATTCAGATCAGATCAGATCAGATCAGTCGCTCAGTCGTGTCCGACTCTTTGCGACCCCATGAATTGCAGCACGCCAGGCCTCCCTGTCCATCACCAACTCCCGGAGTTCACTGAGACTCACGACCATCGAGTCAGTGATGCCATCCAGCCATCTCATCCTCTGTCGTCCCCTTCTGCTCTTGCCCCTAATCCCTCCCAGCATCAGAGTCTTTTCCAATGAGTCAACTCTTCGCATGAGGTGGCCCAATACCTGATTATAAAGACATTATAAGATATTATAAATATCTATTATAAAAACGTAAATACAAGAATGAGTGATCAACATGATTGGTAATACATCAAAAATTCATTTCCTATAAATCTCAATGGCATGATATTGGTATATAGAAAAAACTTTTGAGACTTAGATTACGGAAAATATGAATTTAAAAAAACGTTTTTGTAATGACTTAAATAAGATTTACACTAACACTTATTGGACACTTACTATATTCCATGTATTTAAGATGCAGTATTAACTCATTTACTCCTCAAACAACTCTAAATCAGTACTATTACCTGCATTTTAGAGAAAACTGAGACATGCATAAGTTAAGTAAGTTGCTAAAGTTTAACTTTTCATTGGTCGAAACATTCGAATCCTGAAATTCTGTTGCAAGAGTTTGTACTCTTAGCCACTGTTTACCATTGCCTTACATAGCAATTCATCCAAGCTATTTTTAAAAGCTGCAGTGCAGTTCATTTTAAAGGAAAGTAATCAACTTTTAAAACCGATCTGATGACTTTCAAGTGGAAGGCTTTCACCCATGCAATTACTTTTGTACTTTTTAAATAATACAGGGGCTTTTATTGTCCATTGTTGTTCTTCAGTCGCCAAGTTGTGTCGGACTCTTCAGAACCCCAAAGACTGCAGCATGCCAGGCTTCCCTGTCCCTCACTAACTCCCAGAATTTGCCCAAGTTCATGTCCATTGAATCGGTGATGCCATCTATTGTCCATATGGTACATAAGAAGAGCTGTTAGATGTACAACACGGTGTTCTAATAGTTTTGTTTGTATTCCCTATGTTCTTCATATATATATACATAGTGAATAAACTGAAAATCGTTTGCTTTTATTTGCAAAGGAAACTGCCTGATAATCCATAATATATTTATTTTTTAAACTGAACTATAGTTAATTTACAGTGTGTTAGTTTCAAGTGTATTGCTGCAACGTGATTCGGTTTGTATATACTTATGTGTGTGTGTATGTGTGTGCACACATATATTCAAAAATATATATGTATGAAGTGAAGTGGTGAAGTGTTAGTTGCTCAGTCATGTCCGACTCTGCAACCCTGTGAACTATACCCGCCAAGCTCCTCTGTCTATGGGATTCTCCAGGCGAGAATACTGGAGTGGGTTACCATGTATTCTCCAGGGGAACTTGCCGACCCAGGGATAGAACCCGGTTCTCCTGCATTTCAGGCAGATGCTTTTGCCATCTGAGGCACCAGGGAAGCCACCAGGAACATTTTTCAGATTCTCTTCTATTATAAGATATATAGTTCCCTGTGCTGTAGCGTAGGTCCTTGTTGTTACCTATTTGATACACAGTATTGTGTATATGTTAATCCTCAACTCCTAACTTATCTCTTCCTCTACTAGCCTCTTATCCCCTCTGGTAACTGTAAGTTTGTTTTCTATGTTTGTGAGTCAGATTCTGTTTTGCATAGAGATTCATTTGTATTATTTTTCTTTTAGATTGCACATATATGTGATATCATATGTTTATTTTTCTCTGTTTGACTTATTTAACTTAATATGATAATCTCTAGGTCCATCTATGTTACTGGAAATGGCATTATTCCATTCTTTTTTAAGGCTGAGTAATACTTCATTTTGAGTGTGTATGTGTGTTTATACATATATGTGTGTATATGTTTGTTGTTGTTTAGTTGCTAATTCATGTCCAACTCTTGTGACCCCATGGGATGTAGCCTGCCGGGTTCTTCTGTCCATGGGATTTCCCAGGCAAGGATATTAGAGTGAGTTGCCATTTCCTTCTCCAGGGGATCTTCCTGACCCGGGGATTGAACCCAAGTCTCCTGCATTGACAGGTGGATTCTTTACCACTGAGCCACCAGGGAAGGCTCGCTCGCTCTCTCTTTCTCTCTCTCTCTCTGTGTATACACACACACACACACACACACACACACACACACATACACATCCATACACATCAAGAACCTCTTGATGAAACTGAAAGAGGAGAATGAAAAAGTTGGCTTAAAGCTCAACATTCAGAAAACTAAGATCATAGCATCTGGTCCCATCACTTCATGGCAAATAGATGGGGAAACAGTGGAAACAGCGGCTGACTTTATTTTGGGGGGCTTCAGAATCACTGCAGATGGTGATTGCAGCCATGAAATTAAAAGACACTGACTCCTTGGAAGGAAGGTTATGACCAACCTAGACAGCATATTAAAAAGCAGAGACATTACTTTGTCAACAAAGGTCCGTCTAGTCAAGGCTATGGTTTTTCTAGTGGTCATGTATGGATGTGAGAATTGGACTATAAAGAGGGCTGAGTGCAGAAGAATTGATGCTTTTGAACTATGGTGTTGGAGAAGACTCTTGAGAGTCCCTTGGACTGCAAGGAGATCCGACCAGTCCATCCTAAGGGAAATCGGTCCTGGTTATTCATTGGAAGGACTGATGTTAAAACTGAAACTCCAATATTTTGACCACCTGATGTGAAGAGCTGACTCATTTGAAAAGACCCTGTTGTTGGGAAAGATTGAAGGCAGGAGGAGAAGGGGACGACAGAGGATGAGATGGTTATATGGCATCACTGACTCAATGGACATGAGTTTGGGTACACCCTGGGAGTTGGTGATGGACAGGGAGGTCTGGCGTGCTGCAGTTCATGGGGTCACAAAGAGTTGGACATGACTGAGCGACTGAACTGAATACATACACGTTTACACACATACCACTTTATCCACTTCTAAAGTGGATCTTTTTTATTCATTTATCTGTTGATGAGCATTTAGGTTTAGGTTACATCCATGTCTTGGCTATTATAAATAGTGCTGCTATGAATATTGAGGTGCATGTATCTTTTTGAATTAGCGTTTTCTCTAGATATATGCCCAGGAATGGGATTACAGGATCATATGGCAACTCTATTTTAGTTTTTTAAGGACCTCCATACTGTTTTCCATAATGACTGTACCAGTTTACGTTCCCACTTACAGTGTAATAGGGAGGGTTTCTTTTTCTCCACACTCTCTACAGCATATCCATAGTATATTTCTTATATCTTAAATTACTTCAGACCTCAAAACTAAAATTCTGTTAACTTGAAAGTGATGAGAAACATATACAATTTCCTTATAACAAATCACTTGACCTATGATTTATATTTGTACTCTTGGCATTTGCTTCATGAGATGATAAACTGCAGAAAGTTCTTCAGTTTTTATTTGGTAAATTTTACAAGGATTTAAAGAAAAATAGTGAACTTTAAGAACTTTGGTGTCCGATTCTTCCTAGATGCCTTTCTGTTCTAACCTTTCTTTGATAGCCTTCAATGTAAAAAACACAGAAATATGACTGTTCTGATAAGAATGACCTTGAAGTTTTTTTTGCTGAAAGAAATAAGTAAACTGTATTTTTCATTTATTTTTTATCCTCTCCTTCATGCTTACTATGACCTTTTAACTTGAATATAGCAATTTTGGAGCTCAAGGAAACCTGGAGTCTGTATTTATACTGTCGACTGTAGAGATTATTTCCTTTGCTGGAGGATGGTGGGTAATGACAGACTGCACATAAGAAAACAGAAAGCTGTAGATTTTCATTATAATGTTTGGAGGAAGATAAGTTTACTTAAAACAGCCTCTATTATAGTGTCTTATTTGACTTACTCTTGGTCTTCAAAGAAAGGATTTTACTGATTAAAATAGCATGCCAAATCTCTTTGGCTGTTTTAAAGGCATAAAAACCTGAAACATTATATCAATATTACAGCCAGGAAGGGCCTTCAGGATCCTCCAGATTTGAGATTATTTCTCTTTTGGTGATCCCAAACCCTTTTGAGACTTGATGAAACCTATGCATGTTTTCCTTTGAAAAAGGCAGATTTGACAATACCGTAATACTTGCATGGTTGGCAGGGATTCCGGGATCTGCAGGCAACCCACAAGGCCCACTGATATCAGAGTCACAACCTCTAATCTGGTCTGATGCTATTGTTTGTTACATAGATAATGCAAATAATGGACAAGTTGAAGGTGATGATACAGGAATATGTGTTCAGCTGAGTATATTTATCCCTCTACTTGTACATGCATGTGCAATGGTATATTAACCTTTTGTAATACATGTTGAGTTTAAGAAATCCAATCTCTGCCTTCATTTTCCTATGGTCTTCTCCCTTCTATCCATGTATCACTTATAAGAAAACGCTTCTCTTCACATGTAAGGTCCATCAGAATGATCTTGTATATTTTGGGGGATATGGTTTAAATCTGTGTAGTTATCATTATTGATCGCATGCTAGGCAAGTGGTATTATATATACTGTTTCTTTTGATTTTACCAAAATTCCATGAAGTATGCAAAAGGGAACTTATTACCAATGAGGAACTGGAGACCCACAGAAGTTAAGTAACATTCCAGACTGCATACAGCTTAGTTAGTGATGGAGTTCCTGCTTGGCCTATATTCTCACTGATTAAGGCTTAGTAAGAAGGACTCAGTTACCCAGAGTAAATCAGAACGAACAAAAGTTCTTAAAGTCTTCTTGGACTTTGTGATTTAATGAAATAGAAAATAAATGAACATAAGTATCTGAGACACAGAATAGAAGGTACATAGAGTGAAGAGAAAAGTGGAAGTGACAAATAGATTCAAGGGATTAGACATGATAGATAGAGTGCCTGAAGAACTATGGATGGAGGTTTGTTACTTTGTACAGGCAACATATCAAGACCATCCCCAAGAAAAGAAATGTAAAAAGGCAAAATGGTTGTCTGAGGAGGCCTTATAAATAGGTGAGAAAAGAGGAGAAGCTATAGGCAAGGAAGAAAAGGAAAAATGTACCCACCTGAAAGCTGAGTTCTAAAGAATAACAGGGAGATATAGGAAAGCCTTCCTCAGTGATAAATGCAAAGAAATAGAGTAAAGCAATAGAATGGGAAATACTAGAGATCACTTCAAGAAAGTTAGAGACACCAAGGGAACATTTCATGCAAAGATGGGCACAATAAAGAAGAGAAACGGTATGGACCTAACAGAAGCAGAAGAGATTAAGAAGAGCTGGCAAGAATACACAGAAGAACTATACAAAAAAGATCTTCATGACACAGATAACCATGATGGTGTGATCACTCACCTACAGCCAGACATCCTGGAATGCAAAGTCAAGAGGGCCTTAGGAATCATCACTACAAACAAAGCTAGTGGAGGTGATGGAATTCCAGTTGAGATATTTCAAATCCTAAAAGACGATGCTGTGAAAGTGCTGCACTCAATATGCCAGCAAATTTGGAAAACGCAGCAGTGGCCACAGGACTGGAAAAGGTCAGTTTTCATTCCAATCCCAAAGAAAGGCAATGCCAAAGAATGTTCAAACTACTGCACAATTGTACTCATCTCACACGCTAGTAAAGTAATGCTCAAAATTCTCCAAGCCAGGCTTTAGCAATATGTGAACCATGAACTTCCAGATGTTCAAGCTAGTTTTAGAAAAGGCAGAAGAACCAGAGATCAAATAACCAAGATCTGTTGGATCATTGAAAAAGCAGTGGAATTCCAGAAAAATATCTACTTCTGTTTTATTGACTATGCCAAAGCTTTTGACTGTGTGGATCACAAAAAACTGTGGAAAATTCTTTAAGAGATGGGAATACCAGACTACCTGACCTGTGCTTGAGAAATCTGTTTGCAGGTCAAGAAGCAATAGTTAGAACCAGACATAGAACAACAGACTGGTTCCAAATAGGAAAAGGAATATATCAAAGCTGTATATTGTCACCCTGCTTATTTAACTTATATGCAGAGTGCATCATGCAAAATGCTGGGCTGGATGAAGCACAAGCTAGAATTAAGATTGCCAGGAGAAATATCAATAACCTCAGATATGCAGATGATGCCACACTTATGGCAGAATGCAAAGAAGAACTAAAGAGCCTCTTGATGAAAGTGAAAGAGGAGAGTGAAAAATCTAGCTTAAAACTCAACATTCAGAAAACTAAGATCATGGCATCCAGTTCTATCACTTCATGGCAAAAAAGATGGGGAAAAAGTGGAAAGAGTGACAGACTTTATTTTGGAGGGCTCCAAAATCACTGCAGATGATGACTGCAGCCATGAAATGGAAAGAGACTTACTCCTTGGAAGAAAAGCTATGACCAACCTAGACTGCATATTAAAAAGCAGAGACGTTACTTTGCCAACAAAGTCCATCTACTCAAAGCAATGGTTTTCCAGTGATCATGTACAAATGTGAGAGCTTAACCATAAAGAAAGCTAAGTGCTGAAGAATTTATGCTTTTGAACTGTGGGGTTGGAGAAGACTCTTGAGAGACCCCTGGACAGCAAGGAGATCAAATCAGTCAATCCCAAAGGAAATCAGTCCTGAATATTCATTGGAAGGACTGATGCTGAAGCTGAAACTCCAATATTTTGGCTACTTGATGTGAAGAACTGCCGTGTTGGAAAAGACTCTTTTGCCAAGAAAGATTTAAGGCAGGAGGAGAAGGGGATGACAGAGGATGAGATGGTTGGATGGCATGACTGACTTGATGGACATGAGTTTGAGAAAGCTCCGGGATTTGGTGATGAACAGGGAAGCCTGGCATTCTGTAGTCCATGGGGTCTCAAAGAGATGGACACGACTGAGCGACTGAACTGAACCGAGCTGATAAACCTTGTACTCTTATAAATATTGAATATATGTGTATATATATATGTGTGTGTGTCTGGGTATATATGTATATGTATATATGTATCTATCTATCTATATATATACATATGGTAGTCAAATATTTGTATATATATGTATATATGTGTGTGTTTATATATATATACACATATGGTAGTCAAATATATTTCATTGTTACGTAAAACAGAAAATTTTTCTAAAAATAATTTCTTCCAAGGAAGGATTAGATAGCAATCCCTTCTCTCTAGTATCTGACTATACAAACAGAAATATATCACTGTTTAATAGTAATTATTATTTACCTGTTTATGCTGCTTTCCAACTTTGCTTTCACTTGAACACTTGATAGGGTAGTTACAGTATACAGAGCACAATGATTACTGGTCAGAGCTTCATCCAACCAGTGGTAACAGGAGGTATATTACCTTTTTGTCTAGATTTTCATGTATTTGGACATGAACAATCAGAAAATAGAATTATAATTTGTGTCTTAGGAAAACTCTAGCTAGTTTGTAATTATATTTTTCCTAATAAGTCCAACCTTCTAATTGTGATTTTAGTTTTTTAAACTGGGATAATATAATTTTTTTCTTCCTTGAACATATGGGAAAAGTATTTGCTTTTCTGATTGCAACAGAAAGTAGTATTGTTTCCATGACTTGGAAATTAAGAGTTGGTGTAGAGTTATGACCCCTCATTAGACCTGTCTTAAACACTTTAGTATTCTTATGATGTGTAATGCTATTTCTTCTCACATCACATGAAGAGGAATAATGTTGGTATTTTGCAGTTAATTCAGTTACTTTCTACTAGTGAAGATAGTGACAGGATTTCCTATTGTTAAGTCAAGACCTCCAAACATTATCCTTAACTGGCATTGTAGAGGAAACCTCTTGTAATGAAATAAAAACATTTCTAATTCATTTCTACCTATACACTCTGGCAGACTGTTTTATGTGGGGTTTTAGTTTAATTGCTAATACTCTGACTTCAGGAGCAGTTTAATGAGCTATTCATCAGCTAATAGCTTTCTTCAAATCCCACATTTTAATGATCGCTTACAGTGATTTAAGTTATGTCTCATTTTATGCCATATTTGTTTTTAGTCTACTGATGTTTGCAAAATTTCTTTTCCATGGTGCAAAATTCAATTTATTAAATGGAAAACATTGAAAATAGTAGTTAGAAGATTTTAGTTTTAAAAACATGAAGGTTAAAGAAATAAACATATCTAAAAACCAAAAACAAAACAGTGTTTGTAGTTTAAAACCCGGTAGTATTATTATTCACTAAGAAAAGTCCTTCAAACAGGAAAATTTTTAGAATTTGCTTCCCTCTTTTTGAAACATGGAAGTTTAAGTTACATGAAAAATAATTCAAGGTCCAGATCTTAAAGAGATTACTATGGGCAGTGTAGCAATCTGCTACAATGGACTGTGTATGGAATATATATTTTAAAAAAGTTTGGAATCTTTAATGGTGAAATAATACACAATGGTAGGGACTTAGAAATGTACTGATTTTTATTTTTAAAGGCATTTGAGGAGTTAAGGACCTCAGCCATGATATGGTACTTTGAAAGATACTGAATCTAGTGAAGTTCTAAGTCTTAATTCCAGTTACCATGTAGAATGACTTTAGCACTCTGATACCACTTTTGAAGGGCTAGGATAATAAATCCACTTCAAACATACACAGGCTTAATTTGTGAAACTTTAACATACTTCATATTAATTTAAATTTCTTATTGTAATCCAAATTCATCTAGGGAATATAATAAACTATGAAATAATAAATATCTGATATTATTTTTGACATGAAATTCAACATATTCTTAGGTACAGGGATCAAGAATTAAAAATAAAATTCTTGGTAATGGTATTCATTGAACAAACATTCACAGCATTTATGCCTCATATTTGTTTGGAACAGGAGTTTAAAAATTAAAATAATATAAGCTTTGCCCTCAAGAGAAAGAGGAGACAGTTCTATAAATTGATAATTATAGTAAATGGCATAGATACTAGAATAGAGATGGTTAAGGAAGTATAGAAAAGAAACATCAAATTGAAATGTTAAGGAAGGCCTCCCTGAGATAACTCATGAACTATGTTTGATTTAAGAGTTTGAGTTACATGAACGAGAGTTAAGAAAGTGCCTTTGAGACAAGTGGAAAAGTATTCAATTAGTAAGATACGAACACAAAATGATCATAGTTTGAATGAAAGAAGGACTAGTGAAGGTAAAGAGGAAGGGATGCACTTGACAGATAGTAAATGGATAGAATATACAGGATTTGATGAGAAAATGGAAATGAGGGAGCTGATAGGAAAGTGTCTGGAGTGATTCAACTTGACTCTACTATGTTAACTAAAACAAGGCAGTGATGGGGTGCATTCACCTCTGACCACATTACATTGTTTACAGCAGAAGTGACTAGTGTACGGGAAAAAAAAATTGAGAGCAGTCAAGAAGCTGGAATTTCTTGAACAGTCAAGAAATTTTCCTTCTTTAAAGATAGGAAATAGAGAGGTTAGAATATTCTCTCTGTTTGTGATTATCCCTGTTGAGTTTTAGGAAGAATTTTGGACGAAGGCCTTAAGATGTAGTCAAGGTCATCCTTTTACCTAAGTCAAGATTTTTGTTGTGCTTTTTCTTTCTTTCTTTCTTTTTAAACAGAATTCACTCATTGAACTAAACTGATTTGTTGTTTAGTCAGAGTGGGTATGCTTTGGTTAACTAAAATGGAAAAGAGTAAGATGTTCCTAAGAATGACATCACTTTGCTGACAAAAGTCAAAGCTATGGTTTTTCTAGTAAGCCATGTACATATATATGTACAGATGTGAGAGATGGATCATAAAGAAGACTGAGCACCGAAAATTGATGATTTTGAATTGTGGTGTTCGAGAAGACTCTTGAGAGTCCCTTGGACAGCAAAGAAATCAAACCAGTCAATCCTAAAGGAAATCAACCCTGACTATTCATTGGAAGGACTGATACTGAAGCTGAAGCTCCAATACTTTGGCCACCTGATGCGAAGAGCCGACTTCTTGGAAAAGACCCTGATGCTGGGAAAGATTGAGGGCAGGAGGAGAAGGGGCAACAGAGGATGAGATGGCTGATGGCATCACTGACTCAATGCACATGAGTTTGAGCAAGCTCCAGGAGAGAGGGAGAGACAGGAAAGCCTGGCGTGCTCCAGCCCATGAAGTCACAAAGAGTCGGACCCAACTGAGTGACTGAACAACAACAAGAAAGAATGACTCACTCCTTCAATGAGTTCATTCATTGCTGGTCTTTCAAAAACAAATTTATGAAGTCAGGTTTATGGACTAATGTCAGGTACTTTTGTTGTTAGACAATCATAAATTGGCTATGGTAAATATGAATTAATTAAAGAAAAATATTGTGGAGTTGAAACTTGTTCCTAGAATTTTTATTGAGCTGTACTTTGTAGTTTCTATACAAAGTGGAAAATGATTAACATTCAAGACATTTTGCACTGACCCAGTGTTTTTATTAATGATGTTTTGTTTTTCCATGTTTCTTAGCATATACCAATGGTATACAAGTGTTTAGAAATATCTGCCAATGTAGTGGGCCGGTTTTAATTATAACCTGCTTTATGCTAATCTATGTCTAAATATATTATATGGTGGTACAACTCTGAATTCTACTGGTCTATATTACAAATGATAGACTGACTTCTTTAAAGAAACTCTAAAATATTTTTTCATTTTAAATTTAAATTTGAAAATTGTTTGTAATTTTTAAAAATAATACTCAAAATTGTTCTGCTAATCCAAGCTGAGATTATCACACTAAAGCTTACAACATATGAATAGATTGCATTTACATAGTTTATAATACACAATTTATGCCCAATATAAATAATCAAGAGTTTTTAGGGTTTTTTAAAAATCTCTATCCTGTTAAATTTAAATATAATCATGTAACGTCATTCAACTATGAGAAGTAAAAATCTAACAAAACTTCTATTTAATATATATTGGAAAACAATTAAACTGTATAATAGGATAAATTGCATTAGATCTTTTAGAATATATTTGTCCTAATAAAACATGGCCAAACTTAGCTTTTCATATATTAAATACTACAGTATGAATACTTACTAACTAAATTTCTATACACTTCTGATTAATTCAAATAATGTTACTGATTACATAACTTCTGTGATTTATTATTCAAGGACTTAACAAAGCTCATAACTCTATAAAGGGCCAATATGTGAATAAGTTGTCTTTTGTTATGTCTACATTTAATCAAATTTAGGCATAATATATTTTTATTCTGAAGTCATCTGCTTTTTATTATAGTGAGTCCTTCGTTCCTAGGTCTCCTCTTCTTAGTTATAACTAAGAAGTAATAGCAGACTATTAGAGAACGTTTGTTTTGGAATAATCATGGAAGAAAATAGTCTTCATTTTAATAATTAGTTTTTCATTTGTTTTATAAACTGTAATGAGTGTTTAAAACATTTTTATGTATTGAATGATGCCATTTAATGGTCCAAATTATGGATTCTATCCTTTAATAACAGTTAAAAAGATAATTGGCGCAGCAATATTATACAATATAACCATTAAACCAAATTTAATATTAAAAACTTAAGAAAACTTTTGAGGGGATGTGTGAAACATTTTTATTATTGCAGTATTTTCTTATGAGAAAGCAGTTGTAGTCATAACTGGATGCAAACAATGTTCTTTCACAAAGCCTTAGAAAGGTAGAAAGTATGAGGTAATATCCTTTGTCTTACATGTGCCAACATTATGAGTTAATACTTAGATATTTTTCAAATTCTGGCAGGTATTTATATTACACATTTTCCTCAGAATCAATATACTTTAGATATTTTTATTTAAAAATTAAAGGAATGATATAAAAATTGACATTAAAATCTTATATGGTGACATTTTTGCTGTTTCCTTATGCCTTGTGAAAATGGAAATGCTGTAAGAAATATGAAAGAAAAACAAAATATTACATTATTTTCATACCTCTGAAGTATTTTTGTTTTTACTTCATTTCAATTAGAAAAAAATCTCTTTATACTTTTTCTCTCCTGGAGGAAATTTTCCTCTATTCTTGTTTTAAACCCTCTATCACTTATCACATGCCTCATCTAGAATTAAAATGAGTAGATAATCTGCCAACACTTTATTCCAGTTTCATTTAGTTTTCTGTATATTACAATATTACTGGGATTTAACTCATTTAGGCCAAGCATTGCAAATCTATGTAACACATCAGAGTGCTTTCCTCTAGCTGTAAAACAAATTCAGTACTAATTGACTACTCGCAAGACATATGTGACTTCATAACTACTAGAATATGAATTAGACATTGCATTGTTCAAATTCTGACTTCATTGAAAGTAGTACTGAGTATGGAAAATACAAACTAAATACAAAGAGCTATTATACAACATGGGTTTTTAAAAATTTCTTCAAATTTTAATCTCTTTGGACAAAAGGAGCTGTAATTCTTCCGATGTCTATTCATTTATTTTTTTTATTCTTCATTTTTTTGAGTTTTATGTAAAATATGCCTCAACCTTCTTATTAGAGATGAAGGCCAGAGTAGTACCATCCCATCTATTTATCTATCTAATCTTCTGTCAATAAACATCTAGCATTAGGTGTTTATACACACGTTCATATATAAATGTTAATATAAGTATTTTAAAATTTATGTCTAACTCTGGTTGTTTGAATAGTGATTAGGTACATAATATATATGTGAGGTGAATATAAACATTGGTTAGGTGAGAAACTGTTAAGTCCAATTTATAGATTTTTAAATGATATAAAATGAACATAGCTATCATGAAAATTATTTGGAATTTTGGCTAATGATGACCATTAAATACAGATCAGTCATGTTTTTTCCACATAATACATTTTAGATCTTCATCTCAGATATTAACTAACATAGGGTCCTATGGCAAATTTATTTACAAAAAAGCCACGAATTAGAAACTCCTTGGTAAGTTTTAGCATTTCACAGGTATCTTTCTGTGACATTTTCTTCTATTTTTTTTTTAGAAACAGATTCTAATATTTGGCTGGGCTTAATTTAAAGCCTATGTTTTCTACCCCCCTTATAATTTATATACTATTTAATCAACATTTGCATATATCTGACAATTCTCAATAAAGTTTTAAAAATATTAACTGTCCATACTCAATAGATAAGCTTCTAAAGGGTGCTCAGGTAAATTAAAGAATAATCAAGGCATCTAGCATATGTGAATAAATTTTTAAATTATTTATTAAGATACTGGCAATGAGAAGCAAACCTTTAATTATCATTAGTATAATAATTCTTATGATGAAATTTATTTTTATGTATATCCTCCCAGTAGATTTATATCCTAATATATATTCCAGTTTGTATTTTTTGATGATAATGTGATACCATTCACTTGATTTTATCTTTTCTTTATAAATGGATATAACAATATATTTTGTGAAGACTTGAAGCTTTGCAATTGGATAAATATTGGATTGGCCAAAAAGTTTATTTGGATTTTCCATAAAATGTTATAGAAAAATCCAAACGAAATTTTTGTCCAACCCAACACTTAACCTAACCCAAGTGCTTAACTACATGAACAAAGCTTTCTTCATAGTGCTGTAAATAGATGAGTCTATATGGTTGTTAATGGGTTTATTGAAATTACACTCTGCACATTGTAGCATGTATCTTTATCCTTCCATTAAGGATTTGTAAATTGATATTTTCCCCTACAAGTAGCCAAATAATTTTCCTTTTTCAATTATTCAGGGAAAAATCAAATGAAGGAGATGGTATGTATCTTTGATGTTTATAAAGAAAGTGACCCACATCTTATAATATTTATTTATCACCGAAAGCAGACTCTGTTATAGCTCTTCCAGGTAATTATGAGCTCAAGGGCTGGCATAAAAATGAGAAACCAAATAATTTTTCATGAGAATTTTTATCATAAAACTCAAAAAGAGTAGAGCCAGACATATGAGTAAAATGTCAGGCACATTGAAAATCACTGTTGATAAATACTTGTTGAATTTATAATGGAACCAAATATAACTTGTATCCAGTAGTATATGGAAGTAAAATTAATCAATAATACATAAACAATTGAGTATTAATAAAAATACTATTTTTACTTTGTCTCTGAATGATACATTATGTTTAAGATATCATAGTTAGTGGAATACACTGCTAGATCTGATCTTTGGTTTGATTCTTTTTTGTAAGCAGGATGATAACACTGTGATCTGTTTCTATTCAAAGGAAAATTCAAGATTTTGTATCTCTCCTGGCACATTCCTCCCTAGGAACAGGATGGAAAGAATGTATTGTTACTTCTAGCTTTTTTCAGCAGGATGGTCTTTTAGGGTAAAAATAAACCTACAGTGTATCAGGCTTATTAAACAAATGCACATTTCAAAGAGAAGTGAAATAGTAACTTATTCCCAAGCCAGCAGCTAAAATGAACTACCAAGTGGAGAAGTAAGTTTACCTTGTCTTATTTCTCAACAAAAGCTTTCTCCCATTTGTTTATTGTTCCCTGCTCAGTTGACTTTTGCTGTGCATCAAACCACTCCAAAACTTAATGACTTAAAGCATTCCAGTTTCTTTTGTTCACAGTTCTGTGGTTGGAATGGGCAGGATTTCTGGTTTGTGATAGCTTTGCTGATCCCTGCTTAGCTCTTTCATGGCTCTGTGGACAGCTGCCAGGTTGGCGGGCTGCTGGATGATCTAGAATGGCCTCGTACACAATCTGGCTATTGGCAAATGGTTGGCTAGTTGTCTGTGGGCTGAGGCTCTTTACTTCTCCATATGGCCCCTTATTCTCCAGCAGGTTAGCACAGACATATTCGCTTAGTGGTCTAAGGTTTCCAAACACAGTAAGAGAGAGGAAGTCTCAGTAGGCAGACACTGATGAAGTCTCCACTTGTATAATGCTTACACATATCCCATTGGCCAAAGAGAATTACATGGCTCAACACAGGTTTATGTGGGTGAGGATTACCCAGTGATGCAGATGCAGTAAAAGGAATTATTATATCTCTTTCTATAGCTTTGTTCTAAAGTCCTAAATAGTGCTGGGTACAAACTTGAGATGTCCTTCAGGCAGAATGAGGCCCAAATGATGAAAATTCTACACCAAGTAATGCAAGTTACTGAGGATTTAGTTTGCATTTCTATTTGGTAAAGAACTGGAAGGAGAAAGTTAATATTTGATGATCAAGCTATAATTCTAGTATTTACATATAAAAACATGAGCAGTGATCAGAGGCAGTAGATCTTATAGTTTTAAAATTTACAATATTAAGCCCATTTTTAAAGCTTTACCTAACTTTTTTTTTTTTTTTTTTACTGGTTTCCGGGAGCCAGTAATGAAACTGATTAGAGCTATTTTTTAAGTGATTTTATTTTATAAAATGCTAAAGGAGACACTATTGTAAAAGATTAAAATATTCTTCTGGTAAAAGAACCTAAGAAGAGAGGAGTGTCTGATCTATAATAAAGCAGTTATTTTTATTATTACCTCCAAATTTTAAAAGGCTAGCATTAGTGTATGCATGCCTTTATTTATGATGAACTAGTTACTCAAAGAGGAAAGATAAGAAAGTCAAAACATTATATGTTAAATAAGTTGAACTCCCTAATTTTGAAGATTATATTTAATTGCAAAGGTCAAAGAAAATTACAAATATATGCTTATTTTTTATACTTAAGTCAAAATGTGTTTCTGGAGAAGGAAATGGCAACTGGCTCTGGTATTTTGCCTGGAAAATCCCAGGAACGGAGAAGCCTCGTAGGCTACAGTCCATGTGGTTGCAAAGAGTCAGACAGACTCAGCGACTTCACTTTCACTCTCACTTTCCAAAATGTGTTTATCTTCCTTTTATTTTTTAACTGATGAAACAATTTTAGAAGAGTAATAGCAACCAACTAGACTTCCCATCCTCATTCCCAGAATGCTGATTTTTTTGCCAAATAATGCCAGTTTTTTTCCATGACAAAATTTGTCTTAGGACGAATTAAACATTTGTGTATATGTTCATACACTGATACTTGTGGTATGAATTTTAATTACATTAGATATGGTAATCTATGAAAGTATGAATCTGACTAATTTGAAGATAGCTAGAAAAAGAGTTGAAGACAATAAAACTTGACAATGGCATTCTTCTTCAACAGAAGCGTCTTATAGAAACCAATTCTGAGAAGTCCCTACAATTTTAAAACCAATTTTAAAAATAAAGTAGCTAACATTTATTACCTCTTTTTCACTCAGGATATGTCATCCTTAGTTGTCACATTATTGCCTCTATTCCTCTAAAATAAGGTTGTTGAGAATGAGAAATTGACTTGTCTACTATCAAATATCTGTAAAGTGTTGAAGCCAGAATTAAGAGTCCAAAGTTACTGTACTAAATTTTTTTTTTCCTATCTGACAGTTTCTTATAAAACTTCAGTTACTTGCAACTCAAACGTGAATGAGAGGTAAGTGTCAGTAAAATGGAACGATGCTCTAATCAGAAAAGCCATCAATTTAGGGAGAAAGTGGACTCATGTTCTGAGACCAATTCTGCTCAAATATGACTATTTTTAAAGAGAACAAGGGAGGGAGACTTTCAGTGGATCATTGAGGCAGAAGGTTGGGTTCTGCATCATTCCCCAAAGGCTGTGGACTAGCTGACCCTCTTCAGATGTTATCTTCCCGTACGTTCAGCCTGTAGGACTGCTAAGGGGGCTCCTGAGGGTGGAGAGCTAGTCATTCTTTAACTACTTAATTCTTCATTCTTACTTCTTTTAATCTAGCAAAATAATCAACAGGTGAGGTAAGGTATGGTGTGTATTTGGAAGGCATAAGTCAGGAGTTAGGATACATTGCCTAGTGATCTCATAATTAGGTTCTTTCAAGGAGTAACCTCTTTACTGTCAGTATGATAAAATACAAGAATTCCAAAAATCTCATAAAATTTCCACCCCTTGAAAGTGAGAAAAAAATCTGAGAGTTGTTTGTTCTATTTCAATATCCTGTAGCCTTGAGGCAAGGAAGCTGGAGCACAAATACTCTCAAAGTCTTTTCCACAAAGCAATATTAAAGGTTGACTATCAAGTGTATATTCTGGACATTGGTACACAAATTGATAATGAATTACAAAACACATTAAACCTTGATGCATTGGCTGTCTACTCCCAGGAGGTATTATTGAGTTCATAATACTTTCTAAGCCTATCAGTGTTTTCTTTTTTAAAAATTATATTTATTATTTTTCACCAGCCACAACATTTTCATTCTTCTAGTACATCATTTCTGCAAACATATATTGAACAACAAATATGAGTCAGGGGTACTTTCCTATCAGTCCAGTGGTTAAGACTCCTTGTTTCTGCTGCAGGGGTTGCAGGTTTGATTCCTAGTCAGGAAACTAAGATCCTGCATGTTGCATGGTGCAGCCATAAAACTAAAAAAACAACTATGAGTCTGTTACGGAGTCAGATGCTAAAGTTACAGCAGTTACAATTACCTACCTTCGTGGAGCTGATGGTTGATTGGAAGTAAGAAGTTTGCATAAATGATTAACTTAACAATTGTTATATAACAGTAATGCCTAAGGAACAAAAATATTTCCCTAATAAGTTATTAGGAAGCAGGTATTTTCGTAAAAATGGTAGTGATATATTGGTGGAAAACTTTTAAAAATATGCTAACAAAAGTGTAGTGCAGAGAACATTGACCCAAAAAGATCTGAACATGGCATTCCAGGAATGCAGTTTTGTGAATGCAATTTTTTTCTGTAACACTCCAAGCTTTTTTTTTTTTTTTTTTTAAACTCCTTACAATGTAATTTCCCCCCAGAATACAGGTTCATTTTGAAAAGTGGCTTTGTTTGCAGAATATATTTTGAGAGGCTAAATAAGCAATGACTTTTTAGAGAAACTAAGTTCATTGCCCACTGATAGATTTTAATTCTGTATTTTATTATATTTTCAAAGTTGTCCTCTATCTAAAATCCTAGGAAGTTTGAATGCTTTTATTTGGCATTGTTTTCACACATGATAGGTTGGACTGGTTGACAGATGAAGGGAGGAATGGTCAATCTAGTTGAATTGATTCGTCTTAAATTTAAAATTGATGGATTGTATTTCTTTTTTGGTGAGTTGAATTTTAACATGGTTCCAGACAGATACCAAGTAGGACTTGATTAACAGCTTTGACTCCAGTGGGCAAGAAGACTAATGTGAAAAGTTTTGTTTAGTTTAGGGACAGAGATTCTAAATGGGGATGGGAGAGTCATTTTTTAACAGTATGTATTTATGTTTTCAAACCAAGTAGTGAGGAACTCAGAGAATCCATTGACGTTATTAGGAAGCAGGTAGAATAAAGCTAGACTGACATATTTGAATTGAAGGAATAGAGCACTGGTTCTTCAGTTTCTGATTAAGTAGGTCTGGGTAAAGACCCTAATACTGGCATTTCTAATAAATTGCTAGGTACTTCTACTGCCTGTAATCTGGGCACCACACTATGAGACCCACTGGCTTAGAGTATGTCTGGTTAAGAGTAGTAGCCTTTGAGTAAAAAAGTCATTAACATTAAAAAGAAAAGTGGTAACAGTAGTGGCAGAGGCAAAACAACGGCAAAAGAAAAAGAAGTGGGCAAAGTGTGTTAGGGATTTATTTCACTGTGTGCTTTGTTAGAGTGCATCTATAGAAAAGTCCATGTCCCCACAGTCCTGCTGCCTTTAAATTATCACAGAATTGTCAAGTGATAATTAAGATGCCGTTAGCTCCATGAAGTCAGGAACTTTGCCTGTCCTGTTCACTGCTATACGTGTTATACTGTCTCTGCACAATTTATTCAACCCACGGGCTATCTAAGGACTAGATCTGACTCTCGGGAATCTGAAATGAGACACATAGAGTATGTCTGTCTACAGTGTACACTGGAGCTAAGAAGTGGACTGACTCCCCCAAAGCATGAGCAAGTGGGAAGCAAGAATAAACAGAGAAGCCAGTAGGTAGAGAGAAGAAAGCTTGGGAAGTTGTAGCCCCATCCTTGACAGCAGCTGGTTTGCTTCAGATAACTTTCTTGTGTCACTGAGATTTGCTCTATTTTTTACCTCTTCTTAGAGTCTTATAAGATTTTCTAATATCTTTTCTTGCCTTGAGAACCCCATGAACAGTGTGAAAAGGCAAAAATATATGACACTGAAAGATGAATCCCCAGGTTGGTAGGTGCCCAATATGCTACTGGAGAGGAGTGGAGAAAAAACTCAAGAAAGAGTGAAGAGACAGAGCCAAAGTGAAAACAATGCCTAGTTGTGGATGTGACTGGTGATGAAAGTAAAGTCCATTGCTGTAAAGAGCAATAGTGCATAGGAACCTGGAATGTTAGGTCCATGAATCAAGACAAATTGGAAGTGGTCAAACAGGAGATGGTAAGAGTTAACATTGACATTTTAGGAATCAGCAAACTAAAATGGACTGAAATGGCAGAATTTAATTTAGCTGACCATTATATCTATTACTGTGGGCAAGAATCCCTTAGAAGACATGGAGTAGCCATCATAGTCAACTAAAGAGTCCAAAATGCAGTACTTGGGTGCAAATGCAAAAATGACAGAATGATCTCTGTTCATTTCCAAGGCAAACCATACAATATCACAGTAATCCAAGTCTGTGCCCTGACCAGTAATGCTGAAGAAGCTGAAGTTGAATGGTTTTATGATGACATACAAGACCTTCCAGAACGAACACCCAAAAAAGATGTTCTTTTCATCATTGAGGACTGGAATGCAAAAGTAGGAAGTGAAGAGATACCTGGAATAACAGGCAAATTTGGCCTTGGAGTACAAAATGAAGCAGGGCAAAGGCTAACAGAATGAAGAGTTTTGCCAAGAGAACACACTCATCATAGCAAACATCTTCTTCCAACAACACAAGAGAAGATGCTAAACATGGATATCACCAGATGGTCAATACTGAAATCAGACTGATTATATTCTTTGCAGCCAAAGATGGAGAAGCTCTATACAGTGAGCATAAACAAGACCAGGAGCTGACTTTGGCTCAGATCATGAACTCCTTATTGCCAAATTCAGACTTAAATTGAAGAGTAGGGAAAACCACTAGACCATTCAGGTATGACCTAAATCAAATCCCTTACGATTATACAGTAGAAGTGACAAATAGATTCCAGGGATTACTATGACAGACAGAATGCCTGAGGAACTATGGGCCAGAGGTTCATGATGTACAGGAGGCAGTGATCAAGACCATCCACAAGAAAAAGTTGTAAAAAGGCAAAATGGTTGTCTGAGGAGGGCTTACAAATAGGTGAGAAAAGAAGAGAAGCTAAAGGCAAAGGAGAAAAGGAAAAATATACCCATCTGAATCCAGAGTGCCAAAGAACAGCAAGGAGATATAGGAAAGCCTTCCTCAGTGATCAATGCAAAGAAAAAGAGGAAAACAATAGAATGGGAAAGACTAGAGATCTCTTCAAGAAAGTTAGAGACACCAAGGGAACATTTCATGCAAAGATGGGCACAATAAAGAACAGAAACGGTATAGACCTAACAGAAGCAGAAGAGATTAAGAAGAGGTGGCAAGAATACACAGAAGAACTATACAAGAAAGATCTTCATGACACAGATAACCATGATGTGTGATCACTCACCTAGAGCCAGATATCCTGGAATGTGAAGTCAAGTGGGCCTTAGAAAGCATCATTACAAAGTTAGTGGAGGTGATAAAATTCCAGTTGAGCTATTTCAAATCCTAAAAGATGATGCTGTGAAAGTGCTGTACTCAATGTGCCAGCAAATTTGGAAAACTCAGCAGTGGCCACAGGTCTGGAAAAAGTCAGTTTTCATTCCAATCCCAAAGAAAGGCAATGCCAAAGAATGTTTAAACTACTGTACAATTGCACTCATCTCACACGCTAGCAAAGTGATGTTCAAAATTTTCCAAGCCAGGCTTCAGTGAACCGTGAACTTCCAGAATTTCAAGCTGGATTTAGTAAAGGCAGAGGAACCAGAGATCAAATTGCCAACATTCTTTGGACCATTGAGAAATCAAAAGACTTCCAGAAAAACATCTATTTCTCCTTTATTGACTAACCAAAGCCTTTTACTGTGTGGATCATAACAAAATGTGTAAAATTCTTCAACAAAGTGGGAATACCCTACCACCTTACCTGCCTCCTGAGAAATCTGTATATAGGTCAAGAAGCAACAGTTAATACCATACATGGAACAACAGACTGGTTCCAAATTGGGAAAGGAATATGTCAAGGCTGTATATTGTCACCTGCTTATTTAACTTATATGCAGAGTACATCATGCAAAATGCCGTGCTGGATGAAACACAAGCTGGAATCAAGATTTCTGGGAGAAATATCATAAACCTCAGATATGCAGATGACACCATGCTTATGGAAGAAGGCAAAGAAACTAAAGAGCCTCTTGATGAAACTGAAAGAGAAGTATGAAAAAGTTGGCTTAAAACTCAACATTCAGAAAACTAAGATCATGGCAACTGGTCCCTTCACTTCATGGAAAATAGATAGGGAAACAATGGAAACAGTGAGAGATTTTATTTGGGGGCGTGGGCTCCAAAATCACTGCAGATGGTGATTGCAGTCATGAAATGAAAAGGCACTTGCTCCTTGGAAGAAAAGCTATGCCCAACCTAGACAGCATATTAAAATGCCGAGATATTGCTTTTGCTGACAAAGGTCTGTCTAGTCTGAGCTATGGTTTTTCTAGTAGTCATGTGTGGAGGTGACAGATGGACTATAAAGAAAGCTGAGCACTGAAGAATTGATGTTTTTGAACTGTTGTAGTGAAGAAGATTCTTGAGAGTCCGTTTGGACTGCAAGGAGATCAAACCAGTCACATCCTAAAGGAAATCAGTCCTGAATATTCTTTGGAAGGACTGATGCTGAAACTGAAATTCCAATACTTTGGCCACCTGATGCAAAGAACTGACTCAATAAAAGACTCTTGCTGAGAAAGATGGAAGGCAGGAGGAGAAAGTGACGACAGAGGATGAGATTGTTGGATGGCATGACAGACTCTATGAACATGAGTTTGAGCATGTTCTGGGAGTTAGTGATGGGCAGGGAAGCCTGGCGTTTTGCAGTTCATGGGGTCGCAAAGAGTTGGACATGACTGAGTGAACTGAACTGAATAGCTTTCTCTCCTTTTTTGAAGATAGATTGGATATGTCTTTTCTCCATGTCACCAAAAAGCTCACACTAGGACTTAGAGGCTTATTTCCCTGGCATTGGTTGCAAATAATAGCCACTTCTAAAGGCTGCAGACAGAGAAGGCAATGGCAACCCACTCCAGTACTCTTGCCTGGAGAATCCCATGGACGGAGGAGCCTGGTAGGCTGCAGTCCGTGGGGTCACTAAGAGTCAGGCACGACTGAGCGACTTCACTTTCACTTTTCACTTTCATGCATTGGAGAAGGAAATGGCAACCCACTCCAGTATTCTTGCTTGGAGAATCCCAGCTACATAGGAGCCTAGTGGGCTGCCGTCTATGGGGTCGCACAGAGTCAGACATGACTGAAGTGACTTAGCTGCAGCAGCAAAGGCTGCAGAAGGCAGTTTTGTCAACTGAAACTGAATTCCCTTTGTTACAGAGAAATGGGGTTTTCTAAGGAAGACCCTGCTTTAACTGTCAATATCTGCCAAACTCAAAGGATAGCTGGGGCAGAATATGCCTTTCTAAGATAGTGCTTGTACTGTTGCAGTCATTTTATAGATTCAACTGAAAAGGGAGATTCTAGGAAGCTCACTCTGGCTGGTGCCACTACCTGCAGAAGGAATTCTGGATGTGTACCTAGGATTCCAAATGCTTCTTGGCAGAAGCCAAAGCCAGGTGGGAAAATATACTAACAGCCCCACCCTTAATTGCACTGATTAAAAAGAGTTTATAGTCAATATTTGGAAATAGTCCTTTTTCAATTTAAAACTCTCAACCGCTGTCCACCCCCACCCCATGCAAGTAAATGTAATCAGAAATCATTGTCCATGATAAAAATCTCAAGTTGGTTAAGAAAACCATGTGGGTTTTTTTTAAATGTACTTTTCAATTAATTTCCTTTGCAAGGTTTTCATCTCAAGTATGCACATTCAATAACTACAATGCTGAATGTCAGACTGATAAATTATAAGTGAAATGCTTGGTGTCCTTTGGTGTTAAATTTTTCATACTATGTGTATAGGAGTCTGATATAAGCCATGGACAAAATGCCTCCTCCTTGCATACAAGGGGTCCAGGTCAGTATTGAGCTTAGTGGTGATTTCATGTATGCCTTTCTTTCAAAAGGAGTTCTATGACTTAAGACTGTTTGAAAACTCAATGCTTGGATAATAATTAGTATGCTTCCTGACTTATACAAACTAAAATGTCTATTTTCAATTTTATTAACTATAAATCAGTGATAATATATACACCACCAATGGGTATCTGAAATATCGTTTTGTTACCATATTGATAAAATGCTTACCCCAAATGAATAGCTTAACTTTTTAAATCAGTTTGTTATGATTCTGCTACAGATAAAATTGACACTCAATTTATAGAGTGAATTGAAAATGCTATCAACTAGTTACTGTGAGAATTCACATGAGTTAAAAAAGCAGCTCAATTCAAAGCATCAGTTGATTCCTTCAGGGACAGGGTGTTAAGAACAAAGTTGCCTGCCAGAGGTAAAAGTATCATCAGGGAATAAGAGGCAGGCAAAATTGAAAAACAGGAAGGAAAAATTTGAAGTATTTTTAGAAACCTGAAAACTCTACCATGAAATTATTTTAGAAGTTCAACAGGAAGATAGGCAATCAAAGTTTTAAGAAAATCAGAGAGGAACCCCTTAGGAACTATTTTATCAAAAAAGAAGTGTATTTTTTTTTCCCTTTGAATAAACCCCTGGTTTATTTTGTGGAAGATTAAAGCTCTCTTAAAATGGATTATTATTTTTTTAGATCAAGGGGAGTTTTCACATCTGTCATGTTGAAAAAGTAAATCTAACTCTCATTTATGCTATATTTTCACACTGGCAAATTTGTACATAGTGTGGTAAATACAGATTCCTTGTTGGTTTTGTTAATTCTTTGAAAACAGCTATACTTTCCTAAAACAAGGGCGCAGTAAAAGTACACTAAATTTCCCACAGTGTATATTATAATCTCTTTAGGATTTCTAGATTAGGAAATTCTAATAAATTTCATCACAGTTTATCATGTGTTTTTATCCCCTTTTTAAAAAATTGATGCATTTGGAAAGCATATTATGTAATTGACAAGGTTAGTTTACCCCAATCCATATGTTTAAAACTCCATTGCAGACTTCAAAAAATTATCTAGTGTGAAAATTAAAAAGATTAAAAGCAAAAATAATATGCTCAAAATAGTCTTCTGAAAAATTCTTTTCTAATGTGCAAATTCCATTGGTATATAAACATACAATTTATTTAAAATGTAGAGCACTTTTTAAGAATAATTTTTAAAAGTTAAAATCTCAGCTCATATAAATATTAAATGAACGTGTGTCGATGGTTAATTTAAATCATCATTAAGGAGGGAACTAATAAGATGTTATAATCAGTTCAAAGGACTGAGAAACTTAAGAAACTCACATGTATAGAAAATAAGGAATTTTGAAATGAGTTTATAAATACATGCAAAACGTTTATTGAAAAGGCAGTGATCAATTGCATATCATCACACACAATATATTTGCATTTCGGTGAGCAAGAATCCTTTGGATTATTATCAGTTTTTTTACATGAAAGGCAATTAGATGAGCTAGATGGGACATCATGGTTTCCCACCCCCTGCTTCTTTTAAACTTTATTTATTTTTGGCTGTGCTGGTCTTCTTTGCTGCGTGGCTTTTCTCTAGTTGCAGTGGATGTATCTGGCTAACCAGGTGGCTCTAGTGCTAAAGACCCTGCCTGCCAATGCAGGAGACATCAGAGACACAGGTTTGATCCCCGGGTTGGGGTGTTCCCCTGGAGAAGGAAATGGCAACCCACTCCGGTATTCTTGCCTAGAAAATCCAATGAACAGAGGAGTATGACAGGATACAGTCCATAGGGTCACAAGGAGTCAGACATGACTAAAGTGATTTAGGATGCACACACACACACACACACAAATATACAAAAATAAAATGTTATTTTATTTTCATATATATATTCTTCAAATTCTGTCAAATATCATTAGGGAAAGGTACCATTTTACAGAAGAGGGAACTAGGGCTTAAGAGGATAACCTTTTAGAAGCACTTCAGCAAACAATTATCACACTAATGATTTGGACTTTTTCTCTTGCTCCAAATCTAAAACTGTTTGGCTACATCAAAATTGATACAGTTGAAGAAAAGTGATAATTATTGGTGCTAATTTAGGATGATTAAACATCAAAATGGACTTCATTTATCAAATAACATAGCTGGCTAAAATTTTACTTTATTTATAGCCCATGAGGTACAGTATTATTGAAAATAAACATCAATTTCAAGCAGTGATCTAACTGGAGTTAGCAATCCAAGAAAAGCAAAGCAGAAAGCAAAATTTGGAAGCTTATATTTAATTTCTGTTGTACTTGTTTATTAAAGAAAATATTTGTTGAAAATTTGAGTTTTCTAACTACATGACACAATATTAGTTATCCTAATCTACTGTAGGTAAGAATTTTAATCTTCCTTCTTTAGGATACTAAAATAGAAGAATTGTTAACACATTTTTTATGGTTTGTTATGTAGCATTGATTTTAAACCATATTTTTATTAAAATGTATTGAAATATTTAGTTCTAAAATATAACCATAATTTAAGAAACCCATCTGGAATACATCTCTGCCTTATTAGTGGCTCTATTATTTTTTCCTGCTTCATAATTTGACAACTGCATTTTTTGAAAAGTGGATAAATGTATATTTTTATAACTTCTTCCCCTCCCAAAATGCCACATTCTACATTTGAAAGGGAAATTACTAAAGAAATGCTATTTAAACAATCCTATATTTGTCTTTTGAAACCAAATACCAGTAGCATAGAAGACCACAAATATTATTCAGTAAAATCTTTGTACCAGTCTCTATAAATTAAAACAATATGGAAAAATTGTTGTTTTGAAAAATCAAGCCTGGTATTTTTTCACATATGTTACCGTTGATCCTTGAATCAACAAGTTTGAACTGTGCAGGTCCACTTATACTCAGATTTTTTTTTTTTTTTTAATGTTATGTACTACAGTAGTATACAATCTGCAGTTGACTGAATCTGAGGATATGGAGGGCCAACTATAAATTACATGCAGATTTTCTATTGCACAGGTGGTCGGGGCTTTCAACTATATTACATGAAATATTACTCATGGTAGAATGGGGCACGTCTAGTGATGTATTTGTTAGGGTTCTCCAGATAAACAGACCCAATAGGATGTATACATAGAGAGATTCATTATAAGGAATTGTCTCATGCAAGCGGAGCCTGAGAAATCTCAAGACGTGAAGTTGGCAACCTGGAGATTCGAGAGAGCAATGATGTCATTCCCATCTGAAACTCAGCAGGCTTAAGATCTAAGAAGAGACAACTTTTCAGTTTAAATCCAAACGCAGGAAAAGATCAGTCTCCAAGCTCATCAGTCAGGCCTGCGGATTTCCCTCTTACTCAGCAGTTTTGTTCTGTTCTGGTTTTTGATTGGTTGAGGCACACTCTGCTTTACCCAGGCTACTGGTTCAAATGTTAATTTCATCCAGAAATACCCTCACCTTCACGCCCGGAATAATGTTTGACCAAATGTCTGGGCATCTTATGGCCTAGTCAGGTTGATGACTAGAAATATCCTCAAATCTTTGTCTTTTTTTTTTTAAGGTGCTATTTATTTCAGAGCTTCTCCCACCATGGATTGAAATTGTTTGCTATACATTATGTCTACATTTCTAGATTGTTAAATTATGAACCCTATGAAAGCTATTCTTAGGAATATGTTTAAGTGAACAAGTGAAATGGAGAGATTAACAGGACAAGGACTTCAATTTTTTCCTATATCCTGGTACACAGAAAAAAAATAATGTTTATTCCTCTACACTGTGTTTATACAGAAAAGCTGTGCTACTGGGTTTATCTTGGATATATGTGCAAATAAGAAGAAAATTATTTCAGAAACGCATTGCATACATTTTTAATGAAGTGATAACGCCTTATTCCTGGGAATAAAATGAGTTTGTCTCATACCTCCCTGTCAGAATAATGCTCTGTTGGGGAAAATGGGGAATGCATTTAATCATGTAAGCTTTATGCTAAATAAACACAAGCTACCAGCCATAACAATTTTTTTTAGAATAATAGGAGGAAATAAGAATATAGTTCTTTCCTTTGTGCAACTACTGGCATCTTTTACTGATATGAAGTGTAGAATTTTACTCATAGTTTATAGAACCTTGTAAAAGGATTTTCTTGAATAATTTGTCAAATCTCAACTGTTTAAAATAATTACTTGTATCCTTTGAGAGTTCATTAATAACTGGCATTCATGATAATTAATGAATACATTAATATTTTTAAATTGCAAATAATGAACATTGTGATGTTTATAATGTAAATTAGAATTAATTTTAAATTATTTTCTCATAAGCATTCATTTCAATAAAATAACATTGCTGCTGCTGCTGCTGCTGCTAAGTCACTTCAGTCGTGTCCAACTCTGTGCGACCCCACAGACTGCAGCCCACCAGGCTCCTCCGTCCCTGGGATTCTCCAGGCAAGAACACTGGAGTGGGTTGCCGTTTCCTTCTCCAATGCATGAAAGTGAAAAGTGAAAGTGAAGTCGCTCAGTTGTGTCAGACTCTTTGCGACCCCATGGACTGCAGCCTACCAGGCTCCTCCGTCCATGGGATTTTCCAGGCAAGAGTACTGGAGTGGGGTGCCATTGCCTTCTCCGAAAATAACATTAGGTTCATTAATTAAACTATATTAATATAAAATACTCATTCCTATATTTTAAAATATATATGATTGTTTTGATTTTGTGTCCTAGTTATAGATTAATATAAATTACTTATCTTTTACCTGCCCAGTGAAAAATTAGGTAAAGTTCATTTTAATTTAAATGCATCTAACTGAAGAAACATTATAAATCTAATTGTCAAATGAATTTAGTAATAAAAGCAAATTCACTTTCAAGTAAAGTATAGTGACATAAGGATTTTTTGATCCTTAATATATTATAATCCTTATATTTATTCAGCAATTTTTAAACTTAGTATAATAATTCATAAACATATTTTGAGATTCCCAGATAATAGTCTATATCATTATTATACACCTGCTACCTAAACCTACAACTGCCTCCATTTTAAAGCTCAATTAAACAAAATACAAAGTTATTAAAATTTAGAGTTTGTTCCCTATCCTGTGAATGCCTAGGTCTTTTTTAAACACTTTTTTTTTCATAGCATATGAGATCCATGAAGGTGGGAATCATTGCTTGTTTTTTCGTTGATTTATCATGACTCTAAAAATTGTGCCTGACATTTAATAAAGAGGTCAATAAACAGATGTTGAATGAATGAATAAACCAGCCACTTGGCTTGGATAAGATACATTAAATGAGAATATCCTTGAAAAGTTCTTGGCAATGTGAAAGTCTTATTTCTTCATAAATACATAACAAATTTTTATCTATAGTTACTTCAGGAAGAGAAGGGAATATGTAGAGAAAGTAAGGGGAAGAGGAGACTTTTTTTCTCCTTTTAGTTTCTTTTCCCTTTTTTTCTGATTAAAATTCATACCTATGTGAATATTTGCTATCATGCCAGAAAGAGAATAGACCAAAGGACATTTGGAGCTGCCACTTCATTTATTAGAAGATCGAGAACAATTACAGGTTGAAGAACAGAAACTTTAAAATCTGTAGCTTAAAAAATTGAGGTCAGATAAGACTGGATGCATGGCATAGACCCTCTTGGGCAGGACTTCTTTGCAAGGTCTCTATACTTGTGGTTTTAGAATGTCCATTGATGACCAGTTTATAGAGTGATCCATGGTACCAAATATGAGTGTGAAACAAAGAAAAACAAATCAGATTTGCCAAAGCATGGCAGGAGAAATTAGTATATTTAGGAAAAAAATGAAAAGGTATGATGACTGAGTGACTGAACTGAACTGATGATGATATAAAAAAGGAGGTCCAGTTTTCTCATGTGTAAAATGGGTCAGCAGGGGTACCTTTAGTATCTTTCTTACATCTGTAAAAATTATGAGTTGCTTTGTTCACTGATTTGCACTGAGACGTGAACAAATCTTGATTGTTGCATTTCACTTTCTTAGGTCCCATTTTATACACGGGAAATATACTTAGCTTCTGACAGGAAAAAAGGAGTAGGCAAAAAGCAAAAATAATAGAAGTAGTTCAGGATATAGACAAGTTTAGCTAATAAATCACATACTCTGTCTCTGTGGTGAAAAGAAATGCTGTGACTTCTACCACGTGCTTTGTTCCTTCCACACCATTTAAATGGAAGAAAGAAACAAGGAAAAACTAACACATTCATCCACACACTTTTTGATGCAAAAAGCAAACTATTATTAGATCGATTTATTTGTATACCTTACGTCAGGGAAAAAAAAAATTTCTTTTTTTGGTGAAATGAATGTTTGATCTACAATAAATACCAATAGGAAAAGTAGTATTTGCTTTACAGAATTCAAGGCAGCATCTATTCTGTCGCTAATCACTAAGTCGCTTCAGTCGTGTCCGACTCTGTGCGACCCCATAGACGGCAGCCCACCAGGCTCCCCCGTCCCTGGGATTCTCCAGGCAAGAACACTGGAGTGGGTTGCCATTTCCTTCTCCAATGCATGAAAAGTGAAAGTGAAGTCTCTCAGTCGTGTCTGACTCTTAGCGACCCCATGGACTGTAGCCACCAGGCTCCTCCACCCATGGGATTTTCCAGGCAAAAGTACTGGAGTGGGGTGCCATTGCCTTCTCCGATCTATTCTGTAGAAAGCATGATTATTTCACTTATGTTTAAATTTTTTCTATCGACTTGGATTGTTTCTATGACAAACCCAAGTCTTTGAAGTGTTCTTATGGTTTTCATAAATTGAATGTTCTGAAATGATGCATTAAGGATAAGGTATGAGAAACTTGCTCTTCATTTATCTTAAGCGGCAAGGTAATTGCTCTTATTTTATTGGATTAGGAAGATGCTGACATACTAAGTTTTGTAAACTGAACTTTTTTATAAGCCCCAATGCTTTTCTTTCCTCTTTAATTTTCTCAAATGTCTCTATGTGTGTAGAATGGTCACAAAATTGTGTCAGCTGTACACAGAATTTAGAAGCCTTAGTGAATGCACACATCTCTACTCAAGGTCTGGAGAAGCATGAATGCTGCCTCATATCATGTGTAGGGCTGCACCCCGCAGGCCAGAAAGCCCTGTGCCTGTCCATCTGCAAGATGCAGGAAAGAGCCTGGAGTCAGCGACAGAGACTTCAGTGATTTAATGGATGGGGGTGCTTACATGTCTGAGGCAAGGTTCCGTAGTGACAGGTGGGCAGATAAGTGGCAGGACAGGGCAGCAGGGGAAGGGCTAGGGGAAGTTTACCTATTTTAGGGGGAATTGACTCCAGGTTGGATAATCAGTTGGGTACGGTGAAACCAGCAAAGTGGTACACCTCTCACTGTTCCTTTGACAAGCTATCTCGTTGGAGATGTTCTAATCTGAGGTTTCAAACAACTACTAGATGGGGCAGGGCCAGTATGTAAGGTAAGTCATGTGAGCAGGGTGTATGTGAAGCAGGCACTGATTCAGCAGGGGACGGACAGAGAGAGAACAGCCATCTTGGATGGCCTGATCATATATCAAGAAATATGGTTTCAGTTTTTCTCTGTGAATTCATCTTTCCATATCTTGTTAATTTGACAACATTGATTTATGATTACATTGAAATCTTAGAAGAAATTACAGACTCTAAGATCTATGTTAATATAGAAAGTTAGTAATCATTATTTCCGTCATAAAATGTGAAAAAAAATCGCTTTATATATACGACATGCATAACTCTGAGTTAAAGTCATGCTATGACGGAGATTTGTTATATTTATTTCTTAATTTTTATTTAAAATGTGATTGTGAGAAAAAGCCTTGACACATTCACATGTTTTAGAATTGTGTAGCTAAGTGTGCAGGAGTGAAATACTTCTGACATATGGAATTTCAAATAATAATTCAACAAAGAAAATAATAAAATCAAAGTGGATAGAGAAAACAGTTAGAACAAAGTCTTATTCAATGGATTTAAATGATAAGTGTGTGGGAATTCATAGTGTTATTCTTTCTTATGTATGCTTGAAAATTTGCATAATGCAAAAACAAAACTCCTGACCTATAAGAGACATTCCATAGTTCTTTAAAGATGACTCAGCAAGAGATTTTATATTTAGTTTATGGATCAGGATTGCATACAGAAGGAAACAAAATCTTTCAGATTCTTAGCTGGGGCTCTGTCCAAAGGAGAAAAGCATACAAATTTATTTAATATAAGTTTCATATGACATGGGAACTTTCATAAGGAAATGAAGACCCAAAGTTGTGGTTAAACCTGTCTTTTTATGCTAGGTTGATGAAAAATGGAAATTAATGGGAAAATATGATGGGGAAAAGGGTACAAGTTAAGTATAGGAAACTAGGGTAATCATAGCAAGGTCTGCTTGAATTCCTCTTAGTGTCTCTTCATCCTTAAAGACAAGGATGCTCTTATTTCATGTGAATCTCACATAAATTATTCCTGAAAGACCAAAGGTCTCAAACCAGGGTATGAATTTTGCCCTCATCTAAAGACATTTTGAGTTGTTACAGCTGATAACTTCTACTTGCGTCTGAGAAGTAGAGACCAGGGAACACTGCTGAACATTCTATAATACAAAGGTAGTCCCATGCCACAAAACAGTGCCCTGGCCCAAAATGTCAATACTGCCAAGCTTGAGAAACCCTTCTCTGAGATTACTATTGGTCATGTTTTATAAAAAAAGGACAAGGAAAATAAAGCATTGAGTTCACTAATATTCATTCATGCATATAAATATTTTAGTGTTAGTAAGTTACATTATAAATTATAAAACATGTGTACCTATGACCTTATTACTCAGTTTAAGATCTAGAACCTTCCTTGTTCTATGTCATCTATCTCTGTGCTGTTTCTCTAATTCATTCTCTTAATTTCCTCCAAGAAGTGATTATTATTCTGAATTTTATATTTCATTCTTATTTTTTTTTTAAAGTTTGTCCTTAAATAATAGTTTAATTTTGCTTGGCTTTACACTTCATAAAAGCAGCATCATGACCCCTGTATTATCCTATTACATGGTTTGATTTCACCCAATACTATGTTTTTAAGAATTTTTAACATTGCTGAGAGTAGCCATATTTCATTCATGTTCACTGTTGCCTATTAGCATATGGTGAGTATACACTAAATTTATATAGACAATCTTCTTTTAATGGGTTTTGAGACTATTTTCAGTTGGTTTTGATGTAATAAACAGAATGTTATAAGCATTATTTTAAGTCTCCTGGTGAATATATATAGCAATTATTTTAGGGTACTTAATAGTGGTACCCTTATGTCATAGGGCCTGTGGATGTATATATAATGACAAACTTTCCCAAGGGTTATACCACTGATATATTCATAAATGTTATATAATTTTACCACTGATACTTTCATAAATATAGTTCTACTAGCATAAATGTATTAGTGTTCTTTTTTGCTTCATATATTAATCAACATTTAGATTTAGTATTACCTGATTTCTTTGTGTTTTCTAATCTGATGAGTCTAAAATAACTTCTCATTGAGGTCTTGATTCTTAATAAAATAATTATTTTATTACTAATGATTACATATGTGTATTGACATTTATATTTCCTCTTTGCCAAAGGTTATCATATATCATGTCTGTGTTTCTGTTGGAATGTTTTCATCTTTTTTGTTTATTTGTAGGTTTTGCATATATTTTCTGATTCTTTTGTGCAATATCCAGAATTAAAGATCCCAGGAAATAGTTGGAGTTTTTTCTAGTCAACTCATCAGACTAGATGAGTTTTTTTTGAAACTCCTCTTGAAAAAATTGAATCCCCTGATGGGTAGATGATAAAGGAATGTTAAAAGAAATCTCATTTTGAGATATGGTATTTCTGCCATTTTAAATAGTTTATCTTTAATCTGTCGTATTATAATAACAGTAATAGAGATGAGACACTGAAACTGATGGCTATAATATAAAAAATGGGAAAAAAATTCCCTAAAAGGTCATTTTTTTTTTAAATGAATGGAATGTCAGACAGTAACTTCTTTTTCATATTTAGCGTGTATTACTATGTTTCCCTTTTGAAAAAGATGTGGCTCAAGTTTTAAAGAATCACTAAAAAATGAAAAAGAAAGAGCAATGACTCCATTTCCCCTTATTTGGAAAGGATAAATATAAAATGGCAAAATGAAGTATTGCCCAATCAGGCCTATATGTGTATGTGTGTGTGTGTTTTAGTTGCTTAGTCATGTCCGACTCTTTGCACCCCCATAGACTGCAGCCCACCAGGCCCCTCCGTCCATGGGACTCTCCAGGCAAGAGCACTGGAGTGGGTTGCCATTTCCCTCTTCAAAAGGAACTATAGAAAGAAAGAAAGTGAAGTCGCTCAGTCGTGTCTGACTCTGCGACCCCATGGACTGTAGCCCATCAGGCTCCTCCATCCATGGAGTTCTCCGGGCAAGAGTACTGGAGTGGGTTGCCATTTCCTTCCCCATATGTGTATAGATGTACTGATATAAGCATTCCCCGACATCATTGGATGTCACACATATGAACAAGAATTCAGAAGCTGGCCTATGGAAATTGAATAGGATAACCAGTTTAAGATAATAAAAATCTGATAAGTCCTTCAAGGCAGCGATTTCAGATCAACACTGAGTGTCATCTGTCTTATACAATTGTGACTATAGGTGTTACCGCTTCTTCAAATGATAGGTGACCAACATATTCAATACCTTATGTGTTTAAAATTGATGAGGGATTAGATAAATGAAGACAGTTGTTTTTTTTTTTTGTTTTTTTTTGGCTCTGGATATTTCTTTAACATATTTTCTATGGATTGACTTGTGTAACCTCAAGCATTGTAAAAACCGTGGTCCTTATTTTAAAAAAAATAATGGACTAGAGTAAATTTTCTGCAGATTAAGGGGAGGGCATTCTGACATTCTATTGCTAATAGTGTGAATACTCTAGCTTGTATGACTTAAAAGGAACTCCTTGATTTTGAATATGTAAATTCTTAAATACAATGATTTGCCATTCATTGCTCTGGAGAAACTGATAAGGCAAGGAGTGCAGAAAAGAGGATAAGACAATTGAATTTGACTTTACAAAGATCATATTCTGAGGAAATTAGAAAATATTCATATTGCTGACAATAAAGTGAAAACTTAGAACTTATAAGGCATTTGTGTCTGAGATCTAGCAGAAGATGGGAGGTGAATAAACTTTCAAAATATTGTTTTGTCTTCAATGATGATATTGGTGGAATGTCCTAAGGTTACATGATTAAAGAAAGGTGAGTTAGAACTTAGATGTAGAGACAATAATTATTCAATGGGAATTAAAGAAATAGTTAAATAAGAGCAGAACTTCCATTAAGTTTTAATAATAGAGATGGGATAAAAGTTAAACATAAAAATGTAAAAAATATATCATTAAAGAAACTGTGTTAGATAGTGTGCCAAGGAAAATAGTGACAAATGTTATACACAGGAAAAGAATCATTGGATTTCATTATCAAATAATAAGTGGTACAAATCAGGATTCTACTCAGGTTCATCTGAAAAACTATTCCATTTACACTTAACTGTATTCTTTAGAGTATGTAATCCAGTGATTGAATATTTAGAGATAAGAGTAGTACTGGTTTGTTAAGGGATTAAATGAGAAAACATGTTGTAATTCTTTGTATTAAAATAAATTAAAGAGATTTACAATTATAAATTGATCAAGGATATTGATAGAAATGTTTCAAATGACTCAAAAACTGAGTCTTCAGCGTGTGGTAGCATGAAATTAAAAGACACTTACTCCTTGGAAGGAAAGTTATGACCAACCTAGACAGCATATATAAAAGCAGAGACGTTACTTTGTCAACAAAGGTCTGTCTAGTCAAGGCTATCGTTTTTCCAGTGGTCATGTATGGATTTGAGAGTTGGACCTTAAAGAAAGCTGAGCGCCGAAGAATGGATGCTTCTGAACTGTGGTGTTGGAGAAAACTCTTGAGAGTCCCTTAGACTGCAAGGAGATCCAACCAATCCATCCTAAAGGAGGTTGGATAGCATCACCGACTCTTGGACCTGAGTTTGAGTGAACTCCGGGAGTTGGTGATGGACAGGGAGGCCTGGCGTGCTGCAGTCCATGGGGTTGCAAAGGGTCAGACACGACTGAGCGAGTGAGCTGGACTGGACTGGTAGCGTGCAAATTTCAATTAAAAAAAAAAGTGTTCAATGGGAAACAAAATGTACTTTAAAATGAGATATGTTGTTTTGGTTTATTTTCTCACTTCCAAATTCCCAGAAGTTTGTGAGTACCTTTGTCTTGGAGGCATATGTGGGGTTAGGCTGAAAGAAGAAATTATCAAACAGAGGTAAGCCCTTTCCTGGCTTTTGTTTTCTGAAACCTAAAATGTTAAGGGTTTCTGCTTAGATAATAGAGGTAACAGTTGAACTTGAGGATGAAAAGAGTCATTTAGTTTAGAAGGGGCCAGAGAGTTGGGGCATCTTGGAAGTAGTGTGGACGCTTACTCTCCTTGATTTCCCTGCTCCAGGGAGATGATCATATCTAAGAGAAAAATGCTGTGTGGTTATTTAAGGGAAAGTTACTTAGTGCTCACAGCACTAGGATTCTCAGCCTCAGTAAGAAGCTTGATGCCCAAGTTTGGGAAACACCAGAGGGATGACAGCCTATCAAGAGACTGTGCTGTCTGGGACCACAGATTATTTAGAGATGAAGAATGTGCATGAAAACTAGAGAATCCACCCACCAAACATTCTTCTGGATATAAAAGATACTTTGGATCTTCTCAAGACTCCATAGGGAGGGAAGAAGTCTCAGGAGTGCATTAAACTGAAACTTTTCCTTCCTATATAGAGGAGTTTCAGAATAATATATATTTTTATTGCTATGTAAATAAATATTAGATTTGGAGTATACCTAACTGGAGTACTGTAATATTCATAACTTTTATAAAAAAGATAAATCCTGGGGAAAGACAAATCGTAGACCTTTATACTTTGACTTATTTCTAGCAAGCAATGAAAAACATGCAGTAGGGCTCTGAGGCGGAACAAACTGAAAGTCATTAAATATTTGTAATTACCTGCATCATAATGACAGCATCAGTGTGATGTGAGAAGTGATCAAGTTCTCTGTTTCTCAGCAAGCTCTTACACATAGTATGAAAATGGGAAAAGAAAGGCATGGGGATAGGCACACAGCATTAAAAGGAAAGTAGAGAAAGATTAATTCTGGAACAAAGACAGGAAATAGAGGAGACGAAAGCTTTGGTTTGTGAGCCCACCTTGGACTCCCTGGAGCCAGATATGGAAGAAGATATTCTACTGAGGGTAGCAAAGTTCATTGCTCTGGATCTGGCAGCCTTATCCAGACTGGGGAATGCTACCAATTCCTCATGCTTGTGTATTTCATTTTCCGTTGAAAGATTGATGATTACTTCTGCATTAGAGTGGGCGAAGTTTTTCACATATCTACCTCAGTAAGTCTGTTGGAGTCTGGCAACTTGCCTCAACTGGCAGCAAACAGGGAGGATATACCCCTCTGAAACTCTGTGGGTGGAAGAAAATTTTACTTGGCCTGTGTTTGCATTAGACAAGCCTAGTAACCACCACCTCTAGCTACAACCAAGAAGTTTGGGCTAGCAGCCAATTTTCAAGGTTAAACATAAATCTTTAAATATGATTTGATAAGAATATAATAATACCATACATTCTTTATCTGGGTGGTGTTTTTAACAAAGTGTGTCTGACCACGCAAACCAGTCAAACCAAACTACCAGGCATTACTTTCCTTATTTAGGCTGTGTAGATGGCAGAAAGAGTGATTCATTGTGAAGAGAAAGCACAAATATATAGAAAATTGTATGATAGTTGGTAGTACTTTTGAAGAAAGTCTGTGCTTTCTGCTAAAATTTTGCCAACAGTTTTGCAAACTGGAAGAAAAATTAGGGGAAGGTTATAGACTAGTGATTCTTGTTGGCACCCTGGTGAAATGGTATCAGAATATTAGAATTTATGTGGTGCTTATGGGTGAATACTGTGCAGTTCTGTAGATTGTGATTTCTCTGCCTAAATACTAATTAATATTCTAAAGTACAACTTATTAAAGTTTATTTAAAAGTACATTTTGTAAATTGTAAGTAAATAGTATTCATAAATGAAATTAATAATAAAACCCACAAATATGAATTCATTCATAATTATATTATTATAATATTTATTATAAATAATTTATCCATAAATAAAGTTGCATTATTTATTAAAGTATACTTAGGAGTCTAGTTCAGTATTCTAAAAAGAAAATTTGGTTCTAATTAACATACTCTGGGAGTTGGTGATGGACAGGAAGGCCTGGTGTGCTGCAATTCATGGGGTCGCAAAGAGTCAGACATGACTGAGCGACTGAACTGATCTGAACATTCAATAGTTGTTCAAAACTCTAAGGTGTACTCAAATAGACAGGTGGTTGAAATTTTAGGAAGGACTATTAATTAATCCTCAGCCTTGTTTTGATTTGCTTATAGTTTTCAATTGTTGTCATTCTTGTTTCCTATTAAAACATTATGCTTGCTTAATTTCATTTTCAATTTACCTTGTATTGTACCTTTCTTTAAACAACTTTGAGGAAAATAAATATCTCCATCAATAGAATTTTGACCTAAGATACTTTAACTAGTTTGCTTTGCATTTTGAACACTAATCTTCATATCTCTATTGGTAAGGATATATATGTTTGTGTGTGTGTGTGTGTATACATCCAAACGTTCACTGTATTAAATATCACTGACTTATTCTTCATTAGAATGTGAGAACTGGTAGGATAATGAACCTGAGGTCTTTTCCTCGCCTCAGTAAGAAACACTGAAATGTTTGAGAGTGGTAAAAAGTGATTTTTAAGTACATAGTAAGATACTGATACAAATACAATCTTGATGCTAAAGTGAAATCTAAATGAGCTAATGGAGAAAAAAGAAATGGATATAAGACTTTTTCTAAGTAAATTGTAATGTAGACATATTGGTCTTTTTTGTCTTGGTCTCTGGAGTCCTTTCCAGTTCTCACTCTCCTGCTGCTAGGAAACTGGAGCCTGTCCCTTTGGAAGGCACCCTCTCCCTCTGGCCATATACTTGTCCTACACACACTACATTCCCCTCCCTTCCCAACACACACACACACTACATTCCCCTCCCTTCCCAACACACACACACACACACACACGCACACACACACAACATCTTTAACATAGTCCATCAAACAATATTCAACTAGCCAAACTGTCAAATCATCCAGTAAGCCTTTAATTGTTTGGGATTATAGATCCTTCTAAATCTTAGTGATTTAGTGGAGCATTGTAAGTTACTGATATACTATCAACCAAACATGGAACTTTTTTCTAAAAAGAAAAATTGAAACATAAAATATAAGCGTGCAGTTGTGCCTCATCCAGTATTCAGTGTTGATATAACACTGGCAATCTTAGAAATCTGTGTGTCCATTCTACTACTGGAAAATGTTGTTAACATATAGTTCTCTTCTATAGTATTCACAGCAAAGGTAAGAGAGCCTGTTCATATGTCCCTAACAACTAGAAGTTCACGTTGTCCAACACTTGCCTCATTTTGACTCTTGCTGGCCCATCTGTTAATTTTTCCACTATGGTCTCTCTTTCCACCATTTCTTTTTATTTCTCTTGAACTGATCCAGGATAATTGAAAAAAAAAAGCCAAAGAAGAGTATCACACTGGATATACTACAGATTTAAGAAAGTCTAAAATACTTTCAAGAAAAATCAGTAGGTATTTGAAATTGGGAGAAAATTTTTGTCATTATAAAGGGCATGGTAAACATCACTGCACCCTGAGAGGATTAACCCAAAATGAATAGGACTAGGAACTGGGTTAGCCATGGTCCCAGGAATTTATCTTGGCTTCAGAGGTTTGGAAGAAAAAGGAACATTTGCCATCTAAGCAAACAGATATAGTTCCAAATGGATATGCTTCTTATAGAGCTTATTCTATTATGGTTCCCATTTCTGAACATTCCTAATGCCAAATGGGGTATGCAATGTACAATAAAATCACATCTCCAAACATTAATTTCAGGAGCAACAAATAATAACTAGGTTGTTGGATTTAGCAAAGTCAGCTAAGTTTCCTATTATTGTATTTATGATGCTAGTTCATTAATTTTTTCAACTGGTAGCCTTTATTAGCTGGCACCAAAGATTTAAGTGTGAGACTGTTTTTACCCAGTAGCCTAATTTTTCCTGTGAGTAATAAAAGGAAATGAAACCTCTGATTTTATTAATAAACATCTATTGTTCAAGGAAACCACTAAATCATGGCTTTGAAACCACATAGCTAATTTAACTATAAGGGAGTGAGATGAATGGTCTCCTATAGATGAGATATAAATGTTACGAAACTACATCATGAGACCCCTGCTGGCTTAAGGTTTGAGAAGCCCACCTTCACGGCTGAGGTTCAGAGAGACTTCTCTTAGAATACCAGCTCTACCTGTGGAGAGGCAGTATGTCCTTTCTGAAACTAATTAAACCTAAGTCTCAGTTTTCCCATGAACACAATGGAAATAAAGTACCTACCATACTGAGTTCTTGTGATAGTTAAAGAAACCAACACATGTTAAGTGCTTAGGACAAAGTATACATGTAGGCTCTTAGTATCCGGCACTTACGTTAACTGGAACTTCTGAACATAGTATAGCAGACAGCTTTCTCTCTCATCAGTGTTGCTTTCATGTCTTGCAACTAGATGGTCTCCTTCAAATCATACCAGTAAATATTCAGCAACCTGGGGTTTAGAAATGACTATATGTGCAGTTGCTCAAATGAAGAACAAACACTGCTTTCTATACAATATTATTATTGGCATGCTATCCACTGGATTTGTTCAAGCACTATAGTTCTCAATTATCTGTAATTAGAGTTTTAAATAAAAGTTGAATAAGGAAAGAAACAATATAAAGAATTGTCCACTTACATGTTTTAACCAGCCTGCCATTAAATGCCCATACAGTGTTGATATCTTCTACTAGGCAGTTATGTAAGGTCCTATTTCCAAGATATCTTATGAAGTCTTAGAAATATTTTATCAGTACTTTACAGAATTGTTTTTAGTAAAGTCTTCATTTTAAAAGGAACCTTCCCTCTGAAAGAGGAAAGAGAATACCACAATTTAAAGGTGATTTTTTAGGAGGAAAGATTAAACAGAAAAATGTAATGATTGAAGAATTTTGACCTAATAAATGGAGAAGGCAATGGCACCCCACTCCAGTACTCTTGCCTGGAAAATCCCATGGACAGAGGAGCCTGGTAGGCTGAAGTCCATGGGGTCCCTAAGAGTCGGACACGACTGGAAGACTTCACTTTCACTTTTCACTTTCATGCATTGGAGAAGGACATGGCAACCCGCTCCAGTGTTCTTGCCTGGAGAATCCCAGGGACGGTGGGGCCTGGTGGGCTGCCGTCTATGGGGTCGCACAGAGTCGGACACGACTGATGCGACTTAGCAGCAGCAGCAGCAGACCTAATGAAAATATAGAGGTGAAAGTACACTGACCAAGAAGTTTGAAACTAGAGTAGTATAATCACCATGACTGAGGATTTAGCTTGTGTTTCCTATTTTCCCTCTAGCTTAGCAAAAGGGCAGCATATTTGTAATTCTGAAGTCAAGACTATTTAGTGCATCATTTTACAGGCATGCAGGACAAGTCCAGGGAAATACATGATTCATCTGCTTAGAAAAAGAGCCATATTTAACCAATTTCCCCACCTCTATCCATTGATGTCATTTTCTTGTGCCAGAAGGGATTCATTTTACTGTTTTAGTTACAATAGAACTGTCTTAGCTTGTTGATTCCCCACAAGCATTTTTACACACATATATCACCTAAAATTTCTAGAGCCATTAAATCACAGACTTCCCATTACAAAGGAGCTTGTTAGGAGGATATGAGTTGGAACATTACCATATTGAGTAACCAAAAACACAGACTTGAGTTTGTATGAGTCTAGACACATATGCAGGCTCCCTGGAATCACAGAGAGGTATTTTAGTGCTTGCAACCCCTAACAGATTTGGCTTTTTATCTTGCCTAAGAAACGAAGAGAAACCTATTTAGTTTTATGCTATCACTGCCTTTGGAATAACACACTTAGTGTTTCAGAGGATCCATGTAAATTAATTGGCATATTTAAGATTGAGGTTTGTGAGGGGCTTTTTGTTTGTTTTTGTCTGACTTGTCTACATCACTTTATATCTATTTCTCTCATTATCTCCAAAATTAGTCCACCTATGTATTTTGTCAGTGCAAAACTATCAATAATAACAACTATCATTTACTGATCATAGACTATTTACAAGGAGCTTACACATTGTCTCCTATCAATCCTGCAAGTCGTATAGTTGGGAAAAACTGAGGCCTATATTAATATAGCAAGTAACCTTCTGAAAGTCTCAGGACTAGTTAAATTTTTATATTATCTCTCTCTTTTGTGGACTTTTAAGCCACAAAAGATTGTTGTTTAATATTCTCCATTATGTATCCAATTATTAATATGAATTTATAACTTAAAAACTTGGTAAATAGTTTTTGAGCATCTACTCTATACCAGTTATAGTGGCTTAGAAACAGATAAATTTCCACCTAAACCCTGCCCTTCTAGAGTTGACAGTGTAGTGAGAGGGCCAGATATTTCAGATGATTGTGAGATCAAGTAATTATCATGATAAGGATAAAATCTGAGTCAGGGACTAAAGGTCTGTATTTCTGTCTGTCTGCTGTTGCTGTTGTTCAGTCGCCCAGTTGTGTCCTACTCTTTGCGACCCCGTGGACTGCAGCAGTCCAGGCCTCTCTCCCTCACCATTTCCCAAAGTTTGCCCAAGTCATGTCCATTGCATCGGTGATGCCATGTCTGTCTTCTAGGGTGAATTATTATGTAATATTTCAGGTTAGGCTTTCAAAAATGTCATATTTTCCCCCATGGATTTTATTTTGCTCATCCAACTATTCAAACAGTACAAAGTTCTATCAACTATTCTATTACATATATAATGCACATGACTCATCTTATTATATACAAAATAGAACATAGGCATTAAAATATATACATATGTATACATATATATACACATATTCTATCTAATACACATGTGTTTGAATGTATTATAAAATCTTATATGCATAATAAAACCATATAACTAATTTATAAACATATATGCAAGCAAAAGGACATTGTTTTCTGTGTTAAACTATTTTAAACATAAGCTTTCAGACTTAATCTTCAGCATTCTCTTTTGATTTAAATTCTAGTCATTAAGAGCTGGACCCTGCCCCCGGCTGTCACTGATGGACTGCACGGCAGTCCTTGTCAAAAGCTAAGTCCTGCAGATACCACTGACTGTAGCAGTGAGATTATGCCAGGCTCTTCCATCCCCCTCTCCACAGACTCTCTTTTCTTTAACCTAGTCCTTCTGGGACCTCTTTTAGAGGATGTTTTTCCATGCGTTACCTTCTAAGAACACTCCTTGACAACATGGGAGGTTATATATTCCTTCTGACTTACAGAAAGCCACCTATCATTTTGTGTATTTTTGCCGCCATCACTAGAGATCTCATTGTGTGGGCTTACACCGGAGTTAGACTTTCAATTTCTCTGAAGGGTAGGCTTCATGGCTGCTCTGAATTATCCTGAATTTGCTGGCAGTACTGCATTAGTTGTCCAAAGTTCCCCTATCTGCTTAGAAGAGATCAAAGTTAAGCCAAAATCATTCCTTTCAGTAGTCTCCCATTACTATGTTGTTGCTGTTTCACTGGTCTCTGAGAGTGGCCTTTTAGATAAGCTAAGAGTAACCTCTGCTTCTGCCTTTCTTGAGCAGCGGAGAGGGACTGATGAAAAGAATCAGACTCAGTGCTGACTCTGGTTGAATCCAGTAGCATTTACCCTATGCAGCATTTACATTTTTCTTAGTATTATAGACTCTCATGGTCAAGTGTCAGTATCTGTTCATGCTGCTGTTGCTGCTAAGTCACTTCAGTCATGTCCAACTCTGTGTGACCCCATAGACGGCAGCCCACCAGGCTCCCCCGTCCCTGGGATTCTCCAGGCAAGAACACTGGAGTGGGTTGCCATTTCCTTCTCCAATGCAGGAAAATGAAAAGTGAAAGTGAAGTTGCTCCGTCGTGTCCGACTCTTAGCGACCCCATGGACTGCAGCCTACCAGGCTCCTCCGTCCATGGGATTTTCCAGGCAAGAATACTGGAGTGGGGTGCCATTGCCTTCTCCAGTATTTGTTCATAAATTCAACCAATGTTTACTGACCCCTACTGTGTGTGATGGGCACTTTGCTGGATACAGAAGGTAAAATAAGGAATTTGATAGAAATGATTCCTGCCTTCATGGTGTATAGAAACTTTCATTACAACCTTTATATAACTTTAAAGATTTTTTTTGAAAAGTCCTGTCAAGTCCTCCTCTCAAGAAAGTCAGTGTGACATATACAAATCCATGGTTTTTGACTCTAGTATTCTTTCTCACTAACCTAATGAGGTGCAGAAAATGCCAGCAACCTCCAAATAAATTGTTTGGAATCATTGTTAGAACGCTTTCCTAATGATCTGAGCATCTGCAAATACTCAGTCATCCCTTCATTAAGGGTCTACACATCTCATCTCCTTCCTTGAGCTGTCTTCTCCAGACATAACATGAACATGACCTCTGAATCATTTGCATACACATTTGCCAAATCTTTTCTTATAGAAAACAGTTTAAACCCCCTGTTTTATGCCATTTGTGGTATACAAAAAATTCATTCAAATCTAGATATAAAATAAATTCCATAACCACATAAACACATTCTTTTCATTTCAGTGTGATTCTAAAAGTTTATTGTGTTTCACATTTATCTATGAGCATACATTAAAAACTCATACACAATAGTTCTTGGCTGAGGTTAAGGAATTGACATCTTTATTTAAAATTTTTGCATTTTTACTGTAAATAGTCTATGGATAAACCCTTGAGAAATATTACTTTATGTCATACATCCCATAATTGTGGAGCTAGAATAGCTGGTAGGATATTAATGTTGACATCTACTTATTAAAGTATTACCTATTTTAGGATGATATATTTAGAATGGATATATGCCTTCTAGGGACGTAAAGTAAGGCAGAGTCTAAGGCAGAACTATTATTAGATATATTATGGCAATATATGTTCTTAGAAATATGTCTTTATAGTCTGTATTTGGTTATTTCCAATTCCAAGACCAGCAGTAGTAGTTGACAGCCCCACCACATAGTACTCAACATTAATCTACTGGATTCATGTTTAGATACAAATTCTACTAAGTGGATAATTTCATATCTAAAATGACATCCATGTCTCTTTATGCATCCCTTTATGCCAAAAAGTGTCAATAGAATAATTTAATTTGTTCTCCAACCACTTTCAAGACTAAAATTCACTTTAAATATGGAAAGAGTTTTTGTTGTTGTTGTTAAATGACAGATTAAATATGTACATTTGCTTTCAATTTCTCTCCAACAACTCATTAAGTGTGGATAAAACCAATGGAAAATTTGGTAGCCATGGCAATAGGAAAAGAGAGTGGCGTGGGGAACATGGGAGCAATGATTTTCAGAGGATGAGAGCAGACCTGGCTACAGTAACATTTGGGAGGCTGAAAACCACAGAGGTAATTCCTAATTTAGCAAAGCAAGAAAATTGGATCCTAATAGGAATAAAGAAGACTGAGGCTAAATTTAATCTACAGGGAAGACCCCAAAGGTTTGGCAACTGGCAGCAAAAGACTCTCTGAAATTGGGCTAAGTGTGAGGTCGGGAGGTAATATAGGTAGATCGCTTGGAATTCTGTTTAAGAAATAATTAAATAGATAAACAGCAAGGTCCTGCTTATAGTACAGGAAAATGTATTGTATACATTGTAATACCTATAATGAAAAAGAATCTGAAAATGTATGTATAACTGAGTCACTTTGCTGCACACCAGAAACTAACATAACATTGTAAATCAACTCTGCTTCAATAAAACAAAAAAGTAATTAGAACATCAGACTCTCCTCCCTTCTCTACAACCAGATGTCTACCACTTTGTATATCATCAGAAGAATTAAGGTTTATTACCTGTAAAGGATAAAGCAGAGACTTTCTGACTGGGGGATACCAGGCACAGTTGAGAGGGAGAATAAATCTTCTAAAAAATCTAGTGATAAAGAGAAATTTTACTAGAGCATGTTAAAATTCTAGCTCTCTTTCCCCCTGGGCTCTCGGAGCCTGGCACTAAGCTATACCTAACATAAAAAAATTTAAAGAATCTTTTGTGATGATCCTATACTTCTTTAGAAAGTTGCCAAACAAAACCACCCTGTGGGCCTATAGATGAAAAAAATATCACCTACCAAATTAGAACTTCTAATCAACTTTTTAATGTCCCAGTCTTATATGTGAGCAGACAGCCTTGAGTCTCAGCAGGTAGTTGAGGAAAGACTTTGATAAAGAAGCCAAATAGTTATTAAAAAAAAAAAAAGAGGTTATGCGAGGAAAACAGAGATTATGCAGAAGCAATACAACTAGGTAGACAAAAAAGAAATCCATTGACATCCTCAGAGAATAAGAGGACTTATGGCAGTCATGAGGCAACAAAGGAATACTATTTTTTAAACTTAGAGAAAAAAAGAACTTTCATGTTGAACAAGTGATAGTTGCATCAGTTGATGGGTTGGGCATATGATTAGGGAAATCTTGGTGAAAGGAAAACAGATAAATGGAGATACTTTCTCAGGAAGATACTACAGATGTGTTCTACTACCCAAATCAAAAAGTAAACCAAGAAAGTAAAAGTCTTGGGATCCAGGAAACCAGTCTTCAGTATAAAAGAGAAGGAATTAATCTTCAATAAAAGAAAGATGGCATGGAATTCCTAGGTGATTGTGAAGAGAGATTCCCCAAATAATATTTGTGTAGCTTATTTAGACCAGGTCAGATGGTGAGTTTTATTCAGGAAGGTAGAGTTTATTTTAATGTATTGAGAGAGTGATAATAACTGTGAAAAAGTTCTGAGATACAGCAGTGAGAAATCCATAGAAGAAACAACAGGAAGATAATTATTCCAGAGGTGGGAAATTATGAAATCATAATATACTATATGGTTCAGTTGTCAAAAATATATAGTTATAGTAATATAATAATGTAATAACCAAATACTGATTTAACAAGAGTAAAACTTCAATATACTGTAAGAGAGAGAACATGATGTATGCCTGTGCATGATGTAGGGTTCCTAAAGCAGGATGAGAGACAGATAATAATAGACATTTCTCCTAGAAGATACACACGTGTCCATTAAGCACATGAAAAGATGCTTGACTTGACACCATTAGTCATCAGGGAAATGCAAATTAAAACCACAATGAGATAATACTTCATACTCACTAGGATGGCAAGAATCAAAAAGTCAGAAAACAAGTGCTGGCAAGGATGCGGAGAAATCAGAACTCTCATACAGCACTAGTGGGAATACAAAATGGTGCAGCTGTGTTGGAAAACAGCTGCCAATACCACAAATGATTCAACAGAGAGTTGCCATATGACCCAGCATTTCTACTAGTATTAATATATACCCTAAAGAAATGACAGCGTATATCCACACAGAAATGAAAACATGTGTCCACACAGAAACTTGTACACAAATGTTTATAGTAGCATTATTCAGGAGCTAAAAGGTGGAAACATCCCCAAATGTCCATCAAAAGAAGAACAGATTAACTAAATGTGTTACGTCAGTACAATGGAGCAAAGTACGGATACATGCTACCTACCACGTGGATGAAGCTTGAAAACATCTTAGTAAAGAAAGCCAGTCACAAAAGTCCACATACTGTATGACTCCATTCATAAGGACATCCAGAATAGGGAAATTTACAGAGAAAGAAAATAGATTAGTGGTTGCTTAGGCTGGTGAGGTGAGATTAGGGGTAGGGGAGAATGTAGAGAGGTAGAGGGGTGATAGCTATAGGGCATGGATTTCTTTTTGAGTTAATGAAAATGTTCCAAACTTTACTATGGTGGTGGCTGTGTTTATCTGAGAATATACCAAAACCCGTTTTAACTATACACTTTAAATGGGTGAATTGTATGGTATATAAATTATATATCACTAAAACGGTGAACTTCTAGAAGTTCCAGCCTGATTTAGAAAAGGCAGAGGAACCAGAGATAAAATGGCCAACATCCATTGGATCACAGAAAAAGCAAGAGAATTCCAGGAAAACATCTACTTCTGCTTTACTGATTACACCAAAGCCTTTGTGTGGATCACAGCAAACTGTGGAAAATTCTTAAAGCGATGGGAATACCAGACCGCCTTACCTGCCTCCTGAGAAATCTGTATGCAGGTCAAGAAGCGACAGTTAGAACCGAATATGGAACAACAGACTGGTTCCAAATTGGGAAAGGAGTACATCATGGTTGTATATTGTCACCCTGCTTATTTAACTTATATGCAGAGTACCTCCTGCAAAATGTTGGGCTTGATGAAGTACAAGTTGGAATCAAGACTGCAGGGAGAAATATCAATAACCTCAGATACCCAGATGACACCACCCTTATGGCAGAAAGTGAAGAGGAACTTAAGAGCCTGTTGATGAAAGTGAAAGAGGAGAGTGAAAAATTTGCCTTAAAACTCAACATTCAAAAAAACCAAGATCAAGGCATCTGCTCCCATCACTTCATGGCAAATAGATGGGGAAACAATGGAAACAGTGACAGACTTTATTTTCTTGGGTTCCAAAATCACTGCAGATGGTGACTGCAGCCATGAAATTAAAAGATACTTGCTCCTTCAAAGAAAAGCTATGACAAACCTAGACAGCATATTAAAAAGCATATTAAAAAGCAGAAAAATTACTTTGCCAACAAAGGTCCATCTAGTCAAAGCTATGTTTTTTTTAGTAGTCATGTATGGATGTGAGAGTTGAACTTGAAGAAAGCTGAGCACCAAAGAATTGATGCTTTTGAACTGTGGTATTGGAGAACACTCTTGAGAGTCTGTTGAACTACAAGGAGATCCAGCAATTTGGTCCTAAAGGAAATCAGTCCTGAATACTTATTGGAAGGACTGATGCTGAAGCTGAAACTGCAATACTTTAGCCACCTGATACGAAGAGCTGACTCATTGGAAAAGACCCTGATGCTGGGAAAGATTGAAGGCAGGAGGAGAAGGGGACGGTAGAGGATGATGTGGCTGGATGGCATCACCAACTCAATGGACAATGGAGTTTGGGTGAACTCCAGGAGTTGGTGATGGACAGGGGTGCCTGGCGTCTGCAGTCCATGGAGTTGCAAAGAGTTGAACATGACTGAGTGACTGAACTGACTAACTGAAAACTGTTTAAAGAAAAATTAAGAAGCAGGAAAATGACCATATTATTTGGAGATTTGAAAATAAACCTTACAAAAGTTATAGCATAAACTGAAAAGTTATGGCATAAAAGTGATTCTCTGTAAGGCAGAGTTCCTCATCCAGGGCATGGTTAACACTGGGGACTGATCATTCTTTTTTGTGCAGTGCTATCCTCTGCATTGTGGAGTGTTTAAAAGCATCACTGACCTCTACCCAGTAGATGTCAATAGCAACCCTCTCTCCCCTCATTTGTGATAACCAAAAATGTCTCTAGACATTTTCAAATAGCCAGTGGAGATGGGATTGGGGGCTTGGTTTTCCTTAGATAAGACCACTGCTCTGGGAATTGGGAATTGGTGTAGGGGAGGGCTACAATGTGGAGGCATGGCTATTTTTCATGACACATACTGAATAAATGTTTGGTTATTTAAACTATGAACATGTATGTCTTAGTTCAGACTGCTATAACAGGAAACACAGGATAGATTGAGCAACAGAAATTTATTCATTTCTCACGGTTCTGGATGCAATTAAGATTTAGTTTCTGATTAGCACTCTCAGGCTTTTAGTTGTTTCCTTCTCTTTGTGTCCCCTTACGTGGGGAGAGGTAAGAGGGAGATCTCTCACTCTCTCTTCCTCTTCTTTTTTATATGCTATTAAAAAACTGATGTATAGTTTACTTACATGTTTCAGGTGTACAGCAAAATAATTCAGTTATATATGTATATACAAATATGGCTCAGTGGGTTAAAAATCCATTTGCAATGCAAGAGACACAGGTTTGATCCCTGAGTCAGGAATATCCCCTGGAGGAGAGCATGGCAACCCACTCCAGTATTCATGTCTGATGAATCCCATGGACAGAGAAGCATGACATGCTACAGTCCACAGAGTGGCAAAGGGTCAGACACAACTGAAGCTGAGCATGCACACATGCATACATATACATATCTATTATTTTTCAGATTCTTTTCCATGATAGGATATTACAAGATATTGAATTAGTTCCCTGTGCTATACAGTAGGTTCTTGATGTTTATATTCTTTTTCTTTTTTTTTTTATAAGGCTACCAATTCTACTGGGTTAAAGCCCACTCTTATCAGCTCTTCTTAACTTAATTACCTCCTAAAGGCTCTATCTCCAAATACAGTCACATCAGGGGTAAGAGTTTCAAAATATGATTTTATTCAAGGAAGGGGCAAAATTCAGTCTAAAGCAATGTATACTTCTGAATAAAATAGAAACTAAATACTGGATATTTTCACTGGAAACCTATGATAAAATTAGCCATTAAAGTATTTACTCTTACTGGAGATGTTATTAACTATATAGGAATACTGTTTTTCTCTTGTTTGGTTTTTGGATATTTATATTCACTTGGCTCTTAGGTGGCTTCCCAGGTGGCACTAGAGGTAAAGAACCCACCTGCCAAGGCAGGAGAAGAGGCAGGTTCAATCCCAGGGTTGGGAAGAACCCACTCCGATTTTCTTGCCTGGAGAATCGCATGGACAGAAGAGCATGGTGAGCTACAGTCCACAGGGTCGCAAAGAGTCAGACACGACTGAAGGGATGTAGCATGCATGCACATACATTCATTTGGCAATAATATTCCCAAATTACATTTGTGGCAGTTTTTTTAAACTATCTTAATATATCCAGTTATTAAGTAATTGTTTTATAAGCAAGATTTTTTGATTACTTGCTTTACTTGTTTTGTTTTCCTTTAAGTTGTCTTGGATATAAATATTTACCATATTTTTCAAACAATTCAAGAGAAAAAGTGACATATAAATGAAAGATTAATCATTCTTAAAGCACTTTCATATAGGACTGAAATATATAGGTGAAAGTGAAGGTTGCTCAGTCGAATCCAACTCTTTGCAACGCCATGGACTGTCCATGGAATTCTCCAGGTCAGAATACTGGAGTGGGTAGCCTTTCTCTTCTCCAGGGCATCTTCCCAACCAAGAGATCTAACCCAGTTCTCCTGCATTATTACATTATTTTTATAAATTGTTATTCAAAGCCCTAAATATGATATTAGTAACAGATAGTAGTTTTAATTCTAACCTAAGATGTTATCTTGGCAAACTAAAATTATTCAGTGTTGTGGTTACTTTCCTGTATGTTCAATCCTTTGAACAGAGGTTCAGTTTAAAGATTTTATTTGGTCAATTCATTTAAAAGAATCAAATCTTCTTAGAGTGATCAAAGCTTCATTTAGATTTTTAAAAAATTAATCTGGGTTTTACTATGTACATTCATCAAGATATTAAAAAAATGGAGTAGGTACTGTTGAAAGAATTACACCATTTATCAAGTTGACATTTTGGCTGCTTCACAAAAAAAGCAGATTCCATCACTGGTGTACATAGAGGCAAATTCAAGTCAAATCATTTCTTCCACTTGGGGATGTTTGATTAATGAGGTCCTGCTTGGTTTTATTAATCTTTCTGCATTCTTCACATCTCACTTTGACACATAACCACCTTTTGGAAACCACCTTTATTTACTTTATAATGCAGATTTAACCATAATTTAGGTTTAGAATTTTTTTTTTCTTTAGAAGTCTTTTCATAAAGTTTCATAAGCCTTATAGGACCTTTATTTGTAAGCTTATATACATTTATCTACTAAACTACATGTTGTGAAGATCTATTTTTTCTAACCTTGGTTAATAAAACCCACCTGGTGAATAAAATAAAACATTAAAATAATTAATTGAGACCTTTTGCTGCAAGCATATTTTTCTTACTATACCTTTTAGTATATGAAAAGATAATAGAGAAAAGGCTTTAAACGATAACATCAGAATAGTAAAGCATTAGTAATCATTCTCAAGGTCAACAAGTTTTTCAGTGCTATCTTTGAAGCAAGCATTTAGAATCCAAGTTGCCATTAAGAACTCTGTGGTTGCTATATTTACTTAAAGCAAAACATATTTGATATAGATGAACAGTGTAAATGTTTACTGTGTCAGTTTGATGAATGAATTAAGCATTACCTGCTGAAAAATAAAAGTAGCTTTTTTCTTTTTTTTTAAACTGGTCTGTTGACCACCTTTAATTTAATGGGCTTACTGTTTATGTACTGTCAAACCCAGCAGCTTCAGGCAGGAGGCATAGTTGATTCCCAGCACCACCTCTCCTTAGAGAGCAGAGGAAAGTCACTTTTTTAGATGGAGCCAGAATGCCCATGGAATACAGTCCAGAGTTATGAAACCCTCTGATGAGACTCAGGCAGGAGTCTTTAATCTAAAAATAGGAAGGAGGTTATAAATTCCAGCAGTTTCACAGTGAAAGAGAAGCAAAGGTTAAGTGTACATTTAGAGGATTCACAGGGAACATCAACTCTTGGAGCCTAGAAACACACAAGGAATAAGGCCTAATTTCATCCCTGCCTGATGCACTCTATTTTCAAACTTTCAGAACCCAGCTGGAGACTAGAAAAAGTGTCATTTCTACATGGAAATGGTTCATTATTGTCCCCCCCCCCCCTTTTCTAACCTATTTGCTTCTTACCCCAAATCCACCCCTCCTAGGGTAAAATACTTACTTTATACAAGGTGGGTAGGCCAAACTTTTTGTAAGTCAGGTAAAAAATTGCTAAAACTTTGTGGGTCACAAAGCCTCTGCCAGATTGGCTCAACTCTGTCATGGCTACAGAAAGCAGCAATAGACCATCCATTCAAAAGTAGGAAGGGTTGTATACCAATATCACTTTATTTACTCAAACAGGTGGTGAACCTGATTTGGTCCATGGGCCACAGTTTGCCAACTCCTGCTCTATATCAGTTGGTTATAAATTATGTTTAATAGAGGACTCATAAGGGCTTCCCTTGTGGCTCAGCTGGTAAAGAATCTGCCTGCAATGTGGCAGACCAGGGTTCGATCCCTGGGTTGGGAAGATTCCCCTGGAGAAGGGAACGGCTACCCACCGCAGTATTCTGGCCTGGAGAATTCCAAGGACTGTATAGTCCACGGGGTCATAAAGAATCGGACACGACTGAGAGACTTTCACTTAATAGTGTACACGATCAACTTTATAGATCTTATGATACAGGATTTAAACCGCAAATCACACAACCATTTTTTCTTTTTAATAAGGTGAACCCTGATCCTCAGGAACGGCTATTGGGGTAGCATTTCTGGTAGCGAATAGCAGTTCCCAAGTCTCCCAAGTTTTTGGATTAGCAGCAACAGGGATCAGCCACCAGCACGGTCTGGTCACACTGGATGAGGATATCTTTGCTCTCCTTGTTGGAAGACTCATCCATCAGTTTTTGGTGCTAAGCCACCAAGGCTTTGGAGATGCAGCGGCAGATGGTGTAAAACTGGACCGAGAGACCACTGCCCTTTACTTGCACATGCACGACCACGGCCCCCTCTCCCCGCTGCCGCGAGTGGTTTCTTGTTGCGCAGAAGCAGATCCAGTTCCAGTCAGTCGCTGCGCGGCAGCATTTGGGGCTCAGTTTGCGGCTTCTTGTTTCACCTCCGTGAGGTTTGCAGTGAGCCAGGTTTGCAGTGGCTCTTTTCTCGCCTCCGAAGATCTGCACAGACTACAGAGGGTCTTTGGGGCACACGGCTGCAGATATAAAGAGTTCCTCGCTGTGCGGCTCCACAACCAGTAAAGGCCAGTTTTAATAGATGCTTGTTTTTATTATTATTCAACATTGTTTTAAAAACTATGTGTAAAGCAGTAGGACAATAAACAAAATTATGAAATGCAATGATTGTAAATGAAAAGAGAACTATTATTTATAAATGGAAGGCCATATTTCTCAAAAATTAAAGCGGATCGCCTAAAAGCCCTTTAGAATGGTGGTTCCCAAAGTTTGATTTCCCACATGATAATCACCTGGGAAATGCCAAAAACAAACAAACAAAAACAACTTGATGCCTGGGTCTTACCCCCAAGAAATTGTGATTTAATTGGTCCAGCCATTGTTTTGTTTTAATATTAGATTAAAATAATCAGTGTGTATTGCATCTAGTAAGTATTGTTTTGTGAAACCTTGTTTTAGGACATGTGTTTGACATGAATGTGTCTAATGGATACAAAATGAAATCTGTTTACTTGTGGGTGTGTTCTGAAAACTTTGAAAGCTTCCCTGAATTGCCTGGCATAGAATTGAAGTGGGAGCTGTATTGTCTCCACTTGGAATATATTACATAGAACAATACTGAGTTGTTAATATCTCTTGAGGTGAAGAGAACTCCAGAGGCAAGAAGTCCTTTCAGAAATGAGTCATGGAAATTAGTGAGGAGAGTAAGCTCCTCTTCGGGACAGTGGCAGCAGGGAAGGACCTTTCCCAGCCTCAGTGCCTCCGCAGTCTGACAGAGTAGAGTAAGTCACTACTTTTCCTCCTCCTCCTCTTTAATTACGAAAATTCTCAGCTAAGGGGAGTAACAAAAGGGAAGGAGATTTCAGATGGAGGTAACTTCCATGTCGGGTGGAATAACCCTGGCTGAGGCACAGTTAGGAACAGAAACCACTCATCTCCCTGTCTTGTCTCAAGTGAAAGAGCTATGTGATGTTTAATTGTTCCTGTTCTCCTGCCTCAGGACCTTGCTTGTTTTCTTTCCACTTGCTTCAAACATAAATTTCAGTGAGAAAGGGGAGGTTCCCTTTTAGGTTGTAAATCCTAAGACTGTACATGATGCCTGAAGGAAATTCAGGTCGAGGGGCAGTTAGACATGTGCACAGGCAGGAAGTGGAAGGAAATGTATGAAAGGAATTGGTGGTAGCATAGCTAATGGGATTCTATTGGTATAGTGAAGCTATTTCTGTTTCAGGGATAGAGAAATCTTAGAGATCTATAGTGGGCAAATGAGAAGACCATGTGAAATTAATCCATTTACATTCGAGATTTAGTATTCATCTTCATTAAAGTTATAAGACAGATGTTCTAGTGAGAGTTCCTTACATTACATTTCCCACAAAGCAAGACTGTAGCTTCACATTTTTTATTTTTTTCAAATAGATCATAATTTCACCTAGATTTAATCTAAAAATGGAAAGGACTTTCAGGTTATTTATTTTCTTATTAAGCAGAAGTATTGAGAGTAAGATAGTCAAAACAACTTAAGAAATTGATCCCAGGTTTCAGGATTCCTGGTTAGAGTGTTTCCATCAAAGCAAACATCTCTTTCCTCATAAAGAGAAAGTTACACCTTACTGTATGTTATTATGCAGTCCATTCATGCACTGATTCATTCATCCTTTCAGAAATTTTTGAATTCATGTTTTGTGCCAGTCACTCTACTAAGTGCTTCTCTCTAAAAGTAGAATGAGTAGAAAGTTCATGCTCTAAATGGGGAGAGAGACATTAAATCACTTTGAGAATATTCAGTTCTGGAGAGGAAAGGAAGTTGAACACAAGTTTAATAAATTCTTATATCTGTCAATGTTCATTAAATATCCTGTTCTCTAGAGTGTAAGAATAGCTTTCTAGCTTCATTTTATGTCCTCAAAATGAAGTTTAAAAAGTCAAAGACTATAACAAGAAAAATAAGATGTGATAAAATGAAGAAACTTGACACGCTAAAAAGACCCCTAATATGTTTTCTTAAATGTTGTCTTAAATTTTTGCATTGAAATATCTCCTTCGAGATTTCCTTAATTTGTCCATGCTTTTACCCAGAAGAAATAGCAATCAGCAAACACAGGCTAATTTTTAAAAGTCACGTTTATCACGGATTGGTTTGAGAGCCAAAAGCCAAATGTCACATCTCCTGAGGATGCCCGTATGGAACAGTGGAATGCAAATATTTGTCTTGAAGTTATTTTTGTAGGTGCCAACCTTATGTCTTAAGGTGGTTCAAGTTAATCCAAGAGAAAACAAACATTTCTTTCCCCAACATTTTTACAATGAAAAAGAAAAAAAACATTTGATAAGTAAAAGATTTTGATATCTTTAAATGTATGCATTTTCATACTTAGTATTTGTTATAAATTAGAAAATAGAAGTAAATAAATCTCATATAAACATGAACAAAACTACAGATTTTTGAAGACATTGATATTAAGAATGTTCTAGTCAATAAGCATACACATACAATGACTTGTTTAAAACACAGTAGGATATGCAAGTGTTCTCAATTTGTTTGCTTCTTCTTTAATTTTCCTACAAAGCAGAAATAAATATTTGTACTGGAATAAACAAAATGATAGCATTAGATTCTTAATAATAAGTTTTAATATTAGGCACATATTAGGAGAAGCTGATTCTTATTTTTTTATTGATGTACTATATGTTAAAATAAAACTCTTCATGTAACAATAAATGCCAAGTTTCCTTTCTTTAAGAAAATCCTTGGTAATTTCAGGGAAAAATGTATATATGTATTTATAGACATATGTGTGAATCCAAAGTACAGTATAAATGTGAAATATATAATTTATAATAATATACCTAATTTAGTATGTATTTAATTTGAAACATATTTCTGCAGACACCTTGGATTCATTTTATGCTGATTAGAATGTTGAATTAAATACATATATTTAAGACATACATATATGTCTTGGAAATGGTTTTACATATGACAAATAAGACTTCCTCCTACTTTTTAATGGCTATATAGTGTTCCATCTTAAGGTATAGTATCAACTTTAGAACTCAGGAAAGAAATGAGAATAGAGTAATTAATGCATCACTGAGTGCACTGCATCAGTGAAATGGCAAAATATGCTGACCAAGAGAAAATGTGTGATTTCTCGAATTAATGTCATGTAAGCAAAATTGTTGAGGCAATGAAACTAAAACACAGAAGACTTAGAAGAAGGCATCAGTGAACCTCAGGGAGCACACCCCTCAGGCATCACCTGAGTATCAGTGAGCACACCCTCCCACCCCCAGTGCATTGAGATATGATCTACATGTCAAATAACTTCCAGATACATTTGTAGATTTCACTTAGGCAGCTGGGTGGTTCAGTTTTGTATAACAAAATTACTGTGTGACCCATCATTCTCCTTTTCAGTGGAATTATTATTAGTGCTTATATTTATACAAGATTCTTTTTCAGCATATTATTTGATTTCTTATAAAAACTCTAAAGTTAGAAAAAGTAGATTGTTGATGTTACAGAGAAGTTGAAGCTTGAAAGTTAGATGATGTGCCTAACACAGGGAAGATAACCAGGACTAGAAAAGTTCATCAAGAAAAATCTCAGTGTTTGTTGTAATACTTCCTCTCAGCCAATAAATAATACATTAAAAAATTTTACATTGTAAATATTTTTTACAATTCTTTTTTCTTCCATTGTCATACCATGGTTATTTTTATTTAGTGCCTTTTTTTCTTGTTAGTGCTGTTTTGAAAATTAGGAATACCAAAAAAGAAATGAGGTATTTCGATCTCTTTGAAAGACTGAGAAATCCATTTTGAATAGTACTCATTTACTTTCCAGTTAAAAATGGCAGTATTTTTGTGGAAGAGAAACAACTATCATATAATTATTATATTTATGAATACAAGATTTAGTAAATATTTAAAACATTTATCCAAAATAAATATTTAAAGCAGTTCACAAATAGGCATGAGACTTTTCACTTACAGTGATCCAAATTAATATGTATAATTGCTATGCTCTCTTGCTCATCTCTTGGGGATAATTAAAAGGAAAAAAAATGTAGGGAGGACAACTCCTGTGCCAAAAATTATACTGTGGAATAGTTTAGAGGCACAAAAATGACTTAGGGATGTGGAAATCAGGACTATACAAAGTAACTAGGATAACTAGGATCAATTCTACCAGAAAGCAATGAATGTAGTAGTGCAATGAAGTATAGGAGAGCATTTTGTAGAATGAAAGAGTCACCCTTTGTTTCTGTTATCTTTTGATAGAGTTGCATCACATTTATGCTTCATAAATAAATCTTATTTCTATTGTGTTCTCTGTGACATTGAACCATAACCCACTATATATCCATAACCCAGTATATTTTATGTCATCTGTAGGGTTTCTGTTCCAGTGGAACAGTATTTGGCACTTGGAATTAATAGTGGGGAGTATTACAGGTTGGATTCCCTGAGAACCAGACTCAGAGAGAGGTTTGCATGCAGGGAGTTTATTAGAGTGCTTTTTAGAGGGACACATATGGAAGGAGAGCGGGAAACCAAGAGTGGACTGTGACAGCAAGTTGGATGGAAATACTCTCTTAACTGTAGCCTCTGCCAGATGTGGGGGAAGCTCTGAGACTAGGATGATCCTTGAGTAGATCTGCATTCACCTCCAGGTGGGTCAGGCACAGGGTATAGGCTGTCTGAGGGGCTGGACCTCGGGCAAGTGGCTGTCTTTCTCTTTTCAGCTGAGACATTCCCTGGATGGGCTGATAGCTGAACCCTGTTGACAGCATACTCACCAGTGGTGGAAATAAACTCCCTTTGATCAAGAATATAATTTTCTAGTTATTTGAAGAGCTGCTGCTACTGGCAGTTATAAAATTCTTTAGTTACTATTTAAAACACTTACATTACATTCCAGTGACCACTATGTGAATGATCTGAAATACTCTACCAAAAAGATAACCTTTAATGAAGGTAGAATAGGCAACTTGAGTGCTCTTCTCTCCTCAGACATGTCTAGAAGATTTTTGTAAGGACACAGCACTCTCATTATCTAAAAAGTATTTACCTCTCCACTTGAGTGTATTTTTCACATTTTAAAACCCTTTACAGTATGATTCATTAAACAAAATTTAAAAGAGTCTGTGAAGCTAGAGAAGACTAATAAATCACTGCAGTTTCATTTGAATTTTATTGTAACTTCTTATCCTTATAATACTTTCTGAAAATTATTTACTTTGAAGATTTTTTAAAAGAACTTCGGAACTTAGTCATATCTTAATCATGGTAAATGGATATTTATTTTATGGGTCATATGGAGTTAGCAAAAATGTTGAAACAGTTAAAGATCTGAATAGGAGTAGCTTCTATAATGAGGTCTTGGAATTTATTCAGGTTTTTTTTTTTTTGGTTTTATAGATTATTGAATGAGTAATATGAAAATGAATAGTGAATTGAAAGGATTATGAAAAAAGTTTGGGTATAATATTTATCTATGCCAAATGTTGTGCTTTTATAATAATATCTTAGTTCATAGTTAGCAGCTTATTATTTCACCCATTTTCAAGGCCCAATCAGTGGTTCACTCCAGCTAGTCTTAAAGTATGTTCTTAGTTTCAACAAAGCTCCTATTTGATCCCTGATAATATTGTAGTGCAAGTCTGACTTCAGTGAAACAGATGAAAATGTTGGATATTATACACTTGTGATTTTTGATATTTAGTTTTTTCATCCTTCGAGGTTTTTTAAAATTTTGAAAATGCTTAAGAATTCCTTTGCTAAGTACTAGTTTTACAATGAATATTATAAAAAGACTATTTGTACTTTATTTATATTCCATATAAATTCCATATTTATATGTGAAAATATTCCATATTTTCCCTAACTTAGATGACAATTAGAGTATTACCATAGCAACTATGACAAAAACCATATGTAAGCATATAATTACATAAGTTCCATAAATATAAATTAGAGAGTCATTTTCATCATATGCATAGGCAGGAGTTAGAAGTTGTTTTTCTTTTAAAGGTCTCTGTCTCTTCACAACTTTTCTTTTTCTTTCTTTTTTAACCATTCACATCTATATTTACTCAATTTCTTTAGCAGAAAACTTAGGCTCAAGGTATAATCACTGTGTAAATGTTTTTATTATAATTACCACAAATGATATAGCTTGTATCTTCCCATCACTATTACCAAAAGTAAACAAATAAACTCATTGCTAGGACTGTGTAAATATTTATAATATATTTGATTTTGAGAAAAAATTATAATACAAATACTGTTTTAGCTCAAGAAATCATTGAAATTATTGGTCTTGGCTACCAACTAATATTGAACTGTAAATTTCAAGGGTGAAATATTTAGATCAAAATGCTGCTATTATATCTCTGGCACCTGTAGCTTTTCAGTGTTTAAGCACAAGTAGATGTGAATATATATTTCTGAGGCCCTTGGAGCTAGAATGTAGTTGTAATATTTTTTTTTAATTTTATTTAATTTTTATACTTTACATAATTGTATTAGTTTTGCCAAATATCAAAATGAATCCACCACAGGTATACATGTGCTCCCCATCCTGAACCCTCCTCCCTCCTCCCTCCCCATACCCTCCCTCTGGGTCGTCCCGGTGCACTAGCCCCAAGCATCCAGTATCGTGCATCGAACCTGGACTGGCATGATATTTTACATGTTTCAATGCCATTCTCCCAAATCTTCCCACCCTCTCCCTCTCCCACAGAGTCCATAAGACTGTTCTATACATCACTGTCTCTTTTGCTGTCTCGTACACAGGGTTATTGTTATCATCTTTCTAAATTCCATATATATGCATTAGTATACTGTATTGGTGTTTTTCCTTCTGGCTTACTTCACTCTGTATAACAGGCTCCAGTTTCATCCACCTCATTAGAACTGATTCAAATGTATTCTTTTTAATGGCTGAGTAATACTCCATTGTGTATATGTACCACTGCTTTCTTATCCATTCATCTGCTGATGGGCATCTAGGTTGCTTCCATGTCCTGGCTATTATAAACAGTGCTGCGATGAACATTGGGGTACACGTGTCTCTTTCCCTTCTGGTTTCCTCAGTGTGTATGCCCAGCAGTGGGATTGCTGGATCATAAGGCAGTTCTATTTCCAGTTTTTTAAGGAATCTCCACACTGTTCTCCATAGTGGCTGTACTAGTTTGCATTCCCACCAACAGTGTAGGAGGGTTCCCTTTTCTCCACACCCTCTCCAGCATTTATTATTTGTAGACTTTTGGATCGCAGCCATTCTGACTGGTGTGAAATGGTACCTCATAGTGGTTTTGATTTGCATTTCTCTGATAATGAGTGATGTTGAGCATCTTTTCATGTGTTTGTTAGCCATCTGTATGTCTTCTTTGGAGAAATGTCTATTTAGTTAGAATGTAGTTGTAATATTGATTCTTGAATGCCTGAGATAACTGGGCAATATAGGCAGAAGAAGGGAACTAAACATCATATACTCCATTGGATCAGGGTTTAAGGTAGGAGGGGTTTTATGAGTGTGGATCCCCTGGTACTCCTTTTCTCTCTTTGCCTAACTCACTCCCAAAAAAGAGCAAAGCACAAGCCTTGCAGACTGTTGGAGGTTGTATTAATTTTCTAGAGCTGCCTTAACAAAGTACCACAAACTGAGTTGCTGTAAACAATAGAAATTTATTCTCATAATTTTTGAGGCCAGAAGTGCAAAAACAAGATGTTGGCAGAGACATGGATTCCTCTGAAGGATTCAAGGAAGCATCCTTCCTTTCCTCTTCCTAGCATCTGGTGGTTGCTGACAGTCCTTGGCACTCCTTGGCTTGTATTCCTTGATTTCCATTCTTCTTCATTGTCACTTGACCTTCTCCCTTGCATCTCTGTGTTCAAATTTTCCTCCTCTTGTATGAATACTAATCATTGGATAAGAGCCCACCCTAATCCAGTATGACCTAATCTTGCCTTGACTGCATCTACAAAACCCAGTTTCCCAAATAAGGTCACTTTGGAAGCTGTCATACTTTAACTGCTGCGGCTGCTGCTAAGTCGCTTCAGTCGTGTCCTACTCTGTGTGACCCCACAGACGGCAGCCCACCAGGCTCCCCCATCCCTGGGATACTGCAAATGTTTAATTAAAAAATAGTCAAATATTGATAGCAGCGTATGTGCCTATATTTTCATCTGTTCCCCAGTCCTCCATAAAATCACCATAAAAGGATTTTAAAGGCACAAACTACTACACAAAAAAAGGGGACAGAAAATAATAACAACTCAATTTTGGAAAATGAATAGCACATGGGTTAGTGTAATTGAGTTGGCATAACCAAGAAAAGCAAATCCTAAGCCAAGAGAAGCACCAGTCAAGAAAAAAAAAAAAACAAAAACTGAGTCATAGCTTAGAATCCTCTGAAACATCAGGAATTGGAAGCATCAAGTATCTATGAAAGTGAAGGTGAAGACTGGTTTCAGAACTTTGGAAGTCTGTTTAATAAGCATTATATCCCAAGATCTCCTGTCTCATTCAGCATAACCCTGCCACTTCCTCTCCCATATCTCTGTAAAGATGGATTTTTTTTTTCCTCTGGAGTATGTGAAACAGAGCATCTCTGCACTGATGGAATGGACTGAAAACAGAGGAACCAGGTGAAAAGCTAAATAATTAGTAAGACCTGCAGTGTGCCGGTATATGTTCAACAATCAGCTCTCTACTTGATTTGTTGCATTTGCTGATTTCTGTGGTATGTATATCACCACCATGCTCAGTTTCAAGCTATCAACATGATTTTCCTCAATGTAAAGTTTCAGAAGATATGTATACACAGTCAGTCCTTCTGATTGAGGACTTATCATCTCCAGCGTACTACTGCTTGAAAAATGTCTTTCTTCTCTTAAGACTTTAGATTTCTGGCAGCCCTCCAGGGGCACACTTGGAATATTCTTCTTAAAGGAATATGACGAGTCTAAAGAAACATACTGATATTTGGCTTTCTCAAAGAAATGATCTACTGATCCTCTCCATAGCAAAGGTCTCAATTTGCAAGGCCTATTCATGTCTTAGCCTACCCATTCTTAAGCTCCCTCTTAAATGTAAACACTGAATTCAAGACCACTGGACAGCTGAGGAAAGCTTCTAAAATAAGTAGAGATAAAAAACAGTAACAAATAAAGGAACTTAGAGGGAACAGAATCTATGCTGAGAGAAAGAAAAGATCTTGATGAAGATCAGAGAAGATATTGTATCCATGGAACAGGATCAAGTACTGCTTTTAAAAGGGACAGAAAATAAAAAAACTCCTTGAATTTAAAATCTGAGATGAATAAAAATTGTAAAAGAAGTTTTGAAAATTAAAGGTGCAGAAATATCCTAGATGTAGAGTAAAAAAGAGAAGGTGCATGAAAAAAGTAAGTGAGATAACAAGAAAATTGGGGTCCAACTCAGAAGCTCAAAAAATAAGCATTGAAGAAAGACAAAATGAGATATGTACAAAAGAAATCATCAGTAAAGACACTGAAGAACATATCTTAGTAGTTAAATTATTTCTAGATTGAGAGGGTCCAGTACAATGGATAGAAACAAACGCATACCACAGCCGGTCTTCATAACTTTTTAGACCACTGGGGAAAAATAGAAGACTCTGTAAAGTTCCAGAGAAAATGAACAGATTATATGCTTTTCAGAGATTAGAAATGCTTTGCTCTTCATAGCTTCAATCCTAAAATCCAGGACGCAACAGAAAAATGCTTTCAAATTGCAGAGGAAAATGCTTTCCAACATTGAATTCCAAATCTAGCCAAAATATCAATCAATTTTAAAGGTTGAATACATTTTAGGCATGGAAGTTTTCAGTTAACATTGATACACCATTTCTTAAGAAACTGAAGATAAGCTCACCAAAACAGGAGCGTAAACCAAGTGAAAGAAAGTGAAAATGAAAGTCGCTCAGTTGTGTCCAACTCTTTGTGACCCCCATGGACTGTAGCCTGCCAAGCTCCTCTGTCCATGGAATTTTCCAGGCAAGAACACCAGACTGGGTAGCCATTTCCTTCTCCAGGGGATCTTCCCAACCCAGAAACTGAACCCAAGTCTCCCACATTGCAGGCAGATTCTTTACTGTCTGAGCCACCAGGGAAGCCCTGGTAAACTAACAAGAGTTAGTTAAATCTAGAAAGAAGCGATTCAAACCAGGAAGAAGTAAAAGAAATCCTTAGTGTAAGAGAGAGGGGCCATCTCACAATGAGAGTGTAACCAATGGGTACAGCCAATCCAAGAAGCTTGTGGGCAGAGGGTTCAAGAGAGACTTCTTTGGGGACAGTGAATCTGATGGACTACCAGATACAGCTGAAAGTACTGAAAGATAATTAAAATAGCTGGTGGAGGGTTGGAGTTTGGATTTGTGCTATGCATATAGAAAATAAAGCAAATAAAAAAAATCAGACATAGAATATTAAATCCAATGATTAAAGGAAGACCAGAAAGAAAAAAAAATATTCCTATTATGAATAACTATGTTCTAAGACAAACTTTAAAAAGTCCCAGTTATGTGTTGCATACAATGAATGACTGGATAAATTCAGAAAATAGAGCACCTGCTTCTAGGAATGTGGCATGGCCACTGCACAGACTGTATTCTCTGCATTCCTAGAAGTGCTAACTTGGTGAGTAATGAAACAACTTAGAATTGTTTTTTTTTCCTTTGACTAAGTGCTCAGAGATACCAGACATTGCTCAGCTTTTGGAACTTTAAGTCCAGATTTCCTAAAGATAGTTTTGACCCTTATATTTCATTCTAAGGTAGGTGATTTGAGAATGCTCTTTCTTTTAATATGCCTCAGCTACCTGATTCACAGAAAAGATTCACAGAAAATAAATGAATTAGAGATTCTGTAAATTTCTGTGCTAAAATGACTTCTCTGTTAAAGGAGAAGAAAAGCTATTCTTGTAAGTTACATAAGACAGAGGTGGCTAAGTATGAATCAGAAATGTAACTTTTTCACAAAGCTGTATTCTTCTCGTGCAAAGGCAATTTGGTTGGTTTACAAAGGTTATAAAATAATAGGTAACACTCTTTTATAATAGTTAACACACAAAAATAAGATGTTTTCATAGTTCTCTCAATGATTAAGCAAATATAATGTTCCTAATTATGGGATATTTAAATAAGATTTTAAATAATTTTCTCAAAAGAATAGCGTATGAATTATTTTTGATGTATGTTGTTTATTCACTCAGGTCTCAGGCAATGGAAATAAAGATAAGCCATACAGTTTGCACTCACAGTGGAATTTTTAGACTTGAAAAAATGCACCCATATTATTCCTTGTAATTTGATAAAATACTTTTGAAATCATACATATAATATAGGCACAGCAAAAGAAAATATACATGATGAAAGGCCTTAATGATATCATCGTTTATGGGAGCACTGAAGAAGAAAAATCCAAAGAGAATGATTGTCCAGAGAGGGTGAAGAACATCTAAGAAGGTACCAGGAAAATCAAGGACAGACAGAGTTCAAGATGGCAGAATGGCTCACCGGGAAAAATGCCACTGTGAGGGAAAAAATCATGACAGGAGAGCTGACAGTGAATTTGACAGGACAGAGGTATTGGATTATCTTCCAGAATAACACCTCCATGGATTGGTCAGGTTGAGACACAGTGTGGTGAACTTGTATATCCACAGGGACTATATTGGGTTTCACGTGGGATACTTTGTTATGGCACACAGGCTCAGTAGTTTCCATGCACAGGCTTAGTTGCCCTGCGGCATGTGGGATGTGGGATCTTGTTTTCCTGACCAGGGACTGAACCAGCACCCCCTGTATTGCACAGGTGATTCTTAACCACTAGACCCCTGGGGAGTTCCGTATTTGTGGGGATTTTTAAAGTACTAACCCTGTGAGTTTCCCTACCCCGAATCACTGCCCTCTTTGCTGTATCCTCTCCTCCTCAACTAAAAACCAGTTCTCTCCTGAGAACGTCCTTCTCTGTTTAATGCTGTGGTCAGGAAGATGGCGATCAGTTTTCTGAGTTTTCTTCCTGAGGTCAGGAAGGTGGTGGTTAGGCCTCTGAGTCCTTATTGCTGCTGCTAAGTCGCGTCAGTTGTGTCGGACTGTGTGCGACCTCATAGATGGCAGCCCACCAGGCTCCCCTCCCTGGGATTCTCCAGGCAAGAACAACGGAGTGGGTTGCCATTTCCTTCTCCAATGCAGGAAAGTGAAAAGTAAAAGTGAAATCGCTCAGTCATGTCTGACTCTTCGCGACCCCATGGACTGCAGCCGACCAGGCTCCCCCGTCCCATGGGATTTTCCAGGCAAGAATACTGGAGTGGGGTGCCATTGCCTTCTCCGGGTCCTTATTAGGACTGCTAATAAAGAAGAGGTGGAGCCACCCCGAGCCCATAGTGTGTACACTGAATAGGAAGCGTAGAGGCTCATTTCCTTCCTTGTGCTCCCTTTTGCTCTTTTTGCCACCACCATCTGCCAGCCTCCTGTCTGTTTCCTTGGATTTATCCCTTCTTTATGCTGGTGTTGCAGTTAACCTATGTTGTTCAAGTCTCTGTTACTAGTCATTCAAACAGTTCAACCTGACACTTACCCAACTTCCCAATTATTTTTCCATCAGTTCTGAGAAATGTGCTTTGTAGTTCATTGAGGATAACAGGAGTGTTAGGGGAAAAGGAGGAAACTGGGTGAAACAATGTGTTTCACACAGGCTAAACAAAGTTTAAAGCAAAAAATGCCTGGGTGAGATGGTGGACCAAAGGAATTGAGGAATTGAGTTTGAATTGCAAAAAAAAATAAGTTAGCTAGAAGGATGTCAATATAAAAGATGGTTAACATTTGACATCTCCTATTTATCCCTTTTGTATCCTTTTGATAGTGTGATAGGTGTTATCTCAAGGCTTTCTGAGGTTGCATTCTCCAGAAGACTCTAAGATAAATATTGGTGTGCAAGGGATTTGTTAAAGAGGTGCTCACAGGGGAGACTGGTAAGGTTGAAAGAATCTGGATGAGGAAGTGGGCGACATAAATGAGAGTAGCTTCAGCCTGATCCCACAGGGAAACTTTAGGTTCTGAATTAACCCCTAGAGGTATCCTGACCAAAGCAAGGGACCTGGGCTTTCATATCCACGCATGTGTCACATATTAGTCAATGGCTGACTGAGGAAATAAATTCTCAGGCATTTCTGATTCTCTGTTGTGTTGGTAAAACAGCTCCACTAGCTGAGGACAGTGATCTGAGGACAGAACAAAATGTTAGAAATAAGAGACAACAGAGTTAGAGGACAGAAAAATAAAGGAGAAAGTGATTTGAGGGGATATAAGTAGAACAGTAATAAGTATCTTTGGCTAAAATTATTGCTTAAGGTGGCATTGAAATTTAGGAGAAACATGATTTGTAATTTCCTAAGAATCAACCATGCTACATCTGTAAGACATTGAGTATTGCATCTTTATAATGTTTCTGTATAAATATCTTTGTAATACCTTTGTAGAAAACTTCTAATTTTTGCTTCTTTTCTGAGTATCATCCTGGCATTACTACATTAGGTAACATGTGGCTTACTTTTTTGTAAAGGTACCTTTTGTAGATTGATTGTGCACTCCCAACCCCAGATACATTCATCGAAGCCCTAACCCACAATGTGAGCATATTGGAGTAAGGAAGCCATTAACATTAACTGAAGTCATAAGGTTGGGGCCATGGTAGGATTAGCATCCTTAAAAGAAGAGACAGCAGACAGCTCACTTGTTCTCTGCTGTGTGAGGACACAGACATCAAGAAGGTGGCTCTCTTAAAGCCAGAAGAAGACCTTCACCAGGACACAATCAAACAGCACCTTGATCTTGTACATCCTAGCCTCTAGAACTGTGAGAAAGAAATGTCTCTTGTTTAAGCCACCAAGACTTTGGTGTTTTGTTATAGCAGCTAGAGAAGACTAATACATTACCACATGCCTGTACTCATCTTTCGGAGAAGGTGATGGCACGCACTCCAGTACTCTTGCCTGGAAAATCCCATGGACGGAGGAGCCTGGTGGGCTGCAGTCCATGGGGTCGCGAAGAGTCGGACATGACTGAGCGACTTCACTTTCACCTCTCACTTTCATGCATTGGAGAAGGAAATGGCAACCCACTCCAGTGTTCTTGCCTGGAGAATCCCAGGGACGGGAGAGCCTGGTGGGCTGCCATCTGTGGGGTCGCATAGAGTCAGACACGACTGAAGCGACTTACCAGCACCAGCCAGTACTCATCTATAAACATGTTTTATTTTCTTTAGGGAAAAGTAAAATTAAAAACAAAATTCCAGAGAGAATGTTTCCCCTTTTAACACCATCTTCTCCCTAACTAATGACCAATAGTGCAATTTCTTAGTTGTGTATAGGTAATTTTCATATATTCATTGTTAAAAATCGTGCCTCTTTAGGATAGAATTGTGCCTAAATTTGCTCTTGGATCTTTCCAGGCTGAACCAGGTAAAAGTGTTCTTTGCATGTTTAGAGAGTCAGAACCTGCACCTGGCAGATGGCAGAGATGGGTATCCAAGACCCACAGGAAGGACTATGATTTGAAATGAAAATGTTCCTTGGCAAGAACGGCTACATAGGTCTCTATAAAACTTCCTCTGCCCTTTTTGTGCATTTCTATACAGGTGCTTCCCAGAACAGGACCAAAGTATCTATTAACTGCTGTGAAAACCCTCTGTTTACATGCCTGCTGCAGAAGAAGTGGGGAACCCTGTTGCAGATGTCACATTCATTCCACACCGAAAGGCCCCATCCTCCCAGAGCCCCACACAGCAGAGCAAGAGAGCTTGCTGTTGGAAGCTGGCCAGCAAGACCTGGCAGCACTCCAGCTTCTTTTCCAGGGAGGGTGTCTATAACTCGCCAGGCACAAAGAATTTCAATTTGCCAATCTGCAGTGATGGACAAGGCTAAGTTTGGCTTTAAATTATCTTTGAGTGGCTGTGTGTTTACATGGACTCATCAGTAACTACTATCCTATCTGTCCCCTAAACAGTATTTGAATTGGAAATGCTAAATTTGTGTCTTTTTTTCTTAAATGAAATAGAGGTTAGCAATCCAGTACAGATTTAGGTTTTGTTCCCCATGGAGTTTGCAGAGCCAGCTTGTAACTTGTTTTCACGTTCCTTACATTTTGCTCAGCCTCCCTCTGAACCCACACTTTTCGATTCATCTTATTTACGACTAGTAGAGTGACAGTGATGGGAGGTGTCAGAGAAATCAGATAAACTTTTGTGCTGGCTGATAAAGAGAGAAGAAAGTATAAATGGGAAAGGAAAAAAAAAATCACAAAAAACTGTCATTGATTCTGTTGCCAAACATTCTCTCCAAGGTCCTCTCATTGGTGAAGGAACTTGGTAAGTGAACTGGGAGCAGCTGTCTGGCCAGGCCCCTTCTTGCGATTCGCCTATCTCCTAATGAATGTAATTTTCTAACTGTACTCTCTCAGGCATAATTTAAGAGAAGAGTTGTAAGTGGTACTTAATAAATATTCAAATGCATGCAAGTTCTCTGGTGCAGAATGAGAAGCTTTTGCTACATAAAGAGATCAGGAGATTGCCTGAAAGAAGGTAACAGCCTAGCAGTGCCAATGCTAGAAAAATATTTTATTGGAAGTTTTCCTCAACTGTGGCTTACATGTTTATTCATCTTTTACACATTTATTGAGCACCAACCATTCAAAAAGATTTGGGGTTTATTGGCTAGTGTAGTGCTTAGCAGACTTGGACAGCTCAAATAGCCTGGTTCATGGCCCAGTTCTTTGGGCAAATTAGTTCACCTCACTATGCCTTGGTTTCCTCTTCTATGAAATGGCGATGATAAAAAAGATACACATCCATAGGCAAGTTGTATAGCTTGATTATGTCTAACACATGGTAGTAGCCTTTGATGGAATAGCTGTTGTTGCCACGTTTATGCAGATTCTATCCATGCAGAAATCAAAAAGATAAAGCTTCCAAGATTCTCATCGTTTGGTGGGATCTAAAGGAAATTCATGATGAAAACTCAGTGTACTAAGTGCTGTAAGAGAAGATACGTTCCAAATCTGTCCCACTCACAGTGGGGGTTCCCCTCTTCTGAGGAAAGGGAGATGATTTTAAGGACTTTATCTAGGAGACGAGGATGAGGTCTACAGAAAAGATACAAAGCCATGAGAAAATGCAGTACCTCCTAGGAATCTTACATGATTTAGCACATCTGCTGCTAGAGGAGTCACTGGGGTCATATTAGAGAATGAAGTTGGGGTTAGAGAAAGGGCCAGGCCATGCTTAAAAATGTCACTTTTTGTTGCAGGACATTAGTCAAGTCAGATTCTAGAAAGTTTGCTCGATTTAGGTCTAGTGAGAAAGATGTAATTGAGCTGATAATTCCTAAAGCCAAGGCAAGCTAGAAATTTATGAGGAAGAAGAATGGAGTGGAGGGTTTCGCTATGCTGTAAAGCAGAGAAATAGGCCCTGGTGGACAAAAGGTAAATTCAAGGCTTGTAGTGTAATAGAAAGAAGTGGGGAGCCTGTCTGAGAGGGAGGGCTGTGCTAGGATCTCTGGGCATCACTGAGGAAAGGAAGAAATGCAGAAGGACAGGGAACCATGAACATTGGGGTTCACTGAGATTTCCTGTTACACCATTATCCTCCATTTTTATGAATTATCATAGATTTCTGCTATTTTGTTGTTTTATATAAATTGTTTAACTCTATGATAATTCTATCAGCTAAGTGTTATATCTTTATTTTATAAAGAAACTGACACAAAATGATAATAAATGATTTGGTTAAGATCAAATACCTAGTAAGAAGGTGAGCTTAGACGTGAACTCAGGTCCGATTGATACCAAAAGCGATTTCTATAGAATCTTTCCGAACTGTGAACTTCTTTTTTGACTATATGTCCTCTTACCTCTTTCTAGTCCCGAGTTTCAACCGCTGGTACTACTGTCACTGTGGATTTCCTTGTACCTTTTCCTTTCCTTACCTGTGAGTTATATGTGCTCGCCCACCCGCTGTCTCTTATTTCTGGGCCAATGAACATATTTGGCAAAACTTACACTTGCTTGTTTATGTCCTCCAGTTTCAGTTGTATCCTTTCAGACCGTTTTCTATATGCATCTTGTCCATTCTGTGACCTATTCCCCATAAAATACCTCTCAAATGGAAACTGTAGTCCTGATGTACTAACTACAAGTCCATCCCCAACTCATAGATGTCATACTTCTTTCCTTTCATGAAGAAAACCAAGATCATCATGTGTACCTTTGGAAATTTTTATTTTTTTCTGTAGATTATCTCCTCCTTACAACCCCCTGTACTTTTATGTGCCTCTAATGGAAACAAGAGCTTTAGAGTTTCAAATCTTCTAATGAAATTAGCTCTAGTAATTCCCTTTCTCGCCCAGAATCCCCACATCATTTCCTACCACCGTGGTCCTCATTTATGACTTCCATATGAATGCATTCTCATTTACCCTAAAAATGTACCCACGCTTGCTCTCTTTCAAATTGCTTTTGCCTCAGTCCTCAGTGGTGGTTAAGAACTGGAAAAAGCTCATTTTCCATTGCAGGACAGGTATATGGGGTGAATGACCAACACCTGAAGTTGGCTCTCTAAAGGTACTTTTGTTTACATGTTGATCTCTTTTCCTCATCCCCTACTTTCCTTTTTCTATCCTCTGTTTATATCATTTCGTTATGCTAAGGTTTAACTCTCCTGCTCCCTAACCTTCACTCCATTATTCATGGTAAGTAAGGCAAGGTAATAGCTAGTTAAGAAAAATATTCTGTTGCCTTAGAAGTGGGTGGAGTGACAATGGATGGTGAAGTTAATATTTTTCACAGATAATGCTGAATTAGTATTTTTATTTATTCCTGGTTTGAAGGAGGCTAGCAAAAGCAGCATTTCCTAGAGTATAATTATAGTTAAGTCACAAAATATGAATAGTTTTTCTTCTTGAAAACTTTTGGGTAACTAAAGTTGATGTATTTAGAACAAGCCCTGGAAGCAGCAGTGCTTCATTTCCCGCTCTTCCTCCGCCTCTACAAAGCCAACTTGTATTTAGAGAACAGAATGCATAAAGGCCACGGAGCAGAGTCTTTCATGCTCTGTCTAGCATAAGGCAGCTGCAAAAACACATGATCTGGAGCATCAAGGCCATGGCTGAAGTCTTTCCTTGTCAATGCAGATGTTCAGCTTGAATGTATGTGCTTGTAGACCCTGAAAGGAATAGGGTTGCCCTGCTTTCAGAACACCAAAGATGTGTCTTTCATTCTGATACTGACAAGAGTATATTGAGCTTAGAGTTGTATTTCCTGAAGTAAAACTTTGTATCAAATGGATGCAGTATTCTGACAGTCACAAATTTCCTTTATATGTATAATGTGCTGTATGCTATATATATTCAAGACACGCGCTCAGGATGCCTGTGATTCTACATCCTTACTTTTATTGATAAATTTATTGTTGTTTAACTGGGAAGTACTATTAAGAATTAAACTCTCTCAAGTATGTCTGGCTTGTGTGATACAGTTAAAAACAATGTGGCAGGTTAAGAAACTATCAAATTTCTGCTATTGCTTAGACACCATTTTGTGCTCACTGAAGTTGAATAATTCAGATTCGGTGATGATATGTGGATACATTGGATTTAATGGCTATAATGTATTCTCTCTGTTCTGTGAATTTATGTCTCAGCAATGCCAAAAGCAAGAAAATCCTCTTCATGTTAAGATTACTATTTTTCTTATAATCTGAAAGATTTCAAATTTGTATTATCTTTATAATATAAAAATACTTTTCCCTAAATAATTTAACCTTAGTATGAATTTTTCCTAGAACAAACTATATTTATATTTTTATACCTCTGTCAGACAGTGCTTAATAGTTACTATACTTGTCTAAATGCCTGTTTAGAAAGAAATTATTTTTTCTTCAAAGGAAAAAATGGTTTTATTAGGAGGGAAACTCTGTGAAGCCTGGGCTTATGATAGTTTCATACATCTGTATACCCAGAAATTAGTGCTATGCATAAAATACTTAATGAGTAATTGCATTGACATGGGAAAAATTAATATATAGTTGATGGTAATATGTTATAGTAAAGTACCAATTTAATGATCAGGAAATGACTGACGACTATATATATAAAAGCTCAGTATTAGGGAGAAAAAAATATATTAAAACCAATTTTTTTAAATAGTCTAAGGGCCTTGCCATTCATTGCTGAGGTGACCTGACTTTCCTAGAGATAATAACTATTTCTGGTAATAAGTATTTCTGTAGTGAACTCTAAGGAGGAAGCAGATGGATTAGCAACCATGGTACAGGCAAAGCTTGAGCTTCCAGAAGTACTTTATGATGGGAGGATCATGTACAATAAAAATATCTCAAACTCTGCCCTCCTCCAAGCAGTAGAGGAAGGACGGCAGAGGAGGCAGTAGGTTATAGAAATCAATATAATTTTCTGCTAGTTTTCTTAATAGTTTATACTAATATTTCAGATCATCTTTAATATAGAACAGTTCATGCTTAATGCTCCAAATGCCTTGTAACAAGCTTTGCTTGGAATTCAGGACAGTTCTTCTTTTCATAAGCAAAGCCCTTTATTGAGTTTAAAAAGTACCACACAAAGTAGAACACCTGCAGGGCAGAAGGCTGCCTGAGAGGCCCCTACCCCCTGCCTGGAGTACTGAGAAGGATAAGAAGATGAGGCGGAAGAGGGGAGGAGGCCTTGGGTGGCGGGGCTGGTACAAACTCATTGTTTCCCCCCTCCCATCTGACCAAGGCTGTTGCTGAGTTTAATTTAATCTCTTACTTGTCCTGGCAAGGACAAAGCACATTTCAATTAGTCAGGCTTTTGCTAGCAACAGTGGTTGTTGTTTCAAGGGGGAAGAGAAAATATTAGGTGGGAAACAGAATTTTTTTTCAGTTTTTATTTACTGTGTACAGCATCTGTGGGAGAAGAGTGCATGCCTGTAGGCAGGTGAAGCATCTGAGTAAATATAATATTAAATCATTACGCAAAATAAGATTGATTTTTTTCCCGTTCCTGTTCCTGACTTTCCTGATGCCTTAAAAAAAAATCTTGAATAATGCAGGCGAAAGCAGCATATTTCCATGTAATTATTCACAGTTTGTTACAGAATGTCTGGTTAATGATGACTGTGTAAACCTAACTTTACTTTATTAATCTTTTTTCCTCCTTAGAATAAGAATAGGAATGTTTTTCTTCTGTTACAGCTAGGTGGTTTCCAAATGAAGACAGAAACAGAACCTAGATTGTGCATTAATCATGGTATCAGATCCACCAATACAATGTATTTTATATTTAAAGTAACCTTTGGTGTGGAGTTACCTTCGACAATGAAGTTTTTGTTATTTTTCTTCATTTTCAAGAAAACACAATCTTCAAGAGAAAAGTTAGAGTGGTAGGAATTTATTAAAGAAGCTTTAAATCCTGAATTTGAATGCTTGGTATATTTATACCAGAAATTTTCTGAAGATTTTGACAACCCAGTCAAAATAGTATGGCATTAATTTGAAACATATATATTTAGTGAATGATATTTTAAAACCTATTTTTGTAAGTTCTAAAAAGACAATGTGTATTGGTTTCCTAAAAGTGTATACCAAAGTCACCCTACTAAATCATTTCTCTTGTAATAGAAAGTGTATGTATATGTGTTTTTTAAAAAGAAGATCCTGTGATAGCTTTGCCATTAGCAGGAAAAGATAACCTGAATGTAGTCTCATAGACTTGTCATCCTGTGGCAAGTTCACCTTCACTATAAATGATGTAATTAAATTTATACAATTTTAAAATGTGTTTGTGCATTCAGCTTCAAACAATCATTGTATGAACTAATTTGAGAAAAAACATATACATTTTTTTCTTCTATCTTAAAACATTTATGGCATCTCTGTGCTGATTCTCCTGGGAACCCTGTGCAGAGCGTTTGGAAGCGCTGTGGGAAGGGGTAATTATGCTGTCCAGGGAATTTGTCAGGGAACAGAGCTGTGGGAGATTAAAGGAGATGTGATGGTTGCAGGGGTCACAGCCTTGATTTTGAGCCAAGACTCACTATCACTTTTTTAATTGAGTCTGAAAACTAGAAAGCTGTGATGTGGTAGCCACCTATTACCAGGGAGGACACAGCTAACTAATTGGAAATGAGTGAGTGTGGGGCTTAACTCCAAAAACAAAGAACCAGAACAATCAAATATGAATGGCCGTTCATTACAACAAATACTCTGATAAATAGAGACTTTCATATTGTAATCGATGTGTACCCTCTCTTTGCTATTTAAAAAAAAAAATAAACTCTTCACTGTCTGTATTTCAAAGCATAGGAATAGTTTAACCCCTATTCTAGCTTTAATCTTTATGTAAGAAACTGAGTGAAATGATTTGTTAGTTGTGAAGCTTTGAGTTCACATCACTTTTGTTTTTATCTATTAAATGAAGTTAAAAAAAGATACTGATAGTATTAATACATCATATTATGTGTGTTTCTGTATTACACCAAAATTTAAAAATAGATATAATTTACATCACACTGTCACATTCGAAGTACAGAAATAGCTTGTGTTAGGATATTTAAAATACCTTATTTACCTAATTTAGTACAATTGCCTTTGTAGGCTCTAAATCCTTTTCAGCACCTTGCTGGGCATATTCAGAACGAATTGCTAATTTCAAGCACTGTTTAATAAGGCTGTTTTATAATAGCAGAATAACTTACAGTTATAAAGAAATTTGACAAAGGTTTTATTCATTCTTGTTAAGCTTAAATTAATATTAAATACAAATATCTCTAAAAATAATTATCTGACTTTTTTTTTTCTGCTTCCTTTCTTGAGAACTTACAGAGTAGAAGAACAAAATGTAATGCCTTTTTGCATGTAAGGCTTCTCCCTTTGCCTCATCTTATCCAGTGTTTAGGAAAACAGTAAAATGAATGCAACTAATCCATAGCCTGTATTTCAAGACTTCTCTAGTCTCTGAGTCCTTATAAATGGAGCTCAGATCAAAAGCTTCAGCATAAGTAATTTCACAGTGTTCACATGGCTTCTTCAGGGTTGCCAGCCTGAGAGAGATGCTAAATGTACATCCCTGTTCAAAGACTATTCCTTTTTTGGTCCAGAAAGTGTATTTACTTCCTCCAAGCACACAATTTTGAGGGAGCAGCATAAGTAAGGATTTGGGAGGCCTAAAGAAATCAGTGTCTTGGATGATCACTTCAGTTAAATTAGCTATGGGAATCAAGTGAGTGAAAATGTTAGTCCTGGGAAATTTCTGGACAGATTTACTGTTATGGGCTAAAACAGTTTCTACCATACACTTTCCCATTTCATATACATGATATATACATAAGTTATATATATATATATATGCATATATATGTATATGAATATATTCATTTTTATCAGGTAAACAAATGAAACCAGGACCTTTATCCCATATACTGAGATAATACTAACATAGTATGTTTCTTCCTCAGAAAATACCTTTCATGTATTGTAACAACTAGAATGTGTGATCAGTTCAGTTCAGTCGCTCAGTCATGTCCAACTCTTTGCAACCCCATGGGTTGCAACAGGCTTCCTTGTCTGTCACCAACTCCCAAAGCTTGCTCAAACTCATGTCCATCAAGTCAGTCATGCCATCCAACCATCTCATCCTCTGTTGTCCCCTTCTCCTCCTGCCCTCAATCTTTCCCAGCATCAGGGTCTTTTCAAATGAGTTAGCTCTTCGCATGAGGTGGCCAAAGTATTGGAGTTTTCAGCTTCAACATCAGTCCTTCCAATGAACACCCAGGACTGATCTCCTTTAGGATGGACTGGTTGGATCTCCTTGCAGTCCAAGGGACTTTCAAGAGTCTTCTCCAATACCACAGTTCAAAAGCATCAATTCTTCTGTGCTCAGCTTTCTTTATAGTCCAGCTCTCACATCCATACATGACTACTGGAAAAACCATAGCTTTGACTGCACGGATCTTTGTTGGCAAAATAGTCTCTGCTTTTTAATATGCTGTCTAGGTTGGTCATAACTTTCCTTCCAAGGAGTAAGCGTCTTTTAATTTCATGGCTGCAGTCACCATCTGCAGTGATTTTGGAGCCCCCCAAAATAAAGTCTGACACTGTTTCCATTGTTTCCCCATTTATTTGCCATGAAGTGATGGGACAGGGTGCCATGATCTTATTTTCTGAATATTGAGTTTTAAGCCAACTTCTTCACTCTCCTCTTTCACATTCATCAAGAGTCTCTTTAGTTCTTCTTCACTTTCTGCCATAAGTGTGGTGTCATCTGTGTATCTGAGAGTATTGATATTTCTCCCAGCAATCATGATTCCAGTTTGTGCTTCATCCAGCCTGGCATTTCACATGATGTACTCTGCATATAAGTTTAATAAGCATGGTGACAATATGCAGCCTTGATGTAACCCTTTCCTGATTTGGAACCAGTCTGTTGTTCCATGTCCAATTTTAACTGTTGCTTCTTGACCTGCATATAGATTTCTCAGGAGCCAGGTAAGGTGGTCTGGTATTCCCATCTCTTGAAGAATTTTTCAACAGTTTGTTGTGATCCACACAGTCAAAGGCTTTGGCATAGTCAATAAAGCAGAAATAGATATTTCTCTGAAATTCTCTTGCTTTTTTGATGATCAAGTGGATGTTGGCAATATGATATCTGATTCCTCTGCCTTTTCTAAATCCAGCTCGAACATCCGGAAGTTCACAGTTCACATACTGTTAAAGCCTGACATGGAGAATTTTGAACATTACTTTGCTATCTTGTGAGATGAGTGCAGTTGTGCCCAGGACTGCTGCACCCAGAGCCTCTGCCCCTGCGGCAGGCCACTGCTGACCCATACCTCTGCAGGATACACTCAAACACTGAAAGGCATGTCTAGCTCAGTCTCTGTGGGGTCTTCTGGTGTGCACAAGGTTTTGTTTGACCCCTCTGAGCACATCTGGTGGGTATGGGGTTTGATTCTAAATGCGATTTCCTCTCTTCTACTGTCTTGCCGGGGCTTCTCCTTTGCCCTTGAATGTGGGGTATCCTTTTTTGGTGCGATCTGACATTCTCTTGTTGATGGTTGTTCAGCAGTGAGTTGTAATTTTGGAGTTCCCACAGGAGAAGATGAGCGCACGTCCTTATAGTCTGCTATCTTATAGTCTGTAATAGAATGTGTGATAGTCTTGTTTTAATGTTGCTGTTAGAAAAGAGAGGGACTTTCCCCTTGACCCTAAACTAACCTCCATAGACAAATGGAGATCTCGTGTTCTCTATCCTTAACCCTTAGAAGTGTCCATCTGCTGGTGGGCAGGGACTCTTTCATCTCAGACCTTTTAAAAATGCTCATTTGCTGAGTACAGAACTGCAGACATGAGTAACTGTGAGTGTTGTTTCAAACCCTTTTCCATGGAGAAGATGACATTAGAACTCTTTGACAGGTCTCTGTATCTTGGTGTCCTAAAACGCCTACTTTCTCTTTCACTGTAAAATAAATGCATTTAAGCCTAACCCAAAGAAAGAGTTTACCTCTAATATTGATAAACACTTCATAAAATGTCCCACCACATTTTTGCAGCACTTGAGCTAGGCAGGACCTGAAGTCTTTTATACTAGCTCAATTTCTTACCTCAGGGCCTTACAAACCTTACAGGTAACAAGAGACACATAGAATTTATTACAAAATCTGAGAGTTGAAAAACTGCTCAAGATCAAACCTGTAGACCTCAGTGCAGAAATTTATTTTTGTGTTTATTCACCTTTAATTTGTGATAAATCTGAGTTATGAAGCACCATCTTTTAACACTTTCTTCCAGCTCAAATATTCAGGGGTAGACTTTATTCAAAATTCATGATATCTTAAATATAATTATTTGAACCTTATACAAAATAGATTCATTACTTGAGAGGTGTCTTATGGAGCAGATAGAGGGCATACTGCTGCATGTCAGCTAATGGTGCCATTAAATATGTACTGCTGCTGCTGCTAAGTCGCTTCAATCGTGTCCAACTCCATATCGTGTGCGACCCCATAGACGGCAGCCCACCAGCCTACCCCGTCCCTGGGATTCTCCAGGCAAGAACACTGGAGTGGGTTGCCATTTCCTTCTCCAATGCAGGAAAGTGAAAAGTGAAAGTGAAGTCGCTCAGTCGTGTCCGACTCTTCGCCACCCCATGGGCTGCAGCCCACCAGGCTCCTCCGTCCATGGGATTTTCCAGGCAAGAGTACTGGAGTGGGGTGCCATTGCCTTCTCCAGACACACCTAAGAGCAGCCACATCTGCTTCGGTATCAGTGTATTAATACAGTGACATGATATTCAAGTAAGGTTTTTTTCTCACCCCTTCTTGGTCTTGTCTATAATATTAAGCAGCGACTGTTGACTTAGAATTGGATAATGACTGGAAAAGTTTGGCATCCTGGCAATTCTTTGTAACTAACCCCCAAGATTATAAAACCTTTGATTATGTGCCAATGTTCACATCTTATCTAATGGCTAATCTTCAGCAGAATCATTCTACAGCAGAATCATTCTACAGCAGAGGTTCTCTGGGGAGATTTTTAAAACATACCAATGCCAGACCAAATACACACCTCTCTCTTGGTGAGGGACCCAGGCATTAGACTTTTTTAGAGCTTCCAGGGGATTTCAGGGTGCAACCAAGGTGGAGAACCACTGTCCTAGAAGAAACAGAACCAGAATCAAAATCAGCATGAAGGAAACCCCCTTCCCCCACTGAACCCTGAATTTACCATAAAAAATAGTGTTTTTCTGTCAGTTTGATGGTTGCCAAAGTAAATTTTTGAACAAATTGCTTAGACTTTTGTGGCACTGTTGAGACACAGGTGTCATGGAGTGTGTGTGATTGCCTCCAGACAGCTAGGGCTAAAGTGAACAATTTAGTTAGTTCTGCACTCCATGTATTGGCAACATAACAAAGCTGTGTGCCTGGACGGAAACCTGGCTTGCTAGTGTGACACTAGGAACTTTGTATCGGTGTCAACCTCCACAGCCCCACTTCTCCCACACACCCTAACATTATGTTATCCTTTTTTTCCACATGAAAGACACCTCTTCTCTAGGTTCATCCAATGGTGTATTTATGCTTGACTCAGTTCTAGTGTTCAGACAAAGCTAAATTACTAGTTGACAAAGGTTTAAGGTATAATCCCTCCCAGAGGTTCTACAATTTTAATAAGGTCTCCTGAAAGCTGGAAATATCAAAGTTGTAAAACTTTAATGACAGTAGTAACTGGGAGAGGATTAAATAATTGGACTCAAAGGGCCCTCTTCATTACCCCTTTTCAAATTATACCACATAGGCAGCTTTGCTTGTTAGATTAGCCCCTCTGGAAAACATTAGGCTTCTGTTCATAGTAAGTTCAAAGAACTCACTATTACCCATTCAAAAAACAATTTTTGGTCCTTTTGGTTCCAAATATGATGTCTCCTTGGTCATATAAGTAGGGTATCAATTACACTAGAAATTAATTAATTATTATTTTATTCCAGGTAATTTGCCACTGAAACTCTGTGTGATAATTGATTGCCTTCAAAAATTTAATTTACTCCAGATAATTTATTATCAAAAAACACCTTATGAGATTCATATGTACTATGAATGTCAATGAATATTAAAGACAAGAATTAAGTAATTAATGAATTTTAAATGTTGCAGTTGACATTACAGGAGTTACAGCCTCTGTTAAGAATCTTGTCTTTGCCAAAGAAAATTGTGTTATCAATTAATCACTTAATTTTTATGCTCTTTAATGTTTTCACTATAACCATTTTAACAATTGGAATGCATTAATAATTTAGATAGAGTATATATGTTTTTATTTCTTGTGTGGAAAATGAGGAGGCTCTCTTGAGGGCTGAAATTGATAAGTTCTACAAAAGCAGGCTGGAACTCAATAGCTTTAAACACCTTATTAACGTATCTGTTACTTTATGTTATTTTTAGCAGTATGGACCGTATCCAAAATGATCACTTCTTGATGTTATTTACATCATTTTTAATTACCTTCTTTCTTGTTCTCTTTCCCCTGTTGCAAAGTGAGTGGAAATGTTGATGGGAAAGCTTTTACACCTCCTGCTTGCCTCTGCTTGCCACCTCCCCACTACATTCACATCCTTTAATTGTCCCCTTTCTCTTTCATACACATGCACACAGCTCTGTTTTATGGTGATGAATCCTAGCAGTCACTAGTGACAAGCGTTCTGAAAAACGGCATTATTATTTTAAAGGGTCTCTGCCAATAAGGGAGTTAACACATTGGCCCCTTCCAGTGGCAGAGGCTATCTCTGCCTTGTCATGGTAGGAAAAGAAAATTGACCTCCTGTTCCCAATTTTATGTGGAATTTTTTTTCCGAGATAGGAGCAGTGACCTTGCCAGAAGGATCCAAGTACATGTAAAATCATATTTGACTTGATGATGGATGGCCATTTACCTGGGTGCAAGCATCTGTTCTGATACAGTTGAGGACCTGGGGATAAGGCAGCTACATGTTAATGCATTTCATGCTTGCCTCCAGCTGGTAGGAATGATATTTTCAGAAATTCAGTTGGTTCTCAAAGGAGATGGTTCTATCATAAAATGTAGAAAAAGGAGCAAATCTTGGTCTACTAATGAATTACTTGTCTAGAGTTAATTTTATACTTTAACATTTCTCCAGTGAGTTCTATGAAAGACATTTTAATTTATCCCATAAAAATGTCTTCCAAGATTCCTATGCTTTTTCTTATTTATCATTCATACTCTTGTTCTCAGCATGTAGAGCAGTGTTCACATTTGCCAAGTTACTGGTTTCTTGAGTAATAAGGTTTGGGCTTAAGTGATTGCATTGTAATTTATAAAGGTTTTATCAAGTCTTTCAGTTTTTCTGATTGTAGCATGACCTAATTCATGTTTGCTCAGTAAGTGTGATATACCAGTATGAAACTCAAATGTATGTGATTTATTGCTTCTCCCTTATATTTAGAGTATATCAAAATTATAGGAAACAGATCATATAGCAATACATTTTTTGTTTTTTGTTTTTTTATCCATAGTAATACCCTTTTTTTGACACAAGAACTTAACAGATATGAAATTGTATCTTCAGTATTAATTTTTTTCTTTCCATACAGCTAGAAGTACTTCTACAGTTCTCATGATTTATCAGTTCAGTTCAGTCACTCAGTCATGTCCAACTCTTTGTAACCCCATGGACTGCAGCATGCCAGGCTTCCCTGTCCTTCACCAACTAAAAGCTAACAAAACTAAAAAATCCTAGAGAGCATCCTATGGACACTTCTAATTTATGGTTTCCTCAAGTGGAGACAATATAGTTTGTGATGTGATATAGTTTGTGAAACTACTGGGAACCTTAGTGATGATCCCATCCACCTCTCTCATTCCTGCAAATGGGGGAACCTAATCCCTTACGAATGGTATATTCGGTGATAAAGTTGGGAACGAAAATCAGATGTCTTGACTTATAATAATTTTTCTTTTTCAGAACATTAGCTCCTCTAACTGATTTGAATTTAAGAGGTATATTTTTTATCTGCTTCTGATCTCTGGGTCACATTGTTTTCTGTTTGTTGGTACTGGATTATGTGATGTAAACATGGCTGACATGAGAAGGCCTTTAGGATAAGTGAGACAAATTACAAGAAAAGGCTGAAAGGCTGAGGTATGGGTGGAAACACTGATGACCTCCAGAGTTGTCTATGACCACTTATTATGGATAAATATTATTTGAAAAATGTATGAAACATGGAGAACACCTGTAACATACTCCTCAGGGACTTATCTCGCTGACAGCTTATGACTTACTTGAGTCTGTGAAAAAACTGTATAATTATACAAACTCTTCTGTTATGGTCAAATACATAAAATAAGCAACATAATGTTATTAAATCCAGAGATACTGACCCTCAAATGGTGTGTGACTTTGGGAAGTTTTTAAGTTTCTGTGTGAGCTTGTTTCCTAACCTATAAAGTGGGAAGGGTTATCCATCTGTTGTTGGAGTGATATGAACGGCAAATGAAGTTACACAAAGTGGATACTTCGCACAGTACCTGGGACTCAAGAGCCTTTCTGTGAATGTGTTTCCCTTCCTTTCAACTTGCCAGAGAAATCACGTGTGGTCTTTTTAGGTACTGTGTGCCTTGTGACAGGTTATAGACAACAGTATTTTCTGGGCAGTGACTCAATGCTTATTGAAGATTGCTAGAAGGAAAGGAAAACAGAAGACTTTGTTAGCAGCTTAGTCACTAAGGTGACATTTTGTGAAAGAAAGTCATCAGTGAATTGTACACAAGCATGGGTTTGTCTTTCCTCTTCAATTTCTTTGAGTTAGCCACATCTGAAGAGAACCCACCTACCAAGGGGGCCTATTACCTATTAAGGAGATTCCGGTTCACATGGCAGCAGCTACAGTAATTGAGGGATGTAATTTAAGAGTAAATGACCTTTTAGTGGTTGTCTGGCATTTCCAAACCTATCAAATGATGGCCAATACACACAGCCTCATTTCTGTATCAAAATACATCTACCAATGATATTATTTTCTTGTCATAATGTGGATAGATTGTTTCCATTTAATTCATGCAATATTAAAAAATTATAAAGTTGCCTTTCATTCTGCCCAGATTTGAAATTCAGTTATTATTCTGTCCGTATTGAAACTATAAGGAAAATGTGATGTTAATAGAAAAAGTATCCAAATTATACAGTAGTCACTACTTTATGGTAATAAGTCAGTCTGGAAATGACATGTTTTTAAAGGTGCAAATGTTCAATGTGTCAGATTATCAGATTCCAAGCTCTTCAGACATCTGGAAGTCATTTTTTTTCTTAGAAGGAATGTTTTATGGGATTAAATTATATGGGTTGAGAGAAGGCTTTATTTTTATAAAGATGAGACTAAAGATCTTTATTAGAGGTCAGAAGAAGAGAATGCAGAGGGTGTTCAGCTGTGATGCTTTAACACCATGTCAAGTCACACACCTGTCTAAAACTTGACAACTCTGTTCTTATAAAAACAAGTACCAAATTAAATACTGAAAAGCTCATAAACATCCAGTATTTAAGAGTAGTAGCAAAAATGTTGAAAGAATGTTTGCCTGCTATTCTGCTACTTAAAATTTAAATTTCAGGGGTGAAATAGAGATAGTTTAGTATAACATATTTTAGATTGAGCTTATAAATAAATGGATGATAAAGAAATAAAGCACATTTTCTAAGGAAATATTCTCTTGCAAGTGGAGATGGATGTGGATTGAAAAAAGGAATAGAAGACCATCCCAAACTATTCTTGGTAGGAAAACAAGATTTGAACTTAAAATACAGAGTAGCTGTTTACACTGATCATAGTAATCATGTACTTGAAAATTTTCCCATTTCACTTGAAGCCTATATAAAAAGCCTAGAGAGTACATATGTCCACTTGACAGAATGTAATTAAGAAAGGCCTATTTCTATAGGGTAAATTACCATTCATACACTTTGCCAATAATTTATCAACATCAAAAGAAAGGAGAAAGAAACTCATATATATCGACCATCCATTAGGTTCTAAGAGTCGTTTGATTCTTATAGCAATGCTCCTAATTTGTTGTTATCCCCAATTCACACTTGAGAAAGTTGAGATTCAGAGAAGTTCATTAATTTCACATACATTTATCGAGTGTCTAGTAAACAAGTGGTTAGCATTGGCCTTGGCTCTAGGGCTATCACAGTGACCAAGATGGAAAATGTCACTCCTAGCATGGAACTTCCTGTCAGAGGAGAGAGAAAATATACAAGTTAAGAAAAATTCAAAACCAAGTAGCATGCATGCAGTATTAAAATAGTAAGAGGGAGTGATGCAGCTGGGGTTGTCAAGGTGGGAACTCCAGATTCCTTAGTCTGGGAAGACGTCACAGAGATAAAGTCCAAATGCAGGAAGAGCCACAGTGTGGAGGTCAGAGGGAGGCACGGAGCAGGTGGAAAGAAGAATCAAGGCAAAGCTCTAAAGCCTGGGCCCTGGAGCTTGGTGAGCAAGGGGAAAATGTAGCAGTATCCGGGATAATATTGCAATATTGGCAACCATACATAATGCCACAGTTGGAGTAAGGATTTAACCTAAGGACATTAAGAATTAATTAGAGAGTTTTATGTGGGGCAAGGAACATCACGACCCACTTAATAGTTTTAAAGAAATGGTCACTCTGGCTACTGTGAGATAAACCAATTGGCTGGTAAGAAAGAGTGGAAGCAGTTAGGAATCCCTTTCATTGGCCCAGCTGGGTAGTTATAGTGGAGATGTTGACAGATATGGAGGCATTCAGGGGAAGGACAATCAGGAGGAAGCCTACATTTTTGGCAAGATACAAAGAAGAGCTTACTGAGAGTGAAAGTCTGAGAGATGAGTTAGTTTATAGTTGAAAATCAAAAGTTTGTTCTTCACTTGCTCAATTGGAGAAGCTTGTTTGTTAGACTCCAGGAGAAAATAGCACATAGGCACTTGACTAAACCAGTATGAATTTGGAGGTCAGTACAGGGAATAAGAAATTGAGCATCATATTACTTTGAAGGATTTCAGATATCCAGTACTTGAACTGATATATGATGAAGTAAAAATACAATTCTGTTTTTAGCTACTTTACTTCTTTGTTGTTATATGATGGATTATTTATGAGAGAAAATATTATAGACCAAATATCAATAAACTTGTTGTTATAGAAACATATAGAACTTAACAAAACATAAGATAAAAATTGAGAGGTGGGGGAAATGGATGAATGTGTTCAAAAGGTACAATCTTCCAGTTATAAATAAATAGGTCATGGGGATGTAACGTGTGGCATGGTGTACTGTATCATGTTTCTTCAAGTTGCTTAGAGAGTAGGTCTTAAAAATTCTCATCACAAGAAAAAATAACTATTTAATATGATGGATATTAACTAAACTAATCATGGTAATCATTTCGCTATATATACATGTATCAAATCATTATGCTGCATACTTTAACAGTGTTACCTCTCACTTTTATCTCACTAGTATTGGGGGGAAAAGCCTATAAATGTTTATGCTATGTACTGGCATGTCATATTGGGCTTCCCTGGTGGCTCAGCTGGTAAAGAATCCACTGCAATTCAGGAGACCACGGTTGGATTCCTGGGTCAGGAAGATCTCCTGGAGAAGGGATAGGCTACCCACTTCAGTACTCTTCGGCTTACCTGGTGGCTCAGAGAGTAAAGAATCCACCTGCAATGTGGGAGACCTGGCTTTGATCCCTGGGTTGGGAAGATCCCCTGGAGGAGGGCATGGGAACCTACTCCAGTATTCTTGACTGGAGAATGCCCAAGGACAGAGGAGCCTAGCACATTACAGTATATGGGGGCACAAAGAGTCAGACACGACTGAGTGATGCAGCATAGCACAGCACAGCATGTCTAAAATGATCGATTGCAATATGAGAAATATGCATGATAGACATATTCAATTTCTTAGTGTGACTTAAATTCACTTAAACATGTATATTATAAGCAGTATGTTAGCTTTATAGCATAGAATATTTCTGAATTAAGATAATATTAAAATATATTTAGAATTTAATAGCTATTTACAATTGGGTATATGGTAGCCAACTTTGAAAATCAAAAGTGTCTTACAAATTGCGTTTTTTGGTGGGATGTAGACAGAACAGTGGAAATCAGGATTGTTAAGTGTGTTAGAAGAAATGAATTATGATGTAATATTCCTCATTTGTTTTAAACCTAATTCTAAAACAGAAAATAATGTAAATATATAGAACAGTTCATTTACTATTCAAGTTTTAAATATTAAATGATAACCAATCCATGCTGAAATGGCATAATCCAGAAAAAGTGGCTTTTCAGATATTACTATAAAATGAACACTATTTATACATGTCTAATATTTAGAAATAAGTAAATAAATGAAAACAAACTTTATTACCACAGATAATTTCATAGATTGTATGAAAATAATCTGAAACGAAGATGTTCAGTTGCTGATCAAACCTAGAGCACACTATTATAATACTAGGAGCACTTTGTTGGACTTTTGGAAATGTGTTTCTTTCACTGCTTCCTCGATAAGTTTTAAATCACTAACAGTATAAAAAAACGACATTACAGTATTTCACACATATTCTTGGCTTCATTAACTTCTGCTTTGATTGAACATTTAAAACATCTTGTAAAATATTTGTTACTTAGAATTTTTGAATTCTCATAAACGAGTGTCAAGTTAACAGGAGGGTCGAAAGCTCAGTTTTGAGTGAGTCATTTTTCCCTCCATGTGGAAGAAACTTTCTCATTGGCTAGTGTTCAATAAAAGCCTGACCATAAGTAAAAACTGACCTCCACAAAAGTGGCCTTGAGAAACTAAATGTTAAGTATAACATTTCTGATATTTTATAGTAGATAGTAAATTATTAAAAAGATATTATATGATGCCACTTAATATAACTCCTAATCTGTGTGTGAGAAAGGGTTGTGGATTTGGGACTCATCAGTGACTGGAAATAAGTGTTCAAAGAAAAACCAAATGAGTCAAAATAGATTCTACAGGGAGCCTCAAAAATGGAGCTATAGGAAAAGTATAGAGTAAGTGTGAAGGGGATTGAAGTCTGAAGAGGCCAAATGGAAAACATGACCCTGAAGCCAGGGAGAATGGATGAGAAAAAATCTGGATCAACTGTAGTGTCCTTAGGGAGGACAATTTCACAAAGGCCTCTGGCTATAGAACCACTGTCCCTTCCCAACAGTGGCACCTCCACTGTGGGCGAGGCTCCACACTTCTGTCCCACATGGCTCCCAGCTGAACAGCTCTGCCTAGGAGTTTGTTGACACCCAGTTCAGCCTCTGAGAGACTGAGCATGTTCCCTGATTCATAACTTTTTTTTTTTTTTGGTGAATTGTTAATGCCAAACTGGTTCAAAACACTAAATAATTAAGAATTAGGTTTATTTACTAAAGCAAAAATTTAACACATTAAAAATAACATGGTTGAAGCACACATTTCTACATGAAGAGCCTAGCCTCCTCTATCTTTCAACCAGGATGTCACAAAATATAAAACTTAACAGTTTTAACATTTCTTAAATTCAGATCTTGACTAAAAACTTAAGCTTGTGGAAAAATAGGCAATGGACATAAAGATGACAAAAAGTGAAAGTATTCTAAAATATGAAAGATGCTTAACTTCACCCATAAGAAAAACGTAAATTTAATTAGTATTTCCACAGTCAGATCTGCAAATATCCTAAATTTTAATGGCATATAATGACATACTGTTCTCTAGGTGACAGGGAATAGTCATTCTCACTTGCAGTGGTAGAATATTAAACTATAATTCCCATGGAGGCACATTGGCAGTATCTGTAAAAACAAACAAACAAAAAAAACTCCACTTCTAAAAATATTTCTTATAAATATATTTTCATGTGTGTGAATTGCCATATATTCATGTATATACATTGTAGTGCTATGTTTCAAATCACTTTTAAAAATTAAAGTATAGTTAATTTACAATGTTGTGTTAGTTTCAGATGTACAGCAAAGTGATTCAGTTAAATATATATATATATATGTTCTTTTACGTATTCTTTCTAGTATAGGTTTTTATGAGATATTGAAAGTAGTTCCCTGTGCTATATAGTACGTCCCTATCATTTATTTTAAATGTAGTAGTTTGTATCTATTAATCCTGAATTCTTAGTTTATCCCTCCTACCTTTATAGTTTTCCTGGTTTTGAACTCTAAAAAGTATTTTCTAAAAAAAAAAAAAGTGAACAGACCCTATTTTATCTAGTATGTTAGCTGAAAAAACTTACCTCTGAAATTAATTTATAGAAATAGAATGAAGAATGCCAAAATCTGATTTGTGTTATATAGATTACACTGATTTCTAATGTCCTTCTGACACCCCAGATATAGTACAGTACATAATGCAGAGCATTTCAGTACATACTGAATGTTGCATCAAAATGAATTACAATCTATTATCCCAATCCTAATCAGTTTAAATTGAGAAAAAGAAAAACTTTTACGTATTGTGTAAAATGTGATGCCTAGCTTTCTTTCATTTAATCTTTTAGGTCTCTACCTCTGCAGTACACCTTGTTTTGTTACTATCATTCTCACATGCTTATTAAAAAATAATTCTTCAAACCTCCTTTTATTCAAGTTTTGCCCCCTGCTGACAATTACGCACATCAAAAGCAATTGGTATTTTAAAGATAATTCCAGTCATACAATTGCTCTTAAAACCACTGAAGGCCTTTCCATTACACTTAGAATATCACATCCTGGTTATGAGGCCCCAGAGGAATGGCTGAATGGACACACTGCTCGCAGTTCAGGGTCCCTTTGCCCTATAGACTCAGCTTCAGAAGCTATTCACATAGCACTTGCTCCATTGACCTCCAATGAAATAAATTGTAACTCAACATTTAGGAGGCAATCACAATTGTTAAACTGTTGACTTTTAGATGGTAGCACTTTGTATTGTATGATTTTGTTCAATTTGGTGATTTAAATATGAGTACTCACACATATGTACAGTATACGCATGGACAATGATTCTGTGTCATCTTGTCCGCTGGTGATCTTGTGTTCCTGGCGTTCAGAGATCTGTAAGTCAGAATATCGTGTGTAATACTAAATGATGATGAGTTATATAATATAGGAACATAAGGAATCTTAAAATTCTGACACTGTTTTTTTCTTGACTGAGGAAATAAAAGGCTACTAGATGCCTAGGCCATTCATGTGTACTTTTGAACTCTTTTTGCTTTTGCTGGAAGCAGCATATGATTAAAAGTTGGAACACCACAGTGCCTGATTTGGACCTTTGACTTGTTAGAAAGATAGAAATCTAAAAGTTCAGAGGGTAGGTGAAAGGATGACCATAGTCCATTTGCTGGAAAGACCAATTAGTAAGCCCTGATTACACTTTAAAAAAGTTAATTGCTTATTTCTTTACAACTCTGTTTCAACATTATTATAAGCCATTAGTGAACATTGATCAGATCTGTCAAAATCATCAAAGCATGTTGTAAGAACGTTTCCTTTGGACTTGTTAAAAAGTTGAAGAGATTTCTAACCATTATTTATACATTTCATTTCCCTTAACAATGCTTACTTTGTGATTCAGCATTTTATTGTTGAATTAGCTTTAAGGCATTGAATAAAAGAATTGATTTGGAAAATAATGAAAAATTTTAAAGTCCTGGATCTCAAAAGTTACTGCTTTGCAGGTGACAGTGGTAGGAGTGTGCATTGAATAAGAAAATGCCCGTCCCTTGGAAATCTATTTTTTTGTTTGAAAACTGAAAAATATATCCTCTCTCCTCCCCCATCTTACACATGGATGTGTGGAATTTAAATATATTTTGACAAAGTGAAGAGAACTGTCTCTATAATATATTGAGGTCAGTGAGTTTTAAAACTGTTTCCCTTGCAGTTTTAAAAGAAGGACCATGAGAGGAAATGACTAAATCCTCTGCGTATATCTTCATTGACAGCTGATAATTAGCAGGCAGCCTAGCAATAATAATTAGTTCCCCCTTGAGAAAATTTCCGGATGAACCCTGAGTTGGTGCATCTCAGTTGTCTTGTTTCTTTGTCCACTGTCTCCCCCAAGTAATTCGTGTTATTTTTAGAGTAGGAAGAACTCAAGATGAGCTCCTTCCTTTTACCCGAGTCAGCACTGTCCATTATTTGCACTGTGTTTTCTGGAGATTACCTGCGATTAGAGTTTCTTTTGTCCTCCTCTTCCTGTATATTTTCTGATTCTTTCATCTAAGCAGCTTGCAGCAGTGCAGAGGGAAAAAGCAGTTAGCCATTGCTTGGTAAATACGCCGTGTCTGTGGACTATAATTTGGTGCTAAAACCACTATTATGACTTAAAATGCTGGCTCTAAAACTAAAAGGAGAAAATATTCTTAAAGAAGGAGGAAAGCTTCCTGCTTAAGGTTTTTGTTTTGTTTCCCTAAGTGTATACCAAAAAAGTATTTAATTCATTTGGAAACTATAGCAAGTGAAGTACAAAGATTTCAGGTTTTTAAACTAAAATATATAAAATTGAGGATGTCACCAATTCATAAAGCAACATGAAAAATTCAATAGTTATTTGAGAGAGTTTTTAAATACAAATGAAAGGTAATTAAAATTAAACTTGATATTAACCTGAGTTTTCTTGTTGTAAATGCTGTTGAATTATTTGAATTATGTCAATTCTAACAACTGAATATTGGGAAAACCTTCCATTTTATTTTATTATGAATAGGAGTCTCTGTAAAAAAATGTATTCAAGTTGAGAAATATTATAATCCCTTAATAGAATAGACTTTTCTGTGTTGTTATTGTTCAGTCCTAAGTTGTGTCTGACTCTTTGTGATCCCATGAACTGCAGCACATCAGGGTTTCCTGTGCTTCACTATCTCCCAGAGCTTGTTCAAACTCATGTCCATTGAGTCAGTGATGCCATCCAACCATCTCATCCTCTGTCGCCACCTTTTCCTCTTGCCCTCAGTCCTTCTCAGCATCAGGTTCTTTTCCAGTGAGTGGGCTCTTCACATCAGGAGGTCAAAGTATTGGAGCTTCAGCTTTAGCATCAATCCTTCTAGTGAATATTCAGGATTTATTTCCTTGAGAATTGACTGATCTCCTTGCTGTCCAACGGACTCTCAAGAGTCTTCTCCAGCCTCATATTTTGAAAGCATCAATTGTTTGGGGCTCAGCCTTCTTATGGTCCAACTCTCACATCCATACATGACTACTGGAAAAACCATAATTTTGACTGTCTGGACCTTTGTCAGCAAAGTGACGTCTCTGCTTTTTAATACGCTGTCTAGGTTTGTCATAGCTTTCTTTCAAGAAGCAAGAGCCTTAATTTCATGGCTACAGTCACTGTCCATTGTGCTTTTGGAGCTCAAGAAAATAAAGTCTGTCACTGTTTTCATTTTTCCCCCCTCTGTTTGCCATGAAGTGATGGGACCAGATGCCATCATCTTAGTTTTTTTTTTTTTTTCCCAACATTTTTGAATGTTGTGTTTTAAGCCAGACTTTTCCCTCTCCTCTTTCACCTTCATCAAGACGCTCTTTAGTTCCTCTTTAATTTCTGTCATTAGCATGGTATGATCTGCAAATCTGAGGTTGTTGGTATTTCTCATGGCAACCTTGATTCCAGCTTGTGAGTCATCCAGCCCAGCATTTTGGATGATGTACTCTGCATGTAAGTTAAATTAGCAGGGTGACAGTATACAGCCTTGATATACTCCTTTTCCTACTTTGAACCATTCCATTGTTCCATGTCCAGTTCTGTTTCTTCTTGTCCTGAAAACAGGTTTCTCAGGAGACAGGTAAGGTAGTCTGGTATTCCCATCTCCTTAAGAATTTTCTGCAGTTTGTTCTTAGTTCCTTCTGTAGGAAGTTTTAGATGTAATGGATTATGGAGTTCTTGTTTATAAGGAACAAACTTTTAACAAATCAAACCACCTTGATGGTGTTTGTCTCTGGGGAACAGAACTGAAGAAGACTAAGCTGTGTGCTGCACAGTGGTGATGGACACCGCATCTACCATGGATAATTAATAGCAAAGCTCTCCAGTCAACTTTCCTTATTTACATTTTGGCACCAGCAATGACCAAATAACCTTAGCTGTGTGCTGTGCTGTGCTTAGTTGCTTAGTCCTGTCTGACTCTTTGTGACCCCATGGATTGTAGCCCACCAGGCTCCTCTGTCCATGGGATTCTCCAGGCTAGAATACTAGTGGGTTTCCATGCCCTCATCCAGGTATCTGTGTTCTGAATCTCTTTAAAACCTGTCTTTTGCATTTGGGAAACAGGAATAGTTATAGGTCCTCCCTCTTACAAGTAAGTGCCACATGATTAAGTGAGATGTTTAGCCAAATATCTAGACAACTGTGATCCAGTCGAATTGAGACATAAAATTAACCATCACATCAGGCAGTGCTCTTAAGCAATTGATCTAGTTTTTCTCTTGTTTTTTAGTGACTTTGGATTTTTTTAGAAGCTTGGGGTCAATTTTGATATTCACTTTAACATTGTGTTGGATATTAGAGAATGACTTACATTTAATAAAATTTATTCCAGACCTCTCATTTTGTTTTTTATTTCCCAATATTTTAATATCCCTAAATATATATTTATTTGTTCAATTGAATATTTGCATGAGTCATCTCAGAGCCTTTTTGGAAAGAGGCAAGTAAAATAATCAAATAAAAGTAGAAAATTAGAGTTAGTATTAAAGCATAAATACGCACAACTTTTAAAAATGTTTGTGTTTAGAATTCCTCTGTGTTAGTCCAAATATATATCTAAAGTACAGACATTTACACATAGTAGATACTTTTGGCCTTCCCTGACTTAGAGCTCAAGATGTTGGAGAGTCCCAGACAGGAAGGAGGATTTGAGTCTCAGAGAGAATTAAGGATCACAATTGGGATTTATCTCTATGGAAGTGGACAATAAAAATATAAACCATTGAACTAATATGTTTTGGTTAGTACCTTGATTCTGAAATTTCTATTGATAAGCCTGAACTTGTTAGGAATCAGTCATCAGCACTATTCTGTTGTATTGGTCAAAGTAGAGAGTTACAGAAGCATTGAATGTCCACCCCTCATATAGGGAACATGTTTAAAGAAAACTACAGTCTATTTATTAGATCTTATATTAAAAAAAAATAACTTAGGAACTATCCCAAGAAGTGTCTTTATAAGTGAAATGAAATTTCTTAACTTACTGCCTAAGGCATGTACATCATATTCAATTTTATGTATCCAGACATATCTTGGCAGCACTTTTTCCTGAGGCAATATGAATGAATCAGAATAAATTAGATCAAAAATTCCTGATAACCTGAAAGTATTTCCTGACCCTATAATATTTTAAACATATGAAAAGTCATAAATTAATGTTTTAACTACTTCCCTTTGGGCAAGTTTAAATACGGGTCATGAGCTATTTAGAATTTTTCATTGATCACTCCATTTTTGAAGATGTCAAAAATATAGATTCAGCACTATACTTTGAAAGACTAAAAATATCTGTCTTTGGATTTGTATATTTTTAACAATGTCTTATCACCTCCATTTTAGAAATGCAATTTAGGCAAATAATAATTTAGAGGACAGAAGGGTGATTAACATGTGAGGAAACCAGTCTAAAGAGGTTAAGTGGTTATTCAAGGTTCCTCAGGTAATTAATGGCAAAGTCAAGACCAGAACCTGGCTCCTCAGCTTCTCAGCCTACAGGACTTTCATAATGGCATATACATCTGTTTTACGTTAATTCTCTCTTTCTCTCTCTCTCTTTTTTTTGGAGGGGGGATTTTTTTTTTTTTTTCATTGTAATAGTGTATGTAGGATAGTTTTCTCTTTCCCATTTATTCCCTGGGCACCTGAGTTTCTTCATAAGTCACTTAAAGGATGATAGTAATTCAAACTGTTACACTGTTGTTCTTTACCGTGGTGGAAAAAAAATCAATAACTATAAAGGCCATGAACAAGGAACTTGTGAAAATTTTGTAGTTGTTGGAATTTTTCCCTTTGCATTTCCCAAACTACACATCAACAGAAACATGAGTTCATCTTTGTTATCTCATGGGATAGACTTGGTCATGTAGATGGAGGATGGGTCCAAATAAAATCTGATATATTAAAAGAAAATAAGACTGGTGGATCTACATTCAGTTCAGTTCAGTTGCTCAGTTGTGTCTGACTCTTTGCGACCCCATGGACTGCAGCACGCCAGACTTCCCTGTCCATCACCAACTCCTGGAGCTTACTCAAACTCATGTCCATTGAGTTGGTGAAGCCATCAGTATTCACTGTTGGATATCACAATTGTATATCACTATTGGATCAGTAGTTAGTCTCTTATTATTATTGATTAAAAAATAGGAACTACCACCTTTACGCTATAAAAATTAGATATAATAAGTACTGCAGATGTTGGCAAGTCATAAAAACAAGTACAAGTTTTGATGTCTATATCTCTAGGTATATATGGAGGTAATGAGGCTGTAATGACTTCATTGGGAAAAAGCAAGGGCATTCCATCCTTACTGGAATTCACTTAACAGAGGGCCTCCTTTACTGGTGAGGCTGCCTCTCTTTCCAATTCATACTTTCAAAATTTGCAATGAGTACTCAACTGTGGCAATCTTTGGGGTAGGTTCCTCATGTTTGTTTCCTTTCATGACTTTCTCTCAGTTTCCAGCCAACTAAGTCTCCTAAACTCTGTACCTTACTGTTCTTGGTAAGTTTGTAGTTTGTAGAGATCTGTTAATTCTACTTAGCATATACCCATTCTTTGATCAGTTAAATATGTTCAGATAATGATTTCACCATGCTTAACACTTGAAGAATTTTAGAAATATATCAGAATAACTGGGGAGTTTTTTCTGCAAAATAGTTTCCTGATCAGACCGGATGTAACACCTTAAGTGATTACATATAAAGACAAGATATAATGGCAGTGGAGAACTTTGATTTATATTTTTGGTATGGTATTGAATTCCTAAAAAGTGCATCTCTTTCTGTGAATGCCTAGTAAGAAAGGAAAAGAATGTGATTCTACCTTGACAAAATTACGAAATAGGAAAAATTTGTCTTCCAGAATTCAAGAACCCTTAAATCTCTCAAATTCCTATTTTCATCCTCCCTAAATAAAGTACCTTATTATTTCCATCTCTCCCTAAAAAGTTTAAGTTCTTTATTTAGATGAATTGTCAAATGATTCAATATCACCAAGTTTTACCTTTATAAATGATACTTTGATGCTAGCAATATTGCTTGTTTTAAACTAAAGATTTAAGGTTAGCCCTATCCCATGAAATGCTGGAGATCAGTACTTTCAGAGTAGAGAAATAGAAGTTAATACATTCTTAATAGAGGGGAAAAATACTTCATTTCTCTTTTCTCAGAAATAGTGTAAGAGTGGACAAAATAATGTAGATCTGTCATATTTCATATTGCTATCTGGATTTGAGTGTTTTGGTTACCAGTATTTAACCTTCTCTGTCAGTTGCATTAGGAACAGATTTTTGGGAAATGAAGTTATCTGTTAACTTGTCAATATTTCCAAGCAGACTTCTTGGGAATTTTCAGCCTTCAGGGTTTTTCATATTGGAGTCATATTCTTTCTCACCCTCAAAGTCTCTCACATATCATTTAACAACCATAAGTAATAAACTGCCATATGCAGTGAAATAGCTTCAACAAACAAACAATACCATAGATTTGCCAGATTCTGACTTTCTGAAGTAAGTTCAGTCCAGTTCAGTTGCTCAGTTGTGTCTGACCCATTGTGACCCTAGGAACCGCAGCACACCAGGCCTCCCTGTCCATCACCAACTCCCAGAGTTCACCCAAACTCATGTCCATTGAGTCAGTGATGACATCCAACTATCTCATCCTCTGTCATCCCCTTCTCCTCCTTCCCTCAATCTTTCCCAGCATCAGGGTCTTTTCAAATGAGTCAGCTCTTCACATCAGGTGGCCAAAGCATTGGAGTTTCAGCTACAACATCAGTCCTTCCAATGAACAACCAGGACTGATCTCCTTTAGGAGGGACTGGTTGGATCTCCTTGTAGTCCCAGAGACTCTCAAGAGTCTTCTGCAACACCACAGTGCAAAAGCAGCAATTCTTCAGCGCTCAGCTTTCTTTATAGTCCAACTCTCACATCCATACATGACTACTGGAAAAACCATAGCCTTGACTAGACGGACCTTTGTGGACAATGTTTCTGCTTTTTAATATGCTGTCTAAGTTGGTCATAACTTTCCTTCCAAGGAGTAAGTGTCTTTTAATTTCATGGCTGCAATCACTATCTGCAGTGATTTTGGAGCCCCAAAAAATGAAGTCAGCCACTGTTTCCACTGTTTCCCCATCTATTTGCCATGAAGTGATGGCACCAGATGCCATGTCCTTAGTTTTCTGAATGTGGAGCTTTCAGCCAACTTTTTCACTCCCCTCTTTCACTTTCATCAATAGGCTCTTTAGTCCTTTTGAAGTAAGAGTAGTACATAAACAGTAGCCTAAATCACAGTTTTAGACAGTAGATCCCTGTCAGTTTTAACAGTTATTCCCTCTGTAGTGAATACTACCATGTTTTACTTTATTGCATTCACAGTCCTGATAGTTTCCAGACTTGGGTGATTTGATTCTGGACATGACTTTCAAAACCAGTTTCAAGTAGAAACATTTTTTCTGAATTGGTGTTCATCTGGAATTAAATGGACTTGTTTTGGGGATATTTATTTTAGAATTGGGATTTTTATTATACATAGAGAAGTAAATATAAAAGTCATAGTGGGGCTGGTGCATTGGGATGACCCAGAGGGATGGTATGGGGAAGGAGGAGGGAGGAGGGTTCAGGATGGGGAACACATGTATACCTGTGGCGGATTCATTTCAATATTTGGCAAAACTAATACAATATTGTAAAGTTTAAAAATAAAATAAAATTTAAAAAAATAGCTCAACTGGAAAAAAAAAGTCATAGTGGAATGACTTTTCTATGTGTGCTTTACACTAAAGTTTGTGAAAAATAATTCCATATTTAAAAGCATAGGCTATTGAAGTTGCTCAGTCGTGTCCAACTCTTTGCGACCCCATGGACTGTAGCCTATCAGGCTCCTCCATCCATGGAATTTTCCAGGCAAGAGTGCTGGAGTGGATTGCCATTTCCTTCTCCAGGGGATCTTCCTGACCCAGGAATCGAACCCGGGTCTCCCTCATTGCAGACACTTTACCATCTGAGCCACCAGGGAAGCCCTACTTTTCATATTAAGTTGTGTCAAAATTTTTCCATTCATAAACTTAAAAAAGATTTTAATTTGTGCACATTGTAACTTATTTCCATTATACTCTGTTTTTAAATGCTGAACAATTTTTTTTTGTTTTTAAAATTATAGTAGAACTATAATGTTGTATGAGTCTGTTTACAACATATTGATTTGATATCAAGTCATATCAAGAAATGACTATCCCTATAAGTTAATTAATATCCATCCCTTTACATGGTTAGAATATATACTATTTTAGCATCTTTCAAACACACAACCAAGTATTGACAGTGTATTATATATTTTTAATCTTTCTGAACAATAAATGTTATCATTTGTATTTATGATAAAATGAATGAATGTTAACTGCACAGTATAAATACATGTGAAAATAGAGCCATGAAAAATTGTTACAAAGGTATTTGTATTTTCTGTATTTAGAGTACATTTTGTTTTGCATTTCAGAGCTCTTGGATCTAAACAGAACATCAGTCTTTCATAGCCGTTTTGGATTTCTTAATCTCCAGACAATGCTACTGGATGAATATCAAGAGAGACTCTTCGTGGGAGGCAAGGATCTTGTATATTCCCTCAGCTTAGAACACATCAGCAGTGGCTATAGAGAGGTATGAAAGAGTAAACTATATTTCAGGAGAGAAAGAAAAGGAGTAAGGGAGAAATCTTAAATGGGTGTTACTTGGATTAGATTTTTCATTGTCTTGACCACATGAACATTCTGAGTGATAATATTATTGAAAGAAATCAAATACACATTAAAAATAAAATCATTTTGAGAAGATTTATAAATAATGCAGAATAAACTTTTCTAGCACACCACTGATCCCCAAATCCCCAGAAGACTTCTGATTGATGCATTGAAACTTTCTCTTGCCTAGCGGCCCTTGTACCACACCCACTCTCCTGACACCTAGGTTTGTATATTCTGATTTAAAGTCCCTTTGGGCTTTATTACTCCAAAAATCCTAGCCTGAAGAAATATGGATGTGTGAACTCTGTGTAGCTGACTCATGTATTTCTATTGGTAAGATCACTAATTCAGATGGATGCTCTTTAAACCTAAAGGATTAAAATATATTAAAACAGGCAAGCATTCAACTATTTTGAGAAGGTTAACTATAAGAAGAAAAATGGTTCTTATAATCTGTGCTTGTAGAGTTGAATTAATATGTTTCCAGAACTATATCAACCTTACATAAAACATTCAGATATATGTAGACTATAGCATTTTTTGGCATAAAGGTATATATTACATAATACATTTTCTTTATAATTTACTTGTATATTTTTATGTTTGTCAAAATGAACAATGTCCATATTTTTTAAAGTCATTTTAAAAAAATTATAAAAAGCAGAACACCTTCATCCCATCCAATTCCTAATCTCTAGAGAAAATAATTTAAAACTCTCGTATTTTCTGGTTCTTATCTCCATGTGTTGAAGTGACATTTGTGTACTGTTCTTTCTTGATATCACTATGCTATGCTATGCTATGCCAAGTCACTTCAGTCGTGTCTGACTCTGTGAGACCCCATAGATGGCAGCCCACCAGGCTCCCCCGTCCCTGGGATTCTCCAGGCAAGAACACCGGAGTGGGTTGCCATTTCCTTCTCCAATACAGGAAAGTGAAAAGTGAAAGTGAAGTCGCTCAGCCGTGTCCAAATCTTAGCGACCCCATGGACTGCAGCCCACCAGACTCCTCGGTCCATGGGATTTTCCAGGCAAGAGTACTGCAGTGGGGTGCCATTACCTTCTCCGTGATATCTCTAGTTTTAGACAATATCTGTTGACTTTCTGTAAATGAAGATGAAGATTTTTGCTTCCTTTTCTTGCAGTGACGTAGCTAAAATATCTGCACAATTTCAGCAGCAACCCCTACTCATCTGCCCTGTCATCTTCCTATTATAGCTGTACCACAATTTTTAGCTAAGTCTTAACTATATACATTATTATAATTAGGAAAATAGATCACACTTCTTCCCCCTCCCCCGATTAAATGTTTTCTCTTTTTTTTTATTTGCTTGGATTATTGTTTAATCACTAACTCATGTCCGATTATTTTGTGACTCCATGGACTGTAGCCCACCAGGCTCCTCTGTCCATGAAATTTCCCAGGCAAGAATACTGGAGCGAGTTGCCATTTCCTTCTCCAGGGGATCTTCCTGACGCAGGGATCGAATTCAGGTCTCCTGCACTGGCAGGCGGATTCTTTACCATTGAGCCACCAGGGAAGCCCAATATCTGTTCCATAAAATAATAAATAATGTAAATATCTTAGACGACATAATAGTTAAATAAATACCTAGAACTCACCGACCAACTCAAGAATGACATTATCACCATCCCCACTGCTTGTAGTTGCCTTTCGTTTCCTCCCTCTTTTCCTCCTGTGTCTCCTGCTACCTAGAAGCCATCACTCTGATGGATTTTTTGGTTTATTTATTTATTAATTTTAAATTTTAAAGAATTATTGTATCATAATGAGTGTTTCCCTATTACATTGTATTGTTTAGAGTTACTTGTTTTAAGCTATGTAAAAATGATACACAATTGTTTATTGTAGCCTACTGCTTTTTTGTTTTGTTTTAGTATTAGTTATTAGATTCAGTTGTGTTACTTGTGACTGTGCCTCCTTTGTTGTAGGGGTATGAAGATTGAATGAGGAACACAAGTTAGATTTTTAGTTTTTTTCCATATTGTATATTTAAGCAGCATATTGTTTTTGCATAACTTTTCCCATCTTTTAATTTACTGAGGTGTAATTTACAAATACAATTTGTAATTTACAAATACAGTTCCTGCTGATGGTGACTGTAGCCATGAAATTAAAGCAGACTTGCTCCTTGGAAGGAAAGCTATGACAAACCTAGACAGTATATTAAAAAGCAAAGAAAATCCTGGCTTTGCATTTGTAGTTGGGATTCTCTGGTGGCTCAGAGGGTAAAGTGTCTGCCTGCAATGCAGGGGATCTGGGTTCGATCCCTGGGTCAGGAAGATCCCCTGGAGAAGCAAATGGCAACCCACTCCAGTCCTCTTGCCTGGAAAATCCCATGGACAGAGAAGCTTGGTAGACTACAGTCCATGGGATCGACAAAGAGTCGGACATGACTGAGCGACTTCACTTCACTTCACTTGCATTTGTAGTACTCGGCAAATTCCTTAATCCCTTTATTCTTCTGCTTTGTCATTTGTTAAAGGGGACAAATATTAGGGTATTCCCTGAATATTAGGGTATTCACTGAAAAAAATCCGCACGTTAAGTGGACCTTCACAGTTTGAACCCATGTTGTTCAAGGATCAACTATAACAATCAGAACTTGTACTATTATATACACATTAGACTGATTTTTCCTGTGCAATTTTGAAATAGGTAAGAACTTACCATTTACTGGGCTTCCCTGGTATCTCAGAAGGTAAAGAGTCTGCTTGCAATGCAGGTATACCCAGGTTTGATCCCTGGGTCAGAAAGATCCCCTGGAGAAAGCAATGGCTACCTACTCCAGTATTCTTATCTGGGAAATCCCATGGACAGAGGAGCCTGGTGGGCTATAATCTATCGGGTCACAAAGAGTTGGACAGGACTGAGTGACTTTCATTACCATTTAATAAATTTACTGTTAGTTTTTTAGATACTGACTTTGCTTTATAAATTAATTCATTCATAGCATTTCCCAGACTATGTAATGATACTTTCACCCGGAAATTCTATTCCCTTGTATCTATGTCACATTCATAAAAGACCCTTGACCTTCACTCAAAAATGGAAGAGTCAATCCTGGTGATAACACTATAAAATTTCTACCCTTATTATTCCATTTGTTTTATTTCATGAAAGCCTCCTACCTGCCAGAAAAAAATTTCTTCTGCAGATTACTCTCTTGAAAAGTCTCTAAAATCCACAGATAACACGATACTTAGATTAAACTCTGATTTCATCAGGAACTTCCTAGAAATTTATTTAAACCTTTTTTTTTTCTTTGCACTTTTGTCTAAAGTCTTTTGGTGCAAAATGTTTTGGACTGAGCTAGAGGAAATCATTATTCAGGTGAAAATATTAAAGTATCTTGAGATTCTGATCATTATGTGACAATAGCAGAACGAGAAGGCAGTGGCACCCCACTCCAGTACTCTTGCCTGGAGAATCCCATGGATGGAGGAGCCTGGTAGGCTGTGGTCCATGGGGTCGCGAAGAGTCTGACATGACTGAGCGACTTTGCTTTCACTTTTCACTTTCACGCATTGGAGAAGGAAATGGCAACCCACTCCAGTGTTCTTGCCTGGAGAATCCCAGGGATGGTGGAGCCTGGTGGGCTGCTGTCTGTGGGGTCACACAGAGTCGGACACGACTGAAGTGACTTAGCAGCAGCAGCAGTATAGATAGAAGACTTGGAAAGAGAAAAACATGAGGAGGATATGGCAACACACTCAGTTCTTGCCTGGAGAATCTCATGAACAGAGGAATGTGGTGGGCTGCAGTCCATGGCATCACAAAGAGTCAGATATAACTGAAGCGACTGAGCATTTTATAAGACAATTAATTGAGTTATTAATTGCCTTGAACAGTGCCAGAAAATATGTAGTGTTATCCAAATATTTGCTATCATGGTTATTATCTAAATAAGACACAGAATTAGCACATGATTCTTGTGTGCTTCCATTTCTAAGTGAGGTATAAGAGTCCTACATATTAAAGACTATTCAACTAAGTTCTACAAATAGTCATGGAAATATGAATTACGCAGAAATGAATAAAACAGTCCCTACCCTAAAATATTTCTAGTGCAATGGAGAAGATACATACACATCTGTCATAGATAGCACAATTTGAAGAGAACTATAATAAAGGCCCAAATAAAATACTAAGAAAATATGCATAAACTGAGAGTTGGGGTTTCCTGGAGGAGATATAATTTAAAAGTGGACTTTGAATAGTAGTTGGGATTTTGATTCACACAGTTTGGTAGTGAGGAGAGGGAAGAAGCTGAGAAATTTTAGAGCAATTTGAAATAATGATTTGGCTGAAGTAGATAGGTGAGGTGGGGGCATGTGGGTGGGAACCGGGGAGAGTGATAGTTAAGGAAGGAAATATGGTTTAGACCAGATCCTGAAGAACATTGACTGCTGAGCTGTTGAAACTTAAGCAATGCAGGAGCCAGTGGGAGAGTCTGAGTATTACGTTATGTCTCAGTATAACATAATGAGAATGATAGTTTAGGGTGATTGCTTTAGCAGCAGCATGTTGGGTAAATGGAAAAAAGAGGAAAATAAGGCCATGAGGCCAGTAAGTAACAATTAGAACTTAAAACCAAGTTCATTTCTCTAAGAAGCCTAAGCTATTTGTACTACACCATAGAATCGAGAACCAGAATGCTACTTAGTGTGAACTGCGTCTCCCAAATCGGTCTTCAGCTTACCATTCAGATCGGATCAGATCAGATCAGTCACTCAGTCGTGTCCGACTCTTTGCGACCCCATGAACCGCAGCACACCAGGCCTCCGTGTCCATTACCAACTCCCGGAGTTCACCCAGACTCACGTCCATCGAGTCAGTGATGCCATCCAGCCATCTCATCCTCTGTCGTCCCCTTCTCCTCCTGCCCCCAATCCCTCCAGCATCAGAGTCTTTTCCAATGAGTCAACTCTTCGCATGAGGTGACCAAAGTACTGGAGTTTCAGCTTTAGCATCATTCCTTCCAAAGAAATCCCAGGGCTGATCTCCTTCAGAATGGACTGGTTGGATCTCCTTGCAGTCTAAGGGACTCTCAAGAGTCTTCTCTAACACCACAGCTCAAAAGCATCAATTCTTCAGTGCTCAGCCTTCTTCACAGTCCAACTCTCACATCCATACATGACCACAGGAAAAACCATAGCCTTGACTAGATGGGCCTTTGTTGGCCTTTTGTTGTCAGGGGTTTCTTTCCTCATGGTTCTTACTGCCTTTGCATCACTAGTGTTTCCTTTGCTGCGAAGTCACTTCAGTCGTGTCCGACTCTGTGTGACCCCATAGACGGCAGCCCACCAGGCTCCCCCGTCCCTGGGATTCTCCAGGCAAGACCACTGGACTGCATTGCCATTTCCTTCTCCAATGAATGAAAGTGAAGTCACTCAGTTATGTCCGACTCCTAGCGACCCCATGGACTGCAGCCCACCAGGTTCCTCCGTCCATGGGATTTTCTAGGCAAGAGTACTGGAGTGGGTTGCCATTGCCTTCTCCAGTGTTTCCTTTAGTGATGGTTAATAGACTAGTGAAACAGTTGTTGGTGACAGAAGCGGAGGAAAACCAATGACAAGATCAAGGAACTGTTTCCCCTTTGTTAATTTATGGCAAAGTTGAGAGTCCAAGGAGGCTCTGGTATTCAAAGACAGCACAGGGACTAGCTTGTCTGTTCTGTTGATATAGCCTCTTGCAATCTGTGCACATTTGAGAATTACCAAGTCTTCCTGAAAAATAAAGTTATTCTTGGGGACATAGCAATACTATATAGTTTGACATATAAAAATTTTTTTTCATTTCATTTTCTTTTCTTTTTTCATTTCATAAAGAAATCAAAAGTGGAAATGTTGATTTATTTAAGCTGTATTTTATAGGACTTCATGTGCTGTGCTTAGTTGCTCCTTCGTGTCCCACTCTTTGAGACCCCATGGACTGTAGCCCACCAGGCTCCTCTGTCCATGGGGATTCTCTAGAGAAGAATGGAATGGATTGCCATGCCCTCCTCCAGGGGATCTTCCCAACCCAGGGATTGAACCCAGGTCTCCCGCATTACAGGCAGATTCTTTACCATCTGAGGCACCAGGGAGGACTTCATCGGATATTCCATATTTAGTAATAAATTTTTGCTTTAACTTTTACCCATGGCTTTTCTGTTTCTAAATTTCACCTTTTTTTTTCTTCTAAAAGTATTCTTACCACTATTATTTAAAGCTAAAGTTGCACTACTTAATTTGGATATCTATAAATAAAGTTTAGTCACTTCTATTTGTAAAAATATTTATACTTTTCTCACTCAAGTTTATTGAATGAAAGGTGAAAAAAATTCTTCCATTTTAGAACTTCATTTTTTTTAAGTGTGAGAAAGGCATTAGAATATAATTTGCGTATAAAATGGCAAATGGTGTTTCACATTAATGATAGCAATTTAGTAGATTTCATCCATTAAAAAGGCCATTTGTTGTTCAGTCACTAAATTATGTCTAATTCTTTGTGACCCCGTGGATGGCAGCACACCAGGCTCCTCTATCCTCTGCTATCTCCCGGAGCTTGCTCAAATTCATGTCCATTGGGTCAGTGATGCTATCTAACCATCTCATGCTCTGCTGCCCCCTTCTCCTTTTGGCTTCAATCTCTCCCAACATCAGAGTTTTACCAGGCCAGAAATGTTTGTGTTATAATAATAGTGTTCTAATTCAAAAGCTTTTGATTATCAACATTTCAAGAACAAATTTCATCTGTAATGCAGAAGATTATAATTCTGGTTATAAAGTATTTGAATAATGACAGTCATTATAACTAATTATAAAAGGATAAACAGTAAGAGGGAAGTGTGACAGGTTAAAACTACCATTTATAAACCATTAAGTCTCTTTTAATGTGTTATATTCAAAACATATTTTCTTGATTTTAATGACCTTTGTAGGACCTTTAATTAAAATATGTGTTGATGGGCACTGGTACTATATATAGATGTAAAATATAGAAATAAAAACTAAAATATAAACAATATTTTTCATTAGAATAATAGAATTAGGAAGAGATTATTAGACAAAGTTATAATAGTGTCTTAGTCACTTAAATATATTCCAAGGGAGATTTACATTTACTATATCATTTTATTTAATCTTTTTCAATAAAAAAAGGAAATAATGTTTTTTAGACAGTTAAATTATTACTTTTTTGTTCATTTGTTTTTGCTCTCCAAAATCTCTGAGTGTTCTAACATCATGTAACAATAGAATAGTTAAATTCTTAATCCTGGTATAATTAGGAGGTTCAATAGGGAGTCCAGAAAAGAATACTTTGTAATTGAATTTTTATTTTATTTTTCCCGTTTGAGCTATACAAGAATAGTAAATGGCCTGTTAAAATGCATTAGAACAATTAAATTATATAGTAGGAATATTGTGATGAAATCATGTGTATTTAACCTTTTGCTTTTTGTACCTTTCTTGGTGCAGAGAATTTGGAAATGTCATTACACCCTGTTGTTTAACTGCCTTTAAAAATGCTTTATGCAGAACAGATAGCTTAATTTTATGACTTTTTGTTGATGCTATACTTTGGAGCAGAACCAAAAGGCATCCTAACTGCCAAAACAAATGAAGAAAATCATTTCCCTTACTGTCTTGGCAGAACATCTGTACATAATGGCTTTAAAATAACTTCTGATTTCCAGTGAGATCATTCTCTTGTCTTTTCTCACCTGAGTGGACATTTGAATACAGTCCTGAGCCTGTTAAATTGTGTTAAAAAAAAACAAACCAAAGGAAACTAAAGTATAAACAACAATAAAAGCAAAACTCAAGTATATTATTCCTTAGGGGAGTTCCGATGTGTTGGACTTCAGTGGTTAAGTGTTCATAACTTAATCTTCTACTTCTTTCCCTTTGTGAACCCAGAGTGATCTGGTTAAGACCATTTTCTCTGCCCTCGGAAATCCTGCCAGTCTTTCACACTCACTAAATTCTGTAGGATTTCCTCCCTGATTAAACTGAAAAGTGCTGCTTGTCTCATTTACTTGACACTGATTGTAGCCTTTTCATGTCAGTGAATCTCTCTCTCAAACTGTATTGTAGGATCCTTTAGTGAATTAACTTTTTGAAGAATGTGATAAAGAAATGTTGACTGACACAAATCTGTCAGTAGCCAATGAATAAGCAGTGATGGCATTAAAGACCCTGTGTCAGGTAGGCATTTTAGGGCTACAGAAGTTAGTCACTGCCTTGCCCTCTGTAACTTACAGCCTAATGAGAGAGCTAAAATTGAACACATACTGTGAAATCATAGGAAGAAAAAGTAAGAAAAACAATTCAGAGCATTAAAGGAGGGACAAATGCCATCTTGTAAAATATGTAAATTTTTACTTGCCATCATGTAAAAGTTATCTGGGAACATCATTGAAGATGTGCCTGAAGTAATGATTTCATTATTGGCATCCCACTCCAGTACTCTTGCCTGGAAAATCCCATGGACAGAGGAGCCTGGTGGGCTGCAGTCCATGGGGTCGCTAAGAGTCGGACACGACTGAGCGACTTCACTTTCTCTTTTCACTTTCATGCATTGGAGAAGGAAATGGCAACCCACTCCAATGTTCTTGCCTGGAGAATCCCAGGGACGGGGGAGCCTGGTGGGCTGCCGTCTGTGGGGTCGCACAGAGTTGGACACAACTGAAGCGACTTAGCAGCAGCAGAGCAGTCGTCACGATTGGGTTTGCTGCTAGAAATAACACATTCTGGCAATCCTAGAAGAACCATGTATTGTCTTCACCACCAAGGAATATATTATTTTTTGTTTGTGTCAAGAACTGTGAATTTTACCTTGCTTTTAGACAAGTCAACCTGTCATAGTTTCATTGATGCTGGCAAAAGACAGGAGGCACCTGGCCTAGTCACTCCCAGTACCGCAGACTGTATGAGCCTCATGTTTCCATCAGTTGTCTTTTCCTCCTCAAGTCCCACAGAGCCAAGCAGCCTAAGGAGATGTTGTACACACAGTGAATATATCTTGCACCCAATTTACCAACTTCCAGCTCAGAATACTCTCAGCCTTAAAAGGAGTCTTCTAGCAAACCTGTCCAGCCTTTGCCCAGAGGGAGACATTATCTTTATTATCCTGATCAAGAAAAAAATCTATTTGCCCTGGAGGGAGGATCTATCTCTATCTTCCAAGGCTGTTTGAAAAGATAGCTGAAAACAAAATTAGTCAACAAAATATAGGAATCCTCTAGAGAATTGCCACCCACCCAAAACAATGTGTTCAAATAGTCCCAGAAATAATCCACATAAAACCAATGATTGAGGAGAATGAGGTAGTAAATTGAGGTTATTCTCTTGTCTGTTTCAACATTGAAAAGCTGAACTTTGGTATTTTTCCCAAAGAATTGGTTATCAAACACTTTGAAATTGTAGAAATATAGTTTAAATAAGTCTCATTTTATATAATGATGAAAAGTAAATAAAAAGGGGTGTAAATATTATAAGAAGAAAAGCCTTGCTTCTTGTAAATTAAAGATCTTAAGAATGTTAATCATTATGATTGACGGGTGAGATATTCTCTGATTTACTCATATTAATAAGAAAATTATCTTTCCAGTGATGAGTAATCCTAAAATTAATTTGTATTTTGAGCTTGTGTTTACACATGTACACACATACATTCTAGCATATCCTTTTGAATGATTTATGCATCCATAGTAAAACTATAATTCCAAAACCAAATTGAATCTCAAATTAGAATTTATTTTAGAAGTCATCTGAGAAAACCTATCATTCAGTGTCTGAATTTTTTCCAAAAAAGGATCAATAAAGTTTATAAATTCAACAGTTTCACTTCCAGCATCCTTATTCTGTAATGGTGTTAAGGACCCTCTTCAGGCTGATGCAAGGCTGCAATTGAACCTGACTTTGTTGTTACGTTAATGTGATATTGTTCCTGAAGCATATATGCTCCATCGACAGGTCTATGATATAATGAAGAGCACTGATTCTAGGCTTTTCTATGTGTGCTTTTGGCTTTTAACTGGCTTTCTTTGGTATCACTTGTTCTTTGTCTTTCTTTTTTATGTTGCAACATAACCAAAAGTGCTCATGTGTTTCTGTTTGTTGTTGTTCAGTCACTAAGTTGTGTCCAACTCTTTGCGACCCCATGGACTGCAGCACGCCAGGCCTCCCTGTCCTTCATTATCTCTTGGGGTTTGCTCAAATTCATGTCCATTGTGTTGGTGATGCCATCTAAACTTGTCATCTTCCACCCGCCCCCCTTCTCCTCCTGCCCTCAGTCTTTCCCAGCTTCAGGGTTTTTTTCAATGAGTCAGCTCTTTGCATCAGGTGGCCAAAGTATTTAAAAGTTTATATACTGCACTGTGAAAGCAAATGACCACATGATGCTGAATATTGTTCGTAAGAAACTTAGGGGGCCTGATACAGTAATAACAATACCAAGGTAATGTTGTATTCCTATAGTTGAAACCATGTAGTATTACCTCTTATGATAATAAATTTAATCATAACAAGATCATCATAATTCAATGCTCTTGTCACCACTTTTATAAGTCCCCAATATCTCTCATGTATTAAGGCCTATTTGGCTCCATAATATCTGAGTTAAGTGATAAACCTCTTGATCTTCTCAAAGAAAGAAATAGAAGCAAAAAAAAAAATAAAATAAAATATAAAGTATTGACTTACAGAAAAAATGAAATGGGTGTTCAGTGTAGTTTATTTTTATATGTGTTTGCATAATAGTGCATTATGTTTTATTTCAGATACACTGGCCAAGTACAGCACTAAAAACAGAAGAATGCATAATGAAAGGAAATGATGCCGTAAGTATCATTCATTGTAAACTAAACATATCATTAATTGTAGTCCTGGTCAGTGACAAAGGACTGAATCTCTAACCTGTTAATTGTTCCTAAAAAGCATATATACAATTCATGTAAGGAATAAATACATATATCTAGATATATACATATATATTATATATACACACATACAAAAGTTGGAAGAGAAGAGTGAAAAAGCTGGCTTAAAACTCAACATTCAAAAAATGAAGATCATGGCATCTGGTCCCATTACTTCAGGGCAAATAGATGAGGAAAAAAGGGAAACAGTGACAGATTTTATTTTTGCGGGCTCCAGAATCACTATGGATGGTGACTGCAGCCATACAATTAAAAGACACTTGCTCCTTGGAAGAAAAGCTATGACAAACCTAGATAGCATATTAAATACCAGAGACATCACTTTGCCAACAAAGGTTCAACTAGCAAAGCTATGGTTTTTCCAGTACTCATGTACAGATGTGAGAGTTGGATCATAAAGAAGGCTGAGTGCCAAAGAATTGATGCTTTTGAACTGTGGTGCTGGAGAAGACTCTTGAGATTCCCTTAGACAGCAAAGAGATCCAACCAGTCAATCCTAAAGGAAATCAACCCTGAATATTCATTGGAAGAACTGAGGCTGAAGCTGAAGCTCCAAACTTTGGCCACCTGAAGCAAAGAGGCAACTCAGTGGAAAAAACCCTGATGCTGGGAAAGACTGAGTGCAGGAGGAGAAGGAATGGGACAGAGGATCAGATGGTTGGATGGCATCACCTACTCAATGGACATGAGTTTGAGCAACCTCTGGGAGATAGTGAAAGACAGGGAAGCCTGGAATGTTGCAGTTTTATGGGTTGCAAAGAGATGGACATGACTTTGAGACTGAACAACAAAACACACACACACACACACACACACACACCACACACACACATGGGGCTTCCCAGGTGGCACTAGTGGTGAAAAACCCACCTGCCAATGCAGCAGATATAAGAGACGTGGGTTCAATCCTTGGGTTCAGAAGATCCCCTGGAAGAAGGGCATGGCAAGCCACTCCAATATTCTTCCTGGATAATCCCATAGACAGAGGAGCCCAGTGGGCTACAGTCCATAGAATTACAAACAGTTGGATATGAATGAAGCAACTTAGCACAAACACACACATATACATACACACATATTTGATATATACATGTATATTGTCTATGTGTACATAATTACTTAAAACTTATTTTCATTGTGGAGTTAGTGTAGGGAACCAAGGTGCCATCTAGATCTTGGTTTTATTTTCTCTTATTATATCTTACTATATTTTAATCAATTCAGATTTATACATTCTTATAGTAATATTTATTTCCTATGTATTAGAGAGAAAAATAATTTCAGGTAGTATCTTAAAGATAAACTAAGCACCTTTGTGAGATTTTGTTTCACTTTGATTAGTGAATTAGAAACAAATGAAGAAGTTAAAGGAGAACTTTGGAAGAAGTATGCACATCTTCTTTAGAAAGTTAATTTGTTCTTTTACTGTAAGAAGAAAAAGCAAAAACATGTGAAAAATTAACACACATTCTACCCACACCTCATTCTTTTGTAGCAACTGGGTAATAGTCAAGGAATGAGTCTTCCTTGCTTCCTCAGTCTGTGGCGTGTTGCTGACTAACTGAACACATTCAGAGGCTGTGTCAGTCTAAACCCAGCAGAGCCAGAATATGGTCTCATTGACCCCTCAGGATGCACCCATTTCAGGAGATGAGAAGCATGTGCTTACAGCAAGATGAAAATAGAATGTTAGATTTTCCTAACTATATGGGTCATCCATAGACTAGGATGCTATGTTAATGGGAAATTAAAGAAATAAATCTTAGTACCCCAAATAATCTGTTCATTAGTGCATTACTTGTTCTTCCCAAGGGAATGCTATAATCTCAGTCATGTATGGTATGATGGTTCTGTTGGCTTTTTTCATCCCAATACTGTTACATGAGAGACTTTAAAAATCAAAATCTGTCTTTATAAAATATTTTTTACTGACTATTGCATCTACTAATGTCAAGGTAATATTTAGCAATAAAAGGGTTTGGTATTTCTCTCATAATTTAAATGCACTGCTGCTGCTGCTAAGTCGCTTCAGTCGTGTCCGACTCTGTGCAACCCCAGAGACGGCAGCCCACCAGGCCCCTCTGTCCCTGGGATTAATTTGTCAACAAGCTATTCGCCAAAATTTAGTTAAGTTGGTTTGAAATAGTTTTAGAACATTTTTTCATTTAGCATACTTACCTAGTGATTGATCTATTAAAACTTTGTTGAGTGTGGGCTGTGTATTAGGTACTGAGTTTGATTAACTGTGGACTATATCGATGTGCAAAACTGAGATTCTGTTTTCTGATAAGCTTACAGTTGAATCCCATTTTAGACAAACTAGAGATCTGAGGCCAAATGTGACCTGCCATAAATGAAGTTTTCTTGGAACATATCCATATCCATTTATTTTTCTGTTGACAATGGCTGCTTTTATGCTATAGCTGCAGAAGTTAAGTAGTTGCAACAGAGACCAGATGGCCCATCAAACTAAATATATTTACTCTCCGGTTCTTTATAGAAAAAGTTTGCTGATCCCAGGACTGTAATCTTACAGTAATAGGTATAAAATGTTACTTTTACCAGTTAGTTTCCATCTGTTTATTTGAAAATTCTCTGAAAGTCCTTTATATGAATCTATGAGTTTGAAAATACAGGACTTAACTTTCCAAACATCAGAACTCTTTGTGCCCTGAAGTCTGCATATGTTTCCTTGAGGGTAATGAAACTACTTCTACTGATTGGTCTTCCGACTTAATGTTGATTTATATGTACTTTAAAAAATAACAGTCTTGATAATAATTTAATTGCCTAGTGAAACATTGCCTTGGAAATCTACACCTGAAAACACTTCTGACCAGTGCTTTTTTTAAAAAAATACTCAATTGTGTACTCGAATACCTCATAATGATGCACTCCCATTATTGATTGTAATGATACCTCGCTATATCCGTCTCCCTGACTCTTCTGCTGGTCGTTGCCCTCTTTTCATCTGCCCCCTTTGCCTTCCCTAACCAAGGGAGGCTTATACATGAGATGTCTAGGGTTAGGAAAAACGACAGTCAAAACAGAAGCAAAACATTTTTATTACACTAACCGATTCCTTCTTTTTCTCCCGGTTTTTAGAGTGAATGTGCAAATTATGTTCGGGTTTTGCATCACTATAACAGAACACATCTACTGACCTGCGGGACAGGAGCGTTTGACCCACTCTGTGCCTTCATCAGAGTTGGATACCATTTGGAGGTATGACAGTTTCATTCATTGCTCTGAATGAATTATCAAAAGTAATGCTTAAAATAACTTTGTTTTAAAAGAAAGGTTATGGCATTTCTTTGGATAAAAGAGAAGAGCATTTGTGATATTCTGAATTAATTTGCTTGAGTGAGAGGCAAAGATTTCTTGTCAGTTACGAAATCTGTGAACCAGTTAATTCTTTATGCATTCCTTCACTGAAGAATTTCATTTACTTAATTTGTCCACTTAAAAATATTTCTTAATATCAAACTGTGTTCTCTATTGTGTTCTTATATGATTTGTATTGGTATAAGCACCAGAGTAGAATGAATGTGTGTATATATATATATATATATATATATGAACATATATATATACACACACACACGTGTATGTGTAAATAAATTTATATAAACAAAATTGCTACATACAGTATCTTTTAAAAGACATGCACAGGCTTGTTGATCCTATAATAACTCCTTTTCTTGGCCAGGTGAGGTGGGGAGGTGGAGGTGAGGTGGGGAACAGATTGCAAACTGACTTGAGATAAATGATAGTTGATAAGAGCTATCCATGTCTTCCCCAAGACCCCCACCACTAGGTGATATGGTATTATTTAAGCAAATCCCAACTGAATTCTGCTACCTGCATATATCAAGTAGCAGGCTTGATGATCAGTCATATAACCGGTTTCAACAAACTGGGTAAACTACCAACTCTCGTTTATTTAGGCCCATGTCAAGCACTTTAGATCGCAGTTTCACTGAGAAACATGCTAAACGATGTTCTGATGTCAGGATCTGTTACCTTTCCTTGTAATCAGAAGGCAGAATCCTACATCAAGATGGGACACAGATAAAACAGAGCTATGGATGATCTATAGTTAAGCAGCTAGACTCTCTCTCTCTTTTCTTAAAAATTCTAATTCTTTTACAGTGTTAGGCCAATCTCTGCTGTATGGCACAGTGACTCAGTTATACACATATAGACACCCCCTTTTTTAAAATACTCTTTTCCATATGATTTATCACAGGATATTGAATATAGTTCCCTGTGCCATACAGTAGGACCTTGTTTATCCATTCTATATGTAATAATTTACATCTGCTAACCCCTTGACTCTTGTATATTTATGAAAAGGCAGCAGTGACTGTAAAGTATTTTCAGCTACCACGTATGAAGAACAACATTCATTTCACTGGTATTCCTGAAAAATTATTTCTGATATTCCTGATACTAGTTAACACTCATGTGTACACATAATTAGCAGTATCTGAAGTGCTAACTCTTAAGTGCCTCTAGAAAGTACCCCTGATTGGGGCACTTCAGCTGGTAAGCATCCTTCTAGGCAGGATTTTTGATTAACATATTTTAAATGTTAAGAAACCACCTCTAGTTGTAGATTAAAGTTAAATAGCATACACAAACACATCACAGTGTATTTACTAAATTATTTTAGAGTAACAATGCAAGTGATAAAAGGGAGAACTTCGGCAGAGATATAGAAGGCAAGGAGGCTAGTGCAAAGTCAGAATATTTATATATATACAAATATACCAAGTATACATATGTATATACATATGCATATGTATATATATGTATCAGATCAGATCAGATCAGATCAGTCACTCAGTCGTGTCCGACTCCCTGTGACCCCATGAATCGCAGCACGCTAGGCCTCCCTGTCCATCACCAACTCCCGGAGTTCACTCAGACTCACGTCCATTGAGTCAGTGATGCCATCCAGCCATCTCATCCTCTGTCGTCCCCTTCTCCTCCTGCTCCCAATCCCTCCCAGCATCGGAGTCTTTTCCAATGAGTTAACTCTTCACATGAGATGGCTAAAGTACTGGAGTTTCAGCTCTACCATCATTCCTTCCAAAGAAAACCCAGGGCTGATCTCCTTCAAAATGGACTGGTTGGATCTCCTTGCAGTCCAAGGGACTCTCAAGAGTCTTCTCCAACACCACAGTTCAAAAGCATCAATTCTTCGGTGCTCAGCCTTCTTCACAGTCCAACTCTCACATCCATACATGACCACAGGAAAAACCATAGCCTTGACTAGACGAACCTTTGTTGGCAAAGTAATGTCTCTGCTTTTGAATATGCTGTCTAGGTTGGTCATAACTTTCCTTCCAAGGAGTAAGCATCTTTTAATTTCATGGCTGCAGTCACCATCTGCAGTGATTTTGGAGCCCAGAAAAATAAAGTCTGACACTGTTTCCACTGTTTCCCCATCTATTTCCCATGAAGTGGTGGGACCGGATGCCATGATCTTCGTTTTCTGAATGTTGAGCTTTAAGCCAACTTTTTCACTCTCTACTTTCACTTTCATCAAGAGGCTTTTGAGTTCCTCTTCACTTTCTGCCATGTGTTTCTGTGTATACTTATGTGTGTATATATATATATATATATATATATACACACACACACACATGTATATATATACATATATATTCAGAAACACATAAGTATACATATATACAGTTCAGAATGTAGACAATTTGTGGTGCAGATCTATTGGAAAGAAATCCTCTCAGTTTTCATTGATCTGAAAATGACTTTATTTCATCTTTATTTCTGGAAGATATTTTCCGTGAGTATAGAACTTTGGGTTAACAGTATTTCTTTTGTTTGTTTCTTTAAGCATCTCAAAAATGCCTCATTGTCACCTAATCTCTTTCTGATGTAAGTTCAGCTTTCATTCATATTGATATTACCCTGTTTGTGATTGCTTTATCTTTCAACAGTTTCTCTTTATCTTTGGTTTTCAGTAGTTTTTCTATACTGTGCCTATGTGTGTGGTGGTGATAGTGGAGAAATGGGTATTTTTATTTCTTGGGATACTTGATAAAAAATTGATATTTTTATTTCTTGGGATACTAAGGTGTTTTTGGATACAGAGTTTATATTTTACACCAAATTTTCGGCCATCATCTTTCCAAATAATACCTCTTCCTCATTCCTTCACTCTTCTTCGGGGACTTATGGAAAGATGAATATAAATAGATAGAGATAGATAGATTGACTTTGGGGCCTTCTCCCATAGATTGCTGAGATTCTGTTCATTCTTAATCTTTTTTCCCTCTGTTTTTAAAAGTGGATGAATACTTTACATTTATTTTCAAGTTTCAACCCTTTCTTCCAGCATCACCAGTATGCTCTTAAGACCACCCCGTTAATCATCCATATATAGTGTACCTTTCAGTTCTAGAACTTCCATTTTATATATTTTCCATTTCTGGACTGAGTGCTCCCCCACATATTTTTATTTTTTTATGACTCTTTCTTTTAAACTTTTTAACATATTTTAACAGCAGTTTTCAAATCCCTGTGTGCTAATTTTAACATCTGAGTTACTTTAGGTGAGTTTGAATTGACTTATTTGAAAAGATTCTGATCCTAGGAAAGATTGAGGGCAGGAGGAGAAGGGGATGACAGAGGATGAGATGGCTGGATGGCGTCACCGACTCAATGGACATGAGTTTGGGTAGGCTCTGGGAGTTGGTGATGAACAAGGAAGCCTGGCATGCTGCAGTTAATCGAGTCACAAAGAGTCAGACACAATTGAGCGACTGAACTGAACTGAACTGAACTGCATTGACTGGTTTTTCTCTTGACTGTGAATCATGTTTTCTTTTTTTTGCACGTATAGTAATTTTTATTTTGCACTGTACATTATAAAATAGATTGTATACTTTAATTCTTGATTCTGAATTCTGTTTCCTTTGAAGATTTCTGTTCTAGCAGTTTACTTGGCTGGATTCCCTTTCAAAACTGCTTTGAAGTCATCGACAACCACACTTTGCTTTCAAGTTTCTAGCCACTGCTTTCATGGTCTGCTTCCATATGCAGTTCAGGTGGCAGCTAAGGACTTGGGACAGAGTATATTCACATATTTCAGGGCACCTCCTTCAGTTTCTGGATATACCTTCCTACCTTTAAGTTGATCCGATACCTTAAATCTCTGTCCTGTGTCTTTCCAAACTAGAAGGTCTCCAGCTTTCTGCTTGAGTTCTATCCATTCCTTCCCACATTAATCAGGAGATTTTCTTGAATGAAAAACTCTCATCTTTGTCTGCTCTTAACTGATTTCCATTGCCTTCAAATAATTGTTTTGTTTTTTTTTTACTTACTTATCAACATTATTTGTGGAAATTAGTTCAGTACAAACTGTGTCATTAGTAGAAGTGAAACTCCATGTAATTCACCTTCATATACATAATGTTGAATATTTTTCTCATATAATTATCTAAATACTAGGTCTGATTAAAAACATATTTTGAAAAAAAATATGTATGTTCCAAAAAGGAATATGTGGCAGATGATAATAAGGACAGTGAGACCCTATTTGGAGGCTTGATAAAATAGTTTATCAAAACTCTATTTGGAGGCTTGATAAAATTTCATATAAGGGAGTGAAAATTACAAATTGTTATAGGCAAGAAAAATGTTTTAAAAACACAAAGATAGCACATAGGGAATAGGTTCATAGACATTAGTTCAGTTGGTTGGGAAACAACAGAAGATAAAGCTGGGGCAAATTGGTGGAGGATTTTAATGCTAGACAGTGGCATTCTGTAGTTATTTCTAGAAACAGCATAGAGACGGCGAGCAGTTTGAGCAGAGTGTTTGATTGACATGTCATTAGTAATATTTAGGATTGATTCAAGTGGAACAGGATGAAAGGCAGAGAGAAATTAAAGGGAACTGCTATAAGAGTCTTCGTGAGAGATCACGAGGATATTTGAGTGTTGTCACAATAGCTAAGGAGAGGAAGTGTGGGGCTGATGTGAGAAGACACTCAGCAGGAGTTTATATAACTTAACATTTTATCAGATGTTGCTGACAAAAAGGAATCAGAGAGCAATTCCAATTTTATTTCTTGATGATTGGGAAGAAAAACAAAGTCAAATAGCAAGAGAGAATTAAGAAGCCAGAAAACATAAAAAAATAGTCAATGTTTCTCAATTATAACTATTTTATTTCCATGTATAGTTATTTAAAATATTGATCCTGGAGCTAGGATAGCATGTTGTCAGAATAGGTTGAGTTGTTGAACCCTAGGAAGTTAAGGATCCCTGAAGGATTTTCTTCTTTGTCTCTCTCCCCTATTCTCTTATTTTCTTCTCTCACCTCCCTTCTCTGCAGTCCACTTTATCCAGGTATTTTACTTGGAAAATAGCATTTTTTATATGACAGAATGTTTAGGGAATATTAATAAGCAGACTGAGCAGAGCAGTGTAAGGCAAATTAGTTTAGTGCAATTAAAATCATTTGTAAAAGGAACAAAATAATAGACAACATCATCAGTACTACAGAGGGTGGTTTTGGTAAAGGGATGAGTAATTAGAATGTAGATGAAGAAGTGACTGAATAGTGATAAAATAAAGGCAGTATTATTGCCAATTTAATCCAGAAATAGAATTGTTAAGGAAAAGAAATATGGAGAAGGATATAAAATTGGAATGTTGGTCAGACATAGAGATCAGACTTGTGGTTGCTGGATTGGGTTGGGGACAGAGGGAAGGATTGGGATTTAGAATTAGCAGTTGTGAACTATTATTTATAGAATGGATAAACAAGGTCCTGCTGTATAGCAGAGGGAACTATATTTAATGTCGTGTGACAAACCACAATGAAAAGGGTTTATTGTATAGCAAATTGAATCACAACATTGTAAATCATCTGTACTTCAATACAATTAAAAACAACAACACAAAGTGGAATGTTGAAAGAAGGGTTTTCTTAGGATAGAAGACAAGGAAACTTATTTATTAAACAGAGGATATGATCATTTTCCTTCTTGGAGATAAGAAGGGTTGGATAAGGAGCAAGTTTGAAAGGAGAGGTACTGTCTGCTAATCATTGAGAGAGCTCAATAACAGTTGGATATAAAGGGCTCTATTAGCCTTTGTCCTGCTTCATTCCGTACTCCAAGGCCAAATTTGCCTGTTACTCCAGGTGTTTCTTGACTTCCTACTTTTGCATTCCAGTCCCCTATAATGAAAAGGACATCTTTTGGGGGTATTAATTCTAGGAGGTTTTGTAGGTCTTCATAGAACCGTTCAACTTCAGCTTCTTCAGCATTACTGGTTGGGGCATAGACTTGGATTACCATGATATTGAATGGTTTGCCTCAGAAATGAACAGAGATCATTTTGTTGTTCTAGAGACTGCATCCAAGTACTGCGTTTCAGACTCTTTTGGTGACTATGATGGCTACTTCATTTCTTCTAGGGTATTGCCCACAGTAATAGATATAATGGTCATCTGAGTTAAATTCACACATTCCAGTCCATTTTAGTTTGCTGATTCCTAAAATGTCGATGTTCATTCTTGCCATCCCCTGTTTGATCACTTCCAATTTGTCTTGATTCATGGACCAAACATTCCAGGTTCCTATCCAATATTGCTCTTTACAGCATCAGACCTTGCTTCCACTACCAGTCACATCCACAACTGGGTGGTATTTTTGCTTTGGTTCCATCTCTTCATTCTTTCTGGAGTTATTGCTCCACTTATCTCCAGCAGCATATTGGGCACCTACTGACCTGGGGAGTTCATCTTTCAGTGTCCTATCATTTTGCTATTCATACTGTTCATGGGGCTCTCAAGGCAGGAATACTGAAGTGGTTTGCCATACCCTTCTCCAGTGGAGCACATTTTGTCAGAACTCTCCACCATGACCCCTCCGTCTTGGGTGGCCCTACACAACATGGCTCGTAGTTTCATTGAGTTAGACAAGGCTGTGGTCCATGTGATTATATTGGTTACTTTTCTGTGATGGTGGTTTTCAGTCTGTCTGCCCTTTGATGGAGAAGGATAAGAGGCTTATGGAAACTTCCTGATAGGAGAGACTGACTGAGGGGGATACTGGGTCTTGTTGTGTTGGGTAGGGCCATGCTCAGTAAATCTTTAATCGAACTTTCAATTGATGGGTGGAGCTGTGTACCCTCCCTGCTATTTACCTGGGAGAAAAACTATGGTGGAGGTAATGAAGATAATCGTGACCTCCCTCAAAAGAACCCAGTCATGTACGGCCACAGTCTGCCCCCAGCAGGCCACCACCGACCCACGCATTCGCTGGAGACTTCTGGACACCCACCGGCAAGTCTCCTGTGTGGTCACTGTTCCTTTCTCCTGGGTCCTGGTGCCAAACGTTCTGTTGTGCCCTCCAAGAGTCTATTTCCCAGTCCTATGTAAGTTCTAGCAGCTCCATAGTGGAGTAAATGGCAACCTTCTCCAAGAGGACTTATGCCATACCCACACCCAGAGCCCCTGTCCCTGCAGCAGACCACTGCCAGCCTGTACCTCCACAGGAGACACTCCGACACAGTTCTGTCTCAGTCTCTGTGGGGTCCCTGGGTTCTGGTGCACACAAGGTTTGTTTGAGACCCCTGAGCTTATTAAAAAGCAGAGACATTACTTTGCCAACAAAGGTCCATCTAGTCAAAGCTATGGTTTTTCCAGTAGTCATGTGTGGATGTGAGAGTTGGACTATAAAGAAAGCTGAGCACTGAAGAATTGATGCTTTTCAACTGTGGTGTTGTAGAGAGTCCCTTGGACTGCAAGGAGATCCAGCCAGTCCATCCTAAAGAAAATCAGTCCTGAATGTTCATTGAAAGGACTGATATTGAAGCTGAAACTCCAATACTTTGGCCACCTGATGCGAAGAGCTGACTCATTTGAAAAGCCCCTGATGGTGGGAAAAATGGAAGGCAGGAAGAGAAGGGGACAACAGTGGATTAGATGGTTGGATGGCATCACTGACTCAATGGACGTGAGTTTGAGTGAACTCTGGGAATTGGTGATGGACAGGGAGGCCCGGCATGCTGCGGTTCATGGGGTCGCAAAGAGTTGGACACGACTGAGCGACTGAACTGAACTGAACTGATAAAGGGCTATTTTTCAAGAGAGAAACTGAGCTAGAAATGCAGAGTTGAGGATTAACAGCCTGTATATGTGTGAAAGCTGAGCTCTTTAGGTATGATGTCATCGGTTAGGAAGAGAATTTGAGTAAAAAGAGAAAATAACTGAATATTATGCCCAGAAACATCAATATTTGAAAGACTAGTGGAGGAAGAAAAACAAAGGAATCTATTGAGAAGTTGACTAGGAAGGTTAGGAGGGAAATAGAGAGTGAGATAATGCAAAAATGAGGAAGTCACCATTTTTTGAAGTCTCAAAGAGTCAGTGTCATTGTATCTAGAAAGTCTTTGGAGACATTTATGAAAGGAATTTCAATAAAATTTGGATGAAAATTGTGGTTTTCTGGCATAAAGAGTAGAAACCAACTTTCTCTTGAATTACATTTATCTTTTTTCATTTCAGTATTTTTATTTTTTTTTTACTGAAGTATCATATAAACTTAAGAAGTACACAGAATGTGAATGTATTGCTAGGTCATTTTCACAAATTGAATGCCCCTGTGTAATGGACATCAAAATCAAATAATTTCTTTTTATTTATAAATTTTATTTTCATTTTTTTTCTTTCCTCATGAATTCTTGGTTTTGTTTTTTTTTTTCCGCTTATGCCTCTTCTAGTTTAATCTTCATTTCAGAGTCCTTCCTGAATTCTTTCACTTCATTTTTTATTTTTTCTAATTTTGATTTATGTTTTCTTTTATTTCTTGTGTCTTTCCTTAATTTATTTCAGGGTGTATTGAAATACTATGTTTGATTCTCATATCTATTTTGTGGTGTGCCTTTTTAATAAGCTTTCTATGATAATGCTTTTCTGTTTCTTATTCTTTTATAGTAAAATACTGGATTCAGGTGGGATCTTTTTTTAGTGCTCATTTTTATATAAAATTAGTTTTCCTGAATTTTTAAAGAGAAAATATGTACCAGAATAGATGTATGTCTAGCCTCACCTTTTAGAACTCACCATTCTGTTTTGTCAAATGTTCAAAAATATGGAGATAGATACAGAATATCGATGTGAACATGGATATAGATACAGATATTCTTCTGGGTGTTCTCTCTTCCTCTTTTGTGTGAATATTGCTTTCTCTTCACCTTCTTTATCACTTTCTTGGACAAATTACATTCTACTCTTAGCAGTTTCTACTTGGAAAGGAAGTGGGCTGCTTAATTTTGGGGATTCAAGGTCTATTCTTCCCACAGGCCCCTTGAAATCACCCACAGATGTAATCAGCAAGAATTCCTCCCAGGTTCAGCTGCCATTCTGAAACAATGCTACACTACACTACTTACTGGAGACACGAGAGGTCTTATCACATTTGACAAAACCTGATTGCTTCTCTCTGCTTCCTCCTGGAAGATATTAACACCCTGTGTGTCTTAAGCTGGCGATAGTTCATCCACACCTGCTGGTAACTTGGGAGCTCGTGAAGATGTCTTCATAGTCACTTTGCTGTAGGTGTTGTTTTGGCATTTCTGCTTGATCCATCTGTTTTCCTGGGAGAATTTACAGAGAATAAAACGTATGCCTCTGCTGCTATCCTCTCAAAAATCTAGTGATACTGAGTTCAGTCTCTTACTGCTTGCTGCATGATGGGCCAATAAATGGAGAGACAAGTTGTTGAGGCAAAGAATAGTGACTTTATTTGGAAAACCAGCAAACCAAGAAGATAGTGAACTAGTGTCCCAAGGAACCATCTTACCCAAGTTAGATTTGGGCTTCTTTTATCTTAAAAGGGAAGGGGTGTAACTGGTTGTCACAAACTTCCTGATGCTGGAATCTTTTGTTGTTGCAGCTATCCATGTAGGTCTGGTCACATGTTCCTATAAACCTCCAATAAAGCAAATGCTATTCTCTGTCCTGCAACTTTTTCTCTCTATATGAATGGACTCTTAAAGGTCAGAACCCTGAGAGTACAGAGTAGGCTGTCCTATGTATTTCAAGCGGTAGGAAACATTCTTTTACAAAAAGTGCAGAGCTAGCGTGGCTAAGCACAAGCAACAGAGCACAAAGCTTAGAATTAAAGGAATAGATCCAATATGGAGTTAGGTTTGTTTTTCCCTGTTGACACTAAGAGCACCTTTCAAATAGTAAATGCTATACAAATATAAAATACTATAGGTTTTTATCTACCCCTAATTTTATTCACCTTTCAAAGAAAATGGAAATTATGGGTTGAATATAGAGATTCAGACAAACAAATCCCAGAGGTTCAGCTATAATATATAGGTTTCTAGAGAACTGGCAAAAGCCTTGAACTGAGGCAGAATGGAGATTGTTTTTGTTACTTAACAGACTACGTTTCTCTTAGAACACAGTGACTATCACAGTGATATTTGCGTTCTACTATTCATATTAGTTTTCTGTGTTGCAAAACACATTACCAAAAGTTGGGCAGCTTCAAACAGCACACATTTATTATCTCACAGATTCTGTGGGGCAGGAGGAGGCCAGGCATTGCTTAACTAGCTTCCCTGCTCATGACTCTGAATACTGACATCAAGGTGTTGCCTGGCTGCCTCGTTCTGGCCCTCAGGATCATTTCCCATGTGCTTGTGGTTGACAGAATTCAGTTCCTTGCAGTTGTAGGACTTCAGTTTCCATTTTCTTGATGGCTGTCACTCAGAGGCTGCTCTCAGCTCCTAAAGGCCCACCAGCAGTTCTTTGCCACGTGACCCTGTCAAATCATGGCAATGTACTCCTTTGAAGGCAGCAGGATAATCTTCTGTCCAGTTTACTAAGAGCCAGTTATATAATATAACCTAATCATGAGAATTACTATACCATCACCTTATAAAATACCATAATCTAGAGAGGGCTTTTCCACCATGTTTGCAGTTCTTGCCCATACCCAGGGTGTGGTAGTTATACTGAACATCCAACGGTAAGAGGAAGTGGGAATGTTAGATACCATTAGTATTCTCTCTACCGTACTCTCCCTTACATATCTTCATACAAAACAAAGATTGTATCAGTGCAAATGTGTTCAGTTCAGTTCAGTTGCTCAGTTGTGACTCTTTGCGACCCCATGGACTACAGCATGCAAGCTTCCCTGTCCATCCCCAACTCCCAGAGCTTGCTCAAACTCATGCCCATCAAGTTGGTTACACCATGCAACCATCTCATCCTCTGTTGTCCCCTTTTCCTCATGCCTTCAATCTTTCCCAGCACCAGGGTCTTTTCCAGTGAGTGAGTTCTTCACATCAGGTGGCCAAAGTATTGGAGTTTCAACTTCAGCATCAGTCTTTCCAGTGAATATTCAGTGCTTTAAGAGGATGTGTCTTGGTAGTCAAGGGAAACGCACATAGCAAAAGGTGAGAAATAGTCATTTTTTCCCTGAACCTTGTCCATGACAAGACCCTCCTCTTAAAAGAAACTTCTTTTCCTCCTTGTAAGAATTATAAGGTCCAAGGAATGAATATGTGGGCCACCTCCAGATTGTTGCCTGCCCAAACATGGGAAAATTTGATTGTCCTCAGGGCTTTAGCATTTGAACAAGAATTGCTGTATATTTCATTGTTGTTGTTCAGTCACTAAATAGTGTCTGATTTTTTGCAACCCCATGGGCTGCAGCATGCCAGGCTTCCCTGTCCTTCACCCTCTCCCAGACAGCATTGGACTTTACTTTCATGACCAGACACATCCACAACTGACCCAGCCGCTTAATTCTTTCTAGAGCTATTATTAATTGCCCTCCACTCTTCCGCAGAAGCATATTGGACACCTTCTGGCCAGGGGTTGGGGAGGGAGCTTATTTTCTGGTGTCACATTTTTTTTGCCTTTTCATACATTTCATAGGGTTCTGGTGGCAAGAATACTGGAGTGGTTTGCCATTCCCTCCTCCAGTGGACTGCTTTTTGTCAGAGCTCTTTACTGTGACCCATCTGTTTGGGGTGGCCCTGCATGGCATTCCTCATAGCTTCATTGAGTTACGCAGGCCCCTTTGCCATGACAAGGTTGTGATCCCTGTATTTCATTCAGTTTAGCTCAGTTCATTCACTCAGTTGTGTCCGACTCTTTGCAACCCCATGGACTGCAGCACGCCAGGCCTCCCTGACCATCACCAACTCCTAGAGTTTACTCAAGCTCATGTCTGTTGAGTCGCTGATGCCATCATCCAACCATCTTATCCTCTGTCATTCCCTTCTTCTTCTGCCTTCAATCTTCCCCAGCATCAAGGTCTTTTCAAATGAGTCAGTTCTTCACATCAGGTGGCGAAAGTATTGGAGTTTAAGCTTCAGGATCAGTCATTCCAATGAATATTCAGGACTGATTTCTCCTTGCAGTCCAAGGGACTCTCAAGAGTCTTCCCCAACACCACAGTTCAAAAGCATCAATTCTTCGGTGCTCAGCTTTTTTTATAGTCCAACTCTCACATCCATACATAACTACTGGAAAAACCATAGCTTTGACTAGATGGACCTTTCTTGGCAAAGTAATGTCTCTACTTTTTAATATGGTGTCCAGGTCAATCATAGCTTTTCTTCCAAGGAGCAAGCGTCTTTTAATTTCATGGCTGCAGTCACCATCTGCAGTGATTTTGGAGCCCAAAAAAATAAAGTCTGTCAGTGTTTCCAGTTTTCCCACCTATTTGCCATGGAGTAATGGGACAAGATGCCATGATCTTCGTTTTCTGAGTATTGAGTTTTAAGCCAACTTTTTCACTCTTCTCTTTCACTTTCATCAAGAGACTCTAGTTCTTTGATTTCTGCCATAAGGGTGAGGTCATCTGCATATCTCAGATTATTGATATTTCTCCTGACAATCTTGATTCTGGCTTGTGCTTCATCCAGTCCAGCATTTCTCATGATGTAGTCTACATATAAGTTAAATAAACAGGGTGACAATATACAGCCTTAATGTACTCCTTTTCCTATTTGGAACCAGTCTGTTGTTCCATATCCATTTCTAACTGTTGCTTCCTGACCTCTATACAGATTTCTCAAGAGGCAGGTCGGGTGGTCTGGTATTCCTATCTCTTTCAGAATTTTCCACAGTTTATTGTGATCCACACAGTCAAAGCATTTGGCATAGTCAATAAAGCAGAAATAGATGTTTTTCTGGAACTCTCTTGCTCATATTTCATTAGTATAGCATAAATTTTCTCAGTGTATTTTTATTTTAAGTTTATTATATCAGTTTTTAAATTTGCAGACTAAAGTCATTATGCAAATGTGTTTGGCACCAAGGTGATAATGTGCTTTTTGATTTTCAGTATATGGTTTTGACACACGTTTCATCTAGTGCAGAAAGTAGCAGCTCAGCTATTCAAATTGGGATACTGTCAGCTTCAAAATAAAGAATTATTCATATACCTCATCCAATCTAAGTCTCTTTGAAAACATGTTAGAAACTGTCTCAAGTATTGTTTTTATCAAGTTAATCCACATTTGTACTTCATAGACTAGAAATTATATATTTTCTAATTGTATTCCCTAGTTAAATATTTTGTGATGTGCCAGTAAAAGATTACTATCCAGACATAACAGTTTCTTGCCTTCATAGAGTCATGTTTTGTAATATTATCTTATGGTTCCTTTTGAGCTTGAACCCTTTATTTTTCAATAATTATTTAAAATATCTTTTCAGGCAGCAATACTTCAAGTATCAAAAATAGACTGAAATATCATATTATGAGCACATGGATTTTTATCAGATATATTTTCCTCACAGGCCCTTAGTAGTTGTTTCTTAGCAGATTAAGGGCTTCCCTGGTAGCTCAGCTGGTAAAGAATCCACCTGCAATGCAGACCTGGGTTCAATCCCTGGGTTGGGTAGGTCCCCTGGAGGAGGGCATGGCAACCCACTCCAGTATTCTTGCCTGGAGAATCCCCATGAACAGAGAAGCTTGCAGGCTCCAGTCCACGGGGTCACAAAGAGGCAGCCACTACTGAGTGACTGACACACACAGCAGATTAAATTTTAGTTTCTGCCTATAGTACAGAATCAAAATTCCATTGGGAGAGCCAACAAAGCTAATAACAGTTTCTAGAAGTTGAAAAAGTTACCCATTAGGCTTACATGACTGCTATTAATAGTTTGTTTTACACAACTGAGATCCATATAGCCTTGCATTTAATATCTTTTTGTGTTTTTCACAAAGAAATGTGAATATTTTAATTCTACAAATTATTTTGTTCACACAAAAGTTGGGTCTTCTTATACTCAACTTTTAAACATACAAAATTTCAAAGATTTCCAGATTTGTTCCCTTAAAGGTTTTCTGTTATGTCCCTATTTATTTCTATTTGTTTACCTGCAGTTATTTTAACAGTTGGTGAAAAAAATGTTAAACGTAATAATTTTAAAGTAATTTTATAAAAATCTAGGGTGGGCACTAGCCATTCAAATAGAATAAATACATGAAAATATATACTTAGCCATATTTATATTTTAAGATAATTCATATATGTTAAATTCACTGTTGGTTAACAAAAATGTTCAGATTAGAATTTGTACCAAGATGTTTTTATAAATCGTATTGCTTGCATGTTTTCACGGGCAGCTCTGGCCTATAATTTCTTGATAGACATGTTAAAATAATACATAGAAATATTTTATTGATTTAAAAATTATGGTAATTTATTTTATAACCCATTTCAAATAGGTGACTTAAAGGTCATATGTATGCCCTTATAAAGTCATGTTTATGTTTTGTTCTGACCTCAGTCTGTGAGATTTTCATTCTGGAGACCATATGCTATATAGGTATTTTTGACTGGAGGGGTAATGGAAATTATAAACAATAAACATAGTGATTACCTGACAATAATACTTTTTTTTTTTTTTAGGGATTTTTTTTTTAATTTTATTTTATTTTTAAACTTTACAATATTGTATTAGTTTTGCCAAATATCGAAATGAATCCGCCACAGGTAATACCTGTGTTCCCCATCCTGAACCCTCCTCCCTCCTCCCTCCCCATACCCTCCCTATGGGTCGTCCCAGTGCACCAGCCCCAAGCATCCAGTATCATGCATCGAACCTGGACTGGCAACTCGTTTCATACATGATATTATACATGTTTCAATGCCATTCTCCCAAATCTCCCCACCCTCTCCCTCTCCCACAGAGTCCATAAGACTCATCTATACATCAGTGTCTCTTTTGCTGTCTCGTACACAAGGTTATTGTTACCATCTTTCTAAATTATACAGAGTGAAGTAAGCCAGAAAGAAAAACACCAAGACAATAATACTTTTTATTGAAGCAGGATGAATGGAAATATTTTATTCATTGGAATAGATATTAAAATTTACATGTGAAGAAGGAAATTATTTACATTTATATGGTAGTTGTCAAATAAATGCAATGTATCAATAGTTCTTAAAAGAAAGATCCTAAGAATTCTTTTCATAAGGAAAAATACTTTTTCTTTCTTTTCTTTTGTATCTTAAAAAAATACATTTTTTGAGTAAGTGAAGACAGTTAATATAAATTTCATAGCACATGATATAAAGACTTTTTTATTTAGAAGTCAGCATTTGAAGACTTAAATAGCAATTAATATCTTAAAAGAAATTGTATATCTTGTCCATTAGGTGTTCAGTCATTTTCTACAGTGTTTTTCTGCTTTCTTTACTGCAAATCAAAAGATGTTTTTCAATGCAACTGGTAGAAAAGGCAAATGTTACAATCCCTGCCTGTTACATAAGAAAGTGAGCATGACACTTTCTCCAGGAACTTGCAGTCTATTATTTGTATGAGTTTTAACATCTCTAAGGTTATTTAAAATTGTCTCAGGTATAGGGATTGTTCCTTCAGGGTCTTTCTCTTCTGTCAGCCTTAATAATGAAAGCTGGTTACATGATCTTTTGCTGGGAAGGAAAACAAGATTCCTTAGGCTAGTTTTTGTCCAAGAATGATGATATGAAAACTTTTGGAAAAGCAGACTGCTTGAGAAACTTCCCTTGTAGCTCACACCTGTGCATGCTCTGCAGGTGAGGCAGTGAGTGAGAAACCCCACTCTCTAGCACCACATGCCTAGAATCAAAGAGAAGGTTCAGAGAAAAGCAAGTGAAACTGTATTGCTGAGCTGCTTTTCTAATGGTCCCTGGGGATGAGGCACCAGGAGAGGCATGGACTTTAATTAAAGAAGTAGAAGGTCAGATCCTCAGGGAGCAGTGAGTTCTGCCATGTGGGCTATTTTTTCCCCACAATACATAGAATACATGGAAAAAGTCAATAAAATAAAAAGTGGAAGTGTTCCAGTGCCAACTTTTGCCCACCTCTTTTGTAGCATCCCTCTGTTAATAGTTTGATGTTTATTTTTCCAAACACATGTGTATATATGTGTGATAGCAAAGCATGTACTCTACTTGAAGTTCTGATTTTGTTAATTTTTGCTCAAAAATATTTCACAGACATTCCCATTTATATATTTGGACATAATAATTCTATCTCATTCATTTAAATGGTGCATGTCATAGCATACATTACACTTAATGTAATTAAGTGATTGACTTTTTTTATTTTTAATTTATTTTTTTTATTGTAGGATAATTGCTTTACAGAATTTTGTTGTTTTCTGTCAAACCACAACATGAATCAGCCACAGGTATACATATATCCCCTCCCTTTTGAACCTCTCTCCCATCTCCTGCCCCATCCCACCCCTCTAGAGTGATACAAAGCCCCTGCTTGAGTTTCCTGAACCATACAGCACATTCCTGTTGGCTATCTATTTTACATACAGTAATGTAAGTTTCCATGTTACTCTTTCTATACATCTCACCCTCTCCTCCCCTCTCCCCATGTCCATAAGTCTATTCTCTATGTCTATTTCTCCATTGCTGCCCTGTAAATAAATCCTTCAGTACCATTTTTCTAGATTCCATATATATGCATTAGAATATGATATTTATATTTCTCTTTCTGACTCATTCATTCTATAATAGGCTCTAAGGTTCATCCACCTCATCAGAAGTGACTCAAATGTGTTTCTTTTATGGCTGAGTAATATTCCTTTGTGTATAGGTACCACAATTTCTTTATCCATTCACCTATCGATGGACATATAGGTTGCTTCCATGTTCTAGCTATTGTAAATAATGCTGCAATGAACAATAGGATACATGTGTCTTTTTCAATTTTGGTTTCCTCAGGGTATATGCCTAGGAGTGGGATTGCTGTGCATATGGTGGTTTTATTCCTAGTTTTTATAGGAATCTCACAACTCTCTTCCATAGTGGCTGTATGTTTACATTCTTATCAGTAGTGCAAGAGGGTTCCCTTTTCTCCACACCCTTTCCAGCATTTATTGTTTGTAGACTTTTTGATGATGGTCATTCTGACTGGTGTGACCACTACAATATCTCATTGTAGTTTTGATTTGCATTTCTCTAATAATGAGTGATGTTGAGCATCTTTTCTTGTGTTTGTTAGCCATCTGTACGTCTTTGGAGAAATGTCTGTTTAGGTCTTTTTCCCACTTTTTGATTGGGTTGTTTGTTTTTCTGGTATTGAGATGTATAAGCTGCTTGTATATTTTGGAAATTAATCCTTTGTCAGTTGTTTCATTTGCTGTTATTTTCTCCCAAGTGATTTACTTTTAAACTGTTAGTTCTCAGGCTACAGCGAAGCAGAGAATGAATGTGGTACTTGAATGGCTGGGCTCCTTATAGGCAAATCAGCTGCGCATGGCTGTAGCCCAATAAGCATTCATGTCGCTTTAGTTTGGTCAGACATTATAAACTGGCAGCCATATGTCTGATTCAGCTCACAGATGTGCTTTGTTTGTCACACTGTTACTTGTTTGTTTTCTTTTAAAGAGCCTACATTTGAAAACCAGTTGGTTTCACATAGTAAATTGTGATTTCCATTGGATGGACATGAAAAGAATCAGTGGGTGCTTAGACGTTGCTGCCCCGTTCCTCACATAAGGGCATGTTGCTTAATGATAGTCCACGGTCCCTGCCACTCACACTCGGCTCTGCTAGTTGGTCATCTCCACCTGGCCCTAATGGGCATTTACATTTGTTACTCAAGCACAGGAAGGATTGTGAACATCTTCAAAACCCTTTAGTGCTTAGAACCTCATAACCAGTAAGCATGAGATGAATGAGTGAGCAAACGAATTAATGAGTGAATGGATTTTGTTACATTCATACTTCGATGTGACACCCTAACATTCTAACCATCCAAATTGAGAAATTTCTGGACATTATTGTGATACTTGAAAGTTTTAGTTAGATTTGGTGACTCTCTGCTTTCTTGTGAGGTTTGTAATTTTTTGTTCTTTAATCTTATTTGATTCAATTGGTGAAAGTGTTTATAAATAGACTTTACCTTATAAATGCGATAATAAACAAATTCCCTCTATACACATACTTGTTTCTTTTAATTATGTGGATTCTGCCACCTCTTGAAAAGGTTCAGTGTTTATGTAATAAATATTTGTTTTTACTTTTCTTGCCTTTAGAATATAAATTCAGAAGCATTACAGAGGGAAGATACATTCTTTAAGTATACTTTTTTGTTAACTTATAAAGAAAAGTATACAGGTGAAAAAAGAAGTATCTATGTTCAGATTCACACATTGAACACATCTATGTCACCATCATCTAGATCAAGAAGAAAACATCACCAGTAATCCAAAATCTCTGCTGTGATCCTTTCCAGTCAGTATCCACCACCTCCCCCCACAGCCAAGTTAACCTGATTTCTATCACCATAGATTAGTTTTGCCTCCTTTAGAATTTTATTTAAGTGAAATCACAGAGCACGTTATTTCATGTATGACTAGCTTCTTTCGCTTAATGACATGGTGACATTAATCTGTGTTGTGTATAGTCGCAGTTCATGTATTCTCATTGCCGTGTAGTGTTGCTTTGTGTGGGTACACCTCAATTTACTGACCCCATTCTGTCTTTGCTGAGCCTGTAGCTTGTTTACAGTTGCAGTGCTGTTATCATGCTGCCGTGAACAGTCCTGTGCATGTCCGCTGGTAAATGTGCACGTGTTTTTCTTAGTCTATTCTGGGAGTGGAATTATTAGGTCATAGAGAATGTGTATGTCCAGCTTTAGTAAATCCTGCCAAACTGTTTTCCAGTCATTGTACCAACTCCATGCCCTCTGGCAATGTACGCGTGTGCCAGTTACTCCACAGTCTACAGACAATCCTTAGTGTTGTCTGTTCTTTTCTGTTTTGATGAATGCATAATGGTTATTACACTGTGGTTTGAATTTTCACTTTCTTGATGACTAATAAACGAGCAGTTTCACATATTTATTGAGGCTTATGGTTTTTGAGTCACTCATGAGTTGAAGTCTTCGGTTTGCTGCTGAAGAGCTGTTTAACATTTGCCAAATAGGTTTGCTGGGGAATTTTTACAAGGAAGCAAATGTGAAATATCCAGTTCAGTGTTGGACATGGATAAAATAGTTAGTGAAAGTTAATTCTTACAGTGACCATTTTTCTTTGCCTTTTGAAACTGATAGAAAATTAAAAACAAGGGTCAGAAATATAATTGGGTGAAAATGGTAGAAGAGAACAGTTGGATTCAGTACAAAGAAGTGGTGAAAAGAGGAATAGAGTAGAATAAAGCCAATATTTCCTGATTATGATAATTGACTTTCTTGGCAATCAGTGTAGGTCTAGAAAACAAGTGTTATAGTCTTATCAGGAAGGAAGAATGTAAAGATTCATGACAAAAGCCTAGGTATAGGAGTACCAGAATTTTCATTTACATGTATATATGTGTATGTATATATATGCATATATATTTAAACATAAAATATTTTAAATATGAAAATATAGTAAAAATCATATATATACACACACATATATATAATTTCTTTCAATAATAAGGTAGTACCTTAATAAAAACTAGCTATTTTTATTAATTTTCCATATTTTAACTCTGAGGTATAATTATGACATAATTCTTTACATAAGAGATACTAACAGTAATATGGATAGTGTCTGTATGTTTAGAAAAAAACCAGAGACTTTCTAAATATGGAATTTTGTACCTCATGTCAAAATCTTAGTGTCATCATAGCATATCACTTTTCACACTTATAATTCTATGGCAACCAGGTGATTTCTGTTCTTTATCCAGTTGAGTAATGTTGAGTGTTTTGTAGTAGTTGCTTCAGCCTGCTTTAGGTTAAAAATTCTGTCAAATGAATTCACTGTTTACATGTTGTCTTGAAAGTATCTAGAGAAATTTTGAAAAAATATACCTGAAGATGTTTGGTTCTCTAACGATACATTTGACATTCACCACAATAATGCCAATAGGGATAAAACATGCTAACTTGGGACTTCCTTATTTTCAAGAATTTTTTCACTAAGACATTTGAATAACATTAGATGATTAATATGTTGGCTCTTTACAACTAATTTGAATCTCCTTAGTGGACTTAAGTTAAATTAGTTATAAGTTCAGTCACATGCTGTACTGGTATTTCACGAACATGATGTAGAGCAGATGCTGTTGTTAGTCGCTAAGTTGCATCCTATTCTTTTGCAACCGCATAAACTTTAGCCTGTCAGACTGCTCTGTTCATGGGATTTCCCAAGCAAGAATACTGAAGTGTGTTGTCATTTCCTTCTCCAGGGATCTTCCCGACCCAGTGATCGAAACCATGTCACCTGCACTGGCAGGCAGATTCTTTACCACTGAGCCACCTGAGAAGCCCCATAGAATAGATGTTCAGTTTAGCTCAGTTCAGTCGCTCAGTTGTGTCCAACTCTTTGCTACCCCATGAACCGCAGCATGCCAGGCCTCCCTGTCTATCACCAACTCCCGGAGTCTACCCAAACCCGTGTCCATTGAGTCTGTGATGCCATCCAACCATCTTATCCTCTGTTGTCCCCTTCTCCCCCTGCCCTCAATCTTTCCCAGCATCAGGGTCTTCGCATCAGGTGGCCAAAGTATTGGAGTTTCAGCTTCAACATCCATCCTTCCAATGAACACCCAGGACTGATCTCCTTTAGGATGGACTGGTTGAATCTCTTTGCAGTCCAAGGGACTCTCAAGAGTCTTCTCCAACACCACAGCGCAAAAGCATCAATTCTTCGGTGCTCAGCTTTCTTTATAGTCCAACTCTCACATCCATACATGACCACTGGTAAAACCATAGCCTTGACTAGATGCAGCTCTGTTGACAAAGTAATGTCTCTGCTTTTTAATATGCTGTCTAGGTTGGTCATAACCTTCCTTCCAAGGAGTAAGCCTCTTTTAATTTCATGGCTGCAATCACCATCTAGAGTTAAATTTGCTAGCCTAATTAAAATACTGACAATTAAAATGACTCGCTTATTCCAGTCTGGCAAATTGAATTTTCTCAGGTTTTATTTTCCAAAGGGCAATTTTAAAATGTATTTTAACATAAGTGAACTCAATTTATTGAGTTAACTTTTAAAATCCTACATTGTTGTAGTATATTTTCCAGAAAACTTTCTTATTAGCATTTGCATATATGTAACAACTGGGCAGAGAAAAGAAAGAAAACTGAGGCAATTTGATAGGAATTCAGGATTCTTAATGTACTGCTTATTACCATTATCTTCTTACAGGAAAATAAAGAAGAAAAGTAATATAAGACATTTAGAGTGGAACTCGTTTATTCTCCTGATGTTGGGTAAAACATCATTTGACCACTGTACCTCCTTTTATTGATTTTACTGTCTTTTCCTACACTCACTATATCCTTAGTGCCATGGGAGAGTGTAGATGCCATAATTTTTCTCTCTCTTCCTAGATAACTTGCCTGTTTTTAGCATTTGAAGTAAATAACCTTCTGTGTTCACCTTACCCCCTTTTCTCCAATAACAATCTTCCTCCCTCTTCTAAGATTAGAACATTAAATATGGTCTTATATGTCTATCCGTAGCCTCATAACTGACACATTTGTAGACCTTGGTAGTTGGTCTTAATTGATCAATGTGTAGATTCAGTTTGATTTCTAGAATAAAATTCTGAGCATTATTAACAAACTGTTACACAGTAATCTACATCCACACTCCCTATGCCTACTGGACATGTGGAAAAGAATTTTCTGGAAACACTGTAAGGAAAGTTGCTTTAATAATAAATGTCTGAGAATTCAGGTTGACAAAGGAGGGAGAATCTCATTGGTGGGAGGAGGAGGAAGATCCTACCTGGCGGTCATGACTCCCCTGATCCTATGGGACCAATGAGACAATCTCAACATTTTGTGCCATGTCTTAAAGACACTGCATTCTCTCAATTGCTCATGTTTTTTGCACATAAGCTGATTCCTTTACTTGAGGAACTCTTATCCTTATTCTATTTTTAGAAACTCTAAATTCATCCTTCAAAATCCAGCTCATACATTACCTCCTCTGTGATGCTACGTTGACCTCTACCTAGTGAAGTTGATTACTTTTCCTTTGGTTTTTTTATTGTACTTAAGACAAACATCAGTTATGAATTATTTCTATATGAATGCCAGAGTGTCTGTACGGTAGACACTCTCATTCCTATCTCAGTTTCTTCATGGCCCAACATAATCCTGGCAGTAGTCATTGAAATCATTCACTAAAAAGATGTAATGAGCTAGAGATTATCCTATTAAGTGAAGTAAGTCAGAGAAAGACAAAAATCATCATATGATAACACTTATATGTAGAACCTAAAAAAGTGTACAAATGAACTTATTTACAAAACAGAAGTAAACTCACAGACACAGAAAACAAATTTAGTTTATCAAAAGGGAAAGGGGGTAAGGAGTAAATTAGGAGTTTCAGGATTAACAAATATACACTGCTATATATAAAGTATTTAAACTACAAGGACTTACTGTATAGCACTGGGAACTACATTCAGTCTCTTGTAATAACCTATAGTGGAAAAGATTCTGGAAAATAATTTTTATCTATATAAATATACATTTATATAAATTATGCATATATCAGAGTCAGTTTGCTGTATACCTGAAACTAACACATTATGAATCAACTATACTTCTGTTAAAAAAGAAAGATATTCTGAGCATATATGTTACTGACCTGGATCCTTAAACTCTGTAATTATTATAAATTGATAAGAGGCCACTCAGGAATCAGACAAGGCTTTATCAGGATTTGTGCTGCAACATATGGGAGCAAGAATAAGAAACAGGTTCACTTGCTTGAGGGGAGCAAACTGTTTCCTTAAATGGGGTGAGAGTAAAGGTGGATCCATAGGATGGGCTGGATGGGCGGCTTTGGTGGTCTGCCCACCCCCTGGTGGTGCTGTGCGCAGGAATTGTGTGCAGTACCCTGCTTTTGCTCCCAGCACCTCAGAGGTGGCAGTTGGTCTGTGTCCTTCTTGTATCCTATTGATCATAATTGCCAGCTATTCTTGTGTGCTGTTACTATTAGTTCCTTATATTTTCTTTGTGTTCTGTTGGTTGAGATGTTTGTCCAGGTGCAAGTGCAGGGGTCCCAGGTCCTAGCCTGTCTCGTATGTTTCAGGCTCTTCATTTTACTTAACCTCGTTTTTTACAGCCTACTATTTGCCAGAACTTCATATTTGTTGAATCAATATGAATCTAAGAAGAAATTTCTGAATAGAATTGAGTGTTGGATTGACATTTTAGAGTCAAGATGTGCTGTACCTAGTTGCTCCGTCATGTACGACTCTGTGACTCCATGGACTGTAACCTTCCAGGTTCCTCTGTCCGTGGGGATTCTCCAGGCAAGAATATTAGAGTGTGTTGCCATGCCCTCCTCTAGGAGGATCTTCCCAACCCAGGGATTGAACCCAGGTCTCCCACATTGCCATTGCAGGCAGAGTCTTTATGATCTGAGCCACCAGGGAAGCCCCAGAGTCAAGATGAGGTAAGAACAAACATTTGGATGTTTGACATCTTAAAAGATTTTACCAATATTTATTGATAATTCAAGAAGATCATATATATGTATATATGATCATTATTTTCAGCTTTTTGGACTATTTTTTGAATGTTTCCTCTTCCATACTACTAAGTTCATAATCATCAGTTAGATCTTTACTTCTTCTATAATACCTAGAGTGAACTGCCTTGATTTCAGCTCTAATCATCTCTCTGTACCCTCAGTGGGAATCAATTGCAGGCTGTCCCTATCTGAGGCTGTGCATGTAAACCTTGGCTTAGCTCAGATTATCAAAGTCTTGGTTGAGTAAATCATAGGAGGCAGCATCTAATCTGTCTTGCTGTGGTTCTGCTCTGACCTATACCAGTTCATACCATGGTAATGCTTTGGTTGTATGATGACACTTGATACATTTCTTCTGTGATAAGTAAGCTTCTAAGTGGGCTCTTTGGTTTGGATTTTTGTCTATGAACTGTAGCTAAGCCCTTGGTATCCTCCTCCTAGTTTTGTCTCCAAATGGCAACCCATTCCAGTATTCTTGCCTGGAGAATCCCATGGACAGAGAAGCCTGGCTGGCTATGAGGTCACATGAGGTCACAAAGTTCATGAGGTCACAAAGAGCATCTGAGCGACTGTCACTTACTTCCCTACTATCTTACTTCCGTGTCCACATGTGTTCTGCACTCAGATACACTTTTAACCTGCTCTGTCTGCCTTCATGGATTTACTAACATTCTGGGCAGTAACTAGATGTTGCTTTACTACAACAGCCTTACTCTTTTATTTGGGTCTCATCTTACATTTTCTGGCTTTACCATCATACATGGACTCAGCCATGGCTCTCAGCTCTGGCAAACTCATCTCTCTGTAATTCCCTTCTCTTTCCTCAGTCCTTCACATCCACATCCTCACTACAGCTTCTGATTATTCATTATTGTCCGATGCTATCTGCCCATTATTGTCTTATGCTATCTGGCTTCCCTTGTGCCTCCGCTGGTGAAGAATCCACCTGCAATGTGGGAGACCTGGGTTCAATCTCTGAGTTGGGAAGATCCCCTGGGGAAGGGAAAGGCTTCCCACTCCAGTATTCTGGCTTGGAGAGTTCCACAGGGTTGCAAAGAGTTGGACATGACTGAGCGACTTTCACTTTCATCTGTTTATCAGTTTCATCTTAATCTTTCTTTTTAGTCTTGGCCTTTATCTAGGCCCAGGCTGATTAACTCAGCTTTCACTCACACCAAAGGCTAGTGATGTTAGACCTACAAATTTCCACTGCTCCTTCTTCTGCTCAAAAAACAAAGATGCTCTGCCTCTGTGCTAGAAAAAGAAAGAAAAAGCTTCTGTTAACAAGCTGAATACTAAACTTGATCAAAGAGATAAGTTACTAAGCATAAAAAGATTTGCAAGAGCATACTTGTGATTAATTTATCTCCTCCACAGCAGGGGAGGAAAAAGTAAGACAAAAAAATAAAAGGCAAAAGGAAAATACTGATATGTTTGGATTATATTGGATAATTCATAAAAATTATATATTTAAAAATGTATCATAAATTGACTCAAAATATGAGTAACAGAATGAAGAAATATTTGTAACAGGTAGCAAACATTAATATCCTAAATTCTGAGGAGTGTCTGTAAAGCATTAAAAGTGTGCCAATTAATTAATGGATATCAAGATAAATTTCCAAAAAATTGCATACATATACTATTAAATATATGGAATGTGCAAGCTCATTATAATTAAGTAAATCCTAAACAAAAGAGAGTTATTTTTGTTTGCATGCTAAGTTGCTTCAGTCATGTCCAGCTCTTTGTGACCCCATTGCCTGTAGCCTGGCAGGCTCCCTTGTCCACAGGATTTTCCAAGCAAGAATATTGGAGTGGGTTGCCATGCCCTCCTCCAGGGGATCTCCCCCACCCAGGGATCGAACCTGAGTCTTTTACATCTAACCTGAATAGGCAGGCAGGTTCTTTACCACTAGCGCCAACTAGTTTAAAAGTTGGGAAGCCCCAACTTTTAAACATATTCAGTCAGTTGTGGTTGTCTGGACTCAGGAACTCTTACACATACTTCTTTCTGGTGGGAACATAAAACTGGACAGGCTTTCTGCCTGTTGCTTTTAAGGCATAATTATTATTTAGTTTTGCATCCAGTATCAATTCAGTTCAGTTGCTCAGTTGTGTCTGACTCTTTGTGACCCCATGAATCGCAGCACGCCAGGCCTCCCTGTCCATCACCAACTCCTGGAGTTCACTCAAACTCACGTCCATTGAGTCAGTGATGCCATCCAGCCATCTCATCCTCTGTCATCCCCTTCTCCTCCTGCCCCCAATCCCTCCCATCATCGGGGTCTTTTCCAATGAGTCAACTCTTCGCATGAGGTGGCCAAAGTATTGGAGTTTCAGCTTCAGCATCAGTCCTTCCAATGAACACCCAGGACTGATCTCGTTTAGGATGGACTAGTTGGATCTCCTTGCAGTCCAAGGGACTCTCAAGAGTCTTCTCCAACACTACAGTTCAAAAGCATCAGTTCTTCGGTGCTCAGCTTTCTTCACAGTCCAACTCTCACATCCATACATGACCACAGGAAAAACCATAGCCTTGACTAGACACATCCAGTATAGTTCACTTTTATTCAATAAATGCATTCTAAATTTATTTTGTGTAATAAATTTACACAAAATTGCTAAACTTTTGTCAGTAGGTGGCGCTGCAAGATGTTTCAGAAGAAAAAGGTGGTTCTCATTGATTCAGGTCGTGCTCAGGCTGGGGCTCCTTCACCGGGCTTCTGGAGAGGGCACCTTTTTCTCCATTCCTCAGCCTCTTTGGTATGCTTCAGTGTGAAGTGCCCAGAGGACACAACTGTCTCTCACATGTGGCTGCAACTCTCAACTTAGACAGCAGTGGCATGGAGAGTACATGTAGGGCTGCCCCCAGCCCAGGCCGAAGCACTGCTTCCCACACCTTTTCCTGTCCGGGAGCGGGTCATCCAGTGAGCCACGCCCACACCAGCACACCAGGTCCTCCTCTGATACTCTGAACTCCAGTGGTTTTCTCTGTGTCCCTGAGGGTGGTTCCACTTGCCTGGAGACGTTGAGCAGAACCCTGACCTGGACATACCACACGTTTCTCCACTGTCCCCCGGCATGCAAACACACACATCCTTCAATGCGTGGAAATCCTTCCCGGTTTGTCCTTCTTCAGTCCTCATTTTATCTTTATGCTTAATCTTCTATCATCACTTAATAATTTGTTTATGTTCAATGTCTCCTGTTTAAATTTTGTGGGTTTTTTTTTTTTTTTCCTGGTCTCTTGATTGGATCCAAGCTGATACAGGCCATAACCTACTCCAAGTCTTAAGAACCACCTTCTTGCTGATTTTCTGTTGAAATTACTAGAAAGATTACATCAAAGAGGAGAATGTGCATCAGCATTTGCTACTAAGGACAAGATGCTACTGTATGCTGGAAAATCCAGGGATATTTATTAGCTGTAAAGCAGAACCAGACTGGAGGAAGGCACTTAGTGGGACTTAACAGAGCAGTGCCTCCCCAGGGGAAGCAGAGAAGTTTCTGGTAAACTCTCAGAACTTTGCCAGGAACATCTGGAGAGAGGCTAGGTGACAACATATTACTTACATGCCGTAGAGACTGGCCTGAACATAAAGTTGAATGCAAAAAGGCTATAAAACAGGACAAAAACATACAAAGAAAAATGTGACCTCCAGTGTAACAGCTTTCACAAACACAGGAAGGAAGAAAACAAGTAAACCAACCCTACACAGATGGTGTTTTCCTTTTAGGAATTTCTGTAGGTCTACCATTCCTTTCCCCTCAGGTGGCTAAATCACTGCTGAGATGAGATGGTAGCTGAGTATGCGAGAGGACACAGGTAACAGGAGCCCAAAGGATGATGAGATGAATACGTGGAGACTTGCGTATGTCCATGTTTCATGATCAAAACCAGGCTGGTAGACATCTGTTCACCCAGTGTTATTTTATGGAAATAAAAATCAGCGAATGCCAGGGCTGAAGAAACGGTTCTGCACATAAAGTATTATAGCACTAGAGACTGAGAAGTGTTCATTAAGGAAATGGAGATAGAGCTCCATGCTGTGTTTTGGACATCCAAGTGAAATTCAGTATAACATGAGCTCTATGAAATAAGATATCAAAGATGCTCTAAAGACTAGAAAGAAATATAACAGCTTCTCAGTGGTTCTCCTTAAATAGTCAAATTATGAAAATTTATTGTTTTTAGCTTTTAAAGATTTATATTCTACATTTTTCTCCATAATTATATATTGACTTGCGGCTGCTGCTGCTGCTAAGTCGCTTCAGTCGTGTCCGACTCTGTGCAACCCCAGAGACGGCAGCCCTTCAGGCTCCCCTATCCCTAGGATGTACATAATGACATTGTTTCAGTCATTTATAGTCATACATGTCATTGCCTTCACCTTTATGAGGTAGTCAAAGGACAGAGACAAATTAAAAGTGTTTTCTTCAACATTTCCGCAGTCTCTATCCCTCCACTAGACTAAATCACGACTAGCACTTGAGGCTGTGTCTTTCAGCTCTCTCTTTCTCTCTGGAAGGCCACAGACCAAACCGATGGTAGTGGTTCAGTGGTGATATTAATTGCATGTGTGTGTGTGTGTGTGTGTGTGTGTGTGTGTGTATATACATAATTCCGTACCTCTAGGCTTAATCCCAGTCTTTTACTGACTGTGTAATAATTTAGACCATGTCACTCTTCTCTCCATGCCTCAATGTCCTCTTACATAAAATGGAGCTAATCTCATGTATAGAGTTGTTCTGCTGCTGCTGCTAAGTCACCTCAGTCATATCCGACTCTCTGTGACCCCATAGACGGCAGCCCACCAGGCTGTCCCATCTCTGGGATTCTCTAGGCAAGAACACTGGAGTGGGTAGAGTTGTTCTGAGGACTGGGTTAATAAAAGTAAAGCACTTTGACTAGTGCTTGACTGATGATAAATATTATGTAATTGTCAACTGTCAAAAGTAGTGGCGGCATCTTCAGCCTTATTCCTTTAGCTTCTCCAGTGGCATCAACTGTTTACAAGTCTGACTTGCTAATCCTGACAGATCTTTTGATATCCTATGCCAAGTTTCTGTTATTTCCTATCATTGTTTACAAAGTATACAGATCAAAGGATAAGGTGGATCATGTATGCTTCTAAGGTAAAACCGTTAACCAGGAAAGTCTTGGAAACAGGAAAATGACAAGGATGTTTTGTTGACTTATTTACAAGGACAATCATATTCAGCATAGTCTCCAAGTAAAAATAATACACAACCCAAAAAAGTATCCAAATCAATAATCAAACACATTCCTAATATGAAATTTATTGTTTCCTAAAAACCTATTCCTTCATTCCTTTTCACTGAGCTCTTATCCCAGTTAAAAGATAATACCTTTTTTCTTTTCACTCGTGCATTAATACCTCTAGCTTTCCTCCAAGTTAAGTCAGTAGCAGTATCCTTTCAGCTGTATCTTTAAACTCTCTTTCCAATCCGTCCATTCCTCTTTATGTTCCTTCTGCCAGAAGCACTGTCAATCCTGACTGCCTCCACTAGCTCTCCTTCACTTTTCACTTACTCATCAGTCTTGCTGTATTTCAGTCTGCTGTCAAATTTAACCTTGCTTGAAAATAAGTCTTATCAAAATATGTATTCCTGATTCCCATTGCACGTTGAGGGAAGGAAGTCCAAATGCCTTATCTCAGCATCCTTCACTGTCTAATTCTAATGTAGTTTCTTAGCCCTCTCTCCTTGTTTATTGAACTTCCTCATTAAATGTTTGATCACAGTTCATCAGGGCTACTTGCTTCTTTCATACCTATTCTGTCATCATGAATTTCTTTTTCCTCCTTCCTGCTTTCCTTTTAAGAGAATGGTCAAGAGACTATTGAATTAGATCTTCCTGTTATGAGCTGTGTGGATTTGGATACATTTTTAAAGGTATCTGAGCCTCAGAAATTTTATTTGAAAAAATGAGGATAAAATGATCTCTTAGTGTTGTAGTAAGCTTAAGAACAATGAAATAAATTAACGATGTTCTTAGGACAATATCTGAAACACAGAAAGTGTTCCAAGTATAAATTCCAATCAACTGTTCTTTTGTTTCCTTCAGGAAAAGCATCCTAGAATATTACCATTCCCTCCTTCAAGCCAGACGGAGTACTCTACCCTCAGTACTAGAATTAGGTTCCAATTTACTATCCTCATAATATCAGTATAGGACTTTTTGACTCTGAGGCACTTGTTACATTAATTGTATTTCCCTATCTAGAGCCCAGAAGACACAGTTCCTTCCTATGTGATGTTCTTTGAAGGATCACTGTATTTAAAATAGGTTAAATATCTATCTTAAAGACTTGAGATAAGCAGTGAAGAAGAACATGTAGGTAAAAGTGTTTTGTATCTTCCTTAAGTGCTCTTTAGAAATGATTATTAACTTGCAGTACCTAACACAATGCCCTGCGCAGAAGAGTGAAGTGCTCATTGAATTCAAGTGCACATTGAAATGATGTCCTCTGAAGTACATGTTAAGCCCCGTGTTTATCCTCCATTCTGTTATCATTGACCGTGTGGCCTAAGTGTAATGTGCTGGTTGTCTATTTTAATCGTATTCTATTTCTGCTGCTGCTGCTAAGTTGCTTCAGTCGTGTCCGACTCTGTGCGACCCCAGAGACGGCAGCCCACCAGGCTCCCCCGTCCCTGGGATTCTCCAGGAAGAACACTGGAGTGGGTTGCCATTTCCTTCTCCAACGCATGAAAGTGAAAAGTGAAAGTGACGTCGCTCAGTCGTGTTCAACTCTTAGCCACCCCATGGACTGCAGCCCACCAGGCTCCTCCGTCCATGGGATTTTCCAGGCAAGAGTACTGGAGTGGGGTGCCATTGCCTTCTCCTATTCTATTTCTATTCTACTCTATATCTACAGGGTATGAGCCTCCAGAATAATCATATAGAAAGTAAAGCATGCTAAGGATATGTTCACATGCCCTTTACTTCTGTGTGATAAGCTAATTGGGGAGGTTTGAGAAAGGGAGAACTGAGATGCAAGAAGAAGAGAATGTATACTTTCACACTCAAGACTAGATCATGGAGCAGACTCCCCATTTGAGGCATAGAGAGCAGATTAGTGTGTGGAATGGACATCATAAAATCAGAACGGGTTCAATTATTACCAGCTTTGAAAGTAATTTTGGAATGCTCTAACTTTATAAGACTGCAATGTAGGTACATTTCCTCCTTTCCTGAGAAAAAGACAGTTATCCCCTAACCTAGACTCTTCTGATAACCATCAAAGACTATACCCATTAACCCTATTTTTCAAAATTTCCTTTGTTTGCACTTTTAACTCAGAGCTGCGTGGCTGCAGCCAGAGCTGATGACAAATCAGCTGTTACAGAAAGCATCCCTTCCCTTGCAGCTGTCCAGTCCTTGCTGCGCAGATGGTGGATTTCTTTTTCCTTTTACCAGCACTTCTTTTCTTTCTCCTCCTCACAGGACTGGGATCCTTTGTGACCATGTATGAGTCAGTCAGCAGTAGGAACACTCATAAGACGGAAGAGTTTTCAAAAGTGTCCAAGTGAAAGGGAACAGGGACTCAGAAATGAGGGATGGCTCTGCAGGCTGGCTGTATACTAAAAAGGGGCTATGACTTCCTTCTCATGAAAAGTAGATATTCATAGTTTTATGAAAAGCATCTTTGTTCTCAAAAAAGAATTTTTATTATTGCTTCATTGTGTGTGGTCAGAATAACAGTGAGAGTAGTCAAACCCAGAGAAGGTGGACGGGAAGAGCAGTGCAGAAGAGAAACCCAGATCTTTAAGCTGACTTCAGTCAATATGGCTTTTCTCTTGCCATGTGTAAACATCTAGATAATTATCTCCATCCTTCAGTTACATTTTTGAAGGGATGCATAAGTACTTATTCTGAATTATTTCTAGCTCTCTTCTGTTTAATTTTTATATTAATAAATTATTAGTAAGGGATATTTAATAATAATATCCCCTATTTATATTTTACATATTAAAATATGTAATGTTTATATATAGATTATCCTGCTGCTGCTAAGTCACTTTAGTTGTGTCTGACTCTGTGCGACCCCGTGGACTGCAGCCTACCAGGCTTCTCCATCCATGGGATTCTCCAGGCAAGAACACTGGAGTGGGTTGCCATTTCCTTCTCCAATGCATGAAAGTAGAAAGTGAAAGTGAAGTCGCTCAGTCGTGTCTGACTCTTAGCGACCCCATGGACTGCAGCCCACCAGGCTCCTTGGTCCATGGGATTTTCCAGGCAAGAGTACTGGAGTGGGGTGCCATTGCCTTCTCCCAGATTATCCTATATGCCTATATATAAATTAGCAGATAGCATATGTTTTATTCAAGAAACAGAGTTTAATCCAATTGCTTGTTGGTTATGTTATGCCAATTATTTTATCATACAGTGTATAGAGATTACCAGAAGTTAAACATCTGTTTACACTGAACAAATCTTTACTGCAACTATATTTTCCTACAAAAGTCACCCTAAAATATCTATACAGGATAGCACATCCATACCTGCTCAAAAATATAGCCATAATTATTTCACTAAATTTTATAGCTTTCTATTAAGCAGAAGCTAGGTTTCATAATCTAGACTGTGGTATCAATTACTACAAAATTTTATTTTCTTCAGCATTTTTTACATATAGATGCACCTGCTCTAAGTATTGTGTAATTTGTTTATGTAAAGAGATTCCAAATAAGCTACTTGAGTAATTTGTTATGGGATGCTATTTCAGTCTCAGTATAAGTTGAAAGTCAGGTCAATATGTAAATTCGAAGTCAGATTAACTGGCTGGTTCAGGCAAGAACTGACTAGACATATGTGATGGATTTTCTATCACATTAAACTTGATTTTTTCCCAAATCAGACACAGATGATCATAAGGTAAGTGAATCAAATCAGAACCCATGTTATAATTATAAGAAAACTGGCTGTGTGCATCTTTCAAATAATTAAAATACCAGCATTCTTAATCTTAGAACTACATATTTAATTATAATAGGGTACTTACTAATATGGCCTTTTATGATATTCCAAGAAACATTGCCAGTATTCAGCTTTTTATATTCTTAGGCTGTTTTGGCTTATTTCAACCCTTTGCAGTCATTATTCTTGTTGATCAGTGGATTGTCCCATATTTGTACAGTAGATACCTTGTTAAGTTGACACTTAAGTCTTTATAATATAACCCTAATAGTTTTGATAACTTCCTTTGCTTTCTAGAATGAAATGGTATTCCATGCCTACTTTGTGTATCTGTGACCCCAGAGCATTTTTTAAAGGTTGATTTTGTGATATTTTATTGATTTGTATAAATTTATTATAAATTAAGAAAAATAAAAGTCTTGTTTTTAGAGTGAAAAAATGTTTGTTTTCCATATAGAATTTTTCAAAATTTTCAGTCATATTATTTATCAGTCTTTCTTTTAAGCCTTCTGAATTTTGTGTTTTATTTTAAAAGTCCTTTCCCTGAATCCAAGGTTATATACAAAATTTTTATGTCTTTCTCTATTCCCAGTATAATCCAATTTCTTATGTTTAAATTGTTGATCAGTCTGGAATATGTCTACAGGGCGATAGGACATGAGGTAGTAATCACACTTTATTTTTTTCCAGATGGTAGTCCAGTTGTCCAAACACTATTTTTCGAATAATCTGTCACTTATCTATGGTGCTTTGAAATACTATCCATATTAATGTGCATTCTTATACCACTTTGACTTCTTATAATATAGAAGAAGGCTCTATAAAGTTCACTGTAGAACAACAAACACAAATTGCTGAATGAAATCAGCATTAGGCACTATTGGGTTGGATATAAAATATTTGGTTGCAAACCCTTGGTTTTGTAAGAGATCAGTTTTATTTTCATATATAGTTTTGTCATATATTCATATGTTCTAGTTCCTGTAGTTTCTCAGTGGCCTTTACACCCATTTTCTTCCTCTGATTGTCACAAAAGTTGTAGGAGATAACAGCATAGAAGTATTATTTCTTTTTTTTTTTACAAGTAATGAAATTGAGGTTGAAAGAGGTCTTGAGCTAGATCAAATCAGAACCTTTCTTATCTCCACTTTGACTTAACTTTATTTGGAAAGCATCTTCATTCTTATTCTAGTTCTTACTCCGATTCTAATTTTCCTTCTTCCTCTAAATTTTTTTTTCACTAATTTATGAGAAGAACATATCAGAGACCTTATTTCATTTCTGCCATTGAAATGATGTATGTGTCTAATATGATTCAACAATTACAAGTATTTATTATTGAAATTCAGTTAATATATTGGTTAATGAACAAAATTAGCCTACTATATAGTACTAGCAATCACCTGTTCATTTTTGTTAGCCATTGGTTAAATTAATATTTATTATTATTTAAAATTTTTAGACTTAAAAACTTGTACTAAAAAACTTAAAATAAAAACAGGTGTAGCTATGTCTCCTACCCCCACTCCCTGATTCTGACTAGCACCCATTTATTCTTTGTATCTATAAGTATCTAGAGCTTGTTTTCTTCTTTTAGATTACACAGTGAGGGAGATCATATGGTATTTGTCTTTATCTGACTTATTTCACTTAGCATAATGCCCTCAAGGTATATTCATATTGTTCAGTTCAGTCGTTCAGTTGTGTCCGACTCTTTGCGGCCCCATGAACCACAGCACGCCAGGCCTCCCTGTCCATCACCAACTCCCAGAGTCCACCCAAACCCATGTCCATTGAGTCGGTGATGCCATACAACCTTCTCATCCCCTGTCATCCCCTTATCCCCATCCTATCCTCAATCTTTCCCAGCATCAGGGTCTTTTCAAATGAGTCAGCTCTTCTCATCAGGGGGCCAGAGTATTGGAGTATCAGCTTCAACATCAGTCCTTCCAGTGAATACCCAGGACTGGTCTCCTTTAGAATGGACTGGTTGGATCTCTGTGCAGTCCAAGGGACTCTCAAGAGTCTTCTCCAACACCACAGTTCAAAAGCATCAATTCTTCGGCGCTCAGCTTTCTTTATGGTCCAACTCTCACATCCATACATGACCACTGGAAAAACAATAGCCTTGACTAGAATGGACCTTCGTTGACAAAGTAATGTATCTCCTTTTTAATATGCTGTCTAGGTTGGTCATAACTTTCCTTCCAAGGAGTAAGCGTCTTTGAATTTCATGGCTACAATCACCATCTGCAGTGATTTTGGAGCCTAGAAAAATAAAGTCAGCCACTGTTTCCATTGTTTCCCAATCTATTTGCCATAAAGTGATGGGACCAGATGCCATGATCTTAATTTTCTAAATGTTGAGCTTTAAGCCAACTTTTTCACTCTCCTCTTTCACTTTTATCAAGAGGCTCTTTAGCCCTTCTTCACTTTCTGCCATAAGGGTGGTATCATCTGCATATCTGAGGATATTGATATTTCTCCCAGCAATCTTGATTCCAGCTTGTGTTTCTTCCAACCCAGCATTTCTTATGAGGTACTCTGCATGTAAGTTAAATAAGCACAGTGACAATATACAGCCTTGACGTACTCCTTTTCCTATTTGGAACCAGTCTGTTGTTCCATGTCCAGCTCTAACTGTTGCTTCTTGACCTGCATACAGGTTTCTCAAGAGGCAGGTCAGGTGGTCTGGTATTCCCATCTCTTTCAGAATTTTCCACAGTTTATTGTGATCCACACAGTCCAAGGCTTTGGTATAGTCAATAAAGCAGAAATAGATGTTTTTCTGAAACTCCCTTGCTTTTTCGATGATCCAATGGATGTTGGCAATTTGATCTCTGGTTCCTCTGCCTCTTTAAAACCAGCTTGAACATCTGGAAGTTCACGGTTCACATATTGCTGAAGCCTGGCTTGGAGAATTTTGAGCATTACTTTACTAGTGTGTGAGATGAGTGCAATTGTATGGTAGTTTGAGCATTCTTATGCATTGCCTTTCTTTGGGATTGGAATGAAAACTGACCTTTTCCAGTCCTGTAGCCACTGCTGAGTTTTCCAAACTTGCTGGCATATTAAGTGCAGGACTTTCACAGCATCACCTTTCAGGATTTGAAATAGCTCAACTAGAATTCCATCATCTCCACTAGCTTTGTTCATAGTGATGCTTTCTAAGGCCCACTTGACTTCACATTCCAGGATGTCTGGCTCTAGGTGAGTGATCACACCATCGTGATTATCTGGGTCATGAAGATCTCTTTTGTACAGTTCTTCTGTGTATTCTTGCCACCTCTTCTTAATATCTTCTGCTTCTGTTAGGTCCATACGATTTCTGTCCTTTATTTAGCCCATCTTTGCATGAAATGTTCCCTTGGTATCTCTAATTTTCTTGAAGAGATCTCTAGTCTTTTCCATTCTGTTGTTTTCTTCTATTTCTTTGCATTGATCACTGAGGAAGGCTTTCTTATCTCTCCTTGATATTCTTTGGAACTCTGCATTCAAATGGATATATCTTTCCTTTTCTCCTTTGCTTTTCACTTCCCTTCTTTGCACAGCTATTTATAAGGCCTCTTCAGACAGCCATTTTGCTTTTTGGCATTTCTTTTTCTTGGGGATGGTCTTGATTCCTGTCTCCTGTACAGTGTCACCAACCTCTCTCCGTAGTTCATCAGGCATTCTATCAGATCTAGTCCCTTTATTCTATTTCTCACTTCTACTACATATGTCAAAATTTCATTGTTTTTATGACTGAATAATGTAATACATACATATATGATTATGTTTATATATATATGTGTGGGTATACATATATGTTTATTTATAGGGATATATATATATATATATATAAAGTGAAAGTGAAGATTGTTTAGTCATGTCCAACTCTTTGTGACCCCATGGACTGAACCCATCAGGCTTCTCTGTCCGTGGAATTCTCCAGGCAAGAATACTGGAGTGAGCTGTCATTCTCTTCTCCAGGGATCTACTTGACCCAGGGATTGAAACTGGGTCTCTTGCATGGCAGGCAAAGCCATATATATATATATGTGTGTGTGTGTGTGTGTGTGTGTGTGTGTTTGTGTGTGTATACATATATATGTTTGTGTGTTTGTTGTTTGTATACACTACAGCATTATTAACAATAACTGAGATAATGGGAACAACCTACTTGTCCAATAGTTGAATGGATAACAAAATTGTTAGGTTGTTGCCATTATCTCGGTTATTGTTAATAATGCTTCAGTGAACATGGAAGTGCCTGTATATTTTTGATCTATTGTTTTTGTTTTCTTTAGATATATACCTAGAAGAAGAATTGCTGGATATACAGTAGTTTCACTTTTAATTTTTTGAGGAACCTCCTTACTATTTTCTATATTTGATGTACCAGTTTACATTCTCACCAACAATGCATAGGGTTCCCTTTGCTCTGTATCCTTGCTAAAACTTGTTATTTTTAGATTTTTTGATAATAGCCATTTTAACAGGTGTGAGGTGTTATTCTGGTTTTGATTTACATTTTCCTAAGGATTAATGGTGTAGGGATCTTTTCATATATCAATTGGCCATCATATATCTTTTTGGATGAATTTGTTTGTTCAGATCTTCCACACATTTTTTTAAAATCAGATTGTTTGAGTTTTTTCCTATTGAACTGTATGAGTTCTTTCTATATTATATATATATATATGCTTATTATATATATATAGTCAGATGCTTTTTCTGAATTTATTTAGATGATCATATGACTTTTATGCCTCCTTTGGTTTCTGTGGTGCATCATATTGACCTCAAATGTTTGACCATTCTTATTTGATCATTTTAATGTATTATTGAATTTAATTTGCTAATATTTTGTTGAGGATTTTTGCTTCTAAGTTCATCAGGCATACTAGTCTATAATTTTCTTTTCTCATGCATTTGTCTGGTTTTGGTATCAAGGTAATGCTGGCCTTACAAGACAAATGTGGAAGAGGTCCCACCTCTTCTGTTTTTGAAATACTTTGAGAGGGGTTGGTATTAATTCTTTGACTATTTGGTACAATTTACCAGTGAAGCCATTTGGTCCTGAACTTTTATTTGTTGGGAGATTTTTTGATTATGGATTCAATATCCTTACTAGTAATATATCTGTTCAGATTTTCTGTTACATGATGATTCAGTCTTTGCAGGCCATATGTTTCTAGGAGTTTATCCATTTTTTCTAGGTTGTCCAGTTTGTTGGTGTGTAATTGTTCATAGTAGTCTCTTATGATTCTTTGTATTTCTGTGGTATCAACTGTAATATCATTTTTTCATATATTATTTTATTTCTTTGACTTCTGCTTTTTAAAATTAATGTATTTAAATATTTCTCAGTTTGGTTTATCTTTTTACAGAACTAGTTCTTAGTTTCATTGATCTTTTCTATTGTCTTTTTAGTCTCTATTTCATTTATTCCTGCTGTGATGTTTGTTATTTTCTTCCTTTCACTAACTTTGGTTTTGTTTGGTCTTCTTTTTCTAGTTTCTTGAGGTGTAAAATTAGATTACTTGAGACTTTTCATGTTTCCTGAGGTAGGCATTTTCTCTCTAATCTTCCCTGACAGTTAGGCTACTTTACTTAATTTTATGGGATTTAAAAGGAGTAGCATGAATCTGCTTCCTAAATTCAATATTTTCTGAATGATTGGAACATAGGCTTCTGAAATGTCTGTGGAACTACTCAAATACACATCATCACAGTGAGGATAATGCAGTGAGGATAATGCTGCAAGACATTTATAGCATAGGCCATGGGAGAAGTTTTGCTTGAAGTCTTGGGGAGTATCAGTGAAATAATTTTTCAGCATCCTTTGGTCATTATTAGGAGTTAGTATTGTAAAGAAAATGAAGGATAAAATTCTCTTTTCCCAAAGGGAAAGTGTAATCAGAGCTATGGATGTTTTTGATGCAAAAAATTTTAAAGATGTCAGCTCATACTGCTGGAGTTTTGATTGGATGGTGAAAATCATAAAGGATAAAGCATTTATCAAACTGTGAAGATTCTGAACTACCATTCTAGAAGTTAGACTTTATTTCATGATAATGAGGAGGCACTAAAGATTTTACAGAGGGAGAGTGACATGATTATTTTGAAGAAGATGATGAGGAAGATGTGGGAGACATGAGTGATGCTGTTTTCTAGTAAAAGCTTCAAGACAGCATTGTAATTACAATTTGAAGAGTATTTGCTTCTAGTACTCTTAGTACAGCCTACCATACAAATCCACTAGGCAGAGATATCAGCGTGGAATTTAAGATAATATTGGCATATGATGAAGGCACGTAGAATGAGGGGCAGAATGGAAGTAGTAGTTAAAGGATGCACAGAGGGGGGTAAAGATGATTTTGCCTTCAAATAAAGGTTAAAGCAAATCTTTTTAAAAAATTGAACACAAGACAGTTGAGTTAGAATTTTACTTAGATGTAGTACATAATTTTAAAAGATTTTAGTGTTTTTGCAAGCTATTCCAATAATATTTAAGGAAATAAAACCTTTGAACATGTAATTGAATAAATAAATACTTTTCTTCTTTAAAACAGTCTTAATATACATTTTAAACCTTGATTATACATTAAATATGAAAAAAAAATAGCCATGCCTGGCAACACAAACATACCCATACTCTCCTTTTACAGTGGCAGGTAGGGTAATACTGTCAAATAATATAGAACAAGAAGACACTCGTTGAGACTCGCAAAAACTCATCTTGCCTGTGATTCCTCACTTAGAAAGTAATATTTGTGAACAATACTGTTGACCCTGTCTTAGTTTACAGATTTATTTTGAGGATGAAACAATATATGGAAGAATATTTATTAAATTTTAAAGTATTTTACAAACATGCATCATTTTTGGGAAAAATGTAAAGAAAAAAGCAATTAAAATGCAAAATTAATAGCTTTAAAGTCAAAACATTTACTTACAACTTTGCAAAGAGTCGGACACGACTGAGCAAATGAACTGAAATGACTCACTCCTTTTTGCAGTTTTTTCAACTTACTTATTTAGCCTTTGAGAAATGTTTCATATTCTTTAATAAATGATTTTATTGCATGGCAGAAGAAAGGGAAAAAATAAACAATATAGTGAATCACATTCAAAATTAACTTGTGATACAGACAGTTGAATAGCTGTTTTTTTTTGTGAAGAATTTAAGTGCCTGTTATGCTATTTATTTGGGGGTATTTTTGTACCGAAACAACCTTTGTTGATGGATACATGAGTGTGAGTCTATATATTTTGCTTTTTTTTTCTATTAGAATAGCTAATAAAACAAGTGATTACTTGTTTTATCTTGTGTTCATAATGTTCTAATTTACTTTTGACATCTTTCAGGATATCTCAGTGGTGCTGAGGGCAAGAATAGTATTAGTTCACAAAGCTGATTTATTAATGAGGAAACTCTCATTTCATTTAATTGACATCATGTTTAACACCTGATTATGTAGTAACTCACACCTATTGATAGGAGCTTATAGCAGGATTTCTGGGTTTTGAGGGCTCTTCTCAAGACCTAAATGAGAAAACTCTCCTGGGACAATGTAGCCTTTATTCTTTACAAACATTTTTCAGAGAAACACATGCATCTGCACACGTTGGTAAGCTAGGTGTCCTGCTTTTTCTCTAGCACACAAGGGTCTATTGAAAAACTTCTCTGTGTTACGCTGAAACAAAAAGTGCTGCCCACATTGTTAATACCAGCGATGTCTTGTAAGTTTAAGCCGCGTAACTCAAGCAGAAATTCCAGCTGTTAAAACATAGATAATGGAAAGCCAGTATAAGTAGTGACCAGCATTCTCAGTAGGGTTAAACACCAGCATTACACATTACTTGAACCATAAACTCGATTGCTTTGGGGTCATTGACAAGGTCATCATGACTCAAGTTTTCTTGTTGGTTTGGGTGCTGCAGTTTACTTCATGGAAGAAAATTATGCTACTTGCTTCTTAGTATTTTATTGGATTGTACATTAAATTTAAGAGCACAGTGAATCCTCAAAATAATGTGAAAAAACTTCATTCTTGAATTTGTAGCTAATTTTGAAGTTAGCTTGACCCATGCAAAACAAAGCAATGAAAGTTTAGAATTTGCCTGTTTTCTATCATAACATCAATACTCTTCTATCTATGGTAAATTTTTTTCCTTTTAAAAATTTACACATCTCAGTATAAAGTTGCCAAAATCATATATAGAATTCTGAGAAATTAAGATGACTTGGATCAATGTATTTTTCTGTTACATGTAACTTAAGACAAAGAAAGCCTTTCCTCTAAAATCATGGAGCATAATACCAATTAGTTCATTAAAAACTATTGTCAGGTTGGTTGTTAGATAAGAATTAAGAACTCAGTCTTTATTGTCATTTCAGTTTTGAAGTTTCATGACGATATACCACAGTATTAAGAGAACACCTTTCCTCATTAAAAAAGTCATGTGGAAAAGGGGAACCTTATCTAAGAAGTAACTGTATCTCCATGTCACACCTTCATAGTACTTCAAATTACATGCTGTCATTAATAAGATCTTTGAAGACAAAATAAGTTGTCTCTAGAATTCTTCAGTATTTGATATTATTTTTAATGACTGTCATATTACATTAAATTATATTATATTCATCCTAACCTTTAGTATATTAACCCTGGCAAGAGTTTATCATAAACTGTCAACATATTTCTGAAAATATATGATCTTCAATAAATAGCTGAGGAAAAAAAATATGTTTATTTTTCCTTTAGTTGTTTTAAAAATGTAGTCACGTTTACTAAAGCCAAAGGCAATCAAAATACAGAAAAAATAGAATGATGATAGTGCTGTATGCAAAGCCCCAAGAAAGCATATACAACATTGTATAACATTATAGTTTGTACAGATTGTTTAGTTTTCAATCAACGTGCCTATCCACAGCTATGTTTTGTGAATTGTTTTAGATCCATTAGAAAATAGACAAAGAGCACACAGCAAAGGAGATAAAACTAGAAAACATGAACAGTTGGGCATTTATTATGCGTAAGATATTTTATTTGATACAGGGAATCAAAGACAAATGTCATATAGGCAGTTTCCCCAAGGAGGCCTCACAAACCAGTAGGGAAGAGAATCAGACAATATAATACAGAGAAGTAAATGACATAAAAGAGGGATTTACATGATGCTTCAGGAGGACACAGAAAGGGAAAGAAATCAATGTTAGGGCAGGCAGAGGAGTCAGATCAGGATTCTTGAAAGTGATAAAATGCCCACACAATATGTGGAAAATGCATATTGTCTGTGCTGAATTTTTAATATTGTGTGGGCATTGATATCCTAAACACATTAACGAGCCCAAGTAAGATGAAAAAAACTACAAGCAATCAGAGTGGTTGGTACTCAGAATGTAAGAGGAGCATTTTAGAGGTGAAGTACTTTTGCATAAAGTCCCTATGTAAAAACTCTAAGGGCTTTAGACTTTGTTCTCTAGAGACTATGGGAAGTCAATGAAATATTTTAAGTGGAGAGTTGATAGGAGGAAATTCAGAAAGAAGTCTTTGGCTACAGAGTAAAGGATTAATGGCTGGGCCTGGGGACATTGCTCAGGAAGCTGTGTTAAAATTAAGGTGGTGATAAGTGGTAAAGGCATGAATTAAATAAGTGCCATGGTGTGGGCAGCAGCATCGAATATCACAGATAGATACAGTAAAAAAAAAAAGGGGGGGGGTTGGAGAGGGAAAGTCTATCAGGGGTAATTTTATGAGACCAGTAGACTGATGAGGCTTGGGGTTTGTTTGTTTGCTACTTTGTTTTCTGTTCTAAGGCCAAGACCTGGCTTAGAAGAAATTGATTTTTTGAATAATTACATAATTAATGGAAACTGATTTTCTCCATCAGACATAAGGTGTGAGATTGTCTGCTGATTGTCAAGAGAGATCACAAGTCAGGCTAGCTGAGCATATAGCTACTCAAAGGAGTTATAAAAGGACATGACCAGGAAAACATATTAATACATTCCTTGGCAACTTTGAGGTCTGAGCTAAAAATCACTGATTGTAAATGATTGCTTTATATTTTTGAATGGTTTACTATAGCAGCATCACTATCATAGGTTTATAGAAATAGGGAAGGTAGACTCATGGATGAGATACTAGGGACAAAGTGAGAGCTGAATAAGAAACAGAAGATGAGAAGGGACCTTTATATTTTGGGGGGAAAAAAGGGTTTCAATTCTGTATTGGATAAAAAGTATTGTAATTAATCATGTAAAAGAGCTGGAAGGATGAGAAGCTGTATGGAACAATATCCTCATAGGAGCTTCATTTTTTTTAAAGGCTGCTATAACAAATTACCACAAATTTAGTGGCTTAAAATGAAACAGATGTTTTATCTAATAATTCGGTAGGTGAGAAGTCTAAAATGATTCTCCTGGAATAATATCAAGATGTCAACAGAAATGCATTCCTTCCATAAGATTTAGGAGAATCCATCTCATTCTTTTTTTCAGCTTCTGGAGAACCCCCCACATCCTTGACTCATGGCTTCCTTCTTCCATTGCCACAGCCAGCAATGAATGGCAGGTCTAATTTTCCCCACACTGCATCACTCTGGTTTGGTTCTTGGCTATCATCAACAAATCTCTATTTTTAGGACTCATATAATGACATTGGGCTCACCTGGATAATTCTTGGCAGCATCCCTATCTGGAGGTTCTTAATCATATCTGAAAAAGCCCTTTTGCTATTATGCAAAATGAGATATTCATAGGTTCCAGGCATTAGAACATGAACATGAGGCTCCATAATTATGCTGAGTATGGGAGCTATGACTTAATTAAGGCGTGGAGGCATTGAAGCCTGTTGTAAATTGAATGTGGTCTTAGCAGTTTACTTATCATGAAATGGGCTTCCCTGATAGCTCAGTTGGTAAAGAATTTGCCTGCAGTGCAGGACACCCTGGTTCAATTCCTGGGTTGGGAAGATCCCCTAGAGAAGGGATCAGCTACCCACGCCAGTATTCTTGGGCTTCTTTTGTGGCTCAGTTGGTAAAGAATCTGGCTGCAGTGCCAGAGACCTATGTCGGATCCCTGGGTTGGGAAGATCCCCTGGAGAAGGGAAAGTTTACACACTCCAGTATTCTGGCCTAGAGAATCCATGGATATGGGTATAGTCCATGGGGTTCCTAAGAGTTTGACATGACTAAGCAACTTTCACTATCATGAAATAAGGATTTCAGAAGGCATGGTGAAAAGTTTTTAGAGAAGCAATAAAACTAGACCAGAAATATAGTTTCAGTAATCACCTTATCTCCAGTAGAAATTAACTTTCTGAACTTGTTCATCATTTATGATTTGTTCAGTGGAAATCTCATACTTGTTACCAACAAAGAGTGATGTGACAAAAATAGGAGTTTTGAGTATGTTCGTAAGGGGCAAACCATTTTTAGGTTTGATTAAAGGCAATGACACCCCACTCCAGTACTCTTGCCTGGAAAATCCCATGGATGGAGGAGCCTGGTGGGCTGCAGTCCATGGGGTCGCTAGAAGTTGGACACGACTGAGCGACTTCACTTTCACGTTTCTCTTTCATGCATTGGAGAAGGAAATGGCAACCCACTCCAGTGTTCTTGCCTGGAGAATCCCAGGGACGGGGGAGCCTGGTGGGCTGCCGTCTATGGGGTCGCACAGAGTCAGACACGACTGAAGCGACTTAGCAGCAGCAGCTTTCACCATAGGCAGATTTTTTTGTTGTTGTTTTTACCATGTCATAAAATATTGATTAGGTGTGAGATAATTTTATCTTCTGACTTTTTCTGGCATTGCTTTGTCTGTTTAACTTCTCTAAATTGTCATCTAATTATGCTTTAAGGTTGTGACTGTACATAAGGTGCTCAGATAAAATTTACTGAGGCCACAGCTGCGATGAAACTATTTACCTTGTATCAGCAAACAACTGAATCAGTTGCACAGTTGTGTCCAACTCTTTGTGACTCCATGGACTATGTAGCCCGCCAGGCTCTTCTGTCTGTGGAGTTTTCCAGGCAAGAATACTGGAGTGGGTGTCCATTTCCTTCTCCAGGGCATCTTCCCAACCTAGGGACTGACCTATGTCTCTTGCATCTCTCTCACTGAGTGTCAGGTTCTTCACCAGCTGAGCCACTAGGGAAGCCCTCATCAGCAAACAAGGCTAAATTCAAAATAATGGGAATGTAAGGTTGTGTGTGATCATAGCCGTACTTAGACTCTCAAGTCATTCACATGAAAAATGTCAACCCTTCATTAGCTTTTATTATCAGTTATTTTAGTCATAGTATTATAACAGCCTTTGCTAAAAAAGAAAAAAAAACAACTGGGAAACACATTTTTGTTACAACTTCATTTAACTTAGTAATTAAAAAACAAAGTAAAAAGCAGGGATACAATATTATTGTTAAAGCACAGAGATTTAAATAATATTGACAGAATCTTATACTTCTAAAGAAAGGTATGTTCTGATTAATAAAAAACTATAGAACTTGTTGTACTATGTACTGATACCCTAATTTAGTAATTAAAAATGTTCATTTAACAACTAGCCAGGTGTGGGGACAGGGTCAAAGATGGTAGGGTCAAAGTGATAAGACAAGAGTTACAGAACTTTCAGGTGTTCAAAACAACTCTTCATTATTTTGTTACAAGTATTATAGACTTCAAACACACATTACATAGTCTTCAAATTTAAAAAGTATGTATCACAATTTACAGCTGGACATCCATCACCTGTACTAGCTTTGTTCATAGTAATGCTTCCTTCAGTTCAGTTCAGTTCCTTAGGCCCACTTTACTTCACACCAGAAGATGTCTGGCTCTAGGTGAGTGACCACACCATTGTGGCTATCCGAGTCATTAAGACTTTTTTTGTATATTTCTTCTATGTGTTCTTGCCACCTCTCTTAATCTTTTCTTAGCCATTTCTCTCCTTCATTTGCCCATCCTTGCATGAAGTTTCCCCTGGTATCTCCAGTTTTCTTGAAGAGATCTCTAGTCTTTTCCATTGTTTTGTTTTCCTTTACTTCTTTGCATTGTTCACTTAAGAAGGCTTTCTTCTCTCTTGCTGTTCTCTGGAATTCTGCATTCGGTTGGGTATGTCTTTCCCTTTCTCCTTTGCCTTTCACTTCTCTTCTTTTCTCAGCTGTTTGTAAGACCTCCTCAGACAACCACTTTGCCTTCTTGTATTTCTTTGTTCTGTAGACTTTGCTTCATTTCCAAAGACAAGACAAGAAGTTCATAGGGGTCAGGTGATCTCTGCACTTACTAGAAAAGTCTTGGAATGGCAGGATCAATGACTTTAGAATATCAGAGAGAAAGAGAAAAGTTGAATAAGAACAACAAGAAAGGGACAGGATAGATAATGTGGAGTAAATGAGCTGGTTATTGGGAAGTCAAGATGAAATTGTAGAAAAGTGTATGCAACCTTCGTAGGGTCCTCAGAACTTTGGATTGTGTACAGATTCATGATTTATAGATGAGCAGAGCTATTTATAGATGCTGCAACGGGCAGTGTTGGCAACATTCTATTGCAAAGTAGTTTTTCCCTTACAAAATTTTATATATTGACTTTTATTGTCACTTTGTCAAACTACATTTTTTTAAACTGAAGGCACTTATAGCACACTTAATGAAAATCAATTATAGAAATACCCATTAATGAGAATTTTGAAATCTGAGAACACTTAGGAAAAGTCCTGTAGTTATACAATTACACTAGGAACCAATAAAGCTGTAATTTTCTAGAATATATTTTCAATATCTCATTTGTGTGAAATATTGTTTATAATATGGCATCAACTTCCACACATATATATCCCAGTGATTATTTATGTAGTAATCATTCTGTAAATTATTAAATATTAGATGTCTTTGCAAAGAGAATGTGATGAGGAATAAAAATGATTGAAAATAGATATTCCAAATTATTGACAGAACATGTTATATTCTTTTAGAGATTATTCAAAAAAAATCAATAATGGCTTTTGTGTAATAAAACCCATGTCCATGTTTATCAATGAGTCTCCTTTTTACTAACTTTTTTCCCCCCATCAAGTCTCCGTTTATTTGAAATATTTAAGTGACATGTCAACATAGCTAATACTGTGTGATGAAATGATGAAAATTGTGAATTTCAGCACCTGCATCCTTTTTGAGAAGAGTGATAAAACCACATGGGCCTTAAAATCCACATATTTATAAAATCCAGTTTGTTCCTAAATTCCTTGATGTTTCTCACTGGAGCCTTATTTACAGTACTTGTTTTGTAAATAATCAAGGTTGAATATATTTTTTTCTGAGAGATTAACTTCTTATTAAAGTTGGCAGATACATAATGGTTTTTCTGGTTTTCTGGACAGGCTCCCCTTTTTCACCTGGAATCGCACAGATCTGAGAGAGGAAGGGGCAGATGTCCCTTTGATCCCAGCTCCTCCTTCATCTCTACTTTAATAGGTAAATTTCATGGCTACAGACATCAGGTAGTATCATACTGATTATGAAACTTTTAGTTAGAGTCTTTGGTATTCCTTCATATACATTGCTGTTTCATAGTTATTTATTGGTGCTGGAATCAAGGATATTAATTTTCAAGCCATGTTCACTTGAGCTAGCTTTACTCGTGTAAGTACAGTGCTATGAAGTTACAGGGTATGTCATCCAGAAAACACAAATTGTCAGTACCTGATAGAAGGTGTTTTGTATTTTCATTTATTGTTCACAAAATACAATTATGTAAGTACTTTATAAAAATATAGATAGAGAAATTAAACTATTTTAACATATGCTATTCTTTCTGTTTTAATGATTCTTTATGGGAACTTCTAATAGTCTTTTCCTGGTGCCTTTCTCTGTATCAGTAGAATTCAGCAGAAAGTCATCTCAATTTAGAACTTGAGTCACTTATTTAGATTCCGGTTATTTTAAAATGTAAGCTATAGAGGTTGACTGACTCAAACTGTGTCCACATTGGAATAATAGAACAAAACTGGCCATGTCAGATCTAGTTTTCAATTGGGTTTCAGTTAAATTAGATGAGATTCATGAAAACCTCACTTAAATCTCAGAATAAGACTTTTTCTTTCCCCACTGATGAATCATCAAAATATGATCAATCAGTGCTTTATTTAGAGTTGATGCAAATGTTCCTGGATATTCTAGAGACAAAACATTCCCTGAATTTACTCCAGATAGTTGATTCTGATTGGCCTTGCACCCCATTCCCTCTACCCCACCATGCCTATCATGGTACTCACGTCCAAATAAGTACAGCTTTTATATATACGTATATTTACTCGTAGAACAAAAATCTTGTTAGCTTTAATCAGTAGGGATGTTTAATTTACTTGTTTCATAACGCATCTGCCTACAATGAGGGAGATGTGGGTTCAATCCATGAGTCGGGAATATCTCCTGGAGAAGGAAATGGCAACCCACTCCAGTATTCTTGCCTGGAAAATCCCAGGGATGGAGAAGCCCGGTGGGCTACAGTCCATGGGGTCGCAAAGAGTCGGACACGACTGAGCAACTTCACTTTCACTTTCACTTTATAATTTGAAAGACCTGTTAATGAGAATTTCACAAAGTAATTAGTTCTTCAGGAGCTTTAATAAAGAGTTATTTTTAAAGAATATAAAATTTTAAAGAAAATACTAAGATATCCTGAGTTCCTTGACTTACCCGTGTGTGTGTGTGTGTGTGTGTGTGTGTGTGTGTGTGTAAGCACAGTATGAAGAAGGGAGATTTTAAACACGTGAATAGAGTTGCTTAAGTCAGTTTGGACTTAGTTGGAATCAAGCCTTAAGAGTTCCACTTTTGGAGAATGCCAGATCCACAAGTGTTAGAAATTCCTAGTAGGTTGGCAGCATATGAATTAAAATATATGCATTTGATAGACTCATACAATTTTTCTAATGTTTTTATTGATTTTTGTCAGTTCATAGACTTAAGATTTGAATATGTCTGGAGAAATGAGACTGTCTTATCTTTCTTTTACCATACAAGATATCGCACAGAAGAGTCTCCTATGAATATTCTTGTTTAGTTGCTGACTCTTTTGTTACCCTCATGGACTGTGGCTTGCCTGGCTCCTCTGTCCATAGGATTTCGGAATGAAATATAAGTGTTCCTAAACAAACAAACCAAAAACAAATTAGGGGATAGTATTCACAAGAACCTTATAAAAGGTATTGAAAGTCAAAAATTACACAGTAGGCACTCCTTCTCTGGTAAAATCCTAAGACAATTAGAACACCATTTATTTTTAACATTTTTTTTTTAACATGGTTAAAAGTAACTTTTTTTTAGCCATCCTACCACTCTCCACTCAGCCTTTCTGAAGCTTGTTTATGCGTGAAACCAGAAATTTAAAACTGAATTTTTTAAGAGGGGAAATATTACTGGAGGGACATTTCCAAGTGAGTTTCACTGGACTTCCAAATCGAATTACACTATGCTATGTGAAGTGTTTGCCATCTGGGTGACTGTTTCACTTATTTAGAAGAAAAATCAAATCTTGAGAGTCCTCCAAGCTAAACACAAAAGTTATAGTATAATCCCTCCAAGGAGAAGAAATAAAAATATAATTCTTCTAATTTATCCACTAGCTTTCATCTCAAAGTACCTTTGAGAGATCATTCACTTACTGTGGATATGCAGCAGCCACTGGGGTGGAAATCTGATAACCTTTGTGAGCCAGCAACACTTTAAAAGACAGGAAGTAGAAATAATTCACTCAAATCAAAAAGCAGCAGGAATTTGAGTTGGAAAAAATGGAGCTACCTGAGTTGGAAATTGGCAGTCTCGGTGCAGCTTACTCTTGACAGGGAAAGAATGCATTAATGTGGTATTTTATGACCATATATGTTCTCTACTGTTGGGTTAAGACAGGACTTCAGCAAAAAGATGACCATGGTTAGACCATTTCTGCTTCTGTATTAATTATAGGTCACACTTAACTTTTAATGCCTGTTCACATTAAGATTTGCTTTCATGATTTAAAAAAAAACCAACAAAAACTCTGTAACCATACTCATAAAACTAACAAGGCCCTGAAAGAAAAAACATGCTCACGAATCAGAATTTCTCATAATATGTTAACTTCAGATACAAATTTCATTTTATTTAACTTAAATTCAGTTGACTTAAGATCACATGGAGTAAAAGCTTACTGAAAAACCAAATAAGGAATAAACATTATTTGCTAGGTGATAGACAAGTTAATGAACACTTTATTAAATTTACAGTCGAATTTAGAATGGAAACGTTAGTAACTGAAAACGATTCTGTGTGAAGCAAGATTTAAGGAGTAAAACAAGTTCCTTATTGAGCCGTGTTCTGTATGTTCAGAAGCCAACCAAGATGAAATCATACATTAATTAGGCTTGCTTTTTAAACCCTACTTTGGATTAGCATAATTTATCATGGTGGCATATAAATTCACATCACAGGTACAATATTTCTGTATGTTTAGCCACATTTCCCCCCTACTATGATCATTAATATTACATATAAAAGGGTCTTAAATAAAAATCTGAAGGCAAAGCATTACAGTCTGGTTTTAAAAATAGTTTGTTGAAACAATGAATTACTTAGTAAATTGAATTGCTGTATTACTTGTCTGTACCTTTCGAGTCAAACAAAGATACTGAGAACTTACATTGCCACTGAAAATTATTTGCCTGCCACTAAAAATTATTAGGTTTGCTGGCTGGCCAACCAAAATTCAGGAAATATTTTCATTGTGTCATATGTCGTTTTGGTCAGGAAGTAAAACTATTAGCTGGCTTCTTTATTTTTTTTTTTTTTTTTTGCATCAGTTTACATTTGATGTAACATTGCAATATTCTCTTTATTAAGTAACTTTGGAATTTCTTTGATAGTTTGTCCACTCAATTCTATTGCTTTTTTTTTTTTTTAATTTCATTCTGACTCAGATTTTTATTGCCAATTCTAGGTGTAATTTAATACATACCATACTTGAAGTGCCTAAAGTATGCTAATGTACATGTTACTAATGTTTGGGGGAGAACCACTTTGATTTGTCAGGTAACTTTTCACACTTTGCTTTGAAAGTGTTAGCTTTGTTGTTAGAATTTTTTAGGATACTTTCAAGTTAAAGACACAAATTTTATGTCAACAAATAACCATGAATATTTCACAGTCTCTGAAATTTTCTTTCCACACTTTTTACGTCCCATGTTACATTTTTCAGCAAATAAGATTATACAGGTTTATAGTACTGAGATTTTCTTCCCGCACTTTTATCATGAGACCTTTGTGGATATATCCCCTCGTTACAAATTCTGTAAACTAAAAGTCAATGTCGATTGAAGGAAAGGGAGTCAGAATTCATTCAGGGAAAATTTAAGTGATTACTTCAAACTCTTACTATTATTAAAACTTTTTTATAAATAAATGCTTCTATTTGATTAACTATATATTCAGGGTAGAATTATAAATGAATAATTCTGGCACAAAATAGGACTTCATAAATATTAGAAAAATAAATGAAATCATTGAGATGAAGATAAAATATAAGTCTTTATGATTACAATCTCTGTAAACATAAGTGAATGTGAGGATTCATGTCTTAAATTCATCTCAACTGTGTAGAAAGCCACTTCCTTACCATGTTCCCATCTCTGTCCCTAAAGAATATCTGTGATTTTTTATCCAAGACTACTGTGCTCTCTCATTTGGTTGAATGCCAAGCATCCACAGGCTGACTGTTGCTTCTGGACATCACTGCTGCTGCTTCTGCTGCTACTGCTGCTAAGTCGCTTCAGTCGTGTCCGACTCTATGCGACCCCATAGATGGCAGCCCACCAGGCTCCCCCGTCCCTGGGATTCTTCTCCAGGCAAGAATACAGGGTTATTTAACTACTTGGTTATGGTTTCCTCAAAACAAACAAAAAATCAAAAATGGTAGAAGAAAAATAATGTCATGTTCAATTCCCCATTGACATTCTTCCCCTTAGAAATCTGGTTTGACCATGCTGGCATCAGTGTCATTGGTTTGCCAAGAAAACTCTCAGTATTGTCACAGATGCCAGATAATGCAAATAAACAGATTCTAAACACATTTTTCTTTTTCCTTCATGCCACAGAAACAACCTTCTTGACACTGATAGCTAATGTTGTTTGCTAAAGCAAAATCAAAGAAAAAGTCCAAACAACAGCTAAGTAACTTAGGATCTGCTTTTTCTGATTTCTTTTCTGTGTTCTCTGCAGACTGTGTGAACTGGGAGGTTGGAATCTATAGACCATTCTTACTAATCCTCATCCTCCCAAATGCATTTTGTTTGTGGTTACGCATGTCACAGTCACTCTGTGAAATAGTGCCTCTAAAATAGAATGATTTTCTAATAAAATGATAAAGTTCAAATATAAAATGATACAGTTAAATCTGTCTTTAGCCATGTCTTTTCCATGAGGCAAATAGGTTTCACAAATTATGCCGATCTGGTTACAACATAAATAAGAGAAATGCTTGAGCAAGAATTAAGAAAATGAGGGCATGAAAAACTACTGTGAATTTTTCTCACTAAATTAAAAACCTATATTTACAACATGGTGAGTAAAAACTCTAATTGATTAATAATACTGTCTCTGAATTAAGTTCTTAATAAGTTTGATAAAATATTAAGAGAATGAAGTATGTTTCACTGAAACTTCAATTAGAGTTTGCATTATAAAAAAGGAGTTGTGTAGAAAAGTATTTAATTATGCATTTTAACTTAAAATTATTTACAATGAATTTGTTTTTGTATTTTTTCCAGCTCAAATGATATTCTTCTTTTCTTTCTTACAGTTATTTCTAGACACAGTCTTGGGGCTGAAACTTTTAGGGACAGATACTAGAAGAAAATAGAGTCTCTGTGTTCATAAATTAAAACTGTTAAATAACAAGCTTCTTGAAGAACAAAAATGCAATGAACTGTTATTCATATAAAGGCTAATAGTTTTTTCTTTCTTTTGCTATATTTTCCCTGAACCATTTTTGAAAAATCAGTATTTCATCCTGAGGTTTTCTTTAAATTGCATTTCATAGTTTTCATAAACTAAAAATTTTAGATACATTCTCTTGTTAATTCATTATGCCATTCTTTGGTTCAACAAATGCTTATTGAGCATTTTCTGTGTGCTAGACACTGTGCAAGATATTGGTGACAAAAGAATATAGCAACATCAAGAAGTGTGCAGTCTAGTGAGAAATAATGTCAAACACAGAAGGAGAGAGAGTATAGTACTATAAGAAATATGAGAGAAATAGGCATGGGGCTGTGCAGGTACTGGGAACTACTAAAGTGACACAGGTTTGGTCAGGGAAGACTTTATTTACCTGGGCCATGGCCAGATAACTGGGGAGTAAAGCAGGAAGCAGGGAGGTAGAGAATTACAGGCCAAAAACAAACAAATAAAAGGGCAGCAGAGAGGGGACTTCCTGTGGGGTTCAGTGGGTAAAGAATCTGTCTGCAATGCAGAAGATATGAGTTCAATGCCTGGGCCAGGAAGATCCCCTGGAGGAGGGCACGGCAACCTACTCCAGTATTCTTGCTTGGAGAATCTCATGGACAGAGAAGCCTGGCAGCCAGCTGAAGTCCATAGCGTAGCAAAGAGTCTTATAAAACTGAAGCAACTTAGCACTCGCACATAGAGAAGCATGACAACCTCAGGAAATCACTCGTACATCTCTCTGATTCTCCAAATAACTAAGGCAGTGAGGGTCTGAACAGTTGGCCACAAATCGCAGATTTGGGGCTGGGGGCTTAGTTTGCCAGGTTTCCAGTGCAGAACTGTTTCCACTCTTATCCCGTCTGTACACAGAGACTATTGTTGAACATGACAATGATAAGTTACATTCACCTGTCAAAATACCCTGCAGATGTGTTTTATTTTTTAATTATAACCACACTTGACCAACTAAGATTAACACAGCATCAGTTACCATCAGAAATCAGTGTTATAACAATGAAAAATAATACATGGCTCACAAATTAAGTTGGTTATTTGTATTCAGAATATCAAAATAAATGCCAGTTAAATGTATGGCCAAGTTCATATGTTTATTAAATGTCTCCATAGACATAGAAAACTAAAAATTTGAGTAGTTCTGTTCTTCTCATTGAAGCTCTAAAACATATTTTACTATTTGTATTAAACATTTTTCTTTTTAATCCATGAAAATTTGAATTATCCAGATACTATTTTTATGCTCTATAAAAGAGCAGAATATTGATTCATAAATTTTTTCTATACCAAATGGTTATGATTTTTAAGTTTTCAGCTAGATATTGTATATTTGCCATAAATAATATCAATATTTATAATAATGAGTTTTTTGCTCATTTAATTACTATTAGTTAACATTTGTGCCTAAAGCTTTATTCTAATTTATTATTTTTCATTAAAGTATTTGTGTTTTCTTGGGAAAGTATTTTACCAAAAATCATTATTATCTGTTACTATGAATTTATTTTGTTCTTTGTAGTGATAATATAATATGAAAGGAGAATCTTTCCATTCTGAGAAAAATCTAATGTTTCAACAGAAACACATTTGTTTCAGTTTATATAGCATAAAGTTTTTAGCACCTGTCTAGCTTCTTTGAAGTTTAAATCATACAGTGCATATTGTGTTATTTGAATTGTTAACAAGCCATTTTCTTTTATCTGAATACAAAAAGGGAAATTGGGTAAAATTGGTAATATATCATCTTTTTGTTTTGCACGCACGCACGCGCGCGCGCGCACGCACACACACACACACACACACACACACACACACACACACACACATTTGGTATCGTATGGCTCCATCTAGTGGCTGCATGCAAAACTTATTTGTTAAATTTATAGAATTGATTAAAACGGGTATTAATAGAAGGTGGAAACAGTGTTCAAATTGGGATAAGTGCAACAAAATTGATGTGAAATAAAATAAAGACTATTTTCCATAATAACATTTTCACATATAAAATTCTATAAATATTTTAGGAAATTAAAGTACATTAAAATCTTAAGAAGTATAAAACTGTTATGATTTTAAAGAAAAAAAATGTTGGTGCCTATTATGCATTAAACATTCACCCAGACCATATTAGAAAAATAAGTTCTGTTAAGGATAGTTTTAAAAAATGACCTTTATAGTTTATTGTTGTTATTTTTATTGACGTATAGTTGATTTATAAACATGTATATGTTCTTTTTCAGATTCTTTCCCATTATGAGTTACTACAAAATACTGATTATAGTTCCCTGTGTTATACAGTAGATCCTTGATGTTTATTTTGTATATAGTAATCTGTGTCTGTTAATCCCAAATTCCCGATTTATCCCACACCTCTTTCCCCTTTGGTAACTATAAATTTGTTTTCTATATCTGTGGGTCTATTTCTGTTTATAAATAAGTTCATTTGTATCATTTTATTTTTAAGTTCCACATATAAATGGTATCATATGATATTTATCTGTGTCCAACTTACTTCATTTTGTATGAAAATCTCTTAAGTTCATCCATGTGAAATGGCCTTTATATTTTATGTGGAAGCTATAACCAAGTACAGTATTTTTTTAAAAATTTCAGAAAAAGCCTTGCTCTGGTGTTTCGGTAGTCAGTTAGCTCTTTTAAAGGTCAACTCATTCATTTATTCCATAGAGTTGATGATCCCCAAAGCCTTTTAATTGAATTCAGCATAACTCTCTTTTATCTGTGTTCAAGTAGTGCAGGAATCCCGTGGTTCATATCTCTAGCCACTGAATGAATGCATTTTATCTCAAAATATTCTTTTTCCACATATGGATATGAAAATTCTAGTGAAGATAACACTGATTGAATTTGATACAAATTCAGTTGTATCTTGAACTGTATGTTCTTCCTCCCACCCTTTCTAGTTCCAAAGAACTTGCTTACATATGAGTTCTGATATAATTCTTTTCTACCAAATTATATTTGCTTAAGTCCAGATACAAAACATCTTGCTTTTTTAGCTTTTGTTATTTTTCTTATTACACTTCTCACTTTGCATACATTGAATATATGGGATTAACTAAAAAAATACAGCTCATTTTTAAGTTTGTTGTCTTGAAAATTTTCAAATACAAAGAAAAATTGAGAGAGGTGTAAAAATTTATACCATTTACCTTGACTCACCAACTGTTAATATTCTACCACATTTGCTTCCGTCTCTCCTGTCCCCCTCTTTCTAATATAATATAATATAATATTATATATGTATATAGTTTTAAAGTGAATTCCTTTGTGGGAAACCTGAATTTTATTTGATTGTATCCTAATATAATTTTAAAGTATCCATAGGGGATTTTGTGAACCAAACAAAACCATTTATGGTTTTACTCACATTTTTTGTAAATGAAAACTAGTTTACTATAGTAACATTTATAAAAACTTATTTTTCTTGTAAGTTTTAAAATTCAATGTATATATCAGTTTTCTTTTTCTACATCTGGTATAATAAAAGCAAGAATCTTTACTTTTAAAAAAAATTAATTTTTTGGCCATGACCCACAGCATGTGGGATCTTAGTTCCCCAAACAAGGATCAAAACTGCACCCCCTGCATTGGAAACACAGAGTCATAACCCTGGACAGCCATGGGAGTCTCCTCATCTTTATTTTTAAACTTCCTTACAGTGTGTCCTATTTGCAACTCAGTTGATTACTTTCTCAAATTTGAAACCATAGAAATATATTTATTCTGTTCAAGTTTTTTAAAGTTTTAAAGGCCTTTTTAGAGAAAACTCTTTATACATATTGAACCAATTTTAAATACAGCAAATAAAGTTTATAAATATGACACTCAATTTTTCTTAAATTCTGTGAAAACTTGGTCACATTTTTATACCTGTAACTTTAATAATTCTAACTCCAAAATGAGTATACAGCTAACTTTATTAAATTGGAAATAAAATTAATTTGAATTATCTTAAACTTAAAAGCACTTTAGCATGTGGACACATTCCAAATTTAACAGAAAAGCATTCATACTTTGAGTTTAGTGTACTTATCATCTCTATATTTTAAAACCTGACCAGAGTTACATGACACTCATGAAGGAAGTAATTTTATCACCCTAAATGGGGGTTGTTGTTTCCAGGGATCTGCTGCTATCATCTGCTTCATGGCCAGAGATTTTTGCCCAAGACAAAATTCGAGCTGCATATGCCTATGACAATCCTTCCAGCCTCAGTTGAAGGGCACACTCATTATCTTTTGTTGTCAATTTGACAAAAGAGGACTTCACATCCCTGTGCTCGAAAGGTTTTGATCTTTCTGGAAGCCTGGTTTTATCTCTTTTTTCCTGTTAATTTATTTTTCTCTTATCATGAGCTATTTTAATGTCTTTTTTTCAGGCTGGTCCCAAAGACATATAGCCATTTCTTGAGATCCTGCATATGTTTGTGTATGCCTTGGTCTGATTTTGGAGAAGGAAATGGCAACCCACTCCAGTATTCTTTCCTGGAGAATCCCATGGATGGAGGAGCCTGGTAGGCTACAGTCCATGGGGTCGCAAAGAGTTGGACACGACTGAGTGACTTCACTTTTACTTTTCACTTTGGTCTGATTTAAGTCTGTGACTTTCACCACATGTTACAGCTAGCTTCATTCATTCTGTTGACTGTCCAATTAAATCACAAACTCTTTCTATTGTTTCTATCTAAATGAGCCACACATTTACAAATTAAATGACAATTAATTAAATTATATACTACTTTATCAGACTTTGTGGTTCCTGCACTAAAGTCATGTTAGTGGAAGCAATTTCTTACTACAAGAAGTATTTGAATTAACTCAGTCACATATAATACCAACACTAATACCCTGATGATATGAAGATTGAAAGAAGTTTATTAAAATACCATAAAGTCAGCTTATTTATCAACTGATCATATAGGTCTTAGCATATGCCCCTGATTTTCTAAATGCCTTACTCTTAATTTTGGGTGCTGTTCCTATTTGTAAATGTGAAAACTGAGGCAAAGAGGTTAAGCAACTTGTCCAAGGTCACACATCTAGTAAGTGGTAGTGTCATGATTCAGACCCTGGCTGTCTGACTGCACCATTCCTGCTCTGTACTGCAGTGTTGACTTTCTAAGGCCATATACATGGTAAACTGGATATGTTTATTGCAGTTGTGGTTTTATCTGTTGTCATCAGGCTTCACTGGTAGCTCAGCTGATAAAGAATCCACCTACAAAGCGGGAGATCTGGGTTCAATCCCTGGGAAGATCCTCTGGGGGAGATATTGGCAACCCATTCCAGTATTCTTGCCTAGAGAATCCCCGTGGACAGAGAAGCCTGGCAGACTACAGTCCATGGGGTCTCAAAAAGTCAGACACGACTGAGTGACTAAGCACGGGACAGCATAGCACATTGTCCTCAGACCCAGAGACACTCACTTCTCTTTAACTGATGTTTTCATGCAGGTAGTGAATTGTTTGCCGGACTCTACAGTGACTATTGGGGCAGAGACGCTGCCATCTTCAGGAGCCTGGGACGACTGGCTCAGATCCGCACTGAGCATGATGATGAGCGCCTGTTGAAAGGTGGGGTCGAGGAGAAAAGAGTTTATGAATCAGAACTGAAAAGCAAGTCCAGAGCTGATGGGAAACTTGCCATTTTGATAATGATAACAATACAAATACAATTTATAGGTTTTGCAATTTTCTGCTTTTTTTTCTTAGCAATATTCCCAGATTAAAATATTATATGATATATGCATGTCATTTTATATAAAAATTGAGCAGCTTTATAATAAAACCAAAATACTGTCAGAGCAATACTTAGAAATCAGGATTTTAATGAACAAAGCAAATGTATGCAGAATGAAAACCTCTTTCATCCAATAAGTTGTTGTCTCTTGTCAGTTGGTATAATTTTGCATGAGTTGATTGCTTTTCTTTGCTTGTTTAATAGAATCATATTGTACTTTAGAGACAAATAAAATTCTAGGAACATCACCAGGCATTCATTTACATACAATTCTTTGTAAGAAGTCATGTTTATATTTTGTCACATTGGTATATCTAAGAACTAAAATCATTTTATAGTGAATAGTTTCATTATTTTCAACCTTTTTATTAGGCTTTAGAGTGTATAGTCATTATTGGCAGCATTTTGTCATTAAACTATTTGACATTCTGTATCAGTCAAAGGGTATTCACTCAGATCCATTCGATTAGAAATACAAAAACTTAAAGTGAATTTTCCACCTTAAAATTAAGATGATCTTGCATGAGCTGGACTAGTAGACAATTTATGAATTAAAAAAAAAGTAATGATAGACTTCTTTACTAAAATATTTTTCATATATTTATATTGACTTTATATGGATAGACAGACATAGGAAATTTATGGAGAGTATCATCATATTGCTCTTAACCTATTCTTTTTTTAATTCAAGTCTGTAGTGTATGTTGTTCGAAATCAGATTATTTTCCTCCCTGACTCAGTTAAATTTTAAATCCTCTAACACTTCCTTTAAACTGTTGATTTGCAAACAACATGGAGATATCTACTTGATATTAAAATTTAGTACAAAATGTCAAGGAAATATTTTGTTTGTTTTAATAACTATTACATTTTCTTCTATTTTTTTACTTATCTAGAGCCAAAATTTGTAGGTTCTTATATGATCCCTGACAATGAAGACCGAGATGACAACAAAGTGTATTTCTTTTTCACGGAGAAGGCCCTGGAGGCCGAAAACAGCGCCCATGCAATTTACACCAGAGTGGGGCGACTCTGTGTGGTGAGGACTGTTTTCCTCTCTCACTAAGCTTGCTTATCTCACAATTTAATGTCAGGCCTTTGCTCATTTTATAATTGGTTTCTACTTTAAAATGTTTTATAGTATCCTCTTACGCTCCCTAAAATTGGTATTTAGTGTCTAATCTTTAGACTTCATGTCTACTAAAGTTTAATCTGAAAAGAACTTTGCATTTTGTGTTATCTTCCCCATTTTCAAAGCCCTATTAAGAAGAAAAGGTGTATAATTAGGCTATATTTCTTCCCATACAGAAGTTTAAGCTCCATTTTAAAAAGTTAGTTTCACCAAAATTGTTCTAGTTTCTGTAATCTACATTCTAAATAATTTACATAATTATGTTTCAACAATTCAGATGGTTGATTCTGTAGGGAAAAACATCTATAGTTTGTTGGAATTCAGATAGATGATTTAGTGAATATTCAAAGCCAACTGAAGTAGCCTTATATATTGAGAGAATCATAAATGTGAAGTTATTTTGATATTTAAAAAGATACTCAAGAATAAATTTAAGATGTTCATATGTACATGTATGGATGTACACACAGACACACATATATACATGTATATATTTTGTATATGTGTGCAAATATATATGCTTGTTATGTGTATGTATGCATATGTGTTCATACCTCAAGCCTTTTTCCCTAAAAGAAGAAAAAGAGATGTGTCTGTATTTCTGAGATAAGCAGATTATTTATCAATAAAATAATAGTAAAAGTTGCTGCTGCTGCTGCTAAGTCGCTTCAGTCGTGTCCGGCTCTGTGCGACCCCAAAAACGGCAGCCCACCAGGCTCCCCCGTCCCTGGGATTCTCCAGGCAAGAACACTGGAGTGGGTTGCCATTTCCTTCTCCAATGCATGAAAGTGGAAAGTGAAAGTGAAGTTGCTCAGTTATGTCCGACTCCTAGTGACTCCATGGACTGAAGCCCACGAGGCTCCTCCGTCCATGGGATTTTCCAGGCAAGAGTACTGGAGTGGGTTGCCATTGCCTTCTCCAAATAATAGAAGTTACTGTATCATAAAAGTCACTATTTATTTGGGGTCACCTACTCAACTAACATTGTTTGATACCTGGAAACCGTGTTTACTGGGCCATTGTGAAAGCACGCTGACCCGGCAGCATGTGTGAACCTAAAAAAAAGAAAAGGTTTATGAGGAATTGCATCTTTAATATTGTTTGAGGAGTATACCAGAATTTCTAATTAAGTAAAAAAGGTATAACTCTTGCCATCTTCATGTTTAATGATACAAAATCCATTGCTGGTAAAAGTTCTCTGGGTCCCCATTTACCTGCTTTTTTTTTTTCAATTTTTTAAAATTTTATTTTATTTTTAAACTTTACATAATTGTATTAGTTTTGCCAAATATCAAAATGAATCCACCACAGGTATACATGTGTTCCCCATCCTGAACCCTCCTCCCTCCTCCCTCCCCATACCATCCCTCTGGGTCGTCCCGGTGCTCTAGCCCCAAGCATCCAGTATCGTGTATCGAACCTGGACTGGCATCTCGTTTCATACATGATATTTTACATGTTTCAATGCCATTCTCCCAAATCTTCCCACCCTCTCCCTCTCCCATAGAGTCCATAAGACTGTTCTATACATCAGTGTCTCTTTTGCTGTCTCGTACACAGGGTTATTTACCTGCTTTTTGTTTTTCACAGAATGATATGGGAGGACAGAGAATACTAGTGAATAAGTGGAGCACTTTCCTGAAAGCTAGACTGGTTTGCTCAGTACCAGGCATGAATGGGATTGATACATATTTTGATGAATTAGGTAAATATTATTAGGAGAATTAAATCTTCCTCTTTGATATATATGCTTCTTTTATATATATATGCTTCTTTTTTGATATATATGCTTCTTTTTTTTATATATATGCTTCTTTTATATATGCTCACTGTTTTTAACATGCATAAGTAACTTGCTTTCCACAGTCATTGACTTCTAACTTAGAGCAAGTTTTTATTCTCGTCTCAGCCCACGAGTTGGGGCAAAGGAGTTCCAAAAGCAAAAAGACCCCTCCTTTTAGTTTAGAGTCAGCACCTCTGGCTCCTTCCTTCAGGCCCAGCTCAAAGTCATCCTCAACAGTTCATCCATGTCACTATGTTGTGATTTGGTCATGGTTGCTTAACTGTATATGGAAATGTATATCATATTATATATAATATATATCATATACATATCATATCATATGTATATCATATTATATATACAATATATATATAATCTTATATATAAGATATATCTTAAAATATATCATGGGTTCTAAACTACTTTATGTCACTATATTTTCTTCACATGCCTTGAGGGCTAAACATATTAAGTTAATGCAATGATCTTTAATGTTTCAGAGGATGTGTTCTTGCTGCATACCAGAGATCATAAGAACCCAGTGATATTTGGACTCTTCAACACTACCAGGTAAGAAATTTATATGGTTAGTCAAAGTATCATGAAACAAGAGGTGCCTCGTCCCTTCTCTGTGGATGTAATTGAAAATACACGTGACCAATCTGTTATTCTCACTTTCTATACTTTGTAAGTCACCAATTTCCCTTCATTCTTCTGTATTTGCAGTTGTACTTTTTTAAAACCACAATCTCAGTCCAAATCCTTATTTCTTTTTGTTTAAAGTACTAGCATCCTCCTCTGCTCAGTATCCTAAGCTCTCCACCCCCGATCTACAACAGAATGCTATTTTTTTTCTTATACAGTTTTGTGTTTGCATGCTTGTTTTATAGTTCCATGCTATAAAGTCTAGGATTATTCTTTCAGTTATCGTATACAGTTGTCTGGGTCAGGCTTTCAAGTCTTTCTATCCACTATTCCCCACTTAAGATTGGAAGTTTTTCCTCTAAGTTCCCTCAAACTCTGCTTTTGACAAGATAATAACCTGTCAGAATCCCAACATCTGGTTTTCCCATCACTATGGTTTGCTTTATCTACTTTCTCTTCCAGTACTTGTCAATTACCATCTTCATGAAACACTCCTTGATTCCTTAATCACAGAGCACTTGGCTCACTTCCTCTACTCTGGTTGTTCTGCCCCTGTGTGGATTCTTAGAGAACACACATTTCTAATTTGCCCTCCATGTTTTAAATGTAAATAAACTACTCAAGTTTAGGACTTATGACCTGATATTTTTATGTTTTTGTGTTATGTATCCATTGAAGAGTGCTGGAAAAATGAATCAAAGATCATTTAATGTGTCTGATACATGAATGAAAATATGTTATTAGAATCAGTTTGAGTTGAAAGTTTATATATATAATTCCCTGAGTGTCTTTCCAAATAAATCAGAGTGTAGAGGAGATGGTTAAAATGAGAAACAAAGAATATACTTCAATTCTCTTGATGGTGATAGAAAAATATTACTCAGTTTCTTGTTTGCTTTATATTGGCCTTAAACTTTTATGTTGTCATGTATACTTTGCTTAGGATCTCTCCATAAAATTTTTTAATTAATTTTTATTGGCATATAATTGCCTTACAATATTTTGTTAGTTTCTACTGTCTAGCAAGGGTTTCCCAGGTGGGTCAGTGGTTTAAAAAAGTCTGCCTGCCAATGCAGGTGACATGGGTTCTGTCCCTGAATTGGGAAGATCCCCTGGAGAAGGAAATGGCAACCCACTCCAGTATTCTTGTCTGGGAAATCCCATAGACAGTGGAGCCTGGGGTCACAAAAGAGTTGGACACAACTTAGCAACTAAACAATAACAACTGTACAGCAAAGTGAATTAGTTATATGTATACATAGATCCCCTCTTTTTTTAATTTCTTTCCCATTTAGATCACCACAGAGCACTGTATAGAGTTTCCTGTGCCGAACAAGTCTGTTTTCATCTCTATTTTGTATATAGATAGTGTATATTTACCAATCTCAATCTCCCAGCTCATCTCCCCTGTCCCCCCACCTAGGTGTTGCATTAAATTTTTGTTTAGTTTTTCAGCAGGTAATTTCTTATTCTCACTTTGAAAAAAAATAATAAAACTCTTTGAGCATCCTGCTGTCCTAAGGGGACCTTTTCTTTAGCACAGAAACATGGAGACAACTTTGCTATCAATTATTCCTTGATGCACAAAGAAGTAGTTAATGAAGATTGATAGTTATCACAGTCCATGGAAAATCCCAAACTTTTTTTACACTTCATCTTCTCTCTTATGCTAGTGAAGAATTTGTACATTGCATGATAATTCCATGGTGTTTTATGGTAAATGTAAGCTACAGAATAGTCAGTATAGATTTTTCAATGAGTTAGAATGATCAGCTTATAAGCTGTTTTCATAAATGATAGCATAATTGATCTGTCTGAGACTTCAAACACAGAGCATTATTTTCTTCCATAATTTCAATTTTGGCTGTTCGATTTATGCATAATTTTGAGGAAAGGCTTCCCAGGTGTTACCTGACGTAAAGGTTGATATCATAGCATAGTGATCAAAGGTTTACTGCCATGTTAGTTGAAAGACTATCTCTGGTTTTCTCACTGTTGCAGGCATTTCCAATTGCTTCAATGTGTGTTATAAAATGTGTGAACTGATGTCCTTAGACAGTAACATAACTGCTGTTCTACAGGTGTCTCATAATGTAGGAAATGTTATACTTTTAAAAAACTGCATTTTGCAGAGCACTTTCACAATCTAATTATTTTAATTCTTACAATAAGGAGGCTAGGGAAGTGTTAGACTTCATTTAGATTATGCCAAATTAAGAAATGTGGCCTAATCTTTAATGCAAATAATTTTAAAATGTTCTTTCACAGAATCTTATTTTAAATACTCACAATAAAAGTTGATGTAGCTTTATTTTATAAAGAAAGCTCAAATGCTGTCTGTATCCAAGATAAGGAGAAATTTTTATCAAGAAAATAATTTCAACTTCTAGTTCTTCAGGTATGGAATCTGAGTTTTGCATAATTTAAGTCTTTTTCTCAAAATTAATCTGGTGCAGCCCAGTCATCTTGCCACTATAACACTGTTTCAGTGACCAGGAGTGGGTAATGTACAGTAAGCCAATCAATGTTTTTGTGATGGCCAAGCTCAAGAATGGAACAAAGCCCCTAATTCTCTTTAGACTTTAAATCATTCTCCAAATCATATACGCTAAGAAAAATATACAATTTGAATAAAATTTACAACAGTATTAACAGCATGGCAAGAAGAAAAACACAGTATACCTGAAAGAGATGCAAGGAGATAAAACCGTCCTCAACTGGGAAATGAATCTTTAAAAGTGTTAAGACGAAATCTTCCTTAATAAGACATGTAAAACACAAACAGATATATTTACATGTGTGTGTGTGTGTGTGTGTGTGTGTGTGTGTAGTTCACCTGAAACTAACACAGCATTGTAAATCAATTATAGTTCAATTACAATTTTAAGATTCAACTGGAAAAAAAATAAAGTGACATGACTGCTTTTGTGATTCTAACAATGTCATTTTTAATTTGCTCTAATAAATAGGCAAAAAACAGTAAGTTTGGAGTTTGAATACTTGGAATATTGTAGTAGATAATATCGCTAGATGTCTTATACCTAAGAGATTGCAACTCTTTCACCCAAAAGACTTCCTCCTTATCTAGGTTTTCTGTAGGATTTGACTAGGTGACCTCCTAGTCTATTCCAGAATAGTAATTATCTCTTTTTTCCCCAGTAATATATTTAGAGGCCATGCTATATGTGTTTATCACATGTCTAGCATCCGGGCAGCCTTTAATGGACCATATGCACATAAGGAAGGACCTGAGTACCACTGGTCACTCTATGAAGGAAAAGTACCTTATCCAAGACCTGGATCTGTAAGTTTAGGCATTTAACAAAGTATTATTATTTTTGAAAAGCTTTTTTAGTAATATTCTGTTCGTTGTTCAGATGCTTTATTAAATTTGCATGAAACAGTTAAGAAATTCCACAACTAAAAATCTGCTTGGTTACTTGCATGGTAAAGAAATATTACTTCTTATATCTAGATGTATGCTTGTTATTTAATGAAAAGAATGTAATCTAAAATGGATACATCTTAGCATTATAAAATATATATTATTGTTGATATTTTGGCTATCTATTTGACTCTAAATTTTTATTTTTAGAGGTACTGGTGAATACAGAAACATCAATAAAATGAGCATTGTATTCCTCTCAGCCTCTTTAGAAGAATTAGTGCCACAAGTGGTTTCCAAGCAAGAGAATGTTACCATATCGTTATTATATATTCTGATAATTGGGTCAGGTTTTCAGTTCCCTAGACCAGACTTTTTCTCAGCTTCTCACTTAAGCATATTGAGAGGAAGCTATTTCTCTGGCTCTTCATAATACTAAGCAACCCATTTGCCAAGAGGAAGTTCCACCATTTGCCTCTTAACTGGTGCTACCAAGATTCTCCCTAACTAGCCATTCAAACTGTGCTTTTAATTGCACTGCTGCTGCTGCTGCTGCTGCTGCTGCTAAGTCACTTCAGTCATGTCCGACATGTGTGACTCCATAGATGGCAGCCCACCAGGCTCCCCCGTCCCTGGGATTCTCCAGGCAAGAACACTGGAGTGGGTTGCCATTTCCTTCTCCAATGCATGAAAGTGAAAAGTGAGAGTGAAGTCACTCAGTCACGTCCGACTCCTAGCAACCCCATGGACTGCAGCCCACCAGGCTCCTCCGTCCATGGGATTTTCCAGGCAAGAGTTCTGGAGTGGGGTGCCATTGCTTTCTCCGTTTAATTGCACACATGATGATAATAATGATGAGGAGGATTTTGTATTATATGTCCTGTACACAATTAGGTTGGGAAAAGGTAGCATCATTGTATCTGCTGTTCATGGAGAACAAACTTGTCATGCAAGTCAGTCTACACCATTATGAGCAGCTAGTGAAAACCCATCACTATGCTGATTCCATAAGTACTTGCAAGTCAGTAGAAATCATTTTTGCAGAGCTACAATTCAAAGTAGACACAAACCTTATCTCAGTTAACAAGTGTAAGGCTTTACCATTTCAATCACTCTCTCTCACTAGGTTAAAATTATTACTTCCAATAAGACATAAAGTATATTTTATTTCACTCTATTGATTGAAATTACAATTTAAATGGAGAAAACCCACTTCTGTGGCTTTGCTGGAAATGCTTCTTGAAACCACATGGTATTAAAGGAGATTTAGAGGAAGTGACTGGTTACTGAACTGCTTCCAGGCTGGTCTAGAATGTTTCCAATTATATAGCATGAAAGTACACTCACGTGAAATATTCATGCCAAATTAAGAAATATGGCCCCAGATTTTAAAACAAACCATTAAAAATGCCCTCTTTGCAGAATGATTAATAAACTACTGTGTTTATACTCTAAAGTGGAAAATTTTTATCAAGGTCACCGTTACAATTCCTGCTGGTGCTAGAAGAAAATGTGTGAAATGAGGGAGCACTAAATAGCAAGCATGCATCAACACAGTGATAGGTATTCCAAGAAGTAGCTTAGGTACCGCTGAACATTTATTTTTAGAGTCAGTGATTTTAAGAATTGAGACGTGTTATAGCAAGTATTTCTGGTTTTTTCAAGTTATTGTCTCTGATTCATACAAAAATAATATACATTCATACAAATTACATTAGAGTAGAGAAGGGGTTTTTTCCCTCCCTTAATAAACAATGATGGAATTTGAAGAGATTTCTGTTATAGTCAGTGAGACAATTGAAACTATCATCAATCAGTGTCAGTAATGGGAAAGCTGTTGTGTGGTTGTAATTCTTAATTTGAGGGGAAGATTTAGCACAATAACAAGTCACTTTTGTTTTGCTATGAACAATACATTTATTACTTTAAAATTTAATTTGCAACATGAAAAACAAATTTTAGAAGCAGGAAAATCAAATATTTTTATAATATGTTTGTGCTATCTCCAAACTATATATACTTAATTATTTTTCAGGATTTCATTGCTGTCTATTTCTAGTGCCGCATTTTTAAAAATAATTCAGCCTCACTATGCAATTTTTAATTCAGATTTTATTTCTGTAGTAAAGAAGATATGGTTACTAAATATTGTTAAATACATAGTTGATTAATTGAACATACTCCGTTTTTATAATTCTCCTTATAATTGATTATAAATTTGCTCTTTAGATTTCACGGGAAAAATATTCTCTCATCCATTTGTATTTCAGTGTGCCAGCAAAGTGAATGGAGGCAGGTATGAAACTACCAAAGACTATCCTGATGATGCCATCCGGTTTGCTAGAAGTCATCCACTTATGTACCAGCCCATAAAGCCTGCCCATAAAAAACCAATACTAGTGAAAACAGATGGAAAGTATAACCTGAAACAAATAGCAGTGGATCGAGTAGAAGCTGAGGATGGCCAGTATGATGTCTTGTTCATTGGGACAGGTAATGAAATTAGAAAGTACTCAGACATTTAAATTGAACCTTAAAATCAATAACATAACATTAAACATCCCTGCCTGTCAACAAAACCTCTGTAGACCCATTTGGCTTTCTTACATACTGCCTGTCCGCTGCAATGGAAGAGAAGAATTTGGGGCAGTTACAGCCTGTAATTCCTGATACATGGTCAATATTTAATACATTTGAACAAAATGAATACATTAAGGAATGAATAATTGATGTTAATAAACAATGTTGGTTCCAGAAAAGAACTCAGAGCAGAAATAGGGTGCCATACAAAGGATGGTTCTCTTCTGTTAGTCCCTCAGGGCCACTGCTTCAGTCTTTAGGTAAAGTTTAGGTAATTTCACCTAAATCTATAATCTCAACTGTGCTTATCAGGCCCCATAAGAAATCAACCATGTAAAGTTAATGAAAGCTAAATGTTATACATTAAAGTGAAAGAAAGTGAAAGTCACTCAGTCGTGTCTGACTCTGTGACCCGTGGACCATACAGTCCATGGGATTCTCCAGGCCAGAATACTGGAGTGGGTAGCCTTTCCCTTCTCCACGGGCTTCTCCCAACCCAAGGATCGAACCCAGGTCTCCTGCATTGCAGGCAGATTCTTTACCAGAAGAGCCACGAGGGAACACCAGTGTTATACATAATGGAGATAAAATTTTAGACTAAAGCTATAATATCCTGCATTATTAAAATAAAGTATAATAAATATGCTAAAAGTCAAAATGTAAAATAGATCTGTAATTTCAACTAGTGCCATTCATTAGATCTAGCTTATGGAGGAGAACTTGGAATCATTTAGCATGCAGGGTAATATGTATCAAATTCTGTCAAGTACTTTGAAATTATATAGTCATTTAAAGAATCACTAAAACTATCATTTCTTTTTATATATATGCATCATAGTAATTACTATAGCAGATCCTATTTAGAAGAGTAAGCGTTCTACTATATATAACTTTAATCATTGACATATTCTAAAAAGACATAACATATGCCCAGATCAGGAATTAATATATAGTATTAATATTGGTGCTTGAACTTTCCCACTCATGCTTTTTGAAACAGCAAAGGTACAAGTAAGGAGGTAATTGTCTGATTTCCAAAAACTGATGTCTCTTGCAGGATATATTTTATTCATTTAAGAGGTTAGTAATATGTTCTGCTGGAGAAGGAAATGGCAAGCCACTCCAGTATTCTTGCCTGGAGAATCCCATGGACAGAGGAGCCTGGCAGGCTACTGTCCATGGGGTCACAAAGAGTCGGACACGACTGAAATGACTAGGCAGTATGTTCTGCACTGTGGGTTCAAGATTAACAAAGCATCACATTTATTTAACAAAGTTAAAATTACCTGGCCATGAATTCACTTATAGTGGTATCCAACAAAGTTAAAAAAAAAAAAAAAAAAGAATTCCATAAGCATGAGTAATATTTGATAAAAATTAATCACAGAAAAAAGCATGTTATTTTTCACCACCTTGGAAAGTAGAAGTCACGTATATAAATCCAAGAATGTTTTCAGAAATACTTTTTTGTTAGACTGACCAAAGCTATTTGAGAGAATTCCAGAAATATATAAGGTATATACTTAGGCTCTCGTGTAACCTATGTTGAGCTTAAAGATATTATTCTATTAAACCACAGCTTTTCAGCACTAAAGAACATATTTGATGAATGTGTGATGAGTACAACTTTGAATAATACCACAAAATAGTTATTTTTCCCCAAATTTACCAGACACATGCTTTAGTACTATATATAGTAGTCCTTATTGAAAAATCACTAGTTGCAAACTGATAATTTGAGTTCCTCTTTGCCTTTTTACTTGATATGATAATTGTGGGATATTTATAATGTGTGCTTGATATGATAGTTTTGTTCCTTTTGGTAATTTTTATTAGTTTATTTTAATTACATTATATTAAGCCAAACACATGATTTCATAATTGTTAAAGAAATTGCATAAGTACCATAGAAACCCAGGATCAGAACTCCCAAAGTGCTTTTTCCCCCTAGTTATTTCTAGCACTATACTAAATTCTTACATTCAAATTCATGTTTTATTAAATGTTCATTGGAAAGAACAAGTTCAGAATATCAGGAATAATAAAAACAAGGTAGGATTTTAAAATGTAGGTATAAATTTATAAAATTATTTATAATTATATAAACTAAATGATTAGTACAGGAGGACTCATTACACCATTCTCTCTATAGGGTATACTTGAAATTTTTATTGAAAGTGTATATAACAAGATTTGTGGTTACTGGAGGTGAGTGGTGGGAGAACTAGATGAAGGTTGTCAAAGATACATCTTTTTAATTATGAGATAAATAAGTACTAAGGATATAATATACACCATGACTAATATAGTTAACAGTGCTGTATGTTATAATGAAGCTTTTTAAGAGAGTAAACCCTAAGAGTTCTCATCACAAGGGAAAAAAAGCTATTTTGTATGATGGATGTTCACTAAACTTATTGTGGTATTATTTCATGATGTATGCGCTCAGTCATGTCTGACTCTGCTACCCCATGGACTATATGGAATTCTCTAGGCCAGAATACTGGAATAGGTAGCCTTTCCCTTCTCCAGGGGATCTTCCCAACCCAAAGATTGAACCCAGGTCTCCCGCATTGCAGGCGGATTCTTTACCAGCTGAGCCACAAGAGAAGCCCATGACGTATATAGGTCAAATAATTATGCTGTATTCCTTAAAATTATACAGTATTGTATGTCATTTATATCTCATTAAAATTGGAAGGAAAAATGTATATGTATAAATATAAATATATTTATTCTGTTTATATATCAATATGTCAAGATTTCCATTGTGTGTTGCTTGAAAGGTTCCATAAGATCAAAGGTATAGTTTCTTACCAGGATGTAGCTTTAGGTAAAAAATATTCTTTCATCATACATCACAGAAAAAGCTAGAATAATTTTCTATTTGTCTATTTCATTAATTCCAAAAGACATCTTGATTTCTGAACCTTTAATTGGGTTTTTGAATCAAATTGTTGGAAAATACTTATATATTATTTGGTCTTATTCTTTGACCAGGTACACAAAATTGATTTTTTTTGCTAATTTAAAATATGAATATATAAATAGCCATATTGTTTTAACTGGCAATGATTAAATATTTTATACATCTAGATTTCAAATCTTATTTAAATTTATAATCTTTCCATGGTTTTTAATTGTTTGAAAACCAGATTGTTACAAAGCTTCTGGATTATCTCTTCTTTTATTTTCTTATAGATAATGGAATTGTGCTGAAAGTAATCACGATTTACAACCAAGAAACAGAATCAATGGAAGAAGTAATTCTAGAAGAACTTCAGATATTCAAGGTATTTTTAGTGAAACATATAGCCAACATTTATGTATTGTAGATAATCGCAAGTGAATTATAAATAGGAAAAACATTACATCAGTTGTTTTTTTCCCCTAATCAGTATGTTGTAAATTCAGAGTACTCTGAAGTGAAGAATGATTTATAATTCTGGTACATCTATTTCGTTATCATAGACTATTCACTATTCAGATAAAGAGGCCAGTATTTACCATCATGAAAAGAATTTCATTATATGAAGTGGGATATAAAATGACCTTTATCCCACAAATGAATTCTAGAATCATTATTACAGTCATCATCTTAAGCAAAATACTATCAATAAAAGCAATTAAAAAAAATAGCAGCAGGTTTCATATTGTTTCAGGTGAAACAATATGAACCTGTCCACAGGTTTCACGACATGTTGGCATTGTCGTGGGATAAGTAGATTGCCTTTTTATCGCATGCAGTTTACACAGAGAATTTGCTAAAAGAAAAATGCAAAATGATAACGGAAATATTAAGCATGACAAAACAGTTGTGTATATTGTCTCTCTTTTTTACACACACACATACACACCCATATACACACAGTAAGTCTTAGCATATATAGCATAACTGCTCTTTGAACACTGAATTAATTAGTAATCATTGCTCCTGGGGAGATGCACACTGCAGTCCATAGGGTCACGAGAATCCGACACGACTGAGCAACTGAAAAACAAAGAGGAGATACAACATTAGGTTCCTGAGAGTCTCTAGTCGCAGCATTTTTGTCAGCTGATTGATATGTAAACTTGTTTTATTTGTGTTTCTTTTTAAAGACACCTTATTTAGTATATGTTGTTGTTGTCTAGTCGCTCAGTTGTGTCCAACTCTTTTGCCAACCCATGGACTGTAGCTTGCTAGACTCCTCTGTCTATGAAATTTCCCCAGCAAGAATACTGGAGTGGGTTGACATTTCCTTGTCCAGAGAATCTTTCTGACCCAGGGATCAACCCATATCTCCTGCACCGCAGGTGGATTCTTTACCACTGAGCCAACCAGGACTATCCTATTGATTAATTAAAATTGAAGTGAAGTGAAGTCGTTCAGTCGTGTCCGACTCTTTGCAACCCCATGGACTGTAGCCTACAATGCTCCTCCGTCCATGGGATTATCCAGGCAAGAGAACTGGAGTGGGTTGCCACTAATAGCTCCTGCCTGAACAAGGCTTATTTAAAACACATATTTATTTCATAAGGCACATTTCAGCCTTTTGGAACTTAGGAACACAACACTTCAACACTAAGCTTAGTTTAGTTTAGTTTAGTTCAGTCGCTCAGTCGTGTCCGACTCTTTGCGACCCCATGAATTGCAGCACACCAGGCCTCCCTGTCCATCATCATCTCCCGGAGTTCACTCAAACTCACGTCCATCGAGTTGGTGATGCCATCCAGCCATCTCATCCTCTGTCATCCCCTTCTCCTCCTGCCCACAATCCCTCCCAGCATCAGAGTCTTTTCCAATGAGTCAACTCTTCGCATGAGGTGGCCAAAGTACTGGAGTTTCAGCTTTAGCATCATTCCTTCCAAAGAACACCCAGGGCTGATCTCCTTTAGAATGGACTGGTTGGATCTCCTTGCAGTCCAAGGGACTCTCAAGAGTCTTCTCCAACACCACACTATGCTTGGGGGCCTTTTAAACAGCAAATCATTAACAAAAAGGACACAAATAAAAATATGGTACTAAATGGAACATGAAGATACTTGTTTACCGTATGAGAGTTGAAACAAGAAGGCAGGGTATACCTTGATCAACCTCAGCTGGGAATGTACATTTTGGGCAGCTCAGATTTTTTTTTTTTTTTTTTTTTGCCGTTCTGAGCATGTGAAAGGCAGCAAAATACCAAAAGCATTGATATTGGGGTTGCAAATAAGTTTTAGCAAGTAAGCAAATGTGCAAGATCACAATATGTAATAATGAAGATTGTGTATATGTAATGAATGTGCACAAAAATATTTTTGATGAAAACAGTGTATTTCACCTTAGCTGTTTAGATTAGATTCCTCATAGCTTCACACAAAGTTAACGACATTCTTATCTCAACCAGAGCAGCTGTTGTTTAGTCGCTCAGCTGTGTCTGACTCTTGTGTGACCCCATGGACTGTAGCCCTCCAGGCTTCTCTGTCCATGGGAGTTTCCGGGCAAGAATACTGGAGTGGATTGCCATTTCTTTCTACAGGTTATCTTCCTGACCCAGGAATCAACCCCATGTCTTGGCATCTCCTGCCTTGCAGGTGGATTCTTTTACTGCTAAGCCACTGGAGAATCCCCAGAGCAGCAATATTTTTGTTTATTTTGCATATTGAGCCTCTATAAAATTTCATTTCATGTCAGGACTCACAGATCTCATATTAAGGGCATTCATTGTAACAATGTCTTGTTCACATAAATCCTTAAGCAACATTGTTTTTTGAATGAATAAATGCATGCATATGCTTTCCTTGTGACTCAGCAGTAGAGAATCTGCCTGCCAGTGCAGGAGCTGTGACTTCCATCCCTGGGTTGAGAAGATTCCCTGGAGAAGGAAATGACAACCCACTCCAGTATTCTTGCCTGAGAAATCCCATGGACAGAGGAGCCTGACAGACTACAGTCTATGGGGTCTCAAAGAGTCGGCACGACTTAGTGACTAAAAAACAACATGTGAATAAAGCGTTCTGTAGTTTAAAATATTTAAAATTTTAACATAGGTGATCAAATTTTTCTCTTTCAAAAAATAACTATTTGAAGGGTAATTATCCATTAATTATCCAGGATTGTATCCCACATGCCTATGACTTCTCCAGTCACAGAAATGGCTGAGTTTGTGATGTCCTTAGAAATATTCTTGTCTTAATCACCACCCCAAGTATTGTACAGAAGTGCTCAAAACTACTCTGTAGATTGTCCTTCCTCTGGTGCAGTTCCAAGACAGTGTTGATGATAATGCACATTTTTCAGAGCATTCTGGATTAATGAAGATTGACAGAAAAATATTTTGTTTTGTTGTTGTACAGTCACTAAGTCATGTCCAACTCTTTGCCACCCCATGGACTGCAGCACGGTCGGCTTCCCTGTCCTTTACTATCTCCCAGAGTTTGCTCAAACTCATGTCCATTGAGTCAGTGATGCCATCCAACCATCTCATCCTCTGTTGCCCCTTCTCCTCTTGCCCTCTATCTTTCCCATTATCAGAATCTTTTCCAGTGAGTCAGCTGTTTGCATCAGGTGGCCAAAGTACTGGGCCTTCAGCTTCAGCATCAGTCCTTCCAATGAATATTCAGTGTTGATTTCTTTTAGGATTGGTTGGTTTGATCTCCTTGCAGTCCAAGGGACTGTCAAGAGTCCTCTAGCACCGCAATTTGAAAGCATCAATTCTTTGGCACTTAGCTTTCTTTACGGTAGAACTCTCACATCTGTGAGAAAAAGCTATGGTTATAGCTTTGACTATATGGACCTTTGTTGGCAAAGTAACCTTTCTGCTTTTTAATATGCTGTCTAGGTTTGTCATAGCTTTATCATCTAAGGAGCAAGCGTCTTAATGGCAGAAAGAGAAGAGGAACTAAAAAGCCTCTTGATAAGGGTGAAAGAGAAGAGTAAAAAACTTGACTTAAAACTCAACATTCAAAAAGCTAAGAAAGATCATAGTATTTTATTTAGGCCTGAGTTAAAACAATTAAAGATCACATGGTTTATTGGTAATAAGACCTATTCAAAGATATAACTGTTCTCCTTTTAATGGTTCAACTTTCTTTATAAGAAATAGCACTCTGACTTTATTATTTAAAGATAATTGATTTCCAAAACATGAGTAATACTCAAATGCAAATACAAAAATTATAATGCAGAGACAAACTGAAAGATAATTAGATTATTCACTACTTTTCTCATTTATATTTTGTCCTACACTATTAGAAAATATTTTTTGAAAGAAATTGTATTTTATTTAATTGTATTTTCCTTTTGATTTACTAAAATGAAAGCTATATACTGCGTGACAGAGAACCACTCACATACCTAATATTATTTCAGTTAATTTATAACCATACTAAGGTATGTTTCTATATTTTTATTCCTAAATATGAAAGTTTTTTTTTAATTTTTCAGGATCCAGTTCCTATTATTTCTATGGAGATTTCATCAAAGAGAGTAAGTTCTATAGGTGTCTCTGTGTGTGCATTCTATGTATCAGATAAGGTCAAAAGATAGAAAGCTTAGGTAGGTGTTCTTATATGTTAACAAGTTACAGCTTTATTCTGACAGAAATACATAATGATTTACAGGTAGATAATAGATTTCTTCATATTCTGTTTCTAGAAAAATAGACAAGAATAGATTTACCTGTACAACCATAATAGAACATTATTCCATGTTTTTTTTGCTAATATTTTTGCAAAAAATCATAGTAATGATACTACAAGAGAGTGTACAATGAAAAATAAACCTCCTTTCCACTTTACTGGAGCAAGTTTCTGGTGTAACTTTAAGAGTAGCTATTACATATATTGCCTCATTTATTTATAAGTAACCTTTTATGTTAAGGCAGATAAGGACATATGAGGTTATTGTTCTGTTACTTATACTTTTTATTTACTAACATATCTTACAGTTTATTCCACATCATTCCATGTATATATCTGTGTCACTTTTCTAAATGTTATATGTCAATGTGCACTGTTGGTGGGAATGTAAATTAGTGTAGCCACCATGAAAAGCAGTATGGAGGTTACTCAAAAAATTAAAAATAGAACTGCCATATGATCTAGCAGTTTTACTTCTGGGTATCTATCCTAAGGAAACAAAAACACTAATTCAGAAAGATACATACACCCCCATGTTCATTTAAGGTTTATTTATAATAGCCAAGACATGGAGATGAACTAAGCATCCATCTATGAATGACTGGATAAATAAATTGTACACATACACATGTACACACACACACATACACAATGGAGTGTTAGTCAGCCATAAAAAAGAAGGAAATTCTGCCATTTTCAGTAACATGAAAGGATTTTGCAGGCATTATGCCAAGTGAAATATGTCCAAGAAAGACAAATACCATATAATATATCATTTATATGTGAACTGTTTAAAAACAACAACAAAACAGGCTCATAGATACAGAGAACAGATCTGTGGTTGCCAGAGGCAAGGGCTACATGAAATGAGTGTAGGTTATTAAAATGTATAAACTTTTAGTTATAAAATAGGTAAGTCCTGGTGATGTAATGTACAGCATGATGATTATAGTTAACAATACTGTTTTACGTATTTGAAAGCTTCTGAGAGTAGATCTTAAAAGTTTTCATCACAAAAAAATATTTACAGATGTGTAGTATGAGATAAGGGAGATTAACTAGAATGATTGTGACCATTTCACAATATATACAAGTACCAAATAATTATGTTGTACATCTAAGACTAATATAATGTTATATGTCAATTGTATCCATTAAAAATGCAAAAAAAATACCTTTTCACTCTCCTTTTGGACAGTCCTGTAGACTTTTTAAAAAGATCTACAATGTTAGATGACAAGAGTCTTTCTACTTTGATAATGAATGAAAGTATAGTCAACTTAAGACATTTGTCAGCCTCACTATAGCACTTTTGTCCTTCAGGCATACGAGTCTGTAAAAGTATTTCAGATCTTGGAGAAAACCAAAGTGTTAGTGTTCCATCATCAGTCCTGAGTAACTGTAGTTATTTACATGAATATTCACAGAGACGATTACATAGGAACGTGAAAATGTAAGAACTCAGTGCGAATTCTGTCCATTTCTGCTAGTGGCCTCTCTCTTCCTTGATGTCTGTAGCAACAGCTCTATATTGGATCTGCTTCTGCTGTGGCCCAAGTCCGATTCCACCAGTGTGACATGTATGGAAGTGCTTGTGCAGACTGCTGCCTGGCTCGAGACCCTTACTGCGCCTGGGATGGCATCTCCTGCTCTCGGTATTACCCAACAGGCACACATGCAAAACGGTGAGACAGTTCTTCCATGGAACCTTTCCCTTATTTAGAAAAAACTAATACTATTCTTTTTTGTCACTTTCTTTCTGTACCCATTCCATGAAAATAACCTGCTTTTCTTTTTTTTCAAGTGATTTTCCATTTATTCTAAAGTAACTTGGTTTTTTGTTTTTATTTTGGAGTATAGTGATTTAACAATGTTGTGTTTGTTTTAGGTGTACAGCAACTTGATTCAGGTATTCATAGATATATCCCTTCTTTTTCAGATTCTTTTCCCGTAGAGGTTATTACAGAGTATTGAGAAGAATTCCCTGTGTTATAGAGTAGGTCTTTGTTGATTATTTTATATATAGTGGTGTGTATATGTTAATCCCAAACTCCTAATCATCATAGTCTTAATTTGTTCTTAATATAAACTTTGAAAACTTCACTTTTTCTGAAAAATAACTTCCATTGACTATTGTGTAGATACAGGCTGAGCTTGCTTTCTGGGGTTTTATTTTTCTTCCATGTTTGAATCAACTGTTTTCCCTCCTGAAACTTTTGCTGCAAGACATGAAACCAGTTTAGATAAACTTAAAATGTGGAAATAGCAAGTAAACCCACATATGAGGATTTCAAAGACTTAAAAAGGAAAATAAATAAATTCTAAAATACATCCTGCCTTTGCCCTATGTTCTCCTGACCAGCTGGTTTTCATTTATTTCATTTTGAAAGTGAATATTTTAACTCCTAGGCAAATATATGACCTGTGTAATTAATGAAATGTGCGATTTAATTCAACACAAATGAAAGGTACTTAAAGACCTCCAAACTCTAATATGTACATTTCAGTGGGGTCATTGCCACTAGTTAGAGAAGGTAAATCCTAGAATTCTTTGAACAGATCTTATGGTACAGAAAGCATTTTGAAGAATAAGAATCTTTCTTAACTCAAGTGATAAGAAATTATGCATTCTTTGGGGAAAAAATAAAGGAAAATATTTTTATTATAGAATAAGGAATTATCTTCTCTTGATAAAGTGGCTAAAGATAATATAAAGCAAAGATATGAAACCATATACAGTTTCTCTGCTGAAAGCAACTTTTATTAATTTCATTTACTATTGCTCTTTTACTTTGAGCACCTTTTTTCAAAATCTAATTTAATCCAATTTAATATAATTATTATTTTTATAAATTCACATAAATAGTAGAATCCATTTTAAAAAATTAGTCACTAATTCAAACTTTTATTAATTTGACCTTACCTAAATTAACATTCCAATGAGTAAATAAAGGATATATTAAGGAGATAGTAAAAGATGCTTTGAGAGGACATTTATGAGCTAAATAATGTATCAACTGTGCTGAAGAATTGAGTGAGTCAGCTGATTTTCTATCCATGTTTATTGATATTGAAAATCAGTTCTTGAAGAATACAGCTGTGTTACTAATTGAAAATATTAATTTATGCTTTTTTCACTCATTCAGTCTATTTTTGTACTATGTTTGAGGGGTAGGAGGAAACAATCCCAGTACCCTGTCCATAGGAAAATAGAACTGGAAGTGAAGAATAGAATTGTAAATGAGGGTGATAGCTCACCACTGAGCACTTACTATGTATAAGGCACCAGACTAAGTGCAATACACATAACACATTATTTGATTCTCAGAATAATTCAACATTTGAGTTCAATCTTGAAGGCAAGGATATAAGGAGGTTCCAGTTAAAGAGAATTAATTGTTTCTACAGAGACACAGAAAAATGCTCTGAGAAAACCATGTATTTCCATAGGTTAGATTTGATGTAGTAGAATCTAAGGGCAGAAAGGTAATTATACCAAAAATAATAACATTAATTATCCTAATGCTTTTAGCAGCAACAAAATATTTATAAGCCTTGCATCAAATACTTAATGAATTACAAGCTTTTTATTAGGCATGCAGCATTTATGATGAATTTAACTAAGAAGTTTCCATAGCTAAGTATTTCCTGGTATATGGTGCCTCTTGTAAAAGTGTATATTCATAGTTTTTTTTATGGTGTTTTATAGGGTGGACAAAAGAGTTCTTTAGGGAAGTTAAATGAATGGGCAAAATCATAGACAGGAAGTAGTGAGATGGTGGAATCAGGAGCCATGCTCATGAATGAATTAGTTCAGTTCAGTGACATGAAATGCAGATCTTTTAGCAGTGTCAGATTCTTTGAAACCATCACCCACCCCTGGAGGAGAACGTTTTGGATAAGTTCCAGCACATAAAGTTTGCTTTTATAGCAGATCATTTTTGCTTCAGACTTGACTAGCAGTAGAAATTGAAAACTGGTCATTAAAATAAGTACTCTTCTGTTCACAAAGTGAAAATGAGTCAACAGAGGAAAAGCATCAATTCACACTCCAAACCACTTGTTTAAAATAGTCTTCCAAAGTACACTATAATTTATAGAGCTAGGTCTTTTTCTTCCCCCTTGCTCTTGTATTTTGTCTTGTTTCCAGCATTCTCTTGAAAAGTTTCCAAGAGGTAAGAGATATTAGAAAAATACGTGACTTTGAGAGCTTAGCCTTTCTAATATTCCTGATCCTAATACCTTCTTTTTTAAATGCTGAAATAAAGGACAGCTATACTAGGATAGTATAAAATGAACTGAAGTCTTGTTGGAGAATGTGATATCTATATTTTTAAATGCATATATCCAATGATTTTAAACAAAATTTTTGCACACTTACCCACAGTACTTACCTAGAATTAGCTGGTTTTAATTCCTTTTCTCCTCACATTACTTGCATAATAAGTATGATACAATATCCTTGCTGCAACATGTAAACTATTTCTCATTTCATTAATTTATTCCTGTTTCATTATGCACTATTGCTCAGCAGACCTGAGATTCCCAATATCAAAGCAACACTCAGTGAAGTGAGGAATTAACAACAGCCATTTAAATGTCATCCAGAGCTTCTATCAGTTGCATAATAGAAGTACACACTAGCATAAAACAATATAGAAGCATAAAACCTTTAATTTTTGCTCCCCTTTTGTCAGTTTCTATTTTTGGTTTAGCTCTATGGAATGATTCATATGGCAGTTTTAATCTTAACTTCATAAAATCTCAGGTCTTTGAGTAAGGTTTTCTGATCAACAGTCTGATTCTTTTAAATAGACTTTAAAAATTGCTTTTGCACTCAGACCATTACCCTAAAAATTGACTGGAAATATTCATCTGTCTTAGCATTTAATATAAGGAAACACTCAAAAGATTAAGTATTGAGTTCTTAACTAAGATCTGAACTCATTTATGAGAAAGCACTCCATTTCTTGATAACATTCCAGTATCACTGGTGGCCATGAGGAAAACTTAGAATGAAAAAAAAAAAAAAATGAGACTGGAAATTAAGTGTCAGTCAGCCCAGCTTCCTTTACAAAAGAGGGCACACTGAGCCAGGAAAGACCAGGGATGCATATAAGATCGTGCAGAATTTGAGTAGTAACATTGGGATTTGAACCTGGTTCCCTTTTCCAAATTTGACCATTGCATATGGTAAAACCATCTCTTTGTCACTTGGGAAGTTTTACCATCTCGCTCTGGAATAAAAGTTCTGTTCTGCCTTCTGGTTTCCCCTCAGTGTTGAAGAAATGCCATGATTAGAGAAGCAAGTGGTATTTTATAGCTTTACGTAATATTTCTGTTTCCATCTCAAACTTGTTAATATGCTGAAGATCTTAATTTTAGCATTCCAGTACTAATAAGGATAAATTCCATTATTTAATTCCTGAGAAAGATGCCTACAAATTGGAAACATGGTATATATTCTAGAGGATGTTCTTGGTGGTTCATTGGTAAAGAATCTGCCTGACAATGTGAGGAGACATCTTCCCTGGGTTGGGAAGATCCCTTGAAGAAGGAAATGAATACTTCAGTATTCTTGCCTGGGAAATCCCAGACAGAGGAGCCTGTATGGCTACAGTCCACGGGGTTGCAAAGAGCTGGACATGACTTAGCAACTAAATAGCAACAAGAACAACATATATTCTGGAATTCTTTCTCCATGGATAAAGACTATTATTATTTGTCAATCATATGTCTAATCAACCAGAAATATGAAAATATACTGGAAGTATATTTACCTGTTAGAGGCAAATTAAGGAAAAATACAGTATTTCCTGAGGCCCACTATTATGTAAGACATTCTGTTAAATATGTAATGCACCATCCCATTTAATAGAGGCATATACTTTTTACATATTATAACTGAATAAAAGGGTAAATTGAGTATATTCTCAGTTTATTTTATTAACAATCACATTGATCATGATTGCTGTAGAACAAAATATTTGGATCCATATAGCTTTACATAATGCACTTAAATATATATGGGAATTTTATCCATTTTTTACTCAAATAGGTAATCTGCCTCAAGTCTCACTGTCTTTATCTGCACATAGCCTTTACCACCCAAGATACTCATTTAAAACCAGAAGACTTCCCTGTTGAACTAAATTCCTAATGAAATGTAAAGAGAACTTTTTTAGATTATTGTTTCAGGATCCATAATTCAAACTCATATGACCATTTAAAAAACAGTTTTATATAGATCTTATCCATTGAATAACATTCAGTGGAAACATGGAAAACTATGAAACTTGGATTTTATCCTTGTTTTGTATGACTGATCAATTTTTTCAGTAGCAGAATACTACTTGAAACTTTAATGAGGTTGGCAATATTTTAAAGTCTGGAAAATTGAAATCCGAACATCTCCTAAATGCATTTACTTTCTTTCAGGCGATTCCGCAGACAAGATGTTCGGCATGGGAATGCAGCTCAGCAGTGCTTTGGACAGCAGTTTGTCGGTAATCCATAGAAAATCAGTTGCCGTGGGTATTTAGAGTGGGCATTGAAGATAGAATGCAAACCTCTTTCAAAGGGTCCTTGTTTTATTTGTGATTGATATATACTAGAATAATGTTCCTGAGAATATTCTGTGTAGTTAAAATTTTATGGATTATAAATTTTCTTAGTTTGGAAACATTTTTATATAGCCGCAAGCATTATTGTTAGACCTCAAAAAGAGGACACTTACAACAGAAATGTTGTGTACTTTAAGTGGCAAATGCCATAGTAATTTGCAGGATTTATCTCACCAGCTCAACCCTGGGAATATGTTCACTGTGTTTTTATAACTTAATTTTATCAAGAGTGATCTAACTTGAATCAGGTTACCTAGTGAGCTTTGGATAGAAGAAAGTGAAGTACTTTGACTCTTTCACTAGAATAGAGTAAGCCCAGAACTGGGGTTCGTGGTCCAGACATGCATTTCTGACGAAAGGTAGTGGGTGGCTCAATATGTAAAGAAAGAGAAAATGTCAGCTTTAGGCAAATGTAAGGAAGTCAAACAAGACAGAAAACCACTGACCTGTCTCTTCACACTGTGATGGTAGTTGGTGAGCAGACTGTGCTCCTGATGATTGAGAGACCAGAGCTGCTTATACACAGGTCCAGAGATTGTGGTCCAGGATCAGTTTGCTAGTCCCCAGACTGGCTGAGGATTTGGTGCAAAATGTAAGCCTCTGAGAATATTGGTTAGAGAAAGGTGGGATTCTAATTTTAGAGAAACTCAGGGATCTGTTTTGAAAGCGTGAAGGACTCAGACATAGGAAAAAAGCCTGGTATCTAGTATTGAATGTGATCTTGGTTAAAACAACTAAAAATAAATCCACTGGCTTTGATTCTCCACTGCAGTTAGGTATACTTGTCTGTATGCATTTTGGGTTTCAGGTTCAAAGAGAGCCTTTCTGGGCCAAAGTGCACATTATAATCAAGTAGCTCTGGTTCACAAAGTCTTTGGTTCAGTTTCATGTGTTTTTCTTCCCATAGTATCTGGATAAGTGCAATCCATTGTCAAGATATCACTCACACTTGTGTTTATATAGAGCCATATCTCCTAGATTTCTGCTTTCTGCTTCTGTGTGTAGCCTTGAGTTTGAGTCCTATGCCGTGTTTGATTTTTGGTGCTCACCTTCTCTTGCCTACTTTATCAATGGATGTTGTCACTGATTTCCTATTAATTTAACACTGACATACCTTCTAACTGTTCTGACCCATCTTTTGTAATCAAATTCCTGGTTACTTCTTTCTCACCTCATAGTCTGCTGTGCCTTTTTATTGTCTAAATTTTAGTATGCCACTGTTTCTAAATAACTCATGTATATGACCTTGTATATATATTAGCAGTAAACAATAAAACCTATTCACTTTGCTATAGGGATCTGAATAAGGACTCATTTAAAAATATTATGTAAAGTTTAAAAATAAAATAAAATTAGAAAAAAAAATTATTTACCAGTAAAATAAAATTCTCAAAGCTGACGTTAACATTTATGTTACAGGGGATGCTTTGGATAAAACTGAAGAGAGATTGGCCTATGGCATAGAGAATAACAGTACTTTGCTGGAATGTACCCCACGATCTTTACAAGCAAAAGTTATCTGGTTTGTACAGAAAGGACGTGATGCAAGAAAAGAGGAGGTAATTCATAGCTGCACTTCACTCAAGAGTGACTTGCGTATAGTGCATGATTAGTAAATAGATTATGATTTATGTGAGTACTGAAAATTAAAGCCTTTGTACTGTACCTGCTTTTTATTATGTGCGATTTAGATGCATTGGAGAAGGAAATGGCAACCCACTCCAGTGTTCTTGCCTGGAGAATCCCAGGGACGGGGGAGCCTGGTGGGCTGCTGTCTATGGGGTCGCACAGAGTCGGTCATGACTGAAGCCACTTAGCAGCAGCAGATTCATATAAATATATATGTGTATCAGTGTGCCGCTGCAACTAAGTTGCTTTAGTCGTGTCCGACTCTGTGCGACCCCATAGATGGCAGCCCACCAGTCTCCCCCGTCCCTGGGATTCTCCAGGCAAGAACACTGGAGTGGGTTGTCATTTCCTTCTCCAGTGCATAAAAGTGAAAAGTGAAAATGAAGTCGCTCAGTCGTGTCTGACTCCTAGCGACCCCGTGGACTGCAGCCTACTAGGCTCCTCTGTCCGTGGGATTTTCCAGGCAAGAGTACTGAAGTGGGGTGCCATTGCCTTCTCCGTGTATCCATATAGGTATATATATATGTGTGTGTGTGTGTGTGTGCCTGTGTGCTAAGTTGCTTCAATCATGTTTGACTCTTTGCGACCCTATGGACTGTAGCCTGCCAGGCTACTCTGTCCATGGGGATTCTCCAAGCAAGAATACTGGAGTGGGTTGCCATTTCCTCCTCCAGGGTATCTTCCCGACCCAGGGATCGAACCCGTTTCCCTTATGTCTACCTGCATTGGCAGGTGGGTTCTTTACCACTGGCACCACCTGGGAAGCCCACATGTATGTGTATAAAGATTCTAAAATACATATACACATAGCTTTTTATATACATATGTATTTATATACATATAAAAACAAATGTTGTATATATATATATATATGTATATATATATATAATTTGGAACCTAGACTTAGATTTTTTACTAAGGAAGTGCTCATTGTCTCATGATTTTAGTGTTGTTCTGTCAAAATGATGTCTCAAATTGTATTGCCCAAGGCAGTATTTTAGAAATAGCAAAGTTAAATACTGTTATTACATATATCTTAGATATATGGATAAGAGAATGAAAACAACAGCAGCAACATTAAAGCAGTTGATATAGTTATTAAGTCACACATGAGACAGCTGCTGTGAAGTTCCAATGTTGCCTACTGGGAACAACAACAAAAAGGATATAAGTTCTTTTGTCCTTCTAAGCAGGTTTGGTAGTGGAAATTATATTTATTACAGGTATCTAGATATTGACAAATGAACAAATCAGACTGCTTTTATAGATGGAAGAAATGTTGTTGTGCAGTCACTCAGACATGTCCAACTCTTTGTGACCCCATGGATTGCAGCACAGCAGTCCTCCCTGTCCCTCAACATATCCTGGAGCTTGCTCACACTCATGTCCATTGAGTCGGTAATGCCATCCGACCATCTCATCCTCTGTTGTCCCGTTCTCTTTCTGCCTTCAATCTTTCCCAGCATCAGGGTCTTTTCTAATGAGATGGATCTTGGCATCAGGTGGCCAAGGTATTGGACTTTCAGCATCAGCATCAGTCCTTTCAATGAATATTCAGGACTGATTTCCATTAGGATTGACTGTTTGATCTCCTTGCAGTCCAAGGGACTCTCAAGAGTCTTCTCCAACACCACAGTTCAAAAGCATCAATTCTTCGGCACTCAGCCTTCTTTATGGTCCAACTCTCACATCCATACGTGACTAATGGAAAAACCAGAGCTTTGACTAGTTGGACCTTTGTTGGCAAAATAATGTTTCTGCTTATTAATATTCTGTTTAGGTTTGTCAAAGCTTTTCTTCCAAGGAGCACGCATCTTTTAATTTCATGGCTGCAGTCACCATCTGCAGTGATTTTGGAGCCCAAGAAAATAAAATCTGTCACTGTTTCCATTGTTTCCAATTCTATTTGTCATGAAGTGATCGGACTGGATGCCATGATCTTAGTTTCTGAATGTTGAGTTTAAACCAGCTTTTTCACTCTCTTCTTTCACCTTCATCAAGAGGCTCTTTAGTTCCTCTTTGTTTTCTGCATTACCGTTGATGTCATCTGCATATCTGACGTTATTGATATTTCTCCCAGCAATCTTGATTCTAGCTTGTGCTTCATCCAGCCCACCATTTTGCATGATGTACTGTGCATATAGTTAAATAAGCAGGGTGACACTATACAACCTTGACGTACTCCTTTCCCAATTTTGAACCAGTCCGTTGTTCATGTCTGGTTCTAACTTTTGCTTCTTGACCTGCATACAGGTTTCTCAGGAGGCAGGTCAGGTGGTTTGGTATTCCCATCTCTTGAAGAATTTTCCAGAGTTTGTTGTGATCCACACAGTCAAAATCTTTAGCATAGTCAATGAAACAGAAATAGACGTATTTCTGGAATTCTTTTGCTTTTTCGATGATAAAGTGGATGTCAGCTCTGCCTTTTCTAAATCCACTTTGAACATCTATAAGTTCTAGGTTCAAGTATTGTTGAAGCCTGGCTTGGAGAATTTTAAGCATTACTTTGCTAGAATGTGAGATGATTGCAATTGTGAGTAGTTTGAACATTTTTTGGTATTGCCTTTCTTTGGGATTGGAATGAAAACTGACCTTTTCCAATCCTTTGGTCACTGCTGAGTTTTCCAAATTTGCTGGCATATTGAGTGAAGCACTTTCACAGCATCATCTTTTAGGGTTTGAAATAGCTTAGCTATTTCAGAAATAGCTCAGCTGTTTCAGAATTCCATCACCTACACGAGCTTCTTTCATGGTGATGCTTCCTAAGACCCACTTGACTTCACACTCCGGGATATCTGGCTCTAGGTGACTGATCTCACCCTCGTGGTTATCTGGGTCATTAAGATCTTTTTTGTGTAGTTCTTCTGTGTATTCTTGCCACCTTTTCTTAATATCTTCTGTTAGGTCCATACTATTTCTGTCCTTTATTGTGCACATCTTTGCATGAAATGTTCCCTTGGAATCTCTAATTTTCTTGAATAGATTTCTAGTCTTTCCCATTCTATTGTTTTCCTGTATTTCTTTGCATTGATAACTTAGGAAGGCTTTCTTATCTCTCTGCTATTCTTTGGAACTCTGCATTCAGATGGATATATCTTTCTTTTTCTCCTTTGCCTTTCATTTTTCTTCTTTTCTCAGCTGTCTGTAATGGAAGAATAGGTACTATTTAAAACACATATACAGAAACAGTCTTGAGGCAGTCACTGGACAGATGAATGTAGGTCTAGGTTGCTGGCTGTATGTAGGAAAAGATCTAGCTAGGGTGTGAAGCAGATAAATCCTGGAGAAGACAGATAAATATTGTTGATGTTGATGTGAGCTTTGAACTCAATTTTAACAACAAAAAAAAGATGGTATTTAAAAGCAGAAAATAGAATAAAAACTGGTTATATTAAAGGGAGATAGATCTTGGTGAATATTGAAGAAATGGTCCTTAGTAAAGAGGTTACAAGTTAAATTGGGTTAAGAAATTTTAGAGACCTGCCTTAGGACACAGAGGACAGCTGATAAGTATTCATCAGATAGTGAATCCGGGAAGTCTCCACCTCATTTGATAATGAAAACCAAACATTTGTCATTGGAAGTGTAAACGGCTGATTCTATGTGTAGATCACAAAGACATTTTTTGCCTCTTTCCCCCCTAGCCTGTTGTGAAACTTAAAAACATGTTTTTTGTTTAGAATCAGACAGTACATTCTGGGAGATGACTAAATGTGTAAATCCCAGGAGCTTCAACTTAATATAGGCTACTTAGAAATAACATAGAAAGGCAATCAGGGGAGGAGAATTCTCCTAAATTTTTCATGACATTGTAAGAATAAACACGTGTCCAAAAGTGATACAGCATATTGCAATGGAATAAATTATTAATGTAGTGCTAAGGTGTTTTCCATTCCATACATCTGTGATAAAACTGGCTTTTGAGTTTTGTCATAACTCACTTGGCAGGAGAGGGCCTGGGAATAGTCTATTGTTCCTCCAGTTGAATGACTTCAGAAGACAGTGAAGTAATTCTTTCATCAGTAGTCTTCTTCACTCAGTATGTTCTGTTTCTGATTTTGAACTCACTGTAATCCACCTCATTTGGAAATCTTTACCAAGTCATTTTGACATGCTGTATCCAGCAGTGTTCAATTTTAAGTTTCTTTCTCAGACTGTTAATATAATGTACTTCTTTCCCCAAAATTTTGGTCCCTATTTTCAACTAAATTCAAATTTCCCTGATATATTTACTGATATTTGAAATTTTGAGTTTACTCTATGCATTATGGGCTTCCCTGGTGGCTCAGACAGTAAAGAATCTGCCTGCAATGTGGGAGAACTTAAGTTTAATCCCTGGGTCAGGAATATCCCCTGGAGAAGGGAATGGCTACCTACTCCACTATTCTTGCCTGTAGAATCCCATGGACAGAGGAGCCTGGTGGGCTCCAGTTCACGGGGTTGCAAAGAGTCAGATATGATTACGTAACTAACACTTTTCCTTTCACGATGCATTATAAGTTGTATTATAATCGGATAGTGCTTGGTTCCTATAGATACAGTGATATATATTGATTTATTCCTAATCTGAAACAAAACACACAGTTGCTAACTTCATCAAAAGCTAAGTGCGTGTTGTGTACCCAGAGCAAACTGACTCTGTGTGTGTATTCTTTCAGTTTTTTAGAGTCCGTTTATAGTTGTTTTAGAGTTTAGAGTTTGAACATTTTTTCATTTATTGTAGTTTCTATGAAACAAATAAGGTAAGTTTATCATTAAATCTTGACCATTGTAAAGGATGTTTAAGGTCACCAGGTCCAGTTCTTATCTCATGTGGGAATACTTTTTAGAGTATCCTTGACAGTGGCCAATAAGGCTCATCCTTGATAATGCAAGCCACAGTCAGACCATAGCCTTTGTAAAATTTTTGATTGTCATGTCCTTCTATTGAAATGAAATTTTTGAGTCTGGAATCCGCTTATAAGTCCACTCTCAACCCTCTTAAGTGGTCCAGAAACCACATATTCGGGTGGATAACATTTTTTATCAAATGAATCTGTAGAAATGCTCCATAATAACCAGATGCCTAGAAAAAATCTAGCAGTTTAGTTATCTAGTTTACAAATTGGATTACTTCATTTCTTTCAAATATGTACTTTATAGTTTCCTGCTTCCTTAAATAACATATATGAAATGTAAACTACACATTTTATAATTCCAGAAATGTTTATGGAAAGCCTAATTTGTAAGTCCTTCATAAGGGAGCATTTTCCCTTGGCTTGATGACCTGGTTAATTATGGTGTGTGTGTCCATTATAATTACATTTTGGGGGAGAAAACTTCATAGAAGGGATTTGAGAGATGAGGCTTTTTTTCATGTTTATCTACTACACCTAGGAACTGGGGTTGGCACCTTGCCTTATTATTCCCATATCTCACAGCTGCCATTGAGATACAGAATGTTTAATCACTTTCCTAGTTACTCTCAGCTAGTGAAGTAGATTCATATCCAGGTCTGTTAGTTTTTTCTACTAAATTACACAACCTTCTGAAATCAGAATTCTAAATGCAGTTTCACATGCTCTGGGATAAACATGGAGCAAATGGGAAAAAATTCATATTTTTTTCCAACAATGTACAGTGGAGTATGTCACTGTAGCTTTCGTGGCAGAGGTATTATTCCCATGTTTAGAAGTCTGAGAACCTGCCAATAATTTAAACAATTCCCACTGATGCCAGAAATCATTATTATACAGTTCATGAAAGTGAAAGTGTTACTCCCTTAGTAGTGTCTGACTCTTTGTGACCCTGTGGTCTGTCCGTGGAATTCTCCAGGCACGAATACTGGAATGGCTTGCCATTCCCTTCTCCAGGGGGTCTTCCTGACCCAGGGATTGACCTTCGTCTCTGGCATTGCAGGCAGATTCTTTATTATGTGAAATACCAGGGACACCCTATAAATGCACCTCTTTTATTGTGACTTTGTGGACTGTAGCCTGCCAGGCTCCTCTGTCCATGGAATTCTCCAAGAAAGAAAACTGGAGTAAGTCATCATTCCCTTCTCCAGGGAATCTTCCTAACCCATGGATCGAACGCGTGTCTCCTGCATTGCAAGCAGATTCTTTACTGTCTGAGATACAATGCATACATCAGTGCATTTCCAGTGTCAAACTGCCTTTTCAGGATTTTACTGTATGCCAGTGGGTAGAAGAAAGACTCTATAAAAATAAGTGTGCTGTATCATTTGAGCCTGTGTAGATATAAAACTCAGAACTGTCTAACTCATTTCCTTGTTTTTAACTAAAATAATGTTCTATTCATTTATTTGAAATTTATTTAATGAGCACCTATTATGTCCTTCTTTCATGGAATTTATACTCTGGAGCACAGAGAAAGATAGTAATAATAATTATATAACTAAATAAGAACACTATTTAATCTGTCAGATGATGGTAAGGAGAAAAATACAAGAGAGGGTACTTGAAGGGAAGGTTGAGAAGGCCATGGTAAGAAGTTCACCAACAAGGTGACACTTGGAAATGACTTGAAAGAGGTGAGGTTGTAGGCCATATGACAGGGTTGGATAACAGCTTTCTTGACACTGGGAAAGCACGTGCAAAGGCCCTGCTTTATTGGGAGGGCCGCTGATGTATCCAGAGAACCTAAGAGCAGAGGGCAGCTTGGCTGGAGGGGAAACAGCAGTAAGGAAACTAATAAGCTGAGTCAAAAAGTGAGATGAAGGGCCAGCTCGTGAGGGATTTGTAGATCCTGGTAAAGGACTTTGGTTTTTGCTCTGACTTCAAAAGAAAGCCATGAGGTAGTTTTCAACAGAGCTGTGATATGATCAAAATTTGATTTTAAACAGATGACTTTGGTTATTGTATTAAGACTATAGTATGTGGGGGTAGGGTGAAGGTCAAAGCAGGCTATCATTGAGGTAGGAACAGGCATCTTTATGTTCAGTGACACAAGTGTCCACGTGCCCTTAAGCTGCAGTGCCAAAGGGTGGGCAAGTGGCCTCCTCATACACATGATAGCAAACGCTTCACATACGCTCTTTGCTGTCATTGAAAACCAGAAAGGCTATTTAACATCTCACATGGAATACTTTTTAACCTTCTATTCTCCTCCCTGTGTATGTGTCTAAATTTAGTGTTCTGGTTCAACAAATACTCACTCAGAGCCTACTTTACTAGCTGATGAACAAATCATAGTTTTAGCCTTTTTGAAGCCTATAGTCTTATAGTGAATATAACAGTGTGAACAGATAATTATATTGTATTTGTTACAGTATATTATACAATATAATATCTTTTCCCCTATTTGTGAATTCAGAGGAAAAGAAAAGTGTCTCAACTAATAGGTCAGGAATGGAGGTGTCATGAGGGGCAGTTAGGAAAACATTCAAGGCAGAGGTGACATCTGAGCCCTATGTTAATGCATAAGTAGAAACCAACTAACAGGGAGACTGGTATAAGCATACGTGCTGGAGAGGAGACACAAAACAGTTGATGTAGATCTGTGGCGGACATGAGAATGCAAAAGTGAGTAGATCTATCAAGGGACCATTTCACTTTATCTATAAGCCAATGAGAAAGCCTTAGACAGACTATTTAGATACATTACTCTAGAAACTAGCTTACTGGGTTGGAGGATAAGGAGGGTGTCAAGAAGAACATTTAAGAAGGTGTTTCAGTAGGCAGATGAAGAATTTTCGACCAAACTAAACAGTGGTAGTAAGAAGGAAGAAGACACATACTAATTTTTATGAGATAACATTGAGTGTATTTGATATTTGAGGGAAAAAATAATTCACCTATTCCAGCTTTCAGTGTTTCTGTGGTTGATTGTGCAAAGACATGATTTCAAGACTATAGGGAGGAAAGGTAGAGTTCAGTTTTGGCCATATTGAATTGGGGGCCCCTGTAAAGCATGCAGACAGAGCTATCCTGGTATATTCATGATTGGGAATATAAATCCCAAAGAAAAAATTTGGAATGGCAGGAGATGAGTGAGAGGCCTCAGCAAAGAGGCAATGAATTCATGGAGATAATAAAACTAAGAATACTATAGCAAGCATCAGCATTTTAAAATGGCTCACTGTGTACCAGCTACTGTCCTAAGAATTTTACATATAGGTGTACTTTTAATCCTTGCAACAGTCTTATGAAGTAGTTAATATTATTGTCCCCACTTTATATTTAAGAAAACTGAAGCACAGAGAGATTGAGTTACTTGCCTGTGAAATCAGTCTGAATTTGAGCCAGACTTTCTGGTTTCAGCTCTAGGCCTTTAGTAGGCCCTCCGACTGCCATAGCCTACCTTGGAGAATGAGTGAATGAGAAGCATGTAAACTAAGGCTAGAAGCAAGGGGGAAACCCACATGTAAGGGAAAATTAGGAGAAGAAAAAATTCTAAAAGATGAAGAGTAAAATTGTTAAGAAAAACAAGTAATGATTTTAGCTAACATTCAGTTAGTGCTTATGTACCCTGTTCTATTAAGTACTTTATGTGTTGTAGTTTATTTAAAACTTATAACATTTTTCTGTGGCAGTTAGTGTTATTCTGTGCATTACAGAGATGAGATTAAGTAACTGATGGAAAAGACACAGATGGTAAGTACCACTGGAGTGATATAGCTTGAGGAGCTATAGACAGTAGAGTTGGGAATGTGGTGTAATAGAACTCAGAGAAAAGAACTTGGATAAGGATGAAGTGACAAACAGCATCCTTGGAAAAATTCAGAAAAATAAGCACCCAGGCTCTAGTGAGAATGTTCATTGGAATGGTTAAACTAGGAGCCATCTAGCAACAGGTTAAGTGATGGGGCTAAATGGTTTAAGCATGGGGCTGTGTGGGATTAGAAACAGCTAATATAGTGTTCTCTACCTAAAGGTTTGGTTGAGAAATTGGAGAGATCAGCAATAGGAGATGATAGTTGAAAGAACTTTTGCCTTTTTTGGGTTGGTCATGTTTAGAGGTTGAAGGGAAATATCCATAGAGAAGAAAATGTATAGCTAAGTGATAAAGCAAGATGAAGAATATAGGAGAGAGAATATCATTACAAACGAAAGTGACAGGATGGATTCTAAGAAGGAAATGGAAAAATCCCCATTCTCTGAACTGGGGAGAAAAGAAAATATTTTATATGTGTGGATAATTTCATTCACAAAATCCAAGTTTAGCTGTTCGATAGTCCATCTATAGTTATTTGAATTAGGTACTCATATATATATTTCTTCATATAGTTTTAATTTGGAACATATCACAAATCTTCCTTATAGGAAGAAGGTATAAAGTGTGTTTGTGTGATTGCAAAAGAAAAAAAAAAAAAAAACTGTTAGAAAACACCACTAAATCACCCTGAAATGATGAAAACTGTTAGAAAACACCACTAAATCACCCTGAAATGATGTACCCAAGTTTATGAACTCTCAGTTTCTATAATTCCATGTATTTGTATTTACAAACTTCCAAAATGATTTAAAAAATTTGATTCTTAGTAACATCCCAAAGGAAAGCATCCATACTTGCTAAGACATGTGGTTGTACAATTGAATTTTTTCACCATGTATTTCTCTTTCTCTAAAATACATGAGCATTGCATTTTAAAACTAATAATTGAGGAAAAATTTAAGTATGCAATGATTTGCTTAGATTTAAATATTTATTAGTCCACTGTGTAATTTTCACCTACCATGACAAAGTAAGCCATAGTTTCTTTAAGATATTCAGAAGATTAGTATAACTGCTCACATTATTATGATCCTTATTTTGAATGTTATAAGTTTGGAATATGTTATTTCTAACCTGAAAATAGAACAGTCTTTTAAACTTTGCCAGTGATTTAAAGCAGAAGTTGGCAAGGTACGACCTGGGGGCCAAATCTCGGCCTCTTTTATAAATAAAATTTTATTTGAAAACTGCCATGTTGATTTGTTTACCTAACGTCTATGACTGTTTTCATGCTCTAGCTACAAGGTTGAGTACTTATAACAGAGACTGCCTGACATATAAACACCACAATCTTTACTTTATAGCTCTTTATAGAAAATTTGTTGACCTCTGATTAAAGAGGTCAAAGGAAAATGTATACAAGTAAAGCCTCATTAAGTATTTTGAACAAAAATATATTTTCATGAAAAACTAAGCCCTCATTTTGTACTGAGTGCTATAATTTTATTGGAATGAGTTTCAGCAAAGCCAAACAAAATGAATATTTTCTTGGAATGTGTTCTTTTGGATTTTATTCTTTACTGACAAAACCAGTGTGCTTCCCAAAGACACTGTAAACAAGATGGAGTTATAGGAAGCAGGTCATAAATCCTCAGTGAGGAAATTTGGAGCAATCCCAAGATACATAAAATATTCTTCACATCCATGCCAATGAGGTATAGCGCAGGCCAGTAAACTGCTGGTCCATAAGACCACCATCATAATTTATCCATTGGTGAGCATGGAAGGCTTGCTGCTGCTGCTGCTGCTAACCTCGCTTCAGTCGTGTCCAACTCTGTGCAACCCCACAGACGGCAGCCCACCAGACTCCCCCATCCCTGGGATTCTCCAGGCAAGAACACTGGAGTGGGTTGCCATTTCCTTCTCCAATGCATGAAAGTGAAAAGTGAAAGTGAAGTCACTCAGTCATATCCGACTCTTTGTGACCCCATGGACTGCAGCCTACCAGGCTCCTCCGTCCATGGGATTTGCCAGGCAAGAGTACTGGAGTGGGGTGCCATTGCCTTCTCCGGCATGGAAGGCTTATTTTCTCCTTAATCCTTTTTGATCTTTCCATTGGAGTTTCTCTACTTAAGAGAAACCATTTTTGTGTGTTTGTGTTTCTTGAAAATAAAATATCCGTTGTATGCACTGTGTGGACTGCCTAAATAATGCTCAAATGTACATATTTTTAATAGAAAATTCAAGAGAGGATGTAAATTGACATCAAAATTCAAAAACATCAAGTTGACTTCACTCTCGATTCTTTTTCTTTTTTCCTGTACCAGAAATTGTCACTTCTCAACTTTGTCTTCAGACCACCTACTGAGTAGGATAAATTCCTCAAAGTCATTTTAAATTTTGGTGAGAAATCTGAGGAATGATTAATTTACCAATCAGTAGTTCTTTCCAGGTAACTTAGAATTCATTGCATCTATACTAAATTTGTACTGTCTCCATGGAAGCATATTTTTATTGATGAGCCATACCTTATGGAGATAGCTTCTCTTGAGAAAACAAAAGAAAGAAAAATACACAAATTATGTCTTTTAAATGTTGCAATTGCATTATGTCATCAAAACTAGGAGAGTTGAAGTAAAATCCTATCTTCATTTGGCTATCTTGTTTGCTAGAGGACTCATTTTCTTGACTTTCACCAGTGCTAGCTAATCCATGACAGGCATCAATGACAGCCATAAGTTTACATTTTCTGTCTTTATTTATGTTTTGAATGCATCGGATTTGTTCCACGTGAATATTATTTCTTCCTTTTTCTAGTTGTCATGACATTAAAATGCATGAACTCTTTGCCTCATTTGAAACATCTGTTTAGCAGTTTTTATGTTTATACTTCAGTCTATTAAAAAATGTGTTCATCTTTTCTAAACTAACAACTCTTTACAGGTAAATATTCAAAACTTATGTTTTTTAGCCTTGACAAGCATGTTTTTATAACATCACGTGCCCCATATTTTAGTTCTGGAGTAATTAGCAGTAGGGCTTATTAATTTTATTTTTTCCTTTGCAATGGCAAAGACACACTTTCTTTTGTACGGTAGGAAAATATAAAGCAACTTTGTAATCTTAAGAATAGATCTAGAGTAACTCTCTTCTGTTAATTTTCCAAGATGATGCTAAACATCTTTGAAAATTAAACATATCTTTTAGATCTATGAAATCAGATCCGGATCTGTTTTATCCTACTGAGACCAGTCTGACTCTGGACATCTGATTAAACAAAGTAGCATGGCAATGCAGAAAGTAATTTTAATAGTATATTTTAGAGACATTTTTGTCTCTGAATTTATCATGCTTTCCTCTTTCCTTTGATCACTAGGAAATTTAGTTTTGAATTGATACTCCAATTAAAGTAGCTGTTGAGTGTCTTATGCTGTGCATTTTTGTGTTCAAACATTATCTTTACTTTCATCCCCTGTCCTCTTATTCCCTTCACCCTGATCATCCTGCTATTCTTATCTATAAACTTTTTCAAATATTTTTTACTTGAAATATTTTAAAAAATATTAAAAAATATTTTTATATTTTACTATACTAAAATATAGTAAAAAAACATTACTCTTAAACTGCCATTTATTTTCAAGCAGTATTTGTAAAAGTGTATGATTACAGTATTCTAGAGCATGAACGGATCTTATAGACAGACCAGGATAATCATTACAAAAAAACTGGAGTTTTTGTTTGTTTTGGTTTTGGGTTCTTGTTTTTTGACTTCAGTTGCATAATTTAATCATACTCCTTATTTTAGGGCACATTGTCATCATCAGTCCACACAAATCTCGTCTCTTGTTTGACTTTTTCTCCACTTTCCTCCTTGCTTCTCCATATGCATCCACTGCAAGGACTGGAATAAGCCCAATGTTGCGTTTGTATATTGAACTGGTATATAACATTTTTAGTATACAGGAGCTGTGAAAATAAATAGATTCTGTTATAGCTCTTATTCTGCTTCTGCTTTTTAAACTCAGCACTATGTGTGGTTCATCACTGTTCTATGTACATCTCTGTTGCATTGTTTCTGACAACTGCTCATGCCACAGCGTGCATTCATTGCTCCTAATTGATGCATTCCCCTACAAGTAGACCAAGTGTCAGTAATTCCCAGGACCACATCTTTAATGGTCATCTCTCCACGTAACTCCTTATAAATCTGAGTGCAAATTTTTAAATTATTATCTGTCAACATCTTTCATTTCGGTAACTATTGTCAGCGTGCTTTCCAGAATTAATGCACCATCTGCACTCTCAAAACAGTTCATGTGGGTTCCCATTTGCCCATATCCTCACCTATATTTGGTATTTCCTAATTTTTGCCTTTCTTCTGGGTACAATGTAGTATTTTATTTAAATTTGCATTTCTAAAATTACTAGTAATGTTGAACTTTGGCATTGCCTACTTATGAAATACTTGAGTTTCTCTTTTTATGAATTACTTATTCATAGACTTTTTCCATTCCACTTTTTACTTCCCTTTGTTGACTTTCAAGAGTTCTTTGCATCTTCTGTTTACACTATTTCTTTATTGAATATAAATATTCAAGCTTCTTTGATATAGCTGATATCTTGAATACAACATTTTTTCACAGAATGGCATTCTTATTTATAATAACTTTCTTCTCAGCATCTTCTTGTATTAGATGCAAGGTTTCTCCATTTGGGTCTTTAATTAATCTAAAATATAAGTACAACTTTTGTTCTTTGTACAGTGTAATAGGTTTCTCCAAATGAGTTACTAGGTAATTCATTCTATCTCTATTGGGGAATCATTTCTATCATATAGCAAGTTCACACTGGAAAGTGTTTTTAATAAAAGGAAAATTTTTTGTTTATATTATTGCATATCATATATTTTCTGTAAGTCAAATGTTTTTTTGTATTGAAGGCAGGCCAGATAAACAAATAAATATATAAACTGTTGGTCTTTATCACTTGACTAAAACTGATTTCATTGTTAAATATATTCTGAACTAAGCCATTTCAAGGCCCTTGTCTATCCATTTCCTATAAAAAGTATGGAACCATATGGTTGATACACATGGAAAGCACTGCTTCTTCCTGACCAGCTACCAGATGTGCAGGGTTCTTTGTTCAATTACTTCTTTTATTCCACATTATGAAACATATTGAATCAATCTTTATAGCTAACAATATTAAAACCATTTTTAGTAAGAAATTTTGTGTTTTTATAGATTTTCTATAAGAATATTTGATAAAATGATGTATTATGTACCATCTTCTTAACCAAGAAAATCTGGTCTGCAGACAGCGCAGCTGAATGAAAACAATTCTGTAATCAAGATATGATTGTTGAAGGTACCCATGTTAACAAAAGTGAAAAGATTAAGTCGTGGAAAGACTTCAAATACAAATTTCTAAGCCGTCTTTTTTTATTTTTAGGTATTTGTAGGCCATGGAAGATATATTTAACTTTCAGAGCAATTTAACCTACATAGTGTACGGTTGTCCAGACTCAAGAGTTCAAACATCTTTTATTCCTGAATTTATGATTCACTTAACCAGGAGTGGAGACCACAGTTGTGAGACAGGCACCATCTATAACATGCAAATAAATGGTGTGGGATTTTCCCATTGTAATTGTTGTGCTTCTATATTTTTGAACCAGTCTGGACTTTATGGATACATAATGAACTGTTTCTCAAACTTGGGTTTCTGATTATGAAAGAAACATTTGATTTTTATATCAGAATTGGAAAAAAAAAACCATGAAAATACTTCTTATTCAGTAATGAAATATTTGTATTTATTTATATTTTTGCTGTTTTATTTTAAAACACTTTCATAAACGGCTTGCTATATGCCAGAAACTAAACTAGATGACTTTCATGTTTTCTCACGTATTATTCATTCTCATAAGAAGTGTGGTGGGGAGGGGACAAAGGATCATATTTGTGATAATGTTTATATGCAGATTCTTTTCAGGAAAAAGAACTGTGTCCTGGAACTGTTTTTCCTGTTGTATCTGTGGAGCATAGCTTTCTTCATTAGTTGCTAACTGTTCCTGAAATCATGCTTGCTTCCTCTCTATCCAAATCCTTATTAAACTTACCTAAAAAGGGGAATAACTTTTGGATTTATCTTTACTGGTAACCCCTATTGCCTTGCACGTTTGTACACTATGAACTAATTAGTATGTTCTCATTTTTCACATGTTCTGAGCACTCAGAAATGTTTGGAATGATTAAGATATAGGCCTTTGCCCTTTTGAAATTTAAAATATGGTTAAATATGGGGTTCAGGATGGGGAACACATGTACACCCATGGCGGATGCATGTTGATGTATGGCAAATCCAATACAATATTGTAAAGTAAAAAAAAAAAAAAATAATAATTTAAAGAGAAAAATTAAAAAAAATGAAATATGGTTAAGAGATAAAAATTGTATGGAAAAATAATTTGAAGAAGAATAAAAATACTAGCTTGTATGCTACAAATGTGAATGTTATTGAGTTACAAAGAGACAGCTCTACATGGGCTGTGAAGAGAGTATTCATTTAAGAAGGGAAAACTTAAGCCTAGAGAGAAAGTTTTTTAATGGATGGGTAAACAACAGAAAGGAGTTCAAATAATGGAAAGAAAGAAATACTACGACCAGAATAAGACCTAGGAGTGGGAAGTAAAGAGGCAGTACAGAGGCCAAGAGCAGCAGGAGTTGTGAGGCATGGAAGATTCGTTTCTAGTATTGTATAGGTTGCCCCCCACCACCACCTGCCCTTAACAGTACAACATTTTCTTGGGCTGCTACCATGACTTATAATGTTTATTAAATATTCAAAAGACTGAAATAGGAAATGCATTCTTTAAGCTCATAGCTTTCATTCAAATATAGACTGAAGATAAATTTACGAATTAAATATAAACAAATGTAGGCATCATTTAAATGTTTAGTTGATGTAATGATTTTTTTTCCACTGAAATAAGCTATCTCCATGAACATATTATGGGATACAGGCTGCCACATATGTGCGTGTGTAAAACATCTATCCATAACACCTTGTGCCTTACGATGACTCAGTCCCCCCCACACTTTTCTCAAGTGACTTCAAAATTTTTATGTGCATTAGTACATAGGGGTGTTGTTTGGTTTTCATTTGGCTGGAATGTAGCATTAACATATTAAATCCAGCTTTGTTCTTAGCAGCTGGAAACTGTTCAAGCACTGAAAATGGCTCAGAATCAATGATAAACAAAAACGTTCACCAGGAGGTTGATCTTCCACATGATCCCATATAGTTTATTAATTTATATTGATTATCATAAAAATAAATACATTGAGAAATCCTTCTAGAAAATTCACTCATCTCCCGAAATGTACCTCTTCTACCAACCCTAGTGAGAAATACCACATGAAGCTGTTTTGCTATAGAGAATTAGAAAGGTAACATCTAGTTAACTGAGCAGTTCTTACCTGCTCAATGTGTTTAGCTGCTCAGTTGTTTCCAACTCTTCGTGGCCCCATGGACTATAGTAGCCCACCAGACTTCTCTGTCCATGGAATTCTCCAGGCGCGAATACTGAAGTGGGTTGCCATTCCCTTCTCCAGGGGATCTTCCTGACCAAGGATTGAAGCCAGGTCTCCTTCATTGCAGGCAGATTCTTTACCATATGAGCTGTCAGACACACAATAAAGTCTGAATAAGTTCTAAGTCAGGAATGTTACAAAAGGGAATGGACTTTGAAAAGTTAAATGGTACTCATGGACAGAGGAGCCTGGTGGGCTATAGTCCATGGGGTCTCAAGATTCAGATACAACTTAGTAACTAAACCAGTACCCACCCATATGTTCAAATAAAGGGGAAAGATACCAGTCAAAAGAAAACTCATTACGGGACTATTATTCATTTGCAGGTAATGTTGCAGGCTCAGATGTATAAATGGTAATAGGTGAAATGATGATATTAAGGGAGAAAGGATACTTTTACTTTGGGGTGTTAAAGAGCTCTGAAGAGGTGACATTTAGTTCATTCTTTGGGATAAGAAGGAGCCAGTTGTATGGGAGTCCTTTCAGGACCTGAAACAGAATCAAGTTGGGCATGAAAGCGGGAACAGAAAGAAGGATTTGGGGGGGTGACTGCCATGCTGCTGCTAAGTCGCTTCAGTCGTGTCCAACTCTTAGCAACCCCATGGACTGCTGCCCACCAGGCTCCTCCGTCCATGGGATTTTCCAGGCAAGAGTACTGGAATGGGGTGCCATTGCCTTCTCCTTGACTGCCATGAGATAAGGTCAAAAAAATAAAAAATAAAAAACAGTCATGAAATAGGAGAGTCTAACATGTAGCAAAAATAGTGAAATGGAAGGGATGTTTATGCTGGTCAGCCCTGAAGAAATTTTGGTGAGACCTTGCTGTATTTGATATATGGATAGAAAAATGATAGTGAAATACAATGATCAGCAGTTAAGGGTAGGTTCAAAAATAATGATGATATGGTTGGAAAGAGAGAATTTAATAAATGGGAGGGGAGTGCAATTTGAGTGGAAAGTCACTGAACTATAGTTAGTGAATTGTCATATACTTAGTCCTGGTCAGTCTTTTATAATTAATAAGAAACACAAAATAATGGACTATTTATGTGTAAGATGTACCATCTTAGGGAAATTGATCAAAATGAGAAAATAGGGAGTGCGGCTGTGTGCTTGCGCGGGCACCGAAAAAAAAAAAAAAAAAAGAGAGAAAATAGAAGAATTATCAACGGATGCAAATAAAATGTGAGATAAAGGAAGGACAGAGGCTTATGCCTCTGAAGGAAAGAAAAATCAACAGAAAGACCAAGGAGAGAACCAGTATAATGGCATGTACTACACAGAACAAAAGACATTTAAGGAGTCAAGTCTATCTGTGTTCATAGTGAAAAGTGAAGTCACTCAGTTGTGTCTGACTCTTTGCGACCCCATGGACTGTAGCCTACCAGGCTTCTCCGTCCATGGGATTTTCCAGGCAGTAGTACTGGAGTGGATTGCCATTTCCTTCTCCAGAGGATCTTCCCAACCCAGGGATTGAACCCGGGTTTCCCACATTGTAGACGGATGCTTTACCATCCATGTCCAAGGAAGCCACTAATTTAAAAGCAGTGGAGGGTGTGTTTCAGAGACAGTTTTTATTGTCAGAGGCATGGTGCGGTCACATCTAGGTTCCATAGGTCATGAATTTGTGGAAAAAGATAGTGGTAAAGAAGACTGCCAAGAGGACTGGGGAAGATGAGCAGAGTGGCACAGAGTCCTTTGAGTTATTTTCTCTGGCAGATGAAAAAGATACCATTTTCAAGGATAACAAAAAGTTTCTATATAGTGAAAATGGTTTGGTTTGAGGGCTCTTCCTGGCTCATCACTGGAGAACTTCCTGAGTTAATGGCTATCATGTTCTGTCCACCAAGACATGGTCCTGACATGTCAAGGAAGCCCCTGTGAAGGATTCCAGGAGCCCCTTTTATCACCTGTGTCTCTATGAAGCTGCTGAATAATTGATCTTACATGGCTGAAAAGAATAATGGCTGGGAGCCTTGTAATTTATCATTAACATCCCTATTTGGCTTGCAATCTCTTTTGTTGTTGCTTACTTGCTAAATCATGTGTGACTCTTTGCAAGCCCATGAACTGTAGCCCGCCAGGTTCCTCTGTCCATGGGATTCTCCCAGGCAAGAATACTGGAATGGATTGCCGTTTCCTTCTCCAGAGGATCTTCCTGACCCAGGGATTGAGCCTGTGTCTCCTGCATTGGCAGGCATGTTCTTCACCACTGAACCACCAGGGAAGCCCTATAGTCTCTTATTATACAACTAATACCATTTGTTACATTATTCACAGATTATATAAATGGCCACACAGGAGTAATCACACATGAGGAGTACCACTGCAACTTAGCTGTGCCCGAACTCATTAAGCCTCGAGAGAGCTGAGCCTGTCAGGTCTTGCCCTGATCTAACACTGGGACAAAAACTGTGCTTGTGGTAATGGCCTTTCCTGCCAAAGTGGTAGGGGGGCTTTGCATGCCCCTCTTATATTGGCAAAGGTTAATGTGTTTTTTTTTTGCCTATTCTCAAAAGGGAAGTCAGCCAGTGTATTGCAAATCACCTTTCTCCCATCGTAATAGGATCTTAGGCCATGTGAAAACACATGCTAGTTTGTTTTTAGCTAAAGGAAAGGACAGGCGTCCATTTTATTGGACTTTGCTTTGTTACTATTATGTAGATACTGTATTGTTTACAATTTGAGGGTTTGTGGCGGTCCCCTGTGGAATAAGTCTGTTGGCACCATTTTTCCAACAGCCTTTGCTCACTTTGTGTCACCTTTTGATAATTCTCACCATATTTCCAACTTTTCGTTGCTATTGTATTTGTTATTGTTGGGGCAGTGTGTAATTTCCTCAGTTCTGTCTTGTCACAACAAAAATTTGAAGTGATGGACCAGTGTTAAAGCCCTCGGACAGACCGTGTCACAGCTCTCGGACAGATCAGTGTTACAGCTCAGTTTTATTTAGAAAATAAAGGAAAATACATCCTCAAGGCATGAGGGCATGCCAACCCAAGAGACGTGAAGAGGAGAGAGAGAGAGCATGAGAGAGTGAGAGAGAGACCCCCAGCCCTTTGGCTCCTCTTTTTATGTTTTTTCTCCTCCCCCTGGGCCTGCCCTATGTAAATTGGGCTAGCCAGGAGTGCTGTGTCTTCTACCTGAGGTCCTCACTCCTGTCTTTTGACTTTCCTTTGTTCTATTTTCGTGGGCTTTTCCCTTCCTTGTCTTTTAGCCACTGCCATTCTGGACTCCTTTTTCCTATTCTAACTACCTAACATTATGATCTGTGATCAGTGATATTTGATGTTGCTATTGCAAAAAGATTAATAGTTCTTTGAAGACTCAGATGACAGTTGACTTTTTTAACAGTGTTTTTAATTACGGTATATCCATTATTTTTTAGACATAACACTATTGCACACTTAATAGACAATAGTATAGTAGAAAGATAAATTGTATATGCACTGGGAAACCAAAAATTTGTGACTCATTTATTGTGATATGCTCTTTAATTGTGGTCATCTGGAGTGAAACCCACAATAAAGTATGTCTGTATATAGGAAAGGTAAAGGTAAGTATTCGTAGCTCTGTACACAGTATTCTCACCAGTGTTATTTAAACTTCACAGCAATCCTTCAAGTTACATTATAACTATTACTTCCTTTACAGAGAAAATGAACACAGAAAATACACATCAGTGCCCCTAGACCACACAGTTAGTAGACAGTGGTGCCAGTGTTTGAATCTAGCTTTGTCTAAAGTCAAATCATTCACTCACTAGTACAGCTCAGTTCAGTTCAGTTCAGTCACTCAGTCATGTCCGACTCTTTGCGACCCATGAATCACAGCACACCAGGCCTCCCTGTCCATCACCAACTCTCGGAGTTCACCCAGACTCACATCCATCGAGTCAGTGATGCCATCCAGCATCTCATCCTCTGTCGTCCCCTTCTCCTGCCCCCAATCCCTCCCAGCATCAGAGTCTTTTCCAATGAGTCAACTCTTCGCTTGAGGTGGCCAAAGTACTGGAGTTTCAGCTTCAGCATCATTCCTTCCAAAGAAATCCCAGGGCTGATCTCCTTCAGAATGGACTGGTTGGATCTCCTTGCAGTCCAAGGGACTCTCAAGAGTCTTCTCCAACACCACAGTTCAAAAGCATCAATTCTCCGGCGCTCAGCCTTCTTCACAGTCCAACTCTCACATCCATACATGACCACGGGAAAAACCATAGCCTTGACTAGACGAACCTTTGTTGGCAAAGTAATGTCTCTGCTTTTGAATATGCTATCTAGGTTGGTCATAACTTTCCTTCCAAGGAGTAAATGTCTTTTAATTTCATGGCTGCAGTCACCATCTGCAGTGATTTTGGAGCCCAGAAAAATAAAGTCTGACACTGTTTCCACTGTTTCCCCATCTATTTCCCATGAAGTGATGGGACCAGATGCCATGATCTTCGTTTTCTGAATGTTGAGCTTGAAGCCAACTTTTCACTCTCCACTTTCACTTTCATCAATAGGCTTCTGAGTTCCTCTTCACTTTCTGCCACAAGGGCGGTGTCATCTGCATATCTGAGGTTATTGGTATTTCTCCCAGCAATCTTGATTCCAGCTTGTGCTTCTTCCAGTCCAGCGTTTCTCATGATGTACTCTGCATATAAGTTAAATAAGCACAGTGACAATATACAGCCTCGATGTACTCCTTTTCCTATTTGGAACCAATCTGTTCCATGTCCAGTTCTAACTGTTGCTTCCTGACCTGCATATAGATTTCTCAAAAGGCAGATCAGGTGGTCTGGTATTCCCATCTCTTTCAGAATTTTCCACAGTTTATTGTGATCCACACAGTCAAAGGCGGCCTTACTGTGCTCTTCTTATCTTGAATTATAATTATTTACCGATAGAAATAATGTCTGTAATTTATTATGTCACAAACATGAAAAGAAAATAGTGGAGTACTGAAGGTATATGCAGACTTAATATTTACTAGACCTGTGAGGTTCTTCAGAGCAGAGTCTGGACTTTTGTTGTTTATTTTTTAGTCTGTTAAATGGACAGTCTGGTCGAATTGTAGGAAGTGCTCACTGAATTAATGAATGGATGGATTCTTTCTGATAAGGAGAGAGAGTGTGGATATCACAGCTCTCCCAACACAGGGCCTCATAGACTGATCAGTGTGATCTGGGAAACATAAGAACCTCTGAGCTAATAATGTGAGAAATTGCATTTATTTTACCATTAAAAAATTATATTTGACAGTTCTTCATTACACTCAAAGCTTGACTGCTATACTGAACTGGATGTTTTTTCTAATGGGTAATGGAAATCATTAGGCAAAAAGCCCTCTCAGTTTCCTCTTAACAATATTGGTGTAAAATTACCTCTAAGTCTGTGATATGAAGTGATCTCAATATAAATAAGTTTAGGACAAACACATGTGTGCACAGATACACATGTTCACACATGCACACACACCTAATGTAATTATTTAGCTTCTTTCTCCTATATATTTATATTATATATATAGCATAATGATATAAATATAATATAAAATAAACATGTATGTATTAAAATATTAATATGTAAATAAAATATTAACATAAGTTATATACATTTATATAGTATATTATGGGCTTCCCAGATGGTGCTAGTGGTAAAGAACCCCCCTGCCAATGCAAGAGAAAAAAGAGAGGCAGGTTTGATCCCTGGGTCAGGAAGATCCCCTGGAGGAGTATGATAACCCACTCCAGTATTCTTGCTTGGAGAATCCCATGAACAGAGGAGTCTGGTGAGCAACATTCTATAGGGTCTCAAAGATGTCAGACATGATTGAAGTGACCCAGTGTGCATATAATATATTATATAGTTAATATATTCATTATATAATATATGTATAATATATAATTATGTATATATGACTTATAGGATTTCATCATATGATTGCAAAAATGAAAAAAAAAATTTCTAGATAGTGGAAAGGTATAAGCTGGTATTCTATTTCCTGGATAATACTTCAGTGCCTTTGATTTTCTTGTTCTTGTACAGGTAAAGACAGATGATAGAGTGGTTAAGATGGACCTCGGTTTACTCTTCCTAAGAGTACGCAGAATGGATGCTGGGACCTATTTTTGCCAGACAGTAGAGCATAGTTTTGTTCATACAATCCGTAAAATCACCCTGGAAGTAGTGGAAGAGGAGAGAGTGGAGGAGATGTTTAACAAAGACTTTGAAGAGGATAGGCTTCATAAGATGCCTTGTCCTGCTCAGAGCATCATCCCACGTGGGACAAAACCATGGTACAAGGAATTCTTGCAGCTGATTGGTTATAGCAACTTCCAGAGAGTGGAAGAATACTGTGAAAAGGTATGGTGCACAGATAAGAAGAGAAAAAAGCTTAAAATGTCCCCTTCCAAGTGGAAGTATGCCAACCCACAGGAAAAGAAGCTCCGTCCCAAAACTGAGCACTATCGCCTGCCGAGGCACGCGCTGGACTCCTGATGGGGTGGAATCTTCTACTGGCTTCTGAAAAATTTATATTTAGAAACTAAAAAAAAAGAGAGAAACCATATACTTTCTTTGTATTACTTAAAAAGAGTTTTCTGTAATATAGAAAGGACTATAGAGGTGATATCATAAATTGTTCTGTATACTCATTTGACTGGTTAACCTCACATAAAATTAACTAATTTTTTTTAAAACCATGGATTGCTCAATGATTTCACATTCTGTTTATCAAAAGATGACCATAATTGTAGCTTTGAGTAGTTGGCTGCTCTTCCATGGCAATTATTATTTTACTCTTGAAATTAATGCAATATTGCTGAAAAATTAGATATTTTCCATAATCATGGCAAAAATAAATAAATGTTTTAATCTTTATGAATTTTGCCTTTCCGTCACAGTGTAAAATATATAGATTATCACATACTTTAACATTCTCAAGTGAACCATCTGTACTCTTTTAAGAATTAATGTAGTAGTGTTGTCTAAGCCATGAACTTTATGAAGCAGGTCTGTTGTAATTATTGTAAACTATGAAAGAAAAATTGTGGTCACTAAAAAAAAAAAAAAAAAGAAAATTGTGGTCACTTTGAGGCTTGTGTCCTTCCTAAAACGTTCAATAATAAACCACATTCACAATAGTTCTGTTTCAGAATGAAAACACATTCTTTGAATTTCACTCCAGGGCAGAAAGAAGAAAGTTAACGTTAACATCTCAAAGACAGCAAAGAATGTCAAGACAGATGGAGTGACAGAAAACATTTTTGCTGCCCTCTTGTGGTAGAAAAGGTATATTCTCACATCTTTTTTTAATTCTATGGATTGTCCAGTAAAAATTTAGAACCAGTCTTTCAATAAACACATCTAGGTCATTTTCAGAAAAAAAAAAATTAACAAGTAAAAATGTGATTCTTATAAGATATTTATGAATAATTTATTACCTCACAAACCAAAAATGAAGGTATTAAAGCACTGAAGCCCTATTAAAACTTAAATTGTAAAGATTATTTAAAAAAATAATCTTCCCAGAAATCTAAAAGCTATTCCAGAAACATGTTTTATTTTTTAAAAAGTAAAATATTCTGCACTCAGATATCAATATTTCCTTTTAATTTTATATTAAATAGGAAAGTTGTTTCATGAGGTTCAATTAACTACCAAGATGTTTAGAGCATCTTTACTTGTTTCTTATAAATATTATCAGAGGTTTTTATATTTGAAAATGACTATTTCCTGAAGTTTTTTTATCTTATTTTATTTAGCTGTTAATTTTCTAAAGTATGAAATTCTGAGAGTTTTCATTTAACTAAAACTAAATGCAAGTGAATTACACATAAATAATTATGAATATTTATTTAAATTTAAGTTTGAATGACATTATTCTCGGTTTTCAAAATTAGCTTATAGGCTATAGTTGATAATATGATGGTTTGCAACTTCATTCAAGAATTAGTAAATTTAAGAAAGTTTGGAAAGTTCGTTAAATAAGTTGCCAAGCTCCAAAAGTCCTAAAGGAAACAAATATGTTAGAAATTAACATTCTCTGAAGTGCACAGTTGTTATTTACCTAGAAATCCACTGGAGGTCATTACTGTCCATTTCAGTATTAACGGAAAGCTGTATGTGTTTCAATAAAGGCCTACCGAGTGTGGAGATAGAGAACCATAACCCCAGATCAGAGGGTCCTTAGCAAAGTTTGTGTCTGCAGGACTCAAAGCACCATTGAAAATATTGTTCTATTAACACAAGTGAAGGGAAAGTAGGATTTTCTCCTGTATTCAATTTTTTTTTTTTTAGAGTAAGGCAGGTACAGTATATGTGACTATCACTTCCATCTCAATAACACACCCAAAAGCAGTTAATGAGAGCAGTGATGTTAACTGTAAGCTAAAATATTTTGTAGCTTAAGAAATAAAACTGAGGAAAATAACTTTTCTGTTATATAAATCTTAAGAATTAAATGATTCTACAAGCTGTTTCAACTAAAATGAGATGATTATTTTAATAAGGCCAAAAAACCTTTTAAAAATGCTAACTGATAGTCTGATAAAATTTTGAGGACACAAGTTCACAATTTAGGGAGAGGACTAAATTTAATATATACTTATTTTTCCATCTTCTTACTTTCTGTCTCTCTCCCACCCTTTTTTCCCTCCTGTATTCTCCCCCATGCAGGTATCCTGTCTCTCTCTCTCACACACACGCACATACACACACTTTTAAGATACTGCCTTTTCAAAAGACAAACCAACAACCTATGCTGTCCTGTCCTTCTTGAGAATCTGAAACATACCACAAAACATATTCAGCCTTTTGTTCTGTTTGGCATTAGAAATCAAATGTAGAATCTCCTTTGAGAAATGTGCAAACTTGGAAAATCACAGGTGAATTGGTCCTCTTTATACCCCTTTTCTTGAACTCAGGAAGGACACATACTTAGTCACCTACCCTGGCCCCAGCACATTTTCCCCAGACATCATGCCCTCTGGGAACACACAGGTGAGAATCCTAAGGGACATCTCCACGTAAGTCAGTCTCCTGCTTCTTCAGATGTCCTCTGTGATGTTCTCCGGGAAGGGAGAGGACCTGTGAATAGAATGAGCTTTGGCATAAAATCATGTGCACCTCAGTTTTCAGTCCTGTGTCACCTGTTAAGCTAAAGATGGAGATTTGTTAGCTAGAAGGACTATAACTTGAATGGAATTTACTTTATGATTTGTGAGGTCTCTTACACATCTAGCCTTTTATATTGTTAATGTTTTCTTTTGTGTTTATTACTGAATATTTCAGTGCAAATTTATCAACTCGGAGAAACAGAGATTAAAAATAGAAGTAAACACTAATACGAGCTCTAGAAAAAAAAGGGAACAGAAAGTCTTTGCCTGCTAAGTAAGTGGCAATTCTATATACATATATATGTGTATATATATATTAGAGTCTTTTTTCCTTCCTAAAGTTAGTTAAATACTTAGGAGATTTTTATTGAGTATTTAATATTTACTATAGGGTATAGGGTTTTATAAATCCTCATAGTGATTATGAACATTTGTAAAATTTGTAAAATACAGTAAATCATTTTGGGTGCTTGTGTAAGCATGAATCAAACACAGCAGCTGTTGTCCTTAAAATGCATTGTCTTCAGCTTGACAGATACATTAAAATATTACAAATATTACCTAGCCTTGAATAGGTATTTGAGATCCCAGGAAAAATTGCCACAGTCATAATGACAGAAAGGAGTTGATGTTCTTTTTCTTACCGCAGAGAATCACGTTGAATTACTTCTTCAAAAACAGTGCTCATTTTTCAGGCCAACAACTGTTGCATTTGAATCAGATATAAATAATTGATTTCCAATGAAAACTTTTGATTGTAGTATGTTATTTAAGCTGGTATGTTTATTTTTCTTGGGAAGATAGCATTATCTTTTGGCTTTCATTATAAACTGAGTGTGTTCTGTTTGTGTTTAAATGGCTTAGTTATAAGCTGGAGGACTGTACTGGGGTATTTTTGTCTCTATGACTTCCTTTTATTTGCTTGCCTGCATCCATAACAGCATGTGCCATATTGTTTCTGCTCACTGACGATAAGCTATGAGACTTATTACCACATGGTGGCAAGCTGCAAAGACCATTGACAATGGGTCTCTGACTGTCACATGAATCTGCCAATGTACACTGCATAATTTGTACCATTATGTATAATTTCTATTTAGTTCAACTTAGAGGATAAAGAAATAAATATTAGTGAAATCCTTAAGTGTTGTCTGAGGAGTGTTTTCTAAGTTCTTGTCTGTTGAACCCAAGTTTCATAATAATGTCAAGCCTGAATGTCAACATGCAATACTGGACGAGCATTAATTTTCAAGGATTTAGAATAGACTTTAGTTCACTTTCGTTTCAAATGTATAAGTCAACTTCTAAGAAGGAGAGTGTTCATCTCATTGCCTTGGAGCAGTTGGATTTGTGCCTTCCACACCGTGTTTCTAGAACCAGTAGCCAGAAATTCCTTTCAAAGCTGCATCATCCAGGTGAGAGATTTAGAAAATGAATGCTTTTAAGATGATAACTGGCAGGATGTTTATGATTTTTGCAAGCCTCAACTTGTATCTAAATTGCTGTCTTCCCTAGCTCTGGGAGTTGGTGATAGACAGGGAAGCCTGGCGTGCTGCAGTCCATGGGGGGTCACAAAGAGTTGTACATGACTGAGTGTCTGAACTGAACTGCTAATTTTAATAAGAACTTGGGCTTCCCTTGTAGCTCAGTCGGTAAAGAATCTGCCTGCAGTACAGGAGACCCGGGTTCGATCCCTGGGTTGGGAAGATCCCCTGGAGAAGGAAATGGCAACCTACTCCAGTATCCTTGCCTGGAAAGTCTCATGGACACAGGAGCCTGGTGGGCTACAGTCCATGGAATCACAAAGAGCTGGGCATGACTGAGCGACTAACACTTGCTTACTTACTTGTGGAGGTGATTTAATGATATTTAATGTTAAATGACTCCTCCTTTTGGGAGTTTTGTTTTTAAGGCCAAATTTATTGTATCAATAAGTAATTATTCCCAATGTATTAAAGGAAGAATTTGGCAATCTAGAACACTGTTTCTGGCAGCTTTGTGGTAAGAAAGTGCCATTAATGGTAACTGTTTATACGTGTTTCACACTTGCATGTATGTATAATACAGGACCTACTTTTAATGTAGTATTTGATGAACCCATTGAAATGGATTTTTAGATACATATTTAGTCATTATTTGAGGGAAAGCAGGGAAACAATTGTGAGGATTAGAAATCTCGTACTTGTTATTCAAAGGGAACAAAAGTATGCACCCATCTTTTTATTCAAAAACTGTATGCCAGGCAGGGGATAGTTGCTTACTAATGCCATTAAGTTATGTAAATGAATAAAATTGAATTGCATTTGTTCTGAGAGTATGTTTTCATGGGAAATAGTCCAAATCTTCATTTTCCTCTGTGTACTAAGACCCTCAACAAGAGTGTAGCTTTAAAAATTTTTTTTTGTCTTTGGAATGTTGTGAAAAGTACTTCTATGGGGAACACATGTATACCTGGGGTGGATTCATTTTGATATTTGTCAAAACTAATACAATTATGTAAAGTTTAAAAATAAAATAAAATTTAAAAAAAATAAAAAATAAAAAAAATAAATATGAATCTTGGGACTTCTGGTCAGGACGACATTAAAAAAGCCACACTTTGATTCAGAGGAGCTACAATGATGTAGCAATGATAACTGCTACATAAAAAGAAAGAAAATAGTAATTTAACAAAAAAAGAAATAGAAACATGCAAAAGGAGTCTATGAACTAATATTCCAAGACATTTCAAAATATCTGAAGCTAAGTGAAAAGTGACATCTGGAGAAAGTGATGAAAAGTGGCCTCTCAACTGGAACTGTTGGCTTAGAGCAATCTGGTTAGGGGATTCTTTGTGCCGTAAAATAGGATTTGGGGAAAGGGGAAGACAAAATTATAAGTTCAACATTCAAGGAAAAAAGCAAAAGAGCTAGTGACAAACAGGACGATCCCTCAGAGAGTATTCGATAAATTTAACCTATTTTGAAAGAATGGTTAAAGACTTTCTTAATTTTACATGGCTTTTTAAAGTAGCTTAAAATAATTCAAATTTATCATGTGATTTCCATAAATCAGAAGTCCAGGCCAAAGTATTTCAGCTGAATTCTCTGCTTAGGATCTAAAAAGTTCAAAATCAGTGCATCAGCTGCCTGGGCTCTGGTAAAGAATCCACTTTCGAGTTCATTCAGGCAAATAGGAGATTCTGTTTCTTGTGGTTCCAGGACTGCCCTGCCCCATGTTAATAGCAGTGGGCTATTGAGTCCTTGTCAGACTGAGATCCTCTCTGTCTTTTTCTTATGCTGCATTTTTCTGCCTCCGATTAGAGGAATATCTCTGTTTTAAGAGTTTGTGTGATTAGATTGGGCCTATCCAGGTAAAGTTTGGAATTTTAGTTACATTACTAATGTTCTTTTCGCCATGTAACAACATATTTTCAGATTCTGAGGATTCAGTTCAGTTCAGTTCAGTCGCTCAGCCGTGTCTGACTCTTTGAGACCCCATGAATAACAGCACGTCAGGCCTCCCTGTCCATCACCAACTCTCGGAGTTCACTCAAACTCATGTCCATCGAGTTGGTGATGCCATGCAACCATTTCATCCTCTGTCATCCCCTTCTCCTCCTGCCCCCAATCCCTCCCGGAATCAGGGTCTTTTCCAATGAGTCAACTCTTTGCATGAGGTGGCCAAAGTATTAGAGTTTCAGCTTTAGCATCAGTCCTTCCAATGAACACCCAGGACTGATCTCCTTTAGGATGGACTGGTTGGACCTCCTTGCAGTCCAAGGGACTCTCAAGAGTCTTCTCCAACACCACAGTTCAAAAGCATCAATTCTTCGGAGCTCAGGTTTCTTCACAGTCCAACTCTCACATCCATACATGACTACTGGAAAAACCATAGCCTTGACTAGACGGACCTTTGCCGGCAAAGTAATATCTCTGCTTTTTAATATACTATCTAGGTTGGTCGTAACTTTTCTTCCAAGGAGTAAGTGTCTTTTAATTTCATAGCTGCAGTCACCATCTGCAGTGATTTGGGGGCCCAAAAAAATAAAGCCTGACACTGTTTCCACTCTCCCCATCTATTTGCCATGAAGTGATGGGACCAGATGCCATGATCTTAGTTTTCTGAATGTTGAGCTTTAAGCTAACTTTTTCACTCTCCACTTTCACTTTCATCAAGAGGCTTTTGAGTTCCTCTTCACTTTCTGCCATAAAGGTGGTGTCATCTGCATATCTGAGGTTATTGATATTTCTCCTGGCTATCTTGATTCCACCTTGTGCTTCTTCCAGCCCAGTGTTTCTCATGATGTACTCTGCATAGAAGTTAAATAAGCAGGGTGACAATATACAGCCTTGACATACTCCTTTTCCTATTTGGAACCTGTCTGTTCCATGTCCAGTTCTAACTGTTGCTTCCTGACCTGCAAATAGGTTTCTCAAGAGGCAGGTCAGGTGGTCTGGTATCCCCATCTCTTTAAGAATTTTCCACAGTTTATTGTGATCCACACAGTAAAAGGCTTTGGCAGAGTCAATAAAGCAGAAATAGATGTTTTTCTGGAAATCTCTTGCTTTTTCGATGATCCAGCAGATGTTGGCAATTTGATCTCTGATTCCTCTGCCTTTTCTAAAACCAGCTTGAACATCTGGAAGTTCACGGTTCACATATTGCTGAAGCCTGGCTTGCAGAATTTTGAGCATTACTTTACTAGCGTGTGAGATTAGTGCAATTGTGCGGTAGTTTGAACATTCTTTGGCATTGCCTTTCTTTGGGATTGGAATGAAAGCTGACCTTTTCCAGTCCTGTGGCCACTGCAGAGTTTTCCAAATTTGCTGGCATATTGAGTGCAGCACTTTCACAGCATCATCTTTCAGAATTTGAAATAGCTCAACTGTAATTCCATCACTTCCACTAGCTTTGTTCATAGTGATGCTTTCTAAGGCCCACTTGACTTCACATTCCAGGATGTCTGGCTCTAGGTGAGTGATCACACCATCGTGATTATCTTGGTAGTGAAGCTCTTTTTTGTACAGTTCTGTGCTTTCTTGCCACCTCTTCTTAATATCTTCTGCTTCTGTTACGTCCATACCATTTCTGTCCTTTATTGAGCCCTTTGCATGACATGTTCTCTTGGTATCTCTAATTTTCTTGAGGATATCTCTAGCCTTTCCCATTCTGTTGTTTTCCTCTGTTTCTTTGCATTGATAGCTGAGGAAGGCTTTCTTATCTCTCCTTGCTATTCTTTGGAACTCTGCATTCAGATGCTTATATCTCTCCTTTTGTCCTTTACTTTTTGCTTCTCTTCTTTTCACAGCTATTTGTAAGGTGTGGGTTTATTTCAAGGACCATGTAAGCCCTCTTGTCTCCAAAGATTCATATTCTTCTCAAAGGCAATATACATTTACCCCATCTCAAGGTCTTCTAATGCCTAATCCTGTTATAGCTTCAGCTCAGAACTCCTCAGTCTTCTCAACTGCTTCTAAATCGGGTATGAATAAGGCTCTTAGTGTATAATCATTTACCCTTTGGGACACAATTCCTATCCATCTGTGGTCCTGTGAAACTAAAGGAACAAATTTTATGCTTCCAACATATAATGATGGGTCAGGCATAGGGTAATACTCTACAGATATTCTGGATTAAACAAGGAGAAAATGGCAGACAAAAATGAAGTCACCAGTCCAAAGCAGTTTGAATATTCAGCTGGGAAACCTCCATTGGGTTTCAAGGCCGGGGAATATTCTTTGTGGCTCTTGGCTTTGCCCTCTGAATCTCCATCTTACCATGTATGCGCTCTATCCCATTCTCTGGAGTCTTTTTTTTTTAAATACCAAAATCAAAGACATAGCTTTTCCTAGAAAACACTAATATGAAGTGCACAGATAATAACCTCCTTGAATTTTAGAAAAAAAAATTTTTTTTTTCTGTTAGTGCCAAGATGTCGTCTAATTGATAGATGACATTGAATGAGTTAAGGCTGTATATAATATTCTACCAGTGCAGTGAGAACGCTAAACTGACAATTATATTTCCTAAAAGGCTTATGGAAAAGTCAAGTGAAGATAGAATTTTAGGGAAAATAATAATAACAAGTATTTTATATTCATAAATTGTTATGTTAATAATAAATATTTTCCAAGCATAATCTCATTTAACAGTGAAAAATAAAATAAAACCTCTTTGAACCAGGTATCTTTCATTACAGATGAGAAAGCAGAAATAATCTGTAGATGTTACAAACAAGAAAATAAATTAAACAGTATTCACGTGAAAGCCAAAGAAATGGGACTCTGGGACCACCTGACGATGTGTGAAGGCTTCTTTCTATAATGATTCTGTAAATATCTCTTCCCCTTTTTAATAGCTTTTAGTTCAAGCCTCCACTTGTTTTCTCCTGAATGTTTACCATCGTCCTGCCTTCTGGGCTCCCTGCTTCTTTCCACCTTCTCATGCATTCTTTACCCAGCAGCCAAAGTCATCTTTCTGAAACACGAGTTGGATCCTGTCCCACTTCTCCTTCAGTGATTTCTGTGTGGCTGATATAAAGCTCCAATCCCTTAACTTGACTTTGCATGCTTTTTGAGTTAACTTTGTCCAGTCTTCATGCCCTCCTATTCTTTTTATCTACTTGCTATATTTATTTCTATTTATCCTAGTTCACTAACTATTACCTGGGGTCTTACCTCCTCTAGAATTTCCTGGAATGCTTTCTGCACACTGACTTTCCTAATCCCCCACAGGCAACATAACTTAGGCAATACAACTGTGTAACTGCATAGTTCTCTGTAGTCAGTCTTCTGTAGAAAACTCAGATTCTTTAGTATGAGGCCAGACTCATTTCTCTTTAAACTTTTTATTTTCTAAGCTTTATTGATATATAGTTTTGTAAAATAAGCTGTACATATTTAAAATGTATAGTTTGGTGACCTTCTATACAAGTATACATCTGTGAAACCACCACCATCAAAATAATGAATATATCCATTCCACCCCAATGTTTCCTGATGCTCCTTTTTAATTTAACTCTCTCCCTTTTTTGACCCCTGCCAAGGCAACCACTCACTCATCTGTTTTCTGATGTGGTAGAAGAATTTGCATTTTCTAGAACTGTATATCAGAGAAGGCAATGGCACCCCACTCCAGTACTCTTGCCTGGAAAATCCCATGGACGGAGGAGCCTGGTAGGCTGCAGTCCATGCGGTCACTAGGAGTCAGACACGACTGAGCGACTTCACTTTCACTTTTCACTTTCATGCATTGGAGAAGGAAATGGCAACTCACTCCAGTATTCTTGCCTGGAGAATCCCAGGGATGGGGGAGCCTGGTGGGCTGCCATCTCTGGGGTCGCACAGAATCGGACACGACTGAAGCGACTTAGCAGCAGCAGCAGCAGCAGCAGAACTATATATAAATGGAAACATACAGTATGTCCTCTATTTATCTTGCTTCTTTTACTCAGCATATTTTTAGATTCTTCCAGTTTGGTAAGTGTATCAGTAATTTGTTTTACTTTATTACTGAGTAATATTCCACTACAATGGTTATACAAAAATTTGGTGTACATTTTGGTTGTTTCAGTTTTTGTCTCTTACAAATAAAAGTCTTTTGAACATTCATGTACAACTCTTTGTATGGACATAAGCTTTTATTTCTCTTGGTACCTAGGTGTGGAAATTCTATATAATGTAGTTGGTATATGTTTAGCTTTTAAAGAAACCACCAAATTACTTTCCAAAATAATTTTACATTTTTATATTGACAATATAAGAAGTATCTGAGAATTACAATTATTTTGGAAAACAACACTGGAAATTATCAGTTTTCTGAATTGTAGTCATTCTATCAGGTATGCAATTGTATCTCACTGTGGTTTTTATTGTTTCCTCAGTGACTAATGATGTTGAAGCACCTTTTAATGTGCTTATATTTTATTCCTATATCTTCTTTGAGGACATGACTATTCAAATAATTTGCCCATTTTTATTGAGTTATTTGACTTCTCATTTTTAAGTTGTAAGAGTTCTTTATATTTTTTAGATATAAGATCTTTGTCAGGTATAAATTTTGTATATATTTCTCTCAGTTTGGGGGCATTTTCATTCATTGTCTTATGAGCAGCAGATGGTTTTTATTAAGTTCAGTTTATTGACATTCCAAGTTTTTTGCATTAAATTTAGGAAATTTTTGCCACCCACTCCAGTGTTCTTGCCTGGAGAATCCCAGGACAGGCGGAGCCTGGTAGGCTGCCGTCTATGGTGTCGCACAGAGTCGGACACGACTGAAGCACCTTAGCAGCAGTAGCAGCAGCAGCCAAGCACAAGGTCACTAAGATTTTTTTCAACTGTTTTCATTCACAAATTTTATAGCTTTAGCAATGTCGTTGATTTACAATTGTGTTAGTTTCAGGTGTACAGAGTAGTAATTAAATATTTTTGCAAATTATATTCTATTACGGAGAAGGCAATGGCAACCCACTCCAGTACTCTTGCCTGGAGAATCCCATGGGCAGAGGGGCCTGGTGGGCTGCAGTCCATGCGGTAGCTAAGAGTCGGGCACGACTGAGCGACTTCACTTTCACTTTTCACTTTCATGCATTGGAGAAGGCAGTGGCAACCCACTCCAGTACTCTTGCCTGGAGAATCCCAGGGATGGAGGAGCCTGGTGGGCTGCTGTGTATGGGGTTGCACAGAGTCAGACACGACTGAAGCGACTTAGCAGTAGCAGCAGCATAGGTTGCTACAAGATAACGGGCATAATTCCCTGTGTTTTACAGTAAAACTTTATTGCATTTGTATTTTGTTTTGAGGGATTTTTTTTAAAGTATTTATTTGGCCATGTTAGGTCTCAGTTGCAGCTCGTGGGATCTTCCTTACAGCACATGGGCTCTTTGTTGCCACACACGAGATCTTCCTTGCATCACGCATGGTCTTCCTTGCATCACACGGGATCTTCCTTGCTTCAAGCGGGATCTCACTTGCATTATGCACGATCTTCGTTGTGTCTTGATGACTGTTTCCTTGTGGTGCATGTGGGCTTTGTAGTTGTGTCAATTGGGCTTAGTTGCCCCACTTCATGTAGGATCTTAGCTCCCTGACTAGGGATGAAACACGCATCCCATGCACTGGAAGGCAAATTCTTAACCACTAGACCACCAGGGAAGTCCCTCTATTTTGTATACAGTAGTCTGTACCTGTTAAACACATACCTCTAATTTGTTCCTCCCCTGCTTCCTCTCCCTTTGGTAACTGCAAGTTTGTTTTCCATGTCTGGGAGACTGTTTCTGCTTTGCGTATACATTTATTTAGAATCCACATATGTGATATCACAGTATTGTTGTTCTCTGTCTGACTTATTTCCCTAAGCATAATGTTCTGTAGGCCCAACCACATTGCTGCAAATATCAGTATTTCATTTATTTATGACTGAGTAACATTCTGTTGTATAAGTGCCAAATCTTAATCCAGTCATCTGTTGATGGGCACTTGGGTTGCTTACATGTCTTGACTATTATAAACAGTACTGCTGTGAACATTGAGGTGCATGTATCTTTTCAAATTAGTGTTTTCATTTTTTCCATATACATGCCCAGGAGTGGAATTGCTGGATAATATAGTAGCTCCATTTCTAGTTTTTAAAAGTACCTCCATACTGTTTTCCATAGTGACTGCACCAGTTCACATTCCCAACAGCATATGCAGTTTCCCTTTTCTCCACAACTTCTCTGACATTTGCTATTTGCAGGCTTTTTGTTGATAAACCATTCTGACTTGTGTGAGGTGATGCTTCACTGTGGTTTTGATTTTCATTTCTCCAATAAATTAGTGATGTTGAGCATCTTTTCATGGTCTTTGCACCTTTTGATAAAGTCAGTTAGCTATAAAATCTGTAGTTTGACTGAATCAGGTTAACCTACCAGACTTAATGGTCCCTGTCCCCAAATGTATAACATTCCATATATACAAAAGTCCTTTAAGTCTTAAAAAATGCTGTCAAATAAAGAATGATTTATCAAGCCACCCTCATTACAAATGCCAGTAACTCTTATAGAACTGAGTAGACTAAGTAGAATTAACATCAGCTATATCAGGTAGATCAGTCAGCCATCTAGAGTCATCCGAAATATTAAAATGACATTTTTGATGGAGTGAGGGTGGTAGCAGGAAGTGAAGGGAGAAAAGGAATGAGCTATTTGGCTTTTTAGAAAGGAACACTCTAAGGAAAAGTTCAGGCCTTGATTGAAAAATTAGAGTAACAAAGGAGAAATGTGCACCCTAAGGAGTAAGAAAGATGAAAATAGGAGATAAAATGACTTTTTATATAATTCTCCCTGTATTTGTTTGGTTCCTTATTCAGGAAAAGGTATAAACGTTAACGCTTTCTACAATCTCCTTCAAGATTATTGTCCACGGTTGTGCACAGTTCCTGAGCTTCCAAAAACCAGTGGTTCTTCCTCCTCTTTTCTGCTTTATGTGACCTTAAATCTCAGAAAGCAGGGTTGAGGCTAGTTAGTAACTCAGGTGAAGTCTTTCAGGGACATATTGATTTAAAAGATTCTTGTGACTTTCAAAGTAATTCAATAATTATTTTCAACAGTATTTCCTTAGGGATAGTACATATTTTGAGTAACCAAACTAGTATGCCAAAAAATGCAACTTATATCTTTGGGCAGAGCTTTCTATGTTACATCATCATAAAAAGTCATTTAATTCCTCAAAGATATAACTGTATGCAAAATAATCTTAATACTAGTATATTCTATTGGAAAATAACCTTCTAAAATTTTCAATGTATATTTGGTTGTCGTGTTTGTTATTAATCAGATCATTATAATATGTAGAATAATGTGTCAAATATAAGCTAGTTTCTAAAATTTGTCCATAAATGAGCATTTACTGTAACACTTTTACTCTATCAGGAGTGATATTGCAGATATATTCTTGGTAACAAACTGAAAATTAGCTTGGAATTTATTTTTAAATGTGAGAATGTCTCATTTCTGCAACTAATTAATTCTCTTTAGTGAGTACATGCATTAAAACACTGTGAATTTATTTATTCCGGTTTGTCATATCTATATGTAGCCTAGCAGTCAGAGAGTTTCTAAACAGGATATCTTAAAACTGCATTCATTTTATGATACAGGAAAAAAATACTACAGAATGTTTTCAGAGGATTCATAAATGAAAGACTGAGGCACTTTCCTGAGGAGATCACTATTTTATGTGCTATGTTGATCTGTCCATCATCTACTTTGTTTGAGGCATGTGGTTGATATTGTATTCGGTACAGTGCAAAGCTGACTCTGCATTATGTTAAAAATTATCTTTGCACCAAGGGACTGCCCCCAATTCAGATGTTATTATCAGTTTCCTTCCCTTGTCATTCTCTTTTCAGTCCTAGATAGATAGGTTTATAGATACATTTTATACTTGAAGGAACCTTTCCAAACAACCTCACTAAATCTTTTATTGAAGTGAAGTGAAGTGAAAGTCACTCAGTCATGTCCAACTCTTTGCGACCTCGTGGACTGTAGCCTGCCAGGCTTCTCTGCCCATGACATTCTCCAGGCCAGAATACTGGAATGGGTAGCCATTCATTCCCTTCTCCAGGGGATCTTCCCAACCCAGGGATTGAACCGAGGTCTCTGGCATTGCAGGCAGATTCTTTACCAGGGATTCTGAGCCACCAGGGAAGCCCAAGAATACTGGAGTGGGGAGCCTATTCCTTCTCCAGGGGATGTTCCCAACCCAGGAGTTGAACTGAGGTTGCCTGCATTGCAGGTAGATTCTTTACCAGCTGAGCTACCAGGGAAGCTTATTACCCTCCTAAAAATACCTCCAAGGACTCTATTCTTTGTACAGAATGAAGCCAGAACTCCTTAGCCTGACATCCAAGGCAACTGAATTGTCTTGTGAGTTTTATGCTATATAACAAGTGAGAAAACTTACCAAATATATGGAGCCAATATTTTTACCTTGCTGCGCTCAACTCCTGGTACTTTATAAAATAGATCTGTACTCCAGTTACAACTTGGATATGCAGAAAACACTGGTTTCTTTATTGTCTTTATCAAACCCATGTGCTTTTCACAAGCTCTGAGAATCCAGGTATCAGAAAAAAAATAAAGACACACTTGAGCACTTTTTATTACCATTTGGTCTGATGAAATGACTGTGACAGACCTGTAGGTAGGGCCACAGTCCTTCTTGGACACTAATTCTCAGTCTCTCAGGCGGCTACCTCCCACTCAGGGTCTCTCAGGCAGAAGTGGTGCAAGGCTGTGTGGGAAGGAAGACATGTGATCTTGTGTCACTGTGAATGTACATGTCTTCATATCCAAGCCGTGCCTAAGAACGTCCTTGGGCTCCTAGAGTCTTCAGTAGAATTATGATGCTATTAAAATAACTCATTTTTTTTTTCAAAACCTTGATGATTCAACCTCACCTCCCAAATTCTCTGGAGCTGAGTTACACTGGAATCTGGTTCTGCCCCTCAAAAAGTGCTTAGCCCACATCGTCCACCTCAGTACCACTTTACCTTTTCTAGGAAGTTAGCTGGATGCCACTCTCGACTCTCTTTCACTTCTTTCCTCTTTTGGTAGTTTTATTCAACTCCATGTGTTCAGTGGAGACTCCTGTGTAGTTTGTGAGCCGATGTCTAGGCTTTGTTTACCTAATCTCTCACTGTATCACCAGGTTTCTTGGTGGGACTCAGTCCCAGGTTAGTATATGGACCATTTATATTGTAGGATCCCCTAACTCTTCCAGGTGGGATGTGGGTTATTTTACCCACAGTGACCTCTTCTCGTTATCCACTTTTGTATGCTCTGGCATTTTAAAGGAACTGAAAGGGAAAAGGTGTCAAGGTCTGACATTTTACCTCACTTACAAGTTATTGAAGTACTCTGTTATTGTTTCATAGATGCTGTCTCAAGACACAAGATCCCTAGATAAGGGATAAAGGACTTACTACTCATAACACAGAGTAGCATGAGAATGGTGTCAGCACTGTTTTCTCCTGTCCCCCAAGTTCCATGGAGGTGACACAGTGGCCTTCAGGTAAATACTGAATCCACTCTGGGTTTGATTCACTGCTGAAATGACTGATTTGGGGAAATCTGTTGTTTTTTATATTAAGTTTTGTCTTTGTTCTGCAGGGATATGTTGCATCCTCCCTATGGTTGCTTGCTGCCAATCCAACCCTGAGAAATGATCTAGGTAAGAAAAGTCAAGGCTTTGAATTCTTGCCACACTCAGCAGGAACATGCAGGAGGTCTTATGTCCCTTGGCAGAGTGCCTTTCCCAACAGGTTCTTATATGTTATTCATGCCTAGCCTTTCCAACCTCTCACTCCCATCCACACTCCTCTAGACCAGGATGGATGAGTTTTGGTTTTTGCCTTGCATAACATCCTCCTTCTTTCTCATCAGTGCCTGATGCTAGGCCATTGTAGCGCATGGAAGTAGCTCTCCTACACTATGGAAGAAGTGTAGGATGTCATACAGATGTCCCTTCCCATCTAGCACTTCAGTAGGAGCTGAGTCAGTTAAGGTCCTCTGGGAAACAGACACCAGGATGGAATTAGAATTGCAAGGGAATCTTTGAAGGCAGTGCTTTTGAAAAATAAAAGTGAGAGAAAGGAGAAGGAGCCAGGTAAATATTTTAAGAGTATGACATAGGTCTGCCACTTATGGGAAGAGATGGGGGAAAGAAGGAATATTTGGAAGGAAGAATCTCTGAATGTGATGTACCTATGAGGAAGTTGTAGGCGACCCAATGCGGAGTTCTCTTTCAGGAAGGGATGACCAGTTCTGAGTTTCCCTGCTACACTCAGTTATCAAATTGCCCTGGAACCGGATATTAGCTAGAGGCCATCAATTGACTGTACCCTTTGCATCTGGTTCTCACTCAGAGGATTCTGAGCAGTGTACTTTCTTGGCTGCCACAGGGAACAAAGGAATTACCCATCTCATTTCTTTATATTGTTTGTTGTTTTAAAGGCTGTCATCAAGCTAAAGAGCACAGGTTACCCTCCTTGTCTGCCTTGGAACCATAATTGGCTTGTACTGGGAGATGGAAGATTGAAATAACGGAAAGGAAAACATATATTTTAATTTTTAAAAAATTCCAATTGCAGCTATTCTTTTATGTCGTAAGGTGTTGAAACTTGCCTTTTTCAGAGCTGTTTTAAAGACATGTATTCTCCATAAAACTCTCAGAATTAGTCTAAATAATAAGTGTACATTAACATTTAGGGTATGAATAATCAAAATAAATGCTTAATGATATGCCTAAAGCCCACTTATTTTTATTTCATGTTGAGGACCTCCCTACCTTCATGAAGGAAGCTCTCATGAAGTCAACATCCTGCAGGTTCAGATATGCCTCAGTTTATGAACAGATCCTCTCAGAAGCAGGAATTTTGTTAGCACTCTCTGTCCCAGTTTCTTAAAATCAGGTCAAATCCCCCATACGGGATCTGTGGCCCAGATGCAGCCTATACACCATGTTATATGTGTGTGTGTGTGTGTGTGTGTGTGCGTGTGTGTGTAAATATATATGTGTGTGTATATATATATATTCATTTAATTCATATGTAGAGTCCATAAAAATTATAAAATTCATATTTCATAGCTCTTACATACATACACATTTTATTCTTAGCAACACAGTGGGAATACTGCACCAAAAACTCATGTGTGTTTTTCTTAAATGAACCAAAGCAAAATTGCTTTCTAAACATATGTGTAAACACATATATGCATGAAATATACAAAGTCAAAATTTTAATATGATTTGAATCTTCTGACTGTATACACACATTGCTGAGAGGTTTTATCATAAATAAATGTTGAATTTTGTCAGATGCTTTTTCTGCATCTATTGAGCTGATCATAAGACTTTTATTCTTCATTTTGTTAGTGTGGTATATTGCACTGGCTGGTTTGCAAATGTTAGACCTTCCTTGTATTCCCAAAATAAATTCCATTTGATTATGATGTATGATCCTTTTAAAATGATGACTGAATTCAGTTTTCTCATATTTTGTTGGAAGATTCTTGAATCTATGTTTATCAGAAATTTTTTGGCCTCTGATTTTCTTTTCTTATGTTCTTTTCTAATTTTGTTATCACAGTAAAACAGGCCTCATAAATGGAATTTGAAAGAGTTCCTACTAATTTTTGGAATATTTTGAGAAAGATTGCTATTAATTCTGTTTGGTAGAATTCAGTAGTGAAGTCTTCTGGTCTTCAATTTTGTTGGAATTTTTTTTTTTAAAGTATCGTTGATTTACAGTATTGTGTTGATTTCAGGTATAGAGCAGAGTGATTTGGGGAGATATATATATATATTATATATATATCTTCTTCCTTTTGATTCTCTTCCATTATAGGTTATTTCAAGATATTGAATTTGTCAGTATTTCCCTCACAACAGTAAATCCTTGTTGTTTATGTGTTGTAGATATGGTAGTGTGTATCTCTTAATCTCATATTCCTAAAATATCCCTCCTTCCTTCCCTCTTGTTTTCTATGTCTGTGAGTCTATTTCTGTTTTGTTAATATGTTCATTTTACTTTTTTTTTAATTCCAAATATAAATGTTATCATATAATTTTTATCTTTCTCTTCTGACTTCACGTATCTCTAGGTCCATCCATGTTACTATAAATGGCATTATTTCATTCTCTTATATGACTGAGTAATATTCCGTCAGTGGCTTTCCTGGTGGCTCAGTGGTAAAGAATCCATCTGCATTGCAGGAGACGCAAGAGACGTGGGTTTAATCCCTGGTTTGGAAAGATCCCTGGAGTAGGAAAGGCCAACTCACTCTAGTATTCTTGCCTGTTTAAGATTCCATGGACAAAGGAGCCTTGCAGCCTACAGTCCATTGAACTGCAGAGTCAGACATGACTGAGTGTCCACACACACACTCACACACACACACACACAATATTTCATTGTGTGTGTGTGCATATACACATATCACATCTTACTTATCAATCCACTTTTTGATTACTGATTGAGACTCCTACTAGTAATCAGCCTGTTCATATTTTCTATTTCATCATGATTCAGTCTTTGTAGGTTATACGTTTGTAGAAATTTATCCATTTTTTCTAAGTTGTCCAATTTGTTGGTGTATATTTATTCATAATAGTGTCTTAATGATCTTTTGTATCAGTTGTAATATCATGTGTTTAATTTCTGATTTTGTTTATTTGAATCATCTCTTTTTCTTAGTGAGTCTAGATTAACATTTGTCAATTTTCTGTAATTTTTTCACAGAACTAGCTCTTACTTTATTGATCTTTTCTGTAGTCTTTTTACTTTCTGTTTCATTTATTTCTGCTGCAATTGTTATTCCCTTCCTTCTACTTTGTGCATTGTTCTTTTTCTAGTTCCTTGAGATGTAAAGTTTGCTGGAGACCTGTTTCTTGAGGTAGGCATTTATTGCCATGAACCTGTGTTGTAAAACTGCTTTTGCTGTATCCCACAAATTTTGGTGTATTTCCATTTTTGTTTGTCTCAAAGTATTTTTTATTTCTCTTAGGTTTCTTCTTTGACCCATTGGTTGTTCAGTAACATTTTGGTTAATCTCCTTACATTTGTGAATTTTCCAGTTTTCTTTGCATAATTAATTTCTAGTTTCATGCCATGATGATCAGAAGACACTTGCTATGATTTCAGTTCTCTTAAATTTATTGACTTGTTTTGTGGCCTAAAATAATTTATCCTGGAAAATATTCCATGTGCAATTGAGAAGAATTTGTTTTCTGTTGCTTTGGGGTAGAAGAGTGTATACATGTTATGTACATTTGTCTAACATGTCATTTAAGGTCAATGATTTTATTTACTGATTTTCTGTCTGGATAATATATCCATTGTATAAGTGGGATAATAAAATCTACTACTATTATTACATTGCCATCTATTTTTCCCTTTAGGTCTGTTAATATTTGGTTTATATATTTAGGTGCTCCTATATTGGATACCTAAATATTTACAAATGTTTTATCCTCTTGTTGAAGTGACTCCTTTATATCTGTGTAACACCCATATTTATCTTTTATTACGGTCTTGTTTTAAAGTCAATCTTGTCTGATATAATTCTAGCTACTCTAGCTTTCTTTTGGGTTCCTTTTTTTTTTTTTTTTTTACACTCAGGATCTTTTAATTTTCTGGTTCTCTTTGTCTACAATGCTCTTTCCCAAAACAACAAGATCCACAGACACTTCTTTTTTTTTTTTTTCTTCCCACCCTCTCCCTCTCCCACAGAGTCCATAAGACTGTTCTATACATCAGTGTCTCTTTTGCTGTCTCGTTCCTTTTGAATGCAATCCCTTCACTTTCAGTCTGTGTCTCCTTATTTCTACAGTGAGTCTCTTGTAGGCAGCATAGACATGGGTCTTGTTTTTTTTTTTAATCTCTTTAGCCATTCTATGTGTTTTGATTATAGAATTTCGTTTGATGAGGTTTAAATTAATCATTGATAACTATGTACTTATTACCATTTTGTTAATTGTTTACTGGCTATTTTTGTAGTTCCTCTCTTTTGCACTCTTCCTTTGTGGTTTATTGAGTTTCTTTATTTTTAATAATTGTATTAATTTATTTTTATTTTTGGCTGTGCCATGTCTTCATTGCTGTGTAGGCTTTTCTCTAGTCGCAGAATACAGAGGCTACTCTTTTTTTGCAGTGCATGAGCTCCTCATTGCAGTGGCTTCTCTTACTGCAGAGCACAGGCTCTAGGGTGTGCGGGCTTTAGTAGCTGTGGTGCATGGGCTCAATAGTTGTGGTTCCCCAGCTCTACAGCACAGGCTTAATAGTTATGGTGCGTGGGCTTGGTTGTTCTGCAGCATGTGGGTTCTAACTGGACCAGAGATCAAACCCATATCTCCTTCATTAGCAGGCAGATCCTTTACCACTGATCCATCAGGGAAACCCTGCTGGCTTTCTTTAGTAATACACTTCTTTCTTGTCATCTTTTGTGTATTTACTGTAGGTTTTTGGTTTGTAGTTATCATGAGGCTTACATATAATACCTTATATCTATAATAGTCTATTTTGAGTTAATAGCAAATTGAATTTGATCCCATTTTATATCTTAACATCTTTGATGTTCATTCTACATGTGCCTGCCTTAACTATTTATTGTAATCATAGTTACTTCTACCACTTTTGCCTTTAATCTTTATATTGGCTTTATGCATACTTAATCTACTACTTTTACTATAGATTCACCTTTCCAGTGAGATTTATTCTTTCATATGTTTCCTAGTTAGCAATTAGTGCCCTTTCTTTTCGTTAAAGAAGTCCTTTTACATTTCTTGTAAGGCAGATTTAGTGGTGATCAGCTCCTTTAGATTTACTTTTCTGGGAAAACTATCTCTTCAATTCTGAATGATAAGTTTGCCAGGTGGAGTATTATTGGATAGAATTTTTTTTAGCATTCTGAATATTTTGTATCATTCTTTTCTGGCCTACAAAGTCTGATGAAAAATCTAATAATCTTATGGGGTTTCTGTTGTACATAACACGTTGTTTCTCTCTCTCATGCCCTCCCTTTCTCTCTCTCCCCCACCCCCAACTCTCTCTCTCTGTTTCCCCCTCTGAATCTTTTTTTTACTTTCAGTCATACCAAAAATTCTTTTGCTTATGGTAAAGTGCTAGTTTTCTGTATAGCCAGTGTAGAATAATCATTCAGAACACTATGGCATAAATTTATATTTGAAAATACTAAATGTAAGAAAGTTAAAAAGGAATGTTCTATCTCAGGGACAAAAGGGTGATGATTTGTAGCCTTTAGCAAATGGAGTCAGCCTGAATCAACTACTCTTAAGAATAATCAGACAAAAATGTTTCTCAAAAATGGTTGTCCTCTGAAAAGGGAAAAGTGATTCCTTTTGTGAGTTAGTAGTCATTGAAATGGAGAGAAAATCTAGGGAATAAGGTCATAGGCAAGAGAAGGTTAGAGGACCAGCTCTAGAGTCCAAGGACATAAAAGGGACTCAGAAAATTCTGAGTTCTTCTGGTCCCTTACACCTTGAAGTTTATGTCTTTCTCCAGTTCCCTGTGTGTCCATATCCCTGGACTGCTGCTGTACTTCCTATAACCTAATTTCTGCTCATTTATCATGCCTCATGCTTCCGCTAGTTACTGGAACTTTCTTACCTGGTGTAGACATCAAAGGTCCATTTTACCCCAGTGTTAGACCCTTTACCCTTTGGCCCTTATAATCTATCAGGATTCACCCTTTAAGAAAAAAATCTTATTATGCTACTAAACACACTGCTTTACTTTTGGGGAGGCTTTTTTCTCTTTCTAAAAACTTTTTGTTTTGTACTGGGGTATAGCCAATTAGCAATGTCGTGATAATTTCAGGTGAACAGTGAAGGGACTCAGCCATACATATACATGATCCATTCTCCCCAAAACTCTGCTCATAACGTTGAGCAGGGTTCCCTGCGCTATACAGTAGGTCTTTGTTGGTTATGCATTTTAAAAATAGCAACATTGAAACATGTATATTATCGTACGTGAAATGAATCACCAGTCCAGATTCGAAGCACAATTCAGGGTGCTCGAGACTGGTGCACTGGGATGACCCAGAGGGATGGGATGGGGAGGGAGGTGAGAGGGGGGTTCAGGATGGGGAACACATGTACACCCATGGCGGATTCATGTCAATGTATGGCAAAACCAATACAATATTGTAAAGTAATTAGCCTCTAATTAAAATAAATAAAGTTATATTAAAAACAAACAAAAAATAGCAACACTGCCTTACTTTTTAATTGGACAACAGCCACAGTGTTGAACTCTCTTCTAGTTGTATCCTACTAGTACAGATGATCTGGAGCTTTTTTACCAGTTGCATTATCTGCCTACCCTCATGGTGGAAAGTCTTTGCTCTAGTAAACAGGTCTTCTTTTGGCTTGCTACTCTTTCCTACTGGTTCCATTATGCCAACCTCATGGGTTATCTCACATCTATGTAAACCTTCCCAAGACTTAAAAATAGATGGAATTTTGAGAGAGAAATGATACAGGAAAAAGATAGCAAAATGCAAAGGACAAAATTAATTCAAGAAACTGAAAATAACTCATTGTAACCATTGTAACTAGCATGGTTTATGGAGAGTTTATTTAGCAAAGCAGGTATGGAGGCAATAGAAACTAAAGTGTTACCTGTGACTAGGGAAAGTTGCCAGTGCTAGAGACTGCTGATGATCCACACTTACCATTCTCTTTCTTCCTCTTTATAATACAAACCTTTCTGTTATAACTGGACACATAGCCACCAACCTAAACTCTCTTGCAGCTAGGTAGAAACATGTGACTACACTCAAACCAAATGAATTGTATCTGCAATTAGTGGCGAAAATCCCTTACAAATGAAGTGTTTGTCCTTTCTCTTTTCTTTTTGTGCTGGCAAAAAATAGTGAACTTTGGATCTGCTACCTTAGAATTCATGTCTAGAAGAACAGGGGCACCCCATCAGTCCTGGATCTTTGAGTTTTTATGTAAGTAAGAATAAACTTTTATGTAGGTCTCTGCTTTGAGGTTTTATTTTTATACCTATCCATGTCCTTATTAACAAAAAGCTTTTGAAGACTTTGGAGTGAATTGTGAATAAAAAAAAAACCTTCATATTGCTATGCCAAAAATAATAACACCAGTCAAATGAAGGTTATCATGAAACACAGTCAAGCCCTAACTTACACTGATGCCAGGATGACTCTCCCAGTTTTAGTTGCAGTGCTCTTACTGGCCAATGTCATAGGAACATAAATCAGAGATATCTCTTCCTCTTTTTCACTGAAATTGATTGATAGTATCTTAATTGGCTTAGGAATGGTAACGTTGCCTTTCAGTGTCAGTGTTCAGTGTTAGGGCAAGTAGACAGCCATGTTTTTGAAATTATATTTAGCCTGAAACAGAGCAACTCTTTTATATTCCCACCAGAGCAATTTAGCTCTTCTTCTAAGCATTTTAATTCAAACATTGCTAATGTTTGTATGATCTCAGAAGAGGGAGAAGAGTCTTCTAACATTTTAATCTTTTGTCCAGGTGAACTGTTTCTTCCAGAGTTGTGAGCAAGTGTCAGAAAATTATACAAAGGAATTCAATTTTCCTAGGAGCTTTGGTAATTGAGATCTTGTTCCCAGCAAAGGCGGTTGCGTGAACAGTGCTGTCAGAATGATTACACTAAAAATGGACAAAGCCCTATACAAGCATTATCTCCTCTTATGTTGCCAGCATTCCTAAGAGGAAAGACTCTACTGCCATTTTACAGATGTAGACTCTGGTGTAGCAAGCTTCAGGGATTTGCCTAGGGTCATGGCAAGTGGTAAAGCTGGTATTCAAATCCAGTAAATCTGACTTCATAGCACTGGTTTAATCTGCCCACTGTGCTCCCTTATGGCTCATATGAGGAGCTGTGTACTGCTACCCTTTACCTCTCAGTGTTGCATGTAATCAGTCTTAAAGCCATTGGGTGTTAATCCACCATCTGTGAACAGTTGACTTGGTATGGCCTAGCAATAGTGCAATTTTAGTCAGAGTGCTACTATTCCTGACCCTGGAAAGGCAATGGTGAGAAAATATATGCACAGGATAATCAAAGTTTGATAGATGTGTCTGAAGTTAAATCTATGGGCAGCTTCTAAAAATCCCTGAGCCTAACCTATCATTTCATTAGTTTTAAACCAGGGTGGTGTTTCTTAATAAAAATCATGCCAAATCTAGTTTTAGGATCATTTTCCTTTCCTTTGAAAATTTACTCTTCTGAAGTTTTCAAATAGGAAGTTTCATATATCACTTCTAAATATATTATACCACTTTTTTTTTCCCATTTAGAGATCATAAATTTGAAATAGGAAGAAAACCTGGAATGACCTGAGCACAGGAACAAGAGCAGCCTGCATTTCAATGTGATTTAATCAGTGGGTCTGGCTGTGAATTTTTCTAGTGAGTAGGCTCTGTAATGAGCTGCTTATTTTCCCAGTTATCATAATAGAAAGGGCATGAACCAGAAACTGGTTCCAGAGGAGTGCCTCGTGACTGTCAGATTAGAGGAGGAGTTGCTTTGCAGAACTTGCCTCTGACTCAGCTCTGTGAAATTCACCAACATCCTTCTCCCAGATAAAGACTTAAGTGACAACATGAGAAATCTGTTGAAGCCTCTTAGTAGAGAAGGATTCTGAGAGCTGAACTTTCTCCTTTACTGAAGGGATGCTGACTGCTGATCTAGATAAGAATGGGCTGAAGTGCTGTTTTATTATGAAACTGAGATTAATACAATTTATGGTCCTGTAGACCTATGGGATAAAAAGCTTCTCTGGCTTCACATGTGGCTTCTAGCATATGTGATCTTTCTCCTCTGAGCTATAGGAACTGGTTGTGCTTTCTTGATGAGACTAACTATATTATACAATAATATGCCTCAAAATAGGGCTCCTCTGGTGGCACAATGGTTAAGAATGCAGGAGACACAAGAGACAAGGGTTCCATCCTGAGGGGTCAGGAAGATCCCCTGGAGAAGAAATGGCAACCCACTTTAATATTCTTGCCTAGAAAATTGTATGGACAGAAGAGTCTGGTGGACTACAAGTCCAAGAGGTCACACAGAGTCAGACATGACTGAGTACACATAGATACCTCAAAATAATTTTCATGTTCTATACTGAATTCACTTTCTCAGAGTTTTCTGTGTCATACTTGTATTTCCCTGAGATTAGTAATGTAAGAGTTGGACATGACTGAGCGACTTCACTTTCAATTTTCACTTTCATGCGTTGGAGAAGGAAATGGCAACCCACTCCAGTGTTCTTGCCTGGAGAATCCCAGGGATGGGGGAGCCTGGTGGGCTGCCGTCTATGGGGTCGCACAGAGTCGGACACGACTGAAGTGCCTTAGCAGTACTGATGTAAATATACTTATTGAATAATGAGGGGGAGTGATTCCTCTCTTTCTTTTAGTTATTCTAAAGAATTTTCCCTTTAGTTGTCCAGTGTTATTTTTTTTGCTTCCTAGTCACAGACTGCTTACTGAAATTGATGAAATTGTATTTAGTAGTTTATGACCTATAAAAGCAACAATAGGTATATTGTTCAACTTAAATTTTCCACAATTCAGAATAGTCTTAAATGATTAAATGAAAGTTATATTAATAAACTTAGTGTCATGTGAACTATATATTACATTTAAAATCCCATATTTGAATTTCTGTGATTTGAGCTTCAGAACATAGGGCCCTAGATGTAATTTCTCAGTATTTTGGAGTCTAAACACATAAACTCTCTTTTTCTGTAAGAAATCTTTCTTTTTTCTTATTTATGTTCCACAGTTTATGTTCCAGCCAGTTCCACTGGTTGCCACCTAGACTTATTTATGTGTTATTCTGTGAAATTTATAAAACATATCTAGCTTGATTTCAAGTTATGATGGTGAGTAAGACTTATTTTACTTTTGGTTAGTAGATTACATAAATATTGAAATCATAACTCTGTTGCATTATAAAATATAAAATATTTACCCATGCACTTAACAAGCATGGCCCAAATGTCCAACATGGTGGAGGTGTGGGGGCAGAGAGAAGAAAACACTGTGAGGCTACAGACAGAATGAGATGCTCTGTATCCTGTCAAGGAATTTATAAAAAGATGAACAACATTCACTGTTCATATACCTTTGTCCCTTATTTTCTGTTTTTATAATATTTATTTATTTGGCTGCGTGGGTTCTTAGTTGCAGCATGCCGGAGTTTTCCTTGCAGTGCGGGCTCTTTGCGACACTCGGGCTTCTCTCTAGCTGTGAAGCACGGGCTCTAGAGTGCGCAGGCTCAGAAGCTGCCTTGAGGGCTTAGTCGCCCTGAGGCATGTGGGGTCTTAGTTCCTTGGCCAGAGAACTGGCGTCACCTGCGTTGGAAGGTGGATCCTTAACCACTGGACCACCAGGAAAGTCCCCCTTATTTCTTAAGTTATGTAATGAATCATTCTTTAATGATTTAAACTCCAATTTGTTGGGTAAAAGCATCCTTTCATCTCAAATTACCCTGTAAGTAATCGTAACATAAACTGTGTGTACGTTACTCTAAGACTGAGGTTGCATCATGAGGTCCAAATTTTTTACTTCTAAGATTAGGCTGCTGCTGCTGCTAAGTTGCTTCAGTCGTGTCCGACTCTGTGTGACCCCATAGACGGCAGCCCACCAGGCTCCCCCGTCCCTGGGATTCTCCAGGCAAGAACACTGGAGTGGGTTGCCATTTCCTTCTCCAATGCATGAAAGTGAAAAGTGAAAGTGAAGTCGCTCAGTCGTGTCCGACTCCTAGCGACCCCATGGACTGCAGCCTACCAGGCTCTTCCATCCATGGGATTTTCCAGGAAAGAGTACTGGAGTGGCTAAATGAGGGAAATTCTTCAGGAACCAAAAGCTGCCTTTAACTATAAGGGACTAGTTCACAGAGAAAAACTAATTAATGCTAACTCACTCTTACTGCTTTCTCTTCAAAGCTATTAAAGAGCTATGAAATAAAGCTGTGAACATCCCCATTTGAAAGTAACAGAGGTGGAGGGCTGACTACAACAGACCTGCAGTATCTACATGGCTGGCAGGTGAGCCTGTTAGACAGAAGGGAGTTTATTACAACTGCTGGTGGTGTGGTAGGCTGCTTCTACATGGCACCCCATGATCCCTGCCTCCTGGAATTGACACCCTTGTGCAATCCCCTCCTTTAGTGACTTGCTTCTAAAGAAGAGAATACAGCAGAAGTGATGTCGCTTCCAAGAGCAGTCTAGGAAACACTGTGGTGTTCCCTCTCAATCTCTCGCCAGCGATCTCTGCTGAATCCAGCGGCTGCAGTGAGCTGCCCTGGAGATGAGCAAGGAGTTAAGGACTTGAGGACAGCCTGAAGACTGTAGTCAGTGCACCATTCCAGAGGGAACCGTGTGTATGAGCTTGGGAGTAGATCCTGTTCCAGTTCAGCCTTGAGGTGACTGTGACCTGTGGTAGACCCTGAGTCAGAGGAACCAGCCGAGCTGCCCTGGATCCCTCACCCAAACCGTGAGTTCACAAATATGGCTTATTTAAAATGACTATATTTCAGGGTGATTTATTACAAAGTCAGAGACAACTGATACAAATTCCTGTTTCCTAGGGTTGTAAAAGTAAGGTTTTAGCTATGAAATGAGATGGTGGAGAGAAATAGGAAAAAGAAAATTAGGATGGCTGAGTCAAAGGAGGGCAGATTAGACTCATGACCATAGGCATCTTTTTTTTTTTTTTTCCCCTCAACCAAGTTTTGAGAGTGAAGGGAGAAAAGTGAGGAAGATAAAAGTAAATAAAGGCTTTATAGCAATTGATTCAGAAAAACTCCAGAGATGAGGTTAATCAGTGGGAAATCCATTTTACTGTGGCATCAACACAGTATGTATGAATGTAATCAATTACAATGGCAATTATAATTATACTGTATGTATAATTAGGTAGACTATACTACTCACACCCTAGGATCATAGAAATGAGAACATGTACACAGATCATCCAATGCAGTAACTGGCACGAGGGAGTTGGCTCCTCCCTGTATGGTCTAATTTTCCTCTTATATACTTGGAGTGAAGAGTCCCATTTGGTGGTTGTGACTACTCAGTGTTTAACTTGAATAAGTGCTCACAGAAGTTTTGACAAAGGTTATGAGAGCTGCAGGTCTGTCTTGAGCACTGAGGCTTTTACCCTCATGCATTCTGTACAGAGAGATTTTCTAATCAAATTAGATTTCTAATTTGCCTTTTAAGTATGGGATTTGGAGTTCACATTCCAGAAATGAAATCCATTTTAACACTCACTTTTCAACACATATGTAGATCTAAGTCTGACATGCTGTCTTAGTTGAATTCTGCTGAATTTTCTGTTTGAGGCTGCCTGAAACAAGATGGTGTGTGTGTGTATGTGTGTGTGTGTGTGCATGTGTGCATGCACACACGTGCTCAGTCATGTCTGACTCTTTGTGACCCCATGTATTGTAGCCTGCCAGGCTTCTCTGTCCATGGAATTTTACAGGCAAGAATACTGGAATGGGTTGCTATATCCTACTCTAGAGGATCTTCCCAATTCAGGGATTGAACCTGTGTCTCCTGCATCTCCTGCATTGGCAGGCTGATTTTTTACTACCTCAGCTCCTGGGAAACCCTGAAACAGAATTTTTTTTTTTTCCAAATAATCATGGAGGCACACTTTCCCTCTGTCTCTCCCTTTCTCCCTCTTTCTTCTAGGATTAGTGTCTGAAATATCAGTTAATAAATATTTTACATTTTTTCCACATTACTTTTTTTCCTTCTCTTCTGGCATCATATTTTGACATAGATTATTCATCTTTCAAAACAGCTATGTGTTTTGTGGCAGCTGATGCCAAGAGTCCAAGTAAGAGAGGACATGACTCTGTGCGACCCCATAGACGGCAGCCCACCAGGCTCCTCCGTCCCTGGGATTCTCCAGGCAAGAACACTGGAGTGGGTTGCCATTTCCTTCTCCAAAGAGAGGACAAAGTTATTAGCAAATGAATAACACTTCTTCCTGAAAAATGGCAGTCAAAGAATTACTAATTATTCTCTCCCTACCACATATAAATAAAATAGTTGGAAAGCAACAAAACCCAACTCTTTAATTTAAATTGGAAAAGGACTGATTATAAGGATATGAAAGCACTTAGGACTGAAGGGAGGGCGGGAAAACAAGCTTGAAAGGAAAGGCACTTTTCACCTAGAGAAAGTCTTCAAAGCAAGAACCGCTGGATAGTCTGATTCAGACACCACTCCTTAAATCAGTAAAGGGGTGGGGGGTTGGTTTTCTTTTCCATTTTGTGACATTTTACTTAAATTTCAAAGTCCTGAGAGAGAATCTGGTTGGGGGAGCATAGGTCAGCTAGGCATGCCTATTTATACAAATAAAGCAAAATAAATGATAATGAAATAGATTCCCGGTCCCCTTAAGCTTCTGAAGGAGAGGACATCCTAACCCTAACTCACTTTCCTTCTGAGGCTGCACATGTTGTGAAAGACATAATTTCCCAGGAAAATCTCGGGGTGCTGGTGGGAAGTAGAAATGGATGCTGGATGGCTTAAAAGGCAAAAATTTATCACAGGTGTTTCCTAAACACTCAGTTGACAGAAAGCAACCCACCTGAACTGCATTAAGATCCAGTCTATAAAACTCTACGGGGTCATCTTCAGGTCAGATGAAAGGCATTGTTTCTTGGTGGTTTGGAACATAGATTCTATAGCCAAACTGAATGGACTAAAAGACCAGCTCGTTAGCCTGGTAAGCATCAGACTTTAGCAAATTGTCTAACCTTTCTGTACCTTAATTTCCTTATCTTCAAAAAGGAATAGTAACAGTGCCTACCTGAAAAGTATGGCATAATGATTACTTATGTTATTCTGTACTCAACAGTTGGTAACTTTCAATTAGTGTTACTATTAAAATGAACAAAGTAGGATTAACAATCTAGATTCATGAGATCCAAGATGAGTCTCAGTGTTTTAAAATATAATTAATATACAAAAATATTGCATATGATTAATATGCAATTGAGTGAATTTGGACATAAGTGTAAACTTGTATCACTATCACCACAATCCAGGTAATTAACATCTATCACCTCCAAAAGTTTCCTTGTGTCTTTTGGTTTTTGTTTCTGTTTTTTCTTTGTGATATAAGGACACTTCATGAGACCTGCTCTCTTAACAAACTTTTAAGTACCCAATTCCTTATTGTTAACTATAGGCATGTGTTGTACAGCAGGTCTTTGGAACTTCTCTTGTGTAAGGGCTTCCCTGATGGCTCAGCAGAAAAGAACCCACCTGCCAATGCGGGAGATGCAAGAGACGCAGGTTCAGTTCCTGGGTGGGCAAGATCTCCTGGAGAAGGAAACGGCACTAAGCAACAACCTTTGTGTAACTGTAACTTCATGTGCTTAGTCACTCAGTTATGGCTGACTCTGTGCGACCCCATGGACTATGGCCTGCCAGTCTCCTTTGTCCACGGAATTTTCCAGGCAAGAATACTGGAAAGGGTTGTCTTCTCCAAACTGTAACTTCATACCACTGGACAATGTCTCCCCTCACCTCCTTCCCCCCATCCTCTGGTGACCATCATTCTACTGTCAGTTCTATACTTTTGCCTATTTTATATTCTTTAAAGATTAAGTGTCTGTAAACACAAAGATACTTTAAATTTGGGGAAAATAAGGTATTTGATAGCATTTCATTTTGAAAAACATAAGATAATTGCATTTTTGTGTCTATCTGAAGAATGGGTAAATATTTTCATGTTTGAATTTATATTTTGCTTGAGATATATATAGTTTAAGCCTTGATATATGTATCACAAAATCCTTACTGTTTTTGTTGTAGATACTCAAGATTTTCATTTCTTCTGCCTTTTCATGGCCATTGAACAAACCTAATAGATACATTCATATTCTTGGAGGGTATAATTAAGAAAAATATCTGGTGAAAGTTATATCCATTAAGTTGTTTGATTTTTGTATGGTAGAACTTCATTGAAAATACTGTTTAGATTAAGTTCTTTAAGTGTCACTAGATTATATCACTAATATTAATAGACTGCTTAAATTTTATGGACTGGTACTTAAATGGCAATACAGATTAGGTATGATTCAGGTACTTGTTAAAGAATATAAAAGGTGATGAGAAAAAAAAATCTTCATGAAGAACCTTCAGTGTCTGTCTAGATGGTCTATCATATGCTCCTATGTTAATCTAACAGAGAAGGCAATGGCACTCCACTCCAGTACTCTTGCCTGGAAAATCCCATGGATGGAGGAGCCTGGTGGGCTGCAATCCATGGGGTCACTAAGAGTCAGATATGACTGAGCGACTTCACTTTCAATTTTCACTTTCATGCATTGGAGAAGGAAATGGCAACCCACTCCACTGTTCTTGCCTGAAGAATCCCAGGGATGGGAGAGCCTGGTAGGCTGCTATCTGTGGGGTCGCACAGAGTCGGACACGACTGAAGCAACTTAGCAGCAGCAGCAGCAGCAGCATGTTAATCTAAAGCAGCATAACTTAACTTTTGAGGTTTATCCATTGACCATCAAGTTGAACTGTAGTAACTGGATTATCTGTGGCATCACGGCTTTGACTTATGCTGAGGTCCAATATGAGGATTTGTGTTAGGAAGCACCTTTATAAAATTTATCATTTTACTCTAAGGATATTATTTAGGACATATGTTATTCAACAGGATCCTCTTTGTGAGAACTGACAGAAGAAGTTAGGTTTTATTTTTAGTTCCTGAGGTTGCTGAGCATTTCCTGAATAGTTGATTTATCTTGAGGTTTCCATTAATTATGTAACTGAGCAAATTCCAAATTAAGATGACAATGACCAAGGAAAATTTTCAAAGGGCACAATCTCAGGCCTTTCCCCAGATATGCTGAATTAGAATATGGAGGCTACAGGTCCTAAAAATTTGTGGTTTTTGTGAAGCTCTCCAGGCGACTGCCTGTGATCAGATGTTGAAAATCATTGAAGTAAATAATCAAGTTTTCCATTTCTCATTGCCAGTTAGAAAACTTGAGGTCAAGTTGTAATCTACACTTAATGAGCCCATGTGATTTCATGTTAAGCAGATATTTTTTAAATCTGCTTATTTAAAATGTATCCTACTTTGATTTCTCTTTGCCTTAATTTTAGTATTATTTTCTACTTCATATTCTATTTCATTTTCTGTCTGCCAATCCAGATATAGTGGAAAATCAGAGTATAACTTTACTACAAGCCCCCCCATCCCCAGTTCTGCATCCTGGGATTCAACCAGCCTGTGTGCATGTGTGACACATAAGTGCTCAGTCATCTCTGACTCTTTGTGACCCCATGAACTATAGCCCACCAGGCTCCTCTGTTCATGGGATTTTCCAAGCAAGTGTACTGGAGTAGGTTGCCATTTCCTTCTCCAGGTATCTTCCTGACCCAGGAATCAAACCCGTGTCTCTTGCCTCTCTTGCATTGACAGGTGAATTCTTTACTTCTGTGCCACCTGGGACACTCTCAACCAACCTGGGATGTTGATAAATATAGTTGATCCTGGTGAACATGGGTTTGAATTTTGTGGTCCATTTTAACATAGATTTTCTTTTTTAAGTAAAAACAGTACTATATAATTGGTAGTTGATTGAATTCATGGATGAGGAACTGCACATACCGAAGGCCCACTCTGAAACTTGAGCACCCTGAGATTTTGGTATTGACAGCAGGTCCTGGAACCAGTTTCCTGTGGATACAAAGGGATGATTGTAGTTCACTCCTTTTTTACAGCCAAATAGTAATCTATTTTCAAAAATATATCAAAAGTTTCTTATTCATTTATCTGTTGATGGACATTTGAGTTCTTTCCAGTTTGTGTATTTTGAAGGAATGGTCTTGTAGACGTCTTCTCTGATCAGTATTTTGATTTTTCTTAGGTAATATCCTAGGAGAACAATTGTTGGGTTACAGAGTAGCTCTCTATTTAACATTTTTAAAACTGCTTTTCCAAAGTGGTAGTATCATTTTACACTCTCACCTGCACAATATGACAATTCCATGTGCTCAATGGCCTTGCCAATGATTGAAACTTGTTAGTCTTTTACAAATTAGGAGATATAATAATATTTCATTGTGGCTTGAATTTTCATTTCCTTCATGTTTTAAGGATGCTGAGAACATTTTCATGCACTTGGTCATTTGTATGTCCTCCTCAGTAAAGTGTCTTTTCAAATTTTGGTCAATCTTTATTAGCTTGTTTTTATTTTATTACATTAAATGAGTTTTTTCCTTTAATATATTCTGGATACAAGTCTTTCTTCAAATATGCCTTATAAAATATTTCTTCCAGCCTATGACTTGACTTTTGATTTTGCAATGTTATTTGAAGAGCAGAAGTAACTAATTTTAATGAAGCCCAATTTTATCTTTTTTTTCTAATTTATTTCTTAGTGTTTTTGTGTCCAAAGAAATTTTTGGTAAATTTCATGTCTAAAAATATATTCTCCTATATTTTTCACGGAAGCTTTATGGTTGTGATTTTTACATTTAAGTTTATAATCTATCTCAAGACAATTTTTTCATAGACGTGATGTTTTATTTTGCGCTCTACAGATATCCACTTGTTTAAACACCATTGCTGAAAAGATGATCTCTTTCTTATTAAGTTACCTTGACATTTTCATTGAATGCTGTTAAATATATGTTTAGGTCTAATCTGGAGAAGGAAATGGCAGCCCACTACAGTATTCTTGCCTGGAAAATCTCATGGATGGCGGAGCCTGGAAGGCTACTGTCCATGGGGTCGCAAAGAGTCGGACATGACTGAGTGACTTCACTTTCACTTTAGGTCTAATCATGACCTATTTCCTGTCCCATTGATTTATTTCTTTATTTTATGACAATTACACAGCAACTCAATAACTGTAGCTTTATAAGGAGGATTAAAGTCAAAGAGACCAAGAATATTAGCCAATGTAAACAAATATAGTAATCTTTTCAAGGTTATTTTAGCTAAATCCTTGATATTTCCACATAGATTTTAGAATTACACAAATTCTCCTAATAAAGTGTCATTTTGTTGAACCTGTAAGCCAAATTGGGGAGAACTGACATCTCAATAATACTGACTCTTTAAATCCATGAACAAGGCCTATTTCTCCAATTATTTGGGTCAAATATTCTCCTTCAACTATTGGGTTTGTCTTACAGAATTTCTTATTTAATTTGCTATGGTGGTAAATTATAATAATTCCTTTTATTTATTTTTATTATCATTTTTTAATATTTTATTTATTTTATTATTTATTTATTTATTTTACTTTACAATATTGTATTGGTTTTGCCATATATCAACATGCATCCACCACAGGTGTACACGTGTTCCCCATCCTGAACCCCCCACTCCCAGCTCCCTCCCCATACCATCCCTCTGGGTCATCCCAGTGCACCAGCCCCAAGTTTCCTATATCCTGCATAGAACCTGGACTGGCAATTCGTTTCTTATATGATATTATAAGTTGGCATGTTTTATTGCCATTCTCCAAAATCATCCCACCCTCTTCCTCTCCCACAGAGTCCAAAAGGCTGTTCTATACATCTGTGTCTCTTTTGCTGTCTCACATACAGGATTGTCATTACCATCTTTCTAAATTCCATATATATGCGTTAGTATACTGTATTGGTGTTTTTCTTTCTGGCTTACTTCACTCTGTATAATTGGCTCCAGTTTCATCCACCTCATTAGAACTGATTCAAATGTATTCTTTTTAATGGCTGAGTAATACTCCATTGTGTATATGTACCACTGCTTTCTTATCCATTCATCTGATGATGGACATCTAGGTTGCTATTATAAACAGTGTGCGATGAACATTGGGGTACACGTGTCTCTTTCAATTCTGGTTTCCTTGGTGTGTATGCCCAGCAGTAGGATTGCTGGGTCATATGGCAGTTCTATTTCCAATTTTTTAAGGAATCTCCACACTGTTCTCCATAGTGGCTGTACTAGTTTGCATTCCCACCAACAGTGTAAGAGAGTTCCCTTTTCTCCACACCCTCTCCAGCATTTATTGCTTATAGACTTTTGGATCGCAGCCTTTCTGACTGGCATGAAATGGTACCTCATTGTGGTTTTGATTTGTATTTATCTGATAATGAGTGATGTTGAGCATCTTTTCATGTGTTTGTTAGCCATCTGTATATCTTCTTTGGTGAAATGTCTATTTAGTTCTTTGGCCCATTTTTTGATTGGGTCATTTATTTTTCTGGAATTGAGCTGTAGGAGTTGCTTGTATATTTTTGAGATTAGTTCTTTGTCAGTTGCTTCATTTGCTATTATTTTCTCCCATTCTGAAGGCTGTCTTTTCACCTTGCTTATAGTTTCCTTTGTTGTGCAGAAGCTTTTAATTTTAATTAGATCCCATTTGTTTATTTTTGCTTTTATTTCCAATATTCTGGGAGGTGGGTCATAGAGGATCCTGCTGTGATGTATGTCAGAGAGTGTTTTGCCTATGTTCTCCTCTAAGAGTTTTATAGTTTCTGGTCTTATGTTTAGATCTTTAATCCCTTTTGAGTTTATTTTTGTGTATGGTGTTAGAAAGTGTTCTAGTTTCATTCTTTTACAAGTGGTTGACCAGTTTTCCCAGGTCCACTTGTTAAAGAGATTGTCTTTTCTCCATTGTATATTCTTGCCTCCTTTGTCAAAGATAAGGTGTCCATAGGTGTGTGAGTTTATCTCTGGGCTTTCTATTTTGTTCCATTGATCTATATTTCTGTCTTTGTGCCAGTACCATACTGTCTTGATGACTGTGGCTTTGTAGTATAGCCTGAGGTCAGGCAGGTTGATTCCTCCAGTTCCATTCTTCTTTCTCAAGATAGCTTTGGCTATTCAAGGTTTTTTGTATTTCCATACAAATTGTGAAATTATTTGTTCTAGCTCTGTGAAAAATACTGTTGGTAGTTTGATAGGGATTGCATTGAATCTATAGATTGCTTTGGGTAGTATACTCATTTTCACTATATTGATTCTTCCAATCCATTATCATGGTATATTTCTCCATCTATTTGTGTCATCTTTGATTTCTTTCATCAGTGTTTTATAGTTTTCTATATATAGGTCTTTAGTTTCTTTAGGTAGATATATTCCTAAGTATTTTATTCTTTTTGTTGCAATGGTGAATGGAATTGTTTCCTTAATTTCTCTTTCTGTTTTCTCATTATTAGTGTATAGGAATGCAAGGGGTTTCTGTGTGTTGATTTTATATCCTTCAACTTTACTATATTCCTTGATTAGCTCTAGAAATTTTCTGGTGGTGTATTTAGGGTTTTCTATGTAGAGGATCATGTCATCTGCAAACAGTGAGAGTTTTCCTTCTTCTTTTCTAATTTGGATTCCTTTTATTTCTTTTTCTGCTCTGATTGCTGTGGCCAAAACTTCCAAAACTATGTTGAATAGTAGTGGTGAGAGTGGGCACCCTTGTCTTGTTCCTGACTTTAGGGGAAATGCTTTCAGTTTTTCACCATTGAGGATAATGTTTGCTGTGGGTTTGTTATATATAGTTTTTATTATGTTGAGGTATGTTCCTTCTATTCCTGCTTTCTCAAGAGTTTTTATCATAAATGGATGTTGAATTTTATCAAAGTCTTTCTCTGCATCTATTGAGATAATCATATGGCTTTTATTTTTCAATTTGTTAATGTGGTGTATTACATTGATTGATTTGTGGATATTGAAGAATCCTTGCATCCCTGGGATAAAGCCCACTTGGTCATGGTGTATGATCTTTTTAATGTGTTGTTGGATTCTGATTGCTAGAATTTTATTAAGGATTTTTGCATCTATGTGATATTGGCCTGTAGTTTCCTTTTTTTGTGGCATCTTTGTCAGGTTTTGGTATTAGGGTGATGGTGGCCTCATAGAATGAGTTTGGAAGTTTACCTTCCTCTGCAATTTTCTGGAAGAGTTTGAGTAGGATAGGTGTTAGCTTTTCTTTAAATTTTTGGTAGAATTCAGCTGTGAAGCCATCTGGACCTGGGCTTTTATTTGCTGGAAGATTTCTGATTACAGTTTCAATTTCCTTGCTTGTGATAGGTCTGTTAAGATTTTCTTTTTCTTCCTGGTTCAGTTTTAGAAAGTTATACTTTTCTAAGAATTGGTCCATTTCTTCCACGTTGTCCATTTTATTGGCATATAATTGCTGATAGTAGTCTCTTATGATCCTTTGTATTTGTGTGTTGTCTGTTGTGATCTCTCCATTTTCATTTCTAATTTTATTGAATTGATTTTTCTCCCTTTGTTTCTTGATAAGTCTGGCTAATGGTTTGTCAATTTTATTTATCCTTTCAAAGAACCAGCTTTTGGCTTTGTTGATTTTTGCTATGGTCTCATTTGTTTCTTTTGCATTTATTTCTGCCCTAATTTTTAAGATTTCTTTCCTTCTACTAACCCTAGGGTTCTTCATTTCTTCCATTTCTAGTTGCTTTAGGTGTAGAATTAGGTTATTTATTTGACTTTTTTCTTGAGGTATGCCTGTATTGCTATGAACTTTCCCCTTAGCACTGCTTTTACAGTGTCCTATAGGTTTTGGGTTGTTGTGTTTTCATTTTCATTCATTTCTATGCATATTTTGATTTCTTTTTTGATTTCTTCTGTGATTTGTTGGTTATTCAGCAGCGTGTTGTTCAGCCTCCATATGTTGGCATTTTTAATAGTTTTTCTCCTGTAGTTGAGATCTAATCTTACTGCATTGTGGTCAGAAAAGTTGCTTGGAATGATTTCAATTTTTTTGAATTTACCAAGCCTAGATTTATGGCCCAGGATGTGATCTATCCTGGAGAATGTTCCATGTGCACTTGAGAAAAAGGTGAAATTCATTGTTTTGAGGTGAAATGTCCTATCAATATCAATTAGGTCTAACTGGTCTATTGTATCATTTAAAGTTTGTGTTTCTTTGTTAATTTTCTGTTTAGTTGAGCTATCCATAGGTGTGAGTGGGGTATTAAAATCTCCCACTATTATTGTGTTATTGTTAATTTCCCTTTTCATACTTGTTAGCATTTGTCTTACATATTGCGGTGCTCCTATGTTGGGTGCATATATATTTATAATTGTTATCTCTTCTTCTTGGATAGATCCTATGATCATTATGTAGTGTCCTTCTTTGTCTCTTTTTACAGCCTTTGTTTTAAAGTCTATTTTATCTGATATGAGTATTGCTACTCCTGCTTTCTTTTGATCTCTTTTTGCATGGAATATCTTTTTCCAGCCCTTCACTTTCAGTCTGTATGTGTCCCCTGTTTTGAGGTGGGTCTCTTGTAGACAATATATATAGGGGTCTTGTTTTTGTATCCATTCCGCCAGTCTTTGTCTTTTGGTTGAGGCATTCAACCCATTTACATTTAAGGTAATTATTGATAAGTATGATCCCATTGCCATTTACTTTATTGTTTTGGGTTCGAGTTTATCCACCATTTTTGTGTCTCCTGTCTAGAGAATATGCTTTAGCATTTGTTGGAGAGCTGGTTTGGTGGTGCTAAATTCTCTCAGCTTTTGCTTGTCTGTAAAGCTTTTGATTTTTCCTTCATATTTGAGTGAGATCCTTGCTGGGTACAGTAATCTGGGATGTAAATTATTTTCTTTCATCATTTTAAGTATGTCTTGCCATTCCCTCCTGGCCTGAAGAGTTTCTATTGAAAGATCAGCTGTTATGGGAATCCCCTTGTGTGTTATGTGTTGTTTTTCCCTTGCTGCTTTTAACATTTGTTCTTTGTGTTTGATTTTTGTTAATTTGATTAATGTGTCTTGGAGTGTCTTGCCTTGGGTTTATCCTGTTTGGGACTCTCTGGGTTTCTTGGACTTGAGTGATTATTTCCTTCCCCTTTTTAGGGGCGTTTTCAACTATTATCTCCTCAAGTATTTTCTCATGGTCTTTCTTTTTGTCTTCTTCTTCTGGGACTCCTATGATTCAAATGTTGTGACATTTAATATTGTCCTGGAGGTCTCTGAGATTGTCTTCATTTCTTTTAATTCATTTTTATTTTTTCCTCTTTGATTCATTTATTTCCACCATTCTATCTTCTATTTCACTAATCCTATCTTCTGCCTCTGTTATTCTACTGATTGTTGCCTCCAGTGTGTTTTTGATCTCATTTATTGCATTATTCATTATATATTGACTTTTTAAAATTTCTTCCAGGTCTTTGTTAAACCTTTCTTGCATTTTGTCAGTCCTTGCCTCCAGGCTATTTATCTGTGATTCCATTTTGATTTCAAGATTTTGGATCATTTTCACCAGCATTATTCAGAATTCTTTATCAGGTAGATTCCCTATCTCTTCCTCTTTTGTTTGGTTTGGTGGGCATTTATCCTGTTCCTTTACCTGCTGGGTATTCCTCTATCTCTTTATCTTTTTTATATTGCTGAGTTTGGGGTGGCCTTTCTGTATTCTGGCAGTTTGTGGAGTTCTCTTTATTATAGAGTTTCCTCGCTATGGGTGGGGTTGTATTGGTGGCTTGTCAAAGTTTCTTGGTTAGGGAAGCTTGTGTCGGTGTTCTGGTGGGTGGAGCTGGATTTCTTCTCTTTGAAGTGCAATGAAGTATCTAGTAACGAGTTATGAGATGTCAATGGATTTGGAGTAACTTTGGGCAGCCTGTATATTGAAACTCAGGGCTGTGTTCCTGTGTTGCTGGAGAATTTGCATGGTATGTTTTGCTCTGGAACTTGTTGGCCCTTGGGTGGTGCTTGGTTTCAGTGTAGGTATGGAGTCGTTTAATGAGCTCCTATCGCTTAATGTTCCCTGGAGTCAGGTGTTCTATGATGTTCTCAGGATTTGGACTTAAGCCTCCTGCTTCTGGTTTTAAGTCTTATTTTTACAGTAGTCTCAAGACTTCTCCTATACAGCACCATTGATAAAACATCTAGATTAAAAATAAAAAGTTTCTCCACAGTGAGGGACACCCAGAGAGGTTCACAGGGTTACATGGAGAAGAGAAGAGGGAGGAGGGAGTTAGAGGTGACCCGAATGAGATGAGGTGGAATCAAAAGAGGAGAGAGCAAGGTAGCCAGTAATCGCTTCCTTATGTGTGCTCCACAGTCTGGACCATTCAGAGATGTTCATGGAGTTATGCAGAGAAGAGAAGAGGGAGGGAGGAGACAGAGGTGGCCAGGAGGATAAAAGAGGGGAATGAAAAGGAGAGAGACAGATCCAGCCAGTAATCAGTTCCCTAAGTGTCCTCCACCCTCTGAAATACACAGAGATTCAGGTAGAGAAGAGAAGGGAGAGGAAGGAGACAGAGGCAACCTAGTGGAGAGAAAGGAGAGTCCAAAGGGGGAGAGAGCAGTCAAGCCAGTAATCTCGTTCCCAAGTAAAAATAGGTACTGAAGATTGGGTTCTTAAAAGTACAAAATTGATAACAAATACTGAAAAGCAAAGATTAAAATTCTAGAGTAGAGGTTGGATTTTCAAAAATACAATATTAAAGAAAAGAAGAAGAAGAAGAAAAAAATCACAAAAGTTATCAAATATATATATATGAAGTTTGCTTTAAAAAATAGTCGTTTTTTGAAAAGTAATAGTAGGTTATAAAAATGTAAATTAAAGGAGTAATAGAGGACTTAAAAATTTTTTTTAAGTTAAGAAAAAAAGGAAAAGAAAAGAAAAAAAAAAAGAATGATTGTAAAAATAGTAAAAATATATCTAAGACTTTCTCTGGTGTTGTTGTGGGCAGTGTGGGGTCAGTTCATTTTCGGGTAGTTTCTTGGTCCAGCTTATATTTCTCAAGATCTATAGGCCCCTTCCTATGTAGTCGGTACTAACCACAGGGTTTTAATCTATTGCACCTGTCACTTCCAAGGTGGTTCCCTCGGTTTTAGCTTCTGTTTGCTGGTCTCTTCAGTGTCTGATTTCCGCCCTGACACAAGGGGGCGGTGGTGGACACTTTTTTAGGCTCACTTGTTCAGTCGTGCTGTGGGGAGGGAGGGACACTACAAACAACACTGGCGTGTGCTCATAGTGTCTCAGCCACACTGGGCCTGCCCCCGCTCACGGCGTGTGCACCCTCCCTGCCCACACAGCTCAGGCTCTAGGTTGCTCTGCCAGGAACCGCCTGAGGCTGGCCCTGGGCTGCATGCACCTCCCAGGTCTAAGCCACTCAGGTGGTTCTCAGAGGCACAGAATCCGTTGGGCCTGTGTTTTGTGCCCTTCCCAGCTCCGAGCAGCTCGGGTGATGAGGTGTTTGGCAAGCGCGGCCACTGTGACTTATCGCCTCTCCTGTCCCTGCTGCTCGGTTTTCTGGGTGTACAACTGGTGCACCTTCTTAGGCGGATGACTGTCCAGAACCCCAAGAAGTCTTAGTAAGCAAAGAAGCCTGCTTGCAGTTTGGTAGATAATATGTCTCTCTGGGGCTGCGATTGCCCCCTTCCAGTTCTGGCTGCCTGTCACCTGAGGGGGAAGGTCTGCAGCCAGCTAGTTCTGTTCCGCCCTTTGTTCTGTGAATGGGCCTGGCGGTGTCTTAGGGCTTTTTGCGTGGTAGCTATCCCACAGTCTGGTTCGCTAGCCCAAATTAGTTCGCTCTGATTACCCTCAGGGGCATTCAGGCCGGATCCTGACTCTAAGCAATGCAGCCCGCGCCTCCCTGCCCAGCCCCCGCTTGCTAGTGGCGGGCACAGGCGTCTGCACTGCTTCTCCGCTGGGGGAGTTATCATTGGGCTCGTAATCTGTGGGTTTTAATTATTTAATTATTTTTCCTCCCTATTATGTTGCCCTCTGTGCTTCCAAGGCTCAGCACAGACTTGGCAGTGAAAGTGTTTCCTGGTGTTTGGAAACCTCTCTTTTTAAGACTCCCTTCCCGGGATGGAGCTCCGTCCCTACCTCTTTGTCTCTTTTTTTTTCTTTTATATTTTTCCCTACCTCCTTTCGAAGACAATGGGCTGCTTTTCTGGGTGCCTGATGTCCTCTGCCGGCATTCAGAAGTTGTTTTGTGGATTTTACTCAGCGTTTAAATGTTCTTTTGATGAATTTGTGGGGGAGAAAGTGGTCTCCCCATCCTATTCCTCTGCCATCTTTAATAATTCTTTTTAAAACGTTGAGCCTAACTTGTATTTTTTTCATTTTTATTGAAGTATAATTAACATATTAGTTTCAGGTGTATGACATAATGATTCAATATTTGTATATATACAAAATGATCACCATAAAAAACCTGCATTCTTGAGATAAATCCTACTTTCTCTCGGACACCTGCTGGGCCTTGTCCTGATATATTATCATTTGGTTTATTGTGGATGGACTTTTAAAAATATTTTATTGCAGATTTTTCAGTATATTCATGAGTGATATTTGTAATTTTCCTTTCTTTTTGATGTTATTTACAGGTTTTACTATGACATCCTATTCTCTATTTTACTTTACTCTCCAGCTACCTCATCAGTACTCAAAGGAGATAAAAAGCTGATTATCTCCTGTTTTTGTCTTGCCAGGATATATTAATTCCTAGGCTAATGTAAAAAAACAAACAAACAAAAAAAACTACAAACTTGAATTTGCTGGCTTAAAATAACAAGTATTTATTCTGTCTCTAGGTCACACATCTAAATAAGGCATCAGTGGGGCTACACTCCCTCCAAAGTCTCTAGAGGAGAATCCTTCCTTCCCTCTTCTGGCTTCTGGTAGACCCAAATGTTCTCAAACTTCTGGCTATGTAACTCCAGTTTCTGCCTCTGTCTACACATGCCTTTGCATCTATGTCTATGTCCTGTCTTCTATCTCTTAAAAGGGATTAAATTTAAGGCCCACCCTGACAGTTGTGATCTTATTTCAAGATCCTTAATGTAATTTTATCTGGAAGAGAAAAAAACATACCTTTTTTGGGGGGACCACCATGGAGCCCATCATACATGTGTTTAAAAAGGAACACTGTTTATGTGTATTCAGTTTTAAGCCCAAAGACTAGAGAATGTGTATATTCTTTACTGGAAGAAATGTAGTTAATACAAAAGATCTCAGTGAGTCAAGGATAAAGTCACTTAAAGCATTAGTTCAGGTCCTCTGAGAAAAGGCAGTTGAGAGATAATTAAGTGCAAGAGTTTTATTAGGAAAACACCTATGAAGGAAATGACAAGAGAGACAGAATAGATGAGGAAGTGCTGACCTGTGAAGAAAAAAGGTAAGGAAGGAGGATTGGGTCAGCAGTGTCTCAGATTGCAAATAGTTGTCAGAAAAGTTTCATCCGAGTTGACTGGAGAATCTTTGAGCCAAAATTACATCAAAATCATTTTACATATTAGAGGACTGGGTGTTTCTTAGTCATCGGCTGAGAGCCGCCCATTGGAAGTGAGATGATAGGGAAGACATTCCACTTTGAGTGAAATGTATTTTGGCTTTCCAGAGGTGGGTAGTCAAATACGACTGCAGGGAAGGAGGTATCCTATATAAAGCTCCACTGCATTAGAGGGAGACGAACAGATGGGGATATTTATAATAAAGTTCTAATTTTTTAAAGTCTGTTTTGCATTTCATTTAAAGAACGTTTAAATGGCTCAGTGGTTTCTCACCAGTAGTGAATTTAGACTATGAAGTATACATTATGAAGTATGTATGAAGTATACATTAGATCGTACCTGTTGGAATCATTTTAGGGTCTCCTTATCTCTCAGCAGTGGCTTTGCAGAATTTTCTCAACATCTGCCCTCCCCTGCCCACCTGCTCAGGAACTTGATTTGACTTACTAGTCTTATAAGCTGTTTGTTTGTTGATTGTTATTCATGCCATTGTGCAATGGAAAGTCAATAGGCACACTCTCTTCCCCAAAGACCCAAGGCATTTGGCCTGACAGATTATGATAGCATATTATATTTAAAGCAGATACCTATTTCTGACAAGTATTTAAAAATAAATTTACACTTCAGTCAAAGCTGACAGTCATGCTGACAAAATTGTTCATCCTGAGAAAGTGAAATGTTTCTCTCTCTCTCTCTTGACATATTGATTTAATCTGCACTCAGGACATAGGGAAAACAAAAGGGTGAGGTGGGTACCTCTTGGGAGAGCTATTTCTAGCAGAGACAGCAACTTTGGTATTGAAAATCTAGTATCATAATAGCTAGGACAGCTTTTTGCTCCCTGGGTAACCAGCCCTCTCCAAGTATTCTAGAACACTTAGATCCCTTTTGTGGATTTGTACCTCTCCTGCCTTGTTGCACTCAAAAAGCTTGTATTTACAGATTGAAAGGAGAGAAAGGAATTACAGTCATTGTGTTTTGTCAGTAGATAAGTGATAGTGAATGAAATGTGGGAAATTATTCCAACTTTTTGAACAAGAAAATTTAAAAATATGTGACTTAGAAATCCATTACTTGGTAGACTTAAACATATAGAAGCAATTAAAGATGTAAAAATGTATTTAGTATTTTAATCGTGAAAGCTTTATCAATCCCATCAACAAACAGATCATGCTGAACCATTTGTTGTCTTCTACCATAAGCAAGCGGGTCACCATTTATAGCACAGTCACTTGATACATCATCTCTGCTATGTTTGCTATATGATACTAATTTTTAATTTAAAAGAGACTTGAGTTCTCAAGGTTTTTTTCTGTTGTCACTACCAGGCTATTTGTATAGCTTACCATATATAAAAATATTGCTAAAAAATGAAAATCATACTTGAAGGACCTTGCTTATTCTCTTATCTTGTTTGCCATGATGATGACTTTTTTATGTTCACCATGGATCTTTAATTTAAAAAAATACAACTGGACCATGTAAGACTTCAAAGTTGTGGTACTTTAAATTTCCCTTTGATCAAGAGAAGAGTTAAGTTGTGCCTACCTTTCTTACTCTCTGCACACTGACACAGCAGCTCCTTTCTCCTGTCTGGCTTCCAGTTGGGATCAGACAATGGTAAGCAACAAAAACAGTCAGAGGATGAGAGTTAAGAGATTGAGAGCACATACTTTGCTTCCTTGTGCCCATCTTGCTGTAATTTGCTGTCCTGTCCTTTGGTCCTTCTTCCAGAGCTCAGCTCCTCTTGCTTTCATGACACATCAGGCCTAGAAATGATGATGGGTTCTTGCCTCCCAATAGGTCTTTAATCCTCCATACACTTGTGAAAATGGTCCCTTAATTGAATTCAGTCCAGTTAAACAGTTTTTGGTCTTTCTCTTTCTAACCATGGTACTGCTTAATATAGTATCAAGAGTGGCCCCAGGAAACAAACCTCATACTTGAGAATATGGTATTGGTTGGATCATATATTTAGTGAACTCAGAGAAGAAATACCCATTATCTACAGTATGCCATGAGCATCACAATTAATTAAGGAACAGAGTGCTGAACAGCAAGGTGCTGTAAGATCAAGAGGCTTCAGCAGTGAGTTGCCATGTCAAAGGTGATTGCAAAATTAAGGAAGCTGGATAACTTTTATTACACTGGGAATGTTACAAAAATAAAAATATATGATTACAAACTTGGCCTTTCTATTCAAAGCACAGGTAGAAAATCAGAAGAACTCTATGGTGAATAAGAATTGTGTAATCTGTATGACTCCAGGACAAACAAGTTTGAAGATCCTGTTCCCAAACCTGATTGTATGGATTGCAGAGTTGTAATACCTATTAAATATGCAATTTTACCATATCTCTTGTGCAAAAAAAGCACTTCTCAAAATTTGGTCTTGGAACCACTGGAGATCCTTGAGATATACAGGGGGACTCTGAGGTCTAAACTATTTTCATTATAAAACAAAGATGGTGTTTGCTGTAATTCCAAGTCTCTAAGCTTTCAGTGGAACCTGGTAAAAGTTACATTAAGTGAGATAAAATCACCACTCTTAAAGTTAATGGAAGATGTTTGATCAGATCAGATCAGTCGCTCAGTCGTGTCCGACTCTTTGTGACCCCATGAATCGCAGCACACTAGGCCTCCCTGTCCATCACCAACTCTCAGAGTTCACTCAGACTCACGTCCATCGAGTCACTGATGCCATCCAGCCATCTCATTCTCTGTTGTCCCCTTCTCCTCCTGCCCGCAATCCCTCCCAGCATCGGAGTCTTTTCCAATGAGTCAACTCTTCGCATGAGGTGGCCAAAGTACTGGAGTTTCAGCTTTAGCATCATTCCTTCCAAAGAAATCCCAGGGCTGATCTCCTTCACAATGGACTGGTTGGATCTCCTTGCAGTCCAAGGGACTCTCAAGAGTCTTCTCCAACACCACAGTTCAAAAGCATCAATTCTTCAGCTCTCAGCCTTCTTCACAGTCCAACTCTCACATCCATACATGACCACAGGAAAAACCATAGCCTTGACTAGACGAACCTTTGTTGGCAAAGTAATGTCTCTGCTTTGGATATGCTATCTAGGTTGGTCATAACTTTCCTTCCAAGGAGTAAGTGTCTTTTAATTTCATGGCTGCAGTCACCATCTGCAGTGATTTTGGAGCCCAGAAAAATAAAGTCTGACACTGTTTCCACTGTTTGCCCATCTATTTCCATGAAGTGGTGGGATCGGATGCCATGATCTTCATTTTCTGAATGTTGGGCTTTAGGCCAACTTTTTCACTCTCCACTTTTACTTTCATCAAGAGGCTTTTGAGTTCCTCTTCACTTTCTGCCATAAGGGTGGTGTCATCTGCATATCTGAGGTTATTCATATTTCTCCCGGCAATCTTGATTCCATCTTGTGTTTCTTCCAGTCCAGCATTTCTCATGATGTACTCTGCATAGAAGTTAAATAAGCAGGGTGACAATATACAGCTTTGATGTACTCCTTTTCCTATTTGGAACCAGTCTGTTGTTCCACGTCCAGTTCTAACTGTTGCTTCCTGACCTGCATACAAATTTCTCAAGAGGCAGATCAGGTGGTCTGGTATTCCCATCTCTTTCAGAATGTTCCACAGTTTATTGTGATCCACATAGTCAAAGGCTTTGGCATAGTCAATAAAGCAGAAATTGATGTTTTTCTGGAACTCTCTTGCTTTTTTCATGATCCAGTGGATGTTGGCAATTTGATCTCTGGTTCCTCTGCCTTTTCTAAAACCAGCTTGAACACCAGGAAGTTCACGGTTCACGTATTGCTGAAGCCTGGCTTGGAGAATTTTGAGCATTACTTTACTAGCATGTGAGATGAGTGCAATTGTGAGGCAGTTTGATATATTGTACTTAGTTGCTTCAGTCATGTTTGACTATCCGCAATTCCGTGGACTGTAGCCCACCAGGCTCCTCTATCCATGGGATTCTTTAGGCAAGAATATTAGAGTGGGTTGCTATTTCCTTCTTCAGGGAATCTGACCAACCCAGGGATTGAACTCATGTCTCTTATGTCTCCTGCATTGGCAGGCATGTTCTTAACCACTGAGCTACCTTAAAGAACAATTTGGTTTGAATTTGAAATGTTAAATATATAAAAAAAGTATTCTATGCACTAAACTGTCATTGGATATACCAATAACTTGTCCAAACGTAAAGGGACCTTGAGACAAAAAGTTTGAGAGCCATTGGCACTAACATATGGCACTTATTTCTCTTGTGTTAAGCACTAGTTAAGGACTGAGTTCCTGAGGCATGTGATGAGAACATTTAGATAGATTTAGATGCTGCTGATAATTAAAAGGTTCAAATTTGCTTGAAGCTTCTTTGCCAGTGAAAGCTGCCCTTCACCCAGTATCTGAGGAAACTAAACTTCCATTGCAAAAATACCTTTTCATTACTGTTCAAAGAAGTTACCTGCATAAGTCAAAGACAAATACTGTGTGTTTTCACTTATATGTGGAATCTAAAAAATAGAACGGAAATAGACTCACAGAGAGAGAGTACAAACTAAGGTTTCACCGAGGGGAGAAGGGGAAGGGGATGGGCAAAATAGGAGAAGGGGGTTAAGAGGTACAATAAATAATTTACAAGGATATAATGTATAACACAGAAAATATAGTCAATGTTTTATAACAACTTTGGAGTGTATTCCATAAAAATAACAAATTACCATGTTGTATATCTGAAACAATACTGTTAAGCCAAATATACTTCCATAAAATATAATTAGAAATTTTTAAGAGAAACAAAAAAAGAAATTGTCTGCAGAGAATGACTGTTCTCAGCAACAGCCTCCCCCCTGCCTGACACACACATATTCAGATACTTCTTATTCTGTTGAGACTTATTCCAATGGTTGTATTTCAGCATAGTTCAGAAAGGTAAGAATGAGGTTTCTTTCAGGAAGAGACTGGATACACTAAAGATGCAGCATCTCGCCAACATGCATCAGCTTAGAGGAATGGGGAGCATGGACAGGAAGGTATCCTGAGGATGTAACAGTAAGGAGAATGAAGTATTAGGTGAATCAGGCTAAATTTATTAATATGAATATGTCAATCCAGAATTCAATATTGAACTAAAGGCCACCTAATAGTGACCTTAAATGTCTTTGTACTTTAAGCTTGAACATAGTCTTGGCTACAGTAAAATTAGGATGGAACATCCTAGATACAGTAGAAGAAGTAGTATAACCCTCAGGGTGATAGGACTGATGGAGTGGATCCGTTTCTATAGCTTGTTCAGCCACACCCTAACTATTTCCAATGAGAGGACTCAGAACCCTCCCTTTACCAAGCCATTGGAGAATTCATATAATGAAAGGAACATCAGCATCCAGAAAAGCTCTCAGTATCATCTGACCTTTGTATCTGGAGATAAAGGATGAGTTATCACCACACGGTTGATCTCCCTGGCATCAAAGAGAATAATGGCCATGGAAGTAGGACTAAAGACCATGCTTGAGCTGGGTGGCCAAGGAGATGCTCCCTCCTCAAGGCTCTTCTGGCCACCACTACTGATTATCCAGTTTCATTTGAGTAAAACTAATTCTTGGTACCTGATAAAGCACATTGCTCAGGTGGCCCACAGCTACTCAGTGTCAGATTGATTACACAGACCATTTTCATCAAATTTAGTGTTACAGAATTTTTTTTTGTTGTTTGGTCACTCAGTTGTACCCAACTCTTTGTGACCCCATGGACCTCAACTTATATTTCTTTAAGTTACTTTAAATTTAGTAGGGATATCATACTATGAAATCTATACTTTTACAATGTGCTGCATTACCTTAAGACATCTGAGCCATGTGCTTGGGCTTAGTTGCTTCAGTTGTGTCCAGCTCTTTGTGACCCTGTGGACTGTAGCCTGCCAGGCTCCTCTATCCATGGGATTCTCCAGGCAAGTATGTTTGAGTGGGTTGTTATGCCCTCCAGGGCATCTTTCCCAACCCAGTGATCAAACCCACATCTCTTACATCTCCTGCATTGGCAGGTGGGTTCTTTATCACTTTGTCACCACCTGGGAAGCCCATCTGAGCCCATAGAATCATGAAATTTCCTACTGGAGTCTCAGTAATGGCCCTAGCCATGGAATATCATCCTGTGAATTATTGATTGTAGGATGTAAAGTGACAGCAAATGATCATGGTTCCCCATTAGAATGAATTCTTGGGTCTGGAAACTAATTAATAGTACCCTTGATACCTTATTGGTTGAATTTTCTTCTCTTAAGGAGACAATGAAGACAACAGCAAAATAACAGAGGTTAGAGAGAATGATTTTGGTCCATTATTTCTCTTCTTTCTTTCACTGCCTCATGAGGTTTTTGGCACTGGCTGTTGTTCCTATACGTGCTGTTTAGTTGCTAAGTCATGTCCAACTCTTTTGCGACGCCATGGACTGTAGTCTGCCAGGCTCCTCTGTCCATGGGATTTCCCAGCAAGAAGACTGGAGTGGGTTGCCAAGTGCTGATCTTCCAGACCCAGGAATTGAACCTGGATCTCCCGCATTGCAGACAGATTCGTAACGGTCTGAGCCACCATGAAATTAAATCAGGTGGCTCCTGCTTATAGTTCCAGTTGTCACCGGGCTCTGGCAACTCCATGCTGTTTCTTTCCATTTTCCAGTAATGGCAACAGGTCCCCCAAGTCCTGCCTGCAAGTAGTCCTTGATACTTAACTTTTGTTAGCTTATCTCAGAACTCTGCCTACACCTCTGTAGATAATTCCTGAAATGAATCTTTACTTAGAACCTTCGAGTGCTCCATCTGTTTCCTCCCCTGGCTCTAATTAATAGGATAAGGAATGATGTTACGTACACTATGTTTATAATTTGGAATCACATACATAACCCATCTTGAATGAAATTAAATGTAGCAGAAGAAATAAAGCATGGCTTACCCATAAAGCTATAATAAAATTCTTAAAAGCAATTCTAACAGATACGAATATTTAGATGTGGCAGAAAGTATTTACACATTTTAGAAAACAGGAGACTTCAGACATTTGAATAGGACATAGAAATACTGTTCTAATTTACACTTGTGCTGAGTAGGTGTAGGGGTGAGGACTCATCCAGATGGAGCACCTGTGTGAGCAAATGCTTGGAGAAGAGCTAGTGTGATTCAAAGCTTAGTTGAGTTGGCTAGACCACAACTGGGAGATAAAAGATTAGTGTGGAATATATGGGAATTTAAATAGCATGGATTTAACATATATTATGTTAAGGAACGGAGAAGGCAATGGCACCCCACTCTAGTACTTTTGCCTGGAGAATCCCATGGATAGAGGAGCCTGGTAGGCTGCAGTCCATGGGGTCGCTAAGAGTCAGACACAACTTCACTTTCACTTTTCCCTTTCATGTGTTGGAGAAGGAAATGGCAACCTACTCCAGTGTTCTTGCCTGGAGAATCCCAGGGATGGGGGAGGCTGGTGGGCTGCCGTCTATGGGGTCGCACAGAGTCAGACATGACTGAAGAAACTTAGCAGCAGCAGCAGCAGCATGTTAAAAAAGACTTGAAAAAAGACTTTTCCAAGATAATGGAAAGAATAATATATGATTTTCTTTCACTTTTATTTTAATTTCAGAAAAGGAGAATGATAATTATCCTTTGGAGTTCATTTTGTGAAGCACTGTTAGGAAAAATATGTACAACTTCTTTCATCCATTTGCAAATTATGTTAGAACCTATCTTCTCAAACAGCATCATTTCAAGTCATGTGTTTTTACTGACAAAAGTGCTGAGGACAATGCAAATAATGTTGGTTTATCCATTCATATAAAAAATGAGAAAATATTTTCATGGATTTTTTCATAATCCTTTTTTTATGATACAATGAGAAAGATATTTAAGTTCTCAAGGCATCATGATAATAAATAGAGAATTATCATGTAATACATGAAGATGATTTTTTTCCTAAATAAGGAAGAAAAGCATAAAATAGAGAATCATGTTGCCCATAACAACCAAATGGTAAATTATTATTGCTGGGTGATTTTTTGAAAATTTAATAAGAGAGATAATGAAGAAATTACATTGAACTGTGCTTTTAACTGTTTTTTTGAACTCCTTAGGTGGTGATACAAAGTATTTCTCCCAACTGTTTACCCTCAAAAGATAACCAGGTCTTTTTGCTCCTAAGGGTCACATATTCCTTATTCAGGAAACGGATTTTGACGCTTCCAGGGCTTGTGTTTGTCTGGTGGGCCATTAACATCTTCATCTTTCAGATAGTCAGCATGTGCTATAATTGTGTTAAGAGGCTCAGGGAGCAAATTACAGTAACCTAAGAATTATTGGAGGAAGGCATGACCAACCCACTCCAGTATTCTTGTCTGGAGAATCTTATGACAGAGGTGCATGGGCAGGCTACAGTCCATAGGGTCTCAAAGAACTGGACATGACTGAAATGACTTAGCACTCGCGGATGAACTGTACATGTTTGTAGGACCTAGGGGAGAGGTGGGAAGTGTTGACACCTCTACTTTAGTCTCATTTAGTGCTCAGAAAATGAGAGGACCACAGAGGCAAGGGCAGGGCAGTAAAAACAAAGACCTCCTGAGCCTAGATCACAGGTCTCAAGGCTGACAGAAGAGTAAGGGTGTCTGAACCATCTTATGTGTCTGTCTCATACAAATTTCAAATATTCAGCTGATGGGTTATGTGCCCCCTTAACCACAGTATTTGTATCTGGCAATCCAGACAAGTTTTCAACATGAAACACAAAGAATAATGGGAAAGCAAAAGGAGAAAATATTCTCATGTCCACATCAGACATTATACATTTATAATATTTTTCTTAATTATTTAAGAGCTCCATCGTAAGTATTTATCAGAATTATGCTGATTTAAAGTTATTCTCAGGTGATAAGTAATGCATCAAATAGTTTTTAAAAACTCAAGTTTTATAAATAATGGAAAAGCCTTGTAACAGTTGAAAAGTAAAACTAGAATAACAAATCTAATTCCATGCACGAAGGCAAGAAGCAAAAAGGCAATGAACTTTTACAAACTGCATGCATATTACAGCTTCTGAAAGAAGTAAACAAATCTAGAGGAATATGTGTGAGTCAGTAGATGAAGCCACAAACAAAAGATACCTCCTGTACTTAAAGGAAAATGAGCCAAACAACTTCACTTTCAAGGTTAAATGGTACAAGATTAAAAAAAAAAAAAAAAACAACCTCCGTTTTGCAACATGTAGTGAATCAAATCTCTAGAGCAGCACTTCTCAAACTTCAGTGTTCCTGTTAATCACCTGGGGAATTTTTAAGATGAGCTTCTGACTCAGCAGGTCTGGGATGGGATCTGAGATTCTGCATATGTAACAATTTCCTAAATGCTGCCAGTGTGATAGTCTATGGAATAACAGATTCAATGCCGATTACCTGTGACTGTAACAGGAGCCAGGCTATAGTCATACTAGATTTCAAGCACACTGGCATGAGCTAGAAGAGTTTTACTACTGAAAATGTCATCTCATAAATTTGTAGTCTGCCTTAAATTTTTTACCCTCAGAAAATGAAGACAAGAATAGTAATAACAGTTAACTTTTTATTTAGCTTTTGGTATATGTCATGCATTGATTTGAATGCTTTACATTTATTTCATTTAATCTTTGTAACAACCTTTAACAAGATCCAAAATTTGACTTCTACAGATGAATAATAAACAAGAGAATAGGAAAGTAGCTTAAATAAATACATTCCCATGTATGTGGAAATGGAGTTCTGCATTAGTATCAGGTCGAAGCAATCTTACTACCAGAAATTCAGATAAAAACAGACATGGTCCTGGTAATAAATCAAATATTTAACCTGAGCTTATGGTATGAGTCCCTTGTGAAACCAAAGTAAAAGAGCTGTATTACGTGTGTTATGGGATGTTAGATATAGCATAGAATAGGAACAGGAAAAATGTAATGCTTAGATCAAAGGCATGACATTTCCACTGTGCTCTGTTCTAGTTAGAACATATTTATTATAATTTATTGTTAAGTCTGACAGCCAGAAATTAGAATCACGAACAAAATGGTGTACAGGCAGAGAGAGTAAAGCAAATTTTAAAGTGACTGAAAAACAAAAAAGACTTAAATGTGTTACAGTCACTCAGCCTTGAGGATAATCCTTTGGCAACATATCAATAATAAACTGGTTCAAGTTTTGATTCTAGAGAGTGAAGTAAACCCACCAAACTTTCAGAGATTTTGAATCTTTCTGAGGGATTTTTTGTTTCCCTGATTATCTCTTACTCCAACTTGTGTTTTTCCTGAATTATAAGTTCCCATTTTTGATTCTGTTTTATGAGACTCTTACGCTATTTCTATAATACTTTGCCTATAACTAGCCACCATGCCTTCCCTTTAATTTCCTAAAGTACCATTAACACAAGGCTGTTGTGTAGAAAAACTTCTCATTCTGAGGGACTGAGGATTATTTCAGCATTCAAAAATGTATGCTGTGCTCTCCCTCTGGGCATTTTAACATAAGGGGAAAATAAAATGTATAAATGATTTCAAATTGAATTCATTTTGGTTTTGAATAGATAAACCAAGTGTAGGGACATAATTTAAAGATGGACGAAGATATGATATGAAGAATAATTCTTCCCACTCCATTTCCCAGATTACAATCCTGTTGCCCAGATGCAATCCCCATTATCTTTTTCTTGTATGTTTTTCCTGAAGTAATTTTACTTGAAGATTTTGAAAAATGGCATACTTAATTCTTTAAGATTATGTTCTTTGAATAAGTATTTCTTTAAAGATTGCTTTAAGCACATCCTTAGCCTGCCTTTTGGATAAGAGGACACTGGTCAGAGCTCAACCTTGAAAACAACCTAGAGCTCGCGTTTGACCTAACTATTCAAGTCATTTTGCCATTCCTAAAGAAGAAATATGTCAATGGGCATTTCTGTCTTTCTCCTTGATATCTGTACCTTCGCTTGGGGTTCTGACTTTTCTAACTCATTCAGAATCCCCTCTTTTCAAGAGAGCCTCCCTTTGCCTTTGTCTCAAATCCTTTGTCTCTCAGTCTGCCAGTTTAAATTTCCAAATATGTTGTTATACAGAGCAGTTTACTCTTGTCTAATATTTCTTCCTGTTGGCTCCTCCCAAGGAGGACTGACCTTGCGTAAACAAGAACAACACAATTCTCTCCCTAAGAGGATTGTTTATTGCCTCTTAGGTAACCTCTCAAACAGCAGCCATCTTTTAAATAACTCTCCATTCCCCACCTCCTAGCAACTCAGTTGTTTTCCTTCCTTGGTAAAAATTGTCAAGTCACTGGATAGCCTCAAGAACACAAATTCTTTCCCCAATGACACAAGGGAGGGGAGGACAACATATTTAATAGGAGCCTAAGGACACTAGGCTTTTAACTAAGGGGTGGGATCTTCCTTAGACAATGAATGTGCACGCCTGTGGGTGTGGCCTGTGCTCAGTGCAGTGAGAACAGAGGGGAGCCTGACATTAGAACAAATTTCTTCTCTATCTCTGAGGTCACACTTCAGCTCTCCCGTTCAAATACTTCAGGACCATAATTTAAGAAAAGGAATTCTAATTCAAAGAAAATATCTGGCTGAGCTCGTGTAACAGGAACTGGGAAGCTCTTGTCTGCTCAAAGGTTAATAGCATAGGTTTCTTGTTGTCATTCAGTCACTAAGTCATGTCTGACTCTTCATGATCCCATGGACTATAGCCCGCCAAGCTCCTCTGTCCATGGGATTTCCCAGGCAAGGATCCTACAGTGGGTTGCCATTTCCTCCTGCAGGGGACATTCCCAACCCAGGGATTGAACCTCCGTCTCTCTTGGGTCTCCTGCATTGAGGGGCAGATTCTCCGCCACTAGCGCCACCTGGAAGCCCCTATCTCCCAGAGTTTGCTCAAATTGATGTCCTTTGTGTCGGTGAGGCTATCTATCCATCTTATCTCTGCTGCCCTCTTCTTTTGTCTTCAAAGGCAAAGGTCTAGATGTAGCACAGGTTCAGTTCAGTTCAGTTCAGTCGCTCAGTCGTATCCAACTCTTTGCAACCCCATGAATCGCAGCACACCAGGACTCCCTGTCCATCACCAACTCCCGGAGTTCACTCAGACTCACATCCATTGAGTCGGTGATGCCATCCAGCCATCTCATGCTCTGTCGTCCCCTTTTCTTCCTGCCCCCAATCCCTCCCAGCATTAGGATCTTTTCCAATGAGTCAACTCTTCACATGAGGTGGCCAAAGTACTGGAGTTTCAGCTTTAGCATCATTCCTTCCAAAGAAATCCCAGGGCTGATCTCCTTCACAATGGACTGGTTGGATCTCCTTGCAGTCCAAGGGACTCTCAAGAGTCTTCTCCAACACCACAGTTCAAAAGCATCAATTCTTCGGTGCTCAGCCTTCTTCACAGTCCAACTCTCACATCCATACATGACCAGGGGAAAAACCATAGCCTTGACTAGACGAACCTTTGTTGGCAAAGTAATGTCTCTGCTTTTGAATATGCTATCTAGGTTGGTCATAACTTTCCTTCCAAGGAGTAAGCGTCTTTTAATTTCATGGCTGCAGTCACCATCTGCAGTGATTTTGGAGCCCAGAAAAATAAAGTCTGACACTGTTTCCACTGTTTCCCCATCTATTTGCCATGAAGTGATGGGACCAGATGCCATAATCTTCATTTCCTGAATGTTGGGCTTTAAGCCAACCTTTTCACTCTCCTCTTTCACTTTCATCAAGAGGCTTTTTTTGTTCCTCTTCACTTTCTGCCATAAGGGTGGTGTCATCTGCATATCTGAGGTTATTCATATTTCTCCCGGCAGTCTTGATTCCAGCTTGTGATTCTTCCAGCCCAGCATTTCTCATGATGTACTCTGCATATAAGTTAAATAAGCAGGGTGACAGTATACAGCTTTGATGTACTCCTTTTCCTATTTGAAACAAGTCTGTTGTTCCATGTCCAGTTCTAACTGTTGCTTCCTGACCTGCATATAGGTTTCTCAAGAGGCAGGTCAGGTGGTCTAGTGTTCCCATCTCTTTCAGAATTTTCCACAGTTTATTGTGATCCACACAGTCAAAGGCTTTGGCATAGTCATTAAAGCAGAAATAGATGTTTCTCTGGAACTCTCTTGCTTTTTCAATGAACCAGAAAATGTTGGCAATTTGATCTGGTTCCTCTGCCTTTTCTAAAACCAGCTTGAACATCTGGAAGTTCACGGTTCATATATTGGTGAAGCCTGGTTTGGAGAATTTTGAGCATTACTTTACTAGCGTGTGAGATGAGTGCAATTCTGCGGTAGTTTGAGCATTCTTTGACATTGCCTTTCTTTGGGATTGGAATGAAAACTGACCTTTTCCAGTCCTGTGGCCACTGCTGAGTTTTCCAAATTTGCTGGCATATTGAGTGCAGCACTTTCACAGCATCATCTTTCAGGATTTGAAATAGCTCAACTGGAATTCCATCACCTCCACTAGCTTTGGAATGTGAAGTTAAATGGGCCTTTTTTAAGGCCCACTTAACTTCACATTCCAGGATGTCTGGCTCTAGGTGAATGATCATACTATCGTGATTATCTTGGTCATGAAGATCTTTTTGTACAGTTCTTCTGTGTATTCTTGCCACCTCTTCTTATTATCTTCTGCTTCTGTTAGGTCCATACCATTTCTGTCCTTTATTGAGCCCATCTTTGCATGAAATGTTCCCTTTTTTTTTGAAGAGATCTCTAGTCTTTCCATTCTGTTGTTTTCCTTTATTTCTTTGCATTGATAGCTGAGGAAGGCTTTCTTATCTTTCCTTGCTCTTCTTTGGAACTCTGCATTCAGATGCTTATATCTCTCCTTTTCTCAGCACAGGTTAGATGAGGCTTAAGAAGGTGAGTGGATTCCTCATATTTGTCAGCACATTTCTTCTACCCTTCATCCACTTGCCACCTAAGTGAGGAGAAATTGCCAACAGAAATTAAGCTGCCCACATTCTAAGATACTAGTAAATCAAATCCAACAAGCTATAAAAAATAATTTTAAATAGTTAATTAGATTTTACCCCCAAATAAAGATAATGTCTCATTGAATACATATTAAACAGTAAGAAATTACATTAATAGAAATTAATCACATTAATAGCTTAAAAGAGAAAATATATCACCTTAAAGATGACTGAATTAACCAAACTTACCACTCATTTCTTTTTAAAAATATTTATTTTAAAATAAAAATAATAAATTCATTAAAGATTAACAGATTATGTTTATAGAAATAGCTATGTTCATGGGAAATAAATGGGGAAACAGAGGAAACAGTGTCAGACTTTATTCTGGGGGGCTCCAAAATCACTGCAGATGGTGACTGCAGCCATGAAATTACAAGACAATTACTCCTTGGAAGAAAATTTATGACCAACCTAGATAGCATATTGAAAAGCAGAGACATTACTTTGCCAACAAAGGTCCGTCTAGTCAAGGCTATGGTTTTTTCCTGGTGGTCATGTATAGATATGAGAGTTGGACTGTGAAGAAAGCTGAGCACCGAAGAATTGATGCTTTTGAACTGTGGTGTTGGAGAAGACTCCCGAGAGTCCCTTGGACTGCAAGGAGATCCAACCAGTCCATTCTGAAGGAGATCAGCCCTGGGATTTCTTTGGAAGGACTGATGCTAAAGCTGAAACTCCAGTACTTTGGGCACCTCGTGTGAAGAGTTGACTCATTGGAAAAGTCTCTGATGCTGGGAGGGATTGGGGGCAGGAGGAGAAGGGGACGACAGAGGATGAGATGGCTGGATGGTATCACTGACTCGGTGGACATGAGTCTGAGTGAACTCCAGGAGTTGGTGATGGACAGGGAGGCCTGGTGTGCTGCGATTCATGGGGTCGCAAAGAGTCGGACACAACTGAGCGACTGAACTGAACTGATGTTCCAAAACAAATAATAGAAGAATGGAATGCCTTTGTATTTTTGCAAATCTTTTTAAAGCCTGGCTTATGGAATACAATTAAATTCTTGTATCTGCTTCAGCATTTATTTTTTGCAATATGTTACTTTAAACAAAATATATGAAAAAAATGTGGCCTCACATAGGTATATAGTTAGAGAAGAAAGGACTTTTTAAGACCCATGAAAAGGCTTGTGAATGTCACTTCAGTCGTGTCCAACTCTTTGTGACTCAGACTGTAGTCCACCAGGCTCCTCTGTCCTTGGGATTCTCCAGGCAAGAATACTGTAGTGGGTTGCCATGCCCTCCTCCAGGGGAAGGGCTTGTGAGACCCTCTCATTCCCCCAAATCATATTTGAGAATTAATGCCCTAGAGAGTCTGTATTTAAATCTTATTAAAATTGATTTAGCAACATTAATTCTGTATTAAATGAATCAAAACTTATAGGTCAGGAACTGAAAATTTTTTGCAAAAGTTCTGATAAATAGTGGACTGTTTTTAACATAAAGTTATAGTCAAACTAGTAAGTCAGTGCTATAAAACTTGGAGATGCCTTTAAAGAGTTATTAAGTAGATAATAAAATAATCTGTGTTAATGAGCTGTTCTAGGTCTTTGGTGCACTAACTATAAACTGAAACCTTCTTTATTGATATAATGTTTGGATCTATCTGTGTGTGTACATGTTTTAGATATATTTGAGGCACTATTTGTGGGAAAATTTCCTCTTAAATCTTAATCTCTGTGACTTAGTTTTTAATTTAAGTGATCTCATAGTTTTTCTTTTCATAAAAATACACAAAGAAGGTTTAGTTAACAGGATAAAGATTTTAAAACAATATAGAATATTGGATTGACTAAAAAGTTTTTTGGGTTTTTCCCTAATATATTGCAAACTTTTTGGCCAACTGTATATATTGTGTATGTGTCATTGAGTTCAGTTGCTCAGTCTGACTCTTTGTGTCCCCATGGACTGCAGCATCCCAGGCTTTTTTGTCCTTCACCATCTCCTGGAGCTTGCTCAAACTCATGTCCATTGAGTCAGTTATGCCGTCCAAACATCTCGTCTTCTGTCATCCCCTTCTCCTCCTGTCTTCAGTCTTTCCCAGCATCAGGGTCTTTTCTAATGAGTCGACTCTTTGCATCAGGTGGCCAAAGAATTAGAGCTTCTGTTGCAGCATCAGTCCTTCTAATGAATATTCAGGATAATTTCCTTCAGGATTGACTAGTTTGATCTCCTTGCAGTGCAAGGGACTCTCAGAGTCTTCTCCAGCACACAGTTCAAATCATCAATTATTCGGCGCTCAGTTTTGTTTAAGGTCCAACTCTCACATCCATACGTGACTACTCAAAAAACCATAACTGACTATATGGACCTTTTTCAGCAAAGTAATGTTATCTGCTTTTTAATATGCTATCTAGGTTTGTCATAGCTTTTCTTCCAAGGAGCAAGTGTCTTTTAATTTCATGGCTGCAGTCACCATCTGCAGTGATTTTGGGACCCAAGAAAATAAAGCCTGTCACTGTTTCCATTGTTTCCTCATCTATTTGCCATGAAGTGATGGGACCAGATGCCATGATCTTAGTTTCTTGAATGTTGAGTTTTAAGTCAGCATTCACTCTCTTCTTTCACTTTCATCAAGAGGCTCTTTAGTTCCTCTTCACTTTCTGCCATAAGGGTGATGTCATCTGCATATCTGAGGTTGTTGATATTTCTCCCAGAAATCTTGATTCCAGCTTATGCTTCTTCCAGTCCAGCATTTTGCCTGATGTACTCTGCATATAAGTTAAATAAGCAGGGTGACAATATACAGGCATGGTGCACTCCTTTTCCAATTTGTAACCAATCCATTGTTCCATGTCCATTTCTAACTGTTGCTTCTGGAATGCATACAGATTTCTCAGGAGGCAGATAAGATGGTCTGTTATTCCCATCTCTTGAAGAATTGTACACAGTTTGTTGTGATCCACATAGTCAAAGGATTTAGCGTAGTCAATGATGCAGAAGTAGATATTTTTCTGGAATTCTCTTGCTTTTTCTATGATCCAACAGATGTTGGCAATTTGATCTCTGGTTCCTCTGCCTTTTCTAAATCCAGCTTGAACATCTGGAAGCTCACAGTTCACATACTGTTGAAGCCCGGCTTGAAGAATTTTGAGCATTACTTTGCTAGCGTGTGAAATGAGTTCAGTTGTGCAGTAGTTTGAACATTCTTTGGCATTGCCTTTTTTGAGGATTGGAATAAAAGCTGATCTTTGCCAGTTCTGTGGCCACTGCTGAGTTTTCCAAATGTGCTTGCGTTTGAGTGCAGCACTTTTGTAGCATCAGCTTTTAGGATTTGAAATAGTTCAGTTGGAATTCCATCACCTCCACTTGCTTTGTTGGGCGTGATGTTTCCTAAGGCCCTCTTGACTTCACACTCCAAGATGTCTGGCTCTAGGTGTGTGATCACACCTTTGTGGATATCTGTGTCATTTTTTGTATAGTTCTTCTGTGTATTCTTGCCACCTCTTCTTAATATCTTCTGCTTTTGTTAGGTCCATTCTGTTTCTCTCCTTTATTTTCCCCATCTTTGCATGTGTATGTGTATATGTAAGTATATATGTGTGTGTGTGTGTATATATACATATATATGTTGAGGGGGCAGTATAAAGTTGAAGAAGTATATTATGATTACTTTTTTTTTAAATGAATTTACTATCTATATTCACTAATGTCAAGAGAAGTCTCAAGTGACTGAGCAGATATTCCTCCACACATGTCTAGCCCAGGGGCTGGGAGTCTTGTGGAGCAAGAAAGTGCTCTGGATTTGAAAGGAGGTTAACCATTTGGGAGTTTTGTTTGTAACATACCATAAATTCAGAGCGAATAGCAAAAGGTTTGAAAAACTGGAGATACATGGGTCTTGAATCAGATTAGAGGGTACACAGAGCACAAGGGGTAAAAGCTGGGGCCTTGACTTGTGAATGACATAAACAGAGGTGGACTCAGTGGAATTTTCCTGATGGTCTCTTTAAAGAGTATAAAAGATAGGTTCTAATTACAACTTCCTTGTCAAATTGCAACTTTTCGCTCAAGAAATTTCTAGTGATGAAGTAGATAATATGGACCAAGGGAGTTGTGCCAGGAGCATTTAGAGGTTCATGGACCCTCACACCACTCTAGTGGTGAACAAGGTTCAGCTAGCAGAGGGACAGCTACTCTGATGGAGATGTATTTAGAAAAATATGTTCCATCATAAATGATCAGATTTTTATCATTTCAATAGAAATATATTCAGTTTATTATTTTCTTATTCTCTCTATAACCCACAGTTTCATATTTGAAGATAATGTAAATCTCATTGGAGGCATTAATCATTGGACCCGTTATAATTTCTTCCTACCACATTTACTTTTGTTATCTTATTTTAGGCTTTTTTGATCTTTTATATCACAGAGTTCTGCAAACTGCTATCAAGTCAGCAGAGCCTGATTACAGCTTCTTGGAAATCGAAATTTCAGCATTTCATATATGAGGTGAATATTATAACTAATTCTGATTCATTTCAGATGCTTCTGAATTTTAATTTAATGTAAATTAAAATAATTTAAATCAAATCTGCTGCTAGGTTTTAAATTTAATTTAATTTTAAATTCCTTACTTAGATGGTTTTCAATTTCAATTCAGAATTTTGATTTATCACAAATAAAATTAAATTAATTTTAAAATTCAGATTTCTTTTATAGTCATTCTGAATAAAAAGCATTTATTTTGATCTGTGATTTCAACTCAAAGAGTAGACTAATTAAAATTACTATTTTTTATTATATCTTTTTTTCTCACACTCCCGTGGCTTACCAGGTGCCAAAATAGAAGAGTAGTTTGCCTAGGTCCAGTAAGGAGGGTATGTGTTGTAATCCAAAATCAGTAATAAACTAAACGTCAGTCTTACTTTTAATGTCACAGTGCACCAGAAATTCTTTAAAAAATTGATTCTTAAAAAGTGATGTTATTCTTCTCTGATAAAAGCTCTAAACAATGGTATTGGTTTTCCATTTTAATAAGATAAATATAAAAACCTGATATTAGCATATTTTATTACTCATTTTTTCAAAACATTTTATGTATCAGCTTATTTGGAGAATTGCCAGTTATATGTGGCCTCAACAAACATACTCATCTAGAGTCTAAGCTTAAAATGGCTTAGAACCATTCAAGTTGACTTTGGTTGTAATTCCTATCTCCAACCCCAGTTGATAGTGTGTATTCCTAAATGTAAAGACGAAATTCAAAACAAACAATGGGAGTTACTGTAAAAATGAAAAAAATTTTTGAGTCACTTCAGTTAAGCCATTCTATGTGACCACTTGGTTATTTCTTATATATATAATTAAAACAATAAAAGAGAGCACAGATGCAAGATGTAATATTTTTATTTGGTAAATATCAGTTTCAATTTATTTAATATTTCAGTAATAAAATATTTTATTAAATTTGAATAATGTCTTTTAAAATTAAGACTACTTTTTAAAAATCACTGCTCTTTTTAATTATTAAACTGTACTGTTATTATTCATCACTATAACAAACCAAAATATAAATGTAATTTTTTCTCATTTTATTAAAAAAACTCATTAGTGTAATTAAGAAGTATTAATCTAATACTTTGCTTTTCCTTTTTGTACTGTGATATTATTGTTTGTCTTATCATGGCATTGCTTTATATACACATATGTATTTCAACAGAAGATTTTTACTGCCTATCTTTTTCTCAAGCCATTATTTTATTAATTTCGTGTCATGATTGTTACTGAAAATAATTTTATTATAAAATGAGGATTATAAAAACTGATCTGCCCACCCCCAGTCCTCCCACCCCCAACCCAGTATTAAATACACTAGGAATACCATTTTGTTTATCCATCTCTTTCTCCTTCTTCCCTCAAACCCAGTTTGTAAGGCTTTGTGTCTACTTTGGTGACTCTCCTGGATCTAGAATAATTCTGCAGCATATCTTGGGTGCTCAGTGATCATTTTTATAGAGTAGCAATGGCACCCCACTCCAGCACTCTTGCCTGGAAAATCCCATGGACAGAGGAGCCTGATAGGCTGCAGTCCATGGGGTCGCAAAGAGTTGGACACGACTGAGCAACTTCCCTTTCACTTTTCACTTTCATGTATTGGAGAAGGAAATGGCAACCCACTCCAGTGTTCTTGCCTGGAGAATCCCAGGGACGGGGAGCCTGGTGGGCTGCCGTCTCTGGGGTCGCACAGAGTCGGACACGACTGAAGCGAGTTAGCAGCAGCAGCAGCAGCAGCAGCAGCAGCACCATATTATTCTAATTTTCTTGATTAAAAATATATTGGATTATTTTATGAGGATGAAAGAACAATTAAATTCCTATAATGCTTGTTATGGGTTATAATATTATTTGGGATTCAAATTAACTTAAAATGTAATTATAAGAAAAATCTGTGTTTGCTTTGGCAGCACATGTCCTAAAAAGAAAAATCTATAAAATTTTGTTCAAAGAATAGAGTTGGCTGAGTAGAAAAGATTGTAAAGAAAAAGCGTTAGGAAAAAAAAAAACTTACTGTTTTACTCTGTAAACTGAGGAGCTATAACAAATTTCCCAAATCTGTGACTATTCATATATTAAAGAAGCTGTTATGGATTCACACACTTAAGTTTAAGTTTTGTTGTTGCTGAGTCGAACAAATAGTTGGAGATTTCTCTGTACTCTAAAAACTAAGGCCAGCTTTATGATTGCAGCACCATATCCATCACTGGAAATGAATCACATGTACAGAAGCCCCAGATACAAGTACCTTTAACACTGCTTTTAAGGTGAACTCCATTTATCTGTATCCTCTACAAGCAAGGACTCAGGAGACAACAACTTTGTTCCGAATAGCATTTCTGCCACTTAACAGTGTGATCTTGCAAGTTACTTAGCCTCTCATTGGGGAAAAAAAATATTATCCATATTAAGTGGATTAATATATGTAAAGTACTTAGAGCATTTTAATATATGTAAAGTACTTGGAACAACATATAAATGATTACTATGTTATTATTTCAACAAGTAAAATCATTACTATATTGATTGTTTATATTGTCAATTTATTTTAACCCTGTGAAATATGCCTAAATGGATTCATCATCCTAATTTCCTGAAATAGAACACTGAATCTTAGAAAACTAAATGATTTTCTTCAGGTTGGTGCAACAGAGTTAGAAAAAATATTTTCACTCTTTCCAGTCATTTGGAGGGTTTGCTTTAATATTAAGAAGTATCTGACTTAGTTCCTCTTTTGCAAAACCATTTGTATAACCTGTAATTGTTAGGATTTTTCTGGTTACAGTCTGTGACTCATGGATATGGACAAGTACTGCAATAAAATAGAATGAATTGTTTTGTAACATGGCACTTGTTGAGATGATGATATTCCTAAGGAAATATCAACACTGATTCCAAAAAGATTGGGGCAAGGACAACAGAACATAATGTTTTTAAAATAATATACCCAAGGCTACCTCCCAGGCACAGAATGACTAATCATCTTTTCTTCTGAGTAATTTCTGTCTTTTTACCCATGATATCTTCATTCTCTCTTCACAGTCCCACATTATAAGCATAAATAAGACACTGAATTGCTGAACTGCCCCCAGTTCTTGATAGCATCCCATCCAAATCAGCCCTTATCCCTTCTTGGAATCATGCAGCCAAGTCTAAACCTTATCAGCGTCACTCTAATGCCTCATTCTTATGATATGTATCTCATCCTGGCAGTAAGTCAATAAACCTTGTTTTTTCTTTTTTTTAGAGCTATAGATGTGTTCCCTGTGATCTGTAGTCTATGGGCCTTAAATTGCACTTTGTCTCAAAGAATATAAAAAGCTATAGCAGAGAACTGTGTACACGTATACACACACACACACACACACACACACACACTTTTAATCTCTCAGTGTCTTTCTACTAACTATACTATGTTCTATAATTGACCATAACCAGTCATTAACTGGCTATGAAGCAGGGAAGTTAGAAAAGACAGTATTTTGTCTGTACTAATGTGACTTCAATAGATCAGTTTGTCTTTAAAAGTGTACTCTGTTAAATGCCTTAGAGAAAGAGAGAGCTTTTACTCTGATTGCACTGCCCAGCAGCCTATAAATCATCTAGGAGATTAAATAAGAAATAACTTTTCTTTGTTTCTAGATTTATTTTTGCTTTAAAAATTACTGCTGGAACAGCAACCATGGAAAAATGATAAACCAAGATTGTAAAATTTGTATATACTCAGTTATTGTTTAGGCAGACTATGAGCATGCATGGTATTATTTAGGAATGCACAGATTCATGTTTTATGAAAATAGTTAATTTTAGAATTGATAGTCTGTCACACTAGGAAGGATGCTGCCAGTACTCCTGACTTCCTTGTTTTTCCTTTGTGGTTCTTCTTGACACAAGCATGCACAATGGTCAAGGAAAACTTTGGTTCATGAAAAAAAATGTATACAAACAGCCATTGCAGGATAGTTTAAATAATATATCTGATTAAGAGTACCATTTAATGACTCTTTTACTCTATTTTATATTTCTCTCTTGAGTTTCTGGTTTGTTTTTGCTTTTATGTTTTATTAGGAATTTCTCTAAAGTGCTTACACTTTTAAAGTAATCCATAGGCTGAGCTCATCCACACTCTTGCTACCTAGTGAAAATCACACAGGTCTATAAACATTCAAGAATAAAGAGGTAAAAAAAAAAGAATAAAGAGGTAATTTTGGCCACAACACATTGAAGAATTCAAAATTGAGATGAATACCTCTAACCCATCACCACTTGTTCTAAACTCTGCCCATTTCCCCCATGTAACACTTTTATTTGCATTTTTGCTGTATTTGATGATTGAGCAGTGGTGTCAGGGTGGCGGGCTCACCACACTGTGAAATGAAATTCCAGAACATGCTAATCCCTCCATTAGATAAGCCCTCTGAGGTAACAAGGCTTGTAATTCTATTATGAATACAGATCAGGTTATTACTTAGGTAGATGCACAACTTACTCGAGCTTTATTGAATTTTAATCTGCTTTTGCCCTTCCAGCTGTTAAACCAAGCTGCACAGTAGGCCTGTATTTCTCTCTGAGAACTGCTGTAAAACTGAGAAAAATATCCACTGGCAACAGGAGGAAGAAGGACCCATTATTTTTAAGTGTTGGCATTAAAGCTGAACGTGAAAAAGCCTCATCACTTTAATAAGTCAGAAGCTGAGTGAGCAACATTTTTGAATCTCAGTGATTTATCATCAGTCTAGATTCTAGAACTAGGACCAGATGACTCAGAAGCAATCACAAAGGATGCCTGGGAGCAGGGGACTGAGAGAGGAACCCAGCCAACCTGGCATATAACATCCTCACAGTGTACACAGTTACATAAATTGGAATACTCATTTTACTATTATTGGATCATATATTAAGTTTTAAATAATGTCTCCTGTAACCATTACACATTATTTTTTAATCAGGCAGACTGTAATTCATTAAAAAAGGCACATTAGAAACTATTATGCCTTTTCTTTACCAGGGACTATTTCAAGTCCAGGGTTAAAACATAGAGGAATAGAATTCTTTTGAAATAATAATAATAAAGTGGAGATGGGGCTAAGAGTCAACATGAAAACATAAATTAAAACAATTCTATGAGAACATTAAATAGTTTTAAATTTTATATTTCAATTTTTCAGCTGAAATAGAGGTCATATTTTAAATTCTCTTTGTTTATTCATTATCTTTCCTTATTTGCAAAAGACTTAGTTGTGATGTGCCATGGAATTAATACTCAGGAATTTATGCAACACACATTAAGTATCTTCTGTGTGCCAGGAAGAGGTTAGAATAGTATCCAGTAGAAATATGTTCCAAATATATATGTGCCCTTGATTGTGGCAAAACCACATTCTGCAAAGTCAGAATTCTTTTCAATGTTCTAGAGAGCTTCTTATTAATTAATGTGTTGCCAACTGCTTCAAGTCTCAGCTTAAATAGCTCCCCCAAGAGGCCTTCTCTGCCTTGGAAACCTTTATGAATTAGAAGTTCACTGTTACTTAATATGTCAGTTCTCCGCTTCCTTCATGGGTGTGTGTGTTAGTTGCTCAGTTGTGTCTGACTCTTATCGACCCCATGGATTGTAGCCCACCAGGCTCCTCTGTCCATGGAATTGTCCAAGCAAGAATACTGGAGTAAGTTGCCATTCCCTTCTCCAGGGGATCTTCCCAACCTAGGGATCAAATGTGGGTCTCCCTCACTGCAAGCAGATTCTTTATCATTTGAGCCACCAGGGACGTGCCACCTGAGAAGCCCACTTCCTTCACTGATGGTACCAATATCTTCAAGCATTTATTTAGTTTCAATTTTTCCTTTTACTTTCTCTCTGCTCACTGTAGTGTAAGCTTCCTGAGGTCAGGGACCAAATCTGTGTTACTTAACACTGTAACTCTTGCATTAGACTCTGCCCTAAAGCAAATTTAGTTCATCTTCACCTAAGGTTTTAACAAAATTTTAGTCTTGATCTTAACGTTATTTTCAACTTCTTAATACCATGATGGAATTTTAAATTTACTTTTATTTCACTTGTGTTGAGTCACAACCAGAATAGGAAGTAAGAAAGGTAATATCTGTAAAATGTTTCTACATACTACTACTCCTCTTAAATAACAAAATTAATAAACTTTATTCATAATCAGATAAATATTCACTATAGAAAACTCAAAGATCAGAAGAAAGTTTTCACACTTTTTATTTTGAAATAATTATAGATTCTCAAGAAATTATGAACATAGTACATGCTCAGCTACCCTTCACCCATTCTCCCCAGTTTCATATTTTATATTATATACCTATAGTGTAGTATCAAGCTGAGGAAGTGAACACTGGCACAATAAGTGCAGATTGTCCATTAGCATGTTATCACACGTGTAGATTCATGTGAATTAACACTACGGCCAAAATACAGAACCATTCCGTCACCACAGAGATCACCTTCATGTCACCTGTTAATAGTAGTCACATTCACCCTCCTCCTTACGGCCATTCCTAACCACTGCTGTGTTTTCTGTCCCTATGTAATTTTGATATTGTACAAATGGAATAATCTAATATAGAGAAATTTCAAGATTGGCTCTTTCACTCATTATAATGGCCTTGAGATGCATCCAGATAGCTGATACATCATTAGATTGTTTCTTTTTATTGCTGTATAGTATCCACTGTATGGGTATAACATGGTTTGTTGTATCTTTTACCTTGGAAGGACATCTAGATTGTTTCTGGCTTTTAACTTTTACAAATAAAGCTGATATGAACAAGTATGTATAGGCTATTATAATAAACATAATTTTCATTTCCATTTTTATATGAATGTAAGTTTTGCTTTTTATCTCATTTTATTTTTATTTCTATTCATGAAACAAGTAAACATGGTATGCAAGGATGCTCACTACAGAAAACTTAAAATGACAAAACATTTTTATAGGGAGGAAAAGAATCACCAATGTTCCTGCAAATGAGTCAGTCACTATTATGATTTTGGTATTTTTCTTTCTATTTTTCTTCTAGACACAAGATTTTGATTGCTGTTTACATTGTTATGATTATAATACATAAATGAAATTTTTTATCCTGATTTTTTCTTTACTCTTATAAAATAATTGTTACAAATAAAATATAGGAAAACATGCACACATATATATATATATAACATATGTTTATGTGAAATACAACATAATAGGGAAAGAAATAAGGCTTCTCTCAAACCCGCTACCCAGTGTAAGATATAGTGTGCACATTACCACTGACACTCTCTGAGGATCTCTTTCTGTTCTCTTTTTTTTTAAGGTGTGTTTTAGGACCTCTTGTCAACCATACTATTGAAAACAAATGCCATATTTTTTAAGCAACACTTTAAATGAGGAGAGGTAAGAGGCCCTTTGATTTTCTTCTTAACTCACGGTGTCGAGTAATACGTCTACTTTACTTCCTCCCAATATATTTTCCAAAAAAATCTCACTGGAAGCATCAAAACTTTGTTCCTGTGAGGTTTCTATAATTTAAATTTCTTCTAAGTAGATCTTTATAAAACCAAGGAAAATTAAAACTTTATCTGTGAGTATTTTTCATAATTTGTTGTATAGTTAGAGTAGCTGTTCAGTATTTTTTTCTACATTATTATTGAGATAATGCTCTAGAATTATGAATATGGACTTTTCTCAATATGAATTAGTTTTATTCCATGTACTGCACCAGAAAGCTAATCTTTTGATCATAATTATGTATTGTGAGTACGTGATGTTTGGTTAGTTCCATGTACTTTATGTTTTAGTCAAGATCACAAAAGCTATGTATTTCAAACTACAGTTATTCTCATTCTAGGGAACTTTGAAATTGAGATTTATGCATATATATCTTTTCTTCTGGGGAAGCCCTGGTGGTTCAGTGGTTAAGAACCCTCCTGCCAATGCAGGAGATGCTGGTTTGATTCCTGGATTAGTAATTTCCCCGTGGAGAAGGAAATGGCAACCAATTTTGGTATTCTTGCCTGGAGAATTCCATGGACAGAGGAGCTTGGTAGGCTACAGTCCATGGGCTCTCAAAAGAGTTAGACACAGCTTAGCAACTAAACAGCCACCTCTTTTCTTCTAACATTGGTATCACTCTCAGGTTCTCAGTTATTCCTCAAAAAAACCTGCCATCACGCTATTTATTTAGAGCATAAAATTTAATTCAATATTAAAATATTAATAAGGGTTCAAATCACTCTGGAAATAATCAGAAATACCACAAAATTAGTTTTAGGAGGCTATATATAGAGATTCTTATGAACTTTAACCTGTTGTGGTCTGCTGGATATTCAGAAAATTTAATAGGGAAAATGCTTATATAGAGATGTGTGTCAGACACAGCAGAAAGGCAGTGATCTATAGGTGGAAGGGCAAGCTTCCTGACAGTTTGCAGTGAGGCATAGGCATATGTAACAAATTCTGCAGTTTAAGCAATAATGGTTTCAACTGATCTTTGGCCTGCTGACAAACTTAAAATACAATCCTTCCTAGAAAAATGACACTATAACAGTGACATATTGATCAAAGAAACTGATGGCACAACACACAAGAAAAAAATGGCAAAGAAAATGGTCAAGATGCTCCAAGGTGAAAATCAATCCTCAGATGTAAGCCCTACCAGGGTACTCCAGATGGCCTAGACTTTTCATTCTGAGACTTTTAGGTCACATTATAAATATGTATATAAACATATACATACATATTTAATATTAATGAATAAATTATGTCAACTTTTGGTGGCTCAGATGATAAAGAATCTGCCTCCAATGCACGGGACCTGGGTTCAATCCCTGAGTTGGGAAGATTCCCTGGAGAAGGAAATGGCAACCCACTCAAGTATTCTTGCCTGGAAAATTCTATGGACAGAGGAATTTGGCAGGCTTTAGTCCATGGGGTTGCAAAGAGCCGGACATGACTGAATGACTGTCACTTCACTTTTAACCCAAACCCCATAGATGGAGGAGCCTGGTAGGCTGCAGTCCATGGGGTCGCTAAGAGTTGGACACGGCTGAGCAACTTCACTTTCACTTTTCACTTTCATGCATTGGAGAAGGAAATGGCAACTCATTCCAGCGTTCTTGCCTGGAGAATCCCAGGGACGGGGGAGCCTGGTGGGCTGCCGTCTCTGGGGTCGCACAGAGTTGGACACGACTGAAGCGACTTAGCAGCAGCAGCAGTGTGATTGCTAGAAATTAGTTATTCTCAAAGCACCAGCCCATTGTTGCCAAGAACTGTTTAAAGGGCTTCTTGTATATATTCAGAATCAGTCTGTCAACTTGATCACTCTGCAATATCCACACCAGTTTTGTTTCCCCCATTGTGAATCTCACTGGTCCTTTAATTTCCTGCAAAGTCTCTGGATGATGCCCAGTTACTACTGGCTTTGCATGACAGATTTCAGATGCTATCCAGACCTCAAGGTAAGGGTTGTTGTTTTTGTTGTTGTTTTTCCTCCACCCAAAACTACACTTTTGTCTCTAGGAACTGAACCAATTATTTTTAGTTCTAGATTAGTTCACATTTTTCCTGCTAAATCATGACTGCTTCTTACCTGTATGCTTTCTAAGACTCAAAAAAATCAAGAAAACAAGAGAACAACAACAACAACAAAAAACCCTTTTCCAGGTTCTGCTTATTTCTGGACTTTTCTGTACTAGCCACAGATCCTCAAGTTCAGTTCATGGGACCCAACAGAGTAGAAACCAGAGCTATCACTTACTCCATTTGATTGTAAGTGACTCTCCTCCACATAGCCCCATATATCATATGTGCATTTGGTCTATATGTTAGTTTATACAAGGAGTTATTTGGGAAGGAAGACTATGGCTTTATCTACACTCACAGCATCTGGGACCTAGATTAGCAATCTGCTGATTTATCAAGTATTTATCAGAGCATAAGTGAGTGAGAAAACACATACATTTAAGAGTTGGAGATTATGACAAGGGAAGAATATATCTCGGCAGATAACTGATGTAGAAGATACACCTTATTCACATAAGATACTCAGATTTCAGAGAAAAGACCCTAAAGATAAGACTTTGGAAACAGCTGAAGAATGAACATTTTAAGGAGAAGAAGAGTGCTCTAGAAGAGAGTCTTGGTGGTCTCAAGAACAGAAAAAAGGCAAGTGTGATAGAGAAGTTTTTCCTGGGCAAGGAGTGAAAGCAGATTCAGAAAAGAAGGTCAAGCACCAAGTTAAGGTCTAACGGAAAGAAGAAAAATTGAGTAACTGCCGTCTATAGACCTGTTCTTAAATTGTTAACTTTAAGAGAACGCTGACCAGTAGGAGGCACAGAAAAGATAATGCTCAAATTTATGAACATTTTTCTTTTTATGAGTTTAAAGATGAAATTCTAAATAATGTACTTATTCTATTTCCATATCAAAATTATTTGTCCCTGCCTCCATTATGATGGGTGGTGAAAACAATTTTCCAAAGTAATGAGTACTGATATGTTTGGGATATAAAAATACACCTCACTTCTAAAAATACCATTATTATTATTATTTTATTATCATTTTATTGGTCAAATTTGAATATATTTTATATGCTTCAGCCTATCTAATATATTTCTAATAATAGTTTTTGAAAACTGTCACCATAATAGGACTTATTTCACAGCTGTGATGTGCTATATAAGTCCCTCCCTTTGTGATAATTTTGATATGGAAATAGAATAAATACATTATTCAGAATTTCATTTTTAAATTCACAGAAGAACTTTCATAAACTTGAGTGCACCTATTAAAAATTGTCAGTGAATCAAAGTAAGTCAGGAAGAGGGATTATCACAATCTAAGAAATAAGGAATATCAATGAAATTAATTTTATGACATAATATTTTTCTACATGTTGTCTTTTACTTATCAACCTTATAATGTGTGCTTGTTCTAGAATTGAATTACGTTTTTTAAATTCATTTAAGTATTGCTTATATTTGGCAGAAGAATGAGTTGATTTAAAAATGACATTTAAGATTCAGAACAGCATGTATAACCTTTTGTGCAATAAAGAGGAAAAATACATATAATATGTATGTTGTATTTATGTTTATGTATATAAGTGATAGAAACATATAAAGGTATCTCTGGAAATATTTTAGAAATGCATAAGTTGTTTCTTCTAGGAAGGGAAATTGAGTAACAGAGAGTGAGAGGAACATTTTCCCTCTTCCATTTTATACCTTTTTATTATTGACCCATTCAGAAATAATAATAGAATATAATATTTTGAAAAGGAAAAAAGGACCTGAAGAAGAGAAAGGAAGGGAGGAGAGGGGGCAGACGAAAGGCTATGAGGAGGGAGGATATGGAAATAACACATACTGATAAATGAGCACTTGCTGCTTGTGTCGCTGTATTTAAAACCTATGGGTTTTTAGCCCATTTTAAAAATCTTCTAAGTTTGATGAACAAGGTATATGAACAAGCACTGGCGACTCTGAGCTGTGTCACGTTTATGGGTGATTGATGAAGAAGTATAATGAGCAATATAAGTTAGATAGTAATTTATATGAACAGTAACAGTTTCAAATGTTTGAGTTGGCAATAGCTCTCCCGTTTCTTTGGTCCTCAGTGGTTATCTACAAAGCCAAAAGAGATATATTTCCTTGCGATCACTCCTCTGGGGGAAGGAAAAAAAAAAAAATCCCTGTCTCTTATGGACCACATGGCTCCAATTGCAACTGTTTCTCTCAAAGTCACAAAGGTCCTATGTCATTGGAATTCCCAGTATTCAGTGCATAGACTTTCTCTCTTTTAGCCTCTCCTCTCCTGAACAATGCCGTGTGCATCTGGCAGCCTCCAAATTTCTCCTTCTTTTAAGCTTCCTGAGGTTGTCTCTATCAAAAAAGCCTACCTTTCCTAGTATGAACAGCTCCCACCTTCTTCACCATCTCAACACCCCCAGATTTTTAACATCAAGCATCAGCTCTTTGTGCCATGTACTCACACACTCACAGCTGAGGAGAAACTGTCTACACCCTGGCTTGGGAACCATTGTCTCTTCTCAGACCACGTTTTAGTAGCAAAGAAAAAATTTCAATTATTTTAATATAACAGCTGAAAATGAATTTTTTTTAAGTAAAAGAGAAGAAAATATGGTTCTTGGTCAAATACTCTGGTATATACCCTATTAGAATATTATGATTACACACCCACATACTCACACCCACATTAGAATTTTGAAATGCACATTCACATGTTTTCAGCAAAGTCCTGAGGTTTTTTAAAAATCTTTAGTTTTTGCCTAACCAAAACGTATTTCACATGTTTGACAGATTAACTTTTTTTTTTTTTTCACCAGTGTTGAACATTCTATTAGTGGCCTGTAAAACACACTGGCAGATATTTGAAAAATTCTGACAGAGATAATAGCATGCTCATAGCTGAGCAATACTTCAATGTCTTGGTCATCAGCCAAGAGGGGATATTAAATTTAAATATGAATATGATATTTACAAAATCCTCTGATGATAAATGCAAGACTGTCCAAAACTAAAAGTTCACTTGAATGTGGCAGTTAGAGAGTTATTACTAAGTTAGCCTTAGGGACTTGGTTTGTAGACAGTTGATCAAATTGCATAATTCAGCAATAAAATCAATCAGATGAAATTCAACTTTTGTCTTCTTAATATTGGATTATTTCTGTAAAACGATATCTACTTCTTGGTATGAGTCAGAGTAGAGTAGAGTTAGAAAGAGATCATATTAGACATTCATAATATGATGTCCTCTCATATATGAATTTTTTGCACTTTGGAAGAAAAGGTGGGAGGGAGTGGCTTGTTGAGTGCCTATTTGGGTGACAGGCAGTGTGTTATACATGGAGGTGCCAAGGGGAAGGATGGTAATTGTTCACTAGCGGCTGTCATAGGAGATGAGATCTAGAAGGAGCCTAGCATTCAAAGTCCTCCTGTAGCTACTGGCCTAGGGAACTATGCCAGTTATGCCTTTATTAGAATGCACATAAGCTTGTCTTTATGGGATTATATTATGAAATGAAATCAGATTTTCTTTGTGAGCATTTTCTCTTTGGTAGGAGTGTGGGGTGTTATTTGTTTTTTATTTCCATTTACAACCAGCTGAAGAATAGGTGAATAGCATATGCAATCTATGATCAGAATTTGGGGTGACAGATGTAAAGGGTAAAGCAGCTGACATTGAAATAAAAATAATGGAGATAGTGTTGTGGGTAAGACGTGATACTGGAAAGAGATTGAACTTATTTATGGCATCTTTACCAAATTGCTTGGTAAGTCAGTGATACAATTTTATTTGGTTGTTGTGAGAAAATTGTATTTCTTTTAATACAAAAAACTGTTGGCTATGTTTCATGGATTATGCTATTAAATAAAAAAGATTTGAGATATTAAGTCATCCTACATCAGGCAGAGTGGAGAGGGAAAAAAAAAAAAAAAAACTTGGCATTGGAAACAAAAACAGGAAATAATTTAGCAATATGGTGAATTAACTTGCCCAGGGAACAGGGTAATTTGATAAGCTGTGCTGTCATGGGGGCATGCTGAGCATATGACTTCCTGATGACTGGGGGTTTTTAATTAATTAAAACTAGTGAGAGAGTGAAGCAGTGGACATTTTCTGTTGACAACAGGAGGGCATTAGATCAGAAGCTCCCAGGGGCCTGTGGCCAACTTCAGAGATTTAGCTGAATAAGGATGACTGAGTCTCTGTGATAAGGCAGGTTAACTAGTTATGTGTGAGGTCCAGCAGCAAGTGCAATCTACTTTAGAGGCTATTTCATAAATGCTACTGGGTTGGAATAAACATGGTTCTGGAGATTTTCAGCCACTTGTGACACTGGCAAAAAAAAAAAAACACTCAGGATTAAATATTTTGAGATTATTAATAGTTGCCAGTGTAGAATATTTCCCAAAGTATAGGCTCAGGACAAATAGCCGTCTGGTTCTCATCCTTAACTGAGCTCAACTCTATACTAAGCCCAACTGTAGTATCTTTCAGGCTAGAACATTTAACAAACGCCCCATGTATTTGTTACGTACGTGAAGTTCGAGAAGTATGTAGACAGAGACTCACATCACTGCAGGTTTTCATTTGTTTAAATTTTGCTCCTTATTTTTACATTGTGCAGAAAATTGTTTACTCAGTTAATGCAGTTTGACTACTGAAGATTCGTATTTTGGACAAAGGCTTATTGCTCCAGATTCTACCAGTTGCCTACTGAACACTATTACTAACCATGTTAATTGGTTATTGGCAGAGGTCACCCCACAAAAGCTGAAAATGCCAAAGATTCATTCTCTACTTTCAGCCTGATCTGGATAAAGGGAACTGAGAGTTCTAGGGAGTTTCTTCTATAATACAAAGTAAAACTCCTTTTTCTTCCTCCTTTGAATATTTTGTGTAAGTTACGGGGCTTGGTGCTTTGGTCCACATCTTATAGACAGCAGATGAATGTTAAGAGAAGCCAGGGGCCTGAGATGAGTGACTCATATCTAGAAATATCTACTCTAGATTTCTTGTTATGTCATATACTAAACTTCTAATGGACATTTTTAATCAGAAATGTGGTATTTGCAACTGAAATCATCTTCGATAATCCAACCTGTACTCAGTTTATTTCAGATCACCATGGAGAGATGTAATTTTCCTGGTCACATTCTGAGTTAAATTTTTTCTCTTATCTCGTGCCACTGTTTCAAATAACAAGTAACACACTCCAAAAGAAAAAAAATGTATTACTTGAATACATTATTCCTATTTCACAGTGCTGATCAGTTACCATGACCGTAGATGTGTAATGCAGTTGAAAATAGAACTGTTTTTAAAACCTGCATAGTAGCAGAAAATGTATAAATTGAACTGTTTTGTAATAAAAGATATAAGTATTCCAGAGACTCTTCTGACTCAACAGTAATTCAAACTTAATTCTGACCCAATACAATTAACGCTTCTGTCTCCATTTATCATTTCCCCTGCCATCTTAACATACACTGGCATATTAAAAATGTCTTTAAAAGAAACTGATAGGCAAACATTAATATGCAGAGATAAATTATAGAAGAGTTTTGTATTAAACTTTATTACAAATATGAGTCTCATAGTTCACATACCTAATTGCATATTAAAACCTGAGGAGCTTTGAAAAAAAAAAATTACCACCCACAGAGATTCAGATTTAATTAGCCTGAGGTAGGACCGGTAGATATATTCTCTAAGTTTCTCCATTTGACTTTAATGAACAGTAAAGGATGAGGATCCTTGTACTGACCCTTCTTCAAGGAAGCTATGAGTAGACTGGTCAGAATGGGTGGATGTATCTCAGAGGAACTTGGGAATGCCCTACTTCTAAGCTAAAGTTTTCAGCCAGGCCTGGGGAGTTGGTTCATAGATTGGACTCAACTGATTCCATCACAGAGGAAAGCAGTGAGGTTGGAGGAGTTCTAGGTTATTTTGATTATTTTTCTCAGAGAAATCTGGAGGTGAGGGGCAGGTGATGAGATGTCATCTTGTTGAAGAAAACTCAATAGTCATCAAAGTACCCATGTTTCATATATATGACTTAACATGGAAAAGATATATAAGTAAAATTTTATCAGCATCAGCAAGAGATCTAAAACTGAAGTAATTAATAATATTGCACAACTTGGGTGCATGCAGGATACCATGTATTTTCTTAATTATAATCCAAAGGGATGTGACACATACAACCCAAATCGAGCAATATCCATGGTGATAATAACAACACATTTATTTAGGTGAAAATTAAACAGATACCAGGCAGGATCTTTTAAAATCATTTGTTATAAAAACATATATATATATATATATATATATATATATATATATAAAGCACTACCAAATAAATACAAAGATTAATAAATTATTATAAAGCAAATGTCCTTGTAACTACCAACCAGGTCAAGAAATAAAATTTTTCCAGCAAGCCTGCCCTTGTGGTTCAACACAATCACAAGAAATTCATCCCCACAAAAGAAACTATTAGTCTCATTTTATGACAACCACTTCTTTGCCTTCTTTTACAGTTTTATCAGTCTAGTGTGCTTCCCTGGACATTAAAGTTTAGTGTTTTCTGTATTGAAAATTTGATATGCCTCTTTTTTTTCAATTTCAGTTTTACTTTCCATTCCTTTCATTTCCTTACAAATTATCTGCTGATGAAACTGAGCCAATTAATGTTAGAATTTCCCATAGACTAGATTTTACAGATTGAAACTCATCATCCAGTTTAACATATTGGTGAGTCCTTTGTATTTCCTCATGATTGGCAGCTGGACCCAAAGACATGATTAGACTGAGATTTTGCTGCTTTGACAATGCTACAAGTGGTGTTATATTCTTTAATCAAGAACACAATGTCTGACTCTCTCTCTTTTCATGAAAGCAGATGTTTATACTCAAAGAAAAGATCTGTTAAGAGTTAACAACTTGATAACATTCTAATATTATCATTTCTGTATAATCTATTAGCTGGGAAACCTCTTTAAAGGATTCCTTGCTTCTTCTCTTCTTAGAGTTCAAATATAGAGATGACATAAATGTCAGGTTTCTCTTTTCTTTGCCAGTTTGTAAAATAAAAATCTTCTTCCATATGCAACCAGTTATTTTATGTTATGGTGACCACATGGGTTTAAACTTTTATGCTGCATCTACTTCAATTATTATTATATTTTTAAAGCTCAGGTTGTGTTGTCTTTGTCCAGTGAGGTTTCTTGAAATTGACTCCTAAGTTTTTTTGATGTGACCCTTGAGGTCCGATGGCTCCCTTGCTCTTGAGTGTACCAGCATGTCCTGAGATTGAATGTTTTCTACTGCTGATTAACAAATTACCACATATTTCAAGTCTTAAAATGTCTGTGTTTGTTATCAAACACTTGTGTAGTTCCAAAGTCCATCACTGTGTTAGTTCTCTGCTCAGAGTCTCACAAGGCTGAAATTAAAATGTTGGAGGAGCTGCGTTATCGGGAGATTCCAGGAAAGAATCTGACTTCAGGCTTATTCAGCTTTTCCAAAGATCTGATTTCTTCAGGCTGTAGGACTGAACTCCCATTTTTTTGCTGGCCTTTGACTGGTGGTCACTCTTTGCTTCTAGAAACCTTCAAATCCTTTTCACTTGATCCTCTCTCCAGATTCAAGCTAGGAATGGCATAACAAATCTGCCTTGGGTTTTGTGGGGTTTTGGTTTGTTTGCTTGCTTGCTTTTTTCCAGCTTTATTGAGGTATTATTGACAAGTGAAAAATATTTAAATTGTACAGTGTGATGACTTGGTATACATATCCCTTGTGTTTTGATTCTCTGATCTCTTATGCAAGCAACAGAAAACTCTGCTTTTGAAGTACTCATGTGATTAGGTCAACTAACCAAGATGCTTTCCATAACTTTTGGACTTTAATTACACCTGCAGATCCTTTCACAGGAATATCTAGATTAGTATTTGGTTGAATAGCCAAGATAAGGAATCTGGGGATATATATATATATACACACACACGTATGTGGGTTCGATCCCTGGATCAGAAAGATCCCCTGGAGAAGGAAATGGCAAGCCACTCCAGTATTCTCGCCTGGAGAATCCCATGGACAGAGGAGCCTGGCAGGCTACACTCAACAAGATAGCAAAGAGTCAGACACTACTGAAGCGACTGAGCATGTACACATATGTGATATATAGTATTAAGGATAACAAGTCTCATGAGTTTATACTGATATATCTAACTCAAATGAGAGACTCTAGGATTTTTACTTAATTTCATCTTACTTATGTCTCTATCCCCATTCTTTTAATCAGAATTCTGGTTCTAAAAGACACATGATGAGAAGAATTAAGAGTTTCCTATAATCACTCACTGCTTTAATATATGTCAGCATGTATGTGGCAGTGTACATATAACCATGCACACAACATGGTACAGCCAAGGCAGTAGCAGTACACAGCCACCAACAAGCTTATTGAAATGCTAATTTTTAAAAATTTAATCGAATATCTTATATATTTTCAGGCCATCAAAAAGTCATATTACGTATATATTTTCAAATCATATATCAATTGCTACGCTCTTTCCTTCTAGTACTTGTTGCATCTTGATGTTACCAGAAACTGTATGTTCAACACTCACCACCAGCTTTTATGTAGATGACTCTCTAGTTCTTTTTACTGAAGACTTTTCTCTAGTAGATTTCTCAGGAGGATTCTTGAAAAAAATATGTCTTGAGTTCTTGCATAATGATAAAAGTTTACTTGTGCCCTTTATAATCAAAAGTCAGTTTTGCTAAGTATTAAGTCCTTTGTCCACTCTTTCTCTTTCCTTTAGTCCTTCTCTTTCCTTTAGTATCTTCTGGCATAAAGAGTTGCAATTGAAAAGTCTGATGACAAGCTAATTTTATTTCCTATATGAGTCACTTGCTCTTTTTTGCAAGAGCAAAATGTTCTTTTGACACCTAAAGTAATTTTTTTATATCCAGTAATTTTATTGACTATGTCTTGGTGTTGATCAGTTAAATTAATATTCTTAAGTATGCAGTGTGTTCTTTCATTAAATAGTTTCAAAAAAAACTTTTTAATTCAGAAATGCTTCCTTGAATTACAGTTTTTAATATTAGCTTGATTTCCTTTACTTTTATTTTTTACCTTTAAGGACTTCTATGTTTCCTAAGTTGGAATATATATATATATATATATATATATATATATATATATACTTACACAAAATACACATGTATATGTGTGTAATATATATACATTTATATGTGTGTATATATACCTACACATATATTATATATATATAGACCTATAGAAGATACATGCATATATATTACTTCTATCTCTTTTAATGTTTTCTTTCTTTCATAAAATAAACTTTTCCATCTCTCCGGAAGCATTATTTCTTGTGTTTGATTATTATTATTTTCCTTATAATTTTAATTTTAATATTTGAATTTTTAAAATTTCTGTCTTCCCTGCATTTTATCATTTCTGACTTTTTGAAATTATATTAAATATTTTTCCTCATATTTTTAAATAATTTTCCTAATATCTTCTAGTTTATTTGTTCTGTTTGTGGGCATGTCTTCTGATGTGTTTTCATTAACTGTAGAAATGTTATCCTGTTTTTTAATTCTATTTTTCCTGTTATAGCTATGTTTAGGATTAGGTATTTATACTTTGTTCTTATTAGTTTTCCTAAACTTTTAAAAGGAGATTTTATTCAAGTTAGCCTTTCTAACTTCACAGTACTCCTTCTTTTCAACTGTTCACATAGTGTTGAAAATATGACAGCTTGCTTTCTCGACTTACCTGATTCTGTTACCCTTCCCTATTTTTTATCCGGACTTTTTCAAACTCAGGTCAGGTGAATTCACAATAGCAAAATAACTCATGTACGTATTCTAAGAACAGGGGTCTTTTTCTGTTTTGTTCAATGTTGTATATACTGCAGTTAGCACCTGTCACATACATACTCAATAAATATCTGTGAAGATAAGAATAAATGAAAGTACACTATTACATGGGCTTCCCAGGTAGCTCAGCTGGTAAAGAATCCATCTGCAATGCAGGAGACCCCGGTTTGATTCTTGCATGGCAACCCACTCCAGTATTCTTGCCTGGAGAAACCCCATGAACAGAGGCACCTGGGCAGGCTACAGTTCATGGGGTCACAAAGAGTCAGACATGACTGAGTGGCTAAGCACAGCACAGCATACTATTGCATAAACTTGCCAATCACATCTGCCTTAGTCTGGCATAACAGTTGAATTGAATTGATATTTAATCATCATCACATAGATAAATTTTTAGTTTCTCATCAGTGATGTAGCAACTTCAACCTATTATTACTTTTGGCATCTTTCAGAGATGGCATTAGATTAGGCAAGTTTGGCTACTTTAGTATTTACTCATTCACAACTGTGATAGGTGCTGGATTGAAGAGTAAAAGTAGAGCCCTTGCCTTTTTTAAGTGTAATGAGAAACACAGGTGATGTGTGTTTTCCTAGAGTGAGTATACTCTCCTTAAGGATGTACATTAAACGTGTGGTCAAACCATTGATTGATTGATTGATGGTGGCAAGAAAGTTATTTCTTTTTTTATGCCGATATCTCAGTGCAGAACTTGATTTTAGATTTCACAGCTGAAGGGAATAAAGAGACACTGAGAGGTGTTCTGGAGGGAAAATCTTGAAGAAAGCCTTGGAGGTAAGAGACAGGGTGCTAAGTTTAAGGGAAACCAAGACTTTGTTTTGGTTTTTAAGTCTCACAGTATGTGTTCTGAATAGATACATTCATTTAGCGTGCTTATGACATTCAGTGTAATTGAAGTTAGTGATTTTGCTGTTGTTGTATTGTTTTTAGTGAAAACAGTTTGGTATTGTCTTAGATTGTTCAGACTGCTATAACAAATTACCATAGAATGAGTGGCTTATAAACAATATAAATTTATTTCTGACAGAGCTGGAGTCCAGAAGTCTGGGATCAGGGTGCCAACACTGCCAGGTTCTGGTGAGTACCCTCCTGGAAGGAAGCTGCTTCTGCCAATTCTTGGGCTCTTTTATGGTGGAGAGCATACCAGAGAAGCAAGTCAGTGGGTGTTTTGGGGTCCATGCTTTGCTGTTCTTTAAAAATTACATGAAATAGAAATCTTAGTACAAAAAGGATTTGTCTGTTGCAAGCCTGTGTAGTTTTTTGCGTTGGTCTGATACTTGTTCTTAGAAGCAGTGGCTTTGGCAGTAGCGTTTAGTGGCCTAGTTGCAATTCCAGATACAATCTTCATGTTTCTTCTCCCCAGGAGCTAGGGCAGTGCCTTCAGTCATCCTGGGAATTATACCTAGGTTTCATTCTTGTGTCTACATTAGCTGATGCATTAAAATATAAGTTGTTTAAAGAAGAAATTGAGTATCCGGGCTTAACATTTTGAATTTTTATAGAAAATTTGAATGCAAGTAGTGAAACTCAGTACAGATTAAACACAGCTGTCCAGATGTCTGAGTTATCAAAAGACTTCATAAGTAAGCAGTTCTTTATAAAAATGAGCTCTTTTGTTCAATTCCTGTAGCAGAGTCCACATTTATTTGTATAGGAAAATTCCATTCCACAAATAGAGTAGGGGTAGAAATTAAGGAACATTTTAATACATGGATCACTTTTTTCTGAGTCTGGAAAAAGTAAGCAGAGTCCAAGTGACTTATGGAAATGACTGGGGTGGATCTACATTAATTTACATTTCTTTCTTGATGTTAAGGTTGGTTTAGCCGTTAAGTTATGCCCAGCTCTTTGAGTCCCCATGGACAACAGCCCACCTGGCTCCTTTGTCCATGGGATTTTCAAGGCAAGAATACTGGAGTGGATTGCCATTTCCTTCTCCATGATGTTAGATCAGATCAGATCAGTTGCTCAGTCATGTCCGACTCTTTGCGACCCCATGAATCGCAGCACGCCAGGCCCCCCTGTCCAACACCAACTCCTGGAGTTCACTCAGACTCATGTCCATCGAGTCAGTGATGCCATCCAGCCATCTCATCCTCTGTCATCCCTTCTCCTCCTGCCCCCAATCCCTCCCAGCATTAGAGCCTTTTCCAATGAGTCAACTCTTTGCATGAGGTGGCCAAAGTACTGGAGTTTCAGCTTTAGCATCATTCCTTCCAAAGAACACCCAGGGCTGATCTCCTTCAGAATGGACTGCTTGGATCTCCTTGCAGTCCAAGGGACTCCAAAGAGTCTTCTCCAACACCACAGTCCAAAAGCATCAATTCTTTGGCGCTCAGCCTTCTTCACAGTCCAACTCTCACATCCATACATGACCACAGGAAAAACCATAGCCTTGACTAGATGGACCTTTGTTGGCAAAGTAATGTCTCTGTTTTTGAATATACTATCTAGGTTGGTCATAACTTTCCTTCCAAGGAGTAAGCGTCTTTTAATTTCATGGCTGCAGTCACCATCTGCAGTGATTTTGGAGCCCAGAAAAATAAAGTCTGACACTGTTTCCACTGTTTCCCCATCTATTTCCCATGAAGTGATGGGACCGGATGCCATGATCTTCGTTTTCTGAATGTTGAACTTGAAGCCAACTTTTTACTCTCCACTTTCACTTTCATCAAGAGGCTTTTGAGTTCCTCTTCACTTTCTGCCATAAGGGTGGTGTCATCTGCATATCTGAGGTTATTGATATTTCTCCCAGCAATCTTGATTCCAGCTTGTGTTTCTTCCAGTCCAGCGTTTCTCATGATGTACTCTGCATATAAGTTACATAAACAGGGTAACAATATACAGCCTTGACGTACTCCTTTTCCTATTTGGAACTAGTCTGTTGTTCCATGTCCAGTTCTAACTGTTGTTTCCTGACCTGCATACAAATTTCTCAAGAGGCAGATCCGGTGGTCTGGTATTCCCATCTCTTTCAGAATTTCCCACAGTTTATTGTGATCCACACAGTCAAAGGCTTTGGCATAGTCAGTAAAGCAGAAATAGATGTTTTTCTGGAACTCTCTTGCTTTTTTGATGATCCAGTGGATGTTGGCAATTTGATCTCTGGTTCCTCTGCTTTTTCTAAAACCAGCTTGAACATCAGGAAGTTCACGGTTCACATATTGCTGAAGCCTAGCTTGGAGAATTTTGAGCATTACTTTACTAGCGTGTGAGATGAGTGCAATTGTGTGGTAGTTTGAGCATTCTTTGGCATTGCCTTTCTTTGGGATTGGAATGAAAACTGACCTTTTCCAGGAGGGCCTAGAGGAGCTATCCCACGATGAAGGTCAGGAAGGGCGGCGGTGAGGAGATACCCCTCGTCCAAGGTAAGGAGCAATGGCTGCGCTTTGCTGGAGCAGCCGTGAAGAGATACCCCACGCCCAAGGTAAGAGAAACCCAAGTAAGACGGTAGATGTTGCAAGAGGGCATCACAGGGCAAACACACTGAAACCATACTCACAGAAAACTAGTCAATCTAATCACACTAGGACCACAGCCTTGTCTAACTCAATGAAACTAAGCCATGCCCCTGGGGCAACCCAAGATGGGCAGGTCATGGTGGAGAGATCTGACAGAATGTGGTCCACTGGAGAAGGGAATGGCAAACCACTTCAGTATTCTTGCCTTGAGAACTCCATGATCAGTATGAAAAGGCAAAATGATAGGATACTGAAAGAGAAACTCCCCAGGTCAGTAGGTGCCCAATATGCTACTGGAGATCAGTGGAGAAATAACTCCAGAAAGAATGAAGGAATGGAGCCAAAGCAAAAAGAATACCCAGCTGTGGATGTGACTGGTGATAGAAGCAAGTCTGATGCTGTAAAGAGCAATATTGCATAGGAACCTGGAATGTCAGGTCCATGAATCAAGGCAAATTGGAAGTGGTCAAACAAGAGATGGCAAGAGTGAATGTCGACATTCTAGGAATCAGCGAACTGAAATGGACTGGAATGGGTGAATTTAACTCAGATGACCATTATATCTACTACTGCGGGCAGGAATCCCTCAGAAGAAATGGAGTGGCCATCGTGGTCAACAAGAGTCCGAAATGCAGTACTTGGATGCAATCTTAAAAATGACAGAATGATCTCTGTTCATTTCCAAGGCAAACCATTCAATATCACAGTAATCCAAGTCTATGCCCCAGCCAGTAGCGCTAAAGAAGCTGAAGTTGAACGGTTCTAGGAAGACCTACAAGACCTTTTAGAACTAACACCCAAAAAAGATGTACTTTTCATTATAGGGGACTGGAATGCAAAAGTAGGAAGTCAAGAAACACCTGGAGTAACAGGCAAATTTGGCCTCCATGATGTTAAGATTACTCAATATTAAATTCTCTTTTAAAAACCTAAATTCTCTTTTAAAAATCTATATTATTCCTGAAGTTTTCTCTGGTGTCTCTTTCAGAGTTTTAGCCTACTTAAGCATCTTTCATAAAAATACATTTCTAAAATCATAATATTTGATTGTTTATTAGAATGCCAGCAGTTTAATTTACTCAGTCATAGATTTATTCTACTTCATTAGAAAATGGGGGAGAAATGGAAAAATTCTCTGGTTATTCCAGCCTTTTTGGTCTACATTTTGAATAATCTGAAGTCTCTCTTCCTCCGTGAGTCTATTTACTAAGCTGAGGGATTTTATTCCTTCTAGTTCTTTGCAGGAGGCCACAGCAAGCTGAATTCTTATATCAGAATTTTAGAAGTTTGTAACTGAGAGAGCAAAATCTAAAACATTGTTTTACATAATGCATATATTCAACAATATTTAGCCAAAAAAAGTTTTTCATCATTTTAAAAGAAGCTGTTTCTGTTCTACAGAATTCAAATATTTTCTGTACCTGTAGAATGTTTTCCAGATAAAAGTGTTAAGTGGAGCAAGGTGCATGATAATAATTAAATTGAAACTTAGTGTTCAAAAGCATATATGTAGGAATTGCCTTTACTCCATAAAGTAATATATATATTTAGTTGAGAATAATTGCGTGCTATTAATTATGTATTGAAAATCTGGAAAGTAATTAATACCTTGCTGATAGAGGAGGGCTTTTGGAAAAGTATCATCAACTTCACTCTTTCCAGCATAAGGTAATTTTCATCGAGTATCTAGAAACTTTTGCCCTTGGAAAATGCTGAATATGTAGGGCCATCATGGAATCTCTGGCTTTCCTTTGCATTGACCTAACGTAATTTTGAGTACAAACAGGATAACCATTTCAAAGAAGTTTCTTAAAATTGACTAATCCAAGAATTTATTGTTTTGTTTTTAGCATGACATTTTCCTAGAAAAATTAGCATAGAAGGATAACACTAAGATACTCATATCTGTTCTCACTGGCTGCTGACTTTATAAAACATCTGTCTTTTTGTGTGAATTATGTATAGCATTAGATTGCAATGTGCAGATGCTCTATTCACTAAAAGAAATTACTTTCTTTGTCACAAGATGGCGCTGCATGCAGTTCTAAATGGGCTATTCTTCCCCCGGAAAGAAGTTTTACAGCATTCAAGAGAAAGCAGCATAGCCCTTGAACACTGGTACTTTGCTTCTGTGGTTCTGAAAAGTAAGATACGATGGCCAGACAGAAGGCAAAAACATTTTTCCAAACTCAAAATTTGTGTCAAAAGAAATAGAATTAAAATTCATTATTGAGAATAATTTTAATGTAGAATAAACCAGAGAAAATATGTAATAATTAAAATAGATTCTGCCCAAATAGATCTTTTATTCACTCCACTTTTGGATAGGACAGCAACAATCAGGACAAAACTGAAAGGAAAAGATGAAAAAAAAAACAAACGAGTATTAAAGTGGCGATTTTGAGTACTGTGTACCTACTTTTAAACAGTATATGGGGGTATTAAAATGGCCAAAAGGAGAATCTCTTCCTCGCATTTCCTTCCTCACTGAAACTAAGTATAGGCTCAGACCTGGCAAGAGAAGCAAGTATCATTACATTATAGATATGCAAAGGTAAGCAATGGACAGAAACACCCATCTCTGGTTTTCACCACAGTCTGAATTTTTGCAGAATGACTATCACTTTTTTGCTTAAGGATCTTCAGTGGCTTTCCATTTTGCTCAAAATGAAGTTCAGGCTCCTGGAGTTACTCATAGTACCAGACTGAACTTTTTTGTTGTTGTTTTGCCAGGGCATAATGTACTTAGGGGCTTCCCTGGTGGCTCAGACGGTAAAGCGTCTGCCTGCAATGTAGGAGACCGGGGTTCGATCCCTGGGTGGGGAAGATCCTCTGGAGGAAATGGCAACCTACTCCAGTACTCTTGCCTGGAAAATTCCATGGACAGAGGAGCCTTGTAGGCTACAGTCCATGGGGTCGCAAAGAGTCCGACAGGACTGAGCGACTTCACTTCACTTCTAATGTACTTAGGCAGATGGAAAAAAATCAATCATGTTATTAAACACACTGTTTATGCACACTGTTTATTGATAAGATAAGCTGACCTTATCTTATCAAGACTTTCTCAATGAAGGAAGGAGTGTATTGATTAACCATTAACCCAAAAGGACCATTTTCCAGCCCTGCTCAGCCACTTCTTCCTCTTTGCTTTTCTGACCCTCTCTCTTGCTTCGTGTGCTCAGTCCATTTCAGCACCTAAAATGAAGGAGTTAAGTAATATTTCACCATTAGGGCCTCATACATACTGCCTGTATTGCTGAAATGCTTCCTCTACATGACTTTTTTCATCCTTCCTGTCACAGTTCTCATCTCACAGTGGTATTCCCAGGCCACTTAGTCTTTAGTAAGTTAACCTATTTCACAGCCTCTTGTTCTGTTCTTCTTCTGTCTCTTATCATACATTGTAACTATATAATACATGATGCATAGGCTTTATGTTTTAAATAGATTTGAGAAAGGCATCCAATGGACCTCTCTAGTGAGCCACATTGCATGTTAGGCTGCCATAGACAATGGGAAGTACTATTCTAAGAAACTTACAGAGTTTTATTTAATTCAGAAATTCCTCAAAACACTTTTTAGCATTAATAGTCCAGGAAGCTATATGAAAAACCTGTTAGAAAACACTATTCAAATCATCCAAGATCTGCATTTTATGGAAGAGGAAACATGTTCATGTTAGTGATTGCCCATGCTATAAATTTAATTAGTAAACGTTCAGGGCTCTTTTTGATAGACACAATCATATTGACAGTGGGTTTATTTCCACAAAGTGATTGATCCACTCTTATCATTACTACCTCTATCTTACTATATCTGGGCTATTTTTACCAATCTTTTTTTCCAGTAACTCTCCCAGACTAAATTTTAGCAGAATATACAAAATACTTATTTGGATACACACGTCGTACTTTTCTCTCCATACCTACCTACAAAGAACCTGTTATTCATTATGGTATTGCATATTTGGCAGGTCTCCATTATAGTAGGGGTCAAACAGAATAACAAAATTTTATTTACATCTCTCTCCCCCCTTCCTAATTTGAACTCTTTCAGGGAAGACCACCGATGTTAGTCATTCTTATATTACAAATTTATTCAGGGCCCCCCAAGCAATAAATACTAGAGAATATAAATATGAAAACAATTTCTATGGATGTTTGAGGTCTAAAGGGGAGATTGAAATAAATACAAGCAGTTATAGTGTGTCTGGCTGTGATGTCTTCTGTGTCAGAGCAAATTTTATTGTGATGGGGGGTTTTGGAATCACTTTCCAAAAGTGATCATATGTAATTTAGATGTAACGGCATTTCAGCATGTGGAGGAAGAGAACAAAGACACAGATAACACTATAGCACAGTTGGCTGTTTTTCCCATTTAGAATGCTTTACCCTGGATAAATGCTGCCTACCTTTTGGATTAGCTCTCAGTTCCACCCTTACAAACCAAACCAGTGCTAAAATGAGATCTCCAATCCCATAGTTTACTTTTGTTTCATAAATCCTAACAATATTAGTCATGAAATAATATAAGATTAGGCCTGATGATAAGGAGATACCTTGTGTTACTTCTGGGACTCAGAAGTGGAATGAGGTTATTCCTAATTTTATGGTAAGAGCTATTGTTATGAGTATAGATGCTGTTGGGTTAAATAATTTTATTATGGTCCATTGGCCTGAGAATATTAAGTTAATGATAATGGCTATTATTAGTAATATTGAAGCTGTTGATTGGGTTAAAAAGTATTTGGTTGATGCTTCTGTGGCTCGTGGGTTATACTTTTTTTATTATAATGGGGATGATAGCAAGTGTATTTATTTCAAATCCAATTCAGATGAGTAGTCAGCAGGAGCTGATTATGACAATGGTAGTTCCTAGTATAATAGTTGATAGAATAATGATAAAGATAATTGGGTTTATTAGTACAAGAAGGATATAAACCAACACTTTTGGGGTATGGGCCTGATAGCTTAATTAACTGACCTTACTACTAGAATTTGGTGTAATTGGGAGCATGAAGAGTTTTGGGTTCTTAGGAGTAGGTTCAATTCCTATAGTTCTAGAAATAAGAGGGCTTAAACCTCTCTTATTTACTCTATCAAAGTAACTCTTTTGTCAGACATATTTCTTATGTTTGTGGGGGGATGCTTGATAGGAGGATGGGTAGTGATACGTGTCACATCATAGGGCTAGTGTTAGGGGTAGGAAATTTTTTCATAGTAGTTGCATTATTTGATCATAACGGAATCAGGGATAGGATGCTTGAATTCATAGGAAAGAGATTGCTAGTAGCAGTGATTTGATGGTAAAGTTGATTGTGTATAGTTCTGGTATGCATGGGTTATGGAATGCTCCTAGGAATAGGATTGTTGTAAAAATATTCATGATAATGATGTTTGCATATTCTGCTATGAAAAATAGGGTGAATGGTCCTGCTGCATATTCTACGTTGAAGCCTGAGACTAGTTCTGACTCTCCCTCAGTGAGGTCACATGGAGCTTGATTTGTTTCTGCTCATGTCGAGATAAATCATATTATCGCTAGGGGTCATGCTGGAAAGATTAGTCCTACTTGTTCTTGTGTGGTGATTAGGGTGGAAAGGGTCAAGGACCCACTTATTAGAAGGACTGATAGTAGAATAATTGCTAGTGTGACTTTGTATGAGATTGTGCTACTGCCTCTTGAGAAACCTGTAGGCAGGTCAGGAAGCAACAGTTAGAACTGGACATGGGACAACAAATTGATTCCAAATAGGAAAAGGAGTATGTCATGGTTGTATATTGTCACCCTGCATATTTAACTTATATGCAGAGTACATCATGAGAAACGCTGAGCTGTAAGAAGCACAAGCTGGAATCAAGATTGCCGGGAGAAATATCAATAACCTCAGATATGCAGATGACACCACGTTTATGGCAGAAAGTGAAGAGGAACTCAAAAGCCTCTTGATGAAAGTGAAAGAGGAGAGTGAAAAAAGTGGCTTAAAGCTCAACATTCAGAAAACGAAGATCATGGCATCCGGTCCCATCACTTCATGGCAAATACATGGGGAAACAGTGGAAATAGTGGCTGACTTTATTTTGGGGGGCTCCAAAATCACTGCAAATTGTGATTGCAGCCATGAAATTAAAAGACATTTACTCCTTGGAAGGAAAGTTATGACCAACCTGCTGCTGCTGCTGCATCGCTTTAGTCGTGTCCAACTCTATGCAACCCCATAGATGGCAGCCCACCAGGCTCCCCCATCCCTGGGATTCTCCAGGCAAGAGCACTGGAGTGGGTTCCCATTTCCTTCTCCAATGCATGAGAGTGAAAAGTGAAAGTGAAGTCATTCAGTCGTGTCCGACTCTAGCGACCCCATGGACTGCAGCCAACCAGGCTCCTCCATCCATGGGATTTTCCAGGCAAGAGTACTAGACAGCATATTAAAAAGCAGAGACATTACTTTGTCAACTAAGGTCTGTCTAGTCAAGGCTATGGTTTTTCCAGTGGTCATGTATGGAGGTGAGAGTTGGACTAGAAAGAAAGCTGAGTGCAGAAGAATTGATGCTTTTGAACTGTGGTGTTGGAGAAGACTCTTTGGAGTCCCTTGGACTGCAAGGAGATCCAATCAGTCCATCCTAAAGAGATCAGTCCTGGGTGTTCATTGGAAGGATTGATGTTGTAGCTGAAACTCCAATACTTTGGCCACCTGATGCGAAGAACTGACTCATTTGAAAAGACCCTGATGCTGGGAAAGATTGAGGGGAGGAGGAGAAGGGGACAACAGAGGGTGAGATGGTTGGATGGCATCACCGACTCGATGAACATGGGTTTGCGTGGACTCTGGGAGTTGGTGATGGACAGGGAGGCCTGGCGTGCTGCATTTCATGGGGTTGCAAAGAGTCGGACACAACTGAGCTACTGAACTGAACTGAACTGATGGATATTTCTTCCTAAAACGTAATCATCACCAGAGATGTCCACACTATATTTTCACTGGTGTACCTCTCAGCTTCCCAGGTGGTGCAGTGGTGAAGAATCCACTTGTCAATGCAGGAGATGCAAGAGACACTTGGTAGAACATGTGAAAAACACAAGTAGGTGAATTGCTTACTACGAGTTTTAGGAAGTGATAAGAGATTTAAAAATGGGGAAGAAAGTAGATTTTAAATTTATGCTGAAGCATTGAAATTTTATTCTATTGCTTATAGCAAGTCATTGAAGGTGTTTGAGGAAAAGAGTAAATTGACCAAGTGTTACAATTGAGACTTTGTATTAATTTTCTGACTCCCTAATGAACCATTCCACAGTAAAATCCATGAACTTGACAGAATATGCTATATAGAGAGATAAATAGACTGTACGTGTATGTATCAGTATACACATTCTCATAGTGACAGTCAAGCTTAAAGATATATTCTGTTAACAATATAGTTGTAAAATATAGTTATTAAGATAGTCATTAACAAGTCTCTTTAAATCTGAGACATTTTAAAGATGATCTTTATTTTTAAGATTGCTTACCCTAGAGAACGCTAGAAATCTAGGTCTCATTAATTCTCACATAGTCTAGACTAACCTGCATTATTAGGTTAGTGGTTGATTATTTGCAAGTGTTTAAAAACAGCCTTGCTACTGCTGCTGCTAAGTTGCTTCAGTCGAGTCCGACTCTGTGTGACCCCAGAGACAGCAACCCACCAGGCTCCCCCGTCCCTGGGATTCTCCAGGCAAGAACACTGGAATGGGTTGCCATTTCCTTCTCCAATGCATGAAAGTGAAAAGTGAAAGTGAAGTTGCTTAGCTGTGTCCGACTCCTAGTGACCCCATGGACTGCAGCCCACCAGGCCCCTCCATCCATGGGATTTTCCAGGCAAGAGTACTGGAGTGGGTTCCCATTGCCTTCTCCAAAAACAGCCTTAGAAGGTAATAAATAATAAAAACTATTTAATGTCCTAGAGCTATGTGGTCTGATGTGATAACCCCTAGCAAGATGTGCCCATTTAAATGAAAATTAATTAAAACTAAATAGAACAATTCCTCACTTATAACACATTTCAGGTGCTTCTTTGATCCCTGCCAAACAGTGTTCAAGTTTTGAACAGTGTTCAAGCCTACAGGGCAGTAGTTAAAACACAAATACACAACTTGATCATGCTAGCTTCCATTTTCCAGTACCATAAGTTTTTCAGAATCCTTTGTTCTAGGAAGTCCTGCCTGACTCTGAAAGTGAGCTGTTGAGGTAGGGTGTACATGAATCATAATTGCTGGGATGAAGGAAAAGGGAGAGAGCAACTTATAAGACTCACCAACTTCACACTGGTAGCAGCACCAAGGCTTAAATTGAATTTTGACTCAACTATGGACTTGTTTCCTGGGTGAGAGATTAAAAAAGAAACAAACAAACAAACCACAAAACCTCTTGGTCATAGATTCTGAGAAAACTCCATTCTAAGAGAAAGCCAAATGAAATAAGGAAAATGTGAGATAAACTTTCATCCTTACTGAAATCATCCCTTATGTGATTCTATGTGAGAATGTCTCAGCCACACACTGTAAAGCCACATGACAGGAAAAGATGGTAGGGGAAATATATTCATTTTAATCAACTGGAGGAAATGCAGCTAGGAGAGTGATTGTCAGCAATAATGTGGAGTGAAGAGCTCCAAATCCCCTGAGTCATCCCATGTAGGGCTGTTGATCTGATTGGCCGTGAGGAGTGGCTATTTTATAGTGAGAGCAGCTTCCTAGCAACGTCCTTAGCGCCTAGCATCTCCCAGTCCCTCAGGCATCCAAGCAGCACTGCCGGTTCATTGTTCTTTCTCCTACTTTTGTTTATATAAAGCAAATGAGGGGAAATAAAATGAGAAGGATATAGTAGCAGCTCTAGTTATGAGAATGTTCTTCGTAGTGAAGATTAACAGGAGAAATTTGTTTAACAGATAAAACAGATTGTAAAACCTTTGGCTTAAAATCCAAAGCTGTAAATCACATAAAATCCAAGCACGGAGTACCATGTGCTACTCATAAAATTTCAGTTTGTTAGTGTGCGTTGTTCTTGGTCACACAGAAAAGCACAAAGCTACAGAACCATTTCCGTAGGAGACTTCTTGCGCAACATCCATCTTCACTTTACATGTGGCCTGTAAAAGTTTTGGTTGAGGTCTTCAGGATGTGCATTTGGGGATGCTAAGGACAGATCTGAGTCATGATACTAAAAGGAAAATCACTTGCTGCTTATTAAGTTTGGTAAAGCAGAATAAATTTTAATAAAATTGGATAAGATTGCTACGTGCTTTATAAGTGAATATAAATGTTTGTTGAATGAATAAACTTTTCTGGAGGATGTGTTCTCGCTTTTGACTTAACTCTTGCATATTCATTATTTACATTTATTTTAATTGAAGGATAATTGCTTTACAGAATTTTGTGGTTTTCTGTCATACATCAGCAAGTATCAGCCATAGGTACACCCATGTCCCTCCCTCCCAGACCGCCTCCCATCTCCCTCCTCACCCCTTTTTAGCCTGTCAGAGAGTCACACAGCAAATTCCCATTGGCTATCTGTTTTATACATGGTATTGTAAATTTCTGCATTACTCTCTCCATACATCTCCTCTTCCCCCTACTCTCCTCCCACCTTGTCCATAGGTCTTTTTCCCTATGTCTGTTTCTCCATTGCTGCCCAGCACCATCTCTTCAGACTCCATATATATGTGTCAGTATACAATATTAACATTTCTCTTTTTGAATTATTTCAATCTGTATAATGGGCTCTAGTTTCGTCCACCTCATTAGGAGATTTAAATGTGTTCCTTTTTATGACTGAGTAGTATTTATTTATTATTAATCACAACAGAAAAAAAGGCTTAATATAATAATACAATCCATTTGATTATAAACTGTTACTCATCTTTCTCTCCCTCCTTCTCTCACCCCTCTTCTTTCCCTCTCTTCTCTTGTCCTCCTTTCTAAAGTCCTGATCACGGCAATTGCATTATTTGTACTATTGACTATTTGTACTATTGTACTGGTTCCAAATAGGGAAAGAAGTACATCAAGGCTGTATATCGTCACCCTGCTTATTTAACTTATATGCAGAGTACATCATGAGAAATACTGGGCTGGAAGGAGCACAAGCTGGACTCAAGATTGCTTGGAGAAATTTCAATAACCTCAGACATGAAGATGACATCACCCTAACGGCAGAAAGCAAAGAACTAAAGAGCCTCTTGATGAAAGTGAAAGAGGAGAATGAAAAAGCTGGCTTAAAACTCAGCATTCAGAAAACTAAGATCATGGCATCAGGTCCCATCACTTCATGGCGAATAGATGGAGAAACAGTGGAAACAGTGACAGACTATATTTTTTTGGGCTCCAGAATTATTGCAGATGGTGACTGCAGCCATAAAATTAAAAGAAGCTTGCTCCTTGGAAGATAATCTATGACCAACCTAGAGAGCATATTAAAAAGCAGAGACATTACTTTGCCAACAAAGGTCCATCTAGTCAAAGCTATGGTTTTTCCAGTAGTCATGTATGGGTGTGAGATTTGGACTATAAAGAAAGCTGAGTGTCGAAGAATTGATGTTTTTGAACTGTGATGTTGGAGAAGACTCCTGAGAGCCCCTTGGACTGCAAGGAGATCCAGCCAGTCCATCCTAAAGGAAATCAGTCCTGAATATTCATTGGAAGAACTGATGCTGAAGCTGAAACTCCAATACTTTGGCCACCTGATGGGAAGAACTGACTCATTCCAAAAGATCCTGATGCTGAGAAAGATTGAAGGCAGGAGGAGAACGGGATAAAAGAGGATGAAATGGTTGGATGGCATCACCAACTCGATGGACATGAGTTTGAGTTATCTCCCGGAGTTGGTGATGGACAGGGAGGCCTAGCATGCTACAGTCCATGGGGTCACAAAGAGTCAGACACTACGAGCAACTGAATTGAACTGTACTATTGACATGGTCAAGAACTAGTTGACTATTTTAACTCAGAAAATTTGTACTTTAACATATATCAGGAGAGAATACTTTTCTGGAGAAAAAATTGGAAAATTAATTTTTCAGTTGCCGGTATACTCCCTAGTTCTATAATCTGTTTGCAGACAGGAGGAAGATTACTTTTGCTATATGTATTAACAGAGTACTCATCTTTCCTCTTATTAGCCATCCTTATATTTATACATGATTACTCGTGCCTGTCAGTAAGGCGACCATATAACTTGTCTTCCAAGCCAGAAAATGTTTAAAAGTGAAAGGACAGTATTAATAATTCATAACGTGGATGAAAGTATATACAGGAATAGTATCAGGCAAACTGTGATATATGTTTGCCCTACTCCTTGCCATGTAAGGTCATCGTCATCCAAAGCCTAGCACCTATATACTTGCTGACAAATGTAGACTATAATTGCTTGGTAATAAATACCATAGAGTACAAATGATACTTTTTTGCCTGCATTTGCAAAGAGTCTTTCTTGGTTACCTCTTGGTAAAATGCATGATGTTATTTATTTATAAAATCTGAGGGATGAGCTAGTTAGAAAGCAAATTTCCTTTAATAAATCTCAATAATCTTTGGCAGTGGTTTCTAGTTTGAGATTGTGGGGCTCTCTTCCTCAATGGCTGTGGCCAATCCCAAACCGATATCACTTTTTGGTTTTACATCCCAAGTCTAGAAAACTTTAAGCATGGTCCTAGATGTTTATTTCAAATATTCAACTTTCTCTCTGCTCAGCAGTACTTGAGCTATGTTATTACATGGCTGTCTTTGTGACTCATGCTTTATATTCTCACTGACTAGCAGAGCATAAATGTTACTATTTGGTGATTTTTTTTTTTTCTGATTCCATCTACAGTATCCCTGAACTAGTTTGTAATTATAGAATGAGTTTCATAACTGCGTTTCAAATGAGTTTCAAATAGCACTTTGAGACTAGAAAGTCATCAGGCTTAATAGGAAGGTAACATAATCTGACAGGGCATAAATTAAGAAATATTATAGAGGTATCTTCATTATAATATAGACATATATTTGAAATAAGATAAAAAACTGAAGGCATTGGAACACCAGCTTTGAGAGAAAACTAGGGAAGAAGACTACATATATAGATATAGATATATAGATGTAAATATAGATATGGACTCAGAAACCTGATATATAATCAGCTTTGTTTACAAACAGCTTTGTTTGTCAGCAGGTATATAGGTGGTGGGCTTTGGATGGTGATGACCTTACGTGACAAGGAGTAGGGCAAACATATGTCACAGTTTGTATATGTGTATATATATATACACACATATATATATGTGTATATATATATTCTTTCATCCATGTTATTAATTATTTGTGGTGTAAATGTCCTTTTCCAGGAAAATTATACAGAGAAATTCAAGAGAATTCTGAATAAATGAATACAAGCCATAGACCAAGTTTAATTTTCAGCTTTCTGTCTACCACCCCCTTCTTCTCCCCCGCCCCTCATTTATATCAGTGAGGATACTTCCAACCGATAGAAATAAAAAACACGAACCAAACTTACTGATACATTAAGGGGGATTTTCTGTTGTTGTTGTTATATACCTAAAAGTTCCAAAGCAAGTGTGATGAGCAGGCATGGTTCAAATAGGGCCATAGGATCAGCTTGCTGTGGTTCTCTTGAGATGTGCACCTCCGTGTGCCATCTTCAACCGCAGCGGTATTTTTCATGGCAGTAACATGGCCAATGTTTAGATGAAGGTAAACATTCATTATATGGTTTTCCTGGCCACAGCCTCAAGTTCTTTACTGATTACTTGTGCTTCGGTAACCAAGACCATTTTTTTTCAGTAAGTGAAATTTTCCTCGAGTCAAGGGTGAATTCAGTCTTACCTCCAACTGCGTGGCGCCACACCATTAGGCAAATGTGGTGTAGGTGACAAGAGAGTGTCAATGTCACTTCCCCAAAGGGAGCCTGGCTCCTAATGAGGGGTGGCGAATGGAGGAACAGGCAGGCATGCGATAAATACATATTTATTTCCACCAGATGTGCCTCTTTCGCACCTTGTCATCTGTCTTCTACCCGTGGACTTCTGTGTTCTTGTGTTCTTTTCACCTCAAGACAGTTTCTTATCTTAAAGATCTTACTTCAGTGGTGTGTGAATATATATCTTTCAAGAGGGGATTTATATGGTAGACCAGCCTCCTATTAATATTTGCTTTCTTTATATCATAGACATTAGAGATCTTTTTCTGTTCAGCCCCCAACATTCGATCTGGCCTATTTTAGCATTGTACTGTTTTCTCTCCTGCCAATTGATTTTTTTCCCATTTATTCTGCAAGTGGATTGAATCCCATTCTTTTCCATACTCTACTTAAAAGTGAAATATAGTTACTTAAAAAAATAAAATAAAATGCAAGCAACAAATCCAAACATATTTTCTAAAGTAACATTAGTAGGTTTAAAACTTATAGTCATGTTTTATTCCAACCAGATTAAAAGATGATGGAGGTAAAAATAGAATATCTTAGGTAATTACAAAAAAATACCACTAAAATACCCCAGCGTCTTTACTTAGAGTGATGTCGGAAGTCAGATATCATCAGTGACAGATAAACAGACAAAAATATGGTGCATCCATAAAAATAAATCTTGTGCAGTTATAAATAGAAAGGAACTCTATACTGATACAGAAAGATGTCCACAAAGTTTTAAAGAAACTTAAAAATTCACAGAATAGCAAGTATCTTATGTGTGTTTTCCTTTTTGTATAAAAATGAGAAAGATAATTTATTTACTTGAGTATGTGTGTGTATATATATATACACAGCAGCCTAGGGAAGGATACATAAGAAACCAGGAACAGGAGTTCCCTATGTTGAGTGACAGAGAAACTATTCAATTAACGGACATTTTATGAAATTCAATTTTAAATTTTAATGTCAGTTTACAAAGTATCATATAAGTCTTTATGCCATGACAATGCAAAGATGTAATAAACTTGGGAAAGATGTCAGACTCGAAATAGTAGCCTGATTTTGCCAACTATAGCATAATTAATATAATGTGGCCTGATTTTTTAGATGTTTCAAAATCTTGAATTGCTTTCTATTTCTGAAGATCAATCTTATCTTACAAATCTCTAGAACAAGATGTTGAAGGAAACTATTATTCTTTTTCACAGTCACCCTACTGAATATTTATTTCTATTCAGATTTCCTTTATTCTTCTCTTTGCTTTACTGAATGGAAATTGCATGAGTTAGGGGTATTTGTCCATTTCATTTACTGCCGTATCACAGCATATAAAACAGTGGTTGTTATTAATATATAGTAATCAAATCATAAATATTCCTTAAGTAAGTAAGAATATTTTTAATGTATCTCTGATTCTATGAAGGTAATCAGTCACTCATAATTTCAGAAAATTTTCTTTTGTGCCATTTTCAAAAGGTTCCTTATTAGTTCTTTTTATATTTAATAACTTTTTGTAAGCAAAAGTTTATTTATTTATTGCATTTATGAATAACTGTTGTAGCCTTTATTGAAGAAACAGTTAAGAAATCAAATCCAGAAAGACACAAACTAGAATTTGGGCAGTGTTCATATTGATAGTGTGATTTACTGAGTAATCTATAGATTGTTCTCCCCCAAATAAGCCCTTATTATCATGACAGTAACCGAGTTGTTATGGATTATAGAACATGGTTTAAGAACATCACTGATGAAAAAGGGACTATAAAAATATAACTGCTTGGAAACATAAGCTTACCCAATATTTTGAGAACTCTAAATAAGGAAAATACATAAAATATCTGCTCTGTCCACATGCTTTAGATTGTTTGAAAATGCACTGAGCTAACTAATGAATCTAATTTTCTCTTGTAAACAAAGACTGTCTTATAATAATATTCTTCTATTACTGGCTATCTGTTTATCTCTTCAGGATCTTACAGTGATATTCCAAGTCTTGTTTTATAGACTCCCTAAAGGGTCATAATCAGTTATGAACATCTTTAGTAATTACTATGCAGAAGAAAATTTTCCTGGGTTTTGGATGGAAAACTTACAAACCATGCATTTCTGCAATTGGCAATTTGTAGCATCTGCTCAAACTCAAGCCACATGGATTGATGCTGACAAAACAGACACGAATCATGATACCATGCTACATTGAATAGAAAATGTGACATTTATTTATGGCAAATGTCTTTGACAACCCATTTAAATTTGGCAATATTTTTTCATTGGTGTATCTCAAGACCCCTCTGACATCTATAAATGATGCAGGAAGAAATTCATTTGATCTCACCTAAATTGTTAACCATATTAATTTTATTAATGACTTGGAAAAAAAATCTGAGCTACTAAACACTTCTTTAATTCCTTTTTTTGAGAGCCTATCACAAGTTGTATTGTATCTTGTATGTTATGGTAAGCTTCAAAGCTGCAATATGAGGCCTATTTAAATATTTCAAACCATGGACTTCAAAAAAGCTAACAGGAAAATAGAGGGGATGAATGTACAGTTAACAAAAAATACTCTAACCATATGAAAAGCTATTCACCATCACTCATAAAGAAGAGCAAATAAAATTATCTATGAGCTATTTTTGAGCAGTGAACTGGCAAAAGATGAAATATTTAGTGATATAAAATAATGCTAAAGATGCTGGGAAGAGTAATATTTATCCACTGTACACAAAGATTCTGTAGGGCAAAAGCTTTTATTGCAGATTTTATTGTAATAATAAGAGACTATTAATAATTAAAACAATCATCAGTAGGACACTAAATGTATAATACATTCATCCACTGGAATACTTTGCAGCTATTAAGAAGAGTAAGAGATTTACATGTGATGATATGAAAACATCCCCAATGTTTCTCATAAAATGAAAAATTCAAAATGAAGAATTATAAGTACAGTAACCTCTGGACAGAGGAGCCTGGTGGGCTATAGTCCATAGGGTCGCAACGAGTCAAACACGACTGAAGCAACTTGGCATGAACACACATACACACATACTCTTAAATAACTATCAAATATTTCTGAAAGAATATATAACACAGTGGTTTTCCCAAGGGAATGCATTGAAGCACTGTGATACAAAGGAGAATTTTTTCATATTATTTTTTCATGCTGTTAAAAGTTTAAGCCAGGTGTGCATAATATCTTATTTTCTTCATAAGCAATTCATATTGTTTAAAAGTATAAAATCAGTGTTTTGTGAAGTTTATTACCTATTTCATAGCACACATAAGCCTAGCATCCTTTTTGATTCATCTCTCTGATTCATGGAAAATGAGTTGATATCAAAAAAGTCTTAGTTGTTAGCTTGTTTACAGGGTGTTCTTTAAGTGATGGGGTGGGTTGTTAGTGTTACAGCTTCTCTTTGTTTCAAAGGAAGTCAAAAGGCAAGATGCCTTGTGTGAATGTACAGGCAGGCTCCCTGCCGAACCATCTGGGGCAGGGTGCACAGTCTAATTTAGGAAGACAAGTAACCAGTGTATTGAGCTGCATATCCAATCCCACATTTTCTGATCGGATTCATTGTTAAAAATGAAAATGTTCATTTGAGTTCCAGTGGAATGGCCGTTATACTTACTTTTTTTTCTTTTCTTTCTTTCTTTTTTAACTTAAAAGGGAAATGTATTCCTTTTTGTTGCCCATTCAGAAAAATTCCAACTTTTTTTTAACATGATGTATTCACAGTTTGGTGATCAATTTGAAGTCGACCCCTTTGTCCTCCATCATTGGCTCAGATAACCTCAAAGACGTTTTTGCTTTTGGCAATAAAAACTGCTAACCTAAACTGTTGTTTTTCTAATTTTGAGAATCAACAGTATTTGAGGAATCTTGTTTCCTTTTCAGTATTATGTTATTCTTAGTATCATGTTTCATGACATATAATTACATATAGATATTATGCAAAACAGATATTACATTATATTGTATTTAGTATTGTAGAGCAAAATCTGAAGGCTAGGCATATACTTCAGACTTAGTAATGGGAAAAGTGCCTCTGATGCATTGCTGCTGGGCCACTTTTAGAGAGACAATACTGTTTTTATCTCCACTTTAATTTTTACTACTTCCTTCTTCCTGTTTTCTTTGACTTTGATTTTCTCCTTTTTTTTTTCTACTTCCATAATGCAGTTATTGATTTGAAATCTTTCTTTTCTAAAATAGACATTACTGCTGTAAGTTTCCCTCCGACCACTGCTTTTGCTGCATCTCATAAGTTTTGCCATGCCGTGTTTTCTAATTCCTTATGATTACTTCTTTGATACATTAGTTGACTGATCTACTTGATTTTTTTATGTTTGAATTTTCCAGATTTCCTTCTATTATTGATTTTTCATTTCATGTGATTGGAGAAGATGTTTGAATGATTTGAATTTTTTAAAAACTGTATTGAGATTTTTTGTGACCTGGCATTTGGTCTATCCTATTCCATGTGCAGTTTGATGCAATCAGTCAGTAGTTAAACTGAGCTGGAGCTGTATTACTGCTATAGTTAATTTAATTTTACCTCCTGTTTCAAAATCCATTAAAAGCTATGTATCCTGTGTCTGTTGGAGAACACTTTCTCCAGTAGGAAACTGAAGAATTGGACAAACCTGAGGTCTGTCTATTCTTAACCAAGACCTTACACTCTGTTGTACCCAAATTACTTCAAATTCTGCAATAGTCCCATCCAAGAGAATTAAAATAAGTGTGAAGAGATCTAGCTCTTCAGCTAGGGCTCTTACTCAGGCAAATCCTTTACAGTGGCCATGTGGCTGTTCCTCTGGATTCTCTTTAATCAAGCAGATTTCCTCTGCCTCAGCAGGTGCAATCCTCTACTCACTTGGACACAGTGACACAGTAATCACAGATCTTTACTAGCCCCAGTAGGACTTACCTATCACTAAGATTTAGTTTCTTTGGGTTTCTTTGTGCCCATGAACAGAGGAGCCTGGCAGGCTACAATCCACGGGGTTGCAAAGAGTCAGATATGACTGAGTGACTGACACTTCCACTTTTTGTGCTTATTACTCTTTGGTGCTTTTAATAAACACATGATTTCTTGTTTGTTTACATGTGTATTTTTGGTTGTTCTGGCTGAAAGATATTTTGTTTAGACTGCTGCTGCTGCTAAGTCGCTTCAGTCGTGTCCAACTCTGTGCAACCCCATAGACGGCAGCCCACCAGGCTCCCCCATCCCTGGGATTCTCCAGGCAAGAACACTGGAGTGGGTTGTCATTTCCTTCTCCATTGTTTAGACTATGTCATCTCATTTGGAAGCAGAACTTTTCAAAGATTGCCTATAGAATGCTTAATTTATTACTGCATTAATGTATTGTTGGAAATAAATTGAAAAATGCCAAAAAAAATCTAAGGATATCATCTTCATTTTGTCAGGTGAGTGTATGTTCCTCGGTTCTGTCTCGTCACAACAAAGATTTGGAGCAACAGACATTAAAGCCCTTGGCGTGTCACAACTCTCGGGTCTTGGACAAACCATGTTATAGCTCTTAGACAAATCAGTGTTACAGCTCTATTTTATTTATAAGATGCAGGAGAATCCATCCTCGAAGCATGAGGGCATGCCAACCCAAAGATGCAAAGAGATGAGAGTGGAGGAGCGCGCCAGTGTGTGGGAGGGAGAGACAGAGCGCTTTGGCTCCTCTTTTTATATGTTTTCTCCTCCTCCTGGGCCTGCCCTATGTAAATTGGGCTAGCCCCGAGTGCTGTTTGTTCTACCTGAAGCCCTCACTCCAGTCCTCGGACCTTCCTTTGACCTTCCTTGGTTGTATTTTCGCGGGCTTTTCCCTTCCTTGTCTTTTAGCCACCGCCGTTTTGGACTCCTGTTTCCTATTCTAACTACCTAACAATTTTATCAAATTCTGTTGAAGTACACAGACATTAAAAATATATAAGACTTTCTAGTGGCATTTTAACTCTGCGTTTCTGTTTTTGAAAGAGAAAATTACTAGGACACTATCAAAGACAAAACACTGTGAACATGATATTACCATGTGCTAACCTTTAGATCACTAAAGTTATTTTTATTATTTAATATAAAACTTACATAACATAAAGCTTATACTACCTTTGTTTTAGTTTAAGAAGTCACTGAATTTGAGAATTATGTAACTCCAGCATTCTGAAATCTACACATTTATTTTAGAGGCCATTTTCTTTTCCTGCTTTTACTTTCAAAATTTACTACTTATCTAGCTTGGCAAAGACATTTCTTTTTTTTCCCTCCCTTTTGTTCTTTTTAAATTGCTTCTTCATGAATCATTCAAATTCATTCTCTACATGAAAACAGCAGAAAATTTGTTTTGAACAGAATGGCTCAACCTTACCAACAAAATGTGTATTTAGTCCTTACTAAATTTCAAGAAAATTTTACCAACCTCAATTCAAACCATTTCCTGCTCAGTCAGCTTCCTTGTTGAACAATTTTCTTAGTTCTGTTAAGCATTCAGTCAGATCCTTTTCAGCTAATATAATTCAAACCTGGGATAGGAGGAAAAAAATCTCTTTTACAATTTAATGACTGTTGAATTTTCTCTCTGACTAAATTGATGATTCCTCCATCTGTGCCACCTGATAGACTCTTTCTTTACTTTCTGTAAGTTCATATTTGAAGATATTGGTCCCCTTCCTCTATCAGTGAACCTCAGTCACACCCATCACAAAATATCAAAAGGCCCTAATAACTGATGAACTGCAAAGGGAATGTTTAAGGAACTTTAAAAGATGTTCTTTAAACATCTTCCTTAACCCCTGATAGAAATAGCTATAGTTTATTCAGCTGTGTGTATTTCCTTTTAATCTTCACAATAACCCTATGATGTAGGTACTATTATATCCCTATATTATAAATATGTAAACTGAGGGTCGAAGAAATAAGAAGAATTAAGAAAACTGCCCTTAATAGTACATGTAGCTGATATTTGGTGGCACCAAAATTCAGGAGCAGTCTGACTCCAAAGCTTGTTCTCTTGCTCACTGTATAATGCTCCTACTTCACACTTACCCATGTGCTATCTAAAATCCACTAAGTATATCAAAGAATACTGGCAACAGATGCACTGTCAATAGGTAAACAAAAAAGTTCTTTCCCTTGTTATTGCATTTATATAATAGTTCAGTTCAGTTCAGTTCAGTTGCTCCGTCATGTCCGACTTTCTGCGAGCCCATGAATCACAGCAGGCCAGGCCTCCCTGTTCATCACCATCTCCTGGAGTTTACCCAAACTCATGTCCATCGAATCGGTGATGCCATCCAGCCATCTCATCCTCTGTCGTCCCCTTCTCCTCCTGCCCCCAATCCCTCCCAGCATCAGAGTCTTTTCCAGTCAGTCAACTCTTCGCATGTGGTGGCCAAAGTATTGGAGTTTCAGCTCCAGCATCAGTCCTACCAATGAACACCCAAGACTGGTCTCCTTTAGGATGGACTGGTTGGATCTCCTCGCAGTCCAAGGGACTCTCAAGAGTCTTTTCCAACACCACAGTTCAAAAGCATCAATTCTTCGGCGTTCACTTTTCTTCACAGTCCAACTCTCACATCCATACATGACTACTGTAAAAATCATAGCCTTGACTAGACGGATCTTTGTTGGCAAAGTAATGTCTGTGCTTTTGAATATGCTATCTAGGTTGGTCATAACTTTTCTTCCAAGGAGTAAGCGTCTTTTAATTTCATGGCTGTAATCACCATCGGCAGTGATTTTCTGCTTATTCTAGTCAGCAGCAAATAAAAAGGCTGCCAAATTTTAAATGACATACTTTTTTGTTAAAAAATTACTTTTCCAGGCAGCTTGTTATATGTCCTTGATTCTGGATTTCATCATCTGTGCATTCACAACAGAAAGAGATTGTTGAATAGATCAAACTTAAGCCAGAAGCAATAGCTTTATATAGGCAGCTGATTGTTGACAGTAAATAACAAATTACTAAAAACTGGTGGATGTTTCCTGATATTTTTAAAAATATTTTAAAAATTGTTTAGCTCTATGTCTTCATCTCTACTCCCATGAGGGATTCTTAGTCACAGTGGTTTGGGAATTGTGTTTATTCTAATGGGGATGGTCTTTTATCTCCTTAGGAATGTCATGTTAGGGGAGATCTCTGGCTAACTTAAGCACAGAGAAATTTATTGGAAGAGGTCTAAGGGAACAGACTCAAGATGGCCAGGAATTCAAGGAATCCTAGAAGGAAAGAGGCAGGACATTCTTATTGCTGCTGCCACCAGGCTCACTATAATGAATCGTCTCAAGCATTCATTCCATCTCTATATTACCAGTTCAACATTTAGAGTCTCGGGAGAGAACATGTGGTTGTCAGACCTTAGTCTTGGGCCTGCTGCTGCTGCTAAGTCACGTCAGTCGTGTCCAACTCTGTGCGACCCCATAGACGACAGCCCACCAGTCTCCCCATCTCTGGAATTCTCCAGGCAAGAACACTGGAGTGGGTTGCCATTTCCTTCTCCAATACATGAAAGTGAAAAGTGAAAGCGAAGTCGCTCAGTCGTGTCCAACCCTCCGCGACCCCATGGACTGCAGCCCACCAGATCTGACTTCTATAAGGAGGACCAAGTACATGGAATCTTCCTCATGTCAAGAATAGACAAACCAGAGAAGTTTTCCCAAAGACATACAGGGTCACTGGACAAACAAATAACTGCACAAGCTGCCTGGAAAAAAGAGAAAATCTGTTATACTTTAGTACATCACAATTGTCCCTAATACTCTAGTTTCTGGTGGTCATCTACTTCCATGAAGGCAGGCAATAGCATTACATTCTTCCCAGTGCCTAAAACTTGGCAGAAGTAGCGTGTTTAGGGCTTAGTGTTGAGCCTTCTGAGATCCTGTCACCACCCAGAGACCTTGCAAGGGAATTGGGTCAAACTGAAACTCCAATACTTTGGCCACCTCATGCGAAGAGTTGACTCATTGGAAAAGACCCTGATGCTGGGAGGGATTGGGGGCAGGAGGAGAAGGGTACGACAGGATGAGATGGCTGGATGGCATCACTGACTCAATGGACGTGAGTCTGAGTGAACTCCGGGAATTGGTGATGGACGGGGAGGCCTGGCGTGCTGCGATTCACGGGGTCGCAAAGAGTCGGACACGACTGAGCGACTGAACTGAACTGACTGAATCTCTGCTACTTTCCAAGTGTGGGAAATGCACTTCCTCTCTCTCTCCATGACACCCACCTTAACCCAAAAAAAAGGCACTTCAGTTTCATCCCTTCCCTTTTAGATTAACTAGTGCTGCAATTCTCAAACTTTTTTCTCTTGACTTCCCTAAAAGTCATTGAGGATGTCAAAAAAAACCTTGTGTGGGTTCTATCCTATTGATACCCTATGTGTATGTTAGTAGGTCAGTTGTGTCCAACTCTCTGTGACCCCGTGGACTATGTCCTGCCAGGCTCCTCTGTTCGTGGAATTTTCCAGGAAGGAATTTTCCAGAAGGAAATGGTGACCATTTCCTTCTCCAGGGAATCTTCCTAACCCAGGAATCAAACCCAGCTCTCCTGCATTGAAGAGAATCTGCATTAAAGAATCTCCAGCAGATTCTTTACCATCTGGGCTACCAGTGAACTGAGGAAATTTTAGAGCATAACAGTAGGCAAGCACACATTCTAGTAGGTGTTAACATGATATCACCTGCCACATAAGTAGTAATAAGAAAAATTGCTAAAATCTGCAGAATCATACAAGATCTTCAGGGACCCCAGAGAGTACCAGTGAGTTAGTCTTTGAAGGTTTTTGGAGAGATGGAAGCTTTTTATGCAGATAGTGAGTTAAAGCTCTTATAAAAAGTTGTCTTCGTAAGATTCTGTTTTCTGACTACCTTCATGGAATAGAGAAAGACAAAAATAAAATGAAACATAAATAATTAACATTCCTTAAATGTTTAAGGCAGTGAACATAGAATACAATTTAGTGTCACAATATCGTGCATTAAACTTCCTCTCCTGATAAAATCTCTGGCAGTGAAAGAAAAAACAAGTTTCTGTTTTCAATTCATAGACTGATACTAGATGAGAAGCATTTTGCCTCTTTAGATATTGCTTTATTGTAAAATTTGAAATCATTTAATTACTTATGAATTGTGAACCAAATGTGATAAAGAGCATATTTTTAGTTTAACAGTGTTTTAAATATATGAACTATTGTTGCCACTAAATCTTTAGGAAAATAAGGATGTTGCTTTGATTCTTATTTTAAGAATTGATATACACAGGCAGCTTTTCTGTATGATACTGTTGTTTACTTTGATATTTGAGAAGTATATGGTCACACAGATGGTGATTATTATAGGCAAAGAGGAAACTGGTGTCAAAGGCTACAAGATGGCTCACGCATATCTGGGAAAGAATACTTAAATATAGATAAAAACAACTTGTAGACTTTTAATTAAGCACAATTTCCTAATAAATTGTGACCCAATTTTGATTCTGGTATTAGAATAAAAAGAGGTAGATAATAGAGAAAATATCCTTCTGAAACTTTTGTCAAAGGCTCAATTTGACTCAGGGATAATAGAAGATAATTACTCCTTTGGGGATTCTTTCCTGATCATTTTCTTTCTCATAAGAAGGCTGCAGATTAATTTTGCAATAGCATATACTCCCTAAACACAACAGGGAATTGCAACTTGAGGTATTCATAGTCTGCTTTCCTCTAAGACATTTTTTGAAAAGCTGCTAATAGTGTGCTTTCATGTCTATAGTTTCATTGTTTTGACTTATTAAAGGCTTTCTAAGTCCTTTTGAGAAAACATTTGGAAGTTTTAAAAAAGGCAGTGGGACCGGACTTTTATGTCTGAGGATTAACAATGAATGATTCATTAATCATGAAGTAGGGGTCAAGATAACTGCTATATTTTCCTGGGGGTAATGTGTGTATATATAACATATTAGCAAAACAGAGTTACACTTTTTGACAGTGTTTTTTAGTCTCTGTTTTTCTCCTGTGACATAAATGGACACGTTGTTGTTCAGTCACTAGGCTGTGTCCTACTCTTGGTGATTCCGTGGACTGTAGCATGCCAGGACTCCCTGTTCCCCCACTATCTCTGGAGTTTACCCAAGTTCATGTCCATGGACATAGTATTTAGTTTAAAAAAGTCTACTAATAAAATATTAAAAGGTAACAGAAAAAAAAAAAAGAGAGGAAAAAAATAAATAAAAGGTAACAGATTTGCTAATGCTTATCTCACTACTTAAAAAAAAAAATTTACCTGATGCTGCATTGAATGAATGTTGTTTTGGTGGTTTCTATATGTTCAAATGGATTGTGTAATGCTTTTCATTGATAAAAGCAGAAAGCTGTGGGTTAACAAAATTTCTGTGTCTCAACACTTTAAATATTTTCAGTGGTCAATTTGCCCATTACATATGTCTTTTTCACTGTCAGGATGGATGAATAGATAAAGATACAGGTATAGATATCCCCTCTAACCCTATTTTTATTTACAGAACTTTTTTAGGTTCAGTTCTTTCTCTCCAGCTACCAGGTTTATATTCTCTAGATAGCTTCTATAGATACTTTCCCTGTGTGGTGTTGACTTGGCTTTAATCAACAAATAATTCTTAGTGGTTTGTTCTATACCAAACGCTGTTCTCAGTGGGAAAAGATGAGAGAAGAAATATGATGACGAAAGTAAGTCAGTTTATCTTTCCCTGGAAGAATTGATTTCCTTCTTGGAAGACAAGCATGCACAGATAACAACAAAGATAGAAACTAAAATGAAATTGTTTTCTTCATGGGGTTGGTAGGAGCAGGCTTTTGGTAGTTTCCTCATTAGAGCCCACCAGCATAGAAAAGAAGTGTCATTTCCCCCTGGATACTCATGGTAGATGACATGCTCCCCTAGATAAACCAAGATTAGTATTTTCTCAGATAAACTAGACTACATGTGATTCATGGAGGAGTAGATTGGCAGTTCTCAAACTTTTTGGTTTTGGACACCTTTACACTTTAAAAATTATTTAATGATTTGAAGGACATTTTGCTTGTGTATGTTGTACCTTTGATATTTACCATATTAGAAATTACAACCTGTAGTTTAAAAGCATGTTTGTGAATTATTTTAAAATCACAATAATAAACTCATTATATGTTAAGTAAAATTACATATTTAGGTGAAAAAAATGTTTAAGAATGATCATTTACCTGGACTGCAGGGAGATCCAACCAGTCCATCCTAAAGGAGATCAGTCCTGGGTGTTCATTGGAAGGACTGATGTTGAAGCTGGAACTCCAATACTTTGGCCACCTCATATGAAGAGTTGACTCATTGGAAAAGACCGGATGCTGGGAGGGATTGGGAGCAGGAGGAGAAGAGGACGACAGAGGATGAGATGGCTGGATGGCATCACTGACTTGATGGACATGGGTTTGGGTAGACTCCGGGAGTTGGTGATGGACAGGGAGGCCTGGCGTGCTGTGATTCATGGGGTCCTAAAGAGTCAGACATGACTGAGTAACTGAACTGAAACCTCTTTGAAGCCAAGTTCATAGAAGATAGTTGAGTGCTAATACCTGCTTCTGCACTCAGTATTTTGTAAAGTGTTGTATATTTGTAGAGTAGTAAATAAAATTCAGCCTCAGATACAAATTTAGAAAAGGAGAACCCTGAGGCCCTAAGAGTGGTGGGGGGCCACAAGGATTTTTTTAATCATATTTTGAGAACCACTATTTCAACTCTACCTCTTTCTCCCATTGAAACAAGCATGTGGAAATGTAAGAAAATGAAGGCAGTAGTTTTAAAATAGGAATTTTAATTTCTTAAAGTGCAAACTTTACAGTATTCCAAGACATATAACCTCTGACACCCTTCACATCACGTGTCACTGGCTTGTCAAAATACTTATTCTGACCTTGGCTGTTAAAGTGGGACTCTGTTTAAATCTTTGTTGTAGGTGGAGTTCTGCAGGCCTCATTTGTCTTTTGCTTATTTATTTCTCTAAAGCCAATCACTCCTACCCTGCCAGAATAGGCAAGAGATAATTATAGAATTAAGGCTCAGTGCTAATATTTAAATATCATTCTTTCTCACTTTCAGGTTCTCTCATTACTTAAATGATTTATTCCTCATAACTATATGCTACTGGGATAAAGTGAAATTCTAGGTTAAGATTAATCCTTGTATATAATCTACAATGGAGAGGATTCTTCATTCAGAATTTCTTATTCAGAAATAAGTTTTTTCACCCTCCATCCCTCCCATGAACTGTGTACCTTTTTCCTTCCTCCAGTCAGTAAGTACCCAGGGCCCTTTAAGCTACGCAAGCCCATCACTGCAGCAAAGTATCATACATGGGTCTGGCTTTGTTTAAAGCCAGGATTCCACGTTCTGAGTGTCTAGTTTCCCATAACCCCTTAAATCAACTATATAGAGTTCTATTTTTACCACCTAGAAGTGACATGATAATACTTTCCATAAAACAATTGCTACTTTTATAGATTAGTTTACAGAAGTTCATTGAATAATCTTACTTGACCATTTCTCTCAGCATCATGTACTTTTTAACATTACTACCAAAAAAAATTATCTTCATTACTGCTCAATAATCCTTTCAACTGTCTGCTGTTCATTTTCTTTTTTTAAAATAAATTTATTTATTTTTATTGGAGGCTAATTACTTTATAATATTGTATTGGTTTTGCCATACATCAACATGAATCTGCCACAGGTATACACGTGTTCCCCATCCTGAATGCCCCTCCCTCCTCCCTCCCCATACCATCCCTCTGGGTCATCCCAGTGCACCAGCCCCAAGCATCCTGTATCATGCATCAAACCTGGACTGGCAATTCATTTCATATATGATATTATACATATTTCAATGCCATTCTCCCAAATCATCCCACCCTCTCCCTCTCTCGCAGAGTCAAAAAGACTGTTCTATACATCTGTGTCTCTTTTGCTGTCTCACATACAGGGCTATCATTACCATCTTTCTAAATTCCATATATATGCGTTAGTATACTGTATTGGTGTTTTTCTTTCTGGCTTACTTCACTCTGTATAATCGGCTCCAGTTTCATCCACCTCATTAGAACTGATTCCAATGTATTCTTTTTAATGGCTGAGTAATACTCCATTGTGTATATGTACCACAGCTTTCTTATCCATTTTTCTGCTGATGGGCATCTAGGTTGCTTCCATGTCCTGGCTATTATAAACAGTGCTGCGATGAACATTGGGGTACACATGTCTCTTTCAATTCTGGTTTCCTCAGTGTGTATGCAGGTTTATTAAACATTCTCTTGAGTGTTTCATCAAAACACCCTTCAGATTCCTAGCCTTACCTTCACCCTACAAGGTGAAAGTAAATCCACTAAAATCACAGCCATTAAATGGAACAACAACTATGTTTTTATCCATCTTGAAATCATTCTGTACCTTTATCTCTATCATGTCTTGTATCTCAAGAAAGTCTTCCTTTGATACTGCCATCTGTTTATGCTATCATCATATGTCAATCCATTTTTTGTTCATTCAACATGATTTGATGGATCAAGAAAATATTTTCAGCACTTTGAAGGATTCCTAGAGGGACATTTTTCAAAGGCATATGTTTATTTGTAGAAATTAAAGTGACAGGGTATCCTGTGAATTAAAAATATGTAGTGATTACAGCCATTGAATAGGGGAGGAAAGAAAGAAAGAAGATATTGTGGAATAGGTAGCCTTTTACAGGCTTGTGCTGGATTGATAGAACTTAGAAATACTGAGATGGGGGAAAGCAAGTATATTATTTTGCTAGGGCATTCATAATAAAATAGTATAGACTGGGTAGCTGAAACAATGAATTTATTTTCTCACTGTTCTGGAGACTAAAAGTACAAGATCAAGGTGTCAAAGACTAGTTTGGTTTATTCTGAGGCCTCTGTCCTTGGCTTCCAGATGACTGCCTTCTTATTGTGTTGTTATATGGTCTTTCCTCCGTGTGAGCACATTCCTGGTGTTTCTTCCTTTTTTTTTTTTTTTGTAAGGGTAACATTCATACTTGATTAGGTCACCACCTTATTGGCTTTATTTTGACTAAATTACCTCTTTACAAATCTTCAGTTCGGTTCAGTTCAGCCGCTCAGTCGTGTACAACTCTTTGTGACCCCATGAATCGCAGCACACCAGGCCTCCCTGTCCATCACCAACTCCCAGAGTTCACCCAAACTCGTGTGCATGGAGTCGGTGATGCCATCCAGCCATCTCATCCTCTGTCGTCCCCTTCTCCTCCTGCCCTCAATCCCTCCCAGCATCAGGATATTTTCCATTGAGTCAACTCTTCACATGAGGTAGCCAAAGTACTGGAGTTTCAGCTTCAGCATCAGTCCTTCCAATGAACACCCAGGACTGGTCTCCTTTAGGATGGACTGGTTGGATCTCCTTGCAGTCCAAGGAACTCTCAAGAGTCTTCTCCAACACCACAGTTCAAAAGTATCAATTCTTCAGCGCTCAGCTTACTTCACAGTCCAACTCTCACATCCATACATGACCACTGGAAAAACCATAGCCTTGACTAGACAAACCTTTGGTGGCAAAGTAATGTCTCTGCTTTTGAATATGCTATCTAGGTTTGTCATAACTTGCCTTCCAAGGAGTAAGAGTCTTTTAATTTCATGGCTACAGTCACCATCTGCAGTGATTTTGGATCCCCAAAAAATAAAGTCTGACACTGTTTCTACTGTTTCCCCATCTATTTCCCATGAAGTGATGGGACCAGATGCCATGATCTTACTTTTCTGAATGTTGAGCTTTAAGCCAACTTTTTCACTGTCCTCTTTCACTTTCATCAAGAGGCTTTTTATTTCCCTATAGTTACATTCTGAGTTACTGCAGTAAAGACTTCAACATGGATTTTGGGGGACAAAATGTAGCCTATAATAGGAAGGTTAGGGCATTCCAGGTAGAAGGGGCAAAGTAAAAAGTTCAGTTCTGTTCAGTTGCTCAGTCGTGTCTGACTCTTTGCGACCCCATGAATCGCAGCACACCAGGCCTCCCTGTCCATCACCAACTCCCAGAGTCTACCATGGCCATCGAGTCAGTGATGCCATCCAGCCGTCTCATCCTCTGTAGTCCCCTTCTCCTCCTGCCCCCAATCCCTCCCAGCATTAGTGTCTTTTCCAATGAGTCAACTCTTTGCATGAGGTGGCCAAAGTATTGGAGATTCAGCTTCAACATCAGTCCTTCCAATGGACACCCGGGACTAGGAAAGAAAATGAAGAAAACCAACAAGGATTGAATATGTTCCTCGTTTATATATTAAAAAAAAAAAATTTTGTATTGCTTTGTGACCTGTGCATTATAGTAAGTGTTTTCTAATATTGATAATGATAAGTATGAATATGAATGAGCTGGAAGGGTTGTCAGTGTCAATAAAATGTTAAACTGTTTTAAAATTATTATGATAAACATATTTTAAAATGATCTTATTCATGTTGGCAAAATTAACATAATAGTTAAAAATACTTAAATATTTTTATTGGGTTTTTTATATTAGTTTTTCTTACCCTATTTTGAGTTTCCATCTCTTCAGTCTCCTTCAGAAGATGTTTATGATGAATGTATCATAAGCAATTAAGAGACAAAGATGCAATGAAATATAATATTTTATTGTAATTCAGTTTCCTGTCAAGAGTACAGACTATATGTTAATCATAATACTAACCATGTCATCTTTCATTAAAATTTAATATTAATATTTTTAAAAATTATTGATATAAAATATATTTTACATTTTAAGAAAAAGATGTGATAAATATTCATTTAGTTAGGAATTTTATAAGATTATACATACAAATTCTCATATGTTCATGTCATATATTTATATGTACATATATGTAAGTATAATACACCTCAAAATCATACATGAACTTACATACTTGGTTGACTATTTTAAATGAATATTAACTTTAATATTTAGATTTATTAAATAATAATGAATAGATCTGTATTATAGTTGTTTTAAAATTTACTATAAAATATGTGTTCTTCTTAAGATAAAGGATTTGAAGTAGTACAACCACAATATCTTTCCTATACTCCTTTAACTTGGTGTAAGAAATCTTTTATAAGAAATGAAAAAGCAACTTATTTAATTAATAATATTTTATTGATAAGTTTTGCTAATTATGGTACAAATATACTTAAGCACCTAGGCAAGCCACTCTAAAGTCTACTAAACAGCTATCAGGTTCAAGCACCTGTTAGTCTCATGACTAGCCAGGGACTCTTTTGAAATATTAATTTGGAAGCAAATTAGATTTATCATCCTGTATTTGTAAAGTCAGTATTGTAAAAATATTAGTATAGCTCTCATATTAGTAGAACTACCATAAAATATACACAGTTGACCTTGAACAGTACAGGATTTAGGAGTTTTGACCCTCTGCATAATTGAAAATCCATGTATAATTTACAATCAGTCCTTTCAATCCACAGAGTCAATCAACCACAGATCATGTAGTACTGTAGCATATGTCTATTGACTTAAAAAAAATGTTTATAAGTGGACCCACTCTGTTCAAACCTGTGTTGTTCACGGGTTTTGTATACATGCTATCAATTAATTATAAATTCATTATATATACTCTTAAATGTATAGTTTTTTTTTTTTTTCTTGCATCCTCTCCTTATTGTAAACCCTAGTGGCTGTATTATTCAAGTATTCATCTTTTAAACAATAAGATTCATTAGAGACCATATTATAATAGATTTAACATGTTTCAATTCATGTCAGATCTTTCAGTTATTCACAAGAAAAACTGGTAAAAGAAAATGCATTTGGATAATGAAATTTGGATAATGAAATAAGATGCCATTTTCTTCCTGGCATCACCCCCATACCCTCACCTTGCCCTAGAATCTCTTTCCATTAAGCTTGCATGCTATTGCCTTTACTTGGTAAGGAGTTCATAATGGCTGAGCAGGAGGTGATACCTATGATTCAGGGCATGACTTAGACTTGCCTCATTCTTCCAGTTTAAAAGAAAATTAAATTTTTATTTTAGGATTTTTGACTTCTTGAGTAATAAGCTTCAGAAACATTATTTCTTTGGAAAGAAATTCAGAGGAAGATTAAATCAAACCTTACTTAAATCAAAATTACTATTTCAGGCTAGTACTTAGAGGATTAAAAATTTAAAAAAAAAAAAACTTATTTGAGCAGCTTCCTGCTGTGACCATGTCTTATTTCCTACTCCTATATCTTTTCTACTACAGTTTCAGTATGTATATGGAGCCATGGCAACTATGCAGCGATTGCTGCCCAGCATGGTCTTCTTTTCCTATTTTTTGATAACAAAATATATTTTGGAAATAGTGGATAATCATTACCTGTAATTTGAGCATCACAGTAGAGGGGCAGTTGCCTGGCCAATTAGAATGCCTGATTTTGGTTGTCACAGTTAGTAGTGCAGAGATTGGTAAATAATACATATCAGAAAAATTACCTAGAAGAGTAAACTGAAAAAGAGTACTAAAATGGACTATTTAAACATTAAAAATGAGACTATGGGATGAAAAATGAGACTATGAAGACTGTTTTTTTTTTTTTTCAGTTTTTAAGGTGTTTTTTAAATTTACCTTTGTAACCGGTAATTTGGCCACCTCATGCAAAGAGTTGACTCATTGGAAAAGACCCTGATGCTGGGAAGGATTGGAGGCAGGAGGAAAAGAAGATAACAGAGGATGAGATGGCTGAATGGTATCACTGACTCGATGGACGTGGGTTTGGGTGAACTCCGGGAGTTGGTGATGAACAGGGAGGCCTGGCGTGCTGCAATCCATGGGGTCGCAGAGTCAAGACATGACTGAGCAACTGAACTGAACCAGTAATAAACAGGCATACTTCACAGGTGAAATGGTTCTTATGGACTGCATATTGGTTGAAGGGTTCAGTTCAGTTCAGTTCAGTTGCTCAATCATGCCCGACTCTTTGCAACCCCATGAATCGCAGCATGCCAGGACTCCCTGTCCATCACCATCTCCCAGAGTTCACCCAAACTCACGTCCATCGAGTCAGTGATGCCATCCAGCCATCTCATCCTCTGTCGTCCCCTTCTCCTCCTGCCCCCAGTCCCTCCCAGCATCAGAGTCTTTTCCAATGAGTCAACTCTTCACATGAGGTGGCCAAAGTACCGGAGTTTCAGCTTCAGCATCATTCCTTCCAAAGAAATCCCAGGGCTGATCTCCTTCAGAATGGACTGGTTGGATCTCCTTGCAGTCCAAGGGACTCTCAAGAGTCTTCTCCAACACCACAGTTCAAAAGAATCAATTCTTCAGTGCTCAGCTTTCTTCACAGTCCAACTCTCACATCCATATATGACCACTGGAAAAACTATAGCCTTGACTAGATGGACCTTTGTTGGAAAGTAATATAACTGCTTTTCAGTATGCTATCTAGGTTGGTCATAACTTTCCTTCCAAGGAGTAAGCGTCTTTTAATTTCATGGCTGCAATCACCATCTGCAGTGATTTTGGAGCCCAAAAAATAAAGTCTGACACTGTTTCCACTGTTTCCCCATCTATTTCCCATGAAGTGATGGGACCAGATGCCATGATCTTAGTTTTCTGAATGTTGAGCTTTAAGCCAACTTTTTCCCTCTCCTCTTTCACTTTCATCAACAGGCTTTTTAGTTCCTCTTCACTGTCTGCCATAAGGGTAGTATCATCTGCATATCTGAGGTTATTGATATAGCAGCACTTAAATTATTACTGTTAAATATAGCTTTTTGTTAATTGAGCTTCTCACTTTATCTCTCATGTCAAGAATGTTTGCAAGATGATATAATAGAGTTAAGGACCATTAGATTGAGCTATTAGAAGAAGATATTAATGACAGTTGGACTGATGGTTAATTCTAGTAGGATTGAAATTAGCCTGAGATCTTCTACTGAATAAGAATGCATCAGGCACTGATGTATGGTCAAAACATAAATCATACTGGTTAATAGTTTTGCTCTATATCATGAGTCTTGGAAACTTGGTGTCAGTTTACATTGTTACTGAAAGGAGTTGGTGGGTCCAGCTGCTCACCACTCAAAAGCCAGTAAACCGGCCAGGTTTGTGGAAAGGAAAATTTGCTTTAGTTCAGATGCCGGGATCTGTGGGTGCATGGGTGGCAGACATCTGTCCAAAGGCTGATTCCCCATCCTCAACCTCAACAAGCAAGGGGTGAGAGCTTTTATAGACAGAGTTGGGCAGAGGGGTGGTGTCCATCCAGAAACAGCATAGTCATCTCTAACAGTCATCTTCAAATTATCATCAGTGGTCTGATCAGCATCATCTTGATTGTTTTAGGTACAGTTAATCTTCAGTTCCAGACACCATTTGTTCACATTTCTTTGCGGGCAATTCTCGAAGTTGTGGCAGCTCATGTCCTGGGTACAGTCTGGTCATCATGTAGTTAAATTTTCCACCTGATGTTTTGGTATCTGAAGACAGCTCACAGGATATGGCTCAGAATATTATCTATAGCCTTTGAGAAAGAATTAAAGGTCCTTGACTATGCTTAATGACTACATTATTTAGTCTCATTTGAATATTTTCCTTTCTTTCAGCATTTCTCACTTCTCTGATTAAACTTATCCTTCGGCTAAACATTTCCAAGGGCAAAAGGCAGGCAGAGGACATGGCAGCAGGGCAAGGACCACTGGGTCCTGCTCCATCAGTATCAGCTTGTGAGTATTATTACTGATACCAGTGACAATGGTGATTTACAGCTTTTCTCAGAAACCTGGAGGGCTCTGTCATCAAGACTGGTGTATAATAGGAATATGCCTATGGGATATAAGAAAACCTAACTGAGACTCCATTTGAGCTTCCTGGTTTTCAGGTGTTTGGTACACATACCAGTGATTCCTGATGTATGAGTGAAAGTGTATCCAGAGTGATTTTTATGAAGGAAGATAGTTGGAGCTTACACTTCTAAATTGGAGCTTGGCCTCTCTGGATTCATTGCTGTAAGACAGCCATTAATTACAATGCATATCCTTATTTTAATGATGTTACTGAATTATACCATTTTCTTGTGATAAACTGTAGACTTGTAAACATCGCATCAGATCTTCTTTAGTGGTTGAGTACAGTCTTGTTAGCATGGGTAATTTCAAAAGTTGTGATCATGTTGGTTAGCTTTCTGTGACTGTGGTTTTCATCTGGAGGCCTTGGGACTGTAGTTCTTGCTTCTGCTCTCTGTCCTCTGATGGATGAGGAGAAGAGGCGTGTGCAAGCTTCCTGCACAGGAAGGAGAGACTGGCTGTAGGGACTGTTAACTAAAAACATAATTAAACCATAATTATTTAGAAATAAAAATGATGATTATGTAAAGGGACTGAAATGAACTATTGATACTAAAGGTTTTAGAATCAATTACTTATAATAAAATGTTCCATTAGAACCTGGACATGGTAAACATGAGCAACAGGAACTATCAAAATGGATTAAGAAAAACTTCAAACTGATAGCAAATTGGCTAAAAAATCTGATTCCAGTCTATGGTTATTTCTTTCTTTTTTTTTTTTTTAATTTTATTTTATTTTTAAACTTTACAATATTGTATTAGTTTTGCCAAATATCGAAATGAATCGGCCACAGGTATACCCGCGTTCCCCATCCTGAACCCTCCTCCCTCCTCCCTCCCCTCCCCTCCCTCTGGGTCGTCCCAGTGCACCAGCCCCAAGTATCCAGTAGCGTGCATCGAACCTGGACTGGCGACTCGTTTCATACATGATATTATACATGTTTCAATGCTATTCTCCCAAATCTCCCCACCCTCTCCCTCTCCCACAGAGTCCATAAGACTGATCTATACATCGGTGTCTCTTTTGCAGTCTCATACACAGGGTTATTGTTACCATCTTTCTAAATTCCATATATATGCGTTAGTATACTGTATTGGTGTTTTTCTTTCTGGCTTACTTCACTCTGTATAATAGGTTCCAGTTTCATCCATCTCATTAGAACTGATTCCAATGTATTCTTTTTAATGGCTGAGTAATACTCCATTGTGTATATGTACCACAGCTTTCTTATCCATTCATCTACTGATGGGCATCTAGGTTGCTCAAAGCAGATGTAAGCTTAAATCTTTTAGTTGAGATTTGTCCTTTCAGGCAGGTGGAACTCCAACCAAAAAATCTTGATAAGCTGCATTTTATAAGTTAACTATGCCTATGAGACTAATTATAACTAAAATGACAGTTAAAGTGAGGAAAGTTGATAACAAAAGGGGGAAAAAGGCATGAACAAGAGGAGCAATAGAGTGAAGCAATAAATCACCTCGTAGATCATTACAAGCACCTCTCTGATGAACCCAGAACTGCCTGTGAGTGTTTGAGGGTCTCCTGTGGAGGTGTGGATCAACAATGGCTTGCCATGGGGACTGGGCCACTGGCAGCAGCAGTCGTGAGGTGGAGGCACATGTTGGTATGAGTCCTCTCGGAAGTTGCCAAAAGCCTTACCATACAGCCTTCAGACTCCAGGACTGGGTGGCCTCAAACCATACAACTCACAGGGACGGAGCACAGCCCCACCTATCAGCACAGAGTTAGATTAAAATTTTACTGATCATGGCCCTGCCCACCAGAGCAAGACCCAATTTTCCCCACAGCCAGTCCCTCCTATCAGGAAGCTTGCACAAGCCTCTTCTCCTCATCCATCAGAGGACAGAGAGAAGTGAGAACTACAGTCCTAAGGTCTCCAGATGAAAACCAAAGTCACAGAAAGCTAACCAACATGATCACATGGATCACAGTCTTGTGTAACTCAATGAAGCTATAAGCCATGCCTTGCAGGGTCACCTAAGACATTTGGATCAGGGTGGAGAGTTCTGACAAAATGTGATTGTAGCGTAGAGCATCTAAAACCCTTTGAATTCCCTAAGGGATGAGAACAAGCATTGTGTCTTTTGCTATGTTAATAAGGTGACTTTGGGAATGTCTAAGGATGGGTGCCAGGAACATCATATAACTGAATGGTTAGGACTTTCAGTCCCACTCACCCTCACTCCAACCTCTAGGGAGAGGAAAGGAGCAGGAGATTGAGTTTAGTCACCAAAGGTTTAATCAGTCACACTGATGTGATTGCTGCTGCTGCTGCTAAGTCGCTTCAATAGTGTCTGACTCTGTGAGACCCCATAGATGGCAGCCCACCAGTCTCCACCGTCCCTGGGATTCTCCAGGCAAGAACACTGGAGTGGGTTGCCATTTCCTTCTCCAATGCATGAAAGTGAAAAGTGAAAGCAAAGTCGTTCAGTCGTGTCTTGCTGGGGACCAGCCCCAGCTGATCCAGGGTATTCGAAGGAGAGACGGCCTAGGCGACTATTTATATGCTAATTAGAGATATAGAGAACAATAGAATGAGGATAGCTCAGTAGGAAAATTCAGTGGAGAAAAGAAGCTGAGTAGCTTGGTTTACGCGGGAGACCAATAAAACTTCAAGACAAGAAGTTTGCACCACTTACGTAGGCCGCAGGCGCCCTCTCGAATAGCGGAAGGTGCCTCACCCTAGACACCTTCTCGAGTGGGTCTTAGAAGCCCAGGCATAATTAGTAAGCGTGGTGGGTTCCGCGCTCCAGATGGAGACTCAGCTGGAAGTTAAAGGGAAGAATGACATGGGGAGACCAAGCGTTGGTGAGCAAGGCCCGTAGCTTTATTTTTAACAGGGGCTTTTATACCCTAAGTTACACATAGAGGATAATAGGGGATGCAAAGTCAGCAGTCTTTGATTCTTATCAAAAACCAAGGTTTCTTTCCTGCAAATTTATCGTATACAAATGGTTTAGGTGATTTACATCATCTTCTGGCCAGAAGGCCTACTAACATTTTATGACTCTTGACAAGGACTTATCAACAAAGACTTATTTTCTCTAAGAGTAATTATTTTAAGGTTTGGCACCATCTTCCAAAGATAAAATTGCATTCCTATAGGGCGGATGTGTAATGGGTTTACAACAAAGGAAAGAATTTATTATCTTAAGGGTCTAAAGTTACTAACACCAAGGCCACTACTTATTTTTTTTTTTTATATATACCAACTATTAATTAATACACATTCAAGGATACAATTCAGGGGATGTGAAAACTTGGCAACAAGCATTGACTCATCAATGAAATCCTTTACTAGTTTATTCTGACAGTTTTTAACTCTCTGAGAGGCTCTAAGCTATTTGAATATCTTAAGCTTCCTGTGCCTCTGGAGGCTAGGAGACTGTAAACAATCGTATGCATAGCTGCAGGAGTCCGGGTAAACTTGTCAGGTGAGTTAGAGAGCCATCTGAGGGGTTTGGATTTAAACACTCCTAATTGCCCAGGAACTTTATTAATTGGAGCTGTAAGTTAACTCTTTGACAGAGAGAGAGAGAGATAGTGGTAGGGGACAGTCCCCAGTAAAGTCAGAGGTGAGAGCACAAAGCAATAAAGTAGGCAGACTCTGGTTTTTTGGGGGAAAATGCTCGAGAATATCCAGGCGGACTCCTGAGGCTCGATCCCGCCTTTGCGTATGCCGAGCCTCCTTCCTCATGACCTTTGTCATGAGCAGAATGCCTCACCGGCTCCCCGCAGTGTCTGACTCTTCATGACCCCATGGACCACAGCCTACCAGGTTCCTCCATCCATGGGATTCTCCAGCCAAGAGTACTGGAGTGGAGTGCCATTGCCTTCTCCTACTGATGTGATGAAACCTCCATAAAAATCTGTCCTGGGCGTGTGTAATTTCCTCAGTTCTGTCTCACAGCAAAGATTTGAAATGGGATCACTGTTACAGCTCCCTTATACCTCAGTTTTATTTGGCAAGCAAAGGATGGTACACTCTCGAGGCATGAGGGCAGGCTGACCCAAAGGGAGAGGCCCAATCTTGGCTCCTCTTTTTATATATTTTATCTCCTCCCCCTGAGCCTGCCCTGTGTAAATTGGGCTAGCCAGGAGAGCTGTTTGTTTCACTTGAGGTTCTAATGCCGGTTCTCGGATATTCTTTTGTTCCATTTTCACAGGCTTTTCCCTTTCTTTGTCTTTTAGCCGCTGCCATTTTCCTATTCTAACTACCCAACACTCCCCCCCTCAAGAGATGGGAGGCCCAGTTATTTGGGAATAGGGGCATCGAGGTCCCTCTGGCTACTTTCTGTTGAGCTGAGACAGTGAGGGGCATTGGGCCTACCCCTCTTGCTAGTCTAAAGCTTCAGAGTCCTTATAGCGGTGTCTCTCTAATGATGAGCCATATTTTCCATGGTCAGGTGTAGTTTTATATATCCTTGTTGAACTGGCACTGCATGTTGTAGCTTGTTGACCTGGGCAGAGACAAAATGGGTTAGACAGTTGGTAATACATGGAGCAATCATAAACAGCATCAATATGGTGATAACAGGGATTCGGCAGGGTGTTAGCCAACTCCAAATTCCCCTTCGCCAGGAGAAGAATCCCCCAAAGAGAGATAGTAGTCACCCTGAGGACTCTCCAGCTCATTCTTTGAGATCCTATAGGATCTGAATGATTTTCTTGAGGGCTGTGAGATTTTCTTTAACTTGGCTGGAGGTATTTACCCAGAAATGACACATCTCATTCAAGATCTCTCACATCCCTCCTTGTTCAGGGATCAGGAGATCTATCTCCTGTCTATTTTGGAGTACAACCTCTGCCAAGCTGTGTTGGCTTTTTAGAGCTCTCCTGAGAAAGCTTATCCCCAGAAACTCAATTTTGGGGGTGTTCATTACAATGACAGTCATTTGTAGTCCTGAATAGGTATCTGAGATCTCCCAGGCCCTCACAGGTGGATTGAATGTCCTCTTCTGTTTTCTTTCATGGCTTGACTCATGAGTAATGACTCTAGGAGTTGTGTCCTGGTACTTTGACTACTTTGGGGGTAGAAAGTATTACAGAGTAGGGGCCCTTCCATGTGGGCTGGAGCTGAGCCTTTGGGGACCCATCTTTCCAGACTTTAATTAGGACTTGAGTCCCTGGAGCATATAGTGGTGGCTCTTTAGAATTTTTTGGGTCTTGGTTGACACCCCATAAATGCATATCTTGTTGGAATTGCTCAATGATCATGGTATAAGACCAGAGGGTCTGAGCCTCTGGATCTAGGAAGAGGTCATTGACATAAACGAAAGGTCTCTCATATAGCATCTCATAAGGACTAAGACCAACCTGTTCCTTAGGGGCAATATGGGTGCAGAGGAGAGCTATTGGTAAAGCCCCCTTTCTTCTGAGAGAGATCTCCTGGGTTATCTTTTATTATCACTGATTTTAAGAATTGGTTGGCTCTTTCTACTTTCCCTGAAGACTGAGGCCCCCGGCACAATGAAGGTAATAGGTAATGCCCAATGCTTTAGAGATCCCTTGGGTGACCTTAGAAGTAAATGATGTCCCATTGTTACTTTGTAATGACCTGGGCAAACCAAATCTTGGAATGATTTCATGGAGCAGTTTACTACCTCCTCAGCCTTCTCAATCTGGGTGGGAAAGCCTTCAATCCATCCTGTGAATGTATCTATCATGACTAATAGGTATTTATACCCTTGAGAAATCTGGGTGAAGTCCATCTACCAGTCCTCTCCTGGGTAGGTCCCATGCTGTTGGATGGGCTGGGCCAGCTGGGGTCTTCGAGCTCCTTGGGAGTTGTTTAACTGGCAAGTGGGACAAGAGGAGACCACTTACCTTATAGTCATTTGGAGGCCTCTTCCTCTGAAGGATCTTTCAAGTCATCTTTGGAGGGCCTTCTCCCCTAAATGTGTGGTCTCACATAAGGAGTTAACCAACTTCCATTGGAGGTTCCCAGGCAGAAAAAGGAGTCCCTCCTTTTGAAACCACCCCCTATGATCTTCTTGAAAGTCCTCACTCTTAGCTTTAAGATTCTCACCTTCAGTATATGGTGGAGTTTATGGCAAATTAGTCTGTGAACTAAAGTGGCAACCCCTATTAGGTCATTGTTCTGTAATGCTGCTCTCTTAGCTGTCTGATCATCTGCTAGCTTCCCTCATGCCACTTCCTTGCTCCCTTTTTGATGTCCTTTACAATGGGAGACTGAAATCTCAGTGGGCAGATGGACTGTCTCCAAGAGCCTAAGGATTTAATCACCATACTTGATTGGGGACCCTCGGGTGATCAAGTGGCCTCTTTCTTTCCAAATAGCAGCATATGCATGTAGCACCAGAAAGGCATACTTAGAGTCAGTGTAAATGGCTACTCTTTTTCCTTTTCCCAGCTCTAAAGCTCAAGTCAGAGCTATGAGCTCAGCCAATTGGGCTGAAGTACCTGGAGGCAAAGGCTGCGCCTCTATAGTCTCGAAATTAGAGACTACTGCATATCTGGCTCTTTCTTTTCCATCTAAGACAAAGTTGCTTCCATAAATGTACCAGATTTTCTCAGAATTGGTCAGAGGATCTTCTGACAATACCTTTCAGGGTTTTGTCCAATGGTCCAAAGTTTCTAAGCAAGAGTGAAAGGGGACAGAGACCTTGGGGGTATGCAGGAGGGTGGCTGGGTTAAGAACCTCACAAGGGGATATAGTCAGGCCTGGATTTTCCATCAGCACTACTTGATATCTGAGGATCCTTTGATCAGACATCCATAAACGGCCTCTCTCATTCAGGAGTTGTTTCACCTGGTGGCTGGTAAAAATAGTTTGCCCCAAGAGAGAAATTTAAAGCATCTTCTGTCAGGACTGAAATAGCTGCAAGATTTCAAAGGCAGGGAGAGATCTCTTCCCAATAAGGGAGTAGGACACTCAGGGCCCACCAGAAACTGGTGGGAAAATATTCATCCATCCCAGCAACAAAAAAAGTGCTCAGGTGAATCTTTCTGTAATTGTTTTTCCTGTAGCACCCAAAATGGTGCATGTTTGGGAGGAGAAGGCTCTGGAGTAGGAGGTCAGGACAGAGTAGGTAGCCCCTGTGTCAACCAAGAAATTATCGGACCTACTTGTCACATCCAGTTGCATCCTTGGCTCCAGCCCCGTGATGATTATCTGTGACAGGCAGGCTAGGTGGAGCAGGCCGCTTCAGTCCTGTTGAACCATCGTGAGGGAAGGCTTGGCGCCTGACCTTGAGGCTGTTGGGTCCCCAGGGCAGAGTGATGCCCATTGTCCCAGTTGATGGCATTTGTAGCAAGCCATTTTAGGAGACTTGTCATGGTTTGGTCACTCTTTAGCCCAATGTCCCACCTGTCTACAGATTGTTTACCTCATGCCTTGTCCTTCAAGGACTCAGGGTTTGCAATAGGGCTTCCCTGGAGGGTGGCCAGCATTTAGGCATGCCTTGTCTCTTTCCTTGTCTCCCTTTCCTGAGCCTTGGCCTCTCTCTCCTGTTCTCTGTTATAAAAGGTATTGGTAGCTGTCTGGACCGTCTCATTTAAAGAGGCAGCAGGGTAGCTGTTGGGGCAGCAGAGGCAGCTACTTCTGTAGCTGTTGTAACTTTATCCTGATATCTGATGCAAATTGGGACAGGAATTTGTCCTTTAAAGTCACCTGTCCCTTGTAAGAGTCTAAGTCCAAATTGGTAAACTTTTGCAGGGCCACTTTTAGACTTTCCAGAAAGACAATGGGGTTCTCATTGAACTCCTGAGTTATTGCTGAGACCAGACACAGTCCCACAACTAATAGGCTTCCTTCTATTTCCATGGGTGGACTTCCTTAGGGGTGAGTCTTTCTGAAGCTTATCCTACCCAGTACTGTTGCAACCTGAGAGCCGGGCATTTCCAGGTCAGGGAGCAGATTCCCAGGCAGGTTGAGGTGTGACAACCTCCTGGAGATCAAATCCCCCGGCAGGTTGAGGCATGTCAGCCTCCTGGGACCCCCAGGATGGAGTTGGACATCCCTAAGGTCTGACCAGTGCTGGGTAGGATTAAGGGGCTGTAATCTTAACTCATTGCTGATTTGTCCACCGTGGATAGGAATAGATACCATGATGTAAAGCACTCTAAGCCTGTGCCCTGAGACTGGGAACCTGGTGAAATAGCCATAAGCCTTATCCTCTATTGCTCTGAGGGAATGTAAGTCCCTGATTTCCTCCCCTAGTCCTCCATAATAGCAGTTTAGGGTATTTCCAATGGTGAACATTACATTGTCATAGACCCACTTTAGGTAATAATAGAAGTAATGATGAAGTAGTGGCTTATCTGGTCCTGTTAGGGGCATTAAGAGTATTTTAATAATAAGCGGGCGGAGTGATGTTGCCTACATGGGGGCAGGGTCCTGGTTGTAGGAGTTAGTAAGTGGCTTAAGAACAAATTGATAAGAGGCAACAGACCAGATGTTCCATAAAAGTGGAGTGGAGGTTTGATCTATGGGTATGTTTGTAACTTTAGGAGAGGGGTGGTAAGGGTTTGGACCCAAATGGCCCACAGGGGTAACTCCAAACATGGCAAAAATTATCTCTGGAAGCCCAATTGCCCTTGAAGGGATGCCACCAACATATGGACTTCTAGCAGGCATTGTATGCCTGTCACCCACCTTAGTGGGTTCTCTGAGAAATTTTGTTGTTGTGCATGTTGTAGGAAACATGGAAGGTGAAGGCCTGAATATCTAGAGGGATTGGATATTATACAGTATTTCCCTCCCAAGGGCCAGCTGTTTTCTGGTTGTCCCTCCAAAAGATTGTAGAGGCAACACTGTGGGCCCAGACCGGGCTCAGGAAGAGTATTAAACAGGAGGGAAGAGGGCGGGGCACAACTTTTGAAAGAATGACATAGCCCAAGGGCACAGCACAAACTGATCAAAACCAAATGGTTCCAAGATGGCAGACAAGCCAAATCTAACCAAACCTTGATCCTCAATCTGCAAGCCAAATGACACAGTTCTGAGGCACTATCAAAAGACCAAGGAGTGGGTGGTTCTCCAACTGTTGGAATGATCCTCCTGCTCATTAACATATGAAATCACCCAGCCCACAAAAACTAACCACACATTTCATGGCCGCCACATTCACCCTCTGTGATGGCACACACTCTGTGGAGTGTGCTTCTCTTTGAATCTGAATAAATCTACCTCTTACCTATCTCTGTGTCTCTCACTGAATTCTTTTTGCAATTAGACATCAAGAACCTGAGCTTCATTAGGTCCTGAAACCAGGCACCATGGGTTTTGGCAGGACTCAAGTCCCAGTTGAACACGACTGAGTTACTAAGCATAGCACAGAGTCCCTGCCACATAGGTTTGAGTCCCAGTCTTAGGTAAACAGTTTCAAACACAACTTTCAGAAGTCGAAAGCTGATGACCTGCCCAACCAAACAGTGGCATAGATGAAGAGAGGAGCTGAAGGACAGGAGGGAAAAGCAGTGGGAAAAATGTGCCAAGGAATCCCCTTCATAACCTGCCAGGAAATCTGCTAAATACCTGACCTGTGCTCATAGTTTTCATTGGCCTGAACCTTGGCACAAAGAAAATTAAGGACAGAAGAATCCTCACCCACTTGGGCAAAAGCTACTAAGGTGCAGCAGATGGTGGAGCCTTTGGGACACACTGGGGAGTAGCCCCTGCCAGAGTCCCTCAGTTGCACCCACTGCCACGCGCCTGTTTGCAGGGGGTTTGAGGAAACAAACGAGAGGTTATAAAGGAATTGAGATTTTTTTAGCCATATGTCCTTCCAGCCGTAGGAGTGAGGACCTCCTACCTTAACCAGAGGTCTTCTGGAATCTGAGGCTGAGCCTTGTGAGTTTTCTGCTGAGTTTGTTTCTGCTTTCCTGGTTTTCAGCTAGGCTTCTTGTCACCTCAACTGTGCTGGGTTTCCTTCACGTTCAGCTTCCACCACATGAGCTTTCGCTAAGTTGGGCTTCTGCTGTGCTTGGTCTCCACCTCACTGGGGCCGAGCTGAGGTTGTTTCAGCCAGGTTAAATCTGAGACAAGGCGCCAGATATGTCAGCTGCTGCTGCTGCTGCTAAGTCTCTTCAGTCGTGTCCGACTCTGTGCGACCCCATAGATGGCAGCCCACCAGGCTCTCCCGTCCCTGGGATTAAGCATCAGGGAAGTGTGTAATTTCCTCAGTTCTGTCTCGCCGCAGCAAAGATTCAAAGTGGTGGACCAGTGTTACAGCTCTATTCCAGCTTGGTTTTATTTGGCAAGTAAAAGATATTACCCCTCAAGCAGTGAAGCCGGGCTGACCCAAAAGGAGAGGCCCAATCTTGGCTCCTCTTTTTATGTTTTGTCTCCTCCTCCTGAGCCTGCCCTGTGTAAATTGGGCTAGCCAGGAGGGCTGTTTGTTTCACCTGAGGGTCTCGGTCTGGTTCTTGGATTTTCTTTTGTTCCATTTTCGCAGGCTTTTTCCTTTCTTTGTCTTTGAGCCACTGCCCCTTTGGACTCCTTTTTCCTATTCTAACTACCTAACAAACCCAAAAGGACAGGGTTTGGAAAGCATCTGGATAGGTGAAACATGGAGATTTGGAAAGAGTGGCATGCTTTAAGAAAGCATAGTCTGTGTATTTTCTCCCTCCCTTGCGCTATGTATCTCTTCCATATTACTCTTCCTGAGCCATGTCCTTATATAATAAATTGGTCTAGTAAGTAAAATGTTTCTCTGAGTTCTCTGATCTCCTCTAGCAAATTAATCAAACTCAAACCCAAACTGAGGGTCATGGAACCTCTGACCTATAGCTGGTAGGTTAGAAGCATAGGTCTGAACTTACAATTGATATCTGAAAGTGGGGTTAGTGAGGAAAGACTTGTAGGACTAAACTTATGGAATCTGATGTTATCTTTTCATAGATAATGTCAGAATTGAATTATAGGATAACCAGCTGGTATCAGAGAATTGCTTGATGGTATGGGGAAAAATCCTTATCTACTGAAAACTGGTGGTTGAAATTGTAATGGTCCTGGTTACATTACATTTCATTACAATTTGAATGGTCACAGAGATGCTCCCAGTTTATTGGGATGGATTAAGACAAGGGGACATCATTTATATCCAAAGAAGAGCAATTGTCTTATCTCTCCCTTGTCATGCAGATGAACATGGATTCTGTCTTTCTGTGAGAAGGCTTGAGAAGGAGAACAAAGAAGTAAAGTATCCACATATTGCAACAAAGTAGAACCTCAAGCAAAATTTATATCATCCAGATTATCCTTCAGGATTTTGAAAAATAAGGACTCAGTGAAACCCTCAGGCATTACTATTCAGATGAATTGGTTTGTTTTGTTTTTCTTCCCCCCAAGTGAAGGCAAAAAGATATTGGCTAGCTTCATCAACTGGAATACTAAAGAATGCACTGCATAAAGCAATTACAATAAAAAATTTGTTTCCTGTGGGAATAAATGTTAGTAACCTATGAGATTTAGAGAAAACAGAATATCTAGGGATAATAATGCTATTTATTGTTCAGAGTTCCTGGGGAGACCTCTATACTCTGTTTTCTCACCAATAAAATGGGAGTGCTTTTGAGGCTAATATGAAGAATATGGTGCATTGAGCCCTGTAATCTTCTATATGGGCTTTATGCCTTGATGGGTTTCTTTACTCATAGGATGTTGATTAATTCCAGGAATATGTTTTGAGGGATCTATGTGAAATTTAATGGGAGGTGTGCTGTGAATTTTGTCCATAAGCAGTGTGGTGACTGATTCAATAGAGACAAAATGATTACTGTTTTCAGAATCTGTTAATACTATCAGAGACCAAATAAACATTATATAATATGTCAAAGGGTCATTTAATTCACTGGGTGAATTACTTTGATGATTACTATCAATTTCTAGAATTATTTCCCCCTTTTTGGAGAAAGAAATTCTGTCATAATTCTTCTCTAAGAATTCTCAGCCTAATAAATGGGTAGGGGCAGACAAAATAAGGAGAAAAGAGGTAGGGAGCTCTCAAAGGGTCTAAACAAAAGGGAATGTGTTCAGAGACAGGAATCTCTTGAAACTCATTAGAGATTCCCATTATTTGAACTGTTTTAGTTCTCTAATACAGGGTAGGGGTGGGGTGTTTTCATAGTGGGGTTGAGAACCAAGAATGTGGCACCAATGTCAGTTAGGACTGGAAGAGAGTCACCCCCAAGCTGGAAAATGTTTCTCCAAGATGATTAAAAGGGAAAATTAGGAAGAGCCCTGTAGTTACTCAGAGCTCATCTTTGAAAATTCGGAAAATGTTGGAAAGAGATGGATGAAGGTGTTGAAAGCATTTAAATTTGTAACCATCTCATTTCCAACATCCTGGATATTTTTAATAACAGCAGTAAGTAGGTGGTTTTGGTTTTACTCAGGGGTTTTCATTTGCTGAAGCTGAAAGCTAAAAATTGTGTCTGCCTTTCTTAAAGGTCACATCTAGAGTATGGAAAACTGATTTGCCAGGTTAACTAAATTTGGAGTGAACAGTTCCCCATTCCATTCTGATTTTTTCTTTTCTTTTTTTTTTTTTCTAGATGGGAAAGGTCCTGGTTCAGTTTCTTTTTAAACATAGGGTTAAAAACTGCCTAGGTTGACTCAACATCTGAAGCAAGACCAGAATTTTCTTTAAAAACAATCTGAGGTTGATATTCCTGAACAGGTTTGTCAGATTTTTGTGTGCAAGCCTGAATTTTGTTCCAATAACATGCTTTAGAAAATCTCTAAGAATTTCTGGATAAAGTCTCATAGTGATTGTCTGTACCTGACCTTAAAAAAAAGTTAGACTGATTTCCTGGTTATAATTCTGGAGATCTTTCAGGACTTTTCCAATTAATGGTTTTTATCCATTTTTGGTTCTGACCTTGACCAACAAGTATAGGAACTAGGTTATTAAGTTTGAATGTCTATATCAAATTCCTCAGTCAATCTGTGGGCATCTTCAGTTACTTTGGAAACATCTTTGACCATTGCTAACAGTTGCAGGAGGAAAAGGGGACGACAGAGGATGAGATGGCTGGATGGCATCACTGACTCGATGGACGTGAGTTTGAGTGAACTCCGGGAGTTGGTGATGGACAGGGAGGCCTGGCATGCTGCGATTCACGGGGTCACAAAGAGCCGGACACTACTGAGTGACTGAACTGAACTGAACTAACAGCTGAGTTTTAGTCCAGGGAGTGTAAGAAATTAAGCTTATAGGTTCTCAGAAGACTTAATTAAAAAGACATAGGTTCTGACAAGCTCAAAAGAAAAGGGAGTGGGGAGAATTTCAGAGAAAAGGAAAAGTTTGGCAAAAGAATTAGTATGGGTGACTTGTGGATATAGAGGAGGAGGCATGGGTAGCATAGAAGGGAAGGAGGAAGATGGCGCAGGAGGTGGCATTGGGTCACAAAGAGCCGAGGGAGAGACAGGATGGCACTTGAGACAGAGCTTGAGATAAAGAAGCCAAGGAAGAACCTGAGGCTTTGGGGGCATTTTACATTTCTTTAATCATTTGTTTGTCTTAGCCTTAAAATCTTATTTTGCAAAGAGGCAATTTTACACTTCTGATAATGTTGGAAAGCCTCAAAATACCAATCAAAACAAGCTTCCATTCAGTTGTATAAATTTTTGAGCTATTGCAGTCTAATTTGACTTTAAGAGAAGGATTTTAAAAGTTTCCTCATAATGGCTATTGATAATCAAAGCTGCCTTTGGTCACGTGGTTGTGCTTCCATTTAGTTAGAAATGCATATAGTGGGGGTTCTCTGTTGGCTCACTGGTAAAGAATCAGTCTGCCAATGCAGGAGACATGGGTTCCATCCCTGATCCAGGAAGATCCCACATGACATGAAGGAACCAAGCCTGTGCAACTACTGAGCCTGTGCTCTAGAGCCCAGAAGCCACAACTGCTGAGGACCCCTTGCCCTAGAACCTGTGCTCTGCAACAAGAGAAGCCATCTCAGTGAGAAGCCCACACACCACATCTAGAGAGTAGGCTCCACTCACTGCAACTAGAGGAAAGCCCACATAGCAATGAAGACCCAGCACAGCCAAAAATTAAAAAAAAAAAAAATTAATATATTTGAAAAAAGTGCACATAAGAAAGGGCTGAAGTATTTAAACACAAAATCAGCCTTGAGTCCGTCTGGTGGTCAACTAGGATCACCATTAAGATAGCTAGGATCCCATTTCTTAGAGTAAAAAACAATTTTTCCTCTAAAGAACAATTTTGAAACAGCTTAAACAACCTACAGTACAAATTGCGTGATTCAAACAGCTTGCAAGCCTGTATACCAGCCAGTTGAAAGGAAACAGCTTCATCCCAGAAAATCTGGGTCAAAGGGTTTTGTAGCCAGTTTCTAGAGATCAGCCCTTTCCAAACGAGTAGGCCAATGGCTAGATCAGCACACTTTCATTTGAAGCAGCCCTTTCCCAAAGAAATTGGGTTGTGGGCATTTTCAGCCAGCTTCCAGTTGAAATAATCTGATCTCAAGATCAGACCGAAGTACCAAATAAGTGTTCATCTACGGTACTTAACTAGAAAATGAAACCTTTAAATAGATCTCAAATAAAATCTGAAGTGAAGTGAAGTGAAAGTTGCTCAGTCGTGTCTGACTCTTTGTGACCCCATGGACTACAGAGTCCATGGAATTCTCTAGTCCAGAATACTGGAGTAGGTAGCCTTTCCCTTCTCCAGAGGATCTTCCCAACCCAGGGATCGAACCCAGGTCTCCCACATTGCAAGTGGATTCTTTACCAACTGAGCCACAAGGGAAGATAAAACCTGGAGAGCTTCCAACACAAACAGGGCATAAACTCAGATCCAGGGGAAAGACTTACTTTCAGTCTCTAGGGTCAGCAAGGAAAGCAGTGAGTGACAATAGACTGAATTTGTGAGTTCTGCACATGTTCACTCACCAGCCTTGGAGCTGTAAGGAGTCTGTTCTGGTTCCACTATGGGCCACCAAAGTGTTGACCTGAAGTAAATAGACGGGCAGATATTTCTCCAGCAAAGATGGACATACTCAGGATCAGCAGAGAATATCAATCATGGTCTGCAACTTGGGCAAGCCACATGCAAGTAACTGCACAGCATGGGAAGGATACTTCTAAAAAAGGGAGAAGGAAATTAGAAGGGCTATAGTGAATAAAGAGTCTATGGTTTTTCATTGGCCAAGTCCTTGCCAGAAAAAATAGGTATGAGAGCTCCCCTCTTTGGTCTCTCAATTCCATTTAATTGGGGTTTCTGTTTGTTAACTTTTTTACAATATATTGCAAATGCTTCCAGACAGATTCAGTTCAGTTCAGTTCAGTTCAGTCGCTCAGTCATGTCCAACTCTTTGTGACCCTATGTATCGCAGCACGCCAGGCCTCCCTGTCCATCACTATCTCCCAGAATTCACTCAAACTCACGTCCATCGAGTTGGTAATGCCATCCAGCCATCTCATCCTCTGTCGTCCCCTTCTCCTCCTGCCCCCAATCCCTCCCAGCATCAGAGTCTTTTCCAATGAGTCAACTCTTCGCATGAGGTGGCCAAGGTACTGGAGTTTCAGCTTTAGCATCATTCCTTCCAAAGAAATCCCAGGGCTGATCTCCTTCAGAATGGACTGGTTGGATCTCCTTGCAGTCCAAGGGACTCTCAAGGGTCTTCTCCAACACCACAGTTCAAAAGAATCAATTCTTTGGCACTCAGCTTTCTTCACAGTCCAACTCTCACATCCATACATGACCACTGGAAAAACCATAGCCTTGACTAGACAGACCTTTGTTGGCAAAGTAATATCTCTGCTTTTGAATATGCTATCTAGGTTGGTCATAACTTTTCTTCCAAAGAGTAAGCATCTTTTAATTTCATGGCTGCAGTCACCATCTGCAGTGATTTTGGAGCCCAAAAAAATAAAGTCTGACACTGTTTCCACTGTTTCCCCATCTATTTCCCATGAAGTGATGGGACCAGATGCCATGATCTTCGTTTTCTGAATGTTGAGCTTTAAGCCAACTTTTTCACTCTCCACTTTCACTTTCATCAAGAGGCTTTTTAGTTCCTCTTTACTTTCTGCCATAAGGGTTGTGTCATCTTCATATCTGAGGTTATTGATATTTCTCCTGGCAATCTTGATTCCAGCTTGTGCTTCTTCCAGCCCAGCGCTTTTCATGATGTACTCTGCATATAAGTTAAATAAGTTGGGTGACAATATACAGCCTTGATGTACTCCTTTTCCTATTTGGAACCAGACAGAGTAGCCACAATAATTCCTAGGTTCTTGGCTCTCCCTTTAGTCTTTTACTATTTTCAGTTCTGTATGCAATTCCTCACCTAGAGATAATGTGTCAGCTTAAGTCTAGCCTTTCTATTCTCTTGCATCATTTCTGTCTGCTGCTTTACTTATCTCAAGGATGTTCCACTCCAAGTTCATTTAACGTCTTCCAATTCCATCATTTTTGAGCACATTATGTTTTGAAAGCTCTGTATCTGCATGAAGTCCTTAACTACTCACTGGTAGGAACCACCATTTTCAGAAAGCAAAAATACTGCAAGACTTCTGTCTCTGAAAATAGACTAGATACGTGGAGATAAACTCCTGGTATAAAACATCTAAATATCAAAAGGATCATTTTAAAAGTATGACTGAGAGAGAAGAAAAGTAAAGAATATAATGAAAAGTGAGCAATGGCAAAGTGCTAAGCCAGAAAATTAAGAAAGTGAAGAATACACATTGTCTTCTTTGAGAGGATGTAAGTATTCTTGGAGGCCGAGATAATGGATTTTAATGGAGTTGTTTCATGAAACACAGGCCTGAAAACAAGGCCTATGCCTATGTTAGACCCACTGCAATAAAGCCTTAGAAAAAGTCCTTCGTGAAATTCACACAGAGAGTTTGAAAGTTGAGACCCATCAATCAGAGGGACTTGGACTTTTCACAGATTCAGTTTCAAAAAGTCATAAAACCAAGCCTTTTCAAGTTCAAGGTGATCCACTGTAAGTGAAATTCCTACTAATATTGCATCAGAGTCTTTACAGTGTGTTATCCACAGTATGCAAATTTTTCAATCAGTTATCAGTAGACATACAAGGGAAACAAAACCAATCAATAAAAACAGAATCCAAGATGGCATAGATGTTTGACTTGGCAGGCAAACTTCAAATTCTCTCATCTCTTTGTCTTGGTGTATCACATGAGTTTTGGATCCAAGTCTCTTTTTTCCTGTAAAGCCATTTTATTACTAGAATATCACTTTTATTAAAGGAAAAGTTCTGTACTCTCAAGAAGCAGCAATAAATTTGATTTGTTTGTAAAAGACTAGAGTACAGAGTGTATGATCACACTGAGGAATGAGGATTTTGAAAGCCCACTAGCAAAAAACCCCAAAAACATGAAACAGAGTTTATCCCCCAAATATTTTGTGCACAGAAATAATTGGCTTAAGCAATATCCATTTTGTAAGATTGTTCAAGATGTTAAGTAAGTTTGTTGTTTAATTAATGAACCAGTCCTAACAGGAAACATGAGATCTATTGATCAGAAAGCATAACGTGTACTCACAGAGCATCTTACCAGTGTCACACCCCCAGTTCCCCATACACAGTGCAATGCAAGTCTGATGGCATTTGTGCCTGCAATGTGGTTTGCATCACCTCAAATTTCTGAGACTTGGCCCTTTTGTAAGAAGACTGAGAGAGAGACAGAGTGAGGGAGTAAAGGAGACAGAGAGAAAGAGAAAGGAAACAGGAAAGGAGGAGGGGAAGAGAGAGGGAGTAGAGATGGTAAGAGAGCCTTTTTCTCTCTATAAAGCAGCATCCCCCAACCTTTTAGGCACCAGTTTCACTGAAGACAATTTTTCCATAAACTGGGGGCATGGTGGGGATAGCTCAGGCAGTAAGGCGAGTGATGGCAGATGAAGCTCTGCTCCTGACCTGCCGTTTACCTCCTACTATGAGGCCAAGACCAGTACTGGTCTGTGGAGGGAATTGGGGACCCCTGCTCTAAAGGTCAGAGAAGGCGATGGCACCCCACTCCAGTACTCTTGCCTAGAAAATCCAATGGATGGAGGAGCCTGGTAGGCTGCAGTCCATGGGGTTGCTAGAGTCGGACACGACTGAGCGACTTCACTTTCACTTTTCACTTTCATGCATTGGAGAAGGAAATGGCAACCCACTCCAGTGTTCTTGCCTGGAGAATCCCAGGGACGGGGGAGCCTGATGCGCTGCCGTCTATGGGGTGGCACAGTCGGACACGACTGAAGCAACTTAGCAGCAGCAGCAGCAGCTCTAAAGGTATAACGTGACAAATCCTATGCAGGGAATAGGAGGCCACAACTGTCCTGGAAGTGAGCAAAAACCTTTGAGGAAGAGGAAAAAGGCATCTCAATGTAAGCAGACAGCTTTGCGAGATATGCCTTAACATCTTTCCAGAGCAATTCTTTATCTTTAACTTCCAAGACTTGTTTACTATTCAATTATCCTTTCACCCATGCTGTCAGTAGTCTGCTCAGAAAGTCCAGATTGCACAGAATATGGAAATTACTCATGGAGAACTGTTTTCCTAACAAAGACTGGTTGCAAGTGAGTCGACCAATAGGTATCTAGTTAGGAATGTGCTTAGCATTTACGTTTCTACAATATTATCTAGATACAGATCACTCCAGTGGGGATGAAGAGGGTGAAGTAGATATTAGAAGCATATTTTACAGAAAACTTGCAAGACTTGGTTGAATAAATATTAAGGAAAATGTGAATGATGAGTTAAAATTAGTAGGTACTTTCGGTTGGATGGTAGGAAAATTAATAGAAAACTTTTTCAATAGAGAGAATTAGGAATGGATTTGAATATAAGATGTTTGAAATGTTGGGAATAGAATTGGAGCAGCAAATCAGACTTCACTCTTTTAAGCACCGTTAGAGTTAAGGAACTTCTGAGGTGGAAGTGTATGGTGTACATAGGTGGAGAAGAGGATCTAGAAGGCAAAGACTTGTCAATGAAATAGAAAGAATAATAAAATGAAATTTGCTGAAACAATATAGGGTCATGTGTTCCAAAGAAGAGGCCATCCTGAGAAGCAGATTGCACATGGCACAAAGAATGCTGAGACAGATTATAAATAAAAGCTGTTTAACTTAGCAATAGGGAGGCCGTCAGCAACTATGTGACAAAATTTAATTAGAGTGACTGAGTCTGAAGCCAGTTACATGATTAGAGGAAGAGGTGAGTAGAAAAGAAATGAAAAGATAAATGCTTATAATTCCATTAAGCAGGGACCTCTCTCCAATTAGTATAAATGAAATAATTCCTCATGGTTCTGACATTTTTGGCTTTGCTTCTCCCTTTCTCTCAAGGGAGAGAGAAATACTGCTACTCACTGCAGTATTCTGGCCTGGAGAATTCCATGGACTCTATAGTCCATGGTGTTGCAAAGAGTCGGACACAACTGAGCGACTTTCACTTTTCTTTCAGTGACTCTGCTTCTCCCTTACTCTCAATGACTTTACTCTGTTTCCCTCTGTGACCCCAAAATACGAGTGCATTTAGCAAATGTCTGTATTGAGTCAAAAGACCGGCATTTTCTTTAAATAGACTTACTGTGTTTTAGGATGAGCACTTCTGAGATTGTATCTGGTCTTCATGATTATTTTTTATTAGTTGTATTATTAAAACAGTTACAATAAGCCACACTCCAGGACATGGTAATAGCTCCAGCAAGCAAAAAATATACATTTCACATGAATTAGTTTTAAATATAATTTTACCTGCAAAAATATAAATATGAAGATACACACTTTTTATACTTTTCCTGTGACTGTTGCATTATTATATTTAAATTTTCTTAACTTTCACAAAAATGATTTCATGAGAATCTTCTGGTAACTTATAGACATAGGAAAAATGAAGATTATATATGAGTGTAGTTATAAAAAAATAACCCCTTATGTTGAAGCAGGGAATTAACATTCAGCCTGAAATTAAAAATCTAAACAGTTGATAAGTGGTAGCAGTGCCAGGCTAAAGTATTAAACAGCCATCTGGTCATCCCCTGGGGAGAGATGAACATTAAAGTCTGTCTTGGCTCCATGCTTGGTTCTGTTCTTTACATTAATAAGTACTCTATCTTGATTCCTGAGAAATCTAATGATAAAGAAGTCTTGTCAAAAGCATTCAACTCTGCTTGCAGTTTAAATTTTTATTAAAATAACCAGCAAAACCTTTGTAATTCATTCAGATGCCAAAAATAAGTATAATATTTGGGTTTTCTCATGTATAATATCATGTATGAAATGAGTCGCCAGTCCAGGTTCGATGCACGTTACTGGATGCTTGGGGCTGGTGCACTGGGATGACCCAGAGGGAGGGTAGGGGAGGGAGGAGGGAGGAGGGTTCAGGATGGGGAACGCAGGTATACCTGTGGTGGATTCATTTCGATATTTGGCAAAACTAATACAATATTGTAAGTTTAAAAAAAAAAAAATTGGGGTTTTCTCTGCCAACTACCCCATTCTGTCCAGCAAGTTTTCAGGAGGAAGTTCAAAAGGTTGGAAGAAACATAACGAAGCACATTTCTATATGGCTATGTAATGCAGCTAAGAGATTTCCATGCAATTTTGCCCAGTTCTTTTGTCAAAACAAAAGAAAGCAGAAAAGGAACTGGCATCCATTATCATTTAAAAAATAAATGTTTTCTTCTGAACAATGGCATGTATTTTGTCTTCTAAATAGTGTCAGACTATTAAAGATATGCTACACTTTAAGAAAAAAACTCCAAACAGATGTTATTTTATACATCACACTAGAAAAGATTTACACATAGTATGCCACTAATATTATTTCCATGAAGAATTTTGAGAGTAAATCATACATAATCTGAGTTTGTACAGAAGACATTTAGCAAGTCACTATGTCATGATTTAGTGAAAGGCAAAAGAGAAAAAGAAAGACATATCCATCTGAAAGCAGAGTTCCAAAGAATAGAAAGGAGACATAAGACAATTTCCTCAGTGATCAATGCAAAGAAATAGAGTAAAACAATAAAATGGGAAAGACTAGAGATCTCTTCAAGAAAATTAGAGATACCAAGGGAACATTTCATGCAAAGATGGGCACAATAAAGGACAGAAATGGTATGGACCTAACAAGAGCAGAAGATATTAAGAAGAGGTGGCAAGAATACACAGAAGAGATACACAAAAATGATCTTAATGACCCAGATAGCCACGATGTTGTGATCACTCAACTAGAGCCAGATATCCTGGATTGCAAAGTCAAGTGGCCTTAGGAAACATCACGACCAACAAAGCTAGTGGAGGTGATGGAATTCCAGCTAAGCTATTTCAAATCCTAAAAGATGGTGCTGTTAAAATGCTGCACTCAATATGCCAGCAAATTTAGAAAACTCAGTAGTGGCCACAGGACTGGAAAAGGATAGTTTTCATACCAATCCCAAAGAAAGGCGATGCCAAAGAATGTTCAAACTACTGCACAATTGCACTCATCTCACATGCTAGCAAAGGAATGCTCAAAATTCTCAAAGTAAGACTTCAACACTATGTGAACCGAGAACTTCCAGATGTTCAAGCTGGATTTAGAAAAGGCAGAGGGACCAGAGATCAAATTGCCAACATCTGTTGGATCATAGAATAAGCAAGAATATTCCCTGAAAACATCTACTTCTGCTTCATTGACTATGTAGATCCTTTGACTGTGTAGATCACAACAGACTGTGGACAATTCTTAAAGAGATGGAAATACCAGACCACCTTACCTGCCTCCTGAGAAATTTGTATGCAGATCAAGAAGCAACAGTTAGAAATGGACATGGAACAACAGACTGGTTCCAAATTGGGAAAGAAGTATGTCAAGGCTGTATATTGTCATCCTGCTTATTTAACTTATATGCAGATTACATCATGCAAAATGCCAAACTGGATGAAGGACAAACTGGAGTCAAGATTGCCGGGAGAAATATCAATAACCTTAGAAACGAAGATGACACCAGCCATATGTCAGAAAGTGAAGAGGAACTAAAGAGCTTCTTGATAAAAGTTAAAGAAGAGAGTGAAAAGGCTGGCTTAAGACTCAACATTCAAAAAATGAAGATCATGGCAAACAGATGGAGAAACAATGGAAACAGTGACAGATTTTATTTTCTTGGGGTCCAAAATCACTGCAGATGGTGATTGCAGCCATGAAATTAAAAGACACTTACTCCTTGGAAGAAAAGCTGCAAGAAGCCTAAACAGCCATATTAAAAAGCAGAGATTACTTTGCCAACAAAGGTCCATCTAGTCAAAGTTGTAGTTTTTCCAGTGGTCATGTATGGATGTGAGAATTGGACTGTAAAGAAAGCTGAGCGTTGAAGAATTGATGCTTTTGAACTGTGGTGTTGGAGAAGACTCTTGAGAGTCCCTAGGACTGCAAGGAGATCCAACCAGTCAATCCTAAAGGAAATCAGTCCTGAATATTCATTGGAAGGACTGATGCTGAAGCTGAAGCTCCAGTACTTTGGCCACCTGATGCAAAGAATTGACTCAGTGGGAAAGATCCTGATGCTGGGAAAGATTGAAGGCAGGAGGAGAAGGGGATGACAGAGGATGAGATGGTTGGATGGCATCACTGACTCAATGAAGATGAGTTTGCGCAAGCTCTGGGAGTTGGTGATGGACAGGGAAGCTGTGCTGCAGTCCATGGGATCTCAAAGAGTCGGACACAACAGAGCAACTGAAGTGAACTGACTGATGTCATGTTACCACTAGAGTTGAAATCTCCCAATTATACATCTATACTGCCTGATGTCCATCAGATACTGTCAAAATCTTTCATAGTAGTTTGTGACAGCAGTCTAATGCCCAAGGCTAACTCTGGTTTCTCTTCAGGCTTGGGAGCACTGTCATTCCCTGATTGCTAACTGGTAAGAAGTTAACTGGTATTGAAGGCAGGAGGAGAAAGGGATGACAGAGAATGAGATGGATGGATGATGTTACTGACTCAATGGACATGAGTTTAAGTAAGAATTGGGATGCACAGGGAGGTCTGGCATGCTGCAGTCCATGGGGTCACAGAGTCAAACAAGATTGAGCGACTGAACTGAACTGTAAAAGTACTCATAGTAAGAGTTTGTGCTGAATAATTTTATTAATCAGGCTGCATTTTGTATGTTTTATACATATTAACTCATTTATTCTAAAACATCCTGACCTGTCCTTAACAATTTTTATAGGACAGTGGGGTGCTTCTAAAACATGGAGATTATTTGCTCTGTCTCCTCAAATCACTATCTCCCTGGGTTTTTCTCTTCTTTCCCATAATCTGGAAACTCTCTCAAGGCAGTAAGCTAGGGCAGTCCATCCTAGGGATCTGTTTGTTTTCCTCTTCTAAAAGCTCTGTCTTCCACTGACTAATGTCTAACATCTTGACACCTAGTGATTTGTGGGTTGTTTTTTTTTTTTCTGCTTTTTGGTTATTTAAGACAATAGTGTAAACCTGGTCCTTATCCTTCATCTTGATCAGAAGTAGATGACCTCTTGAATTTTAAAAAATATTGTATTGTAATCTCTGTTGTTACGGAATCAAAGATCTCCACTCAGTACCTAAACACACAAGACCACCACTCAATATCTAAAATAAAAAGATTGTTGAATTTATTGATTGTTTTTATGAAGGACAAATATACTAGTCAGATGCAGTGTCTCTGATCAGAACAGATGGTGATCTTATATGCAAAGTTTGGGGGAAAGTGTGGAATTTATAATCAAGTTTCAAACCATTTTTGTTGGCTACGTGATCCCACTGGTATTGGATAATCAATTGTTACCTGGTAGAGTGAGAACTTCTATTTGTCATTGGATACACTGAAGTAGATAGCACTGAAATACAAAACAAAACAAAAAATTGAGAGCATTACTAGCTCATCAGAAACTGCACCTTGTGCTCTCACCCAGTTCCTCTTCCTCTCTTGAGAAAAGCTATTATTCTGACTTCTAACAACACAGATTAGCTTTGCCCATTTTTGCCCTTTACATAAATGGAATTAGTATACATTTTTTCTTCTTTTTTTTTTTTTGCAGAACATTAGGTTTGTCTGGTCCTGTTCCCCCACCCCCGCCCCACCCAGAACATTAGGTTTGTAAGACTGAAATATATATGAAAGTAAAGGCAATGCCAAAGAATGCACAAACTACCGCACAATTGCACTCATCTCACACGCTAGTAAAGTAATGCTCAAAATTCTCCAAGCCAGGCTTCAGCAGTATGTGAACTGTGAACTTCCTGATGTTCAAGCTGGTTTTAGAAAAGGCAGAGGAACCAGAGATCAAATTGCCAACATCCGCTGGATCATAGAAAAGCAAGGGAGTTCCAGAAAAACATCTATTTCTGCTTTCTTGACTATGCCAAAGCCTTTGACTGTGTGGATCACAATAAACTGTGGAAAATTCTGAAAGAGATGGGAATACCAGACCACCTGATCTGCCTCTTGAGAAATTTGTATGCAGGTCAGGAAGCAACAGTTAGAACTGGACATGGAACAACAGACTGGTTCCAAATAGGAAAAGGAGTACGTCAAGGCTGTATATTGTTACCCTGCTTATTTAACTTCTATGCAGAGTACATCATGAGAAACACTGGACTGGAAGAAACACAAGCTGGAATCAAGATTGCCAGGAGAAATAGCAATAACCTCAGATATGAAGATGACACCACCCTTATGGCAGAAAGTGAAGAGGAACTAAAAAGCCTCTTGATGAAAGTGAAAGAGGAGAGTAAAAATGTTGGCTTAAAGCTCAACATTCAGAAAACAAAGATCATGGCATCCGGTCCCATCACTTCATGGGAAATAGATGGGGAAACAGTGGAAACAGTGTCAGACTTTATTTTTTTGGGCTCCAAAATCAGTGCAGATGGTGACTGCAGCCATGAGGTTAAAAGACACTTACTCCTTGGAAGGAAAGTTATGACCAACCTAGATAGCATATTCAAAAGCAGAGACATTACTTTGCCAACAAAGGTTCGTCTAGTCAAGGCTCTGGTTTTTCCAGTGGTCATGTATGGATGTGAGAGTTGGACTGTGAAGAAGGCTGAGCACTGAAGAATTGATGCTTTTGAACTGTGGTGTTGGAGAAGACTCTTGAGAGCCTTGGCCTGCAAGGAGATCCAACCAGTCCATTCTGAAGGAGATCAGCCCTGGCTGGGATTTCTTTGGAAGGAATGATGCTAAAGCTGAAACTCCAGTACTTTGGCCACCTCATGCAAAGAGTTGACTCATTGGAAAAGACTCTGATGCTGGGAGGGATTGGGGGCAAGAGGAGAAGGGGACGACAGAGGATGAGATGGCTGGATGGCATCACTGACTCAATGGACGTGAGTCTCAGTGAACTCCAGGAGTTGGTGATGGACAGGGAGGCCTGGTGTGCTGCGATTCATGGGGTCACAAAGAGTCGGACACGACTGAGCGACTGATCTGATCTGATCTGATCTCAATAATCTTTTGAGTGGGATTGTCGACTCATAGGGTATGTATATATTCCACTTTAGTAGATGTTGCTAAACCTTTTTCTAACGTGGCTGTGTACATTCACACTCCCATCTGCATTCATGAGAATTTCAGTTTGTCAGGCGAGTGTATGTTCCTCAGTTCTGTCTCGTCGCAACAAAGATTTGGAGTGATGGACATTAAAGCCCTCAGCGTATCACAGCTCTCGGGTCTTGGACAGACCATGTCATAGCTCTCAGGTCTCGAACAGACCGTGTTACGGCCCTTAGACAAATCAGTGTTACAGCTCTGTGCTACAGTTCTATTTTATTTAGAAAATAGCAGGAAAATCCATCCTAGAGGTTTGAGGGCATGTCAACCCAAAGACCTGAAGAGAACGCCCCAGCGCACAGGAGAGAGAAAGAGACACCCAGCCCTTTGGCTCCTCTTTGTATATATTTTTTTCTCCCCCTGGGCCTGCCCTATGTAAATTGGGCTACCCAGGAGTGTTGTTTGTCCTACTTGAGGTCCTCACTCCAGTCCTCAGACCTTCCTTTGTTCTATTTTTGCAGGCTTTTCCCTTCTTTATCTTTTAGTCACCGCCATTCTGGACACCTGTTTCCTATTCTAACTACCTAACAAGTTGTTTCTCATCTTCACCAACATATGCTATTATCTGATACATGTGGTCATATCACATCGTAATTTTAATTTTCTTTTCCCTCCAAAGAAAATTCATGAGTAATGAGACTGAACAGCTTTCTCCTGCTGATCAGTTTACCAACTCTGTCCATGTATTGGATCCCAGAGCCTCAGAAACTAGGTTTATACCCTCTCAACAGGAGATGTGAGAAAATTCTCAAAGAAGTGTAACAGAAAATATTTAAAGATTCTGTTATTGTGGTATTCTCCAATATAATCCAGTTATTATCTACAGTGAAGCCATGTTTGACAAATCTGTCCATGCATACAAAGCTTCCACTCCATATTCTAAAGTGCAACTCTAGACAGCCAAAAGTCATTAAATATTTTAGAAACTCACCTACATGAATATATACCCAAATAAAAGAAATAATTTAGAAGCAATAACTTGTCAAATAAAAACATTTATTTTCTTAATAATATAAATGCTAGATACACGTTTAGCCAAAACTATGCTACAATTCTGTTGGGAGGATGTGTGTGCTGGTTGCATATTTGCAGTGGGTATGTGGGTACTGAGTATATGTAGTGCATGCAGGTGTGTGGTGGGTGTGGAGCATTATGAAAATTATCTAAATTGTAAAAATTGTAAATATTATGAAAACAAAATATATGTGTATATATATTCATGTTTCCCCAGGAAATTCAATTGTGCAGCCAGGATTAAGAACCAAAGATGTCAGCTGTGTTAAAAGACCATTTCATAGTGGGAGGTTTTCTTAAAGAAAAATGACTACCTCATAAAATGGATTATAGCAGAACTCCAAGATCACCACATGTGCATCTAATACATGCAATACTTTCATATGATATAGTGGAAATAATGTCCCTTGCAGTTGTCAGGCAGGAGTACTTAGGACTAGAAAGTCAATTTTCTCTTAAAATGCTGCTTGGTTTTTAAAACTTAAAATAGTGAAATTTCAAAATGATCACACCAGATTTTGGCTTAATATGAACATCTCTGGACTAGCTTCAGGAATCTTGCCATTTTCAATCATCCTGTTCATACGATGAATGTTGATGTAATATTTGGGGGTTTGTCTCTTTGTGATGTCTCACTGTCTTATCCAGAACATACAGTTCCCATCCAACTGGTATTTCATTCTCTCCAGAACACTGGCTTTTAAAATGTGTTCTTATCTTGGGCGCTTACTGAGTGTGTGGCTCTTCACCATAATTAACCATATTTTTCACTGTAATTTACTTCATTTTTGTTAAATCTTATTTGTCAGCTGAAATTTGTCAGCTAAATTTCAGATATTTCTTAACATAAAATTAACAGTCCCTTTTTTTAAACTGTTTTCTGTCAATGATTATTTCTTGGTCTGACAGTTAACCATTGTGAAAAAATCAAATGCATAGAATAATGCAAATGAGTACATAAAACAATGTAAATAATGCATTGATGCACCAACCTCTAAAATTAAGCTATTACTTTATTTCAATGTTTTGTTTATTGTTTTCTTGTTTAATTTCTTTTATGGAAGTGAAAAGTTGTTGCTGAACCATGAAAAGATTCCGGGATTCTTGGCCTCCAAAGGAGAATTCAATCTGGGGCCAGAGACAAGGCTTGATTGCTCAGGGCTTTTGTGTAATAAAGTTTTATTAAAGTATAAAGGAGATAGAGAAAGCTTCTGACATAGACATCAGAAGAGGGCAGAAATAATACTTATCTGCTAGTTTTTAGCTGGATGTTATGTAGTTACTAGCAGTCTGTTAATGAAAGAAAGGAATGTCTTAAAACTCAGAGAATGGCACCAGGCCCCTCATCCATAAGATGTATTTTGTGATAATCTTGGCACCAGATGAGTCATCCCAGTCCATAAAAAACCTGACTTGAATCTTGTAGAAAGGCAAGTTACCATACAAATAGTTTCATTTACATAGATTAGGGTCTGAGTATTACATACTGGTTTATCAAGTCAGTTCTGAGCCATTAGATGGAAGGACTTGAAGACAGAGTCTGGGGTAAGTGCATTGTAGTACATTAACATAGCTTAGGACAAACATTTCCATAAGAAAAATACATTGGTTAACTCAAGATTTGAGTAAAAGTTAAGTTCAGGTGAAACCAGGTATCATTATGGCAACACAGTATTTTAAGATAAATTTCTTTTTAAATTTGTATAGAGAAGGGGAAAAAATATATCACTAGTTTGTTTCCTCCTGCTGCTTAAGAGAGAGATTAAAAAAAAAAAAAAAAGTCTGACACTTGCAACCTATTTCCTCTGTTTGGAGATCCCTGGCCTTCCTGCCTGTTACCCTCTCAGAAGTAAGATACTATAGATGTAGCTAAAGTCTCTTCTCCCATCATTTTCCCTTTTTGCTTTCCCCAAAGTTTTTTCTATAATTCTAATATATATTTTTGTATACTACCACATGAGTGTACTCATGCAACAGATATAGGATTTCAAGTAGTATACAAAGTTTTGCAACTGGGTTTCCACCATTACCACCAGATATAATGTGTACATATTGATACATGTAGAACTAGTTCAATTATTTTAATTGCCTTATAATAATCTATTGAATGAATAAAGTACAGTTTTTCCTGTTCTCCTGGGGAACAGTTCATTTTTTTAATTAGAAAATTACAATAATAAATTTAAATAAATAAATAATAACAATACTTTTTACAAATAGAAACAATGCTTCTGGACTTCCCTGGTGGTTCAGTGGTTGGGACTTTTTGTTCCCACTGCAGTGGTCCCAGGTTTGATCCCTGGTCAGGGAAATAGACTCCACATGCCACAACTAAGAGTTTGCCTGCCACAGTTTAAAAACATCCTACCTACATGACACAGCAAAGATCAAAGATCCCATGTGCTACAACTTAGACCTGTCACAGCCAAATAAATAATTAAAAAAAAAAACACACAAAAACAAAAACAGTACTTCTATGAACATTCATATAAATGTTTCTGTTCTAATTCAGCCACCCTATTCAATGCTTGGTGGCATCACACTGTGGCTTAGAGGGCTCCCCAGGTGGCTCAGTGGTGAAAAATCCACCTGCCAAGCAGGATATGTGGGTTCGATCCCTGGGTCAGGAAGATCCCCTGGAGAATGAAATAGCTACCCATTCCAGTATTCTTGCCTGAAGAATTCCATGGACAGAGGAGCCTGGCGGGATACAGTCCATGGGGTCCTAAAGAGTCAGGCACAACTTAGCAGCAACTAAACCGCAAGAATGAGCAGCACTCCACGTGCTTATTGACCATTCAGACAATTATCTTTTGTGAAGTGGCTATTCATGTCTTTTAACTGTTTATTACTGTTGGTGGTGGTGGGTTGCTTATTTTATCATTCATTTGTAGGAATTCTTTGAATCTGAATATGAACCCTTGTCAGATAGAGGTATTTGGAAGGTTTTCACTCTACTCTCTTAATAATGTTTCTGGTAACAAAATTTCTTAATGTTTATGAGATTCAGTTTATCAGTCTTTTTATGGTTTGTGCTTTCTGTCTCCTGTTTGGGACATCTTTCTTTTCCCTAAAGTCATGCACATATTCTCTGTTTTTTCTTGAAATGATTCATGCCTTTTCCCTCCACATGTAAGCTATGTGATTTATTTACTTATTTATTTTTTTTTGTTACTGGGTAAGCTAGGAGTCAAGATTGATTTATTTCCCCATTCAGATATCAGTTCCTTTTATTGAAAAGACCATCTTTTCACCATGTGTTTGCATTGGTAATCTTACAGATCAGAAGATAACATTTGTATACATTTCTTTCTGAACTCTATTCTGTTTCATTGATCTATTTCTCCTTAGAGAAACTACATTATATGTATACCTTGGTCTCAGGTAGTAAAATTCCTTGACCTTGTTCTTACTGATGGCCTTCGATATTTAATCTAGATCCTATGTATTATCATATAATACATATAAACAATTGTCATATAGTTTGTGTATGTGCATTTGTGTGTTTTCATCGGCTGAAAAATTTGAATCATATATATATATAATTATATAATGTTATACATAATTATAATTTATAAATAGCATCATAAAGTATAAAATTATATAATAGTAAATATTTTATATATATTTATATTTTTAATAGCTACTTGGAATGAATGCTATTGTAGTAGTTTCCTGTTTGTTTGAATTGTGTTCCATTTTTCTGTATAGTAACATTTGGTCATCCTATGGGCAGGGGTTGTGATAGACTTTGCAACTTACATAGTTTCTGGATTCATTTTCTTCTATTTTTATAGAATAGGACATTTTCTTTAAAATGGTGCATTTTGTGTCTTTTTCTCTTCTGATTTTTACTGTTATTTATTTGAGAACTTTCTGTACATTCAACTTCTTTTTGCCCTTTCACCAATACATTTCCAAAAAATATGGTGTCTTCCAACATGCTTTCTCTCCCAGCAGTGTCTGGGACTGTCTTCCTGGGACTGTCACGTCAGATCTTGTGCACTTTCCAAAACACTTCCCTTAGGTCCTTGTTGTCCAGGGTATCATCTACCAGCTCTTGTAAATGATTCCAGTATTTTTTCTCATAGTCAGTCTTTTCCTTCTGATAATAAAGCCTGACTGATATAATGTGTTCCACTGCTGCAGTCATCTGCTATACTTTCCTTTCTTTTGCCTAATCAGAATGCTAAAGTATACCTTTCATTTTTAAACAGTTCACTCCAAAATAACGTGACACATAGCATATCTATCTAGATGTCTTATTTCACAATGACCCATTTCGTACTCCTCTCCACAGGGATCAGCATAGGTTTATCTATTATTCAGGACTCCTATATAAATTAGGTCACTATGTCATTCTTTGGACGGATGGTGTTCATACATCAGAATACATAAGGATTACTCCAGCAGCTTTTAAAATACCATATCTGCCTCTAGTTTTTGGTCTGAAATGGTACCCAGTAATCCACTTTTTTAAGAAGCAAGTATTCTGAAACAGTTTGAATAAAAAGCAGTGTTTCTTGACAGTTCTTATATACTATATGATGAGATTTTCTAAGCCAGTGTCTCGTCGGCAATAATCATAACACCTTATAGTCTCTGAAATATCTTTAGGCATCAAAATCAGCCCCTGATTTAAGAGAAGGACATATAAAAATAATTCTTTAGGCTCAAAATTATCTGCAGAAAAAATTCAGAATTTCTGCCAGCTAAGTGCTCTCTGATCTCATTCCCAGAAATACTCCATGCTGAGAGTCTATTTTCTAAGGACTGATTTAAAAGAGATAAAATATGATTCAGCAGGTTGTGCTACATGTTCTGAATTATCTGATTTTTCAAAGTTAACAATAGCATGGAGTTTTATGATAGCTCATTTGTAATTACTGCTGCTGCTGCTAAGTCGCTTCAGTCGTGTCCGACTCTGTGCGACCCCATAGAGGCAGCCCACCAGGCTCCCCCGTCCCTGGGACTCTCCAGGCAAGAACACTGGAGTGGGTTGCCATTTCCTTCTCCAATGCATGAAAGTGAAAAGTGAAAGTGAAGTCGCTCAGTCCTGTCCGACTCCTAGTGACCCCATGGACTGTAGCCCACCAGGCCCCTCCGTCCATGGAACTTTCCAGGCAACAGTACTGGAGTGGGTTGCCATTGCCTTCTCCTACCTGAAAAAAAATTGCTCATATCATTTTTAGAAGTACGCCAAGAATTATGACTCAAAAGAATCAAAAAAGGGCTTGTATCTGGGTACTTGAATGTCTTAGCTTAAAGATGTGGGTCATGTTATGATCATAAAATGTATCTCTTTCTTTACTTTAAAAAAAGCTATTTTTTTAAATAAGCTATTTTTTAACAAAAATCCTGTTAATCAGTTTTATGATACAAATTTATTTTTGTACTCAAGAATGTATTAATTTCCTTAAATTAAATACAAGCTTTAAAGGCAATTTGTCATTGATACAGAGTAAGTTTTTTCATAGAGAAATATGGCTATGTATATGTGCTGTTTTACCTCAAAGGAAAGTGTAGTTTAAATTCAAAGTTAAAAATCTTTAAAAAGGACTTGCCTATGAATTTTGTTCAAATAACTTTATTTTATTTTAAATTGTTCAGTCTATTTATTTTAGGTTGCACTAGATCTTTGTTGTTGCATGGCCTTTTTCTAGCTGTGGCAAGCAGGGGCTACTCTTTAGTGTGGTGAGCAGGCTTTATGCTGTGGTGGCCTCTCTTGTTGCGGAGCATGGGCTCCAGGGCTTGAGCTTCAGTAGTTGTGGCACACAGGCTTAGTAGCCCTGAGGCATGTGCTATTTTTCCTGGAGCAGAGATCAAACCCATGTCCCCTGCATTGGCAGGTGGATTCTTAATGACTGCACCATCAGGGATGTCCTCAACTAATTTTGAATATTAGTTGTGTTCATTTATAAGATGATACCAGATATAAGTTAATGCCATATTTTTCTAATTGGACAATCCCCCAAAATGTTATGTTATAAATTCTTGTGGATCTAGATAAAATTATTTTTCACTTTTACAAATATATTTAAAATCCTACTTATATATGCAATGCTTTTCAAATAACATTATTTCCATTTCTGTTCTTTATGAAACTAAAGTCTTCGCACACAGTTTTGACACTGATACCTTTGATAATAACTAGAATCACTTTTGAACTCATCTAACAATTTCTAAGAACCTACTGCCTGTACTTCTGGCTGCCTAAATTGTTTAAAATGAGCATTTTTTGAATCAGCATAGAATGATAATTATTGGAAATTTTATACCAACCCAAAGCTATGATTTTTCTAGTAGTCATGTATGGACGTGAGAGTTGTACTCTGAAGAAAGCTGAGCACCAAAGAATTGATGCTTTTGAACTGTGGTGTTGGAGAAGACTCTTGAGAGTCACTGGGACTGCAAGGAGATCCAACCAGTCCATTCTAAAGGAGATCAGCTCCGGGTGTTCTTTGGAAGGACTGATGCTAAAGCTGAAACTCCAGTACTTTGGCCACCTCATGCGAAGAGTTGACTCATTGGAAAAGACTCTGATGCTGGGAGGGATTGGGGGCAGGAGGAGAAGGGGACGGCAGAGGATGAGATGGCTGGATGGCATCACCGACTCCATGGACATGAGTTTGAGTGAACTCTGGGAGTTGGTGATGGACAGGGAGGCCTGGCATGCTGTAATTCATGGGGTCGCAAAGAGTCGGACACGACTGAGCGACTGAACTGAACTGAATTACTTATACGTATAACTTTAGGGTAGCTTGGGTTTTGGTTTTAACATTGTTTCCTGCGAGTATATATTGATACTTCTACAACATAGTACTTAATACATGGCTTTAGAAAGGATCTTTAAAAGGACTTTTTAATATCCATCACTTACAATGTGAGATCATAATTCTTAAAATTACTTGATCTGTGATAAAACCTCTTTTCCACTCTCTCTTAATCCACCAGATGTCCTCAATAAGCATTCAAAATACATCAACTAAGGTCATTGCAGCTTCCCTGGTGGCTCGGCAGTAAAGAATTTGACTTCATTGCGGGAGATGTAGGTTCAATCCCTGGTTCCAGAAGGTCCACTGAGGAAGGAGACAGCAACCCACTCTGATATTCTTGCCTGGGAAATCCCATAGACAGAGGAGCCTAGCGGGCTAGAGTCCATGGGGGCATAAAAGAATTGGACATGACTTAGTAACTAAAAACAACAAAAAGTCATTGCAAGCTAATGTATCATTCTCAAACAGTACTTTAAAGTAATATATATATATATATATATATATATATAATATATATATATATGAAAAATTCTTCTACAGTGAGAGGCTGTATAAGGACTTAAATATAAAGCAATTTCTTTCTCAGAGATTATTTTGGAAATGAAGTTTCCCAGTCATGTAATCTACATTTATTATTTGTACCACAATTCATTTCTTCTTAAGATGTTGGTAATATAGCATCAAATATATTTCAATATTTTAAGCTTCCTTAAATTAAAAAAAAAAGATAATTTAGTGCCTTACCTTAGTTTAGAAGTTAATATTATGCCTTTTGATAAGAAATAAGAAGGATTTTTTTTTTTATTATCAGTCATTCAATGTAATATGTGAGAATTTCTTTAGCAATTTCCACTGCTGCTTATCAGGATGTCAGCCTGTAGTGCAGAAGGGGGCTTCTTGATAGCAGCTTGTAGAGGGACCACAACTCATAAGGGTTAAGAAATCATCCTACTCTGGTTCTTCCTTGATCCATGCTGCCATCCCCAAAAGAAACAGCTTATATTTTAGATTTTTTTTTTTTTTGGTAACACCAGTATCCAACTTGAACATTCAAATATTTGACTGTCTTTTTCTGTTCTTACCTGTAATTTTTTAATAATAAGTGAAACATTTTGTATTTTTTTCCAAGTGTTTCAATGACTCTTCTTTCCTAGGGAGAATAATGACCATCTTGAGCTTTGTTCTTAATCAAAATATCAAATTGAATAGATAAAATTTTCATTAAGAACAACAAAGTTTTTCTAGTGCTCATCATAGGTAATGAAACATGACTGCTTTTACATGCATATAGAGCTGTCTAAATGAAGTTGGTATGAAAACTATACAGATTAGTACTGACTCCTTCAAAAGCACAGTAAAAGAATATCAGTACATTACCTGAAATTCCACACAGAAATAAGTGATATGGTAATAGTGTCAAACCAGACGCATATCTGTTACATAAAGAAAAGCTTCTCTTTCCATTTATCATTTTTTGACAGTGCCAATGAGTCATAACTTAGCAAGCCACTGTATATAGAGGATGCCGTGAATGTAAATATAACTTATTTCAAACACATTTCTTGTTCATTATTAAGTGTAAAACACAGAATTTTTCTTTGAATGGCTAACACATTTTATGACCATGTGTATTAAGATAGATAAATAGACCACTTATTTAAAGGCATCATGTTCAGCTTTTGGCTGTATAGGCATAGTTAGAGCTTCAGGGTTTAAAGCACAAAAGTAGCCTACTGTAGTGAATTAAGTCCTTCACAGATTTCAATAGTACAATGATTATTTCAGGGATCATTTTAAATGTGTGTATTTAGTAATAATTTAACTACTCAAATCTATTTAACTAATCGAATTTAACTATTCAAGTAGTTAAAATATTACTAAATACACACTTCTACCTCTTTGGTGGGCTTCCCTGGTGGCTCAGATGGTAAAAAAAAAATCTGCCTGCAATGTGGGAGACCTGAGTTGGATTCCTGGGTTGGGAAATCCCCTGAAGGAGGGCATGGCAAACCATTCCAATATTCTTGCCTGGAGAATCCCCATGGACAAAGGAGCCTGGTGGGCTACAGTCCATGGGGTTGCAAAGAGCCAGACACAGCTGAACAACTAAGCATACATACATATATCTCTTTCGTATCTGTATTCTAGAAAAGCATGTCTCACAAAAATCCCAGAGAGAAAATGCACCACTCAGATTTCCCTTTAGCACAGCTGAGAAAGACTTGTTGTCTTACCTGCTGTGAGTGCCAGTAGGCACCCTTCAACTGTCAGCCCTTCTGGGATTCTATCAGCTGAATACCGCATCACTCACATTCAGTGAATTGTGAATATGATGGTTCAAAGGTATGAAGAGTTCAGTCGTCTTCCCTGAACTCAATACAACTTTGGAGGACATTTCGAGCACCAAATCTCCTTCCCTGAGGGATCCACCATGGCTGTGGCCACTGAGTCCTGCTTCTCTGCCCTTTCTTCAACAGATGTTGATCCCAGTGTGCTGAGTTGCTCAGTTGTTTACAACTCTTTGCAACCCCATGGACTGTAGCCACCAGGCTCCTCTGTTCATGGGATTTCTCAGGCAAGAAACTGGAGTGGGTAGCCATTCTCTTCTCCAGAGTATCTTCCCAACCCAGAGATCAAACCTGGGTCTCCTGCATTACAACAAATTCTTTACTGTCTGAGCTACCCGTAATAAACATCCAACATGCTCAGTTCTTTCTCAGAATTTGTTTTCTGGTGAACTCAACTTGCGGGGAAAAAAAAAAAAAAAAAAAAGTTGTGCGATGTATGATTATATAATTTATGAGAGAAAAATTCAGAGGAATAACCTACATGACTTATATAGAGCAGTATAATGACATTTAAATAATCTAAATTTTATAAATGCAAAGACTGTAGCTCACTTGTGAGAAATTGTGTTAGTATATATGCATATGTGTGCATGTGTGATGTAGTAGAGATGAATATTTTAGGTCTGTGGCAAAGTAAATTTTAAGAAATATTGTTTCCTCTGTCTTGTTTACTTACTGAAGTATCATTTTGTTCAGAGAAACACTATTTCTTATTCCAGGCAAAATACTTATTTTTCTTGCTTGTCTTTACTGTATAACATATTTCAGGTTTATGAGATAGAAGCAGCATCCTTCTCCCTTTCTTATGAAATGGGAAAATAGGATTGGTGCATCTCTTTTTATCACTGTTTACGCCTAGAGCCCCATTGTGCTATCTGGAGCTCAAGCATTCATCCATTGGCTATGAGGAGAAGGAAAAGAGGGCAAAGTTAGAGAGTCCCAGTATAGTGATCCTTACATCATTGAGTTTCTAAACCAGGCCTTGAATTAAATTTTAATCATAGGATGAATTTCTTGACTCTTAAGGATTGTAAGAAAACCATGTTTTGTCATGAAATTTTAAAAATCAATAAATCCCTTTAGTTCTGTTTTAATGTATTAAGAATACATTAGATCATGGCATCTGGTTCCATCACTTCTCCATCACATAGAAGGGAAAACAGTGGAAACAGTGGCTGACTTTATTTTTGGGGTCTCCAAAATCACTGCAGATGGTGATTTCAGCCATGAAATTAAAAGATGCTTACTCCTTGGAAGAAAAGTTATGACCAACCTAGACAGCATATTAAAAAGAGACATTACTTTGTCAACAAAGGTCCATCTAGTCAAGGCTCTGGTTTTTCCAATGGTCATGTATGGATGTGAGAGTTGGACTGTGAAGACAGCTGAGTGCCAAAGAATTGATGCTTTTGAACTGTGGTGTTGGAGAAGACTCTTGAGAGTCCCTTGGACTGCAAGGAGATCCAACCAGTGCATTCTGAAGGAGTTCGGCCCTGGGTATTCTTTGGAAGGAATGAAGCTAAAGCTGAAACTCCAGTCCTTTGGCCACCTGATGCAAAGAGATGACTCATTTGAAAAGACCCTGATACTGGGAACATTTGCGGGCAGGAGGAGAAGGGGACGACAGAGGATGAGATGGTTGGATGGCATCACTGAGTCAATGGACATGGGTTTGGGTGGACTCTGGGAGTTGGTGATGGAAAGGGAGGCCTGGCGTGCTGCAGTTCATGGGGTTACAAAGAGTCGAACATGATTGAGTGACTGAACTGAACTGAAAGCATCAATTTTTACATAAAGGATAAAGAGAGGAAAGTCAGTCTTAAGTTTTGGTGGGATATTGGGAATTAAAAGAGAGAGTGAGGAAGAGCAAGGATATCAGAAGTCAAAGCTCCCATCCTTCCTCATCCTCTGCCTCCTATATACCTCCAGTTGGGTGGTGTAGAGGTACCCAAATTTAACTGAGGGAGCACAGTGTGAGGGAGTCATCGGTCCTTAGGAAATATCTACTCTTCACATCAGCCATGTCAAAATGCCCCATCAGTACGGACACGAAAGTGGCAGAAGAAAGTGGGTAACTAGATGAGTCTGAGTCTATGGCGATGGTTCCTCAAAGCTTATTTGGCATATTGAAAAGAATGGAGTTAAATCCCTGGCCTGGGATCCCTTTCTAGCCTTTAGTAATGGAGGCTCGGGATGCTCCTGGCAAAGAAAACAAGCAGGTACCTGGTCTAATCTTCTTGTAAACATGCTAATAGTACACCTGCTAGAAAATAAACCAGTGTTTACCAGGAGTAGAATTTTAGCTATTGAATTCTATTAGCAGATGTTCCTTGGTTTAGGATTGCTTATGGTACACAAATATAGAATCTATGGATTTTTGAAATATGACTTCAAACAGTGTCCTGTAGGCTGTGAAAATATCTGGGTTTAAAATGGAACTGTTTGATAACCTATGATGCATATAAAGGACATCATATGAGAGGTTGACATGTGTATCTTAGTAAAGACTTCATGTGTTATTCTGGGCCACAAAGCCCAGTTGTGTGACTGATGTGTGAAGAAGGGACCTGTGACCTAGTGTGTCTAGACTTCTCCCTTCTTCATCTGGTCCTGATTACTTGTATTATTGACATTATTAGTAAAACTTGACAGTGGATAAAATATCTGACTCTGGTATCAGCTGGATTTGACAACCTGATCTTTGTGTTAGCTCACATATACAGGACCCTACATTGCCTTTGGAAGGCTTCCCAGGTGGCTCAGTAGTAAAGAATCTCCCTGCAATGCAGGAGACATGGGTTCAATCCCTGAGTCAAGAAGATCCCCTAGAGAATGAAATAGCTACCCACTCTAGTATTCTCACCTGCAAAATCCCAAGGACAGAGGAGCCTGGCAGGCTACAGTCCACAGAGTTACAAAGAGTCGGATACAATTCAGTGAGTGAGCATGCACACACACAAATTGTCCTTGAGACCTACAAAGTGCACAAAAGTGCCAAGGGGGTCAGGAAACTACTAAAGACCTTACAATGGAAAAAAATACTACAGTTCTCGGGGAAAATATATTTGCTTTAACCCTGGCAAAGTTAGTGTGAACCAATAATTTCAGTAGAATGAAAGCTTTGTAAGAATGGAGAATTCCCACCCACCCCCGGCTCAATCTATTTCTTATATGGACTTCCGTGGTAGCTCAGACACTAAAGGATGTGCCTGCAGTGCAGGAGACCCGGGTTCCATCACTGGGTCCAATATACTTACTGAATACACAGTAGGTTCCCAATACATGTATTAAATAAATACATGATCATATATATTTAATAATTTAAATGAACTTTTCAGGTAATTCACCCTCTACTTGAATGTCCCAGGTGTGTGCTCAGTCTTTAAACTCCCCTGTGCTCCTTTCTAGATGATGCCAATGAATATATGGTAGGAGTTTATGTAACCATCTAATGAAGGGGAGTAAAGGAGGTTACCGAATTAATGTTGGGGTCTTTGGAATCTACTGAGGTGTCTGCTGCAGTTAAAGTAGGAGCGATCTCAAGTTTTGGTGTCCTAGCATCAGATATTGAGAGCTGTAGTCCTAACTGTTTGCCTCCTTCCATAATGTCCTTAAATAAATTGGCTTCTTTGTTCACAGTCCATTCAGGCCCATGCTTACCCATTGGTCCTCACAAATTGCTTCACAAAGTTCCATGTTGGAACTTCTAGTTTCCTTGTACACATCACAGAAGTCCAAGAGCATTGCCTTAGTGTAATTTTATTTGGCTTTTAAAGACTTTCTTTTGGCTGTTTCTCCCATGACTTTTTGCACATGGCATGATAGATACCTATATGCAGGTCAGGAAGCAACAGTTAGAACGGGACATGGAACAACAGACTGGTTCCAAATAAGAAAAGGAGTACATCAAGGCTGTATATTGTCACCCTGTTTATTTAACTTATATGCAGAGTACATCATGAGAAACGCTGGGCTGGAAGAAGCACAAGCTGGAATCAAGATTGCCGGGAGAAATATCAATAACCTCAGATATGCAGATGACACCACCCTTATGGCAAAAATGAAGAGGAACTAAAGAGCCTCTTGATGAAAGTGAAAGAGGAGAGAGAAAAATTTGGCTTAAAGCTCAACATTCAGAAAACGAAGATCATGGCATCTGGTCCCATGACTTCTTGGGAAATAGATGGGGAAACAGTAGAAACAGTATCAGAATTTATTTTGGGAGGCTCCAAAATCACTGCAGATGGTGACTGCAGCCATGAAATTAAAAGATGCTTACTCCTTGGAAGAAAAGTTATGACCAACCTAGATAGCATATTCAAAAGCAGAGACATTGCTTTGCCAACAAAGGTTTGTCTAGTCAAGGCTATGGTTTTTCCAGTGGTCATGTATGGATGTGAGAGTTGGACTGTGAAGAAGGCTGAGTGCTGAAGAATTGATGCTTTTGAACTGTGGTGTTGGAGAAGACTCTTGAGAGTCCCTTGGACTGAAAGGAGATCCAACCAGTCCATTCTAAAGGAGTTCAGCCCTGGGTGTTCTTTGAAAGGAATGATGCTAAAGCTGAACTCCAGTACTTTGGCCACCTCATGCGAAGAGTTGACTCATTGGAAAAGACTCTGATGCTGGGAGGGATTGGGGGCAAGAGGAGAAGGGGACGATAGAGGATGAGATGGCTGGATGGCATCATTGACTCGATGGACGTGAGTCTGAGTGAACTCCAGGAGTTGGTGATGGACAGGGAGGCCTGGCGTGCTGCAATTCATGGGGTTGCAAGGAGTCGGACATAACTGAGCAACTGAACTGAACTGATTACTAAAGCTGAAAATATGCAGGAAGTCAGGGGCTCAGTTGGGGGTTGTCTGCAGACCTCTGACTCTTCTCTCAGAGAAACACACCATTAATTATTATAGTTGTGTCTAGGTTTTCTTGTAGTTAATTTGATCTCAACTTGGAAATCCCAATCTATAATTCCTTATTTTTCCTACTTGACTCTTCTTCTTCGTGAACCTCTCAAGAGGGAAGGAGGTGGTTTTGTTTTTTTTTTTTTTCCTTTTGTGTGATATCCTGCTAGTGTCCTAGAAGCTAGACCTCCTGGATCAGCCATCACTTAAGTCATAGCCATCTTGCAGCACTATGGAATAAAACCCATAATCTGAATTATCTAGGCTTGAATATAACATTTTTAATATTAAAGTAATTTAGAGACTGGTCTTTAAGTATTTTTTGGCATTGCTAGCCACTACCAAACTAAAGCTGTAGAGAAATTCATCCTCAGAACTCAAAGTTGACCAATGACCTTTTTGTTCTAGGTGGTCCCTATCTGTTTATTTTTAAATACACTATCTGATTAGAACTTGCCTTTGGAAGGTTGAAAGGGAACATGCTTTCAGAGCAAAACAAAATCAGTGTTTTAATACTTACAAATTATTGCCTCTGTTACCCAGAATCAAAAAAGTCCTCCCACCTTCTCTTGTTTCCCTTCTGCTCTCCTCCACAAATCTGCTGCCTAAAATACACAGCAGCAGAAAATGGTGCTTGTCTCCTATTATAGATGGGAATTCAAAAAGATATTCAAGATACAAAAGAAGCTGATAGAGAAGCTAAGGAAAGTGGTGAATGAAGACATGGAAAAAAATTTGTTGGAGGGATATGAGGTATATAAGAAATGTCTACTCAAGTAGGAGGCCCCAGGTTGTAGGTATAGGTGATCCAGGGGAATAGATCCTCCATCTAGACCAGAGATCTAGTTACACAACTTAACAGACAAGGTCTCTTCCTCCATCTTTGACCAATGGCAGATACTTGATCCATCATCGCAGTAAACAACAGAAAAACACAGAGAACAGATAGTGAAGGTTGGTGAGTGATCAGAGCTGATTAGTAGTGCTGGGTGAAATCTAACGTTTGAAAGGTGAGAAAATCAGTTAGTTCAGAGAAACAGAATGTAGGTAGGCAATGAGTTCGGGATAGTGGGTACAGACTGGTGAGCAAAGCATTGGGGGAAAATTGAGAAAATAAGAGGAAAAATGTAAGTGTTTATATTCCAATGACTATAAAATGAAGACAGAGAAGAACATAGTGGGGATTTAATCAAGTAGTTAAGAGCTTTTTGTGTACAGCATTAGAAAGAGACAGCATGTACAAATCAATTAATCTTCACTGTACTTACAGATAGAGTCACACAGGAACTGGTTAGGCCTATCCTGGGAAATGTCCAGGGAGAATTTGGGAGGGATTGTGCTGCAAAGAAAGCAAAGTCTGAAAGTAACATATTTGAGTTTCGTTAGCCCTCCCACTGAGAAAGATGCTTTTGTATGAGACAGGAAGACTACACAATTGCAGGGGAACCTTTGCTGGCTATCTAATAGTATGTATAGAAAACCAAGGATCAGCACAATTTGGGAAATTAACAGCATGAAATAGAAAGACCAAATATAGACAATCAGAACAAATGACATGGGAGAGAACAGATAATTCAGGGAACAAAGGAAAGAAATTTTGATTAGTGTTCTCAGAGGGATTATAGAGGATGCTGATTCTGAAAACAAGACCAGGCTTCTGAAAAAAGGAACAACCAGAGAAGAAGCAAAAGTTTGGGGAATATTAAAAATAGATCAAAAAGTTTTTTAAAAATCCATTAAAGGGCTAGATATTAGAAGTTAAATGACTATAGACAAATTGAATAATCTGGTAGGTAGAGTCAAAAAATGCTGCCTACCTTTCTAAAGAGAATGAAACCTTTCCACACCTTCCTTTAGAGTCATAGATGGAAACAGAACAAAAGATAGAAGTAGGGAAAAATCAAAGAAATAAGAAAACTTTTCTTTCCTTGAAGAATAGCATATGTTTTCATATTGAAAGGATCTCTGTGAAATGAGGAACATAACTGAAAAAAAAATAGCACTTATATGGGCCCTTGGAAAGTGTTACAACCCCAAGAATATAGAAAGTCATCTACAATTTTTCCTTTTTATGGGGATAAAAGAATAAATGGACTTCAGACAGTTCATCTTTAATAGTGGATACAGGGAGAAAAATGAAGTTTGTTTTCAAAATCCTAAAAACGGGTGAGGGAGAAACTTTAATTTATTATCCATGCAAATTATCATTAATATATGAGGAAAATAAGTATATTTTTAGATGTCTAAGGATGCTGATGTTGTGCCTACCATGTTAAGGTGGTGGTGGTCATGTGGTTTAGTCACTAAGTCGTGTCCAACTCGTTGCAGCCCCACATACTATCACCTGCCAGGCTCCTCTGTCCATGGAATTTCCTAGGCAAGAATGCCAGAGTAGGTTGCCATTTCTTTCTCCAGGGGATCTTCCCAACCCAGGGATTGAACCTGCATCTCCTACTTGGCTGGTGATTCTTTACCACTGAACTACCTGGGAAGCCCACCATGTTCAGACCTTATCAAATCTTAAAAATTTGCTCAAGTGGGTAGTACTGTATGTCAAAAAGTAAGTCCAACAATGGAGAGAACATAATTGTGAATTAGAAAAGAGAGTGAGTATAAAGGAAACTTACCCTTTACTCTGTCTAAAGAGTTTCAGGTCAGGTCAGGTCAGATCAGTCGCTCAGCCATGTCCGACTTTGCGACCCCATAAATCACAGCACGCCAGGCCTCCCTGTCCATCACCAACTCCCAGACTTCACTCAGACTCATGTCCATCAAGTCAGTGATGCCATCCAGCCATCTCATCCTCTGTCGTCCCCTTCTCCTCCTGCCCCCAATCCCTCCCAGCATCAGAGTCTTTTCCAGTGAGTCAACTTTTCGCATGAGGTACCCAAAGTACTGGAGTTTCTGCTTTAGCATCATTCCTTCCAAAGAACACCCAGGGCTGATCTCCTTTAGAATGGACTGGTTGGATCTCCTTGTAGTTCAAGGAACTCTCAAGAGTCTTTTCCAACACCACAGTTCAAAAGCATCAATTCTTCAGCGCTCAGCTTTCTTCACAGTCCAACTCTCACATCCATACGTGACAACTGGAAAAACCATAGCCTTGACTAGATGGATCTTTGTTGGCAAAGTAATGTCTCTGCTTTTCAATATTCTATCTAGGTTGGTCATAACTTTCCTTCCAAGGAGCAAGTGTCTTTTAATTTCATGGCTGCAGTCACCATCTGCAGTGATTTTGGAGCCCCAAAAAATAAAGTCTGACACTGTTTTCCCCATCTATTTGCCATGAAGTGATGGGACCGGATGCCATAATCTTTGTTTTCTGAATGTTGAGCTTTAAGCCAACTTTTTCACTCTCCTCCTTCACTTTCATCAAGAGGCTTTTTAGTTTCTCTTCACTTTCTGCCATAAGGGTGGTGTCACCTGCATATCTGAGGTTATTATATTTCTCCTGGCAATCTTGATTCCAGCTTGTGCTTCTTCAAGCCCAGTGTTTCTCATGATGTACTCTGCATAGCAGTTAAATAAGCAGGGTGACAATATACAGGCTTGACGTACTCCTTTCCCTCTTTGGAACCAGTCTGTTGTTCCATGTCCAGTTCTAACTGTTGCTTCCTGACCTTCATATAGGTTTCTCAAGAGGCAGGTCAGGTGGTCTGGTATTCCCATCTCTTATTTCCAAAAATGAAAGTGCTCATGTTAACTGGGAAGGCTTGTCTCTTTCATCTGTGATCATCAGAAAGTTAGATTGCTCAAGACATGAAAGGTAGATGAATTTCAATAGGTCTTCCAGGCCTCTGAACAGAGGACATGGTTTGGAGTGTAACAAATGGAGCAGCAACACTTGAAGAAGTGTTGGACAACATTTGGAGATTAGAATGGAAATGTCCATAAGAATTAGAGGATTCTGGACATTGAAATTAGCAATGAACAAATCAAATGTTGATTTTATCAACATTAGGAAGTTTAGGAACTTTCTAAACTAAACCACATCACTACTACCACCTGAACATGGTAGGCACAACATCAGCATCCTGAGACATCTAAACATATACTTATTTTCCTCGTATATTAATGATAATTTGCATGGATAGTAATGTTGATTTTACTTTATTGGTTTTTTTGGCTCCAAAATCACTGCAGAAGGTGACTGCAGCCATGAAATTAAAAGACCCTTACTCCTTGGATGGAAAGTTATGACCAACCTAGATAGCATATTCAAAAGCAGAGATATTACTTTGCCAACAAAAGTCCATCTAGTCAAGGCTATGGTTTTTCCTGTGGTCATGTATGGATGTGAGAGTTGGACTGTGAAGAAGGCTGAGCGCCGAAGAATTGATGCTTTTGAACTGTGGTGTTGGAGAAGACTCTTGAGAGCCCCTTGGACTGCAAGGAGATCCAACCAGTCCATTCTGAAGGAGATCAGCCCTGGGATTTCTTTGAAAGGAATGATGCTAAAGCTGAAACTCCAGTACTTTGGCCACCTCATGCGAAGAGTTGACTCATTGGAAAAGACTCTGATGCTGGGAGGGATTGGGGGCAAGAGGAGAAGGGGACGACAGAGGATGAGATGGCTGGATGGCATCACTGACTCGATGGACGTGAGTCTGAGTGAAGTCTGGGAGTTGGTGATGGACAGGGAGGCCTGGCGTGCTGCAATTAATGGGGTTGCAGAGTCGGACATGACTGGGTGACTGAACTGAACTGAACTGAAAAGGTGTTAAAATAATCTCAAAATTTTACCAAGTTACCAGGCTTCATGGATTTTGTTTTCTGGTCAGGAAAGAATACAATTATGCTAATTAGTACTCTCTATATTAAATGTTTTTGTTCTGACATGCAATTATTTTATCTTTGTTGTGATCTGACTATAGTCTGAAAGTGACTCATACAATTAAGGTAGGTAGATAATGGAATTTTCTATGCCTCCATAGAATAATTCAAGTAATGCTATGGCTTATTGTGAACATGCTAATAATTAATATCATATATTGTTTCTATTAATTTAAAATAATAGAGCAGATATACAAATACAAGACAGAATTTTAATAACATACTTCAGCTGGAATGTGATGTGCAAAATTTGGCCTTACCTCTATGAAGAATATGTGTATGGGACCCTGATAAATAATAATGTTACCTTGATAATGTAGCTTTGTGTTACCATGTACTATCATACCAATAGAAAGCCATGAGTGGAAACTTCCTAAAGATGTCTTTAAGAATGATTGCATCTTAGTCATTACCCAGTAGTGATGGGTTTCATTAGATTACATTGGTAGTAGCAACCTTACTTTGTTTGATTGTGTATAAATAGTCCATCAAACTTAACACCATGAAGGGGTGGTCCCAAGATGGCAGGGGAATAGGACAGGGAGACCACTTTCTCCCCCACCAATTCATCAAAAGATCATTTGAATGCTGAGCAACTTCCACAAAACAACTTCTGAATGCTGGCGGAGGACACCAGGCACCCAGAAAGGCAGCCCATTCTCTTCAAAAGGAGTTAGGACAAAATATTAAAGACAGAAAGAGAGACTAAAGAGTTAGGGATGGAGACCCATTCTGGGGAGGGAGTCATGAAAGAGGAGAAGTTTCCAAACAGTAGGAAACCCTCTCAGAGGCAGGTCTGTGGAGAAAACAAACAAACAAACAAACAAACAAAACCCACAGAATAGGCGCCTAACCGCAACTGCCAGTGGAGAAGTAGCCCAGAGGCTCGCATCCACCACCAGCCAGTGGGGGCTGGACAGGGAGGTGCAGGCTACAGGATCAGTCCTTAGGGTAAGGACCAAGCCTGAATACCCTAAGGACAATCTGAGGGAGCTAACATGAGGTAGCATCCCAAACTGTGGGATCACCAGAGAGGGAAAAAAAAAAAGAGAGAGAGAGAGAGAGAACTTTTCCATGAAAGGCTCTAATTCTCAGCCTGGTCGCAGAACAAAGGATTGAGCGAATACCAAAGGAGAACTAGTCTGCTGTGTACAGGCCCCTCCCCGCCATTGGAAACAGCAAGGCAGGTGTGTGACAGCCAGAGCTGGAAGGCAAAGGGCTGCTCCAATCTCAGCCCCAGAGACCAGCATCCTTCACCAAAATGTGAGCAGGCTCTCAGTTGCTAGCCACATCTTCCTGGGATCCTGGACAGTTGATATCTGCAAGGGGGCTCGCAGCCTGAGATCAGCTCCCCAGAGGTGACACATGGCACACCTGAGGCGGTGCTCTCCTGGCACACCTGTGAAAACCAGCGGCCAGGACCAGGGAGGTGATTAAGATGCAGGGTCCACCTGGGACAGGTGCACTTGCCAAGCACCTGGTCACCTGAGCTGCTCGGACCTGGGAAGGGCACAAAATGCACGCCCAGCCAAGCCTGTGCCCTTGTGGAGTACCTGAGAACCTGAACCTGAGTGGCTTAGACCTGGAAAGTGCATGGAACACAGGGCCTGCTTTGGACAGTGCCCTGCAGAGCACCCTGGAGCCTGAGCAGTGTAGACCTGGAAAGCACATGCTGCTGTGAGCTGAGGCAAACCCAGTGTGGTCCATGCACTGGGAGCACTCCCCACACATGCCAGCGATATTTGTTTGCAGTGTTCCTTCCTCCCCACAACACAACTGAACAAGTGAACCTAAATAAGTGACCACCATCGCCCCCTTGTGTCAGGGCGGAAATTAGACACTGGAGAGACTTGCAAATGGAGGAAGCCAAAATAAACAAAGAGGAAACTGCTCTGGAAGTGACAGGTACAATAGGTTAAAACCCTGTAGTTAACATTAAGCATTGGAGGGGGCCTATAGACCTTGAGAACAAGGACAAGCTGGAACAAGGAATTCTCTGAAACTGAACTGACCCCACACTGCCCACAAGAGCTTCAGATAAATTCCTAGATATATTTTTACTATTATTACTTTTTAATTTAAATTCTTTATTACTCCTTTAATTTTCATTTTTATAAGCTACCATTACCTTGAAAAACAAGACCCTGTTTTTAAAGCAAATTTCATATCTATATTTTTTATAATTTTTGTGATTTATTTTGTATTTTCAATACTGTTTTTTTAAGAGTCTAACAATGGCACCCCACTCCAGTACTCTTGCCTGGAAAATCCCATGGACAGAGGAGCCTGGAAGGCTGCAGTCCATGAGGTCGCTGAGGGTTGGACACGACTGAGCGACTTCACTTTCACTTTTCACTTTCATGCATTGGAGAAGGAAATGGCAACCCACTCCAGTGTTCTTGCCTGGAGAATCCCAGGGACGGAGGAGCCTGGTGGGCTGCCGTCTCTGGGGTCGCACAGAGTCAGACACGACTGAAGCGACTTAGTAGCAGCAGCAACAACCTCTACTATAGATTTTTTTATCTGCTTTTTGGTATTTGTTATCAATTTTGTACCTTTCAGAATCTAATTTTCAATATCCATTTTCACTTAAGGGTGTGATTACTGGCTTGATTGCTCTCTTCCCTTTCGACTTTCCATCTTCTCCTCCTGGTCTTTATCTCCCTCCTCACTCTTTTCCTCTTCTTAACTCTCTGAACCTTTCTGACTGTCCCTCGCTGTAGAAAATTGTTTCACCATTAACCTAAATGTTTTATCACCTGTGCTGTATGGATGGAGAAGTCTTGAGGCTACTGCAAGAATAAGACTGAAAGCCAGAAACAGAAGGCTTAACTCCAGAACTTGAGAACACCAGAGAACTCCTGATTCTAGGGAATGTTAATAGACAAGAGCTCATCCAAAAGCCTCCATACCTACACTGAGACTAAGCTCCACCCAAGAGCCAACAAGTTCCAGAGCAAGACATACCATGCTAATTCTCCCAACAAAGCAGGAACACAGCTCTGAGCATTAAAAGACAGGCTGCCCAAAGTCACACCAAGCCCATAGATACCCCAAAACTCACTACTGGACACTTCATTGCACTCCAGAGAGAAGAGACCCAGCTATACCCACCAGAACACAGACACTGTCTTCCCTAACCAGGAAACCTTGGCAAGCCAGACTAGTCCAACCCCACCCACAGGGAGTAGGCTCCACAATAAAGACAAACCACAAACTTCCAGCCTACAGAAAGAGGACCCCAAACACAGCAATCTAAACAAAATGAAAAGGCAGAGAAATAATCAGCAGGTAAAGGAATATGATAAATGCCCACCAAACCAACCAAAAAAGGAGGCGATAGGGAGTCTATCTAAAAAAGAATTCAGAATAGTGACAGTAAAGATGATCCCAAATCTTAAAAACAAAATGGAGTTACAGATGAATAGCCTGGAGACAAGGATTGAGAAGATCCAAGAAATGTTTGACAAGGACCTAGAAGAGATAAAGAAGAGTCAATTAATAATGGATAATGTAATAACTGCGATCAAAAGCACTCTGGGGGGAACCAACAGTAGAATAACTGAGGCAGAAGATAGGATAAGTGAGGTGGAAGATAGAATAGTAGAAATAAATGAAGCAGAGAGGAAGAAAGAAAAAAGAATTAAAAGAAATGTTTTAAAATAATTAAAACAACTTCAGGGATCTCTGGGACAATGTTAAACACCCCAACATTCGAATCATAGGAATCCCAGAAGAAGACAAAAAGAAAGGGCATGAGAAAATACTTGAGGAGATAATAGTTGGAAACTTCCCTAAAATGGGAAAGGAAATGGCCACCCAAGTCCAAGAAACCCAGAGAGTCCCAAACAGGATAAACCCAAGACAAAACACCCCAAGACACATATTAATCAAATTAATGAACATCAAACAAAAAGAGCAAATTAAAAGCAGCAAGGGAAAAGCAACAAAAAACATACAAGGGGACCCCTATAAGGATAACAGCTGATCTTTCAATAGAAACTCTTCAGGCCAGAAGGGAATGCAGGATATACATAAAGTGATGAAAGAGGAAAACCTACAACCCAGATCACTATACCCAGCAAGGATCTCATTCAAATACGCAAGAGAAATCAAAAGCTTTGCAGACAAGCAAAAGCTGAGAGAATTCAGCGCCACCAAACCAGCTCTTCAACAAATGCTAAAGAATCTACTCTAGATAGGAAACACGGAGAAGGTTTATAAACTTGAACTCAAAACAACAAAGTAAATGGCAACAGCATCATACTTATCAATAATTAGCTTAAACGTGAATGGGTTGAATGTCACAAGCAAAAGCCAAAATTGGCTGAATGGATACACAAGCAAGATCCCTATATATGCTGTCTACAAGAGACCCACCTCAAACCAAGGGACACATATAGACTGAAGGTGAAAGGCTGGAAAAAAATATTTCATGCAAATAGAGATCAAAAGAAAACAGGAGTAGCAATACTCATATCAGATAAAATAGACTTTGAAATAAAGGTCGTGAAGAGAGACAAAGAAGGACACTACATAATATTCAGAGGAACAATCCAAGAGAAGGTATAACAATTATAAATATATATGCACTGAACATAGGAGCACCTCAATACGTAAGACAAGTGCTAACAAGTATGAAAGGGGAAATTAACAACAGCACAGTAATAGTGGGAGACTTTAATACCCCACAGGGGAGCCTGGTGGGCTGCCATCTCTGGGGTTGCACAGAGTCAGACACGACTGAAGCGACTTAGCAGCAGCAGCAGCAGCACACCTATGGATAGATCAACCAAACAGAAAATTAGCAAGGAAACACAAACTTTAAATGATACAATGGACCAGTTAGACCTAATTGATATCTTTAGACATTTCATCCCCAAACAATGAATTTCACCTTTTTCTCAAGTGCACATGGAACATTGTCCAGGATACATCACATCTTGGGCCACAAATGTAGCCTCAGGAAATTCAAAAAATTGAAATCATTTCAAGCGTCTTTTCTGATCACAATGCGGTAAGATTAGATGTCAACTACAGGAAAAAAAGCTATTAAAACTACAAACATATGGAGGCTAAAAAATATGCTTCTGGATAACCGACAAATCATGGAAGAAATCACAAAGGAAACCAAAATATGTATAGAAACAAATGAAAATGAAAACACAACAACCCAAAACCTATGGGATTCAGTAAAATCAGTGCTAAGGGGAAGGTTCATAGCAATACAAGCTTACCTCAAGAAACAAGAGTAAAATAAAATAAATAACCTAACTGTACACCTCAGTTCAGTTCAGTTCAGTCGCTCAGTCGTGTCCGACTCTTCGCGACCCCGTGAATCGCAGCACGCCAGGCCTCCCCGTCCATCACCAATTCCCGGAGTTCACCCAGACTCACGTCCATTGAGTCAGTGATGCCATCCAGCCATCTCATCCTCTGTCGTCCCCTTCTCCTCCTGCCCCCAATCCCTCCCAGCATCAGAGTCTTCTCCAATGAGTCAACTCTTCGCATGAGGTGGCCAAAGTACTGGAGTTTCAGCTTCAGCATCATTCCCTCCAAAGAAATCCCAGGGCTGATCTCCTTTAGAATGGACTGGTTGGATCTCCTTGCAGTCCAAGGGACTCTCAAGAATCTTCTCCAACACCACAGTTCAAAAGCATTCAATTCTTCGGTGCTCAGCCTTCACAGTCCAACTCTCAAATCCATACGTGACCACAGGAAAAACCATAGCCTTGACTAGATGGAATTTTGTTGGCAAAGTAATGTCTCTGCTTTTGAATATGCTATCTAGGTGGGTCATAACTTTCCTTCCAAGGAGTAAGCGTCTTTTAATTTCATGGCTGCAGTCACCATCTGCAGTGATTTTGGAGCCCCCCAAAATAAAGTCTGACACTGTTTCCACTGTTTCCCCACCTATTTCCCATGAAGTGATGAGACCAGATGCCATGATCTTCATTTTCTGAATGTTGTTCATTAAGCCAACTTTTTCACTCTGCTCTTTCACTTTCATCAAGAGGCTTTTTAGTTCCTCTTCACTTTCTGCCATAAGGGTGGTGTCATCTGCATATCTGAGGTTTTTTATATTTCTCCCAGCAATCTTGATTCCAGCTTGTGCTTCTTCCAGTCCAGCATTTCTCATGATGTACTCTGCATATAAGTTACATAAGCAGGGTGACAATATACAGCCTTGACGTACTCCCTTTCCTATTTGGAACCAGTCTGTTGTTCCATGTCCAGTTCTGACTGTTGCTTCCTGACCTACATACAAATTTCTCAAGAGGCAGATCAGGTGGTCTGGTATTCCTATCTCTTTCAGAATGTTCCACAGTTTATTGTGATCCACACAGTCAAAGGCTTTGGCATAGTCAAGAAAGCAGAAATAGATGTTTTTCTGGAACTCTCTTGGTTTTTCCATGATCCAGTGGATGTTGGCAATTTGATCTCTGGTTCCTCTGCCTTTTCTAAAACCAGCTTGAACATCAGGAAGTTCACGGTTCACAGATTGCTGAAGCCTGGCTTGGAGAATTTTGAGCAATACTTTACTAGCGTGTGAGATGAGTGCAATTGTGTGGTAGTTTGAGCATTCTTTGGCATTGCCTTTCTTTGGGATTGGAATGAAAACTGACCTTTTCCAGTCCTGTGGCCACTGCTGAGTTTTCCAAATTTGCTGGCATATTGAGTGCAGCACTTTCACAGCATCATATTTCAGGATTTGAAATTCCATCACCTCCACTAGCTTTGTTCGTAGTGATGCTTGACTTCACATTCCAGAAAGTCTGGCTCTAGGTCAGTGATCACACCATCGTGAGTATCTGGGTCATGAAGATATTTTTTGTACAGTTCTTTTGTGTATTCTTGCCACCTCTTCTTAATATCTTCTGCTTCTGTTAGGTCCATACCATTTCTGTCCTTCATTGAGCCCATCTTTGCATGAAATGTTCCCTTGGTATCTGTCATTTTCTTGAAGAGATCTCTAGTCTTTCCCATTATGTTGTTTTCCTCTATTTCTTTGCATTGATAACTGAGGAAGGTTTTCTTATCTCTTCTTGCTATTCTTTGGAACTCTATATTCAGATGCTTATTATCTTTCCTTTTCTCCTTTGCTTTTCGCTTCTTTTCTTTTCACAGCTATTTGTAAGGCCTCCCCAGACAGCCATTTTGCTTTTTTGCATTTCTTTTCCATGGGGATGGCTTGATCCCTGTCTCCTGTACAACGTCACGAACCTCATTCCATAGTTCATCAGGCACTCTATCTATCAGATCTAGGCCCTTAAATCTATTTCTCACTTCCACTGTATAATCATAAGGGATTTGATTTAGGTCATATCTGAATGGTCTAGTGGTTTTCCCTACTTTCTTCAATTTAAGTCTGAATTTGGTAATCAGGACTTCATGATCTGAGCCACAGTCAGCTCCTGGTCTTATTTTTATTGACTGTATAGAGCTTCTCCATCTTTGGCTGCAAAGAATATAATCAGTCTGATTTCAGTGTTGACCATCTAGTGATGTCCATGTGTAGAGTCTTCTCTTGTGTTGTTGGAAGAGGGTGTTTGCTATGACCAGTGCATTTTCTTGGCAAAACTCTATTAGCCTTTGCCCTGCTTCATTCTGTTCTCCAAGGCCAAATTTGCCTGTTATTCCAGGTGTTTATTGACTTCCTACTTTTGCATTCCAGTCTATATGAAAAAGACAAGAAATGAAGAACACCAGGGTTAGTAGAAGGAAAGAAATCATAAAAATCAGGGCAGAAATAAAAAAAAAGAAATAAATGAAAGAGAAAAAAAGGAGGCTATATCAAAAATCAACAAAACTAAAGTCTGATTCTTTGAGAAGATAAATAAAATAGACAAACAATTAGCCAGACTCATCAAGAAAAAAAGGGAGAAGAATCAAATCAACAAAATTAGAAATGAAATTGGAGAAACCACAACAGACAACACAGAAATACAAAGGATCATAAGAATTACTATCAGGAACTATACACCAATAAAATGGACAACTTGGAAGAAATGGATAAATTCTTAGAAAAGTATAACCTTCCAAAACTTATCCAGGAAGAAATAGAAAATCTTAACAGACCCATCACAAGCACAGAAATCAAAACTGTAATCAAAAATCTTCCAACAGGCAAAAGCCCAGGAACCAGATGGCTTCACAGGTGAATTCTACCAAAAATTTAGAGAAGAGCTAACACCTGTCCTACTCAAACTCTTCCAGAAAATTGCAGAGGAAGGTAAACTCCCAAACTCATTCTATGAGGTCACAATCACCCTAATGCCAAAACAAGACAAAGATGCCAGAAAAAAAGAAAACTACAGGTAAATATCACTGATATAGATGCAAAAATCCTCAACAAAATTCTAGCAAACAGAATCCAACAACATATTGAAAAGATCATACATCATGACCAAATGGGCTTTATCCCAGGGATGCAAGGATTCTTCAATATTCACAAATCAATCAATGTGATATACCACATTAACAAAGTGAAAGATAAAATCCATATGATTATCTCAATAGATGCAGAGAAAGCCTTTGACAAAATTCAACACCCATTTATGATAAAAACTCTCCAGAAAGCAGGCATAGAAGGAACATACTTCAACATAATAAAAGCCATATATGACAAACCCACAGCAAACATTATCCTCAATGGTGAAAAATTGAAAGCATTTCCCCTAAAGTCAGGAACAAGACAAGGGTGCCCACTCTCACCACTACTATTCAACATAGTTTTTGAAGTTTTAGCCACAGCAATCAGAGAAGAAAAAGAAATAAGAGGAAAACAGATTGGAAAAGAAGAAGTAAAACTCTGACTGTTTGCAGATGACATGATCCTCTACATAGAAAACCCTAAAGACACCACCAGAAAATTTCTAGAGCTAAACAATGAATATAGTAACGTTGCAGGATATAAAGTCAATACATAGAAATCCCTGGCATTCCTATACACTAACAATGAGAAAACAGAAAGAGAAATTAAGGAAACAATCCCATTCACCATTGCAACAAAAGAATAAAATACTTAGGAATAAGTCTACCTAAAGAAACAAAAGACCTATATATAGAAAACTACAAAATACTGATGAAAGAAATCAAAGATGACACAGATAGATGGAGAAATATACCATGATAATGGATTGGAAGAATCAATATAGTGAAAATGAGTATACTACCCAAAGCAATCTATAGATTCAATACAATCCCTATCAAGCTACCAATGGTATTTTTCACAGAACTAGAACAAATAATTTCACAATTTGTATGGAAATACAAAAAAAAAAAAAAAAAAAAAACCTCGAATAGCCAAAGCAATCTTGAGAAAGAAGAATGGAACTGGAGGAATCAACCTGCCTGACTTCAGACTATACTACAAAGCCACAGTCATCAAGACAGTATGGTACTGGCACAAAGACAGAAATATAGATCATTGGAAGAAAGCCAAGAGATAAATCCATGCACCTACGGACACCTTATCTTTGACAAAGGAGGCAAAAATATACAATGGAGAAAGGACAATCTCTTTAACAAGTGGTGCTGGGAGAACTGGCCTACCATCTGTAAAATAAAAAACTAGAACACTTTCTAACACCATACACAAAAATAAACTCAAAATGAATTAAAGATCTAAATGTAAGACCAGAAACTATAAAACTCCTAGAAGAAAACATAGGCAAAACACTCTCTGACATAAATCACAGCAAGATCCTCTATGACCCACCTCCTAGAGTAATGGAAATAAAAGCAAAAATAAACAAATGGGACCTAATTAAACTTAAAAGCTTTTGCACAATGAAGGAAACTATAAGCAAGGTGAAAAGACAGCCTTCAGAGTGGGAGAAAATAATAGCAAATGAAGCAACTGACAAAGAATTAATCTCAAAAATAAACAGCTCATGCAGCTCAATACCAGAAAAATAAATGACCCAATCAAAAAATGGGTCAAAGAACTAAACAGACATTTCTCCAAAGAAGACATACAGATGGCTAACAAACACATGAAAAGATGCTCAACATCACTCATTATCAGAGAAATGCAAATCAAAACCACAATGAGGTATCATCTCATGCAGGTCAGAATGGCTGCTATCAAAAAGTCTACAAACAATAAGTGCTAGAGAGGGTGTGGAGAAAAGGGAACTCTCTTACACTGTTGATGGGAATGCCAACTATTACAGCCATTATGGAGAACAATGTGGAGATTCCTTAAAAAACTGAAAATAGAACTGCCATGCAACCCAGCGATCCCACTGCTGGGCATACACACTGAGGAAACAAGAATTAAAAGAGACACATGTACCCCAATGTTCATCACAGCCCTGTTTACAATAGCTAGGACGTGAGACAGCAAAAGAGACACAGATATAAAGACCAGACTTTTGGACTCTGTGGGAGAAGGTGAGGGTGGGATGATTTGAGAGAATAACATTGAAACATGTGTATTACCCTAGGTGAAATAGATCACCAGTCCAGGTTCGATGCACAAAACAGGGCACTCAAAGCCAGTGCACTGGGACAACCCAGTGGAATGCGATGGAGAGGAACGTGAGAGGAGGGTTTGGAATGGGGAACACATGTACACCCATAGCTAGTTCATGTCAATGTATGGCAAAAATCACATTATTATAAAGTACTTAGCCATCAATTAAAACAAATAATTAATTTAAAAAACTTATCAGTATAAGTGACATTACAAAGAACACTACAGAAAAGTATTTGCAAGTTTTAAAATCTACAATAAAGAGAATAAAATTTTTGTATAAAATTTCCTTGGCAAGTTTTCCTTTTCAGTTTTTGTCTAAAAACTGAAAGAAAGAAAGGAGGGAAGGAGGGTGCAGGGAAGAAACACCAAAAAGAATTGTTCTTTAATTTATTCATTAAAGTAAAACATTTCTTCAAATTATAGGTCTTGCTCGTTATCCTTAAGTGGCAAGGAGTAAAAATAGTCAATGTAGATACTTATTTTTCTTCAAGAAAAAACTCGATATTTTCTTTCATTGACCTTACTTTCTTTGTCACCTTGGGGCCTCTGTAAAGCTGATACCAAGTTGGATCTAGATATGCAAATGATTTATGGGAGAAATGCATGTAAAAGATGAATAGGGGAGGGAGCCATGGGAGACCCCTCAGATGGATGTGTCACTGATGCCTGACACTGGACACAAATGACAGGAGGAAGAGAAGGACGGATTGGGAAGGAGGAACTTTCTACTGCGGTGGAGCCTAAAACAGTCTTGGTAGGGCCTGTCTTTGAGCACTGGTTGTCCATTAGAGAAGTCCTGGGTACAGGCAGAAACAGGCCTGCTCTACACCGGTGTTGTTCCCAGTGAACGGCCAGGAACCATCCCGTGTACATGCGGCCTTGGCAGTTTGAGCTGATGAAAGTAAGAAAACAGCTGCTGGAGGCTGTCCTGTCAGCAGGTAGCCACCTTGCAGCACATTCTTTTGAAGAGAGTTCCGAGTCATGTGACTCCATAACTACACATCTTTTTTTCTCACCTGCTCTTTTCGTGTCTTTTTTCTCTCTTATACTTATTTTGTATAAGCACCAGTCAATAGGAAATATTTTCTCTTTGTATTTATCTGACTGAATATTTATAACCTCATCCCACTTTTGGTTCATTGCTGACAACATAGTATACTGTAGCCCCCAGCCAAAAGGGGGATTTAATGGAAGTGATGTTTCAGACTTCTGACTCATTGAACTTTAGCAATTTGGTGGCTATTTTAATGTGAAAAATGTGATTGATTTACAATTTTCAAACCTTTGTTTCCCATGCCTAGACAGATATGCTTCTTCTTAACATGGGAATTTATTACCACACACGTGTAGGAAGTAAATGCGGACTGACTGTGGTGAGTTCCCTTAGCCCACATAATTACAGAAAAGCTGTTGAAAACAACCTCAGCCGTGAAGTTGAAATAAATTATTTTACCTTGATTAAGTCTTAAATTCTTTAGCTTAAAAACACATGGTATAATTTGATAGATGATTGCAATGGGGTTTATGATTGACAAACTTTATGAAGGACTATTAAGGAATATCTCTTTGGTAGAATTGTTGCAGGTTGTTGTAGGGGCTTTAATTTTAGGTAAAAGAAACTATGTATTATAAAAGGATTTATTACACAAGAGCTCTCAACTAAGGACAGTGAAAAATCTTGATGGACCTTAACAGAAAAGCCTAGGAAGGTTAAAATACCCATTTAAATAACTTGGGATCATTTGATTTTTAATCATGGAGAAAGAATCAAGAATTGTTTTCTGGTCCAATAAGAGGTTAGCTCTGAGATATGATAAAAACTACATAAAAATATTGAAACACAAAAATTTTTGCATGTACTTGGAGTATTTTAATTGTTAGACATAAATATGGATAAGAATAGAGATATGATCATTTCTGGACAGATGATTCAAAAACTTGTGCTATGCACATGTGAAAAGGATATCATCACAGAGGATATCTCTTTGTTTTCTTGGCAAATGGTGTGAATTTTTTGAGAAAAATATGTTCACTCATCTAGTATTTAGGTCTTAAGTCTTCATCAATATAATATTCAACAAGGTGTAGCCCATAATTCTCTCTCTGTTTCCCCGTTTTCCTCCTGCCCTCAATCTTTCCCAGCATCAGGGTCTTTTTCCAAGTGATGATGATAATACTCTAAAATTTGGGGCGGTTGCCATTTTATGGACAAATTAGTCAAAATGTTTACAGTATAACAACATGCTCTACCCACTGCAGTAGTCTTACTCAGAGAATTCCAGGGACAGAGGAGCCTGGTGGGCTACAGTTCATGGACTCACAAAGAGTTAGACACAACTAAATGACTAACACTTCACCTTTCATAACAAAATGTGCGTGCTGATATGGGCAGTACCTTTACCACTAATGGTAATTTCTTAGGTAAATAGTTAACTTATTACTACAAGATCATTTCAAATGGCAGAATTCATGAATCTTGTTAGACCACCTTTGTATTTTGAGATAAACAAATTAACTTTGAGATTAACAAAAAAATTCTCTAAATATAGCCCTACTACAGACTTATGAGCCACCAGGGGCTTCCCTGGTGGCTCAGACAGTAAAGAGTCTGCCTGCAGTACAGGGGACCAGGGTTCGATCCCTGGGTCAGGTAGATCCCCTGGAGAAGGAAATGGCAACCCCATTCCAGTATTCTTGCCTGGAAAATCCCATGGTTGGAGGAGCCTAGCAAGCTACAGTCCATGGGGTCGCAAAGAGTTGGACACGACTGAGTGACTTCACTTTCACTTTCACAGACTTCTTTCTTTATTCTGCTTCCTGGTCAGTCAATCATTTACATGAAACTGTTAGAAGTAAGTCTTGTTTAGGGGCATGAAGAGATAAAAACAGGGAATTGACTGTGCCATCTAACTTACTACAGTTTCCAGTAGGTTTTTCATCTATTTTATAATGACAGTTAAAATATGATGTCCTTCTTGCTGTCTGTCTGGTTCACTAAACTGTAAGTTTTTTGAAGACAAGGACTCAGTTTTATATTTAATCACTGAATGATGTTACTTAACTGATTTTCTTGGCTGATGTATAACCTTAAAGAGTCTGTATTTTAATAATCTCAAACATATGAATTAATATTTACAAATATGAAATAACTAGGTTTTTAAAATGGTATAGAGAAACATTGGTTTAGATGATTACAATAGTTCTCTAACTCTACTAAATCACAGTTTAAAATATCTATTTGGAAAATGACCAAATATTTTTCAAAATGTGGATTAACTCCCTCAACAGGAGAAGTCATATTAATGTAAGCATTTATTTTGTTAGGAATATCATTCTTAAATTTTCTCTAATTAAAAAAGAAATATTTTGGTAAGACTATTTAAATAAGTTGGGATAAACAAATATATATATCCACCTCCTGTAACCATTTCTGCTAACAGCTGAAAGTATATCTTCTAAAATCTATTCACATTTAAAGTTATTTTAAAAATCCAACAATAAAAGAAGATGTTCCACAACATATTGTTTTGCAAATTGTTAAAAAAAAATCCTGATACATTTTGTCTTTTCTGACATTATTCATAACTCACTCTCATTCTCAGTTTTGCATGATATTGTGTTTAATGAGTTTTCATGATTTATTTTAATCAAATTCCTATTTAATGATTTATTGTTTAAATCTCATTTGGTTGAAAGTAACTGACATCTGCATGGGGTTGGTTAAGGTAAAAGAATTAATTAGACTGTTCCTGAGATATCACATCTAATCCCAGGAAGAGCTGAAAGAGTCAAATCTAGGAAAATGAGAGGAGAGAACTACTAGCTTTGGTGGTCAGGGTTGCAAAGCAGCAGCGTGATTTATAGCACCCAGTCTTCAATGGGCAGTTCTTCCAGAAAAGGGACTCACAAAACACTTAATAGGTGGTTTTTCACAATATTTAAATTGATTGCAATTCTTTAAATTGATTGCAATACTAATACAGGCAATATTATAATCACAGATGTAATGAACATCAGATCAATACCAGCTACATAATTTGCATGGCCCAGTGCAAGCAGAAAACGTGAGGCGTCTTGTTGAGATGTTAAAAGAATTTCAAAATGGATGACAAGGAAGCATTGACTAAGCCAATTTCTGAACACAGAGTCCTCTGTGACAGTACAGATACATGCTCATGAAACTATCCCTGGATCTGAACTGTCTGCCAGAATTACATAAGTTATTTTTATAAATCTTCCTAAAAATTGAAAAGTAAAGAACAATAAGTAAAATTCATATGAGTTAGTATGCATTTATCTGTCCTCTTCCAAAATTATTTTTCTACACAAGCTTGAAACCATTATACATAGGACACTTTTTCTAGCTAGATAGGCTTCACAATGGAAAGTTAATATGGTAAAATAAGAATATTTTTCATTTAAAATTTAAAATTTAATTTTGCTCATGCAGGTCAAAGCATATTTATTCCTAGGAGTAATTATCTCCCCAGTTGAATTCTTATGTCATTATAAATCAATGTTGTCATTTGATAGTCAGTATAGGAGCAATTTTATGGTTGGTTTAGCCGATGAAATATTTAATAGTAAATTATTCAAGGCATGTGGATGTTCTATTGTTAGTAAATAAACACACCTGAGAAAACTAGTTCAATAATCTAGTTACATTAGCTATTGTGTCTTTTAAATTCAGCCTATTTGTTGACAATCAGAGCTGTTTATTTTACTTGAAAGTCTTATATATCTGTAAATTAAAAGCAAATGTTTATGTAAATCTATGACATGCTTCTGTTTATTAAAGACTGTTGTGGTGCCATAACTCAACCAACATCTGGCTCCCCACACTCAAAAGAGTAGCAGCACTGACATAGTGGGGAGCTATTAAATAAATGAAGGGCAACAATCTGGAAACTGACTGAAAAAATGATTTCTAGAGGGTGAATAATCATCCTAATTATCTAGATTTGGAGGTATATGTGTGACTTTCTTTAAAGCATGGAAAATTTTTTAATAACATTTTTAATAACAAAATTATTTTATTTGAATTTTCTTCAGAGAATCTTTGCCTCTTTGTTTTCTTTCCCATTAACTACGTTCAGAATGAGAAATAAAGGAATAAATTAAAAAAAAAAAAAAAAGAATTCTCACTGAAAGGTAACAAGGTACTCGAAAGCAATAAATGAAATACTACTTGCTTAACAAGTTATACTTTTAATCAAGTTTAAGGAAATTATATGTAGTATATCTGAACCCTATATGCAATTTAAGTTATGGCAGTCTTATGTCATTTTTCAAAGCAGCTCTTGAGAGGCAAGCAAATTAATACAACTTTGAAAAACTATATTTTCTCTTTGGTTAGTACAGTGTTTTCTAGATGTGGCTGCTCTCTATGGAGATTATTCATATGCAAAGAAAATTTAGTATAAGTAACAGCAGTTTTACAAAGAAAGAATGGTTTGGGAAAGTAATGAGAAAATACAGAGAATTCACTAAGCCACACAACATGGAAACATTGGTGTAAATATTTTAATCAAAGATCTGAAGATCATTTAATTCAGGTATCATTCAGTTCTAGATCTTAGACAACAAAATATCACCTGTTGACTTAAAAATATAACATCGTGTACAATCACTGTTTTTATACATAGAATCAGTTCATTGACACCTGGTTCATTGCTACTCCTTCCTTCCCCAGCTTCCCCTCACCCTGTATATATGTGTGTGAGCTCCTTAGCAATGCGTTAAGGACCCAAACCAGGGCTGCCTTGCATAGTTCCTGGAATATCAAGGTGCTAACAGCCTCTTTCTTTAAAGAAAACATTTTATAGCTGTTAATATAGAGGTTCAGCAAGGGTTAGGGACTTATCCAAAGGTGTGCAAACTATGTCTAACAAATAAATCTAGGGTCAGTGCCCACTGTGTCTCACCAAGCTGTCCGCTAGTGTGGAAGTCTTGACAGTTAAACGGTTACCAGTATTATATATGAGTCGAGAAGATAGGAGCTCAACAGCACTAGAGGACTACCAGGCTATCAACCACATAAATTCTGCTCTAGAACATTGTTGTCAGTGTGGATTGGAATCTAAAACTGGTTTTTTAAATTTGCTAATTTGGATGAATATTTTTTTGAAACCTTCATTGCATGCTAAGTATTCCTTAGGTTTTTTTTTTTTTTTTTTCAAAAGTTAAAGTTCTTTGTATTACCAAATGGAGTTGATATTTCAAAATTAGTTCACTTAATTTAACATAGTCAAGGTCCTAGGAGGTATGTCAGATTTGATTCAGATCATGTCATGATTCAAGATCATGTCAGATTTGATTCAGAAATCTGAGTTTAATAAAAAATAAGATAATCTCTAAAACTTCGTTGTATGATTCCAGACAGTATACAGTAGCTACTCTGTCACCAGCTTAGCAAATGTCAACACTTACCTAAATTTATTATGTGAAAGGTTTTTGACATCCTTTGAACCATACTTGAATTTATTATATTATGACAGTAGGAGAGTGTATAGTATACTCAACCACAGCATCATTTTGTACAAGTGTAAACTGAGGAGAAGAAATGGCCATCTACTCTAGTATTCTTGCCTGGGAAATCCCATGGACAGAGCTGCCTGGAGGGCATGGGGTCACAAACAACTGGACATGATTTAGCGACTAAACAACAAACTGAGGTTTAAAGGTATAGTTTTGGGGTTAAGAGTGTGAGCTCTGGTTTTGGATGACCTGAGATTAGTCTCAACTCAACTACTTGAGTGGACATGGAGAAGCAAAGTAAACTCAATTTCCTAATCCGTAAAGTAAGTCTCTGCTGCTGCTGCTAAGTCACTTCAGTCGTGTCTGACTCTGTGCGACCCCAGAGACGGCAGTCCACCAGGCTCGCCCGTCCCTGGGATTCTCCAGGCAAGAACAATGGAGTGGGTTGCCATTTCCTTCTCCAATGCATGAAAGTGAAAAATGAAAGTGAAGTCGTTCAGCCGTGTCCAACTCTTAGCGACCCCATGGACTGCAGCCTACCAGGCTCCTCTGTCCATGGGATTTTCCAGGCAAGAGTACTGGAGTGGGTTGCCATTGCCTTCTCCGAAAGTAAGTCTCTAGTGAAGTTTAAATGACATAATGGTTTGAATGCGGGAATCCTACACTAGTGCCCTACGTTGGTTGGCTATTTCTCCTCCTCAGTGATTTGCACAGGTTACAGAGCAGAGCTAGGTTTTGAACCTTTGTGTTGAAGCCTGAGATTGACTGGGCTTCTCTGTTACTGCTACTTCTGTCCCCGTTGTCCCAAGATTCCCAACAGGATTATGTATCTCCAGACATTTGAGGAGCAGGTTTCTGAATACAGAATGAATCTCAGTTTCCTCATTAGAAGGGCACAGGATCTTATGGTCACATAAAACTGTGACCCTTCTGTTTTTATTTTTTCTTTTATATATTAACCATTTTTCTTGAAATATATTTATTAACCATTTTTTATTGAAGTACAGTTAATTTACAATGTTTGTTAGTTTCAGATGTACATTCTGTTATCCATGTATATACATATTTTTTTTCAGATTCTTTTTCCTTATAGGTTATTATGAAATATTAAGTAGAGTTCCTGTGCTATACATTATGCTCTTGTTATTTATTTTATATGTAAGTAGTGTGCATATGTTTAGGCACCCCACTCCAGTACTCTTGCCTGGAAAATCCCATGGATGGAGGAGACTGGTAGGCTGCAGTCCAGTCCATGGGGTCGCTGAAGAGTCAGACAGGACTTCACTTTCACTTTTCACTTTCATGCATTGGAGAAGGAAATGGCAACCCGTTCCAGTGTTCTTGCCTGGAGAATCCCAGGGACGGGGGAGCCTGGTGGGCTGCCGTCTCTGGGGTCGCACAGAGTTGGACACAACTGACACAACTTAGCAGCAGCAGCAGCAGCAGCAGCAGAAGCAACTTAGAAGCAGCAGCAGCAGCAGTGTGCATGTTAATCCCAGACCCCTAATTTATCCCTTCCCACCCTTTCCCCTTTGGTAACTATTAGTTTGCTTTCTATGTCTGCGGGTGTATTTGTTTTGTATGTAGGTTCACTTTTCTTCTTTTTTTTTTTTTTTTTTGTAAAATTTGGGATATCAGGCCTAGCAATGGCTGAGAATAATGCTCTTTAGAAAATTATAAATGGTGCACCTGAAGGATGAATGGTACAGTTTGTTTTCCATTATAGCCCCCAAATACATAGCTGTTTACTCTTTTTTTTTAAGACTGAAGTCTAGTTGAATTTCAAGATTCATTTCAGGTGTACAGTAGTGATTATTTTTGCAGATGATATTTCATTATAGATTATTACAAGATAATGGATTGTTTTATCTGCTTGTAAATAAATGTATGACATAACAATATTGAAAATTCCCCTAAATTCTGGGCAAGGAAACAAGTTACCAAAGTCCACAAAATAAAGCACAGTCATTTAATCTAGAGCTCTATTCAAACTGGTTTGAAATATGACTGTGAACAACCAGAAAATCAGGCTTCTAACTTTGACATTGCAAAATACAGTTTGATGTCTTCTTACAATCCATTAAAAAAAGGCATGTGATTTGATGACATCCTTGTTCATTTTTCAGTCTACTATAACTACATTTCTATTATATACTTAAGTAAAAGGATAATGAATATTTCTGACATAGCCATGTTTAAGTAACATATGCTTTTAGAAAAAAAATACATTTAACAGGTTAATTATACTGTATTGGGTACTGACTGAATGTGATATGATGGGATATGTATGAACTTTATAATTAATTATATGATTATTCATTGAGCAGATTTCCTTACAAATAATAACTGGAAGAGTAATCATGTATTCGAAGTTCATTTTATAAATTGTAGAGAAATTTTGTTTGAATAAAACATTTATTTTATATTAAGGATTATTTATTTCATTATCCATACACAGTATTAAGAGAGAGAATGTATTAATTTGTTCCAGGGAGGATGTAGGGAGACTCGCTAGACCAATGTCTGTTTTACCTGCTTGTACTAAGAATATGCCATGAAAAGAATAATTATCCATCCAATCCTCTTTAGAAAGTTTCACTAAGGAAAATAAAAGTTTTGAATGTGTGAAACCACAGGGATTAATCATATGATATTTTTTCTGCTTGTTAAAATATCCCATCTAAATAGAAAGACTTTTAAAAGGCAAGATTAGGAATCCCACATACCTAGTATTAAGAGACTTAGTAACTAAATCTTAGGTATAGAAAAATGCTACTGACATCACAAAAGCCTTTTTTAATTGTGCTAATGATTTTTCATGCTCTAAATGTAGGAGGAATTAGTAGGAAGTACAGTTACTTACTGTAACTTACTGTAAAAACAAGACCAGGAGCTGACTGTGGCTCAGATCATGAACTCCTTATTGCCAAACTAAGACTTAAATTGAAGAAAGTGGGGAAAACCACTAGACCATTCAGGTATGACCTAAATATTAATCCCTTATGATTATACAGTGGAAGTGAGAAATAGATTTAAGGGGCTAGATCTGGTAGAGTGCCTGATGAACTATGGACAGAGGTTCGTGACATTGTACAGGAGACAGGAAACAACACCATTGCTAAGAAAAAGACATGCAAAAAGCAAAATGGCTGTCTGAAGAGGCCTAACAAATAGCTGTGAAAAGAAGAGAAGTGAAAAGCAAAGGAGAAAAGAAAAGATATACCCATTTGAATGCAGATTTCCAAAGAATAGCAAGGAGAAATAAGAAAGCCTTCCTCAGTGATCAGTGCAAAGAAATAGAGGAAAACAATAGAATGGGAAAGACTAGAGATCTATTCAAGAAAATTAGAGATATCGAGGGAACATTTCATGCAAAGATGGGCTCAATACAGGACAGAAATGGTATGGACCTAACAGAAGTAGAAGATATTAAGAAGAGGTGGCAAAAATACATACAAGAACTGTACAAAAAAGATCTTCACGACCCAGACAATCACGATGGTGTGATCACTCACCTAGAGCCAGACATTTTGGAATGTGAAGTCAAGTGGACCTTAGGAAGCATCAATATGAACAAAGCTAGTGGAGGTGATAGAATTCCAGTTGAGCTATTTTAAATCCTAAAAGATGATGGTGTGAAAGTGCTTCACTCAATATGCCAGCAAATTTGGAAAACTCAGCAGTGGCCACAGGACTGGAAATGGTCATACTCACTCCAATCCCAAAGAAAGGCAAGGCCAAAAAATGCTCAACTACCACAAAATTGCACTCATATCACATGCTAGCAAAGTAATGCTCAAAATATTCCAAGCCAGGCTTCAGCAATACATGAACCATGAACTTCCAGATGTTCAAAATGGTTTTAGAAAAGGCAGAGGAACCAGAGATCAAATTGCCAACGCCTGCTGGATTGTCAAAAAAGCAAGAGAGTTCCAGAAAAACATCTATTTCTGCTTTCTTGTTATGCCAATGCCTTTGACCGTATGGATCATAATAAGCTATGGAAAATTCTGAAAGAGATGCAAATACCAGACCACCTGACCTGCCTCTTGAGAAATCTGTATGCGGGTCAGGAAGCAACAGTTAGAACTGGACATGGAAAAACAGACTGGTTCCAATAGGACAAGGAGTACTTCAAGGCTGTATATTGTCACCCTGCTTATTTAACTTATATGCAGAGTACATCATGAGAAACGCTGGAATGGATGAAGCACAAGCTGGAATCAAGATTGCCAGGAGAAATATCAATAACCTCAGATATGTAGATGACACCACCCTTATGGCAGAAAGCGAAGAAGAACTAAGAACCTCTTGATGAAAGTGAAAGAGGAGAGTGAAAAAATTGGCTTAAAGCTCAACATTCAGAAAACTAAGATCATGGCATCCGGTCCCATCACTTCATGGCAAATAGTGGGGAAACAGCAGAAACAGTGGCAGACTTTACTTTTTGGGGCTCCAAAATCACTGCAGATGTTGATTGCAGCCATGAAATTAAAAGATTCTTACTCCTTGGAAGGAAAGTTATGACCAACCTAGATAGCATATTAAAAAGCAGAGACATTACTTTGCCAACAAAGGTCCATTTAGTTAAGGCTATGGTTTTTCCAGTGGCCATGTATGGATGTGAGAGTTGGACTGTGAAGAAAGCTGAGCGCAGAAGAATTGATGTTTTTGAACTGTAGTGTTGGAGAAGACTCTTGAGAGTCCCTTGGACTGCAAGGAGATCCAACCAGTCCATCCTAAAGGAAATCAGTCCTGAGTGTTCATTGAAAGGACTGATGTTGAAGCTGAGACTCCAATACTTTGACCACCTGATGCAAACAGCAGACTCAGGAAAAGACCCTGATGCTGGAAAAGATTGAGGGCTGGAGGAGAAAGGGACGACAGAGGATGAGATGTTTGGATGGCATCACCGACTCAATGGACATGAGTTTGGGTAAACTCCGGGAGTCTGTGATGGACAGGGAGGCATAGCATGCTGAAGTCCATGGGGTCTCAAAAAATCGGACACAACTGAGCCACTGAACTGAACTGAAGAGCAATGCATTCCTAATGTGAAATTTCTACTCATATGTATTCAGATAATTATAAATCTTTTGTAATGGTTAGTCAGTAATGAAAAAGTTACATTGAAAATCACATTAAGCTCAAAATTTTCATCGAATCACTAATTTAGTTATTAACCAGTCAGAAAAGTTTTTATTATAGAAATTAAGGGTTGTTTAACTTATTTGTATATTTTATTTGTTAATATTTGATTTCAGAGATAAATAATATTATACCTTATTTTTTACTCTTAGCATAACCCTTCATGTGTCCCTTGTTTTAACAATAAATTCTAACATGAGTGACTGAGCCATTGGTATACATTTTTAAATCAATCTTCAAAAACTTTCCTTCTTTCCTCAAGGTCTTTTCTAGGGTACTCTATGAATGTTTCATAGTAGCTGGGCATAAAGAGGTTAAAAAACAGCTTCAATGACATGTGAGAAGGATGAGCAGATAAGTTCCCATTTCCTAAAACTCTTAAGAGTACGATGATTCAGCTGCTCTAAAGGAAGTGGTAGAGGACTATCCTAGAGTGTTACCAAAATCTCTCTATGATGATTTCACTCACTTTGTTTTCCATAATTCTAGTTTATTCTACTGCTCCCTGGATCATCATGTTCTTCATGAGTCCTGGACATTCACTCCTCCTTGTCCAATTTTTTCTTACATTTTCATCTACTCCTGGTATCTTTCTTCCCTTACATAGACCTCAACTTTATACTTATAAATGATTAATAAAACTGTTGATAACTGCTAATATATTTGGTCGGCCAAATACTCATTTGGGTTTTTAAATAAGACCTTTGGCTAACCTAATATAAGCATGAACTTATATAAGCGTGAACTAATATAAGCATGAAGCTAATATAAACGTGAACTTCCTGATGTTCAGGCTGGTTTTAGAAAAGGCAGAGGAACCAGAGATCAAATTGCCAACATCTGCTGGATCATCGAAAAAGCAAGAGAGTTCCAGAAAAACATCGATTTCTGCTTTCTTGACTATGCCAAAGCCTTTGACTGTGTGGATCACAATAAACTGTGGAAAATTCTTCAAGAGATGGCAATACCAGACCACCTGATCTGCCTCTTGAGAAATTTGTATGCAGGTCAGGAAGCAACAGTTAGAACTGGACATGGAACAACAGACTGGTTCCAAATAGGAAAAGGAGTACGTCAAGGCTGTATATTGTTACCCTGTTTATTTAACTTATATGCAGAGTACATCATGAGAAACTCTGGGCTGGAAGAAGCACAAGCTGGAATCAAGATTACCGGGAGAAATATCAATAACCTCAGATATGTAGATGACACCACTCTTATGGCAGAAAGTGAAGAGGAACTAAAAAGCCTCTTGATGAAAGTGAAAGAGCAGAGTGAAAAAGTTGGGTTAAAGCTCAACATTCAGAAAACGAATATCATGGCATCCAGTCCCATCACTTCATGGCAAATAGATGGGGAAACAGTGGAAACAGTGTCAGACTTTATTTTTGGGAGCTCCCAAATCACTGCAGATGGTGACTGCAGCCATGAAATTAAAAGACGCTTTCTCCTTGGAAGGAAAGTTATGACCAACCTAGATAGCATATTCAAAAGCAGAGACATTACTTTGCCAACAAAGGTCCATCTAGTCAAGGCTATGGTTTTTCCTGTGGTCATGTATGGATGCGAGAGTTGGACTGTGAAAAAGGCTGAGCTCAGAAGAATTGATGCTTTTGAACTGTGGTGTTGGAGAAGACTCTTGAGAGTCCCTTGGACTGCAAGGAGATCCAACCACTCCATTCTGAAGGAGATCAGCCCTGGGTTTTCTTTGGAAGGAATGATGCTAAAGCTGAAACTCCAGTACTTTGGCCACCTCATGGGAAGAGTTGACTCATTGGAGAAGACTCTGATGCTGGGAGGGATTGGGGGCAGGAGGAGAAGGGGACGACAGAGGATGAGATGGCTGGATGGCATCACTGACTAGATGGACGTGAGTCTGGGTGAACTCTGGGGGTTGGTGATGGATAGGGAGGCCTGGCGTGCTGCAATTCATGGGGTCACAAAGAGTCGGACACGACTGAGTGACTGAACTGAACTGAATATAAGCATGCTTCTCCAGCTTAGTCGAGATTTAGACATTTTATTGGTAGCAGTTCACACACACACACACACACACAAACAAGTTGTATTAAGATGCAACTGAAATGAGAACTGTTGGGGAATAAAGTTTAGGTAGAATAGGACCTTGAAAAATGTCCCTCAAATTGTCTGCATACAAACAGCCCCCTTCTTTCCTGTTGACTAATAGGACTGGCTGTGACTTGTATCAAAAAATAGTTACAATGCTTTCCTATAATATAAGAAAAAAAAGATGGAGGCAGGGTTCAGCTGTAACATTTCATCAGATTTTCTTTAACATTTAAACTCTGAAAGAATTTCAAGTAAATGAAGTCAGAAAGTTCTAAATCTCCCAACAGGGTAGCTTCTAAACTCTCCTAGGAAGGTATTCTTTGGTCCCTTGAATATAATTTTTCAAAGAAGATGACTCTCTAATTTCTCAGAGTAAAGACTACAAGTCTCACAACCATTAGTTTGAAAATATGCTTCCTAAAAAATGTTTGAAATTTAGCAATTTTCTCAAAGCTAATTCAAAACAAAACAGTTGTCCCAGGTAAAGCTGAGTGAAGCAGGATATTTTGATGCAGTCATTCCTATATAGCCTTTATAAAAGGCAAACTGTACTTCCCGGCCAAAAGTCACTAAATTATTGATCGATTGATATAAAGAACTAAGACAGCTGATGCCCTGCATCCTTATTTCCTTCCCAGTTTCCTTCTCATACAGGAGAAATTTGGTTTTCTACTATGTTTTAAAATCTGAGCCCCATAGGGAAAGGTGAGAATGATGCCATCCTGTGGTTTATATTTTAAATGATGTTTGAGTAACACTATTAGGTACACACAAATCCAGACTGTTGTTGCAGAATCCGCTTGAGAAGGTGAGAATTTCACGACTGCTTAAAGAAGAAATCTGCAGAAGGCATATTCTACAATGAAAAAGTAAAAGTGTTAGTCACTCAGTCATGTCAGACTCTTAGCAACCCCATGGACTGTAGCCTGCCAGGCTCCTCTGTCATGGAATTCTCCAGGGAAGAATACTGAAGTGAGTAGCCATTGCCTTCTCCAGGGGGTCTTCCCAACCCAGGGATCAGGCCCAGGTCTCCTGCACTGCAGGCAAATTCTTTACAGTCTGAGCCACCAGGGAAGCACATATTTTGGGATAGAGTCAGTAAAAAGAGATTCCAGACTTCCTTGAAATTCAGAGTTTTTCTATGGGACATGGTAGAAAACTGTGGCAGATTATTGAACACTATCTATTCATGGAAACTGTGTGTAGATACACACATATCTACACTGCTTCTTGCCACTGCTCTTTCCAAACTGGTCCATGCATCACAATGTTTTACCCAGTTTTTTGAACAAGCTTCTAATTGGTCTCCCTGCTTCCGTTTTGCTCACTGGAATTTATACACAGAGGGCAAAGTGATCTTGTTCAAATTTAAGTCACATAATGTCACTCCTTTGCTCACAATCTTCCACTGGATTTCCATCTCATCCATAGTAGTCTTCACAATCCAGCAGCTCCTGTGTGTCTGCAGCTCCCACTGTTTTTCTCACTGCATCTCTCACCGCCTCTCCTGCCTGCTCTGTCTGCCCTAACTGCTCTGGCCTCCGTGCTGCTCGGGAACAAGCAAGGCAGCCTGCTGACACAGGATTTTTTAATTTGCTTTTCCTGATTCAGATTCTCTTTCTCCAGTTACATGCCTGGCTTGCTCCCTGACTTCCTTCAGATCTTTGCTTAAATACCTTCTCCTCAGTGAAGTTCTCCCTGGCTATCCCTGTTGGGATCCATCCTTTCCTGTAAAAGTGGGGATTCTTCTTTCATTCATTCATTTATTTAGGAAATTGATTGCTTACTATGCTCAAGAAACTAGGGATAAAGTAGACAAAAAATCCTGCATTCATAGAGCTAATATTCTAAAGCATGGAGATGAAGCAAAATGAAATTAATGAATATGTATGTGTGTGTTAATTGAGTGTATTGAGTATATTTCAGATGAGTTTTAAGAGAAAAAAAAGTGGGGAGAAAAGAGTGGAGGTAAAGGGTGCAATTTTACATAGTTAGATGTCTTTGAGCTAGACCTCTTATGCCAATATGCATTACTAACATAATAAAAATAATAAATTATAAAGGTAAACATTTTTTTTTAACCATTGAGTTAGACCCTGGGGTGGGAGGTTAAAATCTTTCCAAGTTATCATTATGTATCAGTGTATATCTATGTTACTGAGAGGTGGTATGCTGCTGCTGCTGCTGCTAAGTCGCTTCAGTCGTGTCTGATTCTGTGCGACCCCACAGATGGCAGCCGACCAGGCTCCACCATCCCTGGGATTCTCCAGGCAAGAACACTGGAGAGGTGGTATATAATAGTTTAAAGGTACATACTTTATAGTCCAGAAGACTGGATTGCCATGTCATCTCTTAAACTTGCTAGCCACACGAACTCAACATACTTTACTTCATTACCTTACCTTCAACCTTCATCCTCATATTTCATCCCTCATTGTGGTGATATCTACCAGAATTTTTCTTTTCATTCTTTTTTATTTTGAAATAATTTTAGACTTACAGATAAGTGAAAAATAGACACTTCTTACATATTCTTCACTGAGCTTCTGATGTTTGTCTTACAAAACCACCATATATATTGAAACTAAGAAATTAACATTGGTACGATACTATTAAGTAGACTGTAGATTTTATACAGATTTTACCAGTTTTTCCAGTATTGTTCATTTTCTGGTTCAGTATCCAACTAGGATGCCATGCTGCATTTGGTTTTCACATTTCCTGAATCTTTTCCTGTCTGTAACAGCTTTTCAGTCTTTCATTATCTTTTTTGACTTTGATACTTTTGAAGATCATCGGCCAGATACTTTGCAGAATGTCAGTCAATATGGATTGATATCTGGTGTTTTCTTATAACTGGTTTGAGGTTATCCCTTTTGGGTAACAGTGCCACAAGTGGTCGTTCTCATCACTGCAACATGTTGGCAGTACATGATGTTGGTAGGTTATGGTATGTTAACTTCGACCATGTAGTATCTGCTGGGTTTCTCCATTGTAAAGTCACTGTTGTTCCTCCTTGTGGTTAATAAATATTGGGAGGGAAATATATTGAGACTAAGAAAATGTTCTGTTTCTTCTCAAACTGTTATCCGCCAAATTTAGCATCCATTGATAGATCTTGCCTGCATCATTGCTGTAGTACTTAAGTGGTAAATTTATAATTGATAGAGTTGTTCAGTGATTTAAATAGGTTAAATAATAAAAGCATAGTAGATTCATTATAATGTTAACTACTTGTATTTTATCAACTAATATTGATATCAGATACTATTTATTGATAGCTTACTCTGTGTACTGTCCTATATATTTTATAAATATCACCTGCTTAATCATCACAGTAACTATATACAGAAAGCATAGTTGGTATCCAGATTTTATGCAGAAAAAAAAAACAAACTCGTTCAGCAAGAAAAACAAGAAAAGTCTTTTAGCTACTAAAATGAGAAAATATTTGTTGGGAATTTTCTATGCAGTCTGGAACTCAGAACAAAGGGCATTGAAAGAATCACATCATTTCTATGGTGTTTTTACCAAAAATGTATAGCCCAAATGTGCTCATGAGAAAATGTCAAACTAAAATTGAGGAGAGTCTGCAAAGCAACTGACCAGCACTCTTGAAAAGACACAGAAAGCCATTTTTGCAACCCTACCTCCTGAGGGTTTGATATTTGTTCACGATCACACAAAGTCAATGTAATCAGGAAACCTAATAATAAGAGATATGTCTGCCTTTGAGTTTCCAATAAAAAAATCTTAATGCCATTAATAACCATGCAACTCTATTTACAAATTGAAACTAGTAAAACCAGTTTTGAGAAAGAAGCGAAATCTGAATAATGGTTTATTTAATATAAAAAGGAACTTTGACAATTTGTACCTTGCTTAAGAATGACCAACCTAGACAGCATATTAAAAAGCAGAGACATCAGTTTGCCAACAAAGGTCCCTCTAGTCAAGACTATAGTTTCTCCAGTGGTCATGTATGGATGTGAGAGTTGGACCATAAACAAAGCTGTGCGCTGAAGAATCAATGCTTTTGAACTGTTGTATTGGAGAAGACTCTTGAGAGTCTCTTGGACTGCAAGGAGATCCAACCAATCAATCCTAAAGGAAATCAGTCCTGAATATCCATTGGAAGGACTGATGCTGACTGAAGCTCCAATACTTTGGCCACCTGATGCAAAGAACTGACTCAATGGAAAAGATCCTGATGCTGGGAAAGATTGAAAGCAGGAGGAGAAGGGGACGACCGAGGATGAGATGGTTGGATATGGCATCACTGACTCAATGAATATGAGTTGGCGCAAGCTCTGGGAGTTGGTGATAGACAGGGAAGCCTTGTTGCATTCCATGGGATCTCAAAGAGTTGGACACAACAGAGCAACTGAAGTGAACTGACTGATGTCTCGTTACCACTAAGGTGGAAATCTCCCAATTATACATCTATACTGCCTGAGGTCCATCAGATACTGTCAGAATCTTTCACAGTAGATTGTGACAGCAGTCTAATGCCCATGGCTAACCCTGGTTTCTCTTCAGGCTTGGGAGCACTGTCATTCCCTGATTGCTAACTGGTAAGGAGTTAACTGGTATTGAAGGTGGGAGGAGAAAGGGATGACAGAGGAGGAGATGGTTGGATGGCATCACCGATGCAATGGATATAGGTTTGAGTAGGCTCCAGGAGATGATGATGAACAGGGAAGACTGGCGTGCTGCAGTCCATGGGGTTGTAAAGAGCTGGACATGACTAAGTGAGTGAACTGAACTGAACCTCATAAAATGAATAATATTTCAATCTGGAACATGATATATACCAGATGATAGTTTCAGAAAGTAATACAGTAAGCAGGATTGCTTTCATGAAGGCTATGCGTTTGAGAAAGTCCATGAAATTTGGGTAGGATTTGGATAGACTTGCATGGGAATAAGAACACAAGATCAGGGCACGCTTGCGCATCAGTGAAGAAAAGGGGTAATATGAGACATTTTGGAAGGGAAAGTGTTCATGTAGAAGACAAGGAGAAAATAAGTCAGTAAGAGTGTATTTGTTCTAGAGATTTTGCACTATATAATTTAACAACCTTCAGGACAGGAAGGTGCCTCAAGTGACTCACATATTTCTTACTTGGGTCAGATTTTTTTTTGAAATAAGTTTAAAATGTGTTATGGGCTTTAAAGGTTAACTAGAATTTTATTTTAATATCAATTTATGGCCAGATGTATGACATGTTAATTTTTCAAATTATCTATAAGAGATTTAAAATATTGCTAACTTCTCCCCAAAGTTAGTAAGTCCTGCAGAATTATGAACTCCAGAGACTAGGGTTCATAAAAGAAGACAGTCAGTGTTAAGTTTTCACCTCAAACAGAGGTTAAGAAATAAGAAGATTTACATGGAAAGCAAATTTGTGTCTGACATTTATTATTTTTAGAGGGAAATGTTCTGTGTGGCAAAAGGAAGAGATTCATTACCAAAAAAAATACCTCCAGACACTAGGTTAGGAGGCTGACATTTCTCTCTTATATTGCCATCACTGCTTTTCTACCTAAATGATCATTAACTGCAAATCTGACACATGCAGGTATAAGGGAAGTTCAATCTGTCACTACTTATAATTCAAGCACACAAACAAATGTGGTCAAAGAAAAATCAATGGTGGAATCAGTAGAGATGCAAAGGAGAAAATGTGGTTGATGTCTATAGTGTAATGCAGGTCTCGTTCCTTGTCTTTTAAAATTGTAGTTCACTTGACAGGTTTAAAATCAATTAGGAATTTCATAAGCCCTAGCTAGTTAACTCTCAGAGAAGGCAATGGCACCCCACTCCACTACTCTTGCCTGGAAAATCCATGGACAGAGGAACCTGGTGGGCTGCAGTCCATGGGGTCACTAAGAGTCGGGCATGACTGAGTGACTTCGCTTTCACTCTTCACTTTCATGCATTGGAGAAGGAAATGGCAACCCACTCCAGTGTTCTTGCCTGGAGAATTCCAGGGATGGGGAAGCCTGGTGGGCTGCCGTCTATGGGGTTGCACAGAGTCGGACACGGCTGAAGCGACTTAGCAGTAGCAGCAGCAGCAGCTAGTTAACTCTAATTGATAGAAAGATTATGTCCTCTCTTGGTAAGAAGTAGAAACTGTGGAATGGTCAAATACAAAATTTCTATAAGAGGCAGGCTTGGAAAATTAAACAAGTTAGATGGGAGCAAGTCTGAAGGAGACACTGCCAGCCCATCACAGTCGATTGTTGCCAAATAAGATTGGGTTCAGTGCTGTTAGTTTCATTTTTACCTGGAAGCAAGAAATCTGAACTTTTAAATGGGAAGTCTCTCAATTAAAAAATGCATAAAAAAATCACTGTGTGAGGAAGATAAAATATCTGTGGGCTACACTCAGTCCTCCAGTAATTGGCTTGTCATCATAGCCACTATTGGCAGAGGAAATGGTGTGTGGTCACCATTTCATCCTGACCTTTGGGAGAAGCTTCCCAAAGGTTCTTGCCAAAAACCCAATTCTCAAGATGAATGTAAGGATTGTTCACTTCCTATTTTTTGTTTGCTTTCACTTAATTTGTTTTCATACTGGCTCTACCATGATAATAAATGTTTTATGAGCAAATTATAATAGTGTTGCCAAAGAAAGAATAGACAGTTTTAAAAAATTGTAAAAGATTTTAATAGCACATCTTCATGCCCAGGGGCTTCCTTGGTGGTGCAGACATTAAAGAATCCACCTGCAGTACAGGGGACCCGGGTTTGATCCCTGGACTGGGACAATCCCCTGGAGAAGCGAATGGCAACCCACTCCAATATTCTTGCCTGGAGAATTCCATGGACAGAGGAGGCTAGTGGGCTACAATCCATGTCATCACAAAGAGTTGGACATGACTGAGTACTTAACACATACTTTATGCTTAACATTAGAGTTTATCAAGGTAGTATAAAAGTTTCTAATCTTAAAAACATAGTTAAATTATTTTTTGTTTTGTTTTGTCAATTATTTTATGACCACAATCAACTACTGCAAACCATTCTCGGTACAAAGCAACAGAAAATAGGTCCAAAGATCAAGGTACTCCCATAGCAAGGCTGAAGATTTCAGGCTCTGGCATCTGGAATTGAGGCTGAAGTCCTGGCTTTTGGATGAATTATGGTGTGCATGGCACAGTCCATGTTTTTAACCAGATTTGAACAGGTGAATGGCCGCTTGGCCCAGGTAGAAATAAAGTGTTTGATTTCTTAACTACCAAAGTTCCTCTTCAGCTGCAGTGCTAAGTAGGGTTGTACTACTTGTCAAACTCTCTGTGGGTCACAATGTCCTCTCTGCTGTGTTTTCCCAACAGCCGAGTAGAGAAATCTGACATATCTGCCCTTTTGATTATGATTTTCAGTCTTACATGGTTGCTATTGAACAGGGGCTGGCTGACCACAACAGTCTTTTGGGAATCTTTTTCATATTTAGCTTTGCTTGTCATGCCTTGAAGATTCTGTCCAACATTATGCTCATTATGCTCAGTAGAATGATTACTGGTTCTGGGCTCAAGATACTGAATTCCAGTTACACCCCTACTATAATCAAATAGATGTTATGTCTAAATGCTCACATTCTCTAAGCCAAAGCATTAAGTGCAGGGGAAAAATAAACTTTGGTGATAAAACTTCCTTTCCCTGATTAACTTTATGCCACAGGATTTGAAAACGTTGAAACACCATCTTTCCCAGTGCTTATGTTAAAAACTACATGGGCTCTAAAATCAAAATATGTAGCATCCACATTTCCATCAATTTTCTTCTTTCTCTGATAGATTTTCCACTTCATTATTTTTAAGGTGCATATGAATCACCTATGGATTTTGTTCAAGTACAGATCCTGATTCAGTAGTTCTGGAGTCAGGCTTGAGAGTCTGTCTTTCCACAGGCTCTTAGATGCTACTGATGTGGAAGGTCCAAGGACATGTTGACCAGAAATATCACAGACAGCTGAGCATCTCTTACTACTCAGTGTTTTGTTTTGTTTACCCTTTTTAGTTTCTTTTCCCATTCTTCTCATAAGCTACTCCAGTCTTGAGCTAGATTTCTCCAGCTACCCTGAAATAATCTAAATCTCAGAATCGGACTTCCTCTCTCCCAGGAAGAGCCAAAATTTTTAGAGGTCTAGGGTGAAAATCCCTTCCTCCAGATAAGACCTTTATATGCTTTGCCTTCCACATAATGATCCTTATAGGCCACTTTAACATTGAAAACATAAAATTCGAGGCTTAAGTTTTCCTATGTAGCTTGGGGAATCGAAAGAGAGAAATGATCCTCTTCTAGTTCACCCGTGCCCTAAAGCCCTTTGGTGTTCCAGCTTATGACTGGGAGGCTCTTATGTCAGACCCTTCACCATATGTAGACTCTGGGCTTTTATTTCAGTCTCCTCACTGTACAAGGATGCTGAAAGGAAAGTTGAAATTTTTCTGAATCAGCAAATGCTCTCAGCCCTAAAGCAGCTTGCAGGTTCCTCTGTCCCTTGAGTTCAGGCCTGGTAATACTTCACCATATTTTCAGATCTGTAGTGCATTTTAATATTCTTCTAAATGTATTTTTGACCGACTTAGTTTTTTTCAGCAAGAGGACTTATCTAGATATCTAGTTTGCCATTTTTGAAAATAAAATAAGCACTCTTATAATTACTTTGAAAAATATCTGTCTCTCCCCGCTACATGATACACTCTTTAGGCACAGGAACTAGGAAAGCTGCTTGAATCCTTTGTATCACACTGTGTTTCTACCATTAACACATAGTAGCTTATCAGACTGGCTGCTGAATAAAGGAAGTCTGCCCCACTGAGCAAAGCCAGGAGGTCATCACTAGCCAGTAAGGCAGGCAAGCAGGAAAGAAATGATTCCAAGCTGAGCTTCTTGGCCATGTAAAGCAAATGGGTGGGTTGTGAGGTATGACCTTGTTTCTGGTGCCGCATCATCTTTTTTCAGAATGCATTTGAGAATGAAATGACACCTATAAAATGACTAGAAAGAAACTATACTGTTCTCTTCAGAAGGAGCCTTTCTTTGTGGAAAATCTCTCTAGCAGCTTCTATTTGAGTCTACTATCTATGATAAAAATAGACACCATTTCCTGCCAAGAGTGGCAAAGAAATCAATAAAAGACCATGATTGTCTATCTTGGAGTGTCATTTATTAGATTGATACAATTAGCTTTTTTCTTTGAAGAGATCAGATTTTGAATTTGTGATTGGTGTGTCTTTGGTCTTATGAGATGGATGCTGATAATAAAATGTGTGAAAAATTAAACTTCTCTAGTGGCAAGTGTAAATAACTTGAGTTAAGCTGGACACTGGCCCACTGATTCATTTCTGCAGTTTAACCACTTGTACAACAGACCTGTGATACTTATTGCAGTATGTATGGCTGTCAGATTTCAAAAGTTGGAGATCCCTGCAGTGAAGGCCATTAGGAAACATGAACTTACTACTATTACTGGCAGATTATGGACCATCTGCCAAAAGTAGACACTGATTTTTTAAAAAATATATATTAGTATGAAGTGGACTGGAGGAAGACATGGGAAGCCTCAGGCAGAACTGTATAAAATCCTTTCCACCCTCTGCTTGCTCATCAATAATTAACCTGGCCAATCTAGAGCTTGGTTGGAATAGAATTAAATGTTCCCTAAATGGCTCCTGAAATGGTGAACAATAAAATTCTTACCATTATTTGTGGCAAAGACATCTATCATTAAATGCCAAATAAAATATGATAAATTGATCATGATAAAGACAACTTTAAAAATTAAATTATCCTAGAGAATCATAATGAGAAAGTTTTATTACTTCTTTTAAATATATTTTTCCCTATCCTTGGCTATATAGGATATTTCTTTTACAATTAAAATTCTATATGTAATTTTTAAATTATTATACTTTTTATTAAAGTATATGTATACTTCTAATATATTTAATGCATTAGCCATGTTCCAAAAGTGGCCGCAAGACACACCATGTTATATAGACTCTTTAGCAGTGACTGGCTTTTCCATGTAGAAATGGATGATATTTTAAGTAAAGAAAGCAGTAGTTATGAGATTCAGATTGAGTTAGGTTTGAATTTTCTCTTGTTATTTATTGGTTAATTGACCTTAAGAAATTGAAATAACTTTATTGAATTTCTATTTTTCACTTATAAAATGGACAAAACTGTAGTTAAATGACAAGACTATGAAAAGAATTAACTGAGATAAAAAATAGATAAAATACCTAAGAGAGACCTTGGTAATATACTAAATATATTATTTATGGGTTAAAAACTGTACCATTACAGATGAGGATTCCTTTATCTCAGTGAAAGCATTTCCTTACCCCCTGCCTTGTAGACATCCTCTGAAAAATAATCTAATGCATTTTTTGAATTATTCACCTTTTAACCTGAAGACTCCTTGCTAAGTAATGTATTTAATGTCTGTTGGTTTGAGCATTCACTGTGTGCACTTTACTGATAGGATTGTAAAAGAAACAAAAACATTGTTGCATCATTTCAAGACCTCAGTTCTGAAACAGTTAACCAAATAAAGGAAGAACTTATGTAAATAAATGTCAAATAGATAATAAGATTTTCAAACAATAATTGAGAACAACAGCAGTTTCAAAACATGAAAAGATCTTATCATGATAAATGGCCCTTGAGGTTGGCCTTGAGAAATGCACTGATGTACAGAGGTGGGAGGAGAATTTTGCCAGATTAGAAAAGAACAAAAACTGGAGAGGCGAGCAGAGTGTTTTCAGGGGTCAGTGAAGCACCCAGATTTATCCATCCTGCTCTTTCAAAAGAAAAATGGAACCATGATCACTGATGTGGAATGGATAAGAGGGGGATGTATTTTATTAATGTTAGTTTCTCTTGTATAGAATTACCTCTTGCTATCATGGTTTAGTTAAGATAATGCTGACTACTTTAAGACCCAAAATGAAAAATGTACTATGGTTCAAATATAATATATATACATTGTCCCCTCATTTACAAAACTGTCCAAGGAAAGTGTAGTTAGTAGTGGAAGGCAAAATTCCACACATGGGCATCAGGAAACCCTCCTGGAGCCTACCTGATGGCTCTGTCATCTCAACCCAGAAGCCTACTCCAGTAGACCTGTTGTCTCCATCTCCACCAACCACAGGAGGTAGAACACCAGAATTGCTTTGGGCTAGGCCTGGAAGGAGCGCTTCATTAGGTGCAGCTGCAAGAGATGTTGGCAACTGTGGCTTAACTACTTGCCCCAAAGGGGAAAAAAATGGATATTGCCCCAAAGGGAAAAAAAAACATCCATCATCCTAATTTGAGATGTAAATAAAACCCATAAATAAATTATATCCTGTTCCCTCCCCCACCCCCGTTTAAGCATGACTTTTCTGTATATACAAAAAGCCTCTTAGTTTTAGTTTACCAGATTTCGGTGAATATTTCAAATTCATATTCTTCAGTAAGATGCTTCAATCTTACTAGATTTCCCCATTCAGACTTCTAGATTGAAGTGATTAATATTGCTTTTCCTTTAATTTGCTGTACCTTTCTAGCTCTAATATGCATTTTGAAAATGCAGTGGCCAGAACTGTATCTACATTCCAGATGCAGATACACTACCATTTTGAACAGAGTAAAGCTGTGTCTTTTACCTTTTTCTTCAAAATTTATTTCTGACGATGGCAACTATGCTGTGGATGCCTTTGACTGCAGCTTCAAAGGAAAGTCTACATTGATCCCCAAGTGCCTCTTTCTTATCTTCAGTCTTGTAATTCTGATACTAAAACCCACTCTCCTCTCAAAGCAGTAGTTCTCAACTCAGGCTGTATACTACAATCATCTGGGGAGCTTTAAAAAGTATGAATGCCACCCCCTTCCTCAACATTCTGCTTTAATTTGTTAAAAGATGAGGTCTAGCTATTGATCTTTCTCAAAATGTCTGTGTAAGATCCTTTCAAGGCTGTGAACCATTGTTGTAAGAGTAGTTTTTCCAGTTAGACTTTACATATTGCTATTGAAATTTCCCTCTTCTTTTTCTCCTTGTATACCGACAAGGGCAAGACTTTGCAGTTTTCTTTCATTAGTTTGGAATGATCACATGGGAAAATTATGGGACTCTACAAACCATCATAAACCTTGCCCTTCAGCATGTATGATAATACTGACTGAAACACAGATATCAGATGTCCTTTATCCTTCAGCTCCTGTGTATGCAAATGATATCTTATTGCAGATATGTGTGTGTGTGTGTGTGTGTGTGTGTGTATTTAGAGATAGTAATGTTTTCTTTAGAAGTTTTAGACAGTTTAGCAAGGCTTCGCCAGAGGTGCATTACTCAGGTTTTACACATGTATCCAAATCAGTAATGAATAATTTCCTTAAGTATGTAATAAAGAACATTCAACTTCCTTAGTTATATTTAATGTAGGAGTTATTCCTGGAAAGATAATGAACCTTACTGTGTGTACTAAACTGATTCACCTATTTATGTATCATATTCCACTAATTGAAAGGCATTTATAAATAAAAATGTCAAGTCAAAGGAAATTATCAAAGTCTTTGCCACTCTACATGGATTTGAAAAAAATATACAATAACTGTTGCATAGTGCCCATATTTTTAGTGTTTCTCAGCTTGGATATAAAGCTTTGCATCTTTTTCTGTGCCATCTCTCACCTCTCAAAGAATCCATGTACAAATGCCTTAGAAACATGGACTTTTCTGGAATTTCTGAGAAACAAAGCTGGTACAGTGAGAACATTTCCATTTCTCCTTTCCTTAAAATAAGTGGCATCAAGTCCTTTCCTTCCCTTATGTGTTTCTCTACTTTTGTCTTCTAATCCATACTCCTCAACCAATTCAAATTGCTCTCTCTTTATTCTGCAGAGTAATTCACATAAGCCCTAGCTGGTCTTCCAGAATGTCTGCACTCCAGTAGGCTAGATAAAAATAAGTATCCTCTAGTTGATGTGATCCCAACTCCTTTAGAAGTTAATGTGAATGTTAACAGGTCTTCCTGGATATATATTAAAGGCACAATTATATAATGGGTAGTTTATGTATTGTATCAACTCTATAAAATCCTGAAAATAACTTTGAACCTCTGATCCCAAGTGTTTAATTCAGGAATCTACACTTCTGTAATCTAGCCACCATTTTGAATGGGACCTTGAGTGTCCTCCACTTCTGGCAATTTCTCAAATAAATACATTGATCTTCCTTCAGATATTCTCATGAATAGGTTTTCCATCTTTTCATATAACTTTACATTATGGTAGCATTACCTAGTTAAAAAATCATCTTCCCACATATTTTCTTGTTTGAGCTTTTCACATTGCAAGCATGTAGGGCTGTTTTAGGATTTATTGGGTGGCTCAGACAGTAAAGAATCTGCCTGCAATGTGGGAGACCTGGGTTAGATTTCTGGGTTGGGACGCTCCCCTGGAGGAGGGCATGACAACCCACTCCAGTATTCTTGCCTGGAGAATCCTCATGGAACAGAGGAGCCTGGCGGGCTACAGTCCATGGGGTTGCAAAGAGTCAGACACAACTGAGTGACTAAGCACAGCATACAGCAGGGCTGTTTTATAGTTTAGAAGGGTAGAATTTGGAAATTTTTAACAAACAGCTCAAGTTCAACTGGACAGTAAATGGGGTAACAGTCAGTAGCATTTAAAGAGTAAAGGAAATTGAGACATTATACATAATGCTAATGTATAAAAACTAGATGATCAATTAAGTAGTTTAACTACAATCCCCAAAACTTAATGACTTAAGATAATAATGATTATAATAACTATCATTTTGTCTCATGATGCTTAGGTTGATTGGGCAGTTCTTCCAGTTTCACATGGTTCAATGGGGTGACTTGCTGGCAAAGTGCTCCCGAGGACTCCTAAAACCTTGGTTCAGATGGCTGGAGGTTTGGGCAGTTGGGCTTCTCTCCTTTATGGAGTCTACACCTTCTGGGCTTATTCCAAGCATGGAGGTCTCCTGGTATGAAAAGGGCCAGGTTGGAAGGCTAGTCTGGGAAGTTACATGCCTCTCCTACTGCATTCTTTTGGTAAAAATAAGGCAGGGGTTCATTTCTACTCAAGGGGTGAGGAAACAGACCCTACCTTTGATGGGACGTATGGCAATCCCACTGTAAAGGTCCGTGGACACATGGAAATCTGATTTATTGAGGACTAGTGTTGTAACAATCTACAACAGCTGTGCTAATGTGCTTCTTAATTTACAAGTGCATTCACGTCTTTTCTGGTCTTTTCACAAAGACCCTGAGAGGTAGAATATTATCTTCTCTATTTTTACAGTTGACAAACCTCAAGTTCTGGAAAAAGTCAAAGATTTACTAACCCCAAAGTAAGTGTAAGATAGCAGAACAAGGATTTAAAGTCAGACACAGCCAATCCAAAAATCATAAAGTAAAGACATGTATACTCATCTGGATCTTTCAAAGAGTAAGTTCTGAATTTTAAAGCCTATTTATAAAATGGGTAAATAAGTAATACTGAATAATCTGTTATAACCTCATAACTTATTATTAATTTTCAGTTTACAAAGTAATACTGTAAAGTGACATAGAAACTAATTTTATTCTTAATATTTTACACATTTTATGTCTATAAGTACTTTTTTTCAGAAAGATTTATTTTTTAAAATTTTTATTGGAATATAGTTGATTTACAATTTTGAGTTAGTTTAGGGTATCCAGCAAAGTGAATCTGTTATACAAATACATATATTCACTTTTTAAAAGATTATTTTCCCATATAAGTCAGAGTATTGAGTAGAGTTCCCTGAACTATACATGCAGGCCTTATTAGTTATCTATTTTATATATAGTAGTATGTATTTGTATATACATTTCCATGTTATACACAAATTGTATATATTTCCAAATTGTATTTATTTGGAAATGTATATATTTCCAAATTGTATTTGTCAATACATTTCCAATTTATTTCTCCTCTCCCATATACACTCTGTAACCATAAGTTTGTTTTCTACATCTGAGGTCTATTTCAGTTTCATAGATAAGTTCATTTGTAGCCCTTTTTCAGATTCCACATATAATCAATATAATATATTTGTCTTTCTCTGTCTGACTTATTTCACTCAGTATGACAATCTCTTGTTCCATCCATGTTGCTACAAATGACATTATTTTGTTCTGTTTTTTACTTTGGCCACCTGATGCGAAGAGCTGACTCATTGGAAAAGACCCTGATGCTGGAAAAGATTGAAGGCAGGAGGAGAAGGGGACAACAGAGGATGAGATAGCTGGATGGCATCACCAACTCGATGGACATGTGTTTGGATGAACTCTGGGAGTTGGTGATAGACAGGGAGGCCTGGCATGCTGTGACATGGGTCACAAAGAGTCGGATATGACTGAGCAACTGAACTGAATATTCCATTCATATATATGTACCACATCTTCATCCATTCCTCTGTTGATAGACATTTAGGTTACTTTCGTGTCTTGGCTTTTATAAGCAGTGCTTCAGTGAACACGGGTGCATATATCCTTTCAGATTATGGTTTTCTCTGGATATATGCCCAGGAATGGGATTGCTGGATCATATGTTAGCTCTGTTTTGAGTTTTTAAGGAATCTCCATACTGGTCTCCATAGTGGTTACAACAATTTACATTACCACCAACAGTGTAAGGATTCCCTTTTCTCCAAACCTACAGGAACATATATTAAATACAAGCAACTTTCTCATCTAAATTATGGATTTACTTTGGAAAGAAGTATAAAGGGAAGGAAACTGCCTGATATTCCAGATGTCAGAATTCAAAAATATATTTGTCAAACTTTCCTCTAAAAGACTTCTCATGTTTTTTTCTCTCAAAATCGGGAAACCAATTCATAACCAACTGTAATCTCACTTGAATTTCTATAATTCTAGCTACAAATCTCATTTTAAAGCAGAGCTCACAAAAATGACTGAGCACAGCAATTGAGAAAGAACTCAACCATAACAAAAAATAAGGTTGTAACTTAAGCCAGTGCATGTTCATCCTCCACTAAATTAACACAATCCTCTCTTGCCTTCTAATAGAGGGAACATTAATAAATATATATATATATATATATATATATATATATATATAGTCTGTGTGTGTGTCTATATAAAAATGTCATATTTTCTATACTTCAGTTCAGTTCAATTCAGTCACTCAGTCATGTCCGACTCTTTGCAACCCCATGAACTGCAGCACACCAGGCTTCCCTGTCCATCACCAACTCCCAGAGTCCACACAAACCCATGTCCATTGACTCAGTGATGCCATCCAACTGTCTCATCCTCTGGTGTCCCCTTCTCCTCCTGCCCTCAAACTTTCCCAGCATCAGGGTCTTTTCAAATGAGTCATCTCTTTGCATCAGGTGGCCAGAGTATTGGAGTTTCAGCTTCAACATCAGTCCTTCCAATGAACACCCAGGACTGATCTCCTTTAGGATGGACTGGTTGGATCTCCTTGCAGTCCAAGGGACTCTCAAGAGTCTTCTCCAACACCACAGTTCAAAAGCATCAATTCTTCTGTGCTCAGCTTTCTTTATAGTCCCACTCTCACATCCATACATGACCACTGGAAAAACAATAGCCTTGACTAGACAGACCTTTGTTGGCAAAGTAATGTCTCTGCTTTTTAACATGTTGTCTAGGTCATAACTTTCCTTCCAAGGAGTAAGCGTCTTTTAATTTCATGGCTGCAATGACCATCTGCAATGATTTTGGAGCCCAGAAAGATAAAGTCAGCCACTGTTTCCACTGTTTCCCCACCTATTTGCCATGAAGTGATGGGACCAGATGCCATGATCTTAGTTTTCTGAATGTTGAGCTTTAAGCCAACTTTTTCATTCTCCTCTTTCACTTTCATCAAGAGGCTCTTTAGTTCTTCTTCACTTTCTGCCATAAGGGTGGTGTCATCTGCATATCTGAGGTTATTGATATTTCTCCCAGCAATCTTTATTCCAGCTTGTGCTTCTTCCAGCCCAGTGTTTCTCATGATGTACTCTGCATAGAAGTTAAATAAGTAGGGTGACAATATACAGCCTTGAAGTACTCCTTTCCCTCTTTGGAAGCAGTCTGTTGTTCCATGTCCAGTTCTAACTGTTGCTTCCTGACGTGCATACAGGTTTCTCAAGAGGCAGATCAGGTGGTCTGGTATTCCCATCTCTTTCAGAATTTCCCACAGTTTATTGTGATCCACACAGTCAAAGGCTTTGGCATAGTCAAGAAAGCAGAAATAGATGTTTTTCTGGAACTCTCTTGCTTTTTCCATGATCCATCGGATGTTGGCAATTTGATCTCTGGTTCCTCTGCCTTTTCTAAAACCAGCTTGAACATCTGGAAGTTCATGGTTCATGTATTGCTGAAGCCTGGCTTGGAGAATTTCAAGTGTTCCTTTACTAGTGTGTGAGATGAGTGCAATTGTGCAGTAGTTTGAGCATTCTTTGGCACTGCCTTTCTTTGGGATTGGAATAAAAACTGACCTTTTCCAGTCCTGTGGCCACTGCTGAGTCTTCCAAATTTGCTGGCATATTGAGTGCAGCACTTTCACAGCACCATCTTTCAGGATTTAAAAAAAGTGATTAGTAATAATTACCAGTGCTCTTATACCACAAAAACCCTATACATTCACTTTGGAAAATATAGAAAATTCTACAGAAAAAGTAAGATTACCTATGGTCTTGCCATTAAATATATATGGGTTGTGTTCACTGATTTGTTTCCTATTATTTCTATGCATTTTAATGGTTTCATTTTTTGTACATTTGAGTATGTAACTTTATGAAAATTTAACCCATGTACACTTTGAGAAATTTTCCATGTTATACTGAGCTATTTAAAAGCATTATTTTAAGCAAATATCTTCATAAAATACTTTCATCTAGCTGTACCAGATTCTACTTCTCTGTTTTTCTATATCAAGGAGTAATGACTGGTTTACTTTTCGTTGTTTTTGTTCAGTTGTTGCTCAGTCGTGTCTGACTCTGCAACCCTATTGACTGCAGCATGCCAGGCTTCCCTGTCCTTCACTATTGCCCAGAATTTACTCAAACTCATGTCCATTTAATTGATGATGGCATTCAACCATCTCATTCTGTGTCACCTCCTTCTCCTCTCCAGTCTTTCCCAGCATCAGGGTCTTTTCCAGTGAGTCAGCTCTTCGTATCACATGGCCAGAGTATTGGAACTTCAGCTTCAGCATCAGTCCTTCCAATGAATATTCAGGGTTGATTTCCTTTAGACTGATTGTTTTAATCTCCTTGCTGTCCAAGGGACTCTTCAAGAGTCTTCTCCAGCACCACAGTTCGAAGGCATCAGTTCTTTGACACTCAGCCTTCTTTATGTTCCAACTCTCACATCCATACATGATTACTGGAAAAAACATAGCTTTGACTATGAAGACCTTTGTTGGCAAAGTGATGTCTCTGCTTTTTTACTTTATTGCTAGTGTAAATAATACTACAGTTAACTTTTTTCACAAAATCATTTTTATAACTCAAATGATCCCTTAGGACTGGTTTCCAAAAGTGTATCCTAGATTAAGAATCTTTTTAAGGTTCTTGATAAGTACTGCCAAATTATTTTCCAGAAAGGTTGAATCTATTCTTAAACTCAAATTTAGCTTATAAAACACTCACTAGCATTATTATATAGGTCTTAATATGGAAATAATGGGCATATAATAAATAATCCAATACTCAGATTATGCTTGCTAGAATTTCATAAACATACACTTTTTAAATAGATTTTGTTAAAATTATATGGCTCTTAATTGTATAATAAATTTTTATAAACTAATGAGACTACATGTTCAACTATATTTGATGAAAATTATTCTAACTTCAATTCTTGAGTCCCTTAACTTATTCAAGTTTTTCACATATAGATACAAGGTAGATCTATTTTATTTTATCCCTGTTGAATGATACCTATAAGGACTTGGGTAGACTGGGCCACCCCATTCCAAGGAATCATGACCTACTTATGTTCAGCTGTTAACTCCCACATTTAGATTGATTAAATCTATTGAAATAGAAACTACCTGGAAAATTGAGACAAAAAAATTCAAAAATATCTCACTTTCTGGAGGTGAGAAATCATTTTAGAAAGATATTATGGTGGTATATAACAATAGAAGTTTTCAGAAACTGATTCATTTCATGACCTACCTATCAGGCTGAGTGAATGGGTGCTGAACTATCACTTGTTAAGTTAAATTGAGATTTAAATAAATGATCATTAGAGTAACTATATAATCAATAGGATGCAATAATCAACAGGAAGCTCCTCTGTGGACAGAGGAGCCTGCAGGGGCTAGAATTCATGGAATCACAAGGGTTGGACACAACTTAGCAACTACACTGCCAACCACCATTAGTTAATTTGCAGAATGAAAGTAATTATGATAGTTTTCTGAGTCAACAAAGAGAAACTCCATAAAGTTACCCAACAGCCTTTTTTTTTTTTTTAACTTGTCATCCTCATCCTCTTAGAATTCTGAGGGTTCACATAACAGGAATGCACCTGGATTCTGCTCTAGCATTTCTGTTTAAATCAGAAACACCTCTCAACTATTGATACAAGCAACTAAGTCCAAATAAAAGACTTAAAAAAGAAATGTTATTTGAAACTCAACAGTTATAAAGGTTACGAATGCAAAATCATTTGAAAAAGTCAACAGCCAGAATATTTCCCAGTGTCACCATTATATCTCTTATTTTCATAGTCCGTTTAGTGGTCTCACCATATGTTCCATTTTCACATTTTCTGATGATATTTGCTCCTGGGAGACAGAAGGGAAAGAGAAAGTCAATGCATATATTTGCTCAATGGGTTATAACATTCCCATCTTACAAATTACTGCCTATCAACATTACTTTGCATATTGATTATCAATTTTTATTTATTACTTTATAAATTCCATTTCATCTAAAGTGGCAGATAACATGAAGTTAACAATACATTTCCTTAGTTTAGATATTATTCTGAGGCTTCCCAGGTGGCTCAGTGGTAAAGAATCTGCCTGCCAATGCATAAGACACAGAAGATGCAGGTTACATCCCTGGGTCAGGAAGATCCCCTGGGGTAGAGAATGAGAACCCACTCTAGAATTCTTGCCTACGAAATCCCATGCACAGAGGAGCTTTGACGCCTGTAGTCCATGGGGTCACAAAGAGTTGGTCACAACTGAGCATGCAGAGTTTGAAGGGGTATTTATCTTACCAGTTTAAGCCTGTGGTTTGTGAGTCTGAATACATTTTAGTCTCATAAAACTTGAGCATATTATGAGAAAATAGTCAGCATGTGAATCATCTCCTTCCTCACCTCCATCTAGAGTGTTACTGATTCCTAGGGCAGCCTGGGCTGTGAAGCAGTTACACATTTTGTCAGAGGAGGCATTATGATTCAGAATTGTATACCTAATTATCTCCTTTATTGAAGCAAACTCCTTCCCAGGAGGTATGACAGGGTGTATTTGCCCCCAAATCTAGCCACTAGAATGTCAGGTTGCCTCAGCTTGATTTGTTTGTATTAAGTGTGAGCATTCTCTTCTTTATTTAAATGAATTATACTCTCTGCAGTTTTGACTTTAGAAGTCACTTCTTAGTATGTTAAATGTTGGTAGGAACTCAACCAATAATATCTAATCTGATGACTAGTCATCTTTCAAAGCAGTAAATTTAGTACAAGCAGTTACAACTGTGCCATTACTTAGTTTTGATATAAGTGGAATGCACAATAACAAGCTTATGATTATTACAAAACCTTGGAAACTTTCTGAGCAGCTTATTTGTTTGCATATTTATTTCCAGTTGTTAGCTTTTGACTTTATTCTCAACAACTGGAACATTAAGTCCACTTTGTTAGGAAAGGTGGTTTGCAAAATTAGGGCTGCAGATCCAGGGCTAAACTCAAACAGTCCTGTCTAAAGAGTGTATTAATAATAGCAAGAAAAAAACAGTATGTGAGGGTTGGTCTGAAAGAGTGTTAGTTATACCTCTGCTGCTAACCCGTTCTGTGACTTTATACAAATTATTTTTTCTATTTGGGCCTACAGTTATAGAAGAAAGGGACTGAACTCATGTCCCCAAAATTCACACTATTGTAACATTTTAATATTCGACAATCTGGTTCTTAACTACAGTATCCTAACCACAGTTTTCCCAAATCTTTACTTCTGCGTAGTCCCTTTAGGAAACAACACAGTATTCAAAAACATTACCTTCTTACCAATACTGTATCTAAAATTCTAAAATAATTGTTCTGGGAAAGTTCTAAATAAAGGGCCAGTTTTAGCTCCATTGGGGAAATTTGCCCCAAAGGTATCAGAGGTTTCTCTAGTTAATCTGCAGCTACCTGAAAACATTTCTGTAGTTAATCTCTAGTTACCTGAAAACATTTCTAGGGTCTTTTAAAAGCTTGCTTAAAAACAAACAAACTACAAATCCCATGAGTCAAAGATGGATTAGAAACGGACACCTCCCCTCCAAACCCTTCCCGGTTCCCTAGAATGTAGTCTGCTAAAACTCAGGTTGAGGCATCCTGAAATATGCCTGAAAGAAACGCCTGCTGTTTCATCCCGGTTTTTAATCTGTGCTCTAGCTTGGCTCCTTTAAATCGGTGCTGAGAATGAGGAAGGAGAAGGAGCTACGCAGAGCGGGATGGGCGCGGGTGTGAGCATCACCTGTTCTGAAAGGGGCATGCGCACTGGGAGGGCGCGGACGAGGAGGCGGGGCGCGGTGGGAGGGGCCGACGGCGCCTAGCTGGCACCACTCAGATCTGCTTCTGCCCGGCTTGAGGCGCTGAGGCGGCGTCGGGAGTTGCCTTCTGCAAAGGTTGCCTGGCGTTGTCCAACATGGAGGAGGCACTGGCCTCGGGCATCACCTGCAAGAGGGACTAATCTCCGCCTGGCGTTCAGGGCAGCGGTGCCGGAGTTCCCGAGCCCAGGGACTCCGCCTGCACGCCCTGAGCCAGACCCCTGCTCTGGTTGCTCCTCCGGCGGCGGGTTTCCCGGCGGGGACGCAGCGCAAGGAGGGAGCGCGGCGGCTCCGGGTTTCCTTAAGCCATGGGCAACGAGGCGAGCTTGGAAGGGGAAGGGCTCCCCGAAGGACTGGCGGCGGCGGCAGCGGCAGCAGCCGGAGGAGGGGCTGGCGGGGCGGGGAGCCCCTTGCACACCGTGATCCCGGCCGGCATGGAAGCGGATCTGAGCCAACTGAGCGAAGAGGAGAGGAGACAGATCGCTGCTGTCATGTCAAGGGCGCAGGGGCTGCCCAAAGGAAGCGTTACCCCGGCCGCTGCGGAGCCGCCTTCCATGCACAGGCACGCACAGCATGATGTATATGTTCGGGCATATATGTACAGCTTCTCGTGCACATATGTGCCTGCCCATATGTGCCATCACAGCAGTACATATATGTCGCTTCCGTTCATTTTATTCTTCCTAATGGGGTGGCTATAAACAGAGACCATAAGCATTCTGTTGGGTAGAATAAAAATGATGCATTACAGAGTTTCTAGTGGGATAGTCAAGGGTTGCATTCTTGGAACTGTGATTTTAGGTTGTAATTTCTGGCCTTTTGGAACCTTTTCCCTCTAGGGTGGCGTGGAGAGACGCCCTCCAGTGTTTTACTAATCTGGAAGTCTTCCATTAATACAGAACGGACGTGTTAGGAAATGGATAGAGCTGGGTGTTTACCTGTCTCTGTTTAAACCTCCTCAGTCATTTTGGGGTCTTTTTCTCTTTGAATAATATCTAAATATTTCTGTAACGATACCTTTAATTCCCTTAGAGGTGATTTGTCTTTCCTTCACACCCCACCCCCAGAGGAGAACAGGAGCTGTTTAGGTAGAAGGCATAGAATGAATACACCTTTTATATTCAATGAGAAACCCTAAATTATGTTGTGGCGTTAAACAGATGATTTGGTCACAGCAGTGCAGGTGCTGTACATGTATTTATGAATTAGCATATACTATTTTCTAAACCACTGCTGTTTTATGTGGAAAAGGATCTTACAGTTTATGGAAGAATGTGTGAATTTGTGTTATCTTAAAATTAGTTTCCAGTACATACTTTTAAACACAGAGCAAATAACATCTTGCATAGGAAATTAAGAGCTGATTTGTAATATTAATGTATGCATTTCCCCCTCTAGCTCGCTATTTTCCTACATCCCAATGAACTAGTTGTTTTCTAATTAGAGTACTTAGAGGGTGTAATCACTGTGCCTGCCCTGCCTTTATTCTGTAAACAAACCCTTTAACTTCCCACCCTTCCCTACAGAACAGTTCTCTGACCATGGTCCTGAAACCACTCCTGCTTTATGGTAACCTAACAATTTTCATTAAAGATACTGGAAATATGAAAAATCTTGATGTAGGTGTAGGCTTTTATCCCCTACTTCATAAAATAAATGCACTTTAACTTAGGAGCTATAAGTATATGCATATAATTTTGTCAAGTAACTAATACAGGATAACTGTAAAATGTTTTATGGATGATGACAATATTTTTCACATAAAATCTTAAATGCATAAATTGTATCAGCTAAAAACCCATTTTCTTGAAGGGAAACCCAACACTACTGGTAAAAACTGGCTTTTTCATATTGAAATTTTTTTCTGTGTTTTTAAAATTAGTGATATACTGGGCTATTCCTTTGGCATTAAGTCTTTCTTATACATTCCCTTAAGAATACAGTTTATGATATGTACTGTTTTTTTCTACTAATTAAAACCTGACTTAGAAAAAAATTTGAATGTTCATATAGTAGATTTTTTTTAGGTTAATAATGAGGTACAGTACTTTTATTAACCTTTTAAAAAATGTATGCCAGCTCTGCTGCAATTTTTCCTAAGAGCTACAAGCAACAGGTTTAGCATGCTGGTTACAGATACCAGGAAAAGTGAGAACTTTGATTTCTAAATTCCTTACTTCTATTTAGAGGGTGGCTAAAAAATAATACTTCAGCCTATGAAAGTATAGTGTTTTATGCATTATTTGTATCAGGTAACATAATTTTAAAGCTCTCTACTGATAGTTTTGTTACTGTAGAATTCTTAGCAATAGATTTTCTGAGTCTAAACAGTTATTGACAAAAGCTTCATTCAAATATATAAACAATATGTGCATGATTTTGGCAAACTGTTTACATTTTACTGAAAGATTTCTATAAAAATCTATAAGTTTGGAGAGTTATTCCCACGTGTGATAACCAAATAAATACTTGGCTTATGATTTAGATTTTTAGAAACATATTAATTCAAGTCTATATAAGAAGTTATATCCAAATCATTTCACATTTTAGAAGGTTACATGATGTGAATTAGACATGGTGGGGTTTTACTTTTTTTTTTTTTTTTTTTTTAATAAATAAGGGTTCACAGCCCAAAGACCTTATCTGATTATTTTTAACTGACTCATAGCAAATTATATATGATTCACAGTCATATATGCCTATGTTTCCTTGCCTCTAAATAAGACAATAATACTTATCTATCTTGTAGAGCCATTGTAAGGATCAATTAAACATTGACAGGACCATTTCTGCTTGGATTTTAATTTGAAGTAACCTTATACATATAAAAAGTAGTATATTGCTATCAGCAGTGAATGGCACTGGCAGTGATGGCTGCAGACAAGTTGTTGGTTAAACTATTCATTGTTATGACTTATTTTGATATATCTATATCTATATTCTTTTACATACAGAGAAGTCAGTGCAGCGTACTGGAAATCCTGTCCCCCATCCTCCCCACCGGGACTTAGGACTCCAGATTTCTATGACTAACTAGTTTTATAACCTTGAATTAATATCTTTGCCTCTTAAATCCTACTACCCTCTACAATGTAAAAATGAATAGAGATTTCTAAAGTTGCTTATATTGCCATTATTATAAAATTTTATGACTCAACACTGTCAAGTGTCATTGCTTTTTGTGTTATATTTAAAAATCTTTTAGTATTCCAACTGCTTTTATAGTCTGACTCTCTAACGCATTTTTTTTCTCATTTGTAGCTGAAACATTTTTTTCTGTTAATATGTGAAAGAAAAATTTGAATATGAGGATGCCAATAGTGAAATGAAAAAGAGAGGTTGTATAAAACTTGAAAAGTTAAAAGCTAGAAGTTAGAGCTTACAAATGAAATAGTCCTGGATTTTTTATTCATTGTTGATCCAGGGAAATGCAGTTTTATTACTTCTTATACTCATTCTATTTATACCTACAGATGTAACATATAGAGGAACTTTCCTGAAAAATACTTCTGATTAGTAGAATAGTGACAATTCTGACTGAATTGATTATTTTCCTTAGCATTCCTTGAGGCCTCCGCTACTGGGTAGACACCTCCACAACTGTTTGTCTTCCTAGAGCAGCAAACTAAAATGAAAACGAAATATTTCCATTTATATCTCAGAAGACCAGTAGAAACAGTTAAAGTGAAAAGGATTCAATAAACAGTAATCAACAGGGAAACAAAAACCTGATATGTTCATTCATTTGTTCTTTCGCTATTATTCATTCATTGATTCATCAAACATTAATACTCATCGACTAGTTACGAGCTTTGGTTCTAGCGATGCAAAGATGAGTAAAACACTTTCTCTCCCTTGGAGCTCATGATCTAGTACACAAGAAACAGATTACATTTTAATCATTCTTGTTTTTAACACAACTATTATACCCAACAAAAAATCATCAAAAGACCATAGTCAGCTAAGGCATCTTTTTTTTGTTGTTGTTCAGTATTAAGCCTATATCTTCTCTTAATGATTATCTGTTTCTCACTTCCAGACATCCATATTTTATATTTATTTATATTATTATAGCAACTAAAACTAAATTTAGTTTGCCTACCTGTATAGATATTCTCTTACAGGGGGCTTCTATAACATAATACTACTTAATATTTATAAGACACACATGCAGTTATAACTTTTAATGCAGGCAGCTTGCTTTAACTTTTGGCGTTTATTGTTATCACAGATATTTGGTACTCAACAACATTTATATTTTGTTTTATATAAATGAATTAAGTGAAGCAATATTACAGAAAAAATGATTATGTATAATAGTATTTTCAGGGCTTCCCTGGTGGCTCAGATGGTAAAACGTCTGCCTATAATTCGGGAAACCTGGGTTTGATCCCTGGGTTGGGAAGATCCCCTGGAGTAGGAAATGGCAACCCACTCTGCATAGTATAGTTAAGAATAGATTTTTAAGTACACTGTTTAGCTATGGATTTCTTCAATAAAATGCCTAAATAATTCTTTATAGGATAATCTCTTAAGTTTGTGCCCCACAAGGGAGTGGTAAACTTTATTAATTGAAAAAGTAACATTTCTAGAATAATGTGAAAACATAAACAGTGGAACTTTTAAAATATAATCGATTTTGGATTGTTTACCGTGGCTCTTCAGCCAAACCCACTCCACTATTCTTGTCTGGAGAATTCCATGGACAGAGGAGCCTGGCAGGCTACAGTCCATGGGGTCACAAAGAGTTGGACATGACTGAGCAGTTAACACTCTGTCTTTGTATGGAATGGAGCAAATGGATAATTTTAGTTCCTTTTTTAAGTACAGGCTTCAGAGACAAGTTTTTATAACTTTTTTTACCTGGAGGAAATTTCCAGAACTAAGCCTTCTGTTTATTAATCTTTTACTAGAAAATAACTTTGTGGCATACATTGCCATTTATAGTTTATTTTCTTCTGACTCATTGCTATCTAGAAGTAATATGTCTGTGTTGCTTCCTACTGTGCCTTACATGTTTTTTTTTTTTTTGAACAGAGAAATTTTTATTACAGGGTCATGCAAAGAGATGGGTGGCTCATGCCTTAAGGACCCCAAAGTTACTAAAAACTTTCCACAAAGCCCTTTTATAAGAAAGGTGAGGGAGGGACATGGTTAGTTGCTACAGACTACTTGGTGTCAAATCCTTTGTTCTTGAAGTCAAGTCATGATCAGTCAACGATGTTCATATAAATCACTACCAAATGAATGTTATTCTCTGCATCCTGGTTGTAGCTAACAGGAGGCAGATCTCAGTTGTATGTCTTACATCTTGATCTATCCTCAGATTTCTGTGCCATTGGGTGAAATTAAAAAATGTAATTCATATTAAGTACCAGATGACCTGAAAAGAAAAAGTTATAGTCTGGTCTATTGGCAGGTAAATTTTTGACAAAACAAGTTAAAACCTATACAATGTTGTGATCATCTGATATTTTAAGTGCTACTGAATCACTGTTTAATCTCCTTTTCTTTTAATTAAAAAGAAATCTTTTTGAAAGTTAGAAATTTACATATATCAAAATACAGTTTGATTTATCCCATAATTCTGATGCAGCTTGTTCTTATTACTTGAAACTTTATCAGTAAATAGCTTATTTGGAGACTAATATACTTGATAAAAGTATATATGAGAAACAAGTATTTTAATTATTTAACCATCATTTAGAATTGATGTTTCCAATTTTTTTTAAAAAAACATCTTGTATATTTGTCTATGAGTTAAAAGAATTTTTGCAAATTACTTTTTAGTTTTTAAGTCATTGTCAATAATAATAGCTAATAGTGGTAATAGTAAATGTTATAGAAGACATTAAGTAAGAGATCTTTATTTCTTTTCTTCCTCTGAGTAAAGTAACAGTACTTTTCAAAAGTGGGATGACAACCAGCTTGTTGCTCTTTGTATATCAAGCTGTATCTCAGGATGCTTTAAACATCTTATTGTTACATTAAGGGACCTCAGATTAAGAATGCAATTGGAAAAATAATTGAGTGATATAACACTATTTTTTCACAAGAAAGAAAGGTTTCTCAAATTTTTATAATTAAAGTAGCAATTCTTATTCTCCGAATTTAGTATGATAATATTTGATGGATATTACATTTTTGACAAAATAGGGTAAAATTGAGTAGATGATCAAGTTTCCAGAAACACCTAAAAACCTCCTTTACCAGATCATTTGAGGTCACATTGTGTCTTATGTAGCTAATGTAAATTCTAATATTAGAAAACAGTTGTTTTTAAAAATAAATATTTTCACTTCTTGGTATGCTAGTGTTTGGGAGACTAACATTTTTTGACCATAACCTTTGCTTAAAAAGGATATGTTCTGTGAACATGAATGTGTGAATGTACTGGAATATGTCTTTGCATTGTTTTGTGAGTTAATATATTTGAACAGACTTTAAGTATGGCCAGATTCTATTCTTAACTATTAAGTGTAAATGTGAATTGTTTTTTGTTATAAGTAGTTTCTAACTAGATATTTTAATAGTTCATCACTTATAGTAGCAAGTATTGGATCTTTCCCCCTTCTCTTCACCTCCATGTTGAAAATCTGAACCCATGTAAAGAAAATAACAGACATTAAAAATCTTATGGTACTTACAGGATGATGTAAAAATGGATTTTAGTTATATTTATATGATCAAAATTTTGAAGATGTAAGAAAGTAACAGCTTTTTCATGTAATTTTGAGTTGGTATAATTTCCATTATTTTTACTTCTGTTTGTTTCATTCTTCTAGGAAACAAGAGTTGGATAGTAGTCAACCTCCAAAGCAACCAGGAAAACCACCAGACCCTGGGCGTCCAATTCAGCCTGGTCTCAGTAAGAGTAGAACTACAGACACTCTGAGGTCAGAGCAGAAATTGCCTGGAAGAAGTCCTTCCACTATTAGCTTGAAAGAATCGAAATCCAGAACTGATTTTAAGGATGAGCACAAGTCTAGTGTGATGCCTGGCTTCCTCTCAGAGGTTAACCCTTTAAGTGCTGTCTCCTCTGTTGTAAATAAATTCAATCCTTTTGATTTGATATCAGACCCTGATGCCTCCCAGGAGGAAGCCTCCAAGAAACAAAAAATAGCTCAGAAGGAACAAGGAAAACCCGAGGGAGTCACAAAGCCTCCATCACAACAACAGTCTCCCAAGACAGTTCCTAAGCAGCCAGGACCTGTGAGGGCTCCGCTTCAGCAGGAAGGTTCTCCAAAATCCGGATCCTCTCAGCCACCAGAAAAAAGTAAATCACAACCTCCAGAAACAGGAAAGCCAGCTCAGGGCTTCCCCCAGGCTCCTCAGACAGACCAGGCAAAATTGCCACTTCAGAGAGATGTATCTAGGCCTCAGACTAAACAGACAGACCCAGGAAGGGGTGAGTCAGCTAAACCCTCACTGCAGAGCCCCTCCAAGCCACCTATTCAGCAAGGAAGTCCTGGAAAATCTCCAGCCCAGCAGCCTGGACCTGAAAAACGTACCATACCACAGCCTGGGCCTGCAAAGCCCCTAGCTCAACAACTGGGAACAGCAAAGCCCCTGGCCCAAGCTCCAGGGGCAGCAAAATCCCTGGTTCACCAACCCGGGCCACAGTCTCCAGCTCAGCCGCCTGGGCCAGCAAAGGCTCCAGCTCAGCAGGTTGGGACAACAAAGCCTCAGGCCCAGTTGTCCGGCTTAGGCAAGACGCCACCTCAACAGCCTGGCCCAACGAAACCCCCTCCTCAACAGCCGGGCCCAGTGAAGCCCCCTCCTCAACAGCTGGGCCCAGCGAAGCCCTCTCCTCAACAGCCTGGTCCAGCGAAACCCCCTCCTCAACAGCCTGGTCCAGCGAAGCCCCCTCCTCAACAGCCTGGTCCAGCGAAGCCCCCTCCTCAACAGCCTGGTCCAGCGAAGCCCCCTCCTCAACAGCCTGGTCCAGCGAAGCCCCCTCCTCAACAGCCTGGTCCAGCGAAGCCCCCTCCTCAACAGCCAGGCCCAACGAAACCCCTTCCTCAACCTCCAGGTTCAGCAAAGCCCCCTCCTCAACAGCCAGGCCCAACGAAGCCCCCTCCTCAACAGCCTGGTCCAGCGAAGCCCCCTCCTCAACTGCCAGGCCCAACGAAGCCCCCTCCTCAACAGCCAGGACCTGCAAAGCCCTCAGCTCAGCAATCTACAAAACCAGTAAGCCAAACAGGAGCTGGGAAACCTCTGCAGCCACCAACGTTTCCATCTGCAGCACAGACTCCAGTACACGGCCTCCCTAAAACCATCTGCCCTCTTTGCAATACCACTGAACTTCTGTTGCATGTTCCAGAAAAGGCCAATTTTAACACGTGCACTGAGTGTCAGACCACTGTTTGTAGCCTCTGTGGTTTTAATCCCAATCCTCATTTAACTGAGGTAAGTTCAGTTTTTTCATAATGTTCATGCTCTTAAAACGTGTCACCGTCTTCCACAAACAGTGGTTAGTTTGTCACTGATATGATAGGATGGCATTCTTTTTCTATGGTTCTTTTCTTCTTTTCCTCCTCCTTTCCTACGTTCCTCTTTTTCTTCTCTGCCAAATGTAAATTAGAGTTTTTTCAATGTTTCCTTCAGTAATAATATTTCTCTACACCATTACTATAATTTCTGATAAATTTGACACATAAAGGAAGTATGAATTGATTGAAAAATGCAGAGCATTTACTCATTGCATTCTGGGTGTAAAGTCCACACTATTATTATATTACATTAATATACTACATTAACTTTTAAATTCATGCTCCTACCTACCTACCATGTAATACTCTTGATATGATATTTTATATGGGATCCTGTTTATGCTTGGGGAAAAAGCAGACAAGGTTTTTAGATTCTAAATACAATTTTAATATAAAACAATACATTTTTTCAAACTACACATCCCCTGCCAGTGATTTTTGCCATAATCTATGAGAGGATGCTTTCCTCTTTAGTTAGAATCATTCATAAAAGTATAAATCACATCATAAAATGAAGTCATTAGAGCAGGTTCAACACTGATTGTTTACATAGAAAGATCACAGTTTGTAATTCTAGGTCATTGGGTAAACATTCCTGGCAGACTGAGTCATGAACGGGCCAGTTGTGACACAAATGAGTTTAAGATTGTTCAATCTGATTCAGGTTAGAAAAGTTATTCTCAGCAAGCTAGTTAATGTTAACTTAGCATTTAAAGACCCTGGATAAAGTAGCATTTTAATAGGTAGAGATTTGGGGGAATTTTCAGGGAAGGGACACAAAACATAAAACTGCAGAACTTAGAAACTCTCTGGAGTTAAGAAATAATACAGTGAAGATGATATAATAATACAAACTAAGTGAGAATAAGAGGGGTTAGGATCCAAAGGAAGATGTTTTTAAAAGAAATGCAGTAGTCCCTCCCCGATAAGAAAGCACAAAAACCATTTAGTCCATCTGGAGAACAGCTGTTAGTGGGCTGTGTGTGCATGGTGTCTGTGAACAGCCCAAGAAGGAATGGAGGCAGCAGTCATTGAAGGATTGTGTGATTTAAATATCTCCAAGAGTGGAGACTCATGTACTGTCATTCTAACTGAAATCCCTTTTCTGCTAAAAACAACAGTGATGATTATTGGTAACTGTTAAGTTCATTTGGATACTTACTGTGATGAAAGATGATAATGATGTCCATTTAAAGTATGTCAACCTGTGATTTTTTGCCAAAGTATTCTTTTTACCAGAAGTCATATTGAGTACTCTACCATTTTAGGTAAGGGATTCTTTAATGGTAAAATTGGAATTAACAAGAACATCTATGTTGTGGAGGAGATCAGATTATAAATAGTTTGTTTATATATTTGTAGCTTTTTTTCATATCTTAAACTTTCCTGCATTCTTTTCTTGTTTTTTAAAAAATTTTATTAAAGTATAGTTGATGTATAAAATTGTTACAGGTGTACAGCATATCGGTTTACAAGTTTAAAGGTTATATTCCATTTATAATTATAAAGTGTTTGCTGTATTCTCCATGGTGTACAATATATTCATATAGCTGACTTCATGTATAATAGTTTTATACTTCTTAATCCTTTACCCCCAAGCTTCCTCTCCCCCTTTTCTTCTGCCCACTAGCAACCACTGGTTTGTTCTCTATATCTGTGTGTCTGCTTCTTTTTTGTTATAGTCACTAGTTGTATTTCTTAGATTCTGTGTATAAGTGATATCATACAGTATTCATCTTTCTCTATCAGACTTATTTCACTTAATGTTCTCCAAGTCCATCCAGATGGTTGCAAATGGCAAAATTTCATTCTTTCTTCTAGCTGAGTAGTATTCCATTGTATATGTGTGTGTGTGTATTTATACATTTTGATGAAGATGTGTTTCTGCCCATAGTATACCATCTTCTTAGGAATGTGCAGTAATAGTGACTTCAAACAGTAGATGGTCATTTTATAAAATGTTAGTCATGACTTTGTGACAGTTTGTAAGACAGAAACATGTACTTGGACCTTCAAGCTAAATATATTATTTGAGTACCTACCAAGTGGAAGGTATTTTACTATATGTGTGGTAGGATATAAAGATAAGTAAAACATAATATTGATCTCTACATGATTCAGGTATACTAGGTTAGATAATACATGTACAAGGAAATATAACATGTGGTCAAATAAAAGCTGTGAAACACATGAGCAAACATTATGGCCTATAGGGCAGGAAGTGTCATTAGGGTAGGAAGTCGCCCATTCCAGTGGGTGAGATTAAGGAGAGATTTGTGTAGAAAATGGCATTTGTGCTAGGTATGTAACAATGGATATTACTTCAACAGGTAGAGGATGTGAAAGGGAGTAATGATTTGGTCTAAGACCTAGAGCCAGAATAATGCCAAGTGTATTTATAAAATTGGCATAGCTCTAGGTTGGCTGAAGTGATGGGGAGGAAATGAGCAATGAAATTGGAGAGAAGTTGAATTCAGATTTTGGCATTCCACATCAGTAGCAGTGAACATTCTGCTTTTTGAAACTTACCTTAATTAATGTAGTCATATTTCAAATCCTTCATTAATTTTACAAATGTGTATCAAATGCCTAGTTGTGAAACACTGACACGTACTTTGATAGAATCAAGTATTTGTTAGATATGGTGTTTTCCTTCAATCAGAAAATAGAGGAAATAAAATTTGTAGATAAGAAAGGGGAAAAACAAATATATAAGAAAACTAACTTACTGTAGGGCTTTACAGTTCACATAGTTCTTTCCTATTTATTTTATCAAAATTAAATTTCCAAGTAATTCTGTGGTTATATAGTCTGTTTTCTCTGTTATATTTTCTTAATTATAGAGAAAATTGGTTTTCAAGTGGTTATTATGGTTGCTTTACTTGTTAGGATCAACCTGATAGTAAATAACTAGAACCCAAACTAAATCTTCTGATTCCAAATCCGTTTACTCATGGTAAGAAGAAAGAAAGGGCTATGATATCACATGAAGTATCCATGACTATCTGTAACAGTATCATAACTTTCTTCATGGAAATACAAGTATTTGACCTGGGAATGTGAAGAATGATAACTTGGACATATTTGACAGAAGCTTGGAATGTGGGGGCAGGTAGAAGATCTCAGTGGCTTAAAAAAAGAAAGCATCCCCATTATTAATGAGATGAGTGTGGGCAAATCATTTACACTTTGTCTATCAGTAACACCAGATGAACAATAGAAACAATATGTTCTCTGCTGAACACAGTGAATTGTTAGGATTAACTGAACATTTGTATGAGAAGGTATTTTTCAATATATGAAGTTCTTTTGAAGTTGTAATATTATCTGCCGTGGATAATCTGATATTTTAAACAGAGATGATTTTGAAAGTTTACCCTCAAATTATTTTCTACAGATACAATATTATAAATTGTTGGATTCTGTGATAGCAATCAGGAGCCATTTGATCTAGAGTGTTAAAACATTTCATTTTAACTTTGATTTTCAAAAGGAAATGAAAAGAAGTAGCGCTCCTCTCCTACCACAGAGTGATATAAAGGAGAAAACAAATAAAACATTTCTCAACCAGGAGTCAAATGCACGAAATCTATTACTCTCCTAGTAAAGCTGTCCTTAATTTGGACACTGACCCTCTGCCATCCTATTTTCTCATATTCAATGGAGAAGCAGAACAGAAATAAATACAGAAAAAAACTGCTGATTACCCATTTTGAATGATGGAGACGTTCATTGTAAATGAGTGGTTTGGAGAGACTCGCTTGGCATTTTAGCAATACCACCACATGAAGGATATAGAGGAACTAGTGAAAAACAAAACACCTGACCTCAAAGGGGAGCATCTACTCAGAAAATAAAAAGAACTTGTAAAATTCGTATGATTCATATTCCATCAATAATTAGCATACTCCAATTTCACTGGGCTGACTTGAAGATAAAAATGGACCCAGTTGATGTTTTGGAAAAGAGAGACCCAGAATTTTCCCATCAAATTATCTAGCTGCTTAATTGAGGACCTACTATGTTTCAGGCACTTTCTGGACTGTCCTAGATGTAAGAGTGAACAAAATAGCCAAAAAGTGTATATTGGTCAGAGTGGCAAATAGAACGAATAGAGGGATGGATGGTAATAAGTGTTACGGAGAAAAATGAAGTAGCAGAAGGTTATAGCACAAACCAAGGGAAGGGATTGATGATATATTGGTGAGGTCCCTTCATTCCCTGTCATTCGGGGATTAGCATGTGGGAGTTGATGGATGACTCAGGAATCTGGAATTTTTAGTGCTAACTAAAGGTCTAATTTATGTGTATAGTTCTAACTGAGGCTGAGGGTTTGAAGGGGGCTAAATAAGGAAAGGGTGGGAATGTACCCAGAAATGTTTAGAGTTCTGAGATCCCCCTCTTTACTCTTCCCTGTGGGTTGTGGAGGCTGAGAGTAAGCATTTTATCTCCAGTACAGAGAGCTCTTTCTAAGCACCTTCCCATGAAATTGTAGACATTTTGAGGAGGTGGTTATCTGAAATTCTGAGGTTCCCTTGGGACTCTGAGAGCTCTGGGGCTCTAAGAGAAATATTTAAAAATTATGGAAATTATATCTAAGAGCTTATTATTTCTAAGAGTTCCAGCTTATTATTTCTAAGAAATTATATCTAAGAGTTTCAGAAAGAAAGAATCAAGGCTCTAGAAAAAAGGAAGTCTTCAGATTTTGATCCACCAGTAGTCAAGCATGATTAACAAAATGCCTGATAAATATATCCTGGTGAAATGATGTGATTTCCAAGGATAAGGAGAACATTTGAAAGACTTCTACAGAGAAAAAAAATATCATCTGCAAAAAGATGAAAAATCAGGCATCAGTATAATAGTCATTATCAACACAGAAGACAGCAGAGAGGGAACAATTTCTTTACATTTCTAGAGATTGTGATATGATGAATTCTCTAAGTAAGCAATCGAGAGGGGGTATGCGAGCAGCTTAAGAATTTTTTCATATTTAAGAGTCCATAAGAATCATTAGCAGTCCATATAAGTATATGTATACTTCCCTCATAGCTCAGTTGGTAAATCATCTATCTCCAATACAGGAGACCCAGGTTCGATTCCTGGGTCGGGAAGATACCCTGGAGAAGGAAATGGCAATTCACTCCGGTGTTCTTGCCTGGAGAATCCCATAGACAGAGGAGCCTGGCGGGCTCCAGTCAGTGGGATCTCAAGAGTCAGACACAACCTAATGACTAAACCACCACACACGTGTACACAGGTGCACACATGCATATATCACAGTCCCTGGAGTTCTTCTATTAAAATGGAAAATGAAGGGAGTGGGATGGAGTAGCTGACCCCAGGAATGAAGAAAACTAGAAAGACATTATCATTTTTTTGAAAATGTAATTGTATAACAGTAGTGGAATGTGAGATGATATTAGATGGTATTCAAATCAAAGTAAAATGCATTATTTAACTGTGTGTTAAAATATTTAATTAATATGCCAATTATATTTTTTTGGACTTTGCTTAGTGAAGTGAAAGTCACTTAGCTGTGTCTGACTCTTTGCAACCCCAAGCACTATATAGGCCAGAATACTGGAGTGGGTAGCCTTCCCCTTCTCCAGGGGATATTCCCAACCCAGGAATCGAACCAGTGTCTCCTGCTTTGCTGGCGGATTCTTTACCAACTGAGCTATCAGGGAAGCCTTGTCATTGCTAAAGACAGTTCTAAAATAGGTGGTAATAAATAAGATTGTTTTTTGAAAAAATATAGCTTTTAAAGGAGAAAATATACATCTTAAATTTATAAACCACAACTTATTATTTGATACTATAATGGCAGCTACAAGAAAACGTCAAAGCAAAAGTTGACACTGATCAATTCTGAAGAGTAAGACTTGGTGACCTAGAGACAGGCTTTTACTTTTAATGTCATATCTTTTTGTGTTATTTTTTAGCCTTATAAATCCATCTTATAATTAACACTTCAGTAATTTTCTCATTTATCACATGATTGGTTAAACAGTTTATATAAGGTGAAGGAAAGGGTAAATTAGATTCTCAATTTTCACATCTTTAGCCTTGGCATCTACTTGGTGAAATGACAAGAATTTTTAGTTCTAAATAACAGTGATGATTTGAAATGCTTTATGCCTGTCATGCCAAATTTGGTCAGTTTTTTTCATTTGTTCTTTGCTTGTCACAGCCATGACAAGCAAAAACTGGTACCATTTTTTATAAGAACCCAATAAAGATAAATACAAGTCCCTTGATTTTGAACATAAAATTTTTATTTAATAGAAGATAAAGAATATTGTGTTTTTTTTTTTGCTAATACTTATGGTACCTTTCATGGTATGTAATACAAAAATACCCTAACTATAACAAACTTAGTTTCTCTATCTAAAGTAGTTTTCTCATGAATTTAGAGGAATAGAAATAATAATTTAAAAATCTATATTACTTAAATATGTTCACAAATGCCATGTTTGTTTAGCTCGCATTTTCCGTGAGGTCCAGTGTACAGCATTTTCCTCATGACTTGGGTGTTCCTCATATAAAATAAATATGTATTCCTCATGCTCTACTGTAAGTTTAATCTTTAGCACCAAAGCCTTTTTTCACTTGGAGCTTTTAAATTACGAGATGTTTCAGGTGTCCTTCTGCATGTCCAGCTTTTATATATACTAAGCCAATTGCTAAATATCACAACTAGTATGATGATCTGTATACCTTAGTAACAACAGATGTTCTGCCATGAAAGTAGATACCCACAACTAACAGAATCATTTACTGGATCAGTAAACTTAATACAGTGATGGGATAACTTGCTCATTGTTCATATCCCTTGAGAAATCACACATACAAAACACTGTCTCTCCCCTGTTACCATATCTTAATTAGCTTAGATAAAAATGGACCCTTCACACATTTCAAAAGTACTGTATTGAAGGCAAGATGTAAAAAATCTATTCAGTTCAGACGCTCAGTCATGTCCGACTCTTTGCAACCCCATGAACAGCAGCACGCCAGGCCTCCCTGTGCATCAGCAACTCCCAGAGTTTACCCAAACTCATGTCCATCGTGTCAGTGTTGTCATCCAGCCATCTCATCCTCTGTTGTTCCCTTCTCTTCCTAACCCCAATCTCCCCCACCCCCCTGCCAGCATCAGGGTCTTTTCCAGTGAGTCAACTATTTGCATGAGGTGGTCAAAGTACTGGAGTTTCAGCTTCAACATCAGTCCTTCCAATGAACACCCAGGACTGATCTTCTTTAGGATGGACTGGTTGGATCTCCTTGCAGTCCAAGAGACTCTCAAGAGTCTTCTCCAACACCACAGTTGAACAGCATCAATTCTTCAGCACTCAGCTTTCTTCACAGTCAAACTCTCACATCCATACATGACCACAGGAAAAACCATAGCCTTGACTAGACGGACCTTTGTTGGCAAAGTAATGTCTCTGCTTTTGAATATGCTATCTAGGTTGGTTATAACTTCCCTTCCAAGGAGGAAGGGTCTTTTAATTTCATGGCTGCAGTCACCATCTGCACTGATTTTGGAGCCCCAAAAAATAAAGTCTGACACTGTTTCCACTGTTTCCCCATCTATTTCCCATGAAGTGATGGGACCAGATGCCATGATCTTCGTTTTCTGAATGTTGAGCATTAAGCCAACATTTTCACTCTCCTCCTTCACTTTCATCAAGAGGCTTTTTAGTTCCTCTTCACTTTCTGCCATAAGGGTGGTGTCATCTGCATATCTGAGGTTGTTGATATTTCTCCCGGTAATCTTGATTCCAGCTTGTGCTTCTTCCAGTCCAGCGTTTCTCGTGATGTATTCTGCATAGAAGTTAAATGAGCAGGGTGACAATATACAGCCTTGACGTTCTCCTTTCCCTATTTGGAACCAATCTGTTGTTCCATGTCCAGTTCTAACTGTTGCTTCCTGACCTGCATATTGGTTTCTCAAGAGGCAGGTCAGGTGGTCTGGTATTCCCATCTCTTTCAGAATTTTCCACAGTTTATTGTGATTGACACAGTCAAAGGCTTTGGCATAGTCAATAAAGCAGAAATAGATGTTTTTCTGGAACTCTCTTGCTTTTTCGATGATCCAGCGGATGTTGGCAATTTGATCTCTGTTTCCTCTGCCTTTTCTAAAACCAGCTTGAACATCTGGAAGTTCATGGTTCATGTATTGCTGAAGCCTGGCTTGGAGAATTTTGAGCATTACTTTACTAGCGTGTGAGATGAGTACAATTGTGTGGTAGTTTGAGCATTCTTTGGCATTGCCTTTCTTTGGGATTGGAGTGAAAACTGACCGTTTCCAGTCCTGTGGCCACTGCTGAGTTTTCCAAATTTGCTGGCTTATTGATTGCAGCATTTTCACAGCATCATCTTTCAGGAATTTAAATAGCTCAACTGGAATTTCACCACCTCCACTAGCTTTGTTCGTAGTGATGCTTTCTAAGGCCCACTTGACTTCACATTCCAGGATGTCCGGCTCTAGGTGAGTAATAACACCATCATGATTATGTGGGTCATGAAGATCTTTTTTGTACAGTTCTTCTGTGTATTCTTGCCACCTCTTCTTAATATCTTCTGCTTCTGTTAGGTCCTTACCATTTCTGTCCTTTATCGAGCCCATCTTTGCATGAAATGTTCCCTTGGTATCTGTCATTTTCTTGAAGAGATCTCTAGTCTTTCCCATTCTTTTGTTTTCCTCTATTTCTTTGCATTGATCGCTGAGGAAGGCTTTCTTATCTCTTCTTGCTATTCTTTGGAACTCTACATTCAAATCGGAATATCTTTCCTTTTCTCCTTTGCTTTTCACTTATCTTCTTTTCACAGCTATTTGTAAGGCCTTCCCAAACAACTATTTTGCTTTTTTGCATTTCTTTTCTATGGGAATGGTCTTGAACCCTGTCTCCTGTACCATGTCACAAACCTCCATCCATAGTTCATCAGGCACTCTATGTATCAGATCTAGTCCCTTAAATCTATTTCCACTTCCACTGTATAATCATAAGGGATTTGATTGAGGTCATACCTGAATGGTCTAGTGGTTTTCCCTACTTTCTTCAATTTAAGTGTGCATTTGGAAATAAGGAGTTCATGATCTGAGCCACAGTCTGCTCCTGGTCTTGTTTTTGCTGACTGTATAGAGCTTCTCCATCTCTGGCTGCAAAGAATATAATCAATCTGATTTCGGTGTTGACCATCTGGTGATGTCCATGTGTAGAGTCTTCTCTTGTGTTGTTGAAAGAGGGTGTTTGCTATGACCAGTGCATTTCTCTTGGCAAAACTCTATTAGCCTTTACCCTGTTTCATTCTGTTCTCCAAGGCCAAATTTGCCTGTTACTCCAGGTGTTTCTTGACTTCCTACTTTTGCATTCCAGTCACCTATAATGAAAAGGACATCTTTTTTGGGTGTTAGTTCTAAAAGGTCTCATAGGTCTTCATAGAACCATTCAACCTCAGCTTCTTCAGCATTACTGGTTGGGGCATAGACTTGGATTACTGTGATATTGAATGGTTTGCCTTGGAAATGAACAGAGATCATTCTGTTGTTTTTGAGATTGCATCCAAGTACTGGATTTTGGAGTCTTTTCTTGACCATGATGGCTACTCCATTTCTTCTGAGGGATTCCTGCCCACAGTAGTAGATATAATGGTCCTCTGAGTTAAATTCACCCATTCCAGTCCATTTCAGTTCGCTGATTTCTAGAATGTCGACGTTCACTCTTCCCATCTCCTGTTTGACCACTTCCAATTTGCCTTGATTGGAAAACTCAGCAGTGGCTACAGAACTAGAAAAGGTCAGTTTTCATTCCAGTCCCAAAGAAAGGCAATGCCAAAGAATGCTCAAACTACTGCACAGTTGCACTCATCTCACATGCTAGTAAAGTAGTGCTCAAAATTCTCGAAGCCAGGTTTCAGGTATATGTGAACCGTGAACTTCCAGATGTTCAAGCTGGTTTTAGAAAAGGCAGAGAAACCAGAGATCAAATTGCCAACATCTGCTGGATCATGGAAAAAGCAAGAGAGTTCCAGAAAAGCATCTATTTCTGCTTTATTGACTATGCCAAAGCCTTTGACTGTGTGGATCACAATAAACTGTGGAAAATTCTGAAAGATATGGGAATACAAGACCACCTGACCTGCCTCTTGAGAAATTTTATGCACGTCAGGAAGCAACAGTTAGAACTGGACATGGAACAACAGATTGGTTCCAAATATGAAAAGGAGTACATCAAGGCTGTATATTGTCACCCTGCTTATTTAACTTCTATGCAGAGTACATCATGAGAAACGCGGGGCTGGAAGAAGCATAAACTGGAATCAAGATTGCCAGGAGAAATATCAACAACCTCAGATATGCAGATGACACCACCCTTATGGCAGAAAGTGAAGAGGAACTAAAAAGCCTCTTGATGAAAGTGAAAGAGGATAGTGAAAAAGTTGGCTTAAAACTCAACATTCAGAAAACGAAGCTCATGGCATCTGGTCCCATCACTTCATGGGAAATAGATGGGGAAACAGTGGAAACAGTGTCAGACTTTATTTTTTGGGGCTCCAAAATCAGTGCAGATGGTGACTGCAGCCATGAAATTAAAAGACGCTTACTCCTTGGAAGGAAAGTTATGACCCACCTAGATAGCATATTCAAAAGCAGAGACATTACTTTGCCAACAAAGGTCCGTCTAGTCAAGGCTATGTTTTTCCAGTGGTCATGTATGGATGTGAGAGTTTGACTGTGAAGAAAGCTGAGTGCTGAAGAATTGATGCTGTTGAACTGTGGTGTTGGAGAAGACTCTTGAGAGTCCCTTGGACTGCAGGGAGATCCAGCCAGTCCATCCTAAAGGAGATCAGTCCTGGGTGTTCATTGCAAGGACTGATGTTGAAGCTGAAACTCCAGTACTTTGGTCACCTCATGTGAAGTGTTGACTCATTGGAAAAGACTCTGATGCTGGGAGGGATTGGGGGCAGGAGGAAAAGGGGACAGCAGAGGATGAGATGGCTGGATGGCATCACTGACTCGATGGATGTGAGTTCGAGTGAATTCTGGGAGTTGGTGATGGACAGGGAGGCCTTTGGTGCTGCAGTTCACGGGGTCTCAAAGAGTCAGACATGACTGAGTGACTGAACTGAACTGAAAATTAACTTGGTATCTAATACAGAGGTAAGAGTCATCATAAGAAGTGGTTACTTTTTTGAAGAGTATATGAGGATAGGTGAAAAGAAGAATTAATTGGAAAAGAAAAGCAATATGTGGGTCTAAATGCTGTGGTTCAAACTATAGTTGGGATAGTTGAGAAGGGGCCGACCTTATAATGGATAATGGAATACTAAGTTATAAGGCCGAGAATCATCATGGATCATAAAGGTGAGGAAGCATTTAGGTAAATGGAGGAGGAGTATAAATTTTGAATCATAACTCATGTAAGAGTTAATGAGAACACTGCCTTGATGGAGTAAATGATACATTTAGATCTTATGGTTGCAGAAAAGTTTAGTTGTGATGCATCGAGAAGTAAGGACCTAACAGATTTTAGTAGAAGGACAGGATGAATGTATAATTGAAGAAAATATATTCATAATTTGAATAGTATGAGAACACTAGCAAATATAAATTCCTAATATTGCGTTCATCTTTTTGTTTTTTAGCTGACTTCAAAAAACTCTAAAGTTTACTTATTTTTTAAAAATATTTATTGGATTATAGTTACTTTACAATATTGTGTCAGTCTGCTGTACATCAAAGTGAATCAGCTGTACATATACAAATATTCCCTCTTTTTTGGATCTCTTTCCCACTCAGGTCACCACAGAGCATTGAGTAATGTTTGCTGTGCTATACAGCAGATTCTTATTAGTTATCTATTTTATACATACTATCAATAGTGTATATAAAAACTATAGTGTATATATCCCAGTCTCCCATCTCATGCCACCTCCCCTTTCCCCCTTGGCATCCATACTTGTATTTTCTACATCTGTGTCTATTTCTGCTTTGTAAATAAGATCATCTATACCACAATTTTCAGATTCTACATGCTATGTTGTTGAGCAGAGATTTCATTGTAAACTTTATATAGATTTTGTGTTTAAAATTTTCAGTTCGGGGCACATTGAAGGGCGGATGTTAGTCACTATGCCTTCTGGACACTTTTTTTTTCTTTTTTTTCTGAGAAACTTGCATTCTCTTTTGAAGCTAAATAGATTAATAATAGTTCCAAGTAGGAATATGCTTTAATTCTGGAACCCCAGCATTTGCCAACTCACCTTATTTGTTAGATGTATTGTGTTAACTATCTTGAATTATTAAAGACATACACTTAAAAATCAGTATCTATTTTTCAGTACTTTTTTGATAGTGGCACCAATAATTGAAGGTTTATGTGAAATTCACAATTAAACTTTCAAGTGGTACCTCTTGAAACATTTAATAATATTTTTATGATTATCCAGCAAAAGCCTTAGTCAGTGAAGTTTTATTACTATATTTTATGTGACTCAGCTCTGATACATAACTCACCAGAAGGCTCAGAAAAAGGGAACCCTGGGAGATTGGATTTAACAGGGAGGTGTGTTAATAATTATCAGCATTCACCTTAGAATACAGAGTTACTTCAGCAGAAATCCTGGTTGAGTCCTTTCTTATCCCTATTTATGTAGCATATTAAGTCAGAAGACTGAATGAACAATTTTATGCCTTTTTTGTTCCTTTCCATACAGCTAATTGAATTAGAGTAGTTCATTAAACAGTTGTGTCTCCAGTTCTTGAATTCCATTTATTCACTTGCTGTAAGCAATGTGGGGAAAGGAAGAAATGACAATTTTTTTAAAATCATTTGTCATATAAAATCTAGAATTTAGGAATAGTTAAAGCATGGCATTCTTATCTAACACAAATACATTCATTTTAGTGCCTGTATATTGAAGGTAAGCTCTAATGTTCACATTGCAAAGAGACTTAAAAATATACTGATAAAACCAATGCATCTAAAGAAATTGGTTGAAGGCAGGTTGAGGGGTAACTTGCAGGAAGAAAAGGAAAAAAAAAGGATTCATGAAAGGCCAGATCAGAGACAGTGGCTTTGGAAATACTGATATAGTAGAAGGCTCCCCTGGTGTTATTTATTGCCTTTCTCCTATTTGTTGAATGGATGTGGGTGAATAGAGAAAGTAAGTACTATGCGTGTCAGGGAACCGAGAAGTCCTTTATGAAATGTTGGTGAAAGGCTTCTTCTCAGTTAGGCTTGTCGGTGGATAGTGTTGGACTTCTTTAGCATAGGGAAGAGGAATAAGGACTAAAGTCTTGTAAGATCCACATTCATGGCTGCAGTGGAATGAAGACCCGATGATGCAGAACTAGGGGAACTAGCTGTATTATAGTTATGGGTACCAAGTGGAATGGACATCAGAGGTTTGAGCCAAGGATGGTAGTAAATTCAGGTTCGTCTCTGCTCATAGTTACAGATAAAAATGTAATTTTAGAAGTTAAATAAGACAATAATTATCTCCAGGCCCTGAAAATATGTATGGTTAGCAGGCGTGTTAGTTATGGGTGTTCCTTCAGTTTGAATCAAAATGGGAATACATGGTCCATGGCCAAGGTATAGCATACGGAGAATGGCATGCCACCAGAAAATGAAGGCAGAAGCTTGTCATTCAGGCTAGATTAACAATGGGTATTAACAGAGTAAACACAGAAATATTGTAGCTTGAAGAGCATGAACATCTTAATTTATTTAATTCCAACAACCTCAAAAAATATTTGTGAACATCTATGATGATTAAAGGGGCTTCTCTGGTGGCTCAGAGGATAAAGTGTCTGCCTGCAATGCAGGAGACCTGGGTTCGATCCCTGGGTTGGGAAGATCCCCTGGAGAAGGAAATGGCAATCCACTCCAGTATTCTTGCCTGGAGAATCCCATGTACAGAGGAGCCTGGCGGGCTACAGTCCACGGGGTCGCAAAGAGTCAGACACGACTGAGCGACTTTACTCACTTATGATGATTGAAAGGTCAGACCATACACGTAGTGTTTATAATTGTTGCTGACAGTCTTTGGGGAGATATAGAGCTGGAGATATCAGAATTAGGTAAGTGCTAACATAAGGACAGTAACAAAACTATAGATTTTAATTTCCTGCAAAAAATTAACTGTTCACAGCTATTGGAGAGTATTGAGTTTTGATGGGAGATAGAGTCAACCTCTTCTGTGGTGGTTTGTTTTAAACAGGTTAAATTTGGTGGAGATACAAAATATTTTGGAAATGGCAAGGGCCAAATGAGGGACAGTGGCTTTGGAACTATGAACAAGTGGGAAATTAACTTTCACAAGCAACACAGACCTTGAAGAGTAACTGAATATGTAGTAAAGATATTACAGGATTTTTAACTCAGATGACTGAGAGGGCAAAGGTGCTATTACTACTTGTAACTCTCCCTCCGTGCATTGTGGAATATTAGATGGTGATTCGTGATGTTAATGTTGGGGTGAGTTGTGGACTTTGTCATTTTCTCAGTGTAATAAGAAAGATTTTTTGCTGTTGTTTTCAACTGAATCGGGCAATTGGAAACACTGCTGTGTTCAGTAGTAGAGTAGGTTCTGAGATAAAACTCATTTCTATTTTCAACAGATTTGGCCAGTAGAATTAAAAAGAAGCTCTTTCTGAAAAACCCTAAGAGGATAAAAAGCTTTTCACATTGTGAAAGCTATAGACAATGATTTTAACCTGTATTTTCACAGTGAGGAGGAACATTGAAGGATCAGATGTCTTTTATGTGTTGTTTATCAAAGTGAAGAAAATGGGGTCATGAAAAGGACAAAAGTAGGGCCAGTGGAGTCTGTTCAGAAACACAGTGTGTTAAGAGAAAAGCAGAATTATGTCCCTATGAAAAAGCAATGACCTGTGTTTTCCACCCCTCTTTTCCTAAGTCCCCCCTTGTCTACATATTTAGAGACTTGGTCATATACGTTTATAAACTACAAGGAAACGTTTGCTTGTGGAATGAGGACAGTACAGAATATGTGTCCCAGTGTTGATATAAATCGTACATTAGATATGCCATGGTAGTGTTCTAATTTTGCAGTGGTTCAGAGATGGAGTGAAAGCCTACCAGCCAGCTGTGCATGAAGCTCCAGTGTTCACATGGCAAACAGACTTAAAATTTTACTGATAAAACCAAATGCATCCAAAGAAATTGGAAGGATGAGAGTTGAGAGAGAACTTTCAGAGGAAAGGAAAAGAGGACTTATGACAGTATCATTATCAGATACTTATTTTATAAGTAAAGAATTATCATTTTAATTATATTTTCTTCTTTCATCTTGTCTGACTGCATGATTATAAGGTGACATGGTGTCATTTAAGATTGAAAACAAATGAGAAAAAGTAAATAGTGGAACAGCAGAATTGACATTGGCATTAGGAGAGATGGTTGAGTGGATAGATGAGTGTTTATGGAGAAATTTCCATCCATCAAGAAGGGGGCATGATGGAGTGGATTTCCTTACATTCAAGCTAACCCTTTAGTCATACAACTTACATTAGTAACAGTGGATTGATTATGTTTTGGGATTCAAATATCTGTATGTTTAAAAAGTTATTTATTTTGTGAAATGCCTCAAACATAGAAAAAGGTAAACATAAGTACTTAATACTCATATTGAAAATGAATGTAATAAAAACCCAAGTGCCTCTTAACCTGTAGGTAACAAATGTTTTAATTTTGCTTTTTGATTCAGATTTTTAAACAAATATAACTTGTCAGAGTTGAAAATCTCCTTCAACCTTCTCCAAACAAAAGTTTGCTTTCCATGAGATTATAAAATAAGCCCTGTTATACTGGTACCTTAGGCTTCCCACTGGTGTCAGTGGTAAAGAACTCAACTGCAAATGCAGGAGACATAAGAGATGCAGGTTCAACCCCTGGGTCAGGAAGATCCCCTAGAGGAGGGCACGGCAACCCACTACAGTATTCTCGCCTGGAGAATCCCATGGACAGAGGAGCCTGGCAGGCTATGGTCCATAGGGTCACAAAGAGTCGGACACGACTGAAGCAACTTAGCACACATGCATACTGGTACCTGAGTTTAAATAATTTCAATATCCTTTCTTTAAATTTTAAATTCATTTTAATGATTCAGAAAAAGACACAGGAGTTTTTTTAAATTAAATGTTAACAATGTAAACTGTCAAGTGGAAAAATAGTTTTTAAAAGTTAGGAATGCTTAGTTTAGTTTTTTTTACAAAAGGGAATTATTTCAAGTAAGAGTATGTTGTTTGCCCACCTAATACTTTACAATTTTGTATTCTGCAGAACTTTTTTGGTACTTATGCACCATATATTTAGTTTTGCATCGTGTAGAATTTTGAACAAAGAACTTCAGTGCTAAACTGGTGACATTGGTTATTTTGGGAGTTAAAGATTAGGTTGTATAAAATTTACCCTTCTAGATTACTTTGGTAATATTTAAAATTTTGTATAATGAGCGTATATTATTTTAGAATAAAATAGGTAAATGTGGAATATACATTTTTTAAGATTATCTTCTAAAATATATTAGTACCAATTTCACCTTCTCCTTTTAACAATAAATGTGATGTTAAAGAAGAAATGCATTTATACCTATACATGATATATATATATACACACACACACATAAATATATACATATATATACACACACAATGTGTGTCTCACACATATACATATCTCACCAGTCAGGTAAATATATTGTATACATATATTGCTCTTTCCATTTATAAAAATTATGAGGAAGTAACTTTTCTCTTTTTGATCATGCTATATCTATAATAATTTCAGGGGATGCCATTATTTTTTCTTTGCTTTCTTAAGAGAGAATGTTTTCTTTCTAACCCACAGTGATTAATAGTTATGATTTTCTCACATTTGATTATGTTGCCTTGGAGGGGAGATGTGATTCTCTTGCTAATTTAAGAAATTAGCAATGTGCTAGTAATTTTGACAAGCATACTCTGGGTTATATAACTGAAACCTGTTTATGAGCCATCAACAGAGAAAATATCCAACATAACTAATTATGGAATCTAATATGTTATATTAATAATCATTTTCTTTTATTGTACATGGTTTTCTATTTCTGGGAGTAATCAAACTTTGAGTAAATCAAAGGCAAAAATAAAGCTAATGTTACAAGAAAATTTTCTGTGTTAATTTTATATTGCTTAAAATAAAGTGCTTACATCTCTGAGTTTCATTAGTTATATTTTTGTATACTTAACTGTATATAAATATATAAATTAACTAAAATTATTTGATCTAGATTTTATGGTTTGCGTGATGAGAGACATAATTTCAAAAGCTACCAATGCAGTTTTTAAAATGCTTTTGTTTCTACCTTGTTATTACCTTACTGACTGTTATTTTATGTTACTTCTAGATGAAAGAGTGGCTCTGTTTAAACTGTCAGATGCAGAGAGCTCTAGGAGGTAACCTGGCTCCAATTCCATCATCACCCCAGCCCAAACCGAAGACTACCCCTGTTCCTGCATCAGCAGTGAGCAAGCCACCCACTCCGTCACAGCAGGTTTCTCCAAAGAAAGACACTATCCCCAAACAGGATGTCTCAAAGGTAGCTGAGTCTAAAAAGCCCCCACCACTAGTGAAACAACCAACCCTTCACAGCCCCCACCCAGTCTCATCCCAGCAGCCTCCTGAGGCAGAGTCCTCATCCAAGCCAGTCCCTCCCAAAGAGCCTTCTGTCTCGTCTGAACCGGCCAAGGTCTCCACCGCTGATGATAAACCAGAGCAGCCCAAGGCAGGAAAGCCAGCCACAGACATTGTGTCTTCATCATCAACAGCAACAAGACCGGACATTCCAGGCCCCAAAATACCATCAAAGGATCAAGAGAAAACAACTCCTCCTCTAAAACCAGACTCCGCCAAACCTTCTCAGAGTTTTCCACCAACAGGAGAAAAAGTTACCCCAGTAGATTCTAAAGTCATACCTCGACCTGCATCAGATACAAAAATTATTTCACATCCTGGACCTACTCCAGAGAGCAAAGATCAAAAACAAGTTGATCCAGTTCAGAAAAAGGACGAACCCAAGAAAGCACAAACCAAAATGAGTCCTAAGCCAGACACCAAGCCGATGCCAAAAGGGGCACTGACACCCCAAGGTCCACGACCCCCCACTGGACAAACTGCCCCTCTATCTCCACAGCCCCCAAAGCCTCAGGAACAGTCGAGACGTTTTAGCCTAAATCTTGGAAGTATTACTGATGCCCCTAAATCACAGCCTACAACTCCTCAAGAAACAGTGACTGGGAAACTCTTTGGATTTGGAGCATCCATCTTTAGCCAGGCATCAAATCTGATCTCCACAGCAGGCCAGCCTGGGTCTCATTCACAGGGTGGGCCAGCGGCCCCAACAAAACAAGTCCCTCCTCCTTCACAACCACCTACTTCTCAAGGGCCACCCAAATCCACAGCACCGCCAGCACCTGCAAAGGCTCTACCTGTGAAAAAGGAAACCAAAGCTCCAGTAATTGAAAAACTAGAGCCCAAAGCTGAACAAGTTTCAACAGTAAAAAGAACAGAAACAGAAAAGAAGCCTCTGCCTACTAAGGACAGCAAGCCTTCCACGGCTGAACCTCAAAAGGTTGTTCTTCCCCCCAAACTGGAAGAAACCCCCAAACCAGAATCAGCCTGTCCTCTCTGCAAAACTGAACTCAACATAAGTTCTAAGGATCCTCCTAACTTCAACACTTGCACTGAATGTAAGAAACAAGTGTGTAATCTCTGTGGATTTAACCCTACACCGCACTTGACTGAGGTAAGCAATAGTGGTATCACATATGAGTGTGAGTATATGGTGTTAATTCAGAAATGTTTTGGTAGTCAGTTTTCCTGGCAAAAAATACATTTCTGAGTAAATAAAAACTGATATTGTTATCTTTGAAGGAGCTTTAATTACATATTAGGCTTATGCTTTCTTTTTAAACATTCATGTAATTTATACTTTTCTGGCTTAATGTATCAAAAAGTAAGAAGATGAAATTAGCTGATAACTTAAAATAATGACTATCCCATTCTTTTATGAATTAACATCCTATGGTTTTCACCTGAAAACACAAAATAAGTATTGTAATTTACTGTTCCCACTGTCTCTCATCCTTCCAGTCTCTTTCATACATTGAAAAGAGAAGCTTGATTGATTGCAAATCCATAAACTACATGAGATCTGTTATTTTACAAAAGTTACGAGCTTAGTGTAAGTTAATAATATTGTCTGCTAGAAAATATTGGTTCAAATATATAATACTTAGACTTTTTATAATCCTGTTTAAGCTGTTATCTGGCATAAATATAATAGAGTACTTTATTAGGAACTGTGGAAAGAAAAAGGAATTATATGGATTTCAGTGACTAACGTCAAGGATTTTTTTTTTTTTTTAATGGGAAGACCAAAACACTTCTTCCACAGTGTAAAAAGCAGATAACAATTTTCTACCTAATATAGTTATAGAAGAATGAATCAATAAGCATTAAGACTGTGTTAAGGCTGTTAGAGTATTTGGATCTTAGGAGACTGAGGGGTTGAATGATTGCTGCTTAGGTAAGTAACAGTGATATTTTAGTAAACATTTTGGGATTGAATTTAAATCATTGTTCATTATTTTTATGCAAATCAGTAATACTTAAGGATTATTTTATTTCCCCTCCTTGATTTTGTAATTCATTGGAATGCAAAAAAAAATATTATATAGTTGGATTTAACAACTATACAAAAGAAGCTTTAGAGATTCTTGTTTTTGAGTTAAACTTTTTAACTTTTAAACTTTTTTCACTTTTGAAAGTATTTGATTGCTTTGACATGCCTAACACCATATAAAAGTATTGTCCCTATAGACTTAAGTTGATTTTTATCTTCTTTAACTGTGATGAATAATGTTAACCAGGATCTGTTTTAAAGGTTAAAAAAAAAAAGATGGTTTCTCTCAGCACCTCTTGAATGGTTACAAGTGTAATTATTACTTACAGTATTTGGAATTAAGTGCAAGACCAAAACAACTTTAAATTTCTTCCATAGTTTTAGAATTGTTTTTCATTGTATATTTATGAAGAGGGGAATTTCAGTTTTTCCAGGACAATTGTATTAATTTCATACATTTGAGAAGTTGTACCTTTTAATGAAGAGCTTTATGATATCAGTATTTAAATGGTTATAAAACAAACTGCAACACTAAAAACTAAAATACCCTGAAGAAGTGTGTTTTGTACACTCTGAAGGAAGGGCTATAATGTGTGTATGTGTGTAAACACTTATATGTATGTATGCATTTGGGTCATAGTGTTTGTTAGAATTCTGTAAGTGTTTGGAGGTGTAAAGTGAGAGTTCTTGAGAAGAGGGACAATAAATCTCTCAGGAAAATCTTTGATTTTCTGTGTTGGCAAATTATATTTCAGAAGTGGTAATTTTGAAAGATTTCTTGAATCAATCAGAGAATTATTATCTAGGATGTGTGTGGAATTTCAATAGTTTGAAAATATAAGTGGTTTTAAGTTTTCAAATGGTGCATGAGAACTCCTCTATTTTAAATACATCAGTGGAATTTAGATAATCTGTCATTGTTCAGATTGTTTTTTTCTTTGGCCATTTCTTTGAATGTGGAAGATCATATTTCAAAGGAGAGAAAAATATGATGTAACAAAAGCAGTTGACTCATGTTCTTGTCTCCACTTGACTGTGTTAATCTGAGGGAAGTTTTTAGCTGGTCTAAGACCTTAATACCATCTGATCTTTAGGTAAAGTCCATTAGCTACCCTGACATCAAGGGAGTGAATGAAGGTTACTGGAGTTAATCTGTGTTCCTTATATGTAGCTCCTGCTCTTTCACCTAGAAGACTTTGGAGGACTGGCAGAAGAGACTGGTTGAAACAGACACCCCGTGTTTGCATGTATGTGTGTGTATGTGTACATGTACTTGTATATTCAGGAAATTCTAAATTCAATGTATACGCTTTATTTGTTGTGCTGTCCCAGTGTTTATATTACTTACTAATCTCTCCTCATTTTGAGTGGTTAGAAAATATCTCATCCTTGATCCTTGTTTCCTTGCTTTGTTTCTGTGATTTCTTTGTTCTGCTTGTGATAATTTTCTTGTGATCCAATATTTTCTGCTGGGCTGGCACTGTACTTTGATTCTAGTTTGAGAGAGCATATACTGAAAATACTCAGACTTTAAGCCTACAATGCAGAGAAATGGTATTCCTCAAGAAAGAATTCAACTACATATTTCCATTTATTTTTCTAGTAAAGCACATATAACATGGTATGCAGCCTCTGCTTCTCCCCCTCCCTTCTTATGAGACAGGATGTCTTGTTCTCCAGATGCCTTGCTGCCCTCCCCTTCTTCTGTTCTGTTCTAGTGGTGAGAAGAGCCGGTCCTGGTTTTTCATGGGTTGGGAACTATAAACAGTGTCTCCCCACTTCCCCATCCATTCATCAAACACACGTGTCTCTAAGGTTGTTTGCTGTATGTCCTTCTCAGCATCTCCCACAGCACCCGAAGAGCGCCAAGGCTGCCTGCAGGGCCCTGGGGTGATGCCAGGCTTCAGCCTAAGCCTTATGGTTTAACTGTTCTGTGCCCAGTGTGCGCACATAATACTATCATCCATTAACCTCTGATAGTAAGGAATGGTTTTTTAGGCTTGAAATTCTGCCAAATCAAGAAATATTTTGTCTTTGAAGGAGTTTTATGAGGCAGCAAGGCTTTCTGAAAGAGCTAGTCTTATAGAATTTGGAAGCATGTTGAGAAAAACAGTGTAAATTGGCAATAAATTTACCTAGTGAATTTTAATTATTCCGGGTCAGTTTAAGTGCAGAAAGAAGTCTACTCATAGTGGGTGTTTTATTGTTTGTGTTGCTCTTTTGTAAAGGAAATTCTTACTATGAAAATACAACTTAAATTTGTTTCCACATGCTTCAAGGAGTCCTAGAGTCATATTTCTGCTTCCTTAGTAAGATAATTATGCATGGCTTGAATGATGTTGAAATAGCCAGCATATATTTGTCACCAGGCAACAAATGGGCCTTTTGAGCTGATTAAGATCCAGTAATGTACCTGAGTTCCCTTCAGATCTTTACTCTGTAGCCAAGGTGACTTCTGCGTTCTCTCTCAGACCCTCTCTTGGACCCTTCTCTCTCAGAAAGTCTTAGTTTAGTAAACAGGTAATATCTTGGTTTAACTTTAAAGACCATTGCTTAAAGTTTAAAAAATATATCTATTACTAAAATATTACGATTTTATAGTAATATCTATTACTAAAATAGATATATATACACATACACATGCATATGTATATGAGCAAAAAAACTAAAAGAATGATTAGAACTCAATAAGGAGAAAATAATTCTACCAATAATCAGTTTTTAAAGAATTCCACAACAGAGATAAATACACGTTCTGTGTAAAAATTTCTGGCATCCCAAGAAAAGAGGGACATCTGTTTGCACTTTCTGGCTAACATAAGATAACTGAGAAGTTTGTAGAAATAAAGTTTTTGCTTAATAGTCTTTAGAAGAAATTTGATATTACCTTTTTATTAAGTGATATCTAGTTGAAGAAAGATCCAAAAATGGGTTTAAAATAGAGATATTTTGTTTAAAGAAATTGAAACAAAAAAGTAGATTCTTCATTAGTCTTTTTATCTATGCATTTTTAAGTATTTAGCATTCTGCTCTATGTGGTAGTTCTATTAAGATATTCCATTTTTAATGTGATTAAACACTTCTTAAATATTACATAAAATGATTACATTCAGTTCTATGGTTCTTTGGTTGTATGTTTTTGTCATACACATTGTCCTGGTATTAAGGACTTAATACCTTAGGTTTTTCATTTTTTATTATGAAAAATAATAAACATTTATTTTAGGTTATTTTCATTTTTTATTATAAATAAAGTGAATATTTTGGAGTATAAATATTTGCATTTTAACTGTTTTTCAGAGAAAGCTTAGTGGTACTAAGGTTACTAAATCAAAGAATAAGAACCCTGAAGTTATCAAAATTTTTTTGGAGGTATGATAGCAGTTGATGCCTTTCTTAATGCAGCCTATCCAAATTTGAATACTATCATTTATAATAAAATTGGTTAATTTGGAAGTTTAAAAATGCTATCATATGATTCCTTTGATTTGTATCTCTTGGATTACCAGAACTTTTATTTAGATATTAAATGTATATAGATGGTTCTAATTACAATTCAGACATAACATTGTGCAGACATTGTAGGAAAAAGTAAACTGGTATTTGACTAATTCTATGTGACACCCTTCCGGGTGGCACAGTGGTAAAGAATCCTCCTGCCAATGCAGGAGATGCAGGTTCGATCCCTTGGTTGGGAAGATCCCCTGGAGAAGGAAATGGCAACCCACTCTAGTATTCTTGCCTATAAGGATTTTCATGGACAGAGGAGCCTGGCAGGCTACAGTCCATGGATCATAGAGTCAGATATGACTTAGTGACTAAACAACAGCAATATGTGAAACACACTGTATCAGGCATTTTTTTCACAACAACCCTGTAGAGTAGATTTTAGAGCTGCTTTAGAGATCAGGAGAATGAAGATCAGACAGGTAGTTACCAAGCCACAGAGGTATCATTCAGAGGCTGAAACAATGCTTGATCCCCTAGACCATGTTTAAGTAACATGGAGAGGGAGATGGTGGTTCTTTAGTTGCTAAGTCATGTCCTACTCTTACGACTTCATGGAGTAGCCTGCCAGGCTCTTCTGTCCCTGGGGAACTGGATAACAAATGTCATTTCTTCTGTGCTTGTGTCAGTTGGTAATTACTAAGACTTTGATATCAACAAATTTGCTAAAACGTGCATCAAATCAGGTAACATTTGGGGCCCACAGAATAATGGTGGTTGTGTTATATGGCTGAATTTAGAAGCATATGCAGATTGAGAACTTCAGAAGCATAGAGGCTAGCATCATCCTTTTTCTGCATAAGCCTTTCCACAACTTTTATTTAGGTGAAAGCATATGACTGAATGATGAAATGATGTCCCTGCTTTCATGTATAGCACACGTGAGGTCAAAAAAGATAGTTGCTCCAACTGTAAGAAATACTGTCAATATTATATTGCTGTCAATGCATGCGAAGACTTTACTCCATGAAAATAATGTAAATGTTCCACTGGTGATAGTGGTGGTGGTTAATCTTTGCTTCTACCAACATTTTTGTATAGCCTCCTTTGTTACATTCCCAGGAGTGGGATTGCTGGAGCATGGGTTTTATATATATATGCGTGTGTTAGTTAATCGTGTCTGACTCTTTGCGACTCCATGGACTATAGCCCTCCAGGCTCCTCTGTCCATTGAATTATCCAGGCAAGACTACTGGAGTGGATTGCCATTGCCATGTATATATATCTTAAACTGGTTCTCCACCATAGTTTTATCCATTTTTAGTTTGATTAACTTTGCATGTGTGCTACTGTTGTTCTAAAGATGCATTGCCTAATAAGATAGTCACTGGACGAACATGGCTATTGAGCACCATGGGTCAAATTAAGATTATTGAAAGTGCAAAAACCACATTAGATTTTGAAACTTTAGTATGGAAACTGAAACTGTAAAATATCTCACTGATAATTTTAATTTGGTTACTATTGTGTAAGACTTATCCTTAAATATTGCTGTTATGACTGCCTTTTCACATGTCACTTTGCAGTTGCGTATGCATGCACTACAGTATACTTCTATGTAGGATATATGTTTTTCTCTTTATACAAGAAAAACACTATTACTATATTTATTGCTTCCAGAGCTTATTTTCTCTTCCAGAGCTTAATTTCCCCATATTATACAACATATCTGGTTCTCTTTCTGTGCTCTACTGAGCAAATAGTTCTTGAGGCTCTCATCATCAGGAGATAAACTACTGATACCTAGCCTGGCCCAGCCCAGCCTGATGATCACTATTCTAGGCCCTGCTAATCATCAGTATGAGATATCAGTACTATTGATAAGTGTACTGTGGTCCTACCAACCTTTAGGTCAAGATATCTTTTCTACTGACTCTTCTGGTTTCCTCTATTCTATTTTTCCAAATATTTCCTCTATTCTTTTTTTCCCCCAGAACTCTTGGCCCTCTTTATATTCTTCCTGTAGCTTTGGATGAAAAATCATATATTTTGAGGTCAATTGCTTCTAGAAGTGTCAGCAATACATTATGTTAGAATTTGAATGTGTTGTCTGCTTTTTCTTCCTTCCATTTCTTCATGGCCATTCATTTTCTTTTAAAACTCTATTCCAATAATTTGTATTATAAAAGCATTATTCCTTATAACAATCCACAGAGTACTAAAGTATCTGAAGAAGCATGAAAAGCTTCCTCTTCCCCTTGTACGTCATGTTAATGCTTTAGTATCTCTTTAGCCTTTTTTTTTGCTTTTTGTTTATTTATATAATGGTTATACAAACAGTGAAATGTAGACAGATTTCAGATCTTTGAAAAAAGTTTTATGAGCTTGTGTTTTCAGAAATAATGTATTTATTTGGAAATGAACATGTGTTCTTACTATACTTGTTTTCATTGAGTTTTTTTTTTACAAAATTTTGTACATTTGACATTCTTTCAAGTGAACTCTCATTGACTTGCTTAATTCTACTTGTGAGGGAAATAACTCTGCAGCATCTCAATACTGATGTACATTCTCCTCATGAAAACTGAGAAATTGAGGATGTTTTGAGTTTCTATTAATGTGCAAACAAGGCTACAGTAAAACATCTACACATACATTTTCCCGTTATATCTTGATATATTAGATAAATTCCTTGAAACAGGTGGGCAAAGTTAAGACAAGTGATGTTTAACAGAGTTTCCATATTACCTTGTTTAAAAGAGTAGTAATCATAGTCCTACCAACAAACTATTAGTGTGTCTAATTTCCACACTGACTGGTAGTCCATAATTATTGGTTTCAAGAGTCAGAAACTAAGCAGTATTGTTGTATAATATTAAATATCCATGCCTATTTTGAGAGTAAACATTATATATGTGAACATCATGAGCTTATCAACTACTTGTATTTTTCCTTTTTGAAGTTGCCCATTTATACCCATTGGTCATATTTTCATGTGTCTATGTCTGTGTATTTCTTAAAATATTTTAAATTATTGAATTCTTTGTCATCTTATCTTGAAATGATTTTCCATGTTGATCACTTGGGTTTTTAATGCAAAAAAACTTTATGAAATTTTCTTCTGTACATGAAATTAAAAAAAAAACTTTTATGCAATCAAATCTTTTAATTTTCCCTTGATTGCTTATTTTGCTAAAGAAGGCCTTTTCACATTTTTATTATAAAAATAGCCTTCTGCATTTATTCCTAAACATCTGTAGTTTTATTTTTTACTTCTAATCACATATTTATCTGTAATTCATTTTTTTTGGTACCATATGAGGTGAAGTGCCTAACTTTATATGTTCAAAATGTATAGCCACTTGCCTCTGTCTTATTTATTAAGCAGCAATTCATCATTTTCACTGGTTTTTCGTGTCATGTTTCACGTAATAAATTTCCATTAAGACACAGTTTGCTTTTCTAGATTCTTTCATTTGTACTGTTAGTTATATATCTAATTTAGAATATTAGTGCTTTATTGTTTTTATTAGTATAGTTTTAGTATTTAAAAATATTAAATATGCACAAAAACCTTAGCAAGAGTCTAGTAATATGGCATTGTCCTGGCCAGAATTTAACTTTACTACTTACAAACTACTACTATTCTACTTATAAGCCAATAAACTAACTTGTTACAGTTTCATAGGTGCCACTAGTAGACACGACACTCCTAGGTCAGAGACAAAGAACATTAATACTCATAGCACAGGAGGCAGGATGAATGTCAGCATATTTGCATCCATTCTGCTTGTCCCCCACTCTTGGGGGATCACATGAGACATGGACCTACATTGACATTACACATGCAGGTGTGAATCACAGGTAAGGAGCACTGAGCTTGTGGAAGCCACCTCTTTTATAACAAGCAGTAGGCCAGTTTGCTCTTTGTCCTGTGGAGTTATTACCTCATCCCTAAGGTTACCTGTTGCACACCGAAGTTGAAGAATGGCCAAGGTGAAGAGCAGCCAGGGTCTTGTATTGTTGGCAGAGCCTTTTACGGATGAAGGTGCAGGAGAGTCCCATTGAGGATTGTCTTTTAATAAACCAATGGTTTTAAAGCTTAAAATATTGTAAATTTCTCCTCCAAATAACATTAAATGTAGAAACCATGCAATGCAGGAGACCCAGGTTTGATCCATGAGTCAGGAAAATCATCTGTAGGAGGAAATGGCAACGCACTTCAGTATTCTTGCCTGGAGAATTTCATGGACAGAGAAGCCTGGCAGGCTACAGTCCATGGGGTCGCAAAGAGTCTAATGTGACTGAGCAACTAACACACACACACACACACACACACACACACACACACACACACACACACAGAGACCATGTGTAGAAAAAAAGTGGAACTGTAGATAAAAGTGGAAGTATGCTGGTTGGGGCCAGCTTCCTCTGCTTAACTTGGGGCTGGAAGCTCTCATTTGGCTGCCTCTCTTATTCTTGGGCCTGATTCTTGCCTCTGATCTGAAACTCTCATGAAAAAAAGCTGCTTCTCAAACCTCATACTTTAAAAATGAAGCAAATTAGACTCAGGTAACCGAAGTTTTCTGCTTACAGTTGGGATCATACAGTAGTGCTTGTAGTACTAAATAAAAATAACCTTTTCATTGTTTGTCTTCTGCATCTCCTTTTAAAACTTCTTTCCTTTCTTAAACTTTGTGAACAAAAGAAACAGGAAAACTTCCTAAAACAAACAACTCAATTTTATATTCAAACAAGAATTTCTCTGGAAGAAAATACACATTCCATTATTTAATTTATATTAACATTTTCTTTCCATATTATATGTAGGTTATATACCCCCCATATATTAATGTGATTTAAAAATAAATTCAATGACATTTCTACTACACAGAGTTGTGGGCCTGACTTTGAGATTACTCCTTGATTAGATTATAAAAATCAACCTAATCAGATTCAAAATAATTCTAATTATGACAGTCTGTAATAATTGAGACTGTTTTGTTTTAATGTTAATATTGGAAGATAATATGTGTGTATATATATATACACATATGTTGTTTTAGTTGCTAAGTCATGTCCGACTCTTCTGTGACCCCATAGACTGTAGCCCACCAGGATCCTTTGTTGTGGGATTTTCCAGGCAAGAATGTTGGAATGGATTGCCATTTCCTTCTCCAGGAGATCTTCCAGATCCAGGGGTTGAACCCCTCAATGATCAAATCCACATCTCCTGCATTGCAGGTGGATTTCTTTACCACTGAGCCACCAACAAAGCCTGTATACATATGCCTGTGTACCTATTTTAGATCTAAAATTAGAAATTTCCCTGGGAAGAAATTAGGACTTAAAATACCATGGGGTTTAATTTTGGGAAATAACACACATGAAGTGTTGTGTATTAACATGTAGAACTGTGAATTACATCTACCAAGTTTAAAAATGTATAATGTCAGGTAGAAGTATGATCAGAAGAAATAAAAAATACGCCTTGCACATAGAATTAACCATTGGAATAAAAATAACTTCATATATCTGTGTGTGGAATGCCTAAACTTATATTTAAATACTTTTGCTTCTCTTTTGTATTTTTTAAAATTCCATGAGAAAAAAATGAACAATCAAATGTTGGAAGATACGTCATTTTAACTTATCAATTTGGTAAACCACAGAAAGAAGGGATACTCATTTAAAGCATTTTTAGTTTTTTTTCTTTGTATGACCATGAGAAGGGTTTTATAACAGCTATTAAAGATCACAGGAAAGATGGTTATGAGTTTATCTTAATTGTTTTTAAATATTTAGATTAGATTTGTATTTACTTAGATTGCCATTTAAGCATGTCACAATAATTAAATTAATGAATTTCACCCAGTTTATCTCATTCTTCCATAACTTATTAAATAGAATAATTTTTTTTCAACATATCACACATTGTCACTGCTTTCATCAGCTCAGAATACCATCACAGGCAGTTTTATTTTGCATCTGCTAAAAATAGGACCTTTCTACCTGAGCCACAGTTCTAAAGCAAAGCTAATTAAAGAACTCAGTAAACAATAGACCTTTTCACTGAATAAATGGTATGCAGGAATGTCTGTCAATTTCTTTTGCTATTTACTTAGCTTTCTTGAAACTGTGGACTTCTGGCATCTATTAAATGTCACGTATTTATTCTTACATTCTTGCTTAATTCATTGACATACTGCAATACATGAGTAACCAGTGGAAAAGTAACTACTCTTCTAAAAAGAAAAACTCGTATTCATACAGAAGTATTACATAAGTATTATCTAAGTATATGAAAATCTTAATAATAGACTTAAAGTCTTAAATAGAAGTGAAGTGTCAGCTGAGCCTCATAAAAAGATCATCCTCGATTTAAAAGCCTCGCTCGTTTATGAAGTTCTAGATGACCTAGTGTCAGTGTTCTCAAGGCATTGTAATATAATGTAAAGATGTAAACTAAATGTCAGACCTGACACATTCCGATAATACACCTGTTTGAATAATCTTCGATGAGTTTTTTTTTCTTTTTCAAAAATGCATTTTATGTGAGTCCCATAAGATGCTACACTAAAAACATATCCCTCAAGAAAATTTGCAAATGCTTCATATTTAATCTCTTTTAAAGATATGAATTTCATGTATTACTTCTGTGACAAGCCTTTTTTAATAAAGAACCTTGTTAAACCAAATATTAAAAAATATTACTACATAGTCTTTTTACCTACTGGGCAGAACTAGTATTCTAAATGACACACATTGCTCAAGAAATAGTATTTTAAATAGATTTTAATTAATACCTTCATTTTCATATCCTAGAATTCTTTATTTTGCTTCCAGAGACATAAATGACTCTGTGTAGGGAAGTTTTCCAACAAGGTGTGTGACACTCCCTTCACATTCAACATGCCCCATGTTGGAGTCATCCTTTTTTACCCCGTGTTCTTCTTCATGTGTTCCCTGTCAGACTGAAATGCATCACAAACCCAGAAAGTCATTTCAGACTTTTCCTTGTCTATCACTCACCCAGAATGGTAGCTTTCAACTATTGTCAGTTTTATTAATACTTGCTAAAAGGATCACTCTTCTCTCATCCTCTTCTTAGCCTCACCATGAGAGGCTTGTTTGAGCTTTTGTTTGTCATCTCTGCTAATGCAAAAGGCCCAGAATATTTCATTTGGGGAAACTCAGTTTTTTGAATTTCATTCTCCTACAAGTTTCTGTATGTCTGCAGTTTCCTTTTTTGTCATGTTCTGCTGAATCCCTTAGACTTCTCTCATGTAGGACTAAATGCCACAAACTGTATATACAAGTGTATACTTGGAATACTCTTTGTGCCTCAGTACTATGCATATGCCCTTCACATGTGCCCCAGGATTCTCCACTTTCCCACATCTTTATCACCTGTCTGTTCTTTGAGATTCATCTCAGATACCTTTTCCTCTTGATTCCTGCTTCCGGTTATAATACTCCAATCAGGCCTCTTAAATATTTTGCAGTTGTCTGTTCCTGTCATCCCATAGGATTGTGACTCCTGGAGCACCATCAGTGCTATCAAAATACCATGAGGTGGTAGGTAATCAATACATGTTTGTTCAGTGAAGGAAACACAGAATTTAGGGAAAGGATACACAGAGTAAAAGGCATGCTTTGTGTTAATAGCATCATAATTATAGTTAAAAATAGTGTGAAACTTTGCTATTTAGTTCTCTATTGGCTGCAAGTATTTTTAAAGCTCTCTTTAAAAGTCTTACATACTAATATACATATATATATATATATATATCTTTGCATATGTTCTTAAAGTACAGAAGTATTAGAAAGAAGATGAGCTTTTTCTGCATGAAAAAATAAGAAATTTCTATCTTAAAATTATTTATTTAAATAGTGAAGTTAACCTAGACCACTCTAGTTAATACTGTAACCTGCCTCCCACCTCCCATAATGCAAAAATTCCTTGCCCTACTCTCTTTTTCTTCTGTCCATAGCACTTCCTACTTTGCTACAAAATAGTTCGTTATTAATTTATCATGTTTTTTAAAAATTATCTCTTTGCCTTACTAAGTACAAGTTCTATGAGTACCAATTCTTTGGTATACAGTAGACACAAATCCAGGTGATTGGCGTATAGTAGACTCTCATTAAATCTTTACCCAATGAATGTCTTCAGTTCAGTTCAGTTTAGTGGCTCAGTTGTGTCCAACTCTTTGCGACCCCATGAATCGCAGCATTCCAGGCCTTCCTGTCCATCACCAACTCCCAGAGTTCACTCAGACTCATGTCCATTGAGTCGGTGATGCCATCCAGCCACCTCATCCTCCGTTGTCCCCTTCTACTCCTGCCCCCAATCCCTCCCAGCATCAGGGTCTTTTCCAATGAATCAACTCTTTGCATGAGGTGGCCAAAGTATTGGAGTTTCAGCTTCAACATCAGTCCTTGCAATGAACACCCACGACTTATCTCCTTTAGAATGGACTGGTTGGATCTCCTTGCAGGCCAAGGGACTCTCAAGAGTCTTCTCCAACACCACAGTTCAAAAGCATCAATTCTTCAATGCTCAACTTTCTTCACAGTCCAACTCTCACATCCATACATGACTACTGGAAAAACCATAGCCTTGACTAGACGGACCTTTGTTGGCAAAGTAGCGTCTCTGCTTTTGAATATGCTATCTAGGTTGGTCATAACTTTCCTTCCAAGGAGAAAGCGTCTTTTAATTTCATGCCATCTGCAGTGATTTTGGAGCCCCAGAAAATAAAGTCTGACACTCCTTCCACTGTTTCTCCATCTATTTCCCATGAAGTGATGGGACTGGATGCCATGATCTTCGTTTTCTGAATGTTGAGCTTTAAGCCAACCTTTTCACTCTCCTCTTTCACTTTCATCAAGAGGCTCTTTAGCTCCTCTTTACTTTCTGCCATAAGGGTGGTGTCATCTGCATATCTGAGCTTATTGATATTTCTCCCAGCAATCTTTATTCCAGCTTGTGCTTCTTCCAGCCCAGCATTTCTCATGATGTATTCTGCATATAAGTTAAATTAGCAGGGTGACAATATACAGCCTCGACGTACTCCTTTCCCTCTTTGGAACCAGCCTGTTGTTCCGTGTCCACTTCTAACTGTTGCTTCCTGACCTGCATATAGGTTTCTCAAGAGGCAGGTCAGGTGGTCTGGTATTCCCATCTCTTTCAGAATTTCCCACAGTTTATTGTGATCCACACAGTCAAAGGCTTTAGCATAGTCAAGAATGCAGAAATAGATGTTTTTTTGGAACTCTCTGACTTTTTCCATGATCCAGCAGATGTTGGCAATTTAATCTCTAGTTCCTCTGCCTTTTCTAAAACCAGCTTAAACAGTCCTATATATATGGTTACTACAGACGCAGTATCTGATACAATATCCAATACTTGGATATCGGTTCAGAATGCTGAGATCTAGTCAACCTCATATCTGGCTAGCTGCAAATATTTTTAATGACTTTCTTGCCTCATGTTTTCCCACTATGCCTCATTGAAAAGCAGACAGATATACCATGTATTTGGAAAACTTTCTGCCTATAAAGTCTCATTAGAAAATTAAGTTCATAAGGGATAGTATATCATCTGTTATGGCTGAAGATAAGTGAATAAAAGTGAGCTTCATGGAAAAGATAAATGAATTTGATGATCCATAGAGAGGCAGCATATCAGGGTGTCAAGATGGTGCTTATGCCACTTCCTGGTGACTTGGTTTGCTCACCTCTAAAATGATAATGATGATGACAGGACCTACCTCATGGGGCTGTTGTGAAGATTAGAAGAGTGGATGTCTGTTAAGCTCTCGGAACAGTTCATGATGCTGCACTTGGTAAAGCTTAATAAATAATAGTTTTCTTCTCACATTTGGCCAATCTAGAAGGACTGTTATATCAACATATCCTTTTTGCTGAATAGACAAGATAAACATGATTCCTTTCTAAATGAAACTTCACTTCTAAGAAGAGTTAAGCTGCTTAATGAAATGTGGTTTTATGCTAAATAGCATTTGTGGGCCTTTACTGCAAGCTTTAAAGATTATTTCAAGTTATTTATATTACTTGGTAAAAAATAATGGGCCCTGACTAAAAGGAAACACATGCATTGCTGTGTTCTTTTATTTGTTGTCAACAGTGCTTTTATTTTTACTTTTTTACTTATTTAGTGAGAATTTCTCTGTGATTATGGAGTATTTATATGAATTCATTCTTTACATATGAAAAGAAGCAAAGTAACTCTAAGATTTTTGAAAAGATTTTCATTGGGAGAAGCTATAGCATGAATTTTCTTAAAATGCGTATATTTGTAAAGCCTTAGAAAATTGCTGAGTGTGTATTACCAACAAGAATATCTTAACATGAGAAATGCTTCCTGAAAATTATGGCCAAATGGCTTAATTCATGTCAACTGTGGCTGAAATTTATTTTCTTTCCTGATATTTAAATGAGTTCACATTTTTGTATTTGTAAAGAATTTGAATTAAATGAAGGCTTTATATCAGATGATTTTTTACTAAATTAAGCCCAGTATCCAGAATTGTTATAATGATTTATCTTACTTCATAAAAAACAAGTGTGTATTTCCTGATTAAAACACTTTGTCATCCTCAGGGAAATTATAAACATACTTTTTGACAGATAGAATGTTACTTAAGTTACACAGAAATAAGCAATCATATCATTTGTAGTTATAAAAATGATGTTATATACTCTATTTTTTTTTTTAAATATGTAACATTGAAAGAAAGTCTAAATATAGAGTCGATTTAAAGGTGACATTAGTCTAAAGTCAAGCCCTAAAGACTGTTTTTTTCCTGCATGGGTATTAGTTTTCTATTGCTTTGTACCAAGTTGCCACAAACTTTGCAGCTTAAAACAATACTCATGGATTAGCTCACAGTTTTGTAGCTCAGAAGTTTGGTATGGCATAGTTGGCTTCTCAGAGCAGATCTTAAAAGACTAAATTAAGATGTTGGAAGGCCTGTGTTCTTATGTGGGGCTCTGCCAGAGAACCTGCTTCGAAGTTTGTTCAGGTTGGTTGCAGAATTCAGTTCTTTGTGGTTGCAGGATGATGTCTCTGTTTCCTTAGCAGCTATCCCCTGGGGCCGCTGTTAGTTTTTGCAGGTTGATGGCCTTTCTTGTTTCAGAGCTTCTCCACCTTCAAAGCCAGTAACAAAGAATTTCACTCATGTGGAATTCATCTCACACTTTGTTTTTGGCTTGAAGAAGGACCCAGGCTTTCCCAAAAGATCACCTGGTTGAATTGAGCCTGACTGGATATCATCTCATTAGATCTACCCAAAAGTCAACTGATTAGTAACCTAATCATTGAGAGATGCTCCATCATATGTACCATTTCCACCTATACTAAAGGGGAGGGGATTAAATAAGATGTGTAAACCAAAGAGCAGAAACTTTAAGAGATCCTTCTTAGAATTCTGTGTAGCAAAGCAACTGAGTTATTGGACTTATAAAAGGTAGAATGTTTTGTAAAGAACACACCTATTTATTTGATTTTTGTCATAGAGTGTGGATACTTAATTATACATGGGTACTTAAGTGACACCTGCATGTAAAGCAGAATTGTTGTTGTTCAGTCACCAAGCCATGTCCAACTCACTGTGACCCCATGGAGCCCACCAGGCTCCCCTGTCCATCAGATTCGCCAGTCAAGGGTACTGGAGTGGATTGTCATTTCCTTCTCCAGGGGATCTTCCCAGACCAGGGATTAAATCCATGTCTCTTGCATTGGCAGGTGGATTATTTACCTCTGAATCGCCAGGGAAGCCCTAAAGCAGAATTAATTTATCTCAAATCCTGTTGCAGGAAGGAGAGTGAGTGAGAGCAGTTTCAGAAGTAATTTTTATGGTGTCAGTTCTCCTTGAAAGCCTTCCCCCATGAAAACGGTGGGGCTTCCCTGATGGCTCAGATGGTAAAGAATTCACCTGCAATGCGGGAGACCTGGGTTCGATCCCTCGGTTGGAAAGATCCCCTGGAGGAGAGCATGGCAACCTACTCCAGTATTCTTGCCTGGAGAATCCCCATGGACAGAGGAGCCTGGCAGGCTACAGTCCATGGGGTCGCAAAGAGTTGGAAACTACTGAGCGACTAAGCATGCATGCGTGGAAATAGTAATGCGTTGGACTTTTCCTTGGCAGTCCAGTGGTTCACACTCTGCACCTCCACTGCAGGAAGCACAGGTCTTATCGCTGGTCAGGAACTAAGTGCTGCATGGTGCATGCTACATGGTGTGGCCAGAAAAAACAAAAAAAAAGTAGAAATGCTTTATTCTATTTGGGATAGTAATGAGAGGTTTTTATTAATTTACAGTTTAATGCTTGACCTTATTTTGTAATCTTATCGTTAATTTATTAAGTGAACCAGATTACATAGAAAATAAGACTATAGAATTCCTTCTAGGGAAGGAGATGGACTACAGGGCTTAGCACCTAGCTGGCTGTGTGGAAGTAGAAGGTAAACATGACTCTCTGGTTTTCATTCTTCGATGTTGAGGCAGTGATTGTAAAATCAAGTAAATATGTAATGTTCAATTACCAGAATACTGATTTCAGAAGGTAGTTAGATTAGTCAATTTTAGCTCTCAGAATACATTTAAGAGGTAGTTACCTTGTACTGGATATCATCAGAAGAGATATGATGTCAAAATCATGAAACTGTTTTATAATGTTGAAGAAAAGAACACAGAAAAGCAGACATAGAGGACTGAATGCTAGGAAAGGCCAAAGTTTGTGGCAAAGGAAGAAAGGAGGCAAAACATAGCATGTTGGGTGATTCAGGAGAAAGGAAAAAGAGGGCTTTTCTGAAGACAAGGTAAGAGATTTTTAAGAAGAACAAGTGATTAAATACAAGCAATGTAGTGATAAAACTGACCTCCTGTGTTATAAATTGTTAACATATCTTTTTTTAAAAATTCATGTCAGAACCAAGGACTTCCCTGGTGGCTCAGACCATAAAGCGTCTGCCTACAATGCAGGAGACCCAGGTTCGATCCCTAGGTTGGGAAGATCTCCTGGAGAAGGAAATGGCAACCCACTTCAGCATTCTTGCCTGTAAAATCCCATGGACGGAGGAGCCTGGTAGGCTACAGTCCATGGGGTCGCAAAGAGTCGGACACGACTGAGTGACTTCACTCACTTCATTCAGAACCAAAGAGCATCTGTGTTCTGAGATATAGTTAATATTCCTTACTGTTTTACCAGACAAATGAATTAAGAGATTTATGAGAAGGAAAGCCCAGTGCTTTACTGCACTATTTTCTTTAGTAGTAAAAGCAAACAAACCCCCAAAACAATAAACATCTACATTTCCAGCAATAGATATGGTTACATAGAGAAAACATGGCATGTTATAACTTACATAATACTTATTAAATACCAACTTGTGTGCCAGTAAGTTCCAGATGTAATGTAAGTTGCAGAATTTGCTTCCAAATTAGGAAATCTGAATTCACCTGCAAGACCACCTTTCAAAATTGATGGAATGCTGTGAAACCATTGACATAATAACTAAATGCTATTTGGAGAAATCATGTATTTATGATACTAATTAAAATATGTTTTTGCTTTTTTGTTGTAATCATTTATAAAACTGTAAAGACCATTCTTATGTGAAAATAGGTGAATTAGAATGGTAGATTTACCAGGAATGAAAGTACCATATGACCTAGCAATCCCACTACTGGGCATGTACCCTGAAAAAACCATAATTATAAAAGACCCAATTTCATTATAAAAGGCATCCCAATTTCATTGCAGCACTGTTTACAATAGTCAGGACATGGAAGCAACCTAGATGTCCATTGACAGATGAATGGGTAAAGAAGTTGTGGTACATATATACACTAGAATATTATTCAGCCATAAAAAGGAACAAATCTGAGTCAGTTCTAGTGAGGTGGATGAACCTAGAGCCTGTTATACAGAGTGAAGTAAGTCAGAAAGAGAAAAACAAATGTATATTAATGCATATATATGAAATCTAGAAAAATGCTATCGATGGATCTGTAGGGCAGCTACAGAGATGCAGACATAGACAACAGTTGTGGACACTGTAGGGGAAGGAGAGGGTGGGATGAATTAAGAGAGTAATATGGAAACAAATATATTACCATATGTAAAATAGTGGGAATTTGCTGTATGATGCAGGGAGCTCAGAGCCGAGCTTTGTGACAACCTGGAGGGGTGGGAAGTGGGAGGGAGCTTCAAGGTGGAGGGGGCATACGTACGTGTGTATGCCTGCTAAGTTACTTCAGTCATGTCCAATTCTGCAACCCTATGCGCTATAGCTCACCAGGCTCTTCTGTCCCTGGTGATTCTCTAGGCAAGAATTCTGGAGTGAATTGTAATGCCCTCCTCCAGGGGCTCTTCTCAATTCAGGCATCAAACTCTCATTGCTTATGACTCCTGCATTGACAGGCAAGTTCTTTACCACTTGTGCCACCTGGGAAGCCCAGGCATATATATACCTGTGACTGATTCATGTTGAGGTGTGGCAGAAAGCAACACAACGTTGTAAAGCAGTTATGCTCCAGTTAGTTTTATTTTTTTTTAATTTTATAAAAGAATGGTAGATTTATCTTCATTTTTTCTTTAAATTTTTTGTCTTTAATCTTTTAAAAGTATATGGAGAGTCTGTATAGCATCATGTGACAAAATCATCAGCTGAAACAGACATTCAAGCTGATACAATTTATTCATTATGAATCCAGACATCTAGAAAGATAAATTACATTAATATCAAGACCACAGAAAATAGAAATGAAAAGGAGCTGTAAGTTAGGGTTAGAGCTATTGAGAAGGTGTTCATGGCCTATGGAAATTAGATTCACCCATTGGCAAGAGAATAATCAGTTCAGTTCAGTTGCTCAGTTGTGTGCGACTTTTTGTGACCCCATGGACTGCAGCACACCAGGCTTCCCTGTCCATCACCGACTCCCAGAGTTTACTCAAACTCAAGTCCCTTGAATCAGTAATGCCATCCAACCATCTCATCCTCGTCGACCCCTTCTCCTCCTGCCTTCAATCTTTCCCAGCATAAGGGTCTTTTCCAGTGAGTCAGTTCTTCACATCAGGTGGCCAAAGTATTGGAGTTTCAGCTTCAGCATCAGTCCTTCCAATGAATATTCAGGACTGGTTTCCTTTAGGATGGACTGGTTGGATCTCCCTGCAGTCCAAGGGACTCTCAAGAGTCTTTTCCAACACCACAGATCAAAAGTATCAATTCTTCCATGCTCAGCTTTCTTTATACTCCTACTGTCACATCCATGCATGACTACTGAATAACAAAAAGTTTCAAAAGATGAGAGTGGTTTGTTAGGGAGTGAATAGTGGTTCGAAAGTAGCAATGGAGAGTACAAAATATACAACTTGGGACTTCCCTATAGCTTAGATAGCAAAGAATCTGCCTGCAATGCAGGAGACCTGGGTTTGATCCCTGGGTCAAAAAAATCCCCTGGAGAAGGAAATGGCAATCCACTCCAATATTCTTGCCTGGAGAATTCCGTGGACAGAGGAGCTTGATGGGCTATAGTCCATGGGGTCGCACAGAGTCCAACATGACTAAGTGACTAACACAAGCACACACACACACCCACATACACCCCTGACTCCATCACACTCCCATGGGGATATTTTTGGGAATCCATCTAAGAAAAATGTATAATTATGGAAACACTGGCAATTAAGAAAAATAGAGGGAAAAGTTATAGGATTAAAACATGATTTGCTTGGGGTAATATTTCAAGTCTGTGAGAACTGAAGATACCTGTCTAGTCAATTGGGTGAGATATAAGGTTAAGGTCTTTGTATAGCTATGAATATGTGAGTTTGAGAGTTGTGGCAGGTAGATCTGTTATTATTATTTATGAGCACAAAGAAGTGAGGGGATGAAAAGAAGTTCAGAGTACTAAGAACAAACTTTCACAGTAGTTACAATAATTATAGTAGAACCATTTCAAGTAACCACAGTTGTTCTAGGTCCAATACATTTAGCTGATAGAACCCTGATTCAGGTAAGAATTAATGAAGGAGGTTGGTTAATAACAGTGGTCATATATAATAATCAATTCTCCCCATGTAAAAAACTGAAGAGGAAGAATTATTTTGCAAAATAAAAACAACATAACTCTACCTAAAGTATTGAACATTTATCCCTTTCTGCCTTTATTTATTAAAGGACTACAGATGAGTAGAGTCTGTTTCACAATTATATACTTGAGTAAGTATTCATAAAATATTTTACATCTAATTTGAGTAGAATTTTTAAAAGGTAAAATTTGGGTATGAAATTGTATTTGATTTTTTACAGCACATATGGTGGTAAATGGAACTTTTAAAATGATAGTTTCATGTTAAACTTTCCTATGAAGGTATTTCTGTTTCTCTGATAAATGTCTTATGATTGATAGAATGATAGATAAGAAGGTAGAAAGATAGTGTATAGGCTAGGTTATCATTTGTGATGTGAAAAATGATCAAATAGTTATGGCTGCTGCTGCTGCTTCAGTCATGTCCAACTCTGTGCAACCCCATGGACGGCAGCCCACCAAGCTCCCCCGTCCCTGGGATTCTCCAGGCAAAGACACTGGAGTGGGTTGCCATTTCCTTCTCCAATGCATGAAAGTGAAAAGTGAAAGTGAAGTCACTCAGTCGTGTCCGACACTTTGTGACCTCATGGACTGCAGCCCACCAGGCCCCTCCGTCCATGGGATTTTCCAGGCAAGAGTACTGGAGTGGGGTGCCATTGCCTTCTCCAAAATAATTATGGACTTAGGTTCTAATGTACAAAGAAGAGCAAAGGAAAATAAAATTCACAACTTTCTCTACTAATAGTAATTTTTACTTCTTTAGAATGAGTGACTGTGTTTTTAGAAATGAGTTTTTTCTCTCACTCTTACTATACATACCTACATGCACACATGCTATTTTACATAAATTATATTACTTTTAACTTGTCAAAGAATATCTGAAATCTATTATAATTTTAAACTTTAGTTATTTCTGTATATATATATATAATATGAATAATATGTATAATTTAATATATATAATATAATATATATTATTTACAGATCATTTTATTAATTTGCAAGTTATTTTTGTCTTCCAATGAATAACACTTCTAATGAATTTAACTGGGTATATCCATATACTTGAAAAACTGAAATAAAAACTAAAAGTTATTAATTTTAAAGATGATTAAGGATTGACTTTTTAATAGATAATTTAGTTAGAGTTAACATAATTTAGTTCAAGTTAATTTTAATTTAAGTTAATTAAATCTCAGTTAAGGCCTAAATAAAGGAAGCATTATTGTATTTTGTGTATTTGACAAATGACAGAATAGTAGGCTTGGGTGAAATGGATTCATGTTAGTCTTGACTGAATATTAAATTTTGTTCTTTACGGCACTAACCTTCAGCAGGTGCTAAATGAAATTCGTCCAGGCATGACTGTGGCAATGTGAAACTACTCATGTCTAGCTGTGTTTTCTTCCTGTTCTCTTGGTCACTGATATAAGTCATAGGTGCACAGTTGCCTGGCTGATGATAGTACAGCTTCTTTAGTAATTCCAGCAAACATCGACATACACTTGCAATTGATAGTAAATTTCTTTCTTTTAAATATTGCTTGTATTATTTCTTTTCTTCAAAGTGGGATGGCTTTTGGTAAGAAATATATTTAACTGAATTTCAGTGTCATTAGTTCAGTTCAGTCACTCAGTCATGTCCAACTCTTTGCAACCCCATGGACTGCAGCAGGCCAGACTTCCCTGTCCATCACCAGCTCCTGGAGCTTACTCAAACTCATGTCCGTCGATGCCATCCAACCATCTCATCCTCTGTTGCCCCATTCTCCTCCCACCTTCAATCTTTCCCAGCATCAGAGTCTTTTCCAAGGAGTCAGTTCTTCGCATTAGATGGCTAAAGTATTGGAGTTTCAGCTTCTGCATCAGTCCTTCAAATGAATATTCAGAACTGATTTCCTTTAGGATGGACTGGTTGGATCTCCTTGCAGTCCAAGGGACTCTCAAGAGTCTTCTCTAACACTACAGTTCAAAAGCATCAATTCTATGGCACTCAGCTTTCTTTATGCTCCAACTCTCACACATCCAAACATAACTACTGGAAAAACCATAGCTTTGACTAGACAGACATTTGTTGGCAAAGTAATGTCTCTGCATTTTGACATGCTGTCTAGGTTGGTCATAGCTTTTCTTCCAAGGAGCAAACATCTTTTCATTTCATGGCTGCAATCACCATCTGCAGTGATTTTGGAGCCCCCCAAAATAAAGTCTCTCACTGTTTCCCCATCTGTTTGCCATGAAGTGATGGGATCGGATGCCACGATCTTAGTTTTCTAAATGTTGAGTTTTAAGCTAACTTTTTCCACTCTCCTCTTTCACTTTCATCAAAAGGCTCTTAGGTTCTTCTTTGCTTTCTGCCATTAGGGTGATGTTATCTGCATATCTGCGGTTGTTATATTTTTCCCAGGAACCTTGATTCCAGCTTGTGCTTCATCCAGCCCAGCATTTCTCATGATGTACTCTGCATATAAGTTAAATAAGCAAGGTGACAATATACATCCTTGACATACTCCTTTTGCAATTTGGAAACAGTGTGTTGTTCTATGTCCAGTTCTAACAGTTGCTTCTTGACCTGCATACAGATTTCTCAGGAGGCAGGTAAGGTGGAGTGGTATTCAATGTCATGAATACATACAAATGATGATAAAATAAGTTCGTGAAATTTTTTGAAAAAGTATGGACTTCTAGAGAATAATGACTAAGAATTTGATCTGTGAACTTTTAGTTCCTCGGTAACTTCTAGTCCTCGGTAACTTCTATTTGTTTTAATTACTGGCTAATATAAGTATAGAAGGTAATATTCACTCAGGATGGAACCTAAATCCCCAAAGAAGAATTTTAAATATTGACTTAGATTGAAAGAATAAAACTAAGCTCCAGTTGATATTAGATTGTTGTTTCTTCACCTAGTTATAGGCAAAATTCCACAGTACTGCAGCAAATGACTGCATACATTAATATGAACTGTGCAGATTAACAAAAAGAAAAAATCACTTTGAGCACTTAAATCAGTGTATATACATACTGACCACTCCTTTTGTCTTTTCAAATGCAATGTCTGTGTTTGATGCATGCCATCAGAGTATTTAGGTATATTAACTAACATGTGTTTAGTTCATCAGGTGTGAGAGAAGCTGGTAATAATCCTCAGGCTAACAAATGATTTTTAACTGATTCTAAAAAGCTAGGTAAAGTGATAAATCACAGTAATAATAAGCACATATATGTAATAGATTATATCATCTTGGTTAAAACAAAGTTAAATATTTTCCTTACAATAGAGGATACTTAGAATCTTTAATGTGACAGGGTAATACAATAAAGGGATGTTAATGCTTTTCTCATACTTTCTTGACTATGTCTGGGGATTTCTGCATGTTATTTGAGACATACTTTTGGAAAAATATTGACCTAGTTAAGTTTATCATAGTCTATTAGAATTGAATAACAATGCTAATTAAACATCTATATTTTCCTTCTACTTGCATATTTTACTATTTCATATAAGATGAGGTTAAAATTTTAAATGCTTTGGAAAATTTTAGAAAAAAAAAAAAAGTAGGACATAGCATCTAGCCTCACAGATAATTCAGTCAAACTGGAAAACCTACATAAAAGACCCTTGAAATAGCTATAGCAGAAGTATGAAGAAAAAAAGAGAGGTTGTAAAAAATGTAGAGCAATGGCGGTTTTGATGAGCAGATCAAAGCATTGTCTTTGCCAGAGTGAATTTGAGCTGTCTTTGAATCTGGGCAGTATTTTTGTGATGATATTTGCTGTGTTATTTTTGTTTTCCATAATCTGAACTTCCTTTCAGTTCAAGATCATGCTTTTTGGTTAATTTGGTGGGAAATGTTGCCTTGGCTTAAACTATAGATGAGGAAGGCCAGATTATCCTTCTTCCTACTCCATGCAAGCTAAGGCTTATCTATTGGACTCTCTCCAGTGACCTGGCACCTGGAGGAATGCTAAGATCTGGCAATGTAGAATTCACACTTGGCTTTGCAGGTGGAGGTCAGCCATTCAGTGGTAGAGTTATGTTTGGTGGCAGTGCCAGTGTGGCATTCTTACCTGGCTGCTTCTGCATTTTGACTCTGATTCTGGCTTCTGTTGCCTCATCTCCTCATTTTGTGATTTTAGACTGTTTCTCCAGTGTCCTGCTGATTTTGTAAACTGAAACATATTATTCCACATAAAATCTTTTGGTGTATATATATGTATATACACATACATATGTGTGTATATATATATATATATATATATATTTGCCTGTTTGTCAGAGTTAGATGTTTGTTACTTGCAAAGTCCTACTAATTCAACTTTAAAAGTTAAATTTACAAGAAAGGTTTTATATTGTATTCTGTGGTACAAGTTCTGCAAAGACAAAGACGCAAATATTGTATGTGCATAGGGCTTTGTGGAACCAAGGAGGCAGGTAGATGGTGGGAAATCATTCATTAGTGCAGAGAATTCCAAACTGTCTTGGTTCATGGTACCTTTAATTCTCAGTAATTTTTTTCAGAGGACCCTTAGGCCAAACAAAGTATCTAAAAGTTTCTTTTGTTAAGAAATTATTTTCAAAGAACATAATAAGAAGTTCATGTGGTGTAAGATGAATGTTGCTGTAATTCTCATGAAAATTTAAAATACTTTTATTGCCCTTTGACTTCATCACAGCTTGCCAGAGTGTCTTAACATACATTTGGGAAACACGGGTCTAAAAGATTCTTGATATTTCACTTCTTTTCTGATGCATGTTTCTCACCTTACTCTTGAAATATTCCTAAGGGATTTTTAGGTAGAAAAACTGAGGTTCACTAAAGTTAATTAATTTGACTGAAAGTGAAAGTCATTCAGTCGTGCCCAACTCTTTGGGACCCCAGGGAATGTTAGTCAGTGGAATTCTCCGGGCCAGAATATTGGAATGGATAGCCTTTCCCTTCTCCAGGGGATCTTCCCAACCCAGGGATCGAATCCAGGTCTCCCACATGGCAGGCAGATTCTTTACCAGCTGAGCCACAAGGGAAGCCCAAGAATACTGGAGTGGGTAGTCTATCCCTTCTCCAGCGGATCTTCCCAACCCAGGAATTGAACTGGGGTCTCCTGCATTGCAAGCAGGTTCTTTACCAACTGAGCTATCAGGGAAGCCCCTTAATTAATTTGACTGCTGCTGCTGCTAAGTCACTTCAGTCGTGTCCGACTCTGTGCGACCCCATAAACAGCAGCCCACCAGGCTCTGCCGTCCCTGGGATTCTCCAGGCAAAAACACTGGAGTGGGTTGCCATTTCCTTCTCCAATGTATGAAAGTGGAAAGTGAAAGTGAAGTTGCTCAGTCATGTCAGACCCTCAGTGACCCCATGGACTGCAGCCTACCAGGCTCCTCCATCCATGGGATTTTCCAGGCAGTACTGGAATGGGTTGCCATTGCCTTCTCCGAATTAATTTGACTAAGGATGTATAAATCACTGAGAGACAGGGAATTGAACCCAAATCCTTATGTCCTTAAGTTATACTGACCATAGCACCTGGACTAGGGAGGGTATATTTTTATAACCAAGACTATGAAAATGGAAGGTCTTCTAATAAAAATTGTTCAGAGATGTAATTGTCAGGATAAGGAGTTTGTACATTCCATAAGTATCGATACATTTTTTGTAATTGATCTTTTGCTTTCAAATGGTTCTAGGCCATGGATTCCCTAAATGTAAGGACTACATTCTAATCGTCATCGTACTTCATACCACAGAACCTATCGTGTACTTGGTGTATGCTTGCTTACTTTAAACTTCTATTTGAGTTGAAAATTGATATATAAAATGGTTTACATTGATAAGATTTGTGCTATAATAGGAGCTACTGAAGACTAGTCTCGAATTTTGTTTCTTGACAGTTCATTTGCTCATTCACTTATTCAGCTGACAGGTATTTATTGAGTACCTTTCAAAATTCTTCATATTACTGAGAAGGTTGTATGTGATGCCCAAGACCTAGAAGCCTTTTTCCAGGTCTATGTTTTGACCTGTGCTATTAGTTATGTCATTCTTTACTTGATATTAAATCAATAAAAATGTATAGTTTAATAAAATATTAAGAAGTTGATAAATAATCTGGAAGTCATAAGAATTTTTACTGTTTTGCTATGAACTTTAGGATATCCAATTCTAAATTCAGAAAAGAAGTGGGTGTATTTTAAGGATAAAGTCAGCATCTTTCCATTGCTTATGAAAATATTAATAATTAGGGTTATGTAACTTTTGTAGTCAGGTGAAAAAGTTTTTCAGCCATGGTATGATTTTGTTTGGGTGCTTCATTAATAGTGTTATGACTATGAGTGAAAGCTATCTTAGGTAAAACTAGGTGGAGCTTGAGTGATATTTATATCTTAGTGAAGAATCTGGTTCATGGATTCATGTAAGAGAAAACAAACAGCAAGTGAAATATATGTGTATATTGTTAACATTGCCGAAATAATTTTTTTGTTTTGCTTATGTCTCCTGAAGATATTTTCCTTTAAAACACAATTAGGTATAAGGCCAAATAAACCTTTTGAAGTTACTTATGTATTCAAGTATACACACACACATTTCTATAGCATATATATAACATGATCAAAACTAATACTTATTCTTTCTTGTCTTCTTTTATCTTCCTATAACTAACACTTAACAAGACATTTCCAGGTAAATGGAAACTAAAATGTGTGGTTTCTTTTCCAGATTTCCTGTGCTGTTACCGTATTTTCTTAGAATGTGTGTTTGAGTGAACAAAAGGCTTTGAAATTGACACTCTAAATGTGCCACTCAGTGAAGTAAATGATAACTAACTTCAAAAAAAATATTCTTGGCTCAAAGAGCACAATCCCTTAGATGAGTTTTTGGCATTCATTAGTACTTAAATGTATTGGTAATCTCAAGGCTGTAATTTTATTTTTACTAAATATAGTAAATATATTTACTATATAAATATAGTATATAGTAACTGTTTTGTGACTTTATGATAAATAATGATGGTGAGGAAGAATTTCTTGCATTCGGTGTTGCTTAATATCTTGTGGTTTAGTCTTTCTTGACTTTTGTATGACAGCATAATTAATACTATTTTGAAACTTTAGGATCATCATTTTTTTCTGTTACAGTTTGATAAACAAGAAAGAACATAAAAATGAAATATTTATTATGGTTTGACAGAGTCATAAACTGACTTGCATTTAGTTGGGATTCCAGTGTTGAAAAAAAATTTCCAGGCTTTCTGTTCTATGGTATTAAGACAAATCTCATAAACACTGGAATACCTAGTGATTTGTACATAAATAGCTTTATTTTTTCCTTAAACAAAATAGAAGTGGCTACTAGAGGGAGCAAGGAGATGATCTTTGAAGGTCTTTCTAGTGAAAATTTTATATTGTGCTTCTTATATTCTGGGCATTGTTCTAAGCACCTCATTAAAGTTACTGGCTCTGTAAGTCTTAAAAAAGATTTGTAGTAATAGAATTAAATTACTGATGTTTTACAATAGGAGTTCCCACCACTCTAGGTTGTGAGGCAATATAAAATTAATACATTTGAAAATATGAGTTTCAAATGTAGTTAGCCATCAGCTTCTAACTCTAGTGAATAAAGTAGGCAAACACCATCTTGCCATGGCAGTTCCTCTGTGAAAAATACAAATACAAGTGAATAAATGAACACTACTAAAACAGAGTGCTTCCCTGAAGGCTTTTTTGAGGTTGGATTGTTTTAGCTGAGACCGGTAAAGTGAGACCTGTCAAGGGAATGGGGTAGGGCATGCAGGGCAATTCAGCAGGGAGAGGGCCCCTGTAAAGGCCCGGATGTTCAAAGTGCTAGATAGTGATGTTGAACAGACAGAACTAGAAGGAAGTGTCATGAGATGGCACTCTCCAGATCACAGAGGACTAATATTTGTAGATAACTTTCATAAATCAGTAAATTAATGCAAATTAAAAGTTTACCCTAGATTAACCTCCTTATATGTTTTCTGATATACTTCTTTTGCGAGTGAAAATAGAGATAGAGTTATTAACTGGAATAGCAGAAGTTGCACTAAATTTGCTCCCTCTAATATCTAGTGAGCAAAGGGTGATTTCTTTCCCTTTCATGTTTGTGGCAATTGTGAATTACTGTAATTTTTTTTTAAACCACAAATAGTTTCTATAGTGTCCATGGAAGCATGAATGTGAATATCATTTCCCACACGTTTTCAGATAGAAATATATTGAGAACTTATTTTTTGGTGGGATTGTGATTCTTAAATCTCCTATTTGAGCTCCTCAGACATCTCAATACTAATTAGATACTCCTTCACATTGCAATGCTTGCTTGTGCTAAATCTATCATAGTCCTTGAAATGAATAATTTTAAAACAATTTTCAAATTAGGTAATATTTCAGATACAAAGAGAAATACCTAATGAACACCCCATCCAATCTTGTCTAATCTTAATATGCAGCCTTATTTGCTATACACAAAGCACCCCGTGTACTCCTCTTTGATTCTGTTATCAACCCTCACTTCTCAGAGAAAACTACAATCCTGTGTTTGCCATTTTTTTTTTTTTACCTCAAATAGGATTTTATGTTTTCATTGTGTATATATATGTGGTCATAAGCAATACAAAGTATTGTTTTGCACTTTATTTTTTTGTTTGTTTATTTTTAAAAAAAATTTTTATTTAATTTTTAAACTTTACATAATTCTATTAGTTTTGCCAAATATCAAAATGAATCCACCATAGGTATACATGTGTTCCCCATCCTGATTTGTTTTGCACTTTAATCCATGAGGATACACGTGTCTCTGGTTCATTTGTCTTAACTGTTGGCTGGCTTATATTGTATGGAAGTTTTTTGAATATTTCATACAATTTATACATTCTGTTCATGATGAAAACAGTTACCTTATTTCCAAGTTGAATTTTCTCTTAACCTCTATCTTTGTTCATTGGTTTATTTTCCTCTTCATTATTTCTTCTCTCCAAGATTTTAAAGTCTCTTCTTTTTAAAAAATTATTTTTATGATGATAACATCATAGGCAAACATAAAAAAATCTCTTAATTTTGAATTCATTTTTATTTTATTATTAAAATTGACTAGACTAGATTATACTTAGTATATCTTCTCAAAATCAATAATTCTTTTTATAACAATAGTAAGAAAAAGAATACCTGAATGGTCTAGTGGTTTTCCCTACTTTCTTCATTTTAAGTCTGCATTTGGCAATAAGGAGTTCATGATTTGAGCCACAGTCAGCTCCTGGTCTTGTTTTTGCTGACTGTATAGGGCTTTTCCATCTTTGGCTGCAAAGAATATAATCAATCTGATTTCCGTATTGACCATCTAATGATGTCCATGTATAGAGTCTTCTTTTGTGCTGGTGGAAGTAGGTGTTTGCTATGACCAGTGTGTACTCTTGGAAAAACTCTAACAGAAGCGGAAGATATTAAGAATAGGTGGCAAGAACACAGAAGAACTATACAAAAAATATCTTCATGACCCAGATAATCACCATGGTGTGATCACTCACCTAGAGCCAAACATCCTGGAATGTGAAGTCAAGTGGCCCTTAGGAATCATCACTATGAACAAAGCTAGTAGAGGTGATGGAATTCCAGTTGAGCTATTTCAAATCCTAAAAGATGATGTTGTGCAAGTGCTACACTCAATATGCCAGCAAATCTGGAAAACTCAGCAGTGGCCACAGGACTGGAAAAGGTCAGTTTTCATTCCAATCCCAAAGAAAGACAATGCCAAAGAATGCTCAAACTACCGCACAAAAATGGCAACCCACTCCAGTGTTCTTGCCTGGAGAATCCCAGGGACAGGGGAGCCTCGTGGGCTTCCGTCTGTGGGGTCTCACAGAGTCGGACACGACTGAAGCGACTTAGCAGCAGCAGCAGCACTCATCTCACACGCTAGCAAAGTAATGCTCAAAGTTCTCCAAGCCAGGCTTCAGCAATATGTGAACTGTGAACTTCCAGATGTTCAAGCTGGTTTTAGAAAAGGCAGAGGAACCAGAGATAGAATTGACCATATTCATTTGATTATCAAAAAGGCAAGAGAGTTCCTGAAAAACATCTACTTCTGCTTTATTGACTATGCCAAAGCCTTTGACTGTGCAGATCACAACAAACTGTGGAAAATTCTGAAAGAAATGGGAATACCAGACCACCTTCCCTGCCCCCTGAGAAATCTGTATGCAGGTTAGGAAGCAACAGTTAGAACTGGACATGCAACAACAGACTGGTTCCAAATAGGAAAAGGAGAACGTCAAGGCTGTATATTGTCACCCTGCTTATTTAACTAATATGCAGAGTAAATCGTGAAAAATGCTGGACTGGATGAAGCACAAGCTGGAATCAAGATTGCCAGGAGAAATATCAATAACCTGAGATATGCAGATGACACCACACTTATGCCAGTAAGTGAAGAAGAACTAAAGAGCCTCTTGAAAGTGAAAGAGGAGAGTGGAAAAGCTGATTGAAAGCTCAACATTCAGAAAATAAGATGATGGCATCCGGTCCCATCTGTTTATGGCAAATAGATGGGGAAACAGTGGAAACAGTGACAGACTTTGTTTTGGGGGCTCCAAAATCACTGCAGATGGTGACTGCAGCCATGGAATTAAAAGACGCTTGCTCCTTGGAAGAAAAGTTATGACCAACCTGGACAGTGTATTAAAAAGCAGAGACATTACTTTGCCAACAAAGGTCCATCTAGTCAAAGCTATGGTTTTTCCAGTAGTTGTGTATGGAAGTTAGAGATGGAGTATAAAGAAAGCTGATCACCGAAGAATTGACGCTTTTGAACTGTGGTGTTGGAGAAGACTCTTGAGAGCCCCTTGGACTGCAAGGAGATACAACGAGTCCATCTTAAAGAAATCAGTTCTGAATATTCACTGGAAGGACTGATGCTGAAACTAAAACTCCAATACTTTGGCCATCTGATGCAAAGAACTGATTCATCTGAAAAGACCCTGATGCTGGGCAAGATTTAATGCAGGAGAAGGGGATGACAGAGGATGAGATGGTTGGAAGGCATCACTGACTCAATGGACATGAGTTTGAGTAAGCTCTGGGAGTTGGTGATGGACAGGGAAGCCTGGCATGCTGCAGTCCATGGGGTCACAAAGAGTCGGACACAACTGAGCGACTGAAGTGAATTGAACTGAAGAAAAGGAAAAGCTATGTTTTATAAACCTTTGATCTTTACAAAGACAATGGTGGTGCGTGTTTCTGAGGATAGCCAATCAGTATTCCTTATTATCACCTTTAAAATTTTTCAATATAATAAAGATTTCAGATACTATATTTTAATAGGCATATTCAATTTATGAATACTATATGATTATGTTTATAAGGCATTTAGTTGCTTAATAAAATGAAAGATACCTTTTTGATATGTGAATTAATAAAACATATGAGTTTTATTGAAATAGTAGTTAGTATCTTCTCTTCTACAAGAAACACCACACTCATCACTTAGATGGATTAAGAAGCTGCTATACAGTGTGCAATCAGAAGTAAATAATTATTCTATGTGATTAGAAAAATCATAATAAACTATGTGAGGCTGAATTTATAAGACACATAACAGTACTTCATTTCTAACAAAACCTTCCCCCTCCAGTTCTTAAAGTACCAAATGCACTTCTTAGAACTGTTTCAGGTCTACTCATTTGCTTGATTAAAATCATTGTTCTTTTAGTTCTGAGTCACAAAAACTGGTGACATTATCTTCTCAGAAAATAAAGTGTGGTTTGAGTTTTATTTGAGTTTTATCTTTTATCAGTGAAGCACTTAAATATCTGCTAAGAAATGTAAGATTTCAGGATAGTTCTGGGAAAGATAATCCCTAAATAAATAAACTTGAAATTTTTTCAATGTGAGGTAGGATTGCCTCATGATTGGCAAAGTTAATTTTAGAAGATTTATTCTTAGAAACAACAGATTTCAGCCATTGCTGCATTGAAATGTCAGTTTCCTGTGCCAAAAGTAAGACATGTATCATTCAAATTATCCTTTACTTCCAACATGTATTAGATAACTAACATCCATCAACAGTGTGCCAATTAGTAGTCTTTGTGTTGATAATTATATTTTCAATTTAAAGTTATATTTGCATACAGATATATTCTGTCTTGTGATTCAGAGTTCTAAAGGAAATTTAAGTAGGGTATTTAGCTTAACATTATGTAACACTCATGAACGATTTACTGTTTTATGTGGAGCAAGATAAGAATCATCAAGGAAATAAACTATTGAGATGAGGAAAGATTTGTCTGTGGATGTAATTTAAACTAAACCAAATCTGTCAAATAAAAGAAAGCTGAAAAAGTATGAAATTATTTAACTTTATGAAAGCAAAAGTAATATTTTAGCCAGAGATTAAAATTTTCCTGAGTTTTATAAGTAATAAATCTATATAGGTTTCAGTAAGAGATGTATTCAATGTATGTTGATTATGTGCTTACTTTAGAACAATTACCTTAGGCATAGTTTAAAATAATATTATGAGTATTGCTGTTTCAATTGTAGAATGTCAAAGATTTTTAAATAACTTGCTTGATATCACAAAGTGGTAGAAATAGAATTCAAACCCAGATCTTTCTAACTCCAGAGTCTTATATTGTTTCCTTTGAGTCCTCAGTTTGTGTATTTTCAGGGTGGGGCAAAGGGGCAGGGGAAGTTATATAAAAGTTAGCAAACTGACTATTCCAATAAAATGCAGTACTTGACTGGAGCCAAATCACACATGTAATTTACATTGAGTGGTGGACGACTCGAGTTTAGAATATTAAAAAGTTTTTGTACAATTATGATTTTTTTCAGTTATGTAGATATTGATAAATATCTTCCTTACAGTGAAGTCGCTCAGTCATGTCCAACTCTTTGCGACCCCATGGACTGTAGCCTACCACGCTCCTCCATCCATGGGATTTTCCAAACAAGAGTACTGGAGTGGGTTGCCATTTCCTTCTCCAGAGGATCTTACTGACCCAGGGATCAAACCCTCATTATAGGCAGACAGTTTACTGTCTGAGCCACTATGGATGTCCTAGATATTGATAAATATATGCCTCCTTTTAGTTCAAAGTAAAATATGTAAATAATTCCAGTGGTTGACAAGTCTGATCATAAAAGCATTTTGGAATCTGTAATTATCATAGCTAATAGCTATATCTGTTTCATAGGTAATATATGCTGCTACTACTAAGTCACTTCAGTCGTGTCCGACTCTGTGCGACCCCATAGACGGTAGCCACCAGGCTCCCCCGTCCCTGGGATTCTCCAGGCAAGAACACTGGAGTGGGTTGCCATTTCCTTCTCCAATGCATGAAAGTGAAAAGTGAAAGGGAGGTCGCTCAGTCGTGTCCGACTCTAGCGACCCCATGGACTGCAGCCCACCAGGCTCCTCCATATTTATTTATTTATTACATTTATTTATTGTATGTTTTTATGCTTCAGTTCATGCTGAAATCAGTTGAGCTTTAGCATACCTAAAATATGTTCTTTTACTGTCTGATTTATATTTTACAGTTTAAAGAAGTAAGAATGAAAAGTGTCATTTGTTGTTGTACAGACTTGATATACTAGCAAGGTGATTATAGTTTTTTATTTTTTCTGAGACATTAAAAAGGAGCCAGTAAGTTCACATTCTACTGTACTTTAATTCATAAGATTATATTTCAGTCCTGTGTGAATTTCATGTATAGATTTTAGATAGACTATTTCACATAAGAGTCAAGACATCAGTAATAGGTATGTACATATTGCTACATAAAACTAGCTTTTATTTCTTGAGTGCTAAGCAAAGTAGAATGTGACTTTGGTATGTATTTATCTGACAAAATTTTTAAAAGAAAATTAATTCTTAACTCTAGAGCAAATTCTTGAACATTATGATGCCCCAAATGTGGACTCACTGTATATATATCATTGTCAGTAGGAGCATAAATTTATAACCTTGTATTAAGAAAAAAATAATGCTAATGGTCTTGTGTGGTAACAGAATTTACCATGAGGCTAATGCCAGAGATGAGACAGATGACTTGCAGATTCCTTTTTAAAAGTGACATCTGGATCAGCTCAGATATGAGCTTTTCTCTCTTCTGAGCTCTCAGAAAGTGCTGTCTTTGCTACATCAAAGACCTGGTTGCATTTTCAAGATTGGTTCTTTGGTATTTACTTCAGAAGCATATATAAATCTATCACTTGAAGTTCTCAATCCTTTTTTGACAACATACACAAATTTAATCTCTGAGGTACCCTCACACCTTGTATATTCCCTCCATTGTAGAATTCTGTTCAAGTCTAGAACAGAGATTCCATTCAGCTCAGAAACAAAACAATGATGGTTTCTGAATAAAAACAATTTTTTTTTGATCCAGATGGGAATTTTGCTTATCACTGATTTTTGAAAAGAGTCTGACGCTTTCCATGGAACTTTATGATTTTCGTAGCAATGTTCAGGAGGCTGTTAATTCCCTCAGACACTGACAGTTACATAAAAGAGGGAAAAACACATCTTCCTCCTACTTTTCTTGGCTGCACAAGCAAGCAAAAATCACAGTACTCTAAGAAAGATAGTTTATTACTTAAAATAAATGGTAATAGAATGTTAAACATGATACTGTGTGTGCCTTTCTTGTGGAGTAGAAGAGAGGAGGATTTTTCAAATTACTTCTGGATCTAGCATTAAAGTCTAAATATAACTTCGTCACCACCTTACCGTGCATCTGTAACCACACCTGACTGACATTTTTGTCTTCTAAATACTGCTTCAGTGACATTCTTACATGCTGCTGTACAATAGCCTCTCCCCTACCAGAATATAAATTCAGTAGGGAGAAGAGCCTTAATATCCTTTCCTTTTTTTTTAAATCCTGGGCAGAACAAGAGTGGACCTCTTTTTTGAAGAATAGATACCATTCCTGTTGTTGAAGTAAACCAAAGTGAAATCTGTGTATGTCACCAAAGTTTAGAAAACAAGCCTAGGGCTTTGTTGAGCCACAGCTGTTGTGTTTGACACCATGGTGTCAGTAGGTATGAACACAACTCCTCTGTCCTCATCCCTCACCTTCTACGTTCAGTTGCATTGAACTTCAGGGACCTGCTTTGGATGCCCAGTGCTATAAAGACTGGTCAAATATTCTTCAGCCTCCATGCCACAGAAAATATGTGTGTGTGCTGTATAGGACTGTCAAGTAGAAAAAAAGGAAGAGACGGAGGGATAAATTAGAATAAAAACTGGAGTTTCCCCCTCATTTTTGGCAAAAGAACTTCTTAACTGATGTAATTGTGTTAATTTTAGTTATACAGTCAAAGAAGAATGTCTCAGAATAATCTAGTCACTGTTAAAAAACTTCCAACTATTTACTATTTCTTATCAACAGTTCAGAGTTAAGTTAGTTATTCACTATTGGATAGTGAAATGTCAACATAGTTGTTATTGAGTGATCGTGGTCATAAAAATCCTAATATTGAGAAATAGAAGGGGCATAGGTCGACTGATCCATCCGTTTAATATTTCCTTCTGTTATTTTGCTCTTTGCTTCTTCAGAGTGGAAATCTGAAGAGTGTAGAGGGTCAGAAATGAAAAGGCCCTACCTTTATCTCAAGATTATCTTAACTGAGCTCAAACTGTGACACCTATTTAATGATCTGCCTGTGTTTCTTTGACTACCTATACTGATCCCATATGACCCTCCTCTCCAGACATCCAAGTGAGAGGGACATCCTTCTCAGGTTCTCTTTGAATCCTATAGAACACTGGAAACTGTTTCTGATGGTTATGGTAAGACTTTTGTATAATTAATCCTGCCTTCTATCCGTGTAGAAGGGTTTGTTCTGATAAATGATGAGCTAAACCTCAAAGCTAGGGTTACAAAGGCATGGTGCATGCCCAAGTCAGTGTTAACTATAGTGCAAAGGGAAAAACTCATAGGATAATGTCTGTGGTCTTAGGAGTCATACTAGTAGAAAGAATGCATACTTTCTTTATATTCAGGATCCAGTTGTCACATTCTTCCATGGCTGTTCTATTTTATACCACCTCCTGTTACATCAGGAAAAAAAATATCAGAATTTTCCAGCCTTTGTCTCAATAACTGAAGAGAGTCTTTGCCTCAGTCCTTCCTTGAGGCATAAAAACAGATAATAGTAATTTTAAAGCTATGCCCCCAAAAAAATGAAGTCCAAGAAAAGTAATTTTAGCAAAATAGAGCCAGTTTTGTGAAAATAATTTTTATTCTATTAATCATATTCTATCTAGTTTTGTTCTTTCTTTTTCCATTAATAGTTAGTATCCAACTAAGAATTACCGACTAGGTAAATATCTGACAAGGAAAGGAATAACCAAGAAATAAAAAGAGGTATTACATAAATGAATTTTAATAACTGGAAAAATCTATTTTTATTGTTTAATAAAGTAAAAAAAAATACCTATAAAGCAACACTAAAATGTCTGCTTATTGATGCCCCTACAAATGACAAAATATTATCTTCATAAAGTTACCCACACATTTTACTTTTAGTTAAAAGAATTCAAAACTATTGTAAAATGTGGTGAGTAAAATTTATATATATTTATGTATATGTGTTGTCTTTTTGTTTTAGACTAGTTTTAATATTTAAAATGTATGAAGCAACTAAAGCATACAGTCAGTTGATATAAAGGTTATATTATGTATGAGAAATTCATAGTTTCTAAATACCATGTATTTACATACGTGTGTGTGTGTGTGTGTGCACATGCACGTGTGTGTGCATGCAGTCACTGCAGTCATGTCCGACTCTTTGCATACCTGTGGACTATAGCCCATCAGGCTCCTCTGTCCATGGGGTTCTCTGGGCAAGAATCCTGGAGTGGGTTCCATATCCTCCTCCAGGGGATCTTCCCAGCCCAGGGATCAAACCCGCGTCTCCTGCAGCTCCTGCAGTAAGGTTGATCCTTACTGCTGAGTCACCAGGGAAGCCTATATGTATGTGTATATATTCATATGTAAAACCATAAAATAAACAATTGTATTTAATATAGTAAGTGTAGTAGAGTTTAGTCTAGTGTGTGTTGTATGTGAATGTGAATGTTAAAGTCTCTCAGTCATGTCTGACTTTTTGGGACCCCATGGACTGTAGCCTGCCAGGCTCCTCTGTCCATGAAATTCTCCAGGCAAGAATACTGGAGTGAGGTTGCCATTTCGTTCTCCAGGGGATCCTCCCATCCCAGGGATCGAACCCAAGTCTCCCTCATTGCAAGCAGATTCTTTACCATTTTAGCTACCAGGGAATGATCTGTTATATGAGTACCTTGAAAAAGATAGTATGCTTTCTAATAAACTTCCTCACAATGGATTTAGTATGTTCACACTTCTAGCCTTGTCTCAACCAATTTATGGATGTATTAACTATAGTAGAAGAAGGAGGAAGAATGGTTAGGAGTATTTTATAAAGATTATATAATTTTTTAGACCTGTATTTAATTAATATATACCTAAAACATTTGTAATCCTAGCAGATTTACAAGTACATTATTCCTAGAGTAACACCATTCTACTCTCTGCTTCTGTTCAACTATTTTAGGTTCTGATTATAATTTTCACATTGTATACATTATATACACATGATTTTATTTGTGAATTCTGTCTCAGTAGAGCTAGAAAAATTAATAAGTATTAATAAAAAAGTTTTAAAATTTTCTGTTAACTCTAAGTCACAACATACTGTTTGCTTCTTTTATATTGTTTTTTTTCCAAGTTTTTTTTTTTTTTTTCCCTTTCATAATTGTTGCTTGGAGCCTTCCCACCTCCAGCCAGATTTCTTGTATACTCCCTTTGTCTTTAATGCTTTGTTTGCTCTGGTCACCACTACTGTCCCTCCCACCCTTCCCTCTCCATACCACCATCAGAACAAAGCATTGCAGGTAAACATACATGGCTTTCCTTTGTCTGTAGAAGATATTTGAAATTTATTAGCCTGATAGGTTGTCTATTACATTTCTATTTAATTTATATGCTTAGTATTTTTTGTAAGCTAGTCAACTGATCAAATTTACAACCCCAACCTTCCAGGTGTACTTCATTGGCCTTCAGAGGTGTCTTGTGCTCTCCCTCCTGTAGGCCTTTGTTAACACTCCTCCTGATGTCTTAAATTCTTCTCTATATCCTTCAAGACCCAACTTGAATCCCTCTTCTGTGCAATAGTTGCTGACTAGTACAGCTCATCATTGCCTTTTCCTGTGCTGGTCTCCTAAAATCCATGTCACCTAAGAGACATAGCATTATATCAAGTCAGCAACAAAGTAAGGTGACATGTTTACTGGAACATGGGAGAATGTTTTCTCCAGAGAATGAAAGACACCTTCATCGGGATAACTGTCTCATTATGAGAATGTGGAAAGATGAAAATGGGAAGCGAATAGGAGATACTGATGCTTTTATGGATACATGCTAAGGCAAACAATAGGAACAATTGCTTGGGACTATTTTTTGTTTCCTTTATGCCATCCAAAGTTCTAATATTCAAAGATGTTCGACTGATTTATTAGAACTCATGGTTATGACCTGTGGTTGTCACTTTTGTTAGACTATAAACTTGGAGGGCAAGAATTTAGCTTTCATATGCTGTCCAGCAAAAGACTTTATGTGTTCAGTTCAGTTCAGTCGCTCAGTCATGTCCAACTCTTTGCGACCCCATGAATCGCAGCACACCAGGCCTCCCTGTCCATCACCAACTCCCAGAGTTCACTCAGACTCACGTCCATTGAGTCAGTGATGCCATCCAGCCATCTCATCCTCTGTTGTCCCCTTCTCCTCCTGCCCCCAATCCCTCCCAGCATCAGAGTCTTTTCCAGTGAGTCAACTCTTCGCATGAGGTGGCCAAAGTACTGGAGTTTCAGCTTTAGCATCATTCCTTCCAAAGAAATCCCAGGGCTGATCTCCTTCAGAATGGACTGCTTAGATCTCCTTGCAGTCCAAGGGACTCTCAAGGGTCTTCTCCAACACCACAGTTCAAAAGCATCAATTCTTCGGCGCTCAGCCTTCTTCACAGTCCAACTCTCACACCCATACATGACCACAGGAAAAACCATAGCCTTGACTAGACGAACCTTTGTTGGCAAAGTAATGTCTCTGCTTTTGAATATGCTATCTAGGTTGGTCATAACTTTCTTTCTAAGGAGTAAGCGTCTTTTAACTTCATGGCTGCAGTCACCATCTGCAGTGATTTTGGAGCCCCAAAAAATAAAGCACATGCTTAACTAATTTCTATTTTAGTGATTTGATTATGAACAACACCATTTATATGGCTGTACGTGATGCACTTGAAAGAAGGTACCTTTTATACTCACTCTGCAATATTTATCAAAAAGGATGGTATTTCTTCCCCAAATTAGAAATCTACTTTTAAATAAATTACTTTCAAGGGTGGATATGAATGATCTTTATTCTGATTATTTTAATTATTAAATTAGTAAACATCCAGAGAAGCTTTGATTCTCCAGACAATTTAGGTCATGACATGTCCCTAACCCCCTTGAAATTAGAAGGATTGTATTTAAATTCATATGCAATACATGGAGAGACATTTCCCTTAGCTCAATAAACCTAATCTGTCTCACTTGCATTTACTTTTACAAGTACCTTCATTCATTTCTTTAATAACAATGTGGAAATATGAGGCAATCTAAAATATCACTTTTTAATATTTATTTGTTTTTTTTTATATTATTTTATCAGCAAACTATTAATCTGTGTCATTTATTACAAATACTGAGAGTGGGGGAAAGCATATTTATCAACCACCAAATAGTCAGAGCCTTGGAGAAATTTTTGTTTGTTAAACAAAGAAGAACTTTTCCACATTTCATGGAGCATAGTATATACAGTAAAGATGTTGACATTTTCATGTTATACCAGAGCAGTTTTCGAAAGATGATCATGCTCTTGAACTTCTGTTGTTTCTTGAAGTCATGAACTCCTTATTACCAAATTCAGTTTTAAATTGAAGAAAGTAGGGAAAACCACTAGACCATTCAGGTATGACCTATTTCAAATCCCTTACTATTATACAGTGGAAGTTACAAATAGATTCAATGGCTTTGATCTGATAGAAAGAGTGCCTGAAAAACTATGGATGGGGGTTCATGACATTGTACAGGAGGCAGTGATCAGGACCCTCCCCAAGAAAAAGAAATGCAAAAAAGCAAAATGGTTGCCTGAGGAGGCCTTACAATTAGCTGTGAAAAGAACAGAAATGAAAGGCAAAGGAGAAAAGAAAAGATATACCCATTTAAATGCAGAGTTCCAAAGAATAACAAGGAGAAATAAGAAAGCCTTCCTCAGTGATCAATGCAAAGAAATAGTGGAAAACAATAGAATGGGAAAGATTAGAGATCTCTTCAAGAACATGGCAGATACCAAGGGAACATGCAAAGATGGGCACACACACACACACACACAAAAAAAAAACAGAAATGGTACGGACCTAAAGAAGCAGAATATATCAAGAAGAGGTGGCAAGAATACACAGAAGGACTATACAAAAAAGATCTTCATGACCCAGATAACCACCCAGAACCAGGCATCCTGGAATGCGATGTCATATGGGCCTTAGGAAGCATCATTACCAACAAAGCTAGTGGAGGTGATGGAATTCAGTTGAGCTAGTTCAAATCCTAAAAGATGATGGTGTGAAAGTGCTTCACTCAATATGCCAGCAAATTTGGAAAACTCATCTGTGGCGACAGGACTGGGAAAAGTCAGTTTTCACTCCAATCCCAAAGAAAGGCAATGCCAAAGAATGCTCAAACTACTGCACAGTTGCACTCATCTCACACACTAGCAAAGTAATGCTCAAAATTCTACAAGCCAGGCTTCAACAGTATGTGAACCATGAAATTCCAGATGTTCAAGCTGGTTTTAGAAAAGGCAGAGGAACCAGAGATCAAATTGCCATCATCCGTTGGATCATGAAAAAAGCAAGAGAGTTCCAGAAAAACTTCTGCTTCACTGACTATGCCAAAGCCTTTGTCTATGTGGATCACCACAAACTGTGGAAAATTCTGAAAGAGATGGGAATACCAGGCCACCTGACCTGCCTCCTGAGAAATCTGTGTGCAGGTCAAGAAACAACAGTTAGAACTGGACACGGAACAACAGACTGGTTCCAAAGAGGGAAAGGAGTACATCAAGGCTGTATATTGTCACCCTGCTTATTTAATTTATATGCAGAGTACATCATGAAAAAGGCTGAGCAGGATGAAGCCCAAGCTGGAATCAAGATTGCTGGGAAAAATATCAATAACTTCAGATATGCAGATGACACCACCCTTATGGCAGAAAGTGAAGAACTAAAGAGCCTCTTGATGAAAGTGAAAGAGGAGAGTAAAAAGTTGGCTTAAAACGCAACATTCAAAAAACAAAGTTCATGGCATCTGGTCCCATCTGTTCATGGCAAATAGATGGGGAAACAGTGGAAACAGTGACAGACTTTATTTGGGGGGCTCCAAAATCAATGTAGATTGTGACTGAAGCCATGAAATTAAAAAACACTTGCTCCTTGGAAGAAAAGTTATGACCAACCTAGAAGGCATATTAAAAAAGCAGAGTCATTACTTTGCCAACAAAGGTCCGTCTAGTCAAAGCTATGGTTTTTCCAGTAGTCGTGTATGGAAGTGAGAGTTGGAATATAAAGAAAGCTGAATGCTGAAGAATTGATGCTTTTGAACTGTGGTGTTAGAGAAGACTCTTGAGAGTCCCTTGGACTGCAAGGAGATCAAAACAGTCCATCTTAAAGGAAATCAGTCCTGAATATTCATTGGAAGGACTGATGCTGAAGCTGAAACTCCAGTACTTTGGCCACCTGATGGGAAGAACTGACTCATTTGAAAAGAGCCTGATGCTGTAAAAGATTGAAGGCAGGAGGAGAAGGGAATGACAGTGGATGAGATGGTTGTGTAGCATCACTGACTCCATGGACATCAGTTTGAGTAAGCTCCAGGAGTTGGTGATGGACAGGGAGGCCTGGCATGCTGCAGTCCATGGGGTCGCAAAGAGTCAGACACAACTGCGCAACTGAACTGAGCTCAACTGAAGCATATTTATTTAATAAGAACAGACTGCCCTGTTCCACAGTTTTCTAAAGCAGTTTAAGTTTACAGTGTTGAAATATGAAATGTGTTATTTAGACCCAAGTCCATTTAGCCATGTTATTCTGGGTCACAGTTTATAAAGCATGATGGTGAAAAAACAGAGGGATAAGCACTTTAGACTATGAAAAAAAGTATTTTTTAAATACCAATGCTAACCAGGCCTTTGAATTTACCTTTTTAAGTTTATTTATTTTGCTTTTTTATTACCTTTAAAATAGTGACAATGTAAGTCAAATTAGAGGATATTGACCTGCTGAATTTCCTTGACTGTTTTCCCTTTTTTTCCCATCATAGGCACTATGCAATCATAGCCAGCACAGGTAGCACATATATTCTGTCCCAGGCCCTGATACATAAGCTCGCTACTAGTATTAACTCTTTCAACACTTACAGAACCCTTTGAGGTACATAGTGCCATAATTCCCATTTTAAAGATAAGGAAACTGATTTAAAGGATTAGCTAACTAGTCCAAGCCACTCAATAGTACTTATCAGAGTCAGAGTTCAAATCCAATCACTCTCCTATACTAATTCAGACAGCAGCTAAATTTCTGCAGTGAGAATGTGAACCTGCAATTGCCTATATTGGTTTTGCATTAGTTGCATCAGCTTGCTGCTGCTGCTGCTGCTGCTAAGTCACTTCAGTTGTGTCTGACTCTGTGTGACCCCATAGACGGCAGCCCACCAGGCTCCCCCGTCCCTGGGATTCTCCAGGCAAGAACACTGGAGTGGGTTGCCATTTCCTTCTCCAATGCATGGAAGTGAAAAGTGAAAGTGAAGTTGCTCAGTCGTGTCCGACTCTTTTTGACCCCATGGACTGCAGCCCACCAGGCTCTTCCATCCATGGGATTTTCCAGGCAAGAGTACTGGAGTGGGGTACCATTGCCTTCTCCATGCATCAGCTTAATCAGCAAAAAAAAAAAGGAGATGTCAATCATACCCAGCAACATTCCAGAGAGATGGTGTAAGGATCGTGTTAATTACTATATAGGAAAGCACTCTAAAACTTGTGTGTCAGTCTTTTCACAAATTAATAATGTGTAAAGTTGGAGAGAATTGAGTTAGAAGTTTAAGATATATTCAATACCATTAATTTTTTTTTTAAACAAATGTATCTGGGAGGGAAGTGATGTAGAGCCCCTGCCATTTAAGGGTGTGTATTGTTGATGGAGAGCAGATTTGTTTGGGGATTTTATAACGAGAATCTGATAAATTCTGTTCAGCAACACCAGAATCTACCTTTTTTTTCAAGTGGTGATAAAACGTATTCTGAAGTATGCCATATCATGAGTCATAAAACAAATGTCAACAAATTCAGGAAAAGTAAATAATATAGAGTATGTTCTTTGACCATGTGAAAGCAAACTAACAATTAGTATCAAAATGATAAAAGAAATATCTCCAAACATTTTGAAATTAAACTATACATATATAAATAATTCATGTGTCAAAGTAGAAGCCTCAGGGAAACTTTGAAAAACACATAGTAATGAATATGAAAATATAGCATATCAGTGTTTATACAACTTTTGTAATACTGAATGCACGCTGCTACTGCTCGGGGAAAAAGTCAGAGTAGATCTCAGATCAGATTAGGTCAATAACCTAAACTTGCACCTCAAGATTCAAGAATAATAGAGCAAAATAAACCCAAAACAAGAAGAAGGGGGGAATAAAAAGGAACAGAAATACATGAGACTGAAAATAGAGAAAATGAAACCAAGACTTGCTACTTTTAAAGTAACTTCGTCAAGATTGACAAACCTTCAGCAAGACTGACAAGAGAGAAGAGACAAATTGCTGATAAAAGTAATGAAGCAAAGGATATCGATACAAATCATGCAGATCTCAAAAAAGACAATAAAGGATTGATACAACTTCACACCTATGGGTTTGATAACACTGACAGAATAGATTAATTCATTGAAAAGTACAACCAACCATAACTCATTCAATATAAAATAGATAATTTGAATAGCTGTTTAACTATTAAGGAAAATGAATTTTGCGATTTTGAAACTTTCAGAAAGGAAATTTCCAAGTCCAGATGCTTTCTCTGAAAACTTGAACAACAATTAACACCAATTCTAAACAGTCTTTTCCGGAAAGTATTACAGAAGGGAGTGCTTGCCAATTCATTTTGTGAAGTTAGTATTCAGTTCAGTTCAGTTCAGTTCAGTCACTCTGTCATGTCTGACTCTTTGCGACCCCATGAATCGCAACACACCAGGCCTCCCTGTCCATCACCAACTCCCGGAGTTCACTCAGACTCACGTCCATCGAGTCAGTGATGCCATTCAGCCATCTCATCCTCTGTCGTCTCCTTCTCCTCCTGCCCCCAGTCCCTCCCAGCATCAGAGTCTTTTCCAATGAGTCAACTCTTCGCATGTGGTGGCCACAGTACTGGAGTTTCAGCTTTAGCATCATTCCTTCCAAAGAAATCCCAGGGCTGATCTCCTTCAGAATGGACTGCTTGGATCTCCTTGCAGTCCAAGGGACTCTCAAGGGTCTTCTCCAACACCACAGTTCAAAAGCATCAATTCTTCGGCGCTCAGCCTTCTTTACAGTCCAACTCTCACATCCATACATGGCCACAGGAAAAACCATAGCCTTGACTAGACGGACCTTTGTTGGCAAAGTAATGTCTCTGCTTTTGAATATGCTATCTAGGTTGGTCATAACTTTTCTTCCAAGGAGTAAGCGTCTTTTAATTTCATGGCTGCAGTCACCATCTGCACTGATTTTGGAGCCCCAAAAAATAAAGTCTGACACTGTTTCCCCATCTATTTCCCATGAAGTGATGGGACCAGATGCTATGATCTTCGTTTTCTGACTGTTGAGCTTTAAGCCAACTTTTTCACTCTGCTCTTTCACCTTCATCAAGAGGCTTTTTAGTTCCTCTTCACTTTCTGTCATAAGGGTGGTGTCATCTGCATATCTGAGGTTATTGATATTTCTCCCGGCAATCTTGATTCCAGCTTGTGCTTCTTCTAGCCCAGCGTTTCTCATGATGTACTCTGCATAGAAGTTAAATAAGCAGGGTGACAATATACAGCCTTGACATACTCCTTTTCCTTTTTGGAACCAGTCTGTTGTTCCATGTCCAGTTCTAATTGTTGCTTCCTGACCTGCATACAAATTTCTCAAGAGGCAGGTCAGGTGGTCTGGTATTCCCATCTCTTTCAGAATTTTCCACAGTTTATTGTGATCCACACAGTCAAAGGCTTTGGCATAGTCAATAAAGCAGAAATAGATGTTTTTCTGGAACTCTTGCTTTTTCCATGATCCAGTGGATGTTGGCAATTTGGTCTCTGGTTCCTCTGCCTTTTCTAAAACCAGCTTGAACATCTGGAAGTTCATGGTTCACATATTGCTGAAGCCTGGCTTGGAGAATTTTGAGCATTACTTTACTAGCGTGTAAGATGAGTGCAATTGTGTGGTAGTTTGAGCATTCTTTGGCATTGCCTTTCTTTGGGATTGAAGTGAAAACTCACCTTTTCCAGTCCTGTGGCCACTGCTGAGTTTTCCAAATTTGCTGGCATATTGCCCTACATCAAAACAAAATACAAGAAAATAAAATGACAGAGCAATATACCTCATCAGTGTTTCCAGTGTAGACACTGAAATCCCTAAAAATATATTAACAAAAATAATTCAGCAGCACATAAATAGGAATTATATCATCTGGAAGAAGTTTGACAGTTTCTTAAAATAAGTAAACATGTAATCACTGTTGAACCCAATAGTTGTACTCTTGAGCCCTTAGTACAGTAAAATGAAAACTTATGGTCATACAATTATCTGTACACAAATATTTATAGTATTTTTTTCATAATAACCCCAAATGGGAAACAACACAGATGTCCTTTAGTGGATAAATAGCTCAACAAACCATGATACATCAACCCATTGAATATTCAGAAAACGTGAACACCAAAATCCGAAAGTTGGTACAAACAGCCTGAATACATCTACAGAGAATTATGCAAAACAACTCAAAACGTTCCATACTATGTGATTACATTCATATAACATTCTTGAAATGCCAGATTATAGAAATGGATAACGGATCCTCTTTTGCTTGGATTTGAATGTCCTGAACATTAGCCTGAGAATGTGCCCTTGGCTCTGTTTGAATGCTGTCAGTAGATTTGGGAATTGAATTTGGAGGCTGACCCCAGGCTAAGTGGTAAAATTGATAAATCCTACGTTTGATGCCACTGCACCTCCCTTTTCCTGAGCTTCTCCTTGTCCTGGTTCCTATTGTCTCTTTTTTCCCCAACCCTGTGAATCTTGGCTCTCAAGTGGTTGCCAACTGAGATAAATGTGAATTAGAGATAATGGCTTATGGTGTTTCATCTTCAAGTGTGTTCAAGTTTAGTTGAGGACTCAAGACTGAAAAGCTTTAGGATTCTAATGGCAGATAATGAAGAGGGTCTTTTGTTCAGGAGGCCTCCATCGTGACTCAAATCATGTTAGAGGTGCAGCTGCCAACTCTGGGGTATCCTAAATTATTCCTGACCTAGTACCTTTCACATGTTGCATCAGAGTTTTCTAAGTTAATTTATTTTAAATGAATGCATTGCTTTATTCCCACATTCAAAGGTAATCTTCAATATCATATTAAATTCAGGTGGGGAGCAAAAAGATTTTTAACAAGCAAATAAGAAAATTGAAAGTGATGACTTAGATATTACTACAATTCAAGTGGTAACTTCAGAGTGATTTATTACAGCATGTAGAAACTTCTGTCAATTTAAGTACATTTTCTGAAGTTGTTTTCTTCATTGAATCAAAAGCATTTGTTTTAATATGGCACATGGTTAAAATCTTCCAGATGTTTTTACAGGACTTGGTAGTACAATTGAATGGCTTTACTTCTTATATTATTGAAACACATTTTTCTTCAAGCTCTGGCCTTGTTTTTTCAAAATGCAAAATCAGTTGAGTATTTGTTACAAGCAAATCCAAGATCTATATTAGTAGCTGAGGAGCAGAAATGGAGAGAAGAAATTTTGTAGCAATTTCTTCCCAAGCAAAACTCACACAAATTGGCAGCTGATTAGAGGTTTTAGGTCTTGCAATCACTTCAGTCCTTACTTGTGAGATTATACCATTCTTATTCCATAATTCTCAAAATCAGAGTTTTATTCCTCCTAAGCCCTCATAATAGTGGCAAAGTACTAGGGGAAAAGTCCATTTTCTTCAATTGGCTGGAGAGAATGATTCTATTTTCAATTGCTATTTTTGTCTTATCATTCTTTTGATACTTTGAAATGAGTGTTGTTTTTCATTCAGATATTCAATTGGCAAGTTATTTTCTAGCTTTCAGACATGAATTGGTATTAAAAAGATGAACTTTTTTTCTTTTTAAAATCTCTTCATTCTTCATTGTTTAGTGGTGAGGACTCCGTGTATATATATATGTATATTTGCACTCTTTTCAGAGTCAAGATTCTATATTAAAAAATATATATATTTTCTGGGGAACTAAAACTGAGTTACTTGAATCAGCCTATTTCATTGTTCATTAAACACCATTTAGGCAAGTGACTTACATTATGTACAGATTGTTTCTCTAATTGGTCACAAAAACATACTGTGTACATAAATTTATTCTTCAGAAACTAAAATCTAGCTGTCTGTGACTCCATTCCTGTGAAAGACAGGAGACAATGATAGGAGGGTAAAATATTTTGCATGTAGTATAGGGTTAATACAACTATTATTTATTTACTTGGATAAAAAAGCTATTTTCCTGAAAGCCTAACTAAATGCTCCAGTTCCAAGTTTATCAGAAAATACGGAAGTTTTTAAAATAGTTTTCAAGATATTTTAGTCTGAAAATAATTGTCTGTTTGTAGGCTGTCTTGGTTCCTCCGGAAATACATGTCTTTCCTTTGTACCCATCACAGGGCTCTGTGTGTTATTAAATTATGAGATTTTAGATCTGGGAAAGAACCTTAATGAAAAGCAAGTTCCTTTAATACTGAGGAAGCCAAGACTCACAGAGTTTAAATAGCATGCCTGGTTCGCACAGATTATTCAGAACTCCTGATTTGAGGCTGATGATATTTTATGTGAATGCAGAATGTTTATTGTTGGTGGAAGACTTTTTGGAATGTAGTCATGCTAGTGGCTTCCTAATTGATGAACTGTTTGAGGGGAATTAAATTTATATTGTTTGGGGAGGTGACAGATCAGTTCAGTTTAGTTCAGTTGCTCAGTCGTGTCCAACTCTTTGCAGCCCCATGGACTACTGCATGTTAGGCTTCCCTGTCCATCACCAGCTCCTGGAGCTTACTCAAACTCATGTCCATGGAGTCAGTGATGCCATCCAACCATCTCATCCTCTGTCATCCCCTTCTCCTCCCACCTTCAGTCTTTCCCAGCATCAGGGTCTTTTCCAATGAGTCAGTTCTTTGCATCAGTTATTGGAGTTTCAGCTTCAGCATCAGTCCTTCCAATGAATATTCAGGACTGATTTCCTTTAGGATGAACTGGTTGGATCTCCTTTGGAGTCCAAGGGATTCTCAAGAGTCTTCTCCAACACCGCAGTTCAAAAGCATCAAATAAATGACACCTTTTAACTTTTTCTGCTTCCTAGATTTTCTAACTATATGGATTTAAAAATCTTTGTCTTCAGCACATACCAACCAATAAATCTACATCGGTTTGCATAGCTAGTGTCGATGGTTTTACTTTTTCTGTTAATTTGGGTAAGTTAGTTGCATGGTTTACATGAACACAAAGTACTGAATATTCATGAGCTGAAAGAACTACTGAATTCAGAGTAAAGTCCCTATACTCTGATCCTAACAAAGTGAGGGTAGGTGATATAGATGGCTAGGGGACATTGAGGCAAGTCAGGGTAAATGACTGATGTGCTGTGGGACGCCGGCACACCAGGTTCAGCCTCAGTGACCTCCGGAGAGTACTCTTGTAAGGAGGGTCATGTAGCAGATTGGTTCGTGTAAATTGTTGAACTGGGGCATGCATGAACTGTACATCATTGTTAGTGTATAGTTTTAGGATCTTTAAGCCAACTGTGGTAAGCATGCAAGGGAGACAAATGAGTTTTCTTTCCTCTTCTTGGGCCAAGTTATTCTAGACGATTTCCCCAGTATGTTATAAAAAAGTTATAATGAATCAATTTCAAGGCAGAATGTCTGCTTTGGTCTCTCAAATCCCATTTTAGTGTGCTTTGTTGCTGTAGTTTTGATAGGTAAATAGGTATATCTCCATGGGTTGTCAACCCAAGTGAAATTACACTCATAGGTTAAAGCCAGCCCAAACTTATTCCTGGTGTTAATTGGAGATGTGCCAGTATGTGCAAAATTGGTTAAGAGGAACACGTGAGTAAATACTTTAAAATCTCCTTAGTTATCTTTAAAGTGTATGTGTGTGAGAGAGATAATATTCTGGAAAACAAGAATAAACACAAATGTAACTATAACTCAGGGGTTACGTTGAAATTGACAGTATTTTCTTGTCATAGTTAACAACATAACAGCACTTATGGGGCTTCTGGTCTTTGAAAAAATATGGTTTAATTCTGGAATGCTATAGAATGTAGACTTTAATTATTATTTAATATTAATTTGGTACCAGCATCCCTTAACCATAAAATATGCAGAATGAGACATGGTACTTTTAAGTTGGGATGCCAATTAAAAGTAATATAATGTAAAGCAGTTGTAAGTTTTAATGAATTATTTCATTAGTATGTATTTGGAAAGATTCTCCCATTCTTCTGCCACAGGGCCTCAAAGACTGTCTGAACCATGGAGTTTTAAAACAGATATTTCATAATATTAATTATATATTATTATATATTTATATATATATATTTTTTTTTTTTTTTTTTTTTTTTTTACCAGCTGAGCATTGTAGCTCAGCTGGTAAAGAATCTGCCTGCAATGTGGGACACCTGGGTTTGATCCCTGGGTTGGGAAGATCCCATGGAGAAGGGAAAGGCTACCCACTCCAGTATTCTGGCCTGGAGAATTCCATGGACTGTATAGTCCATGGGGTCGCAAAGAGTCAGACACGACTGAGCAACTTTCATCATCATCAGTATATATAATGTACATAATATAATATTATAGCTATTCTTCTGGTCTTCTTCTAGGGTACTTTCACACTACCTCCAATTCAGGCTCCCAAATTCATAAGCATGCTGGTGCTGCTGCTAAGTCGCTTCAGTTGTGTCCAACTCTGTGCGATCCCAGATGGCAGCCCACCACACTCCCCCGTCCCTGGGATTCTCCAGGCAAGAACACTGGAGTGGGTTGCCATTTCCTTCTCTAATGCATGAAAGTGAAAAGTGAAAGTGAAGTCGCTCAGTGGTGCCCGACTCTTAGCGACCCCATGGACTGCAACCTACCAGGCTCCTCCATCCATGGGGTTTTCCAGGCAAGTGTACTGGAGTGGGGTGCCATTGCCTTCTCCGATTCATAAGCATATTTGATACCAAACTTATAAAATTCACATATTTGATACCAAACTTATAAAATTCACATTGTGCTATGCTTAGTTGTGTCCAACTCTTTGTGACCCCATGAACTGTAGCCTGCCAGGCTCCTCTGTCCATGGGGATTCTCCAGGCAAAAATATTGGAGTGGGTTCCTCCTCTAGGGGATCTTCCCACCCCAGGGTTTGAACCCAGGTCTCCTGCATTGCAGGTGGGTTCTTTACTGTCTGAGCTACCAGGGAAGCCCATAAATACTGGAGTAGGTAGCCTATCTCTTCTCCACTCCAGGAGAGTGCCCTAACCCAGGAATTGAACTGGGGTCTCCTGCATTACAGGTGGATTATCTACCAGCTGAGCTACCACAGAAGCCCCAAATTCACCCTAGTAACAAGAATATCATTATACATGGATTCCTGTTATTGAAAGTTTGGTCCCATGCCTTTTCAGGATCTGTAATTCACAAAGTTGAATATTTGGAAAAGAGTGTCTTAATTTTTCTAATCTCTTCCTCCAGCCTTCATCCTTCCTCTTAACCAGGCTGCTCTGACTTCTGTTCCTCCCATAGAGGAGGTTCTCATGTTAACCCTGCCCTACTCCTCTTTACAACTTGTTCTCAGGAAGAATTTGAAAATTATATTCACCAGGACGGAGGAGCCTGGTGGGCTGCTGTCTGTGGGGTCGCACAGAGTCGGACACGACTGAAGTGACTTAGCAGCAGCAGCAGCATTCACGTTCTTACAAGTGACTGATGAAAGTTAAATGTGCTCCTTACTTCTAAAGATCTTTTCTTTTTTAAAGAGGAGTGATTTGAAATCAAAGAAACACATCTCTATTGGTGGAATTTAAAGAATCTGTTCCAGTTGCTGGAAATACTTTTGAGGAGGTAGGATCATCACTAGCACTGTGTGAAATCGTGACATAGAACTGAATTTCTGCCTTCTCTACATGTAGACTTGGAGCACATACCTTTTCTTTTTATCATTTACTTTAACCTATTCACAAGAAACAGATGGAGTGATTTTCCATCTACTTAAAATGGTGGGATCCAGCTGTCACAAAGGTGATTATAATTTATCCATGCAAATTTCTCTGTCACCCTGGGAATAATCAGAAAACATACAGAAGTACAGGTTAACAAAGAGTTAGGGAAAACAGATTGTCCAGATTAATTTTGAATATGCTCTGTGGTATAGGAGACCTCATAATATTTAATTCTTTTTGCTCGATGTAAAAAGAAATGCTCAAAACACAAAAAGGCTAACATTTCATATCCATAGATAATTAACATTTTTGTTGAACTTTGCTCACTTTCTATACATATTGTTTAGTGAAACTGAGATGATATTTTGTGTGTTGCTTTTAAAACATTCAGGTATTTCAATGTTAATAAAGTTTTTAAGCATGATAGTTATTTATCATATTATCTAGTTATACTTTACATTATAATAAATATACGATTGTTATTTATTTAAACTGCTTCTAATATAAGATAAACATATTTCTCATTAAAAAATTGTTGTTTCTAAGATTTTTAACATTGACCACATTAATTATCTGATTTATTTGTGTATAGAATATAAAATGAAATTATAGTGACTTTTTCAAATAGTTGATTGCATCTGTATTAATTTTAAAATAGCATTTTTTTACCCAAATGATTTATGAAAATCCTTTATCATACATGAACATACATCAGACTTTTTGATTTTTTTCTCAATATTCTATTTTGTTCTTTTTGATACATTTGACTCTGTTATTCATGTTTAGTATAGGTTTTAGGAAACAGTAAATTAAATTAAAAATTAATATATTAACTAAACTATGGCTAGTTCAAATATCTAGATACTCACAAAGATCCATCTTGTCAAAGCTATGGTTTTTCCAGTAGTCATGTATGGATGTCAGAGTTGGACTATAAAGAAAGCTGAATGCCAAAGAATTGAACTGTGGTGTTGGAGAAGACTCTTGAGAGTCCCTTGGACAGCAAGGAGATCAAACTGGTCCATCCTAAAGGAAATCAGTCCTGAATATTAATTGGAAGGACTGATGCTGAAGCTGAAAACTCCAATACTTTGGCCACTTGATGTGAAGAACTGACTCATGGAAAAGACCCTCATGCTGGGAAAGATTGAAGGTGGGAGAAGGGGACGACAGAGGATGAGATGGTTGGATGGCATCACCGACTCTATGGACATAAGTTTGAGCAAGCTCCAGTAGTTGGTGGTGGACAGGGAATCCTGGCATGCTGTAGTCTATGGGGTCACAAAAACTCGGGCATGACTGAGTGACTGAACTGAATTGAACCCTTTAGTAGCTCTAAATGATCTGTAATTGTAAGCCCATCACAATTTCACAGGAAAAATTGTAAATCTAAGTTAATGTATTTTCCCTGTCACTTCACAGCAGTAGATAGTAAAAAGTGGAAGCAGTGACAGATTTTATTTTCTTGGGCTCCAAAATCACTGTGGACGGTGTCTGAAGCCATGAAATTAAAAGGCGCTTGCTCCTTGGAAGGAAAGCTGCGACAAAGCTAAACATCATATTAAAAAGCAGGACATCATTTTGCTGACAAAGGTCCATATAATCAAAGCTATTGTTTTTCCAATAGTCATGTACGGATGTGAGAGTTGGACCATGAAGAAGGCTGAGTGCTGAAGATTTGATGCTGTTGAACTGTGGTATTGGAGAAGACTCCTGAGAGTCCCTTGGACTGTAAGGAGATACAACCTGTCAATCCTGAATGAAATCAGTCCTGAATATTCATTGGAAGGACTGATACTGAAGCTGAAACTCAAATACTTTGGCTACCTGATGTGAAGAGCCAACTCATCGGATAAGACCTTGATGCTGGGAAAGATTGAGGCAAAACAAGTGCGCGGCAAAGAATGAGATGGTTAGATAGCATCACCAAGTTAATGGACATGAAATCTAAGCAAACTCCAGGAGATAGTGAGATAGTGAAGGATAGGGAAGCCTGGCATGCTACAGTCCATGGAGTTACAAAGTGTCGGAGATGACTTAACGACTGAACAAGAACATAGTATATAAAGTATAGAACATATATACTGTGTATAGAAGAATATGGTTGGATTTATTTAACAAAATTTTGCATAGTATGTGAGTATAAAGGCATCAGTTTGAATTTTTTCATATTTTTATATTACTCATTTTTAAATAGTTGAATATAGGTCTTGCTATTTTCCATTTTCACTCAAATGATCTGACACCATGGTGATATGATTCTCAGGCTTTTTAGGATCTACTGTATAGATTGTCTAAGCTCACTCAGTCATTGAATTCATCTTTACATTGCCAAATACATTGTTAAATTCCTGTATGAAATACATATACAAAATAATTTACCTCTCACTAATTATAAAATCCATATTTGTTCATCAAAGTAGTTTGAAAACATTGATTTATTATGGGTCCTGGGTTTGTAGTCCAAAGCTTATTTGTGTGTGTATGTATGGTTTTCGTTGAAAGAAAAGAATACAACATTGCAAAATGTGGAAATTTATCAGTTTTATCTTTTGTCAAATTTGCCCTTTAAATCCTCAAAGTAAAAATCAATATAATGCAGTTTTAAGCCTGAATATATTTCTAAGGATATCCAGAAAAGCATTTAAAAATATGTTAACTAATACTTAATGTTATCCTTATTAAAAATATAACTGGTACAGAGGTAAGAATGAATATATAAGATAGAAGGATGAATTAAGAAGCTAGGACTCATGATATTAGGGAGATCATTCAAATTACTTAGCAAAGTAGATTTTTAAATTAGCTTTTATGATGAACAGTTTTGAATTCATCTGTAGGTATATTACTATATTTTGAAGACAAATTAAGCACTGCATTAGTCATTACATGTAAAAAACGTTGTTAAACCCTCTCTGTCATATAGTTTTATTTAGCCTGAGTATGTACTAAAGAGGATATTATATCCAGTGAGAAAACAGCTGCAGCCACTAACAAAAAAATGTGTATAAGCATGTGTAAGACCTCCAGAGACCAGCTAGTTATTTTACCTTCAAACTCAACCATGTTTAGAAAAACTTGAAAACTGGGGAGAAGTGCTGAAAGAGAAGTTTGTTTTTGTTCTTCTTCATCTTCATCAATGGTTCTATCAGAGTTATTTCTGCCTTCTGAATGGCAGCATGGTAAGATGGGAGCTGATTATTCATCACCAGTCCTATTTTTATTTCAGTTGACCTGGTTTAGAGATAAGAATAAAAATAATTTCTGGCTTATTTTTATGAGCCATTCTGCAGTTTTCATGTTAGATTTAAGTTAGCACTGGTTAACAATTTTGATGAATATATTGCTGTAGCTTTTGTCAATATTATGATGTTGCTTCATTGAAATTCAGAAATACATTTTTATTGTTTCCCTAATTATTATGCTATTTTCCTGTATATAGGGCTATATTAGCAGCAGTATATCAAGTGGCAATGCAAAATAATAATATTTGGCATTTAATTTGGTTTATATCTGTGTATTAACTTTGCCTCTGCTATTTGGCTTGAATTTAGAGAATTCTAATGAAAATCTTTCAAAAATTTGCTTTTTCTGATCATCTTCTATGTATTGTTTAACAGCAGTCATGGTTTTAAGTCAGCCTTATTAGTAAGATTTTATCTTTTACTTTGCTGGTACTAATTTATAAATACCAACTTCTATTAAACAGGTTTGCATTAACAATTAACGCTAACAACATATGGAGTATTGTTTGACCATTATTTGGACAGACAGGATGGTTTTACACAAACTGCAAAATAAAGTCTACTTTCCTGTGTCATTGAATGAAGTTCTCTTTTGGGGTGTGCATCTTCAAAATTCTTATTTTTAAAAAAATAGGGCAGTAAAGGTTAACTTAGGCTATTTTGGGAATAAATAAGAGTTGGCTCAGAGGTACCAACTTAAAATTCTGTTTGAAGATAACTCCTTTAAAGTAAAGGCTTGAGTGCTTTTTGTATCTTGCAAATCTCTTAGCTAAATGTCATCATTTTGATGTTTTAATAATGTATGTTTGCTGATTATAGGATAACAATGATAGGTTCAGTGTCCACTTATCTGATTATATTTGAGAAATTAAAGATTTATTTCTCTTTGTAGCCATTATTAGGAGGCATGTGAGATTCGAGAGCTCAGAGGGCAGAACAGAGCTTTTCCTGTGCCTGAGTGCTCAGAATGGCTGGGCACGGACTCCTGTAAAATCCATTACCCATCTTGACCTCTGACTGCCCAGTCTTCCTTTTCTGTCAACTGCTGAGGTAATTTGGATCTCTCCCACTAAGTTTTGAAAGCTATTGTGCTTTTTGGTTTACCAGCTCTGCCTCAAACATTTCCACCTGATGGATCTCATGAGCTGTGCTATTATCTCCTTCAGATAAATCTTTTTATCAGATGTTGGCTTCATATGAAAAATAGTAATCCATTTGGGAGACAGATTGATCAAGGTGCAGTTTAATTCTTTGTGAACTGGAATCTACTATAATCAGAACAAAAATGAAAAATTTCTCCTGGTGCTAACAAATAAGTGTTTTTACCTGGTTGAAACTTTGTCTAGGCTTGGTTGTCTTTTTTTGATAAAAATGCATCTATTCCTTATGCATTTTTTCATGGGCAGTGCTAATGAGTATTTGTTTCTTTTTTTTTAAATTTATTTTAATTGGAGGCTAATTACTTAATATTGTAGTGGTTTTTGCCATAATTAGCATGAATCAGCCATGGGTGTACATGTGTTCCCCATCCTCTTTTTTAAATTTTATTGAAATATAATTGATTTATAGTGTTTGTTGATTTTTCTGCTGTATAATTAAGTGATTCTGTTTCTGCTATATAACGAAGTGATTCTTCTTCATATTCTTTTTCATTGTGGTTTATCACAGCATGTTGAATAGAGTTCCTTGTGCAATACAGTAGGATCTTATTGTTTATCCATTCTCTATATAATAGTTTTCATCTGCTAATCCCAAACTCCCAGTACTCTCCCCCAACCCTCATCCTTATGCATTTTTATCTGTAAATAGAGTTATCAGTTGTTTTGTGTTTTATAACTTGGCATGGAATCTGATAGGACCTGGTTCCAGCATCCACATTTCTATTTTTTTTTGATGGTGCAGACACTCAAAAAGCCCAACAATAACAGCTAGGAGTCAAAAATAAGATCCCCTTTGAAACTGAATGCTGTTGTAAATGACTAAAGGGTAGCCTTTTCCTATTCTGTCACTGATCCTTTGCAGTCACACAAGCTGGACAAGAGAAATTATAACAACAGAGTAGCAGAATTGGGGAGAGGTTGCATCTTTTATTAAAAGGTAGCAGAACTCTATAATGTAAAAATAAATGATACTTCCTTGTTATATTCTATATATAAGATTCTGTAAAGTAGTCTCCTGTGTGAAGAATATAATCATATTTTAGTCCAAAGGAAGGAATATTAGATATCTTAAACTGTTAGTCATATGATACACACATACATGTATGCTCACCAATTGGTGTATTTAATTTTAAAATTATTATACTTTTAAGTTGTTTTAAGTATGTATCATGTTCTAGATATAGAAACAGTACATAAAAATACCTTGAGAGTAACTGCTCTTTACTATATTTTATCTAGACTAGACACAGATTCAAGAGCTGATTATTAAATAGCTCATTAGCAATAAGAAATTGACACGTTGTCCAGTTTTTATTCATTGATGAACAGAGGAGTAGAAATATTAGAGATTTTTTGTTTGTTTGTTGTGTTTTTACTTTTTTTGTGTATTTGGCTTTGTTTTATTCTTTGGCCAGAGGAAAATAACATTGAAGAGGACACAAATATTTTACATGAAAGTTCTATAAAATTAATTTCTCAACCATTTACTTTTGAAGGATTATTCCTTGGATAAACCAATTGCATGGCAGGGGTAAATTGGAAGGGTATAAGGATCTGTAGATATTTCAGTATGAGCTTGTATAAGAGACTCATGAAAATTATGAGTTTTATAAAAGTCTGAGAAAATCTAGTTTAGACGTGTTTGCAGAGTCCCACTGAAGTAATGAAATCTTAGTGATATCTTATTCTAGATATTCGGAGAAGGCAATGGCACCCCACTCCAGTACTCTTGCCTGGAAAATCCCATGGACAGAGGAGCCTGGAAGGCTGCAGTCCATGGGGTCGCTAAGAGTCTGACACGACTGAGCGACTTCACTTTCACTTTTCACTTTCATGCATTGGAGCAGGAAATGCCAACCCACTCCAGTGTTCTTGCCTGGAGAATCCCAGGGACAGGGGAGCCTCGTGGGCTGCCCTCTATGGGGTCGCACAGAGTTGGACACGACTGAAGCAACTTAGCAGCAGCAGCATGCTAGATACTAATTTTTAAAATTCAGGTTCTATAAATATTTTAATGTTTATTGCAAAAGTATGGTTATGATGCATTCAAAATTATATCTGAGATTTAAAAATAGTTTTCTATTCAAAATATTTCAACCAACTTTTCCTATCTGTTTTTCACTTTTAACTCTTATCTCCCTGTGAACTATAAAAGATACGTCAAAAAAACAATCTCTTGGATATATCATATGTGTTTATTTACAAGGCATAAATTAGGCTTTTGTGTTAACATTTATAATCATTACTGTTTTCTAATTTAATAGAAGTTTATATATTCATATATACATATGCATTAGAATGATTTCCCAATACTGTCTTGATACACCAGATTTTAACTTACAGAGAGAAAATCATGGTGACTTACTATTTTGACATGCAGGGTTTAAAAATGTGTTAAAATCTAATGATTATTTTAAAGTAATATACCACTTGAATTCTATCAATTAATATCATTTAATTTACTCTTGATGGAAACAGCATTTGTTATGTTTTAGAATCTTGTTTTTTATTTTGCTGTTTATTATATTTTCTGCAGCCATTTTATATTAAAAATGTATGGAATGTACTTTAGAGCTGAAGCTTCTTTGGTGGAACAAAAGGTTAGGTCAACTAGGTTGGATCTGTTATAATTGAAGGGAGAACTGGTATCAAGGCTTACAAATGGACAAACAGCCTAGGAAGCTGACTGACTTCTCTTCCAAATCAATCAAGTGAATAACTGCCAGAGAGCAAGAAGTGTAGCCATTAGAAGTCCGGCTCTTAGTCCAGAAAAGCCCTTGATACTATTTCACACTCACTCTTGGGGATATCTTTCAATTTTCACTTGTCTTTTTGAAGTATTTTTTAGTTTTAATGGAAAAATGAATGGTATATTGATTTTTAATAATCTCTTTTCTAAGTATGTATGTTCTGTTAAATACCTGTAATTTTGGTAAGGATCTCTGATGGGTTCAAAATACCAACTTGGTGACATGATCAGTGAGCCGTTTCAGATGCAGCCTGTTCAGCTGTTTATTGGATTGATTCTATCTTTCTACTTGGGCGCACTTAGATTTTTGTCTTTCATTTCTTTAGGGAATATTCTGTGATCACCACCTTCTTAAAGTAGCTCACGATATCTGGTTATATATAAGGCTGCAAGATATGAAAGTATTATTCTTTCATTACATGTGCTTGTTCCTTGTCTTTTTCCTGTGAATACACAAGTAGCAGATGTCAAAATGAGAGGAAGTGTGTGTTTCAGGCAGTAGATTAATTGTTTTTTTTTTCCCCCTTCGGTGGTGCTTCTTCTTTCAGAAGCATCATCTTTTGTTAGTTCTATGATTTTCAGATACCTAGTGACAGTTCATCTAATTTTCCCACATTGGCCTATGCCATTAAGCACTTAAACAATAAGAAATTGGTAAATTATTTGTCCATCAAATTTCCCCATGGTCAAGGCTCTTATAGAATTTTTAAATTGCTATGTGACTCAGATCGGTGGTCACTGTGTTGTGTTCTTTGACCATCATTCTAGGTCTTGGAGGTGTTCACACAGCTTATCCCAGCATCTTTTATGGGCCTATTTGCATGTAATTCATCCCTATTCTTACAAGATTTCTATCAGAGGTAATTTCATCTCATTAAAGTTAGTTCAGTAATAATGCATCCGATGGTTGTCTATCTGATCGCTTCTTGGTTCACAAAACTCCTTTCCACATATGATTCTAGGATGTAGTAAATTTTGTGTGTACAGAAGGTTAGTTTTACTTGTGAAATTCTCTAGGAATGTTGACAATTCTAGGTGTTAAAATACCTACTAGAGATATCTTTCACTTTCTCTCCCTCCCTTCCTCTCCCCTCCTCTGAATTCTAAAATAAAAGTAATGAATGTGTTGGATGTATTCATAGAAATGTTATGAGGATATAATAGGAACATTATAAAACTAATGGATTATCTTGAAATTCCATCTAGTTTTCTTGCAATTTTAAAGAGCTAACCTAGGCATTTATCTGTTTATAATTGCAAGAAAACTAGACATATTGAGGAAACATAGGTCATTTATCCAGAATTATGTGTTTCATTTGTATTTAATAATATTCTAGATTTAATTCTCTATATCTAGTGCTTCCAGGATTGTATTGAGATTTAATAGTAGAAAGTTTAGAAACAAATATCTAAATGGGGTTTGTTTTAATTACTAAGTTTTTTTAATCTGTCATCTCCACATATAGTTTTATTTCATGATCATAATTTCAATAAATATTTTTTATTATTGAATTATTTTTAAAGACTATAATTTATTTAAAAATAAAACTCCATTTCAGCTTTCAAAGTTATAATATCATAGTATCCGTAGTTGCATTCCAGTGTTACTGTGTGCTTCTTGAGTATTTTAGAATTAATATGTTTCATTAAATTCTTGTAGCAAAGTAACAGGATAAATACAGGGTAGCTACTTTGTTTGCATTAAAAATGTTCTTCCTTGGTAGTTGAATGGGGGAAAAGCTAAATGCAAGGCATAAAGTGTTTTTCTTCTCCAATATGGGCTTTTGTTCTCTTTATATTGTGATTTATTTTTGTTTACAGTTCTGTCTGCTCTGTACCAAGTAGTGAATTCTCCAATGTAGAAAGTAGTAATCTCTATGTACTTAATATCTAGCATAATGTCTGCTACATGAAATATGCTCAACAAGTTCTTATTGGAGTGAGCCATGATTCAGGGCTGAGAAAATATTTGCTTTGTGTCATTTTGTGATGACTTTTAATTCATTCTGTGATACTTTTAATATAAATATAATTTAAATCAGTTTGTGAGATGCTCAAAAGTTTGGGCTAATTGATACCATCTTTAATTCTAAAATATTGCCCCATATACCATGGGGCTCAGAAATTAGACTGACAGTATCCCTGCTTCCCAGTGATATTTAGTCTGTCATTGGGTGGTGGGGACTCTGTAGGCAGCGAAATTAAGTTGAAACCTTACTAGTTGTCTAGGTGAGTAGCAATAAAAATCAGAAATAGTGTGATGCAAATGGAAAGATACTAGACTGAAAAGAGATAGAGATGAAAATCTCAAGTGAATTTTGCAACGCATTTAATGTTGAAGAAGAAGGGAAGGTTAAGACAAGAATTATGGATTTCCAAGTCTGGGTAGTGGAAATATTGGCATCCTTACCAGGGGAATCAAGGAATGGCTATGTAGGCAGACATTTCTCATTAGTTTAAGGGAATTTGAATTTGAAGAAACAGCAAGTGGAAAAATGTACAGAACGGGAGAAATACCAGAAAATTTGCAACTAAGGAGATGTGGCAAGATTTGGATATCAGATTTGACAGTTATAAAATGTTGTAGCTGAACAAGAACTGGAACAAAGCTTAATTTGGTAGCTGAAGAAAATGAATCTAAGGAGAATGAAGTAATATGGCCAAGGTCCCAGAGATACTGTCAAAGTGAAGACTGTAATCCTCATCTCTTTTCTCAATACATTTTCCCCCTTTCTTACCTGCAAATTGAAAATATGTGTAGGAACTAAAACCACATTTTTGGTGAGAAGTACAATGAAAAGAGAGTCCAGAAGGCTATTTTAGATGTGAAAAAGAGAAAAGGGACTACTAGAAATTTGGAATGATATTGTTTTAAAAATTAGGAAAGAAGGGGACTTTATCCTAACTTACTAGACTCTGGCAATTTTATGAAATCAACTTTCAAGTATTCAAGCTTAGACTGTGAAATATGTGTTCTTCATAAAGTGTTGAAGTGCTTTACATAATTGAAATTCTCTAATGGATTTGAATTTTCTCATACGTTTCTCATAATAAGCCATTTTGATGAAAACCATAACAAAAAAAACACAACATAACCTTTATAATGGACTTACATGAATCTAGAGAGCCATGATAAATTACTTATTGTTTTCTTTTTGAGAAAGATTGTCCTAAACTTGCATATTAAGCTATTATTTTAATTCACAAAAATTGACAAAATTAAAGAATTTAAAATATTTTTTTAAAAGAATCACAAATGGATAATTCTCCATGTAAAAAATGTACAATATTTAAAAGCTTTCCTCTTATGTTCCAGTAGGTCTTAGCAACCAATTGCAGGATTGTATTCTAAATGCAGGTATATGCAATATTGTGAATATTCTTTTAAAGTGTTTCCTTTACTCATTCCTTTTCCAGTAACAAAGCAAACAACTGTTAATAGCCTTCATGTATTTCTTTGGAAATTAAAGTGGACAAAATATATATAGCTGTAACTTTTGTTCTTTCTTACCCGTGGGAAGCAATAGATTCCTGATATGTTAATTAGTGATGTCTCTTGATTGTTTTTCAATTAAGAAACTTTTTGTCCCATATAACCCTCCAAAGAGAGAGAGAGTGGGGGGAATGAGAGAAGGAAAGAGTAATTGCTTGAGATTAAAATAATTATTTCAGTCTGGGAAATGTGCCATTTGTTTTATTACTGGAAGAGTGATCAACTTAGAAACAGTTGCCAAATCTTCCTTTCCTGAAGTTGATATATGGTTTCAGGTGCAAGAAATACTTCTTTTTTATTTTTTTTTAATATAAATTTATTTAATTGGACACTAATTACTTTACAATGTTGTATTGGTTTTGCCATACGTCGACATGAATTCGCCACTGGTGTACAGGTGTTCCCCATCCTGAACACCCCTCCCACCTCCCTCCCCATACCATCCCTCTGGGTCATCCCAGTGCACCAGCCCCGAGCATCATGTATCATGCATCGAACCTGGACTGGCGATTCGTTTCACATATGATATTCTTTTTTAAACGTTCAAAAAATCTCTAGATTTAACTAGAGAAATGGAAAGAAAATAATACCAAGCACAAAAAGATGTAACTATTGTCACATTTTAGAAATATTTTAAAGTGATTTAAGAAGTTTTATGTAAAATCCAGTTAAAATACAGATATTACCAATAGTGATACTTGCCTTTGTACAGTTGAATAATCCAAGAGATGGGTAGGAGGATGACAAACATTATTAGAGTTTAATAGGAAGGTGGGGTTGAGTAATTCATGAGTAAGGATCCAGGAAGCTATGCTCCATGATGAAATGGCTGAGTCGAACACAACTCCTGAATACCTATTTTCTGGTCTGATTCTATCATCATTTCCTTGAATCAGTTTCTTTCATTATTTAAGATGTATATTGTCTATTTCTCCATAATAACTTTTAAATTTACATCTTAGAACAAGTGTATATTCACATAATTGCTGAGAGTCAAGAATATAGGAATGAGGTGGTTCTTGCTCAAGACCTCTAATGAGGTGCTTTCAAGCTATTGACCAGGGCTTGAAGTTCCAGGCTCACTTATGTTACTACCAGCAGGAGACTTTAGTTCCTTACTCTGTGGGATCCTCCCTGGGGCTTCTCCCAATATGGCTTTCCCTAAAAAGAGGGATCAAAGAGAGAGCAGCAGAAAGAAAACCCGAGATGGAAGCCATACTGTTTTCATGATCTAATCTTAGAAGTGACTTCCCTTTACTCCTGCTATATACTGTTTTTAGAAGTGAATCACTAAATGCAGCCTACACTCAAGGGGATGGAAATTAAGCTTCACCTCTTGGGTCATCAACAAATCAGTAGACAGACTTTAAAACCACCACAGCACTTGAGAATGTACTTCTCCCTTCCCTCTTCTTTAGGTATCTTTTTCCTTCACTGGTTGTTTCTTATCTTCTGTCTGTATGTGTATGCATGTTTGTGCGTATTAAAATCTTTACACTACTAAGTGTAAAGTAACTAAGGATATAAGTAATGGTGACACTGATGATGGTGACCATGAATATTTATATATTCATTAAAAGCTTTCTGTCATAGTCACTGAACTAGGCACTTAAGAACGAAGCATTTTCTTAATTGCCCAACAATCCTATAAAATAGATATTAGTACTCTTATTTTAGATAAACTAAAGTCCAGAAGTTAAGTGACTTGTTTTAAGTTGAATAAATTGTAAGTGGCAGTTTTAGAATCCAAACTCATTCTATGTGATAAAATATATGTGTATATAGGTAAATATCGGAGAAGGCAATGGCACCCCACTCCAGTACTCTTGCCTGGAAAATCCCATAGACGGAGGAGCCTGGTGGGCTGCAGTCCATGGGGTCACTGAGAGTCGTACACGACTGAGCGACTTCACTTTCACTTTTCACTTTCGTGCATTGGAGAAGGAAATGGCAACCCACTCCAGTGTTCCTGCCTGGAGAATCCCAGGGACGGGGGAGCCTGGTGGGCTGCCGTCTATGGGGTCACACAGAGTCGGACACGACTGAAGTGACTTAGCATAGCATAGCATAGGTAAATATACATATTTTACAGAGTTAATACTGATTTTACAAAGTTAATACTGATTTTAAACTTGTGATTCTTAAGTAATACAATTTCATTTTAAAAAAGCTGATTTTCTTCACTTACCCTTTAACTGTGAGCAAACTGTAGGCTCTCTTTAGTATCTTTCCTTTCTTGTTAACTTGTTATCTATAGCTCTTGGATGTCAGGCCATTTTCTTCGTCTCAAAGGGCCTAGTTTTAGGAAGAAATTCTTACTTGGTTGAATGTGGATAGTATCTGGAAAATTAGCTGAATTTTAGTTTTAACTGAAAAAAAATCTGCAGTCATATATTATCTAACACTGCTGCAAGGAGAATTCATAGTAGCTTTTATATAAATCTCTCTTTAAAGTATTATCTTACTATATTACTTGTTAAACTTAGCAAAAGTAAACAAAAATTAATTTCATTAAAAAATAGAGGGGAAATGCTCCTTAGTTTCAGATATACACACAGAGTCTGTAAGATGTACCCCAGAAGGGTTCCTTATGAATCTTGCATATTGGTTCCTTTGACCTTTCCTTGCACAGGAGGGATATGTTGTATGAATCTTTAATCTCAATGTGATAGACCGACTTCCTACTGAATAGTCTTAGAGCAGAAGAAAAGATACAAAGATGGCACATCTTACTTGGAGAAGAAAACACAATATAACAAAACATGTCAAACAAGGAAAGGTATGGATCTTCAGTAACCAACACAAAGAAAGTTGGTGGCTCAACAGAGGGGTGCTGTGGCGTCAGGCCTCTCTACCTAGCAATGCTCAGCTGACCTGGAGGGAGCCTCCCTGCGGTGAGGGCATTCTCTCTGGCTTCAGCTAGGGGATTCAGATTAAAACAAAATCTCTTGCCCTTCTCCTGTTCTCTGTATTTCAATAGCTACTTCACAATGCATGCCTGTAGACACACAGAAGATGTCTGTCCACAATGTGGACAGATACAAGAAAAATGAAAACAAAACAAAAACTCCTGCTGAAAAAGAAAAAAATAAATAACTCCCTGCTTTAAAATTTATTTTGAGGAATGTCTCAAGCAACCAATTACTTCAGAGAAAGTTTCTAAAATCTGAATAAAATTAAGAGTGAGAAATCAAGGGAAAGAAGCTCAAACTAGGAAGACCTTTCAGTTATCTTTTTACAGGTAATCTCATTACTTGTAAATCTCATTACATCAACTCAAAGAAGTGTTTAATAGCATTGTTATTTTACATATTAGAAAGCTGAAGTACAGAATACATGTATATCTCATATATGAACAGCAGTGATTCAAACCAAATTTCATAGTTAAGGTCCAGAATATCTCCATTTTCCCTGCTCCCTCATCAAACATGCCTCAGAGCTGAGTTTAGTGTGGCATTTGAGAGAACACATGTTGTATAACTGAAAATGTAGGAAGGTATATTTGGTTATTTATCAAGCATAATCCAAGTTCAAGAAGTTTAACAGATATTTCAATCATATAAATCCACTAGAAACCTAAGATTCTAAAATTCAGGTATTGACATGTTAAAAGAGTATATAGATAATCTTAAATTTAACTGTTTGGAAATATAAGTAAATTAAAATGGAACGTGAAAATACAAATGAACAAGGGCCTAGTGTCTTTGGTACTGAGACTTTTTATTCAACTTGTGTTTCAAATTTGTGTGTGTCCATACGTGTCCATATGAAAGTATAATCATTTCTTCAATGAACAAGTGTTTAAATTCTATTAGGAGTTGGAAAACAAAATGACCTTAAAAATGGAGAACTTGTATGGTAGACATAGCAGATAAAATGTAGACATGAGGGCTAGAATGAAGTATAATCAATATAAGAATCATCAAGTTTGACAAATCAGACTAACATTAACAAAGTTTGAGTAGTGACTCTTGAAGAGTTTTAAAAGTTTCAACAATTTATTCTTTCATCTATAGAGCTTAAAGTCATTGGGTTAGCAACCACTTTTCATAGAAGAGAAGTTGTACCAACTAGAACATTGTATTTATTCCCAAAAAGTGAAACTAATTCAGGAGACAGAAATCTTCAGAAGAAAATATAAGTGCAAAAGCAACATTCTCGTGATTAGTTCTGTCTCAGAAACATGAGTAAGGCAGGCCAGATACATTTAAGGAAATAGAACCTCCATCATAGTCTGCTGAAGGTATGATGGCAGAACAGACACAAGGAGATTATTAAACTTACCCTTTTTCACCATTGTTAGAGATAGCTTCTCATGACCAAATTTCATGTAACTATGACCCATTTTCAATGTAATTCACCTATAACTATTAATGTTCTGATTTTTGTGTATTTGTTCATTTATCTGGAACACAGGAAAAGCAAATGATAGTGTTGCTACTTTTATTTTTCTCTCTGTTGTATAATAGAGATAATTATAACTGTTGTATAATAATTACATCATAAATAACAATTATTATTTACTTCTAGCTAAACTTATCTCTGTCTTCATTTTATCTTTATATTTATCTAAAAATAATATACTTTCACAGTAAAATATAGTTGATAATAAAATGATATTGCATGGGACAGGAGTTCTCTTTTTTGACTCCCCAGTGTACAGTTGAAGTCTGGAATAGTCACCATTTTTGCTTATTTTTAGCTACATTTCAGGAAAATATTTTCTTAAGAACCCTTGAACTAAGTGTAAACAAACATCTTCAACAGAAAATAAATTAGGGATTAATAGCCTTACTTCTTTGCTCTCTTTTGAGTAAAATAAAGTTCACCCTTATGGCAGAAAGTGAAGAGGAACTAAAAAGCCTCTTGATGAAAGTGAAAGTGGAGAGTGAAAAAGTTGGCTTAAAGCTCAACATTCAGAAAACGAAGATCATGGCATCTGGTCCCATCACTTCATGGGAAATAGATGGGGAAACAGTGGAAACCGTGTCAGACTTTATATTTTTGGGCTCCAAAATCACTGCAGATGGTGACTGCAGCCATGAAATTAAAAGACCTTACCCCTTGGAAGAAAAGTTATGACCAACCTAGATAGCATATTCAAAAGCAGAGACATTACTTTGCCAACAAATGTCCGTCTAGTCAAGGCTATGGTTTTTCCGTTGGTCATCTATGAATGTGAGAGTTGGACTGTGAAGAAAGCTGAGTGCTGAAGAATTGATGCTTTTGAACTGTGGTGTTGGAGAAGACTCTTGAGAGTCCCTTGGACTGCAAGGAGATCCAACCAGTCCATTCTGAAGGAGATCAGCCCTGGGATTTCTTTGGAAGGAATGATGTTGAAGCTGAAGCTCCAGTACTTTGGCCACCTCATGCGCAGACTTTACTCATCGGAAAAGACCCTGATCCTGGGAGGGATTAGGGGCAGGAGGAGAAGGGGACGACAGAAGATGAGATGGCTGGATGGCATCACTGACTCGATGGACGTGAGTCTGAGGGAACTCCGGGAGTTGGTGATGGACAGGGAGGCCTGGCATGCTGTGATTCAAGGGGTTGCAAAGAGTCGGACACGACTGAGCGACTGAACTGACTGAAAGTTTTTTAAAAGAACCTCACAAATTGTATATTTGATCCTCTTAGAATATTGGGACATTTTAAGAAAGTTTTGATTTTTTTAATTATTTAGCTAACAAATCACAGGAATATATTATTGGCAGGAGAATATAGCAAGAGAATTACATAGAAAATAATTTAAGTACAGTTAAGTACAAAAATTAAGTACAATATAGAAGAGAGTGAGTAGTGAGATGATTGTTGCTACGGGAAGCTTTTTTGGCCAGAAGGAGGAAGCAGTCAACCAGTCTTCAAGTGCTTAAGTGTTGGCCTTGGAAATGGGAGACCAAATGGCTCAGGATGGTTGGTTTCCACCTACTTTCTTTCTAGGAGCCAAGAAATTGTAAGGATGATTGGCCGGAAGTAACTGATGTAAAATGATTCCAGTGAAGGCAATGAAATGATTCTGGAAAGGACAAGGCAGTTGTATTCTGTGTTGCCAAAAGTATCCATTTTCCACCTTCTTAAGTTTCTTCTTCACTTTGGGAGAGTGGGGAAGAGAGTGAGTTAAAAAGGAAATTGTATTAATCATTTTGATTCTTTTTCCTTTTAACATCTCTCTGAGAGATCATGAATAGCCATGGCATTCAAGGAAAGACAAATTAACTTATGCTTTTCTAACTGCTCCTACAAAGGCTTATTGAATGCTTCTGGCCTCAGAGCTTCTCTCTCCTTTCAGGGACACATCAATGGACAGTTTGCTCTCATTGACTCCTTTTGTCCCCATCCTATGCAATCTTGGCAGATTTTTCTGTATCAAGCAAAACTCTGACAGTGAACAATGACAAGGCATCCTTTGGTGAACACCTGTGATTTTGCAGGCCCCACACTAGGTGTTTGACAAACACTATCTTCTTTAATCATTAACAGCAACTCTGTGTGACAATGTGCTATGCTCATTATGAGCTGGTGCTGAAAACCAGGCAGCAGTTCAAACAAAATCCAAAATCCATAGCATGTCATTCAGGTGCTTCCTGTTTTTTTCCATTTATTGTTTTTTATTAAGTTCCGCTATTTCATTTCTATTGTATTTTTTGTCAGATAAGTCTATTTCCTCATCCCTGGTAGCTCAGTCAGAAAAGAATCTTCCTGCAGTGCAGGAGACCTGGGTTCAATCCCTTCGTCAGAAAGATCCCCTGGAGTAGGAAATGGCAAACCACTCCAGTATCCTTGCCTGGAAAATCCCATGGACAGAGGAGCCTGGTGGGCTGCAGTCCATAGGATCACAAAGAAGTTGGGCATGACTTAGCAGCTAACACCAACAATAAAGTGTATAAACTGTACCTCCCTACTCATATTTGTTCTATCTGTTCCCATGATATGGCATATCACTCAAAATATCATGATTTGACTGAGCCTTTCCTGAGTCTCTCTTATGGTACCTGCCAGTATCTCTCTTGCTGTGGTTATTATGTATGCAAATATACAACAAATAATACTGTGTTTATTCCATAAACTTCACTAGAAATTACTTCATAGCAAGGACTTTCTTTCACGGAACATGTTATTTACTTTTGTGTACCTTACCATTCCCATTGTAGGTGCTTGCTCATGGAAACCTCTTACTAAGTTTTCACTGAATGGGGTACCCACTATCTGCAAAGCACTTTCCTAACGTAAGGTATTATTCTATACACTGTGAAGGCAAGAGAGAGTATAAGGCAGAATCCGTATCCCTAAATACATTATGTTCTTTCAGTAAGTCAGATATAAAATACAACCAAATAAGTTGAATATCTCCAAAAGACATTTTATAAGTGCAAAAATGAAATAGATATTCAGGAAATTCAAAGGAGAGGATATATCACAATACCCTGGGTGGTCTGAAATGACCTCACTGAAAGGGCTGAACTTGAGATCAGTTTTTAAAAGTAAATCACATCTGAATATATGGGGAAAGATGGTGTTCCAAATGACAGTAAAAGTCAGTAGTGGAAGTGATCCAATTATATTCAGGGATTAAAGAGAGCAGATTTGAGTTCTAGATTAAAGTCTTCAAACAACATTCATACTTAGCTTCTTGAGTACTGGGCATTGGTCCAGGTTATTAATTTACATAGAAGGCAATAGGGGATGATTATAAGTAGCTTTGGAATCAGATACTTAAGTCTGCCTTAGGAGATTTCCTTGGTATTTCTTTTATTAAGGGTTTTTTTCTGCAAAATGGAGATAAAAAGAGTTCAACTATATTGTTGCAAGGTTGAAGTTATAAAATGCATATAAAGTTATTAGAAGAAAATCTGACAGTAGCACTCCAATATGCAGAGAACATTAGCTTCCATTAGGTATTTGGGAGTATTAGCCTAGCAGTTTTATATGTTACAGTTTGGAAAGAGTAGTGATATTAGGCAGGGAATCTAGTTCAGTGTGAGAAAGCTAATGTAATCATACAGCATTGTGTATGAAAACTAAAGGTAAACAAATACCACCATTAAAGGAGAAGGAAAATTGAGGGATTTGTATGGTGAGTATTATAGTAAAACTATCAACAAGGTTGGTATGGTGAACAGGGGTGACCTGAGGTGTCAAGGAAAATACGAAGTTTTGAGCTTGAACAAGAAAACCCAGGATCGTAGCACTGGTTGAAACAGAGAGAAATGGAAGTTGGATTTAAGATAGTTATGGGGTCGCATAGAGTCGGACACGACTGAAGCGACTTAGCAGCAGCAGCAGCAGCAGTATGGTATTAAATCTGATGTAACCTCACACTCACAGGTCTCTCAATGAATGTCTGCTGTTGATGGGCAGGCCTAGTGGGGTGTTCCACCTTCCCCTGGGTATTGATGGAACTGTTTTTGCTTTTATTTAAATAAGGATGATGCTGATCACACACAGTTGTTTTTTATACCCAATTTAGAGATCCTATCATGACAGAAAATGAAAGAAATGTAAATAAACTGATTATTTTCTCACTTCAACACTTCCCTTCAACCCATACTATTTGTTCAGTTTCTAATGACTATCATCTGTCCCTTTAATGTGAGCTTAAATACAATTTGCCTTGTACCCAGAGAGACACTGAGTGTTATATTTCACAGTATTTTTATTTCACCCATGATGTAGCATATTGGTAAAACAAATTATATTTTTTATCAGGAACATTAGTTCTCCATAATTCTAAAATGGCCCCAGGTCTCTGAGAACTTTAGAATCAGATCCAGTTGCAGGTAGACTAGTTGTTTGTGTTTTATAAGGGTGTCATTAAGACAGTCTTCAAGATGGCCTGTGAAATCAAATCTATATTTGACATATTCAGACACATCCTTCTTAAAGCTTGTGCACATTTCTTTGCTAACCGTAGACCTTATGCCATTTGGTACTTAGTCACCAAATGTCATATAGATACTGATAACTTGAGTAAGGTCATGGAAAAGTCCTCTACCTTCTCTTCACTGTCAAATTAAAAATGCCAAATGTTTAAAATATATGACCTTGATGCCAGAATAGCCTCAAGTTCTCAAGAGTAGGATTGGTTTAAGTCATTTTGTAGGTATTCAAAGTACCCTAAAACCTAGAGTGGACACAAATGATTAGAGAGTGAATTCTGAGTTGACTCAGGATCATACTTACCTTTAAAGCTAATGGCTAATGACTGTGTTCGGTTGACGGGGCATGTGGGGCAATACAGTTCACAGCTTAGCTGTGGAGGCAGAAGGGGTCTTATTTTCAGCAGGGAAATAAAAATGTACACCCAACTTCCAGAAAAACTGGAAGTTGTGTGTTTGGTTAGCACGTGTAGTTAGAATGCCAATTCACCTATGGTAGGAAGAGTTTTCAGATGGTCCCTAAAATCTCTACCCCCAGTGCACAGGCCTTGTATAATCTTGTTCCCTTGAGTGCAAACTGGACCTGTGAACAAGATGGGTTCCCACTCCCTTGATTGTATTATGCTATATGGCACATATTATTCTCATTTTATCAATAATTTATATTCTCATTTAATCCAAAATTAGTAAATCAGATAAAACTTCGGGGAAATAAATGAAAACTTTCCAAAGTTGAATTTTAGACATATTCAGATATAATAAACCGTGGACCAGCAGTTTGTGGTTGGCAGCAATAACTGTATTGCTCATAAAAAAAAAATAATTAAAAAAGGGCTTCCCTAGTGGCTCAGATGGTAAAGAATGTGCCTACAATGCAGGAAACCCAGGTTCGATCCCTGGGTTGGGAAGATCCCCTGGAGAAGGGAATGGCAACCCACTCCAGTGTTCTTGCCTGGAGAATTCCATGCACAGAGGAGTCTGGCGAGGTCTATGGGGTCGCAAAGAGTCAGACACAACTGAGTGACTAACACTTTCACTTTCATAAAAAAGAAAAACTTTATGGCGATAGAATCATTGTGGAGCTGGACTCAGCAACCTTGACCAAAGGAACAAAAAAATAGTGCTTCAGTCCACCCTGTCCCCACCATCTTGCCATAGATGACCTTTGTGCATCTAGGAGAAACACTGACCTTAGTACAATTGGAAGAACTGTGTGACTCTGTCCACCTCATTCCCCAGACGGGCCCTCCAAGAAAGTCGAACTTAGAGGATTGGGTGAGTTGCCTGTTGAGATCAGAAAAGAGAGAATGTTGTGTTGGAGAGTAGAATGATGATGTCATCAGAATGAGGGAAGGGCTGAGCAGTGGCTGGCAGCAGAGGGGCAGGCTGTGAAGAGCAGTCTAGGGCATGTTTCCAGCCCTTAACTGCTGGAAGCTGTAGGAACGAGCATGCAGTAATGAGCAGCAGGTCAGGCGGCATTTCTGGCAGAGCAACTGGAAATTACTTGGAGCACAGTCACAAACAGCAGCTTCAGCACCAGCCAGAGCCAAGCAGGAGCAGCATCCTGATTTTATTTCTAGGAGCATGTGGGGCACTTCTTCATGGGTAGGGCCACAGGTTGTGTGCTGGGCTTATGGAGAGAGTAGCTTAAAAGGGGACTGAGGTCCAACTGTTTCACCAGTGAAGGCTATCCAAGTTTGGGTTTGGATTTTTAAGGTGGTGTTTGTAAACCTATCTTTGCAGTGTAGAGGCCCTGGATTGTACTAGTTACCAGGTGATTTTATCAGGACACTTTATTCAGATGTTTTTTGTTTCCATGCAGTTCTTTTCTTGCTATAGTGAAGAGGATTTAAATCATAGTGCAGATGGTTTAAGCCACAGAAAACAAATTTTAATTGCAACTTTCTAGAAGCCATAGATACCACTGGATCACTTTTATTTCTATTCATATTATCCCAAAGCCAAGAGAACAATGTTACTATCATCTTCTGAACCTGTCCTCTCATACTACTTTAGACTCGGCACATTTCTAAAGGTCTAAATGTTCCTTTATTTACTTTATGTTATTACATAGATTTTCTTTTTTAATCTCTTAGTATTCTGCTGCTATTTCTACTCTTCATTTAATGGGGGAAACTTGATTGCTGTTTCCTTCACTGACTTCTCTGACTTCTTTTCAAGATTTCCATCTTGCTACTCCTTTCAGATGGCATAGTTCTTCACTTCCTAACTATTGATTTGAATCAATCCCATGATTCAGTGCTTATCTCAGTTCCATCTCTTTTTCCCAGTGCATGCATGCATGCTAAGTCGCTTCAGTCAAGTCCGACTCTTTGTGACCCTATGGCCCATAGCCCTCCTGGCTCCTCTGCTCGTGGTATTTTCTAGGCAAGAAAACTGGAGTGGATTGCCATGACCTCCTGCAGGGTATCTTCCTGACCCAGGGATTGAACTCAGCTGTCTTAGGTCTCCTGCATCGGCAGGCGAGTTCCGTACTGCTAGTGTCACCTGGGAAACAATCTGGAACTCATGCTAGAAGAATATTCAGAGTAGCCCAAAGAAGAAGTTAAAAGGTGTTGAAAGAGAACGTTTATTATCTAAGAAATTATAAGACAGCACGGTAAGAAAGTTGTATGATCTGGACAGCAGTAAAAAGCAATGGACTTAATATATAAAAATTTCTGGCTTTTATGTACCCTTATGTTAACATTTTTGCTGAACTTTGTAAAATGAGGTGACTGGACTGGTGACTCCTGAGCTTTCTTTCAATCTTGATCTTTGTGGTTCTGAAGGCTTCACCTCCCTTTAGCTTGAGTTTGTATAGTTTGGGGATTATAATGATGTTTTAAGGCTGAGAACAGCCTCAGAATATGCATGAAAATGTGGGTAGGAGGTATATTCTCTGGTTAAGTCCCAAGGTAATAGTGGGCTTATAGTTATTTCTAACCACTCAGAACTGAACAGCTATATAAGGATAGGTGCTCTTCTCATTCTCATTCTATGTAGATAATTATTGACTAATCTGAATTACTTAATACTTGACTTAGCACAATTCTATATAAAAATATGTACTTTTTTCCTAAAAACATTTGAGTACAACTTAAACCCAAGATTTGAGAATTCTGATTTCATTTTCTGTCCTTCAGTATAGAAATAACAGATCCTTTTTTCCTTGTGAAATGTGGAGGAAGCCTTTCATGGAGCACACACTGTTGTAATGCAGTCACCCTCAGACTTTCTTTTTAATAAAGATCTCAGTGTTAGATTGTGAAATGCAAGAGTAATGAAATTATGAATATCTAGTCCTCACTTGTATACCTGTGGCGGATTCATTTAGATATTTGGCAAAACCAATACAATAGTGTAAAGTTTAAAAATAAAAAAATTTAAAAAAAAAGAAATACAAAGACAAAAAAATTGATTTTGAGATTTAATCTGGAATGTAAGGCTCAGAAAACTACATTTTTTATGTTCTTTCTTTTTAAATTAAAATATAGTTGATTTGCAATATTTTATTAATTTCAGGCATACAGAAAAGTGATTTAGTTATTTATATATGTACATATACTTCTGATTCTTTTCCATTATAGATTATTATAAGATTATTGAATATAGTTCCTTGTTTTATACATTAAATCCTTGTTGTTTATCTACTTTATGTTATATGTGTCTGTTGATTCTATACTTCGTTTCCTTTTCCCTTTGGCAACCATAAGTTTGTTTTCTATGTCTGTGAATCTGTTGCTGTTTTGGAAAAAAAGTTCATTTGTAATATTTCATAAGTGATATCATATAATATTTGTATTTCTCTATCTGGCTTCACTCATTATGGTGATTTCTAAGTCCATCCATGTGCCTGTAAATGGCAGTATTTCATTCCTATTTATGGCCAAGTAATATTCCTGTGTGTGTGTGTGTTTATGTACGCCTTCTTTATCCGGTCATGATGTACACTTAGGTTGCTTCTGTGTCTTAGCTACTGTAAATAATGCTACTATGAACATTGGGTACAATATTTTTTTTATTAGGGTTTTCTTCAGATATATGTCCAGGATCAGATGGTAGCTCTATTTTTGGTTTTTAAGAAATGTCCATATTATTTTCCATAGTGGTTGCACCACTTTACATTTCCACCAACAATGTAGAAGCGATCTCTTCTCCATACTCTATCCAGCGTTTATTATTTGTAGATTTTTTTATGATGACCAGTGTAAAGTGATACCTCATTGTAGTTTTGATTTGCATTTCTCTAATAATTGGCGATAATGAATGTCTTTTCATGTGCCTATTGGTTATGTGTTTCTCTTCTTTGGAGAAATGTCTGTTTAGGTCTTCTGCCCATTTATTGATTGAAAGTCACATTTTTAATTAACACTCTAAGTGATTATGATTTAGAAGCCCCATACTCTGAAAAAATACTGTTAAACTGCCCTAGATGAAGAATACAAATTTAGATTGCTCCCTGGTTTCAAATTCACTGCCTATAAACTATTATATTAAAATATATGTATGTCAATCGTAACACCTACCCAAGAGAAAGTACATGTTTTCTCACACATGACTTGAAGCATTTCAGTGACTCAACTTCTACAAACATATAATAGCATTTGTATGTGTGTATGTTAGTCACTCAGTTGTGTCCGACTTTTTGCGACCCAGTGGACTGTGTCCCAACAGGCTCCTCTGTCTGTGGAATTCTCAAGGCAAGAATGAATACTGGAGTGGGTAGCCATTCCCTTCTCCAGGGGATTTTCCCAACCCAAGAATCAAACCCAGATCTCCTACCTTGCAGACAGTTTCTTTACCATCTGAGCCACCAGGGAAGCCTAAATATAAATTTGAAAGAAATACTTTTTCACTTTGAATTATCTTTATGTGTTACCATTAATTTTTCCTTTTTGTGTAGAATCAGAACTATGTAAAACAAAATATGTTACAGAGTACTTCTAAACCCCACGTTTCTTTTAAATATTCAACAATCCTGTTATTGTTTTCCAGAAAATTCACAAATTTATAAAAGCATTTATATCTGCTGACAGCCTTTTTCACCCTTCATGCCTTCAAATAACTGACTTTGACAGCTTGGCAAATGCCTGCCTTTCAAAAACAAACCCAACAGTGTCTATCTGATGGAGATAATCATAAAAAAATCCAGATACACAATGGAAATACAATGTTGGGAGCAATATATCAACTAAATAATTTTATGCTCATGAATTAAGATTACAATAGATTTTTTAGAGGCTCCCTTAGTTCCCCCAAATAAAAGACTTATCATTTTTTTTTTCACTATAGTGAGTCTCCTCAACTGAAATCAATAAGTAATTGTGACAGAATGTCACAGACCATTAAGGATCTCATTCTAAAATTCTTCTCTAGGCCCTTTCTTCTCCACATTCCCTGACTACCCAATGGGTAGGAAGGCGTCCCATTTATTCCAAATTTTTGTGGCTCTCTTTAGTGTTTGAATGTATTCGGGGATTATTAGTGTTAATGGGGGGAAATAGTGTTCAAAAAAAAGGTCAATATTTTTATTAGCAAACAAACACTCTTTACTGTATTTATGAAATTATGGTGATCATGCAATAAATGCTGAAATCTTCAGGAGATTTTTAGGCTTGGGAGTATTGCATTTACAACTATGATAGGTATAGTTGGCTTTTTCAGCAAATGAAAATAGGATACTGTGTTTAAAAAACCAAATGTGGAAGTGCAGTTGGAAACAATTAAAAATGGTCAGATTTGTCAATTTGCACTTTCATTACTGTGCTTTGGCTGCAACAGTTAAATTCCTTTTGAGGTATTGTATGTACTTGTGAAGCTGGTCGACTGATTCAACAAAATTTAATTCCCCAAGCATGAAATCCCTCCTCATTGGCAATTCTTCTATGTTAGCGCACACTTGCCTGCCAATTATTTGTATGAGAATTGTACTCAGTTTTGAGCCAATTGACCTTTGATTTTATGTGGATGAGCTATTATGTAAATTTTAACCTTGATGTTGCTTCCTGGCCACGAGGGAGAATTTTTTGCTCAGCCATTTGGTTCTTTTGTATCTGGTTTAATGCTTGATTCCTTGAGTCCTACCTTAGAACTAATATCATTTTTATTTTAATTTGTTTTAAAATAATGTCTGTCAAAATTTATTAAGCATTTCAAAGAATGCTGCAATATTAAAGAAAAATACTTGTGAAAGATTTGATTATTTGGGGGCCTATATGTCTTATGTCATTCCTTGAAAAGGAAAACATAAGGGATGGGGAAGAAAATTTTATCTTTAGGAACTTGGTTGGATTTGCAATATTAGTATGAACTTTATTGTATAGACACACATCCAGGACTTGGCTTTGCAGCTTTCCTTTTTGCATAGATCTCCTAAAAATTGATTTTACCTATGGTAGGAAGTTTTCTTAAAGTAAAAAGTTAGTCACTCAGTCATGTCTGACTCTTTATTCCCACATGGACTGTAACCTACCGGGCTCGTCTCTCCATGAAAGTCTCCAGGCAAGAATCCTTGAGTGGGTTACCATTCCCTTCTCCAGGGGATCTTCCCAACCCAGGAACTGAACCCAGGTCTCCTGCATTGCAGGCGGATTCTCTATCATCTGAGCCACCAGGGAAGGTCTTCTCTTGTCTCACTAGCTTAGAATAATTTGTTATACCTGAACTTGCAAATATTTTTATAGACATTCTGAATCATGTAAAATGTCATGTTTCCCTCTTGGCAGTATCGATTGAAAATTCTAGAGCCAAAATTAAGATTATCCTGTGATTCTCTAATGATATTCACAGACCTGCTGGGTTACAAGCTTAATGTTTCTCTTCCTTTTAGGATGCATAGTGAATGGGTCCATGAAAATTGTGTTCATTTTATACCTATCACCTTGATTTCTATTATAAATCTTTTGGTTTTTTAATTCAGTTTTTTTTTTCTTAAAGTATAGTTGATGTACAATATTGTGTTAGTTTCAGGTGTACAGCAGAGTGATTCATTTATATGTATATTCTTATAAATCTTAAATTACCTCACTGGATTGGACAAAAAGCACTAATCAGAGACCCTGCAATAATAATTCACCTCTTCCATCCTCCCCCATGCCTTCCAAAATTACTTTTAGAATTATTAAAGTATTTTTTAGCAAAAAAGCATATCATAGAAAAAATTTAACTCCCTGTATTGTAGTTTCTTTCGGAGAAGGCAATGGCACCCCACTCCAGTACTCTTGCTTGGAAAATCCCATGGACGGAGGAGCCTGTTAGGCTTCAATCCATGGGGTCGCTAAGAGTCAGACACGACTGAGCGACTTCACTTTCACTTTTCACTTTCATGCGTTGGAGAAGGAAATGGCAGCCCTCTCCAGTGTTCTTGCCTGGAGAATCCCAGGGACGGGGGAGCCTGGTGGGCTGCCGTCTATGGGGTCGCACAGAGTCGGACACGACTGAAGTGACTTAGCATAGCATAGATTCTACACTGCATGTTTTTCACATTTTAACATTTCTGAAATGGAGATGTATTTTATAATTTGGTTAAAATTTGTTTGACACTTCCTTTTCTTTCTCTGGGATATATAAAGTTGTTATTGTTGTTTAGTTGCTAAGTCATGTCTGACTCTTTGCGACCCTGTGGACTGCAGCCCTCTGGGCTCCTCTGTCCATGGAATTTTTCAGACAGGAATACTAGAGTGACTTGCCATTTCCTTCTCCAGGAGATCATTCCAGACCAGGGATCAAACACGTTTCCTGCATTGGCAGGTGGATTCTTTACCACTGAGCCACCAGGGAAGCCCTATACGTGAAGTAGTATAGTTTTAATGTAGATGCTGTCTTAGATTCAATGAAATAAACCATTACAGTGGTATTGTAGCTTAGGGAATGCTTATTATATTGAAAAGAACAGTTATTGAAAACTCAGAATGACTGGGTAGGTTTAAAAGGAATTCCCAGACTTAAATATTCAGAAAACTCTAAAACTTAGCTCAATGTCTTATTTTCTTATGAAACTTACTAATCTTTTATTTTCTCTTTGTGTAAATGATCTTACCAGAATAATATCAGCCATAATTAATCTTCTATTTCTTCTTCCTTTTCGCTTCTTACTACCCTCTTACCTTCCATCCTTCTCTCCATTCATTTATTTCTCCACTCTTGTTTGTCAGTATTCACAAACATTTTACATTTTAATGACTTGCTACTGGTTAAGATATAATTTTGAGCTCAGTATAATCCTTGATGTCAAGATGTTTATATTGATTTTGCAAGACAGATAGAAAAATATCATGTAATATTTTACAGGAGTGTTATATAGAGGAAGGTATATTATTTGTCAGAGTAGGGTGAGAAGGGAAATGATTTGCTGAAGATTAATCAGGATCTGAAAGGATAAGGAAAAAAATTGGAGTGAAAAAAAAAGATGCAGTGTGCCATAGGAAGAGGAAATGGCATTGAAGAATAGGGAATGCACAGAAAACTAAGCAGTGTAGGAGGACTGAATATTGAATGTAAATTAGTAATGTTGGCAGCAGAGGCCAAAGAGGTAATAAGACCAGATCATGAAGGACCCTATACATTTTCCTGGGGAAAATGCCATCCAGAACTTTTTCTGTATAGCAGGTGTGCATCCAATTTGAGAATTATTTCTAGGACATTATTTGCCTTTGAAAAAATGACTCAGGCAGCAGCAGGGACGAATAATAAGTATAAGGGTTGAACTGAAGTCTGAGAGGCCAATCTGGAGGAGGATATAATAGATTAGATGACATGATTAATACAGAAAAGTAAATAGAGAAGAAGAGGGTTAACTGTAAAGCTAATTACATGATACAGTTGAAAAGATCTGATGACCACTGATCTATGTGGAGTCCAGTTGAGAGGAAGGAATCAAGACTATTCCTGTTTGTAGCTGGTACAGTTGGACTCAAGGCTGTCTAACATTCAAAAAGATAGAGGCATAACATGCAGAGCAATTGAACTCAGTGAAATGATTTTACATTCGTTTGGAGTCATGGTAATCTTTTAATCCCTCTGGGACATCCATTAAGTATTTTGCAAACAGAAGTTAGAGACAATGTACCAGATACATAGCATGCATTGGAGAAGGCAGTGGCAACCCACTCCAGTACTCTTGCCTGGAAAACCCCATGGACGGAGGAACCTGGTAGGCTGCAGTCCATGGGGTCGCTGAGTTGGACACGACTGAAGCAACTTAACAGCAGCAGCATGCATAGTATCATTTAAATATCAATATTATTCCAAGTCAGACTGTCAGTGTTCCCTTATTTTACATATACCTTGGTAGTCTTAGAGAGGTTAAGTAATACCTGAGTTCAGTTTTCTAGAAAGTAGTGAAGATGATGTTGAATTTCAAAGTTTCTAACTCTAGAGCCTGTGTTTTTTGAATATTCGTTGTTTTGTTTTTTAAGATTTTCTTTTTATAGAAGATTTTAAGATCCACAGAAAATTTGAGAAGGTACTGAGATTTTCCTTATATTCTCTGCCCTAATCCATGCAAAGCCTCCCCCACTTTGAGTATTCCCCACCAGAGAGGTACATTTGTTACAGTCAAATCTACCTTCACACAAATTATTATAGTTACTTAAAGCCCTTAGTTTGCATTACACTTTACTCTTGGTATTGTACTTTCTGTGGTTTGAAAAATGGGCTTTCCTGGTGGCTCAGGTGGTAAAGAATCTGCTTGCAATGCAGGAAATCTTGGTTCAATCCCTGGGTTGGGAGGATCCCCTGGAGAAGGGAATGGCAACCCACTCCAATATTCTTGCCTGGAGAATTCCATCCACAGAGGAGCCTGGTGGGGCTACAGTCCATGGGGTCTCATAGACTCTGACAAGACTGAGCAATCAGCACTTCCATAATGACATGTATCAGTTATTATGGTGTCATAAATAGAATTTCAATTACTGTAAAACTCTTCTGAGCTCTACTCATTTATCCTTCACAGCACTACCTCCAGACAGCCACTTACCATTTTACTGTCTCCATCAGTTTGGTTCAGTTCAGTTCAGTTCAGCCACTCAGTCATGTCTGACTCTTTGCAACCCCATGGACTGCAGCACGCCAGGATTCCCTGTCCATCACCAACTCCTGGAGCTTGCTCAAACTCATGTCCATCGAGTCAGTGATGCCATCCAACCATCTCATTCTCTGTTGTCCCCTTCTCTTCCTGCCTTCAGTCTTTCCCAGAATCAGGGTCTTTTCCAGTGAATCACTTTTTCGCATCAGGTGTCCAGAGTATTGGAGGTTCCGCTTTAGCATCAGTCCTTCCAATAAATATTCAGGACTGATTTCCTTTAGGATGGACTGGTTTGATATCCTTGCAGTCCAAGGGGCTCTCGAGAGTCTTCAACCCTGCAGTTCAAAAGCATCAGTTCTTTAGCACTCAGCTTTCTTTATAGTCCAACTCTCACATCCTTACATGACCACTGGAAAAACCATAGCTTTGACTAGATGGACCTTTGTCAGCAAAGTAATGTCTCTGCTCTTTAATATGCTGTCTAGGTTGTTCATAGCTTTTCTTCCAAGGAGCAAGTGTCTTTTAATTTCATGGCTGCCGTCACCATCTGCAGTGATTTTGGAGCCCAAGAATTACTGTGTCCATAGTTTTGTATTTCCCAGTTGGAATTGTATAGTTGGAATTAAGTTGGAATCGTATAATTGTAGCCTTTTCGCATTGACTTCTTTCACTTAGTAATATAGATTTAAGGTTTCTCCATGTCTTTTCATGATTTGATGGCTTGCTTCTCTTTGACACTGGGTATTATATATTCCATGTGTGGCTATGCCACTGTTTATTTATCCATTCATCTACTGAATGACATCTTGCTTGCTTCCAAGTTTGGGCAGTTATGAATAAAGCTGCTATAAATGTCTGTGTGCAGATTTTTGGGGTGGACATAAGTTTTCAGCTCCTTTGGATAAATACCAAGGAGTGAAGTTGCTGGATTATATAGTAAGAGTATATTTAGTTTTGTAAGAAAACACCAAACTGTCTTCCAAAGTGGCTGTACCATTCTGCATTCCCACTAACAATAAAAGTTCCTATTGCTTTACATCCTCACCAGCATTTGGTCTTGTCAGTGTTTTGAATTTTGTTGTTTTTTTAATAAGTAGACTTTATTTTTAGAGCAATTTTAGACTTTAAAAAACTATTTGAAATTACATAGAGTTCCCATATTCCCTATCTCAGTTTTCCTACCTTCCCAGTGCCCCAAGTTTCCCCTATCAATGTCTTCCATTATTGTGGTATACTTGTTACAATTGATATATCAATGATGATACATTGTTTTTCTGTCATGAATCTTAATCTGGGTGTTGTATCTAAAAAGTCATCTCAAAATTGAAGACTATCTTATTATCTCCTGTGTTATCATCTAGGAGTTTTATCATTTTGGATTTTACATTTAGGCCTTTGATCTCAGTCAGTTCAGTCACTCAGTTGTGTCCGGCTCTGTGACCCCCATGGACTGCAGCAGGCCAGGCCTCCCTATCCATCACCAGCTCCCAGAGCTTGCTCAAACTCACGTCCACCGTCAGTGATGCTATCTACCCGTCTCATCCTCTTCATTCCCTTCTCTTCCTGTCCTCAGTCTCTTCCTGCATCAGGCTCTTTTCTAATGAGTCACTTCTTCACATCAAGTGGCCAAAGTACTAGAGGTTCTGCTTCAGCATAAGTCCTTCCAGTGAACTCCTTTAAGTTAATTTTTGTGAAGGCTGTAAGGTCAGGATCTAGCTTCATTTCTTGCATGGAGATATTCACCTGCTTTAGCACAAGTTATTGAAAAGACTATTCTTTCTCTATTGAATTATTATAACACTTCTTGCATCATATTATGAGACCCTAAAATGCCTTTGTATTGCATTCTGTGAGGTCAGGATTTTTCTTTTATACATTTCATCATACATGTTGTCACTGCCAGATTCCATCAAATATTAGAGAGTGACAGAGAAAACTGGAAGTTTCTCATTTTCTTCCTGTTCCTAAAGATGTGAACTTGATGACTCCAAGTGAAATTAAGATAGTGAGAAGTCAGCGGCAGGTAGCTAAGTCAGCTTCATCAAAATACCGAAGGGTACTTTATTGTCATTTGGGAGGACAATCAACCATGACTGTGCCACCTGTTCTAAGAGCTTCCATATGCAAAATACTTAAGTTCCTCAACTGTGTTAAAGTTTAAGGTAAGAAATGTATTATGATTAAAATGTAAGTGACATGTTAGATAGTCAACTAAGTGAATTACAGTCATATCAGAATGGTTTTCTTAGCTGTCATTGGAAAAGGCAGACAGAAATATGTCAAGTTCTGCAATACTATGTTTTTTAAGTCATAAGCAGCAGCAGCAGCAGGGTGAGAATGAAGGGTATAGAGAATGTAAAAACTATCATAAATAAAGGAGGTTGTAAGAATCTCAGAATGTTTCACAAGCTCATAATTGTACATCTAAGAATACTCTGCTATTCACCTACTTAACTGTCTTCTTTGGGAAATACTGCTTTGCTATTAAATAAATTTGCCAAACTGCCTGTGGTTATAGTGTGAAATGGGGGAGGAGAGAAGAAGAAAATATTTTAATTATCTCATAGTTTCAGAAATGGTTTGCTTTCTGGGTGACCTGGGGAGGGGGATGAAAACCCCAACTAGACTTGGAAGTACCTGACATTGTTTTGGAGCAGAAGATTCTTTAAAAAAAGGAACTAATTCAACAATAGATTCCTCTTTCTGTTCCAGGTAGCAAGATAACTTATTCTGAGGAATCAAAACTGGTCTTTCCTTGTAGGTACTATCTGCACTATGGATGAAGAACTCAAGCAAATCAGCAACATGTTAAGGAACAAGTTATATACAGTTTTCTTTTATGAATCTTATGGACAGATGGCGTGGATATAGTGTTATAAGAATGCTAAATACCACATTGTTTATAATCCCAAAGCAATCTAAAATTTAGATTTGAAATAAAGGTAGTAACACAATATCAGATCAGATCAGATCAGTCGCTCAGTTGTGTCCAACTCTTTGCCACCCCATGAATCACAGCATGCCAGGCCTTCCTGTCCATCACCAACTCCCAGAGTTCACTCAGACTCATGTCCATCGAGTCAGTGATGCCATCAAGCCATCTCATCCTCTGTCGTCCCCTTCTCCTCTTGCCCCCAAACCCTCCCAGCATCAGAGTCTTTTCCAATGAGTCAACTCTTCGCATGAGGTGGCCAAAGTACTGGAGTTTCAGCTTTAGCATCATTCCTTCCAAAGAAATCCCAGGGCTGATCTCCTTCAGAATGGACTGGTTGGATCTCCTTGCAGTCCAAGGGACTCTGAAGAGTCTTCTCCAACACCACGGTTCAAAAGCATCAATTCTTCAGCGCTTAGCCTTCTTCACAGTCCATCTCTCACATCCATACATGACCACAGGAAAAACCATAGCCTTGACTAGACGAACCTTTGTTGGCAAAGTAATGTCTCTGCTTTTGAATATGCTATCTAGGGTGGTCATAACTTTCCTTCCAAGGAGTAAGTGTCTTTTAATTTCTTGGCTGCAGTCACCATCTGCAGTGATTTTGGAGCCCAGAAAAATAAAGTCTGACACTGTTTCCACTGTTTCCCCATCTATTTCCTATGAAGTAGTGGGACCGGATGCCATGATCTTCATTTTCTGAATGTTGAGCTTTAAGCCAACTTTTTCACTCTCCACTTTTACTTTCATCAAGAGGCTTTTTAGTTCCTCTTCACTTTCTGCCATAAGGGTGGTGTCATCTGCATATCTGAGCTTATTGATATTTCTCCCGGCAATCTTGATTCCAGCTTGTGTTTCTTCCAGTCCAGCGTTTCTCATGATGTACTCTGTGTATAAGGTAAATAAACAGGGTGACAATATACAGCCTTGATGTACTCCTTTTCCTATTTGGAACCAGTCTGTTGTTCCATGTTCAGTTCTAACTGTTGCTTCCTGACCACAATATACATACATCTAAAACATCAAAGTAATAAGGAAATATGTGATTCAGTGCTAAAATAAGTGGTTTAGATCATAAAACGGAGAAGGCAATGGCACCCCACTCCAGTACTCTTGCCTGGAAAATCCCATGGACGGAGGAGCCTGGTGGGCTGCAGTCAGTGGGGTCGCTAAGAGTCAGACCTACTGAGCGACTTCACTTTCACTTTTCACTTTCATGCATTGGAGAAGGAAATGGCAACCCACTCCAGTGTTCTTGCCTGGAGAATCCCAGGGATGGGGGAGCCTGGTGGGCTACCATCTATGGGGTCACAGAGTCGGACACGACTGAAGTGACTTAGCAGCAGCAGCAGATCATAAAAAACTATCAAAGTTCAGAAAAGGAAGACATCCCATGGAACATGATGTGGACCCTGGACTCTGGAACAATATTTGGTTGGGTGGCCTGGTCCTCTCATATAATATGTTGCTTCAATTCTTGTTATTACCTAAAAGAATTCAATTTAATTCTTGCCACAGTTCTTTTGTGTGTGTGTTCACTGAGGGGTGTATGTATGTGTGTGTTTTGGGGAGATGAATGGAAGTCAGGCAAACTTGGGTTAATATCATGAAGCAGCTAGTTTTTACATGTGACATTGAGAAAATTAAGTTCTCTAACTCTCATTTTCTCTTATAATGAGTGAAAGATTTCTTCAAAGGATTTTTTTTATTAGGTATGGTGATGTTTAAGTATTTAACATAGTACCTAGAAAATAGTAAATCCCTAATAAATGGGAATTTATATGTGCTAAAAAAGTTTTAGCACAAAAGTATTTGTGCTAAAAAAGTTCAAGATAGCGAATATTTATACGTATTATGGATTCTTTATTAGTGATCTCTCTATCATTATTAATATAAATACCAAGGCAAATGGATTTTGAACTCAATTTTCAAATCAGGTTGACTCTGTTAATGTAAAATATTTTTGGCATCTTCAAAATCAGTAAATATTCACTGGATCTTATAAAAGCTAAGGTCATTAATATCTTGATTTCTAATAATGTGTTATATTTAACTTAAGGTGGCAGCTGTCTATAGTGTGCTCCTTTGTAAATTTAATCATATATATTTTCTGATGTTAACGAATGTCATTTCTATACATATATATTCTTTTTTTTTGTAGATAATAAGCAATTCTTTCATGATCTCTTTCATGTTGAAAATATAGTCACATAAAGACACATTGCTCATTATCATTCTTTCTGAAGATTATAATCATGTTATCTGACAAAAAAAGTAAACAAATGTGATTTATGTAATAGGAAGTTTCTTTGTCCTGCTTTTCTGATTTGGTTTATATATTTTATATATAAGCCCTATGTTTAGAGTTTGAGCTGTTTCTATTTTTGCTTTTGCTTAGTACTCAGAGTGAAGTTTTGGTAGCTCCCAAGGTGACAGCTTGGGCTTCAGTTGGTAAAGAATCCGCCTGCAATGAAGGAGACCTGGGTTTGATTCCTGGGTTGGGAAGGTATCCTGGAGAATTCATAGGCTACGCACTCCACTATCCCTGAGCTTCCCTTCTGGCTCAGCTGGTAAAGAATATGCCCACAATGCGAGAGACCAGGGTTCAATCCCTGGAGAAGGGAAAGGCTACTGACTCCAGAATTCTTGCCTGGAGAATTCCATGGACTGGATAGTCCATGAGTTTGCAAAGTCGGAGATGACTAAGCAACTTTTACTTTGAAGATGAGAAAGCATGTACCTAGCTGGAGCAGCTTTTAAATAAATAACTAGTTATTTTTATTGCTTTAGTGCTGCTTGACAAGTTTGTTGTCTCACATTGATTTTTCTTCTTATTTTTAAAATAGTTGCTCCTGAGAAAAATACAGCCATCCTCTTGCTGTTCCTTATTTGTCAACATGTTAAAGCATCAGTTCAGTTCAGTCGCTCAGTCGTGTCCGACTCTTTGCGACCCCATAGACTGCAGCACACCAGGACTCCCTGTCCATCACCAGCTCCTTGAGTTTACTCAAACCCATGTTCATTGAGTCAGTGATGCCATCTAACCATCTCATTCTCTCCCTGTCATCCCCTTCTGCTCCTGCCTTCAATCTTTCCCAGCATCAGGGTCTTTTCAAATGTCAGCTCTTCGCATCAGGTGGCCGAAGTATTGGAGTGTCAGCTTCAACATCAGTCTTTCCAATGAACATTCAGGACTGATTGCCTTTAGGATGGACTGATTGGATCTCCTTGAATAGAGATCCAACTCTATGATTTTACTCTATGTTAAAGCACGGAGTATAACAAATGTCAAAGGTAGCCACCGCACTCATGCTTAAAAATTGATGTCTCAACCACAGAATCAAAAACCTAAGTTATAAACACACACTTATGTCTGGGGCCATGTATATTCCTTTCTGAAAAGGAGTATTTTTATACAGAATTAATAAGAATTAAATAAGAAATCAGGAAATATGGGTGTGCATTCATAGTCTGTGATTTATATTTCAAATCTGGACATATTCAATACTAATATATAAAACAAAGAAAAAACTAATTTAAGAATTTTAAAAGTTATTTAGATAATAGTGTTTATGAAATGCTTTTAGACTCTCCTATTTGGAAAAGCTTTTGAGAACTAGAATTATTATCATTCCTTGGAAGATGCTGTTTCTTACTTAAAAATTAGCATTCTTTTACCTATTTATATGATGCAAAGCAGCATTGTAAGTATACAGAGAACATACAAGGTATGCATCTGTATTAATTTATGGAGTTTCACATGGGAAATATTAAGAAGGTAACAATGGTATACTTAGAAATTTAGAAATTCAGATAGGCACTATCTTGACTGAATTGTGCCCCCTGCTACCCTCAAATTCATATGTTAAAATCCACACCTCTAGTACCCTAGAGGGTGACTGTATTAAGAGATAAGACTTTTAAAAAGGTAATTAAATTAAAATGGGGTCAAATGGCTGGTGTCCTTATAAGAAGATGTTGGGAAAACACAAACTGAGGAGGGACTGAGTGAGGCCACAGCAAGAAGGTGACCATCTGCAGATCAAAGAGAGAGGCCTCAGAAGAAACCAAGCCTGTCATTCCCTTGGTCTTGAACTTCTAGCCTCCATAACTGACCAAATAAGCTACTGTTGTTTAAGCCACCAAGTCTAGGTTATTTTGTTACAGCAGCCCTAGGAAACTAATACAGATCGATACCTATGTATCATAGTATTAGTATTTTGGTTCTTAGAATCCCCCCCTGGTAGTATTCCTCCTGAGAAAGGTCTGCCTCTCTTGGAATATTGGACAGTTATAATAAACCCTCATTTCCGTGAATGAGTCAAAGAACATTATTTCTTGAGGTCATCATCTCTCTAGATTTCTAGGAGATTCATTGCCTGTGAGGTAGGTAGAAGAAAAAAATATATTAAACTGTAATTTACTGAATTATTTTTGTGTTCGACAGTAAGGAGGATATAATGATAGTCATTGATATACCTAAAGAACATACAAGCTAGTGGTGGGGATAAGCTGTAAAGACAAATAGCTACAATATAATAAACCTGTACTCCATGCTGTAAGAAAGGTCCATGCAGATATAGAAAGTTCTGAGGAAAAGAAAACCCTTAGTCATTTGTACTATCTGTTCCAGAGGGCAGATTAAGGAAGTCTCCTCCTTCGAGCTGTGGGCATTTTAGCTGAATTGTAGAGGAGGAGTAGAATCTTTGATAGAGGGTTTTTAAGAGTAAACCACATTTTATCTATTAACATCGTATAAGCAACTCACTTATGCATTGAAATAAATTCATGGAAAAAGCAGTCTCACTTTTCTCTCCATCCCTAATATGACAGCATCAGCCTTTTACTGTTATTTTCCTTTTCTTACGTACTGACTTTTCTCTACAAAAGAATATAAGTTGGACTTGAGAAGAAAGTAGATGGTTTAGCCATCTAAGGACTGTTGGCCTAGTATATTAGCTCAACAGGAGGCTAAATGATGCAATTACAGTTGAATTGCATCACGCATAGCTTTGCTTCAGAATCATCAGGCCCTGCTCATGTTAAATAACTGCTTTGCTGTTAGATTTGAAAGCTACCATCAGTTATAAGAAACAGTGAATCCTAGGAGTATATGTGGTTTTACAAATATTTTCGTTGTGCACTGTGGTTAGGAAGATTGTTTTAGTTCCATCATTGTTGCTTTTAGCTGGAGCCATGTTAAGTGACAAAAGAAACATTTGCCAAAACTTTGAGTTTCAGTCATCCTCTCCAACTAAACCCCACCATTTTAGGCAAGAAATTAGAGTCCATATAATGTTGTGAAGCTTCTTATTTTTTAGACACGGAAGCAATATCATATTTGACCACTTCTTATTCTTTTCATACATGTAACCTGTGCAATTTTGTGTTCCAAATTATCAATCAGTAAAATAGTTTTTATACTTCTCCCATTTTTATAGAGACTGGTCTTTGTTTTTCTTTATTATATGATCATGCAGCAGGTTCATGTCATACATTATGCAAAAGAAATGTTTAGGGGTCATTTTAATTTTGGTGGTAAGATACACATTTATAATTTACTTTGGCTTAATAATTCTTGTTAAATTATTAAGCATTCAAATAATCAGTTAGTATTTTACTGATCATCTGCTGTATAAAAAGTACTAGGTATTTAACTACTTAGTTTTCTATTTTATAGTTATCAAAACTCTTCAATTTGAAATAACTATGTTATTTACTCAAAATACTTATAGTTGCACACTGTAGGTATATTCATGATATAAAGATATAAGGTTAGAAAATGAAATAATAAAGTTGACTTAAGGTTTTCTTTTCTGCTTCATGTGAGGAAAATCAAGGTTTCAGTTTCTCTTCTGGAATTGGAAATAAAACCTTTAGCTAAAAATGGATTTGTATGCAGTGCGGATTTGCAGCTGTTTTTGCTGTGCCAGACTTCTGTTCACACCAGTCACAGTCTGAATCTTTAAATTGCTGTTAGAAGTTTTGGGGGCTCCATAGATGCATGTAGTCTGATGTGTGGGATGCAAACGAAAATTGAGGGCAGTTCAAATGGTGCATGAGAGAGAAACAAGTCCCACTTCAGTTCTCTGTTAATTTCTCATTTGCAAAACTTATATAAGAAGTTGCCTTATGACTTTTAAATGTAATCTTTTGGCAATTTTTATGCCTTTTTGAAATGCAGTAGGGCACACAGAATCAAATATCCAATACATTTTTCCTGCTGACGATTTTGAAATAATGTCATTTCATACCAGCTTATTTATTGTGTGTCTCTTCAGTATGCAAGAGCTATAAAGGAACAAAACTCAACCAAGTATAATTCTGCATTCAAGGAGCATATATATACTGAAGGTCAAAGAAAATGGAAAGGACTGGAAATCAGATTCCATATATGTATATTTTAACTTCCTTGACTTCTGTGACTCTCTTAAGGTTTTCTCTGGAACTTCAACTTCATTAATTTTAAGAAAGTTGTTGTAAGTTGGGGCAGAATTTGCTCCACCATCCCCAGGGGCTATTTGACACTGTCTGGAGACATTTTTGATTGTCACAACTGGGTAAGGGATGCTACTGAACCTAGTGAGTAGAGGCTAGGGACAGCACTCAGCATCCTGCAATGCAGAGAACAGCACCTCTACAAAAATTGTGCAGCCCAAAATGTCAATAGGATTGAGTTTACCTGTTTTAAGGAAATAAGTAACTTGAAACAACAGAGTATGACATAGACAGTTATTTCCAGTTCTGTCATCTGTTCTGCTTTGAGTGCTCAGTCACCTTAAACAAGTCATTTCCCTACTCTTGTCCAGTTCCCCTATAATGAAGTGAATATTTTGATTATATTATATATCGAGAGCCCTAAGTCTGTAAATCTTGCAAAATTCATCTCTACTTTCTCATATTTTGAGAGGGAAAGACATGGGGGTTATTTTAAAAGCTCATTTAAGTTATTCAATTTATAATCATTTTAAAGTTACAGTTGTGCCTAACATATATTCATCAATGCAGAGATGCCAATGTGATTCACATCAGTCACATTTCCATACACTGCTGCTGCTGCTGCTAAGTCACTTCAGTCGTGTCCGACTCTGTGAGACCCCATAGACGGCAGCCCACCGCCCACCAGGCTCCCCCGTCCCTGGGATTCTCCAGGCAAGAATACTGGAGTGGGTTGCCATTTCCTTCTCCAGTGCATGAAAGTGAAAAGTGAAGGTGAACTAGCAGTGAACTATTTGAAAAAAAATATGAAGAAAATAATCTCATTTCCAATAGCAACAAAAAGGATAAAATACTTAGAATAAATTAAATCAAGGAGGTGAAAGATCTATAAACTGAAAACTACAAAACATTGATGAATGTAATCAAAGAAGACACAAATAAATATGTTATATCCTGTTTTCACAGATTAGAAGAATTAATATTGTTAAAACTGTTCATTCTACCCAAAAAAATCTACAGATTCAAATGTGGTCTCTATCAAAATTCCAAGGACATTTTTTACAGAAATAGAAAAAAGAAATCCTGAAATTTGCATGAAACCACCAAAAACCCCAAATAGCTAAAGCAATCCTTAGCATAAAGAATGATGCTTGTCCATGGTGCCAATAAAACCAGTAATTAACATAAGACAGTTTATGGGTTAAAAAATATTTATCTATATTTTAATATAGGTAGTGAATTACAAGTTAGGGAGCTTTTATTTATTTGGGGGGATTTTAAAAAATGTTGGAGTATAGAGTTGGTTTACAATGTTGTGTTAGTTTCAGGTGTATAAATTCAGTTATACATAATATAGATATTCTTTTCCAGATTCTTTTCCCATATTGGTTATTACAGAATATTGAGTATTTCCTGTCCTGTACAGTACTTCTTTCTTAGTTATCTATTTTATATATGGTAGTTTATATGTGTTAATCCCATGCTCCTAACTTGTCCCTACCACCCACATTTCCCTTTTGGTAACCATAAGTTTGTTTTAACTCTGTAAGTTTGTTACATTTTCCTAAATAAATTCATTTATATCACTTTTTAAAATTAGATTCCATATATCAGTGATATTGTATAATATTTGACTTTCTCTGTCTGACTTACTTCACTTAGTATGATAATCTCCGTGTCTACCCATGTTGCCGCAAATGGCATTATTTCATTATTTTATATGGCTGTATGATTTTCTGTCATATATATATATACCACATCTTCTTTATCCATTCCTCTTTATCCATTCCTTTAGGTTGCTTCCATGTCTTGGCTATTGTAAATAGTACTGCAGTGAACATTGGGATACATGCATCTTTTCAAATTATGCTTTTCTCTGGGTATATGCACAAAAGTGGAAGTACTGGTCTGTATGGTGGTTCTAAGGTAGTTTTTAAATAGAAATAAAGAGTGTGACATCATTTTGATAGGTGTGACTCACTTTAGATTTTTGGATGATTCATTTTGAGGGAATATCATGAAAGAAGTCAGAGGAAACTGGGGCCCCAGGATATGCTTTTTCTTTTTTCTTTTCCATGACACAAGTCAGAATTGACATCCTATTTATAAAAGTTAAAACATCCTATTTATGGATTAGAAGTATGATTTTAAAAGTAACTGCTTCTTTCCCTATGGTCTATTCCTGACCAAAGTCTCTCGCTAATCCTTCTTGCTAGCCATCAGAAACAAGTAGAGAGCTACTTCTGATGACCATTAAGCTTGGTTCTCTAGCTCACAAAATCTAAAAGAAAATTATATTTCAGTAAGAATCTGTCCAACCTTTCAAACCAGTTTCTATCTAAATGTATCAACACTTCCAGCATCATATACTTTGATCTTATGATATGGTAATAGGCTGAGTAGATATTGGAAAATCTTCTAATAAGAAAATGATATGGAAGAAAGCTGTTTTAAAAGGATATTTGCAAGCCAGGCTGCTGTCAATAACATGCATTATTGACATAGGCTTCATGTGGCCTGGCAACCTGTTATAGTTTGATTACAAGACAGGCTTGCTGAACTGTCAAAAAAAAAGATTTGATTTGTCAATAAATAATCAATGTTTTTTCACTTTTGAGTTTCCTTTAAAAAAAAATATATTTTTTTTCCATTTAGTTTTCTTCAACCCTGGTGGAATAGCGCCAGAGTTGAATATCAAATTTATTACTCTTCATTTCTTATTACTGTTTAACCAGTGTTGCACTGACCCCGTGAATCATCAATGCCAGACCAGGAGGTAACTTTGGAAAAAGGACACCATGCCCATAAAGTTATCTGGCCATGAAAAAGCAGCCTTGGAGCTAGGAAGCAGTAGGGGACAGGTTGGAAGCAATTACAGTAGTAATGGCAGTAGGAACAATGTAATTAGCAGCTGTTTCAAGGGTAGTAATTTGCAGGCATATGACAATGGAGAGTTGGTATCTCAGAGAACTTCGTACACCCTCACCCCGCCACCAAAATGTTCACTGTCCTATATTCATATTAAGGCAGCCATGAAAAGTAGGGCTGTGCACTGGAGCCTTTAGGAGAATCAGTCGCTATGTTTCAAGTCATCCCCACAATACCTTTCAGATTATTATATATTGTTGTAACAATATTGCATATGAGAACTAGTGCTTATGTGGTAACAGAAGGAGGTGGAGGTAGAGGGGAGGTGAAACCCATCCAGGAAGAGCAGGTGAACCATACAAGTATCATGGTCAAGAAATAGATGGTTGTCTAACCCAGATTATTTCACAGTCATCCTTAAGGGGATTTAGCAACATATGCAAAGAAAGTGGTTTTCTAAGTGTGGCCTCCAGACAGGCCTTGTCAGCATTTCTAGGGAACTTTTTAGAATTGCAAATCCCTTCCTCTGGAGACATACTGAATCAGAAATTTGTGGGATAGGACTCAGTAATTTGTATTTTATCAAGTCTTTCAGGTCGTTCTGATGAATAGTAAAATTGGCAAATCACTGTACTAAGATGTTTTGTAAGATTTGAGGGTCACCTCACAGACTGGATATTAAACATAATTTTGGAAGCATGGGGATATGACAGCAGTTGGCAGTGAATCTCAGAAGGAAAGGAGTTAGGACTGAACTGTCAGTCCCCAACAAAAAACAGCACATTCGGTAGGAAGGCATGCATTTCAAAAAATACATAGTTATAAATGCAGTATACAGAGTGAAATTAAAATGTTCAGACTTCAAATAGAGAGATATAACCTTTAACAAGCTAGACTCTTTATGCATCACTTCTGTCTTCTCAAAATCAGTTTAATAATAAGAGTGATAGCCTTCTAGAGTTGCTATAAATATTAACTGAGTTAGAGACCAAACCCAGAATGTCTGTCACATAGTAAGAGTAGCTGCTGCTGCTAAGTCGCTTCAGTCGTGTCCGACTCTGTGCGACCCCATAGACGGCAGCCCACCAGGCTCCCTCATCCCTGGGATTCTCCAGGCAAGAACACTGGAGTGGGTTGCCATTTCCTTCTCCAATGCATGAAAGTGAAAAGTGAAAGTGAAGTCGCTCAGTTGTGTCCGACTCTTAGCGACCCCATAGACTGTAGCCTACCAGGCTCCTCTGTCCATCGATGTTAACTCACATCATGATTTTTATATTATTAAAACTGTGATGTAAGAATTGAAAGTGAAGTCGCTCAGTCGTATCAACTCTTTGCAACCCCATGGATGGTAGCTTGCCAGGTTCCTCTGTCCGTGGAATTCTCCAGGCCAGAATACTGGAGTGGGTAGCCATTCCTTTTTCAGGGTATTTTCCCAACCCAGGGGTTTGGGATTACTAAACTATAATTTTCTAAAGGCTAAAAACATGGCTCTTGTGTAATATAAAATAAACATGTGTCAAAGAATTTTTTGAATTCATTAATGAAGTAATGGGTAAAATGTCAAAATTGAGTTCAAAAGACGTTTTGAAGGATGCAGTTTATATAATCTGTCAAGAATGCTGAAATGTTTCTAATAGATGTAAAACTGGATGATATCCTACAGAGCAATATATTGTAATGTTTGGAGTTATCATTTTTGACAGACTAAAATCAATTGCATCTCTCCTGGACAATATTTATTTACGTTATTATAGACATGAATCATTTGCATTACTCTCACAGAAGGATCATTTGAATTGATACCAATTTTGTATAAGATAACCTCTAGACCTACAAAATTATAAAAGAGCCTATCAATAGAGAGTCTTTGATATACAAAGATGTACCCCCACACTACTTGGAAAGAACATGCAGTAATTGATATTACCTGTTTTCCAATTCTGGAATAATTTTTATTGATGGATGTCTCACAAGAAAGAGTGCAAAAGCCAAGCTATTGGAATTGATTTACAGGAACAAGGCAGAACCAGAAGCAAATGTGATATGGCAGTACTTCTAAATCCTGAGCCCACAGATAGTGGTAAAACAACAATAACAAAACAACTCTGAATATTAGAGAGTCTTGTGGCCAGAGAGTCTGAGGAACATTATAGTCTCTAAAAATATATACATTATGAAGAGAAATGCACCCTTAATTTGAAACATATTTTCATTACAACTAGTCAGGAAACCAGCTGGAACATTATCCTCAGGTGTATGAAACATTCACTTATTCCAAGTAAAACTGTAACCAAAGATATAAGATAAATAAGGATATTATGGTGGTATAGCATTCAGTGCATTTTTCTACAAATAGAATGAGCAATTTGAGACAAAAACCTCAGCAAGAGGCTTTAAATTCTTATCCCATGTTACCTAGAAATACTTGTGGATGCTGCTTAAGTACAGTAAGTAGTCCATTTATATAATTAAGTCACCAGTATATATAGTTTACTTTGAACAGTGATTTTAATACAGCATATACACAAAGAAGAAAATGGAGAAGTACACTTGCCTGGAAAATCCCATGGATGGAGGAGCCTGGTAGGCTATAATCCATGGGATCGCTAAGAGTCAGACACGACTGAGTGACTTCACTTTCACTTTATACACAACGATTAGACTGATAAATGTGGTATGTTAGAGACTTGGCTAAGGAGAAGCACTACTTAAATTAGGAGATAAGTGGCAGTTTGCTTGTATAAATGTTCCCATAATGCATCATTATGGGAAGTTATATCTGATTGTTCTTTTTTCTCAAAAGTGTTTTGGAGACAAAAATCTTGGCTCTTTGGGAAAAAATATAAGAAAATGTATTTTTAAATGTTTTCTGATTTTCTGTCATGGAATGAAACGACACATAAAACTAAGATATACTTTTGACTTTTTTCTTAGCTCTCTTGGACTCAGTTTCAATTTACAAGTGTTCAGATTCAACTTACTTAACAAATGTTTATTGAGCAGCTGGAATAAGGCTATGTGCTATGCACTGAAAACAAGAAAAATATAAATATGATACTGTTTTTTCGAGGAATCTATCATTGTATCTGAGAATGAACTAAATGTGACTTTAAATAAGGGGGAAAAGAATGTGATAAAATAAAAAATAGTCCAGGTGAGCAATGGCAATACAGCAGGAATATTTTGAGGAATTTGAACATATAGTGGAAAGAGATAGGTCTATGAACAGAGGAAACAAAAATTGAAAAATAAAGGGTAAAAAGTGGCTAAAGTGAAGTGCAAAGCGTCATGTGTTTTCAAAAAAGAAAGATTGTACTAGTATGGAATGGTAGTTCATCAGCAAAGGCCTCATGAAGGAAGGACTGTTTAAGTTGGGCATTGAGTGATACATAGACTCTAAGTGGTAGGTGATGGAGGAAATTCCAGGTGTAAGAAGAAACCAAGGAGGCAAGAATATACAATGGATTAAAGACAATCTCTTTAACAAGTGGTGTTGGGAAAACTGGTCAACCACTTGTAAAAGAATGAAACTAGAACACTTTCTAACACCATACACAAAAATAAACTCAAAATGGATTAAAGATCTAAACATAAGACCAGAAACTATAAAACTCCTAGAGGAGAACATAGGCAAAACACTCTCTGACATACATCACAGAAGGATCCTCTATGACCCACCTCCCAGAATATCGGAAATAAAAGCAAAAATAAACAAATGGGACCTAATTAACCTTAAAAGCTTCTGCACAACAAAGGAAACTATCAGCAAGGTGAAAAGACAGCCTTCAGAATGGGAGAAAATAATAGCAAATGAAGCAACTGACAAACAACTAATCTCAAAAATATACAAGCAACTCCTACAGCTCAACTCCAGAAAAATAAATGACCCAATCAAAAAATGGGCCAAAGAACTAAATAGACATTTCTCCAAAGAAGACATACAGATGGCTAACAAACACATGAAAAAATGCTCAACATCACTCATTATCAGAGAAATGCAAATCAAGACCACTATGAGGTACCATTTCACACCAGTCAGAATGGCTGCGATCCAAAAGTCTACAAATAATAAATGTTGGAGAGGGTGTGGAGAAAAAGGAACCCTCTTACACTGTTGGTGGGAATGCAAACTAGTACAGCCACTATGGAGAACAGTGTGGAGATTCCTTAAAAAACTGGAAATAGAACTGCCTTATGATCCAGCAATCCCACTGCTGGGCATACACACTGAGGAAACCAGAAGGGAAAGAGACACGTGTACCCCAATGTTCATCGCAGCACTGTTTATAATAGCCAGGACATGGAAGCAACCTAGATGTCCATCAGCAGATGAATGGATAAGAAAGCAGTGGTACATATACACAATGGAGTATTACTCAGCCATTAAAAAGAATTCATTTGAATCAGTTCTAATGAGGTGGATGAAACTGGAGCCTATTATACAGAGTGAAGTAAGCCAGAAGGAAAAACACCAATACAGTATGCTAACGCATATATATGGAATTTAGAAAGATGATAACAATAACCCTGAGTACGAGACAGCAAAAGAGACACTGATGTATGGAAGTCTTATGGACTCTGTGGGAGAGGGAGAGGGTGGGAAGATTTGGGAGAATGGCATTGAAACATGTAAAATATCATGTATGAAACGAGATGCCAGCCCAGGTTCAATGCACGATACTGGATGCTTGGGGCTAGTGCACTGGGACGGCCCAGAGGGATGGTATGGGGAGGGAGGAGGGAGGAGGGTTCAGGATGGGGAACACATGTATGCCTGTGATGGATTAATTTTGATATTTGGCCAAACTAATACAATTATGTAAAGTTTAAAAATAAAATAAAATTTAAAAAAAAAAGAAGAAGAAGAAACCAGTGCCTCTATACATAGACAGGAACATTTAGACAGTGCTTGAAGAATAGGTTACACATGCAGAAACGGCATAATAATAGTGATGCCATTTGTTTAGGTGGTGTCATACTGTATCCAACTTTCCAAATGCTATTTTGTTTCATCTTCACCTATTAGGCAAAATCTTAACTGTCATCTTTGGATAAGTAAGCAGTGGAGCCAAAATCAGATAGCTTGTGGGGAGTTGGACTGGTATTCTTAAAGTCATTCTGATTGGCTTTAACCCTGTGCTTCACCCTCGCTTAGCTGCATCTCAGGCATTTGTAGTGTTACAGATGTTAAAATTTCATGATTTGACTCTAGATTATTGGATATAGGGCTTACAACTAACACACAAAAAAATGTAGTCTAAATAAATGCCATTGTTTCATGCCTGGGTGATTTGGAAAATGGTAGCACTGTTAATGAAAAGATTTTTCATGTGGGCATGGTCAAAAGTTATTAGTAGACATGCAAGAATTTATATCAGATTAGAAAATGATTACTCTCTGGTGGAGAGGTCTGAGCTCAAGATAGAGAGGGAAAAAGTAATAAGGGAACAAAATCTTGGAGAACATTCATGTTAAAAATAGAAGAGAAACCAATAGAGAGTGAAGATAAGACGGCCTGGGGAGCCTTGTGTTTTTTTTTTCAATAGAAAGAGAAGGAAAAGAGAGTTTGAAGAAGGAGTAATGGGGAAATGTCCAGTACTTGGAGGATAAATGAATTTGTTGATTGAGATACTGACAAAGACTCAAGACACTAGTTAGAGCTGTGCAGCAAAAATAAAACCATATTGAAAGAGGAATTGGAGTGAATGGCTGGTAGAAAAGTGGATGCTAGGGGCATGAGTGAAGAAGGTAAAACAGATATACTGCATGTCTTAAGTTGATGCCTTGATTTTAGTAGTTAAGAAAAATCAAGGTAAAGACCTTATACTGTTTAAACAACCACGTAATAAACCCTGCCACTGAAATGAAGCAAGTAGCTAACTAAATATGAAAACGCTTGGTAGTATAACAAAAAGAGTGATATATCAGGCATAGCCATGTAAAGGATATAAGTAAAGGAAGAATGATTGAGAGTTTGTATAAATGTGATAAAAAGCCTACTTAATGTTGGTGATTATCTTTAAAGGGACTTACTTTTTCTAGTGGATCTGACATAAGAGCCAGCATTTGTGTGTGTGCCTGTGCCTGTGACAAAGAAAGAGGTTGTCTCGAAGTCTCATTCCTTGATGTAGTTTTTTATCCCTTATATAGCTGTTAGATGATTCTTAAAAAAAAAAAAAAATACAGGTCTTTTGTGTTTAGGATGTGATTCTGATGACTATTCAGAATGCCTTTGCATTTGTTCAAAGATTCCATCTTAAATTTACCATTTCCTTTCTCCTAGTAATTTGGTACGTTATTAGTGAGGCTGTGACATGGTGCCCACATGGCATCTGGGATGTTAGACACTAACAAAGGAGGATACCTGGAACAAAATTTAAAATGGTAGCTTTTGCCTTGTTGTTTAAAAGTTTCTAAGATCTTTGATCTAACTGCTTAGAGACTCTTAAGTAAAAGCCCCTTAGATCCTTTCAGTCTGGTGGTAGAACACCCTTGTCATGCTCAGAGCCCCAGACTGCTGAGGGAAGATTATAGTTGCCTGTTTCTAACAGTGTGATATAAAATAGATGTTTGGAACATGCATGTGATATATGTCTGAATTTCAGTTGATCAGACATTGCTAAATCGATACAGTATGAGCTGTAAATTTGATTTACAAAGCCCTTTCAAAGTACTTTCCTCACTGTAGCTCTGTCGTTAGAGCAGTTGCTCTTGTCCCTGTTTGAGTCAGTATGAACATTGCAGCTGGAGGAGCTAAGATCCCACAGCCCATCAGAGCAGGGCTGGGAATGGATTCCTGCAGGGCAGTGTCTTCTGGAGCCATATGGAAGCCTTAAGGAGGGAAAAAAAAAAATTGTGCCCCTATACATTCCATGGGATTGCAAAAAGTTGGACATGACTGAGAGACTAACACTTTCACTCCACATACACTTATTTAAATGTCTTCTAGTTTTTTGAACAAAGTGTAAAAAATATAAAAACTATATACCAAAAAAAAAAGCGTATATGTAAAGCCCGGCCCTGCCCATTGGATTTGCATACCATTATGTTTTCATAAACCCATCCTTTGTAAGGTCAGAAGTAGACCTGAGTGACCTGTTGCAGACCAGGATCCCTTGGGCTGATTGGAACCACCACCACTCCCATTGTACAATAATGCAAGGTCATAAACAACAACCAACTGTCTTTAATGTTTTTATATTTTATTCAGCATAGAGTTTTTTGCACTGCTTTTGATTTTTAAAAATATCACATAAGTTCTGGGCTTTTCCAGGCCCCTCTAACCTCCAGTGTATTCTGCACTTACCTCATTCTAATCACAGCCCTGCAGCAATGTTTCTTCTGTTCAGCTTCTCTGCAGCGTAAATTGCATGAAAGCAAAAGGTTCAAAGAAACAGAGGCAGAATAAATCAAGGGCAAAAGATTGATACACAGTTGTTTTAGGAGATAGCTAACATTTCAAAGACTGTTCCAGGTGGACTCGCTTGTCCATGCCTGTGTTGTTGTTGTTCAGTCGCTTAGTCGTGTCTCACGCTTTGCAACCCCATGAACTGCAGCACGCCAGGCCTCCCTGTCCATCACCAACTCTGGGAGCTTGCTCAAACTTATGTTCATCAAGTGGGTGATGCCATCCAACCGTCTCATCCTCTGTCATCCCCTCGTCTGCCTTCAATCTCTTCCAGCATCAGGGTCTTTTCCAGTGAGTCAGCTTTTCCATCAGGTGGCAAAGTATTGGGAGTTTTAGCTTCAGAACCAGTCCTTCCAATGAATACTCAGGGTTGATTTCCTGTAGGATTGACTGGTTTGATCACCTTTCAGTCCAAGGGACTCTTGAGTCTTCTTCAGTATCACAGTTTGAAAGCATCAGTGCCTTTGCTAGTGACATTTTATATAGCTGCCATAGCTTTTTCCTCTCACTTTGATGAAATTCAAGCATTTTTTTCAAGTCCCAGATCAAAGGTACATCCTCTGTAGAGCTTTTTTCATAATCATACAAGATTAATTATTTGTAACTCTCTACTATATACACAGATCCCTGTACAGATTCCCAACTGTTGGGCTTATCAAATTGTAGTAGAGTTTTAAATGTCAGTCTCATGCCATCAATTGTGAGACTCTTAAAGCTGAGCTGAGCCTTTTCTTATCTGAGTCTGTTATCATTAATACTTCACATGGTGTCTGGCCCACAGCTAGTGAGCAATAATGATCATGGAGTGGCAGAATAGTCATGGTGAGTCAACTCTCAGGGATTACTCCACAGGCAGCTTTTCTGTTCCTTTAGTTTGATATGCATTCCAGAAAATAAAATTTCCAGGAATGCTTATTGAAATGTTAAGATTGGTAAACCATAATATTCTTAGGCACCATTGATTCTTTATCAGTGGTGTGAAGAAATTAGAGTTATTCATTTTACTCCCTACCTGTCCACTCTGGCACAAGTTATGCTAACTTGTTAAAAGCTTGGTCACAAACAGTATTAAGCTTTCTTTAATCTGGAAACCAAGATACATCTCTTTTTCTTTTTTCCAAATGAAATCATTGCTGCTGAAACTTTAATAATTTATCTTGTTACTCAGGGGCACAATCTTTTGTGCTAAAGCAGTTAGGAACTAATACTTAGTACTTTTATGTAGTGATCAGTTTCAGATTCAAAGATATGCCCTATAACTTGAATTTCCAGTCAGAATCTGGCTTGTGAATAGGCTGTGTGAGTAAGGTTTCCAGTGGGAAGGTGTATTGAGCAAACCAATAGAATATGTAATAGAATTCTAAATATATTTTAACCACCTTGCCTTCTTGTTCATTTCAAATTGCTTCTGGATTGTCATGGTGTCAATAATAATGCCGTAAATAGCTCTATAATATTTTACTTTAAAGAATAATAACTTTTTAATTTTGCTTTTACATTATAATCTGCAAAACCAATACATGAATAGATTTGGAAATTCTAAGTTAACTTGTCTGTTTACTAAGATCAGCTTTTTATATGCCATCAATGAATCATGTTTAAAAATTGACATGGCTTATGATAATGAATTTTATAGGTCAAACTAGCTAGCAGTTACAGTTTTTGAAAGTGATTTTGTGGCTTGATATATACATGTGATATTTACTTCAAACCAAATAATAAAAATGAGGCCACGTGTCAAATTAGCTTTCTAGTTTTCAACACCTGTTCATAAAAGTTTGAGGAAACAAATAGGAAATGCCTTACTTAAAAATACCTTTATCTTACAAATAAGATACACTGTATATAGCATATATTCAAGTTTTTCAGTTCATTTTTGCCAGCGGCACTAAGGAGCTAGTGTGTGTTTCTTACATAAGGCAAATAAATGTGCTATAAGCTTTTCCAATTGAAAGCATTTGTTCTGTGCAGGCTTAAAAAAGACCTGCAGCTAAAGTCAAGTCTAAAAGATGGATATTTCTATTTTGACAGAAAATCTGGAATCTGACAATAAGAAGTATATAAAACATGAATGATTTGTTTTGATTTATACAACAAATATTTATTGTTTACCCATACATATCTTTTACATATTTATGGAACATAGGATTTTCCAACAATATTCATGGTGATTCTTAAAATAATCCTATGGGCTTCCAGTGAAGACTCTTGATCCTGAAGAATAATATTGTGGTATATTTTGATCTTTTGTAACATTGCCATTTTTTTTCAGCTACCTTTTCAGAAGTCACCTTGCTTTTTGAAGTAAATCATTGCATATATGATTGACAATTATGTTATATACAGAATTAAATTTTTTAGTTTATATAATTTTATTTTGCTAGAATGCTGACAGATCCGTGTAAACAACTCTATACTGCACACGCTGTAATTCTTTGAAATCTTTAAGAGATCCTTATAAATATATTTTATTTTTCTTATCTGGTGATAGAGATTATAATTTTACCTTTCTATATTAACTTATTAGGAAAATTAAATAAACTATGTCAAAGCACTTAAAATGAAGCACTGTAAAATTAAGATACCTATTCTTAATCATAATATTATTTTATCTTGTTTTAATGCATGCTAATCTTATTTCAAATATGTTTTTATTTCTATGGTGTGATAATTATATCAGGATATGCATGTGGAAGAGGGGAGGAAAGGAAGGGAGAGGAAAGCAGGGAGGGGAAAGAGAAGGAGTGGGTATCTATTGAATTTGTATTATATTTAGTGTGTTTGGTTTTTCCAGTATGTTTACTCATTTTATTTTTGATATTGATTTAAACAGTATTTTTATCTCTCTTATGTAGATGAAGAACTGAAGACCATAAACTTTACATAACTTTGCCAGGATCACATTGCCAGTAAATGATGATATCAGTTTAGATCTAGGACTCTCTGACCAGTGGCTTCTGGCTCTGTTAAGTCTTCTCATTGTCACACTCAACATGACATTCCTTAGTAACTGTTATACACTCTCAGCAAATTCTTCACCTCTATGAACAATAACCCTGTGTACGAGACAGCAAAAGAGACACTGATGTATGGAACAATCTTATGGACTCTTTGGGAGAGGGAGAGGGTGGGAAGATTTGGGAGAATGGCATTGAAACATGTAAAATATCATGTATGAAATGAGAAACCAGTCCAGGTTCAATGCAGGATACTGGATGCTTGGGGCTAGTGCACAGGGACGACCCAGAGGGATGGTATGGGGAGGGAGGAGGGAGGAGGGTTCAGGATGGGGAGCACATGTATACCTGTGATGGATTCATTTTGATATTTGGCAAAACTAATACAATTATGTAAAGTTTAAAAATAAAATAAAACTATAAAAAAAAATTAAAAATTAAAAATAAACTATACAAAAAAAGAAATGTAATAGAATGCAACGGTACAGGAAGCATGAATTTCTTTTTAAATGCTTACTTCTTTCAAAGAAATCAATCACATAAGCACTTAAGGATCAAACTGGATCTGAGTGATTAAAGTTCTTCTTTGGATGTGTGCCATTTATTTAACAATTTTTCTGTGAAGGGCTATGCTAATGCTTTCCAGGTTGTGAATAATTAAATAAGATACATTACCTAGGTTAGTTTAAGAGACCTAATTTAAAAGTTCTAACTACACAGCAGGGGCCATAGGACTGGAAAAGGTCAGTTTTCATTCCAATCCCAAAGAAAGGCAATGCCAAAGAATGCTCAAACTACCGCACAATTGCACTCATTTCACATGCTAGTAAAGTAATGCTCAAAATTCTCCAAGCCAGGCTTCAGCAATATGTGAACCGTGAACTTCCAGATGTTCAAGCTGGTTTTAGAAAAGACAGAGGAACCAGAGATCAAATTGCCAACATCCGCTGGATCATGGAAAAAGCAAGAGAGTTCCAGAAAAACATCTATTTCTGCTTTATTGACTATGCCAAAGCCTTTGACTGTGTGGATCACAATAAACTGTGGAAAATTCTGAAAGAAATGGGAATACCAGACCACCTGACCTGCCTCTTGAGAAACCTATATGAAGGTCAGGAAGCAACAGTTAGAACTGGACATGGAACAACAGACTGTTTCCAAATTGGGAAAGGAGTACGTCAGCACTGTATATTGTCACCCTGCTTATTTAACTTATATGCAGAATACATCATGAGGAATGCTGGGCTGGAAGAAGCACAAGCTGGAATCAGGATTGCCGGGAGAAATATCAATAACCTCAGATGTGCAGATGACACCACCCTTATGGCAGAAAGTGAAGAGGAACTAAAAAGCCTCTTGATGAAAGTGAAAGAGGAGAGTGAAAAAGTTGGCTTAATCATGGCATCTGGTCCCATCACTTCATGGGCAATAGATAGGGAAATAGTGGAAACATTGTCAGACTTTATTTTGGGGGGCTCCAAAATCACTGCAGATGGTGATTGCAGCCATTAAATTAAAAGACATTTACTTGGAAGGAAAGTTATGACCAACCTAGATAGCATATTCAAAAGCAGAGACATTACTTTGCCAACAAAGATCCATCTAGTCAAGGCTATGGTTTTTCCAGTGGTCATGTATGGATGTGAGAGTTGGACTGTGAAGAAAGCTGAGCACTGAAGAATTGATACTTTTGAACTGTGGTGTTGGAGAAGACTTGAGAGTCCCTTGAACTGCAAGGAGATCCAACTAGTCCATTCTAAAGGAGATCGGTCCTGGGTGTTCTCTGGAAGGAATGATGCTAAAATTGAAACTCCAATACTTTGGCCACCTCTTGTGAAGAGTTGACTCATTGGAAAAGACTCTGATGCTGGGAGGGATTGGGGGCAGGAGGAGAACGGGACGACAGAGGATGAGATGGCTGGATGGCATCACCGACTCAATGAATGTGAATTTGAGTGAACTCCGGGAGATGGTGATGGACAGAGAAGCCTGAAGTGCTACAATTCATGGGGTCGCAAAGAGTCGGACAGGACTGAGCGACTGAACTGAACTGAACTGAATTCATCTAAGAAGATTTGAAACTGAGATTATCATATTACCCTTCCTCTTTTAGATTCTTTCTCATTTACTTCTGAGAGCTACTCATCTCCTAAGTGTTTTTAACTGATGGTGACTTTGAAACACTCTAAGATCATTCTAAAGTACTTCCTTTCTCTGCCTCTTTTAAAATAAGACATTGCGTCTTTCTGGTATTTAAATGTTTTTACTGACGCATGTCTTTTCCCAATCTGAATGATTTTCTAGCTATGATATATTGCATAGAAATAGTGATTGGGAATATATTTAAGGAAAAAAACACCCAGCTTCTTAGAGAGTAATAAGGGCCATCTAGTACCTAGTGTCTAAGGTCTTCTTTAGTGGCTCAGATGGTAAAGAATCTGCCTACAATGCAGGAGACCTGGTTTCAATCCCTGGGTCAGGAATATCCCCTGGAGAAAGGCATGGCAACGCACTCCAGTATTCTGCTGGAGAATCTAATAAACAGAGGAGCCTGGCAGGCTATTGTCCATGGAGTTGGACACAAATAAAGTGATTTAGCATGCACAGTGCCTAGTGTTTAGAAATTTTTTTTTTTTGGATATCAGTATCTTTTATTTTTATTTTTTTTCTAATTTTATTTTATTTTTAAACTTTACATAATTGTATTAGTTTTGCCAAATATCGAAATGAATCCGCCACAGGTATACATGTGTTCCCCATCCCGAACCCTCCTCCCTCCTCCCTCCCCATACCATCCCTCTGGGCCGTCCCAGTGCACCAGCCCCAAGCATCCAGCATCGTGCATCGAACCTGGACTGGCAACTCGTTTCCTACATGATATTTTACATGTTTCATTGCCATTCTCCCAAATCTTCCCACCCTCTCCCTCTCCCACAGAGTCCATAAGACTGTTCTATACATCAGTGTCTCTTTTGCTGTCTCGTACACTGGGTTGTTGTTACCATCTTTCTAAATTCCATATATATGCGTTAGTATACTGTATTTATGTTTTTCCTTCTGGCTTACTTCACTCTGTATAATAGGCTCCAGTTTCATCCACCTCATTAGAACTGATTATTTTTATACAGGAAAAACGTGACATTGGTTCTCCCACATGATAGCTTTCTATATGTCTATAGTTCCTCAGGTTTTTATACGGTTCTGTCTGTTCACTGAAAAGAGTAATTGATGAGGAATACTTGTCCTTTGAGCTCTTCTGGCAAAATAAATCTGCCTACCAAGAATGTGCCAACCAGTGATATTCCGTATATGCACACATGCCCAGTCATGTCTGACTTTTTGCAAACCATAGACTATAGCCCACCAGGCTTCTCTGTCCATGGGATTTTTCAGGCAAGAATACTGGAGCAGGTTGTCATTTTCTATTCCAGGGCATCTTCCCAACCCTGGAATCCAACCTGCATCTCTTGTGTCTCTTGCATTGGCAGGTGAAATCTTTACCACTGAGCCACCTGGGAAGCCTGATATTCCATGTGTAGCTTTACATTAATTTGTATTTCTCTTACAGTTAAATCATGATATGACGCATTCATGATTTAAAGACAGCCGATTACAATAGATTAAATATAATATATTAGCTTATAAAATATAAAATTTACATACTTTTTCCTAAATAGATTTAAAATCAAAACAAAAGAACTTAGTTTATTTCTGCTCCACTTCCTGCCTCACTCTACTCTAAAAGATTTAAAATTCATGTAGTCTACTTAAGCTAAAATAGCTATACTGTTTATAAGCAAAGCAGTACACACATATGTTGAGGTAAGTAAAAACCCTAAGATTTTTTTAACAATTTACATAGAAACTTTGATTCATTTATTTATTTGCATATTCATTCATATATAAATAATTGATTCCAGGAACATTTATTGGAATTATATTCCAGGCAAGAATACTGGAGTGGGTAGCCATTTCCTTCTCCAGGGGTTCTTACTGACCAGGGTTCAAACCCAAGTCTCCTGCATTGGCAGGCAGATTCTTTACCGCTGAGCCACCAGGGAAATCCCATGTTCCATTGTAGGTGTTGTCAAACAAGAGTAAGCAGGAGCTTTCATCTCCTTCGGAGAAGGCAATGGCACCCCACTCCAGCACTCTTGCCTGGAAAATCCCATGGATGGAGGAGCCTGGTAGGCTGCAGTCCATGGGGTCGCTAAGAGTCGGGCACTTCACGACTTCACTTTAGCTTTCACCTCCTTACTGTGTGCCAGCCCTTTTCATTCATTCCATCTCCTTTATTTCATCTTCCAAAGTTGTGTTTTCTTCCTAACTCAAACTTTTAAAAAGGAGTTTCCCTCTAATATGCATTCTAATAGAATTCTGAAGAAGGTAATGTTTAAAATGTAGAATACTTTCAATGTTGCCATCAATTGTTTGAAGTTGTAGAATACTTCACTAAGTACACTCCAGTTATCCCCTGGTGTATAGGCTTCCAACCTGAGTTTCTAAAATGAAAGGGAAATTAGTACTATTCTTAAAATACCCATGAATATTTAATATGTATATACTTTCAGGATGATTTTTAGACCCCTACATAAAATAGGGTTTATAATATTCTTAATATGTACCATATTAGGCACATTCTAAACTAGGTAATTCTGTCGCATGTATTACAGCTCAAATGCCAAAATATACAAACTCTTTCAACATATTATCACAGTTCAACATTTTTTATACTTACTGTTTTTTCTGGTTAAAATAGAAAAATTTAGATTTTGCAACTTTTACATTTTATCTTTTTTGCTTAACAGAGTTGTATAGTAAACATTTTTCTATGGTACCAAAAATACTTTGTAAACATGTTGATGCATAAATTTTATGTCAGTATGTGACAGTTCATGGAGACCTCGAATTGCTTCCAACTTAGCATTTTTATAAATAATACTGCTATAAATTTTATGCATTTTGAGGTGTTTCGTTAGGAAAGATTCTTATAAATGGAGAGTAAATTCATTTCTAATACAGCATACCCATTTGAGAGTGCTACTTTGGATTTATTTCTTAGCTTTCTGAAGAATGTTGTCAAGTATTTTTCCCATGAAAATCTAATAGTTAACACTATATCATAATTCTTCATGTATTGCATAGTGTATTTCTGCGTCATCATGTAGGAATTATAACTGAGTCATTTATAGTTTGCTTTTGTAATGTCTGTTTTCTTTGAAAATGTATAACTTTTTTAAATTTAGTGATGCAAAAGAGTAATCTGATTTTGTGCTGTAAATGTAATGTGTGCTTTATTAATGCCTTAAGAAAATTATACTATAATAATAATTAAAAAATAAGAAATCTATGTATACCTCTTTGCACTGATTTTTCTTGGAATTCAGTGAACCCTTCTTCATAATCTAGTCCTTTTTCTGCTCTGGAAACATATTGGCAAATGTGTCCAATTGTTATTTTGGTTTTATTCTCTAGAGAACTTCCAATTCTTTCACGTCTTTTCAATGTCTGCCTTCATTTTTCTTTCTTTGTCCTATTCCATTACATTCAAGTAAAGTTCTCCACATTTTTCTTAATGTTTATAGTCTTCTTTTCTAATATCAAAATATAGTTTAATTTTATGAGTATATTATTTATCTTTAGTTCTTCCTTTGCTTACCCATTCCCACAACCTTATAGAAGATACACTTTCGTTTCTAAATCCCCCCTCCTACTTACTCATGAAAGGCATTTTAACGTTGTATTAAAATGGCTAAATTGTTTTCTAATTATTTTCTCTGAGTCTTTGTAAATTATTTTTAGATACCTATTTTTCTTCCTAGTCATCAGACAGATTTTCACCTTTCTTGTTCTCCTTCACAGAGTCAAAGGTTCTTCCTAAAGGGAATAGAGTATGTGTCACAGTTTATTTCTACTTTAATCTCATCTCCAAAGAGTGCTATTTATTCCTAACATGGTGTAAGCCAACAAGTAAAGCACTTGAATTGCTCTGGCCTCTGCTCTCTACCCTGGGATTGCTGGTTAAATCTTTCCGGCAGCCTGAAAGGAAAGTTGATCTGATATCTCTCAGCCTTCCAGTATCTAAAGTACTTTTCAGCTAAGCTCCTGCCCACCTGGATTCTTCTCATTCTGTCTACCCTGTATAACACTTAGATGCATTTTCTTTATGTCATGCTTTACATTTTTCTGCTCAGAGTCCTGCAGTGATTCCTGTCTTGTTTGTGGATGACTTCATGCGCCTGGCATGCAGGACCCTCCATAACACACTTATTTCTCCAACATCAACTTAATTCAACATTACTACCCTCTCTCAATTCCATGGATTGTCCAAAAAATAACTTTTCTTTGAAGCCAGCATCAGAAGACCCATTCTGTAATGGTCCAGACTTCTGTATTTGCTTCTTGGCATAAGCTTCCTAGATAAACAGAAATAAAAATTAAACCATCATTTAAAACACATGTATACCTGTGGCGGATTCATTTTGGTATATGGCAAAACCAATACAACATTGTAAAGTTAAAAAATAAATTAAAAAAAAACTATCAAAAAATAAGCAGCCCCCTTTATTCCTTCTTTTAAAAGGTCTACACATGAACTGAGTTCTTAGAGCAATTGAAATCACGTTTTTAATCTTGCTTCCTTCAACACTGATTCTAATTTCAGGTTCCCATTTTCACACATATTTTTTTTTCTCTTTTTCCTCAACCTATGTGTTTTATTTTATTGTGACATTTCCAGATTTTGGCAGCAGTGCTAATTCTTAGTCCATCTGTTGTTGGGCCTCTGTTAGTGGGTGTCCAACCTTGTGTCATGTCCTTTCTACAGGAGGAACTCGGTGAGCTGCTGGGAAGAGCGTCCCCCTCCTCCCCGTGTTTGATTTTCCACCCAGGCTGTGCACTGTCATGAAAACAAAGCAGGAGCTAGTGCTTAGGCACTGCCAATTTGCTGCATTTTTTTCAGGAAATAGACATAAGAATGTGTGACATTTAAAAAATTAAGAAGAGTCTGTGATGAACAATTGTGTGAAGGAAAGGTGTCTTAACCTTGGCTTTTGGCCATGCAGAAAAGCATATGTTCTTTAGGGTAAAATAAAAGAGTTATAGTCTAGAATCATTTCTAAATACCTGCACTGTTGTGAGATGAAAACAAACTTTAAAAAAAAGAACTAATTCATAATGTGGCAGAAAATTATAATATATTTCACTGCTAAGGAAATGGAAAGATAATAACTATGCCTCATTTAATTACTTCAAAATGGTGTGTTTATGGGTAACACTATTTTTATCATTCTTGATTTTCACAATAAAAAATTAAAATGATAATTTGTTTTAGACCATTGCCTATACCATCTGTTTATATCAGGAAGCAGTATCTTATTTACAAATCTCACTATTGTTAATACTAAATCTGTTTATTTCTAAAATATAGTCTTATTTCAGAGATACAAAGTGTTATGTTTTATGTATATTTTACATAGAAATAGATGAGAGTGTGTGGCTCTTTGGAGAGCATTTGTGCAGATGAATATGAGAAACTCCTGTTGAGGTCAGTTTTCACGAGGAAGAGGTTAACAGACCACCCAAGAGTGTGATTTTTTAATTTAGATTGGGAGCCCAGACATTTAATGTTCATGGGGTTTAGAACTGGTAGGGGATTTAGAGACACTGATGTATGCCCACCAAACTCACAGAAATTATAATGTCAATTGATAGGTCCTATGAGAAGCAGTGTAATATAGTGGTTAAGAAAGATCAAAGACTGAACGAGTCAGATTGCCTGGCTCTGAATCTTGTCTCTGTGGCTTACTGACTGTGTAATCTCAAGCAATAATCATTACCCCTCTGTGCCTCAGTTTCCTTTTCTGCAAAACGAGGATAGTATCTGGGCATAGTTCACAGGATTGTTGTGATGGTTTAAAGAGTTAATTCAGGTAAAACATTTAGGATAGTGTCTGACACATAGTAATTGCTTAAAATATGTTTCCTACTATAATCGTTTACTGTGAGAAATGCAACTAAAAAGTACAGTTGCATCCTTTTTCTGGCATTTTCCCCTTACTTTCATGTGGGAAGCTACCAGAGAAGCTGTAAGACAATCTAGCCTTTGCTGTTTTAAGCAAGAGATTAGGACAAAGATGTTAGTTGAAGAATTTGACCATCTAGTGCATTTAGTTGGAGAAGTAAATGGCAACCCACTCCAGTACTCTTGCCTGGAGAATCCCATGGAGGGAGGAGCCTGGTGGGCTACAGTCCATGGGGACACGACTGAGCGAGTTCACTTCCACTTTCTTTCAGTGCATTTAGTAGGAAGAGGTAACCTGGTGTATCCCCTAGGGAAGGAAATGGCAACCCACTGCAGTATTCCTGCCTGGGAAATCCCATGGAGAGAGGAGCCTGGTGGGCTACAGTGCATGGGGTCAGGAAGAGTCAGATACGACTTAGTGACTAAACAACAATAAGCCTGATATATTCACCTTCACAAAGGGTGTAGTTTTGCCTCAGAGAACCAAAGAGTTGGTCAGTCTATGGGTCAGGATTCTTCCCAATTGGTACGGAGATGAGTACTGTTAATTTTGAGCCTTTGCTATTCTCCTTTTTCTGTTTCCAATATTAAACAGCCATTCCCTCCCCTCCCATATGACTCACACATTCTTTTTATATTTATGATACTTTCAGGAAATTTTGCTCTAAGGGCTTCACAAAGAAAGAATTGTATTCATTAAGTCATTATGTACTGGATTTATAGTTAAACCTTAGCAGGTGGGACCTGTATTTATTTCCAAGTTCTTTTTTTTTTTTAATTGACATATAGTGATGTGCAGTGTTATATAAGTTACAGGAGTACTGCTGCTGCTGCTGCTAAGTCACGTCAGTCCTGTCTGACTCTGTGCGACCCCATAGACAGCAGCCCACCAGGCTCCTCCGTCCCTGGGATTCTCCAGGCAAGAACACTGGAGTGGGTTGCCATTGCCTTGTCCAATGCATGAAAGTGAAAAGTGAAAGTGAAGTTGCTCAGTCATGTCCGACTCTTTGCGACCCCATGGACTGCAGCCCACCAGGCTCCTCCGTCCATTGGATTCTCCAGGCAAGAGTACTGGAGTGGGGTGCCATTGCCTTCTCCATACAGGTGTACAACACAGTGATTCACAATATTTTTGAAGACTACAGCCCATTTATAGTTATATAGAATATTGGCTATATTCCCTGTGTTGTACAATATATCCATGTTGTTTGTTTTATACATGATAGTTTGTATCTCTTAATCTCCTGCCCCTCTGTTGCCCCTCCTCCCTTCTCTCTCCCAACTGCTAACTACTAGTTTGTTCTATACATCTGAGAGTAGATTTCTTGTTATATTCACTAGTTTGTTGTATTTTTAAGATTCCACATATAGGTGATAAGTCTTTCTCTGACTTATTTCACTTAGCTTAATGCCCTCCAAGTCCATCTGTGTTGTTTCAAGTGGGAAAATTTTCTTCTCTTTGCGGCTGAGTAGTATTCATTGTATATATAGATTCCACATATTCTTTATCCATTTGTCTGTTAATTGATACTTAGCTTGCTTCTATATCAACTCCAAGTTCTTGAGGAGAGTTTATTTTTATCATCCCATGTTCTGTATTCAGTCCAATGTAAGTGCATAGTTAATCATTTTTGTAAATTCCTGGCAACTCATAAGTACTTCTGTTGAATTTTATAGTACATCAAGTTAGACTTTTAATTGAAGACCTTTCCAGGCATGACTCGACTTTTCATTTATATAACCCATCCTGGCATTTTTTTCTTTTTTTTATTGCTAATTTGTTTTTTTTTTTTATCTCATATCTATCTCTTCCTTTCTAGGAAGAGGGTAAATTTCTTTTTTTTTAATGTGTGTATATTAAAATATATATTTTATTTTATTTTATTATTTTTTTTTAATTTTTATTTTTTTTTAAATTTTATTTTATTTTTAAACTTTACATAATTGTATTAGTTTTGCCAAATATCAAAATGAATCCGCCACAGGTATACATGTGTTTCCCATCCTGAACCCTCCTCCCTGCTCCCTCCCCATACCATCCCTCTGGGTCGTCCCAGTGCACCAGCCCCAAGCATCCAGTATTGTGCTTCGAACCTGGACTGGAAACTCGTTTCTTACATGATATTTTACATGTTTCAATGTCATTCTCCCAAATCTTCCCACCCTCTCCCTCTCCCACAGAGTCCACAAGACTGCTCTATACATCAGTGTCTCTTTTGCTGTCTCGCACGCAGGGTTATTGTTACCATCTTTCTAAATTCCATATATATGCAGTAGTATACTGTATTTATGTTTTTCCTTCTGGCTTACTTCGCTCTGTATAATAGGCTCCAGTTTCATCCACCTCATTAGAACTGATTCAAATGTATTCTTTTTAATGGCTGAGTAATACTCCATTGTGTATATGTACCACTGCTTTCTTATCCATTCATCTGCTGATGGACATCTAGGTTGCTTCCATGTCCTGGCTATTATAAACAGTGCTGCAATGAACATTGGGGTACACGTGTCTCTTTCCCTTCTGGTTTCCTCAGTGTGTATGCCCAGCAGTGGGATTGCTGGATCATAAGGCAGTTCTATTTCCAGTTTTTTAAGGAATCTCCACACTGTTCTCCATAGTGGCTGTACTAGTTTGCATTCCCACCAACAGTGTAAGAGAGTTCTCTTTTCTCCACACCCTCTCCAACATTTATTATTTGTAGACTTTTGGATCACAGCCATTCTGACTGGTGTGAAATGGTACCTCATAGTGGTTTTGATTTGCATTTCTCTGATAATGAGTGATGTTGAGCATCTTTTCATGTGTTTGTTAGCCATCTATATGTCTTCTTTGGAGAAATGTCTATTTAGTTCTTTGGCCCATTTTTTGATTGGGTCATTTATTTTTCTGGAGTTGAGCTGTAGGAGTTGCTTGTATATTTTTGAGATTAGTTGTTTGTCAGTTGCTTCATTTGCTATTATTTTCTCCCATTCTGAAGGCTGTCTTTTCACCTTGCTAATAGTTTCCTTTGATGTGCAGAAGCTTTTAAGGTTAATTAGGTCCCATTTGTTTATTTTTGATTTTATTTCCAATATTCTGGGAGGTGGGTCATAGAGGATCCTTCTGTGATGTATGTCAGAGAGTGTTTTGCCTATGTTCTCCTCTAGGAGTTTTATAGTTTCTGGTCTTACATTGAGATCTTTAATCCATTTTGAGTTTATTTTTGTGTATGGTGTTAGAAAGTGGTCTAGTTTCATTCTTTTACAAGTGGTTGACCAGATTTCCCAGCACCACTTGTTAAAGAGATTGTTTTTAATCCATTGTATATTCTTGCCTCCTGATTTGACAAATCAAAGATAAGGTGTCCATATGTGCATGGATTTATCTCTGGGCTTTCTATTTTATTCCATTGATCAATATTTCTGTCTTTGTGCCAGTACCATACTGTCTTGATAACTGTGGCTTTGTAGTAGAGCCTGAAGTCAGGTAGGTTGATTCCTCCAGTTCCATTCTTCTCAAGATCGCTTTGGCTATTCGAGGTTTTTTGTATTTCCATACAAATTGTGAAATTATTTGTTCTAGCTCTGTGAAGAATACTGTTGGTAGCTTGATAGGGATTGCGTTGAATCTATAAATTGCTTTGGGTAGTATACTCATTTTCACTATATTGATTCTTCCAATCCATGAACATGGTATATTTCTCCATCTATTAGTGTCCTCTTTGATTTCTTTCACCAGTGTTTTATAGTTTTCTATATATAGGTCTTTAGTTTCTTTAGGTAGATATATTCCTAAGTATTTTATTCTTTCCGTTGCAATGGTGAATGGAATTGTTTCCTTAATTTCTCTTTCTGTTTTCTCATTATTAATGTATAGGAATGCAAGGGATTTCTGTGTGTTGATTTTATATCCTGCAACTTTACTACAGTCATTGATTATTTCTAGTAATTTTCTGGTGGAATCTTTAGGGTTTTCTATGTAGAGGATCATGTCATCTGCAAATAGTGAGAGGAGTTTTACTTCTTCTTTTCCAATTTGGATTCCTTTTATTTCTTTTTCTGCTCTGATTGCTGTGGCCAAAACTTCCAAAACTATGTTGAATAGTAATGGTGAAAGTGGGCACCCTTGTCTTGTTCCTGACTTTAGAGGAAATGCTTTCAATTTTTCACCATTGAGGATAATGTTTGCTGTGGGTTTGTCATATAAAGCTTTTATTATGTTGAGGTATGTTCCTTCTATTCCTGCTTTCTGGAGAGTTTTTATCATAAATGGATGTTGAATTTTGTCAAATGCTTTCTCTGCATCTATTGAGATAATCATATGGTTTTTATTTTTCAATTTGTTAATGTGGTGTATTACATTGATTGATTTGTGGATATTGAAGAATCCTTGCATCCCTGGGATAAAGCCCACTTGATCATGGTGTATGATCTTTTTAATGTGTTGTTGGATTCTGATTGCTAGAATTTTGTTAAGGATTTTTGCATCTATGTTCATCAGTGATATTGGCCTGTAGTTTACTTTTTTTGTGGGATCTTTGTCAGGTTTTGGTATTAGGGTGGTGGTGGCCTCATAGAATGAGTTTGGAAGTTTACCTTCCTCTGCAATTTTTTGGAAGAGTTTGAGAAGGATAGGTGTTAGCTCTTCTCTAAATTTTTGGTAGAATTCAGCTGTGAAGCCGTCTGGACCGGGGCTTTTGTTTGCTGGAAGATTTTTGATTACAGTTTCAATTTCCGTGCTTGTGATGGGTCTGTTAAGATTTTCTATTTCTTCCTGGCTGAGTTTTGGAAAGTTGTACTTTTCTAAGAATTTGTCCATTTCTTCCACGTTGTCCATTTTATTGGCATATAATTGCTGATAGTAGTCTCTTATGATCCTTTGTATTTCTGTGTTGTCTGTTGTGATCTCTCCATTTTCGTTTCTAATTTTGTTGATTTGATTTTTCTCCCTTTGTTTCTTGATGAGTCTGGCTAATGGTTTGTCAATTTTATTTATCCTTTCAAAGAACCAGCTTTTGGTTTTGTTGATTTTTGCTATGGTCTCTTTTGTTTCTTTTGCATTTATTTCTGCTCTAATTTTTAAGATTTCTTTCCTTCTACTAACCCTGGGGTTCTTCATTTCTTCCTTTTCTAGTTGCTTTAGGTGTAGAGTTAGGTTATTTATTTGACTTTTTTCTTGTTTCTTGAGGTGTGCCTCTATTGCTATGAACTTTCCCCTTAGGACTGCTTTTACCGTGTCCCACAGGTTTTGGGTTGTTGTGTTTTCATTTTCATTCGTTTCTATGCAAATTTTGATTTCTTTTTTGATTTCTTCTGTGATTTGTTGGTTATTCAGCAGCGTGTTGTTCAGCCTCCATATGTTGGAATTTTTAATAGTTTTTCTCCTGTAATTGAGATCTAATCTTACTGCATTGTGGTCAGAAAAAATGCTTGGAATGATTTCTATTTTTTTGAATTTACCAAGGCTAGCTTTATGGCCCAGGATGTGATCTGTCCTGGAGAAGGTTCCATATGCGCTTGAGAAAAAGGTGAAATTCATTGTTTTGGGATGAAATGTCCTATAGATATCAATTAGGTCTAACTGGTCTATTGTATCATTTAAAGTTTGTGTTTCCTTGTTAATTTTCTGTTTAGTTGATCTATCCATAGGTGTGAGTGGGGTATTAAAGTCTCCCACTGTTATTGTGTTATTGTTAATTTCTCCTTTCATACTTGTTAGCATTTGTCTTACGTACTGTGGTGCTCGCGTGTTGGGTGCATATATATTTATAATTGTTATATCTTCTTCTTGGATTGATCCTTTGATCATTATGTAGTGACCTTCTTTGTCTCTTTTCACAGCCTTTGTTTTAAAGTCTATTTTATCTGATATGAGTATTGCTACTCCTGCTTTCTTTTGGTCCCTATTTGCATGGAAAATCTCTTTCCAGCCCTTCACTTTCAGTCTGTATGTGTCCCCTGTTTTGAGGTGGGTCTCTTGTAGACAACATATGTAGGGGTCTTGTTTTTGTATCCATTCAGCGAGTCTTTGTCTTTTGGTTGGGGCATTCAACCCATTTACGTTTAAGGTAATTACTGATAAGTATGATCCCGTTGCCATTTACTTTATTGTTTTGGGTTCGAGTTTATACACTGTTTTTGTGTTTCCTGTCTAGAGAATATCCTTTAGTAAATTTCTTAAGAGACTGCTTAATACTAATGCCTCTCTTCACAGTGCCAGGCATAAAGCTAGACACAGAATCAATGTTTAATAAGTATTTGATTGTTCTCCATGAAACTGTGGATTGTTTTCTCCTGCTTTGCAGGTACTAGTGGTATGGTATGTCAAAACTGACATAAGAATTGCTATACTACAAAGGATACAAGAACAACAGCAACAAAACTTATATTTAATAGCATACTATGAATATCTAATATATATTTCAAAAGAATTCTTTTATAGTAATTATTACCCTGTTTTCCAAAATTAATTTTCCAAATTATTAATGTTTTCCAAAAACATTAAGTGAACTGTGAATTTGTTTATTGTTACCAATGTTCCATTTTAAATCCATTATAAGACTCTAGAAATATAGTCTCAGAAGTTTCATTTCTATCTGTTGTTCTTCATGTAGAAAGTTTGAAAACTTTTTTTTTTAATTTGGATTGGTTAGAACCCAGAAAAAATATCAGGGCCCCCACTGTAAAATCTTCTGAAGCAAGGATGTACCTTACTGAGTATATGGTCAGGCCACTCAAGATGGCTATTCTCTTATTATCTGTACCTCCCCTGACCCACCAGTGCCTGCTTTACCTATGTATCTTGGGCACTTGACTGACCTTCCTACATACTTGCCCCAGCCCCCAGCTCATGATTGTTCCTACCAAAGCGGGCAGTGAGGGGTGTGACCCTTTATCAGTTTCTCTGGTAACTAATGAGCTCACCTGGTATCAGTTCCCCGAGATGGCTGGATGGCATCACTGACTCTATGGACGTGAGTGTGAGTGAACTCCGGGAGTTGGTAATGGACAGGGAGGCCTGGTGTGCTGCGATGTATGGGGTCGCAAAGAGTCGGACATGACTGAGCGGCTGATCTCATCTGATCTGATCTGATAACTGTGATCTCTCTCCCACTGCACCACTTACCTCCAGGAGCAAAGACTGCCATCATGTCCCTCATGTGTCCATTGCACGCAGTGGGATGTCACTCAGGAAACTTGCTTCAGACATGTAAGCCCCCACATTGATTAAACCATTGATGTGTCTGTTGCTTACTCTGGGTTCTTCCTACTATCCTTAAAGCTGGACAAGTACAGGCATTGTAGGTCTGTGGGGTTCAGCCCAACACTGAGGTTGACGTCTCTGGCGTCAGGGTTCCAGCTTCTGATTTGAAAAGCATACATAAAGGTCGTCTACCTAGTAGTAAACAGATGCACCCCATGGGCTGTACGGTTGTGAGAGCTGGACTGTAATGAAGGTGGAGCACTGAAGAATTGATGCTTTTGAACTGTGGTGCTGGAGAAGACTACTGAGAGTCCCCTGGAATACAAGGTGATCAAACCAGTCAGTCTTAAATGGAAATCAACCCTGAATACTCATTGGAAGGACTGGTGCTGACACCAGTACTTTGGCCTCCTGATACGAAGAGCCGACTCACTGGAAAAGACCCTGATGCTGAGAAAGATTGAGGGCAGAAGGAAAAGAGGGTATCAGAGGATGAAATGGCTGGTTGGCATCAATGATGCAATGGACATGAACTTGGGCAAACTTCGGGAGATGGTGAGGAACAGAGAGGCCTGGCATGCTGCAGTGCATTGGGGTTGCAAAGAGTCGGACACAACTGGGCAACTGAACAACAGATACACCTTGTGGTATACACTGTGCTAGGCTTCTGTGCGTGTGCTTTTAATTTTATCCTCATGACAACCACAAGACAGCCATAGTCTCACAACTTTGAAGAGCCTTGGGCATATAACAGTTAAAAGATTAAACTGCTCATGATCACATAGAGGGTGTTTGCTATGACCAGTGAGTTCTCTTGCCAAAACTTGATTAGCCTTTGCCCTACTTCATTCTGTACTCCAAGGCCAAATTTGCCTTTTACTCCAGGTATTTGACTTCCTATTTTTGCATTCCAGTCCCCTGTAATGAAAAGGACATCTTTCTGAGGTGTTAGTTCTAGAAGGTCTTGTAGGTCTTTATAGAACTGTTCAGCTTCTTCAGCATTACTCATCAGAGCATAGACTTGAATTACTATAATATTGAATGGTTTGCCTTGGAAACAAGCAGAGATCATTCTGTTGTTTTTTGAGATTGCATCCAAGTACTGCATTTCGGACTCTTTTGTTGGCTCTATGATGGCTACTGCATTTCTTCTAAGGGATTCTTGCCTGAGAAGATAGATATAATGGTCATCTGAATTATTTTCACCCATTCCAGTCCATTTTAGTTCGCTGATTCCTAAAATGTCGATGTTCACTCTTGCCATCTCCTGTTTGACCACTTCCAATTTAATTTGATTCATACACCTAACATTCCAGGTTCCTATGCAATACTGCTCTTTACAGCATCGGATCATGGCATCTGGTCCCAACACTTCATGGCAAATAGATGGGGAAACAATGGAAAAAGTGGTAGACTTTATTTTGGGGGGCTCCAAAATCACTGCAGATGGTGACTGCAGCCATGAAATAAAAAGATGCTTGCTACTTGGAAGAAAAGTTATGACCAACCTCAGCAGCATATTAAAAAGCAGAGACATTACTTTGCCAACAAAGGTCCGTCTAGTCAAAGCTATGGTTTTTCCAGTAGTCATGTTTAGATGTGAGAGTTGGACTATAAAGAAAGCTGAGCACTGAAGTATTGATGCTTTTGAACTGTGGTGTTGGAGAAGGCTCTTGAGAATCTCTTGGACTGAAAGGAGATTCAACCAGTCCATCCTAAAGGAAATCAGTCCTGAATATCCGTTGGAAGGACTGATGCTGAAGCTAAAACTCCAGTTCTTTGGCTACCTGATGAGAAGAACTGACTCATTGGAAAAGACCCTGATGCTGGGAAAGATTGAAGGCGGGAGGAGAAGGAGACAAAACAGAGGATGAGATGGCTGGATGGCATCACCGACTCAATGGACATGAGTTTGAGTAAACTCTGGGAGTTGGTGATGGACAGGGAGGCCTGGCGTGCTGCAGTCCATGGGATCGCAAAGAATTGGACATGACTGAGTGACTGAACTGAACTGATCACGTAGAGAATACGTTCCAGGGCAAATATTCAAACATGGTTTTTATTATTGTTCTAGACTTCAGTGCTTAAGTTTGTCTTTGCCATTTTTCTTACCTGCTGGAATCAAATTTTTAAATATTTAATTTGTTCACTTCTACTTAATCTATTTAAAAGCATAAAATATCTATGTTAATGAAGACTGATTCTGTCTCTTGTTATAAATTCTTTCTGAGATCATGAGTTTTCACTGAATCAAGAATTTGAAGTTTTACAACTAAAATTTTATTCTCGAGCTGGGTCGCTCCATCAAGTTGAAAATGTGCTTGAGGTAATGTTAGACATTGGTTTTTCAGGGTTAATATATGTTTAGGTCTAGTGTTTGAGCTAATTCTGAAATAAGCAAATGTTCCTTAATATTATAAGGAAAAGTTGTGAAGACTGCATTTTAGTGGACTCCAACTAGTTCATCCTCTGAATTTATCTTCACTTTTGCTTGCCTTTGATTAGGCTATTTTATATCTTCACAGAGCTATAAGTTAAGTTGTTGAAACCTGATAGTAATATAAATAACTCCTAATTCCTGTCCATAGAAAAAAATTGTTTCCTCTCAGTTGTTTATCTCAATGTAGATAATGATCAGCAGTTTTGTATCAATTAGTAAACTCATTTCAGCATATTCTTTCTGACTATAAATATATGGTACTCTGAGTTCCCTTTTGAACCAGTTTTAACATCTGTTAATTAAGTCATTCATTAACAAGCTAATTAAAATCATTGATAAGTGTTCAGTTTACATCTCTTATGAGAATGATTTTAGCAGCTTTTATTTTGAAAATTTAAAACTATCTTTTTCTACTGCACTTTGTTTCTGCCTCTGGTTCACCTGTAAGTGTCTAATGAAGTGTGTGTATGTATATGCGTGTGGAAGCGTGCGCATGCATACTCAGTTTTGTTCTACCCTTGGCAATCCTGTAGACTGTAGCCCACTGGACTCCTCTGTTCATTGAATTTTCCAGGCAGGAATACTGGAGTGGGTGGCCGTTTCCTACTCCAGGTGATCTTCCCAACCTAGAGATCAAACCCTTTTCTCTTGTGTCTGCTGCATTGGGGGCAGATTCTTTACCACTGCACTACCTCTTATCAACCCAGTTATGTCTCCCAACACTGCACTGAATTTCACATCTTTTTGTGATTTATAACTGTTAAGAAGCTAGTAAGCAGAAAGAAAAATCCAGGAATATGAGAAGCTATTCAAGCGATGAGAACTTGTATGTTACCAAAATTCCTTAGCTCTACTAAATTCATATTTTAATATAAGATGGGGATTCCCTGGTGGCTCAGACAGTAAAGAATATGCCTGCAATGCAGGAGACCTGGCTTCTCTCCCTGGGTCAGGAAGATCCCCTGGAGAAGGGAATGGCAACCCGCTCCAGTATTCTTGCCTGGAGAATTCCATGGACAAAGGCACCTGGCAGCTACAGTCCGTGGGGTCACAAAGAGTCGGACACAACTGAGTGGCTAACACTTTCACTTTCACACTAGTATAAGATACATATACATGTACATACACGCACACATATATATAATATTTGTACTTGAGAAATGATATTTTAAATGGTATGAGAATTTCCCCCACAGGCTGGTTTATTATAAAGAGACAAGACACTGAGTGAACATTATCAAGGAGGAAGAGAAAACAGTTTCTAAAATTTGCCTAAAAACCATAATATATTAGAAGGCCTATTGATTTCATGAGGCATCATACCACAATATACTATAGTTTAGCAAAGAGGATGTATTGTTAAATCCTGAAGTACTTCACTTGTATACATATTGGTAAGTGGTGAGATCAAATCGATTGCTTGCGTGTTTTGAGTTCTCAACTTATATCAGATCCCTGCGTGAAATGTACTCTCTTACCGTCATAGAATATTTCACATGTGACTATTTTTTTATTTTCATAAATGGCATATTCCTGTTTATTTATACTTTCTATCTGGAAAATACATACAAACTGAAGATGGAGGTATAAGAAAACTGACCAGCAAGCTACAATACTAAGAGGAGGAAGCATGGGATGAAGGATGAGCATTGAATTCATAGCTAATTTGAAACCCTTCAGCCTTTCTCTAGTAGTGGGACAGGGTGGAAAAGATGACTTTCCTTCTCTGCCTTGGCTCAACTCCAATATGATCTTGTAAACATAAAACTCATTTTGGTGGGATGTTGAAAGGAAATATCCATAAGTGAATAGATTGTATTTTATATAAAACTAGAGTTTAACCTTGAGGTGGGATCTAGTGGCCAATCGACCAGAACCAGTCAATAGGGTGTGGTTTTGCTTTGTTTTTCTTGAATTGTTCTATATTGGTCCCCACAGTGTTTGTTTTTAGAGTGGTTGTAATTATGAATATTTGAACTGCAAGGAGTTTCATATAGAAATCAGGATTTCTGGATTCTCTTTACAAATGTGTTTCAGGCGGGTCTGGGCTAATTCCTTAAGGTAACAGTTAGTAAGCTCTCAGCAGTTATTTCCCTCCTTATTAAGAACCCAAATTTTCTCGTTCACAAGAGCCCATACCACTTCCTATTATATCCCTAAACATATCCATAAAACTTCATTATGCTGACGTGTTTTTTCTGTGCCTGATTTGCTTTACTTGTTTGTGTTTTCTGCCTGGACACTTTGATTCTTTGAATTTGCAAACCGTAACTTGTTAAGTGTGAGTTTTTGAATATTGTGACTGACATGCTTTTCTCTGATTCTCAGTGCCTGGCAGAGTCTGTAACTCAGGAGATTCCCAGTGTTTTTTGAATGAATGCATTCAGTTCAGTTCAGTTCAGTCCCACAGTGTGAACTACTATTGTAATTTTCAATGCTATCTCTAATCTAGGGATACAGAAACTAATCTAGGGATCTTTAAAGTGCATATCAACCACTATTGATTTGTGGTTGTTTGGTTTTTTAATCTGGTTTAAAGTGAGACAAAAATTTAGTCATGTTTGGGTTTTAAGAAGTCAAGTTTAGAAGAGGTAAATCAGTAATTTAAAACTAAATTTGAAAGATGTATCTTAAATTCTCTTGAACTTTGTTTTTTCAGCTTTAATATTATGTCATACTTTTACATTGTTCAGTGCATTTTTTTGTCTTGTTCTCTGTTATTTAGGAAGTTCCTCAAAATAAAAACATAAAATAAGATTGGTAGAGAATAAAAATACTCTCTAATCTATTCCCAGTATAGAATTTATCCACGTGTCTGACAAATGCCAAATTAAACAAATAAAATAATGACAAAAATGTTATACAAAAAGTCATATAGAAACAAGAATATAATAGCTATAGATATTTAGGAAAATAATATAAAATTTAGCTAATATATATCTGCATATAAAACATACCAAGTTAATTTTTATAAGTTAAAGATGTTTCTTTTTAAATTGGATACATTTTACATGGGGCTATGGGGAAGATAAGATAAATAAAAGATAAACATTAAAGTGATAAAGCAAATTAGGCTATTAGGAGGAAGATATTAATGACAGAAAATTAAAGATAAAAAAACAACAATGTAGTCAAAAATATAAATTGAGATATAGCAAGAAAAACTTAAAGATTTAAAGTTTGTTGTAGATTTAAAGAGAAAATATGGTTTACTTTTTGAATTTAAAGTATTTGAATATATGGACATACTAATCTTTATATTTTTATTCTTGTATTTTTATATTCTGAAGCCAGAGTATGCTAGGTCCTATCCTAGGAGCTGAGAAATAAGACCTAACGGTAAATTCTTCATTGGATAAATTCTTCAAGGATAAAATTCTTCATCCCTGAAAAAGCAAATAGAATATACCATAATAGCAGTTTTATAAGACAAATGTCAGAATTATGCTCAAGAAATTTATGATCAAAAGGGATCACAGTTCACTATGTGGAGGTAAGGCGAGCATCAGGGATAGTTTCAAAGAAGATGCTAAGGCTCTCAGATGCATAGGCTGAGGGTATTAAGCCGGAAAGAAGAGTGTGTAGAGCTGAAACTGTAAAGAGAGAAAATGATATGTTTGAAGTATGGCAAGTATTTGTGTGGGTCTAAATTGGAGTGTGAAGTGAGAGAGGGTGATAAAAGATAAGGTTGGATAAGATGTAGGGCAAATGATTGAAGGATTTCTTGGACCAAATATTTGGGGATTTATTCTTTACATGGTAGAAGCATGTTCATGCATTGTGGGAGGAGAGTAACATGATAATATTATTGCTTTGAAAATATCACTGAGGTACTGTATGAAAGGTAGGTGGTTTGAGCTGCAGGTGAGTGATTAACTGGATGAGAGAAGGGAATGGCAACCCACTCCAGTATTCTTGCCTGGAGAATCCCAGGGATGGGGGAGCCTGGTGGGCTGCCGTCCATGGGGTTGCACAGAGTCGGACACAACTGAAGCGACTTAGCAGCAGCAGCAGCAGCAGGGAGAAAAGTAAGGAAGAATGGTGGTGGGGGTACAAGTAAATCAACATTTAGGAAGCAGAATTATCATTTTAGATGAACAAAATATTAATGTTTGTTTAGCCACTAAATCATGTCTGACTCTACAACCCCGTGGATTGTAGCCCGCCAGGCTCCTCTGTCCATGGAATTTCCCAAGCAAGAATATTGGAGTGGGCTGCCATTTCCTTCTCCCAGATTGTATTGGTACCTAAAAAATGATATTTTCCATTTTTCTATAATTGCATGTCAATCAGCTCTTACATAAATTTTTAATGTAATCTGAATTTTTACTTTAAAAATTAACATTTGTTTTCAGTCTGTATTATTTCAGCTTTGATAGAAGCTGTATATTCTTTTTACATTATCAAATGTTGTAGTAATAAAGTTGGAAAGGATCTTATTATGTGCTTTCAGGTCATAGAATGAAAATGTCTTTGAAAAGAAAGCTATTACCTCTTTTCTATTACACTTAAACCATTTATCTAAAGTTTATAGAATTTATAATTAAATAGAAATTGGAATTCAGAAATTAAATAATTAAATAGAAATTGGAAATTTTTGTCACAGATGGGATAAATAACCTGCCCACAGATTACAGAGAAAGCATGCTGACTTTGAGCTGCTCTCCTTCTCTAGTGTCAATTTCACAGTACTAAAATGACTTGTTCAAATTATTATTTTCTGTCTTTATATTAAACATTGTGCCATTGAGTTTATTTGCTGCTAGTGAAATTATTTATTCCTGAAAATGTTCAAATATTACATAATATTCTAAGTCTGTGATTGATCCATTAGTTGCTAGTCCAGGAGTTAAGAATGGAGGCAAGAAGGAACCAGTAGACATTATATTTAGAAATTTTAAAATATCTTTTACAGTACCCACTGAAAATGCTATTTTAAGATAAGTTAAAATGATTGTATAAAGGTGATTTTTCTTCTGTATGGGATATTTCTAGATATAGAAATTGTTATAGATATGAATTTTTGTCTTAGCCTTTGTATAAATATCTCAGAAAATTGTAGTCTGGACTCCCCCCAAATCAGTTTTTGAAATATAAAAATCTTAAGAATTTAAAATGCTACCTAATGCTTTTACTTAATGTTGGAATCTGTTTTATATAACAGATGAGTAGCCATCATGGTTCTGATTGAATAGTTCCAAGTGACAAGCTATTTTTTAAGGTCACATTCTACATTTTTATTAATCGTTGCATATATACTTTTAGGGGGCCATTTTTCTTAACTCCTTTTAAATAATTAGATCCTTTTTTATTTCATTCCTTCCCCTCTGTTTCTTAATATATAAAATGATAGTATCCTGTAATAAAAGTTTCAAATTTATATAATGTAAGAAACACTACTAAAATTAGGCAGATATTAGCATTTTCCTATACCTTTGAATATGAGTCACACATAGAATAAAATGATGCATATCTATTGAAGTAAATCCTATGTGTATGTTTGTGTGTATATGTGTTATAAATTATTTACATATGGACTCATGAGCTTTATTAATGTTGGATTGTATTGTATTGTGGTCAAATGACATCATTTGCATGATCTTGGTTGCTTGCTGTGTACTGATATTTGCCTTGTATCTTGACATCTAGTCACTTTTTATAAGTAACCAATTCTGATTTTAAAAAATATTAATTTTCTTATTTTTGAGTATGGATCATACATCTCATCATTAGATCACACTTGTTCAGTTTTACTAATTTTTTGGTCAGCTTGAGCTATCAGCAACTAAGAAGACAGTTAAAATTTCTACCCCATTATTATGAATTTTCCCATCTTTTCTTCTTTTTTTATTGTAAGCCAGTATACCATTGGCTTACAACATTATGTTAGTTCAGGCATGTATAGCAGTGATTTCAATATTTTTATATATTCTCCATTGAAAGTTATTCCTAGAATGTTGACATTCACTCTTGCCATCTCCTGTTTGACCACTTCCAATTTGCCTTGATTCATGGACCTTACATTCCAGGTTCCTATGCAATATTGCTCTTTACAGCATCGGACCTTGCTTCCACTACCAGTCACATCCACAACTAGGTATTGTTTTTGCTTTGGCTCCATCCCTTCATTCTTTCTGGAGTTATTTCTCCACTGATCTCCAGTAGCATATTGGGCATCCGCCAACCCGGGGAGTTCCCCTTTCAATATCCTATCATTTTGCCTTTTCATACTGTTCATGGGGTTCTCAAGGCAAGAATACTGAAGTGGTTTGCCTCCCTTCTCCAGTGGACCACATTCTATCAGACCTCTCCACCATGACCCTCCCATCTTGGGTGGCCCCACACAGCATGGCTTAGTTTCATTGAGTTAGACAAGGCTGTGGTCCATGTAATCAGATTGTCTAGTTTTCTGTGATTATGGTTTCAGTGTGTCTGCCCTCTGATGCCCTCTACAACACATACTGTTTTACTTGAGTTTCTCTTACCTTGGACATGGGGTATCTCTTCACGGCTGTTCCAGCAAAGCACAGCTGCTGCTCCTTACCTTGGACCTGGAATGGGTGAATTTAACTCAGATGACCATGATATCTACTACTGTGGGCAGGAATCCCTTAGAAGAAATGGAGTAGCCATCATGGTCAACAAAAGAGTCCGAAATGCAATTACTTGGATGCAATCTGAAAAATGACAGAGTGATCTCTGTTTCCAAGGCAAACCATTCAATATCACAGTAATCCAAGACTGTGCCCCAACCAGTAATGCTGAAGAAGCTGAAGTTGAACAGTTCCATGAAGACCTACAAGACCTCCTGGAACTAACACCCAAAAAAGATGTCCTTTTCATTATAGGGTACTGGAATGCAAAAGTAGAAAGTCAAAAAACACCTGGAGTAACAGGCAAATTTGGCCTTGGAGTATGGAATGAAGCAGGGCAAAGACTAATAGAGTTTTGCTGAGAGAATGCACTGGTCATAGCAAACACTCTCTTCCAACAACACAAGAGAAGACTCCACACATGGACATCACCAGATGGTCAACACCGAATCAGATTGATTATATTCTTTGCAGCCAAAGATGGAGAAGCTCTATACAGTCAGCAAAAACAAGACCAGGAGCTGACTGTGGCTCAGATCATGAACTCCTTATTGCCAAATTCAGACTTAAATTGAAAAAAGTAGGGAAAACCACTAGACCATTCAGGTATGACCTAAATCAAATTCCTTATGATTATACAGTGGAAGTGAGAAATAGATTTAAGGGACTGGATCTGATAGATAGAGTGCCTGATGAACTATGGACAGAGGTTTGTGACATTGTACAGGAGACAGGGATCAAGACCATCCCCATGGAAAAGAAATGCAAAAAAGCAAAATGGCTGTCTGGGGAGGCCTTACAAATAGCTGTGAAAAGAAGAGAAGCGAAAAGCAAAGGAGAAAAGCAAAGATATAAGCATCTGAATGCAGAGTTCCAAAGAATAGCAAGAAGAGATAAGAAAGCCTTCCTCAGAGATCAATGCAAAGAAATAGAGGAAAACAACAGAATGGGAAAGACTAGAGATCTCTTTAAGAAAATCAGAGATACCAAGGGAACATTTCATGCAAAGGTGGGCTCAATAAAGGGCAGAAATGGCATGGACCTAATAGAAGCAGAAGATATTAAGAACAGGTGGCAAGAACACAGAAGAACTGTACAAAAAAGATCTTCATGACCAAGATATCACGATGGTATGATCACTGATATAGAGCCAGACATCCTGGAATGTGAAGTCAAGTGGGCCTTAGAAAGCATCACTATGAACAAAGCTAGCGGAGGTGATGGAATTCCAGTTGAGCTATTTCAAATCTGGAAAGATGATGCTGTGAAAGTGCCACACTCAATATGCCAGCAAATTTGGAAAACTCAGCAGTGGCCACAGGACTGGAAAAGGTCAATTTTCATTCCAATCCCAAAGAAAGGCAATGCCAAAGAATGCTCAAACTACTACACAATTGCACTCATCTCACACGCTAGTAAAGTAATGCTCAAAATTCTCCAAGCCAGGCTTCAGCAATACGTGAACCATGAACTTCCAGATGTTCAAGCTGGTTTTAGAAAAGGCAGAAGCACCAGAGATCAAATTGCCAACATTTGCTGGATCATTGAAAATGCAAGAGAGTTCCAGAAAAACATCTACATCTGCTTTATTGACTATGCCAAAGCCTTTGACTGTGTGGATCACAATAAACTGTGGAAAATTCTGAAAGAGATTGGAATACCAGACCACCTGACCTCCTCTTGAGAAACCTATATGCATGTCCGGAAGCAACAGTTAGAACTGGACATGGAACAACAGACTAGTTCCAAATAGGAAAAGGAGTACGTCAAGGCTGGATATTGTCACCCTGCTTATTTAACATATGCAGAGTACATCATGAGACATGCTGGGCTGGAAGAAGCACAAGGGATGACACCACCCTTATGGCAGAAAGTGAAGAGGAACTAAAAAGCCTCTTGATGAAAGTGAAAGAGTAGAGTGAAAAAGTTGGCTTAAAGCTCAACATTCAGAAAATTAAAATCATGGCATCTGGTCCCATCACTTCATGGGAAATAGATGGGGAAACAGTGTCAGACTTTATTTTGGGGGGCTCCACAATCACTGCAGATGGTGATTGCAGCCATGAAATTAAAAGATGCTTACTCCTTGGAAGGAAAGTTATGACCAAACTAGATAGCATGTTCAAAAGCATAGACATTACTTTGCCAACAAAGTTTCATCTAGTCAAGGCTATGGTTTTTCCAGTGGTCATCTATGGATGTGAGAGTTGGACTGTGAAGAAAGCTGAGCACTGAAGAATTGATGCTTTTGAACTGTGGTGTTGGAGAAGACTCTTGAGAGTCCCTTGGACTGCAAGGAGATCCAACCAGTCCATTCTAAAGGAGATCAGTCCTGGGTATTCATTGGAAGGACTGATGCTAAAGCTGAAGCTCCAATACTTTGGCCACCTCATGTGAACAGTTGACTCATTGGAAAAGACCCTGATGCCACAGGGATTGGGGGCAGGAGGAGAAGGGGACGACAGCAGATGAGATGGCTGGATAGCATCACCGACACGATGGACATGAATTTGAGTGAACTCCGGGAGTTGGTGATGGACAGGGAGGCCTGGCGTGCTGTGATTCATGGTGTTGCAAAGAGTCAGACACGACTGAGTGACTGAACTGAACTCAACTGAAATGAACTCATTGAAAGTTATTACAAAATAATAGCTATTAATATGATAATTGTCTCTGCTGTACAATATATCCTTGTATCTATTTTTATACATGGTGATTTGTATGTCTTAATCCCATTGCCCTATCCTGCTCTTCCCTCCTTTCCCCAACTTGTAACCACTAGTTTGTTTGCTATATCTGTGAGTCTACTTCTGTTTTGCTATATACATGTTTTATTTTTTGATTCCACATAAAAATGATATCATACAGTATTTGTCTCTCTCTAACTTATTTAACTCAGCATAATATTCTCTAGGCCCATTGATGTTGCTGCAAATGGTAGCATTTCATTCTTTTTATTGCTGAGTAATATTCCATTGTACATACATCCCACATCTTTGTCCATTTGTCTGTTGATGGATACTTGGCTTACTTCTCTACTTTGGCCATTGTAAATGTAGCTGCTATGAACATTGTGGTACATATAATTTTTTAAAGTTTTTTTTCATTTTTCTTCAGATATATAACCAGGAATGAAATTGCTGAATTGTACAGTGATTCTATTTTTAGTTTTTTGAAGAACAACCATACTGTTTCCATAGTGATTGCCCCAATTTACATTCCTACCGACAGCATTTAAGGATTCCCTTTTCTCCATATCCTCACCAGCAGTTGTAAACTTTTTGATGATGGATATTCTGACAGATGTGAGATGGTATCTCATTGGTAAATGATTGGTAGATTATTGTTTTTATTTTCATTTTCTGGTAATTAACAATCTTAAGCATCTTTTCACATGCCTTAATATTTTAAAGTTTTGCTGTGTGTAATTTGAGTCTCTGTTATTTGTTGTATGTAAATTCAAAATTGTTATTTATTCATGAAAAGCTTTCTCTTGGCACTGGTATATAATGAGATTATTGTTAAGATCTCTATTGTTATAGCTTCACAGGCATTTGTTCACTTGATGCTTGATAAAGATTTTTTCCATCCCATTCTTTCTATGCATTTTATTTTGAGTGTGCATCTTATCGAAAGATAAACAGGCTTCATTTTATTTGTTTTTAAATCAGACACAGCTATCTGCATTTAGTTATATAACAGAGCATGAATTAGTCATGATGAATTTTATATGTATGCTAGTGATTATTTTTTCATTATAATATGCATAAATATTCCTTACGATAATTGGTATTCTTTACCATGGCAGGAACAGCTGCTGCTGCTCCTAAGTCGCATCAGTTGTGTCTGACTCTGTGCGACCCCATAGACGGCAGCCCACCAGGCTCCTCCGTCCCTGGGATTCTCTAGGCAAGAACACTCGAGTGGGGTGCCATTTCCTTCTCCAATGCATGAAAGTGAAAAGTGAAAGTGAAGTCGCTCAGTCTTGTCCGACTCTTAGCACCCCCATGGACTGCAGCCCACCAGACTCCTCCGTCCATGGGATTGTCCAGGCAAGAGTACTGGAGTGGGGTGCCATTGCCTTCTGATTATTTCACTTTGTGCAATCACACATCTCAGAATCTTCTTACCTAAAACTCCACTAATGTACAATAGGACCATGGTTTCCAGGCTTTTAAAAATCACAAAATATTAAAATTAAAGAGAAAGTAGTATGTCTGAAGTAAATCTGTCAGGTTTTTTTTTATTTTGTCACCTATAGTCATAGAAAAAAGGAAGAGAAAAAACCTTACTAAATACTGTCATTATTTTAAAAGGTATGAATATTGTTAAAATAAAAAATATAGGAAGGTCATAATCTCAAAATAGTATCCTCTAGTTGAAAAGTTTGGCTTTATGAAAAATTAACAACTTTAAAATTTTGTTTTCATTATGCCGGAAACAGGTTAAAAATGGGTAATGAGTTGACAGTAAGCCATGGACCAGTGAATTGATAGCTGTTTAACACTGTTTTGTTGGTTTGATCCTTCTGTTTCCTTTGTTTTTCCCTATTTTTATCCTCCTTATGAAAAGCATCATTACTTGGCTGGTTTTCTCTTATAACTAATAGAAAGTGAAGACAAGTTATGTGTTTGCCCAACTGCTTCAGAGGTAAAACCTTCCTGTTATTCTGTTAACTGTCATCATCATCATTATCAAATCAGAATTTGTACTGTTAAGGAAAACAACTAAATATTGTTATAGCTCTATATTAAGATCTTGATGATGATCACTGTACTTACTCCTACAACAGTTCCATAAATTAGGTATTATGTTCCATTTTACAGATGAAGAACCTGAGGTTTAGGGAAGTTAACAAGTTGCTTACACTCACTTAGAATGTGGTAGAGCCTGGAATTTGAAATCAAGAGGTATCTGAATCCAGTAACTATGTCCTTTCCAAATTTGCTCTACTATCTTCTTCTACTGAATGCAAATACATTCCACTAAATATATGTATGTGTCTGTGAATCACTCATCTGAGAAATTAACCTATTTAATCCTGCCTCATTATATTGGTGAATGGCTTGAAACATATACTTTTGGAAAGATAGTAAAATGATATTTCATAGCATGGGACACTAGAAGTTCCATGGGCTTTTCAATCATATTAACCATATGTGATGGTTAATTTTATATGTTAGCTTGACTAGGTCACAGTAGCAAGATATTTCATCTTTCACCATCCTGGATGTTAACATGAAAGTGTTTTTAGATGAGATTAACATTAATAGCACACTTCCCTGGTGGCTCAGCAGTAAAGAATATACCTGTTCGTGCAAGAGACAGAGGTTCGATCATTGGGTTAGGAAAGATCCCCTGGAAAGAAAATGGCAACCCAGTATCCTTGCCTGGTAAATCCCATGGACAGAGGAGCTTGGCAGATTACAAGCCCATGAGGTCGCAAAGAGTCAGACAAGACTTAGCAAATGAACAGCAACAGCATTAATAGCAGTAGACTGTGAGGAACCAGCTTAGTCTGTATAGTGTTGGTAGTCCTCATCCAATCAGAGAAGACTAAAGTCTCCTAAGGAAGAGCACATTCTGCCTTTAAGCTACTTTGGAAGTCAAGAAACATCACCTCTTCCCTGGGACTTCAGTCTGCTGGCTTGCGCGGCAGGTTTCAGGCCTGCCATCTTCTTTAATAGTGTGAACCAATTCTTTAAGGTAAATCAGTCTCTCTCTCTCTCTCTCTCTTTCCCCCTCCCTCCCTCCCTCCCTCTCCCTCCACTTCTCCTTCCTCTCCTCATTCTTCCTTTCCCTTTCTCTCCCTCATACTCTCTAATATCTAATACACACACACACTCACACACACACACACACACAGTCATATTCTGTTGGTTCTCATTGGTTGTTTTCTTGAAGACCTCTACATGACTGAGAATATGGTCTTTTGAGCCAATCACTCAAATTCTTTGAACCTTAATTTCCTCATATGCAAAAAGGAATTATGATTATTGAATAACTTAATACATGTGAATTATTTACACTAAATGTGATTACAGTATTTCATACATATCAGCTAATTTTTTTGTTTGTTTTCTTCCGAGTACTTTAACAAAGCCATTTTCTCTGCCTTGACTTCTAGAAATCTCAGGCAAATGATGTAAGCTTAATCCCTGTGACTCCACTCAACTTGAGTTTATTGTTTTCCTTTCTTCTCCCCTTGTTTTTCACTGTTTCTTTTTTATTTTTTGGTCCTGTGTTGATTATACAGTTTTTTTCATGTTTTGCTTTGGTGTTATTCTGAATCATATTAAGTTCTGAAAGATTCTCAGTAGTCCTGTATTCCTACACAAAGGATCCATCAACTCTGGGTCTTGCCCTCAACTCCCACAGCTTCTCTGAGGAAGGATTTCTTCATGACTACCTGTTTAGGCATTTTCCTAGAAAGCATAAGTTAGGGCCCTTCTCTCCCCATCTCCTTTCACTATTCTTCATAAACTTCTTTTAAACTTTCTTATCACCTGAAGCTAAGAAATCTTTTCATAGTCACAAAGAAATTCTTTATTCTTAAGTTTTAATGTTTTCCTATCTGATGTACTCCCTATACAATGCTGCTCACACCAAACATATTCTCCTTTATAAGTTGAAGTTTAGGGAAACACCAATTCAGAGACTACTAGGAAACTAATTTTCTTAAACATGTCCTACCTCTTCCCCATGGCACTCAGTACATGATTAAACCATCTATGGAAATAAAAGAAAACGGGAAATTCCATGAGAAAACGGTATTTCAAAAATAACAGCATTTTACAGAGAATATATATCTGATCATTTTTATAAATGTTTTACCTTGTTGGCATTAATGGATTTAATTAAGAAACTAAATATATTCAAATTTTGTTTAAATTTATATGTAAAATGTATAGATCACAGTTAAAAAGCATTCGTTTTTTCTTCTTTTATCAAGAATGCTATATTGTGATTTGAATAAATGATATCCTCATAAGGACCTAGGAGTATATGCAAATAATTTTAAGTTCTCTAACATATTTTGAAATAAATTTGATTTCAGTATATTATTTGTCTGCCATTAAAGAAAATGGTAGAAGCTTTGAATAGAGGTAATTGATCAGGAAATCCAAGCATTTTCTTTTGAGTTTCTGTACCTCATTGGTTTGCTTTTTCCCCTAAAAGTTTTTGCCTTTATACAAAGAAGAAAAACCTACTCCTTCACCAGATAGAAACTAACAGTAATCCCGTTTTTTATTTTTTCATTTAGGAGGATCTATATGTAATTTAGAATTTCAGCCCCTTGAGAAGTACATGCTCCAATAAGAAAACCCTAACTCATCCCACTCAGTATTACACATGGATTTGTGATGACCCTAAAAACACAATTTAAGAGCTTCCTTGGCGAAACCTGGAAATATTTTCAGTATGTAATAATTGAAAATGGTTAAATGATGTTGATTTTCATAGTAAAATACTATATTGCTATATTTAATGATGTAAGCAAAGATATTAATAAATAGCCTTGTATGCACTTATATTATGAGGTTAAATGAAAGTAGTAGGAAAAACTATATGCAGCAAGTGAGTATATAACTCCTACATAGTTAATTGATAGATACAGATAAAGTAAATGAGTAATGTATGAGGTCAACTGTATTAAAGCAGAAAAGATTGGAATAAAACAGAAAAAATGATTGAAATAAAAATAGAAAAATATATTGGAATGAAATATATTTCGTATATTGCCTTGTATACTGTCTTTAAAATATTAACAGACATTTGTGCTATTTCTTTAGTCTTCTGTCAGAATTGTTAATAATTAAGAGAAACCATCAAACTTCTCAGAAACAAAGGAATAGTAAGATAAGAGACCAGGATAACCTAAATATTGTGTAAAGTCTTTAGTAAAAAGAAAACTGTATAAATAGTGTGTGTGTGTGACTGTGCATGTGTGTGTGTGTAACCATTCATTTTGCGTAGATATATTATCTACTAAACTTAATTTTTAAGTAATTGATAATGTACTATCTCCAAGTTTTTTAAAAACTGTTACATGTCATCTACCATTAGCACATAACATGTGAATGAGTTTACTCTCATTTTATTTTTCTCCTTTTATTTCTTTTTAATTTTATTTTATTTGTAAACTTTACAGTATTGTATTAGTTTTGCCAAATATCGAAATGAATCCGCCACAGGTATACCCGCGTTCCCCTTTTAACACCCACCTTTCATATCTAAGAAGAATAACTGTCTGAGTGGGAAGAAAAGCCATGGGGAGAAATAGGCAGGTTCATATCCTCTTTTTAAATTTCATTTTTAAACATTAAAAACATATAAATGTATAAAACAGTTCTGATTATTGGTTGAAACTAATAGATTTCTATATACTGGATGTGAAACACGTCTGCAACCTTCTTTGTATTAGGATTTTTTCCCTATGAAATTCTAGCATATTCTAGCTTACGTCAGCATTATTTAAAATTGTACTTCATTTGCTACTACCTGATAAACTATTACCTGACTAGGCAGAGTTCTGTTCAATACTTGACATTTAATAATAGACTTAATAATATAAGGCCGATATTTCAACCCTAAGTTTTTGCTCTTTTTTTTCTACACACACCAATATGTCTGGCATGTTATTGCAAGTAGTTTTGGAAAAGACTATGTATGTATTACCTCTTTTAACCACAAAGACTCGTGTGATAAGAAACTGAGACAGTTGACTATTTCTCCAAAAATCAAGTCAGTAGTATTTGAAAAAAACAAAAATTTTACTTTGTGTAATATCTCTCCTAGATTATTGGCCACTTTATAATTCTATCTGTAAATCCCTGTCAAATTTCCTCAAAATTGTCGTCTACTAATGTTGATTGATATTTTAAACTGGGCCACAAATTACTATGTATTATGAATCATCAGTTATAGGATATGTTTAATTTAAATGAAATGGAATACACTTCTGGGTTTTTTTGTATGCATACCTCTTTTGGTATAATATGTATACATATAGATAGCTCATATATATTATATAAAAGTAAGAATATTTTTACTGTTGACCTGTTGCTCTGCCCTTGCAAATTTCCATTTGCCTCTATGAAACATCACAGGCTTATTTAAGGGAATAAATTTCAAGAGCTAATGAAATTCTCAAGTGATCAAAAATGATATTGCAATAATTTGATGGAATATGCCCCATATTAGTTTCTTTAAATTATGCGTTATTGTTCAGTCACCCAGTCATGTCTGAGTCTTTGTGACCCCCATGGATTACAGCATGCCAGGCCTCCCTGTCTCTCACCATCTCCTGGAGCCCAAGTTCATGTTCATTTATACTCATGAACTGTATGAAAGGCCAAAATCATATGTTAGTAGAGGTTTATTCAAATTTTAATTTGAAAAGTAACACATAGTTTTTCACCAACCCGGTCCCATTTTACATGTAAGAAAATTGAACTTTAAATTAAATGTACTTTAAATTTTTGTTCTAAAATAATTTAACTCATTTGAATGGATTTTATTCAGGATTTTGTGTTATACTTTTGTTTAAAGAACAACACCTGGTTTAGATCTACATTTTAATACTAATAAGTGCAAGTGAAGTCACTCAGTCGTGTCCGACTCTGTGACCCCATGGACTGTAGCCTACCAGGCTCCTCTGTTCATGAGATTTTCCAGGCAAGGGTACTGGAGTGGGTTGCCATTAATACTAATAGTAAAATGGAAAATCAGATAAATTAGAATAGGAATTATATTAGTAATTGAAATACAGTAGAGTTAAAAGAATCATTCCTGTGTGTGCCAATGAAGCTCTGTTCACTCAAATATTTTGCAGTATATAAGGGGGAAAAAGTTGCTTGTCATTTTAGAGCAATTATATTTGGACTTATAAAATAGTGCCATATCTTGTTAATTATGACAGAGCATATTTTGAATTATTTTCATGTATATTTAAATACATATTTGAGAAGAAAGCTATTACAAATTACATATGAATGAATCCATTTGCAGAGAGTACATACAAAAATCTTTGTAAGTTATTATGGAATTTGATGACAGATTTAAAAGCAAAAACAACCTATAATCTGTTTTTCTGATTCCAGTAACACTTGTAGAGTTCTTATGTTTTTTTCTCCTTCATTCTTCTCAAATATAGTCATAACATAATGTGTGACTTTATTAAGTAACTGTAAGAAAAATGTAGTCCCATCAAAATGATTTGCCCTGAATTTATGGTGTATTGGTAGTCAGGATATGAAAAAGTAAGTGAGAATATGAAGACATTGGTTAAGTATTTGATGCTGTTTATTTCAAAGATAACACAAAATGAATATTCTTTTGTAACCTTAATAGACTTTATTCAGACATACAAAAATGTAAAAAGTACACTTGAAAACAGATAGACAACAGTATTGTTATCTCTAGTTTTTAAGCACCTGGTTAAAATGCAGAATGATTGTTTAAGTGACTGTACTGGGCATATTCTATACTTAATAAGTAAAAAACATCAACTTTCTTCTATTATCCATTCTTAAAATGGATAGTTTTATTTCTCCTGTATTTTGTTTATAATATTTTATTACAGTTCTTGATAATATGTGCACTTTTGGGTTCATGTTGGTTTATTGCACATACATTGACAATTTTAATCAAATATTTGCTTAAGATGTTTTATGAATCTGTGATAGTGAACACTACAGAAAGCAAGTCCAAAAAGACAGCCCTGTCTGCTGAACATATGCCCTTATTCAGATAATTAGCAGTCACAAGACGATATTGGTACATCACACAGAACCCCAGTTTGGCCAAATACTAAAACACACTTCTCCCCAGCAGCTGGGCATATTAAATAACCACACTGCAGGGGCTTAGCACAGTATAATCCTGTGTTAGACTCAGGTCAGATTTTTCTAAAACTTTTTCAAAATAAATAGCTTTGAAGTTGCTTAAAGAAATGTCAATCTAATGACTCTTCCTGCTTCTCGTAAATAGACTCTAGAACTGAAACAGAACATCAGAAAGCCATCTGCCTGGACACTATAATCTTGCCTTTTCTACCTCCAGGCAGTTGTTATCATTAACAATGATAATTGTTTTTCCTAAACTGAACTTTGTCACTATACCATCAGCATTTGTTGAGGACATTTTTGCACATATGGTTATGTAATGGGTCAGTGCGTGCTCATTGTGAGGATCCATTTCTGGTCTCCTGCAACATTAGCTGGACTTAAATAGTTTCAGTCAGTTATCATAGGGAGAAGCTCCAGGTTTAGGAAAGGAGAGATAGTAACAGTAAATCATTGTAATATTCTTGCAACTTTATCAGGAAAAAGTATTTTCAGCTTCATTCTTGATTTTATACAACATGCTAAGATTATGTCAATTTAATACATGTTGTGTGCTCAAGCATATTTTTCAAATTAAAATGTAATTAAATTTATCACTTAAAATAACACCTGTTATGATAATTAGAATTCCAGAACAGCTTCAAAGGTAGCAAGAGGCATGCACAGACTTTACAGTTTTTTTCAGGGATGAAGGGTCCAAAAATATGTTCTGCTCACAAAGAGAAAAAATATATAGGGCTAAATGTAACTAAGTGAGCAGGAACTTTGGTAGCAGGTTGGGAAGACACAATAAACAATCATGTTTAAGTTCATAGGAGAGGCCTTACTATTCAGTCTAGGGTCTTCCCTGGTAGTTCAGATGGTAAAAGAATCTGCCTGCAATCCAGGAAACCTGAGTTCAAGCCCAGGGTCAGGAAGATCCCCTGGAGAAGGGAATGGCTACCCACCACAGTATTCTTACCTGGAGTATTCCATGGACAGATAAGCCTGGCGGTCTACAGTCCATGGGGTCACACAGTGTCAGACACAACTGAACAACTAACACCTTTTCATTCAATCTAAGAGGATAAAATCATTAGTTGTTTTTATAAATGATGTGATAAAATTACCTTGACTTTTATGCAGAAACAAACAGAACTTATCACCCAAGTGCATTTGGAAAAATGATTCTTCTGAAATAAGAATTGATTGCATCTTTAGCAGTACTGTTTCCTTCATTTCACTCTTTTGCCCAAAATCTCATTTATATGTGCAATGTGATGATACATTTTACTAACTGTAATTGTTTTAAATAATTAATAATATATATGTATCCTAATATAAACATATACATTTAAAAGTTTGGCACTGTGTACTGAAATGTAGCTTTCAGTTAGATCTGTAGTATTTATGCCATGCTATATTTATATATTGTTTATAAAAATATTAATATATAGTATTTATTTTTCCTAATTTCTATGAAATCAAATAGGGAATCAATAGAATGTGAAGTAAGCATTATAAGTTAAATATGAAGTAGAATATTATTGATATGAAGTATATTTAACTCAGTAAAACCAGAGAGAATATATAGAGATATCTTTTTTAAATCCTATACTTTTGTTGATTGTTATACAAAGATATTTTTAAAACCTAAATCAACTCCTAGTAATATATATATGTGTGTGTGTGTATATTTAGATGTGTATGTGTGTGTGTGTTAAGCCAAAAAAATCACAGAGTAGTTTTAGGATTTCCTTAAAACTTCACAGTATAAAATGAGTATAACATTACATTATGATTAACAAATATTATAATATTTTCTTATTAAAGTCAAGAGATTCTCTGAGATTGATGTGAATAAAGAATATATATAATTCCATTAAGAGCATATTTTTAAAATAACCACAAAATTAATTTTAGGACAATTACAAGTTTATAGACAGCTTACAGATTACCAAGTAACTTTTACCTTGCTATTTTCAAGAGTAAATCAGGAAATTATTGGTAAACAGCATAGGTATGAGTATGATTGTTTTGCAGAAAGAAAATGAAAATATAGAAAGATTAGCTTTAAAAATCTCATATATTATAAAAGCACATTTTAAATTTTACTATTTTGTTAAAATTTTTATTTAGATCTCCTATGTATCACTATAAATGGCAGTGTGGAGGCTAGAAGTCAGTTGTGGATCCTGAACTTGTAACAGTTCAGTCAATTAAATATTTTGAAATTCTGTTTTAAGTGCATGGATTGTATCAGAAATTAGTAGTGGTAAAATACAATCAAAATGTTGCATGCCTTAATTTATGAGAAGCTATATATTGGTTAATATTAATTCTATAAATATGCATCTCAATGCTAAATAGCTGGTCTACTTTTATAATATATAATATACACTTTAAGCTAAATGTCAAATTTGTGTTTTGCTTTTCTTTTTAAAATGAATGATGCTTTAATATCTGATGTTTGAAATACTTTTTTAGCTTGATCTTCAGAGTAAAGGGTCTATTTTAGGACACATATAATATGGGTATAAGACAACTTATGGAAATGCAGGAGAGCAAAATTTCCATTTATTGACATAGTATATATCATAACTTTTGTTTTCAGTAGAAGTATATATTTAATCACTGGTAAAGCAGTTGTTCACTGTCAGTTATGCAGACCACTTTAGAAAAATCAAAACAATTATTGCAAAAATGAGAGGAACAAAGCAAACAAGAAGGATATATAGAGAGTATTTGGTTCAATTATAAAAAAAGAAAGAGCTAAAAAACATGTCTGTCAGTCTTTTTGCAATCTATTATTTAACCTCAGTGCAATATTTGCCAGTGTTACCTATCACTTCCTTGAAGTTCTTACCTTTCTTCCCTTGAGTTTAATAAAACTGCAACTTTCATAAATGATGCTTTTTACTATGCTTTGCTGGTTTTTCTTCCAGTCTCAGTGGAGCTCTTCTCCAAGAATCTGCCCTCCGTTTTCTTCTTTTCCATATCATCCCTAGGAAATAGCACCTCTAACTCTGGTTTGGTGGTGGTTTAGTCGCTAAGTTGTATCTGACTCTTGTGACCCCTTGGATGACAGCCCACCAGGCTCTTCTGTCAATGGGATTTCTCAGGCAAGAATACTGGGTGCCATTTGGCAGTGACACAAATAGCAATACTGGTTGCTATTTCCTTCTCCAAGGGATCTTCCCTACCCAGGGATTGAACCCAGGTCTCCCACATTGCAGGGAGATTTTCTACCATCTGAGCCACCAGGGAAGGCCTATAACTTTTGTTTAAGTATTCTTTTATATTCTTTAAGATCTAAATCTACAGCTGAGATTTAGATCTGATATCTGCCACTTGTAACTTTAGATATTGAGCACCATGTTACTTCTTAGTTTCTATGTTTTATTTTTTTCATCTGTATAATGAACATAATTATAGATAGCTCAGATGGTAAAGAATTTGCCTACAATGCAGGAGACCTGTGTGGGGAAGATCCCCTGGAGAAGGGAATGGCAACCCACCCTAATATTCTTGCCTTGAGAATCCCATGGACAGACAATGGGGTTGCAAAGAGTCAGACATGACTGATCAACTAATAGTTCACAAGAGTTACAAGGATTAAATGAAATATGTGTATTCACGTTCTCCCAGAACCTGTTTCCCTCCATTTTTAAAACATTTATACTTGTAGATTAGTTTTTCTTAACTACATCAATTCTCTCATTCGGTTTCTTCTGTTGCCACCCTAGTCAACTGTGCAGGCTTATAACCTCTGCATTGCACTGTAATTCCTTCAGGGCAACTTGTCCTCTTCAAATAAATACAAGTAGCCTAGGGAGGAAGTTACATGCTAAATGGAAATCTGTTAAAAATGGGAATTCTGTATTATAGTTCTGTTTTTTACCCAAAGTACACTATGCACACTTAAAAACACAGAAAGCAGTATTTTTTCTCAGGGTAGATTTATTTGGTTCTTTGCAAGATGACATATTCAATCATGCCACTTTTGACTCAGAAGTATTCATTTGATTCAGCTGAGCATTTTAGGCAGTGAGGCTTACAGCTAACTTCCCCGTATAGCGGTTCTGCCTCTGCTATGTTCAAAAGGCCTTAGAACAACTTGTGATCCTGGCATCACCACTGCAACATTGATTCTGGCAGCAATATGAGCAGGTGTGAAAACTAAACATCGCATGTATGTCTGGCCAAACCTTTTCCCTTTTTCTTTCTCTGTTCCTCCCTTCACCTCGGCTCACCTCTGGTGTCACATTCTTACTGTCTGAGAAACACTGAGCAGACTTGATGAGATGAAAATGAAATTCTAGGCAACAGGGATTGACTGAGGTGTCATGGGCTTTTAAAGGTGGCTAAGGTATACAGACTGGGGTAGGTCTCCAGGTAGGTTGGTGGTCTTTCTAGTCAATGCTGGTTGTGAGGTTGCAACCTGGACTCTTGTAGGGTCCATTAGTAAATTCCTCTGTTCTTTAGCACTATAAAAAAAAGAACAATTGTATTTATAATTTTTATTTAAAAGCTGATATTGCCACCTCATGCAAAGAGTTGACTCATTGGAAAAGACTCTAATGCTGGGAGGGATTGGGGGCAGGAGGAGAAGGGGACGACAGAGGATGAGATGGCTGGATGGCATCACTGACTCGATGGACGTGAGTCTGGGTGAACTCCGGGAGTTGGTGATGGACAGGGAGGCCTGGCGTGCTGTGATTCATGGGGTCGCAAAGAGTTGGACATGACTGAGCGACTGAACTGAACTGATTCACTTTCTGTTATTATGTATCCATTAAATTCTAGTGTAGTCCTAGGATTACTGGTGTTTTCATTCCATGAATGAACAGGATAATGGTAATGTTTTTGATGCCTAATATTTAGTAATATTGATATCTTTGCCAGTGTGACTTTCCATACTATCTAGTATCCCGATCTCAATCCCTCATCACCACATATCATCCTTACTAGCTCTAGCACCAGAGACAAGCACATGTGAAAGTTAAACATACCTGAAACGTCTTTCCTTCCCTAGGTCCCATGAGTAACTATAATGAGTCTTCAGATATAGATGGGCTACCTCTGCCTGTTTGCTGGCAGCAAGATAACGCTGAGCAAAAGACTGAACTATGAATGTCTTGAAGGTATAATACACGTTATTGGCATATTGTTGAGTACCAGATAGTGAAGCAGATGAGTAATATTTTACATAAGGAATTAGAGAAACTAAACCACTCTCTGCTTCCTTCCTTTGACATTCTGATTTATATTTGCATTGCTGCGTTTAAAATATTTTTCTAGTAGAGTGATAGTTAAATAAAATACATCCTTAAAAATATTTAATAAAATCAGAAGGAGAACAAGATGGCAGAGGAGTAGGTGGACGTGGAGTACATCTCTCTCCACGGATACATCAGGAATACACCTTCAGACACAAAAGTGCATGCAGAACACCAGCTGAGAGCGAACAGGAGTACCTGACCAGTGGAAAAGAATATATGGAACCACGCAAAACTCAGTAGGACAAAGGAACCAGGGGGGAAAACAGGAGTGTTAGTAGGACTGGACCTGCCCTTGGACAGAGGGGGAACTGAAGCAGGGGTCCAGTCCCCACATCGGGGCAATTGTCTGAATCAGAGGAGAAACATTTAAGGCTGAGAGTTAAACAGCTAATCTGTGGCAGCCTAAATGGAATGAGAATCAGACAGTCCTTGCTGCAGCCATACATACCCCGGACAGGGATGCAAGTCTCCTGGAAGGTGCAGCAGCTGCGAGCGGGAGTTTAGGGATTGTGGAGCAATCCCAGGGCGAGGACTGCTGTTGACTGCAGAGAGATGGATCGAGGGAATGTTAGGGAGGAGATTGTGGTGGTAAATCCCTGTGGAGGAAAGTCGGGCAGCCATGGAAGCAAGGTGACACTGCTGAGTCACGCCTAGGGGGTGGAGCCATCACCATAGCCTCTCTTTCCCCACATGCCAGCATCAGCAGCTGAGCAATAGGGACGCTGGCCCATCAAACATCTGATGCACTGAACTATAGAGTAGGACCCCAGCCAGGGGGTCCCCTCCATGTGCCTGATACACCGAACAACAGAGAAGGACCCCAGGCAAGGGAACCCTTTAAGAGCCTGAAAGGGCAGGGCTATGGAGAAAGATAGGCCAAAGAGGCCTTCTGATCCCCAGCTGCAAAAGGCTCGAGAAAAGAAAACACTTTGTGCTAACAGGGTACCTGCAAGCCAAGCAGCTGTGCCAACTTCACTCTTAACTCACTGGGGCAAAAAAAAAAAAAAAAACTGCCACAGGCAAAAAACGTCTTGTGGCTATGCACACAGGATCACTTCGGTAGTGTCCGACTTTTTGCAACCCTGTAGACTGTGGCCTGCCAGGCTTCTCTGTCAGGGATGGGAGTTTTCCAGACAAGAATAATGGAGTGTATGGGCCAATCAGATCATATCAGTTGCTCAGTCGTGTCTGACTCTTTTCGACCCCATGAATCGCAGCACGCCAGGCCTCCCTGTCCATCACCAACTCCTGGAGTTCACTCAGACTCACGTCCATCGAGTCAGTGATGCCATCCAGCCATCTCATCCAAAGTCGTCCCCGTCTCCTCCTGCCCCCAATCCCTCCCAGCATCAGAGTCTTTTCCAATGAGTCAACTCTTCACATGAGGTGGCCAAAGTACTGGACTTTCAGCTTTAGCATCATTCCTTCCAAAGAAATCCCAGGGCTGATCTCCTTCAGAATGGACTGGTTGGATCTCCTTGCAGTCCAAGGGACTTTCAAGAGTCTTCTCCAACACCACAGTTCAAAAGCATCAATTCTTCGGTGCTCAGCCTTCTTCAAAGTCCAACTCTCACATCCATACATGAGCACAGGAAAAACCATAGCCTTGACTAGAAGAACCTTTGTTGGCAAAGTAATGTCTCTCCTTTTGAATATGCAATCTAAGTTAGTCATAACTTTCCTTCCAAGGAGTAAGCGTCTTTTAATTTCATGGCTGCAGTCACAATCTGCAATGATTTTGGAGCCCCCCAAAATAAAGTCTGACACTGTTTCCACTGTTTCCCCATCTATTTCCCATGAAGTGGTGGGACCGGATGCCATGATCTTCATTTTCTGAATGTTGAGCTTTAAGCCAACTTTTTCACTCTCCACTTTCACTTTCATCAAGAGGCTTTTGAGTTCCTCTTCACTTTCTGCCATAAGAGTGGTGTCATCTGCATATCTGAGGTGATTGATATTTCTCCCGGCAATCTTGATTCCAGTTTGTGTTTCTTCCAGTCCAGCATTTCTCATGATGTACTCTACATATAAGTTAAATAAACAGGGTGACAATATACAGCCTTGATGAGCTCCTTTCCCTCTTTGGAACCAGTCTGTTGTTCCATGTCCAGTTCTAACTGTTGCTTCCTGACCTGCATACAGATTTCTCAAGAGGCAGATCAGGTGGTCTGGTATTCCCATCTCTTTCAGAATTTTCCACAGTTTATTGTGATCCACACAGTCAAAGGCTTTGGCATAGTCAATAAAGCAGATGTAGATGTTTTTCTGGAACTCTCTTGCTTTTTCTATGATCCAGCGGATGTTGGCAATTTGATCTCTGGTTCCTCTGCCTTTTCTAAAACCAGCTTGAACATCAGGAAGTACACCGTTCACATATTGCTGAAGCGTGGCTTGAAGAATTTTGAGCATTACTTTACTAACATGTGAGATGAGTGCAATTGTGTGGTAGTTTGAGCATTCTTTGGCATTGCCTTTCTTTGGGATTGGAATGAAAACTGACCTTTTCCAGTCCTGTGGCCACTGCTGTGTTTTCCAAATTTGCTGGCATATTGAGTGCAGCACCGGTTGCATACCTTTCTACACCACCTGACCTACCTCCTGAGAAATCTGATTGCGGGTCAGGAAGCAAAGTTAGAACAGGACATGGAGCAACAGACTGGTTCCAAATCAGGAAAGGAGTACTTCAAGGCTGTATATTGTCACCCTGATTATTTAACTTATATGCAGAGTCATCAGGAGAAATGCTGGACTGGATGAAGCACAAACTGGAATCAAGATTGCCGGGAGAAATATCAATAACCTCAGATATACAGATGACACCACATTTGTGGCAAAAAGTGAGAAAGAATTAAAGAGCCTTTTGATGAAAGTGAAAGAGGAGAGTGGAAAAGTTGGCCTAAAACTCAACATTGAGCAAACTAACATCATGGCATCTGGTCCCATCACTTCATGGGAAATAGATGGGAAAACAATGGGAAAAATGATAGATTTTATTTTCTTGGGCTCCAAAATCACTGCAGATGGTGACTGTAGCCATGAAATTAAAAGACGCTTGCTCCTCAGAAGAACAGTTATGACCAACCTAGACAGCATATTAAAAAGCAGAGACATTACTTTGCCAACGAAAGTCTGTCTGGTCAAAGCTATGGCTTTTCTAGTAGTCATGTATGGATGTGAGAGTTATACTATAAAGAAGCTGAGCACCAAAGAATTGATGCTTTTGAACTGTGGTGTTTGAGAAGACTTTTGAGAGTTCCTTGGACAGCAAGGACATCCAACAAGTCCATCCTAAAGGAAACTAGTCCTGAATATTCATTGGAAGGCCTGATGCTGAAGCTAAAACTCCAATACTCTGACCACCTGATGCGAAGAACTGACTCATTTGAAAAGACCCTGATGCTGGGAAAGATAGAAGGCAGAAGGAAAAAGGGGTGACAGGATGAGATGGTTGGATGGCATCACCAACTCAATGGGCATGAGTTTGAGTAAACTTCAAGAGTTGGTGATGGACAGGGAATCCTGGTGTATTGCAGTCCATCGAGTTGCAAAGAGTCAGACACAACTGAGTGACTGAACTGAACTGAACTGAATACCCTTCTAGAGCACTATATTTCCTGCTGCTCTAGCCACTAACTCCCCTGAATACCTGATGCTGCCAGAACCCCTGCAACCCAAACAACTGTACCACCTCCACACCTGACCCTCACAGGGCAAACCTAAGTCCTCTGGAACAGCCTCAGGAGCAAATCCCAGTGGAAGACCCACATGTAGAGGTGGAAATAAATTCACAATTGAAACCCAGGGACAGTGTGCCTAAGGAGGAAGACTGAAAACCTTCCCACCAGCTGTAAAAGCTACAGATTAAATCCACATAATCGACTAGGCAGACACTGTGTCTATGGAATATATAAAAGCTCATTTGAGAGCTCCCACAAAAGAAAATGCACTAGTTCTTATCGTTGTGGACATTGGAGGCTAGAACAGACAGAAGTAGGACCAGATTATAATCTGAGCTGCTCCTACAGCAGGTCCAGAGATCAGCACAGTATTGGAGGGCACCCTAGGGAGGTGAGGTGGACTGTGACTCCCAGTGAGGGAAAGGACTCTGACAACAGTAACCGAAGTAAAACATTTATTATTGTGTTTTGACTTGTTCTATAGATTGTTTTGGATTTTTTTCTTTTTTTTTCCCCTACACCCGCCCCCCACCCCGCCCCCAACCCTGGTCTGTTGTAGTTGTCAATTTTATTGACACTATGATATCTAATTTAGCTTTTGAGCTATTTTTTTTTTTTCAGTCACACTTTCTATAGTTGTTGTAAGCCTCTGCCTCTGCATTGGGCTTTTGCAGTTCTGTGGAGTTTTTCTTTTTTTAATTTAAATTTTTAATTTTTTAAACTTACCATTTCTTCTACATTTATTCCTTTGTTTACTTTTCCTACTTTTCTTTTCCCCTTGCAGTTCATCTTTAATGTATATAAATCTTCTTTATCTATCTCTATAAGCTTTGCATATCTATTCTTTCTTTCTTTTCTTTCCTCTTAACACATTTCTTTCCTCTTAAAACACTTTTGTTTTCATTGCTTTATTCCCCAATTGGCACCTTGCTTTAATTTTGTTTTCCTATTTGTGCTTTAGTTAGTTTTGTTCTGGTAGATATAATTCTTGGTTTCCTTTGTTTACAGGGTTAATCTGTTGTATTTTATTTTTGTTGGACTGTTTTGATTTTTCTTATAATTGTATATGTATATGTGTATATTCAGTCACACTTTTTATTGTTATAAACCTCTGCCTCTACGTGGGGCTTTTGCAGTTCTGTGGCGTTTTCCTTTTTTTTTGTTTGTTTGTTTTCTTCTTCCTTTTTTTATTCTTCTTTTTTTATAATTTTAATTGTTAAAAACTATTATATATTTTCTACATTTATTCCTTTGTTTGCATTTCCTACTGTTCTTTTCCCCTTGCAGTTAATCTTTAATGTATATAAATCTTCTTTATCTCTATTTTAACTTTGCATATCTATTCTTTCTTTCTTTCCTTTCCTTTCAACATATTTGTTCATTTTATTTTCATTGCTTTATTCCCCACTTGGCATCTTGCTGTTGTTTTGTTTTCCAGTTTGTGCTTTAGTTAGTTTTGTTCTTAACTGGTAAATATAATTTTTTATTTCCTTTGTTTGCCAGGTCAATGTACTGTACTTTATTTTTGTTGGACTGTTTTGACTTTGCTCATGGGTGTATATGTGTATGTGCATATTCCATTATTATAATTATTATTTGCCTGATTTTGTAACTGCCATTTGTCTGGGGTTCATCGTTGGTTTCTTGTTTTGGGATATTTGTTTTAATCTCACTTAATGCCATAACAAACCACTTGTGGAATCTTCGTTCCTGACCACAGATCAAGCCCTGAGCCTTTGGAATGGGAGCACTGACTCCAAAACCCTAGACTACCAGAGAACTAACCCTAGGGAATATTAAATAGTGAGAACTCACACAAAGGAAACCACTTAAATACAAGACCCAGCATCACCCAACCACCAGTAGCACCTTGTGCAGGACACCTCATCTAAACAACAAACAAAACAAAAATACAAACCCAATCATCAGCAGACAGGATTATGACCTCACTCAGCCTTGACCATCAGAGGAAAAACGAACACCCACCAAAAACAAACAAAATACAAAAACAAACAAACAAACCTAAGCTCAGCACAAATCTCACCCTACACAAACCACTGGACCAACCTTAAGAGGGCAAAAAACCAAAAGGAAGAAAGAAGTCAACCTCAAAGCCTGGGAAAATGAGATCTCAAACACAATAAGTTAAAAAAACAATGAAAGGCAGAGAAATACTAAAACAAATGAAGGGACATGCTGAAAACACAGAAGTCCAAGTAAATAAAGAGGAAATAAGCAAACTACCTGAAAAAGAATTCACAATAATGATAGTAAAGATGATCAAAAACCTTGAAAACAAAATGGAGAAAATGCAATAATGAATTAACAAAGACCTAGAAGAATTAAAGAATAAACATAAAAAACACAATTTCTGAAAAATACTCTAGAAGGAATCAACAGCAGAATGTCTGAAGCAGAAAACGAATCAGTGAGCTGGAAGATAAAATGGTGGAAATAACTTCTGAAGAGCAGAATAAAGTAAAAAGAATGAAAAGAACTGAGGATAGTCTCAGAGATCTCTGGACAAGATCAAATGCACCAACATTTGAATTATAGGGGTCCCGGAAGAAAAAAAAAGAAAGGGTATGAGGAAATTTTTGAAGAGATTATAATTGAAAATTTCCCCAACATGGAAAAGGAAATAATCAAGTCCAAAAGGAACAGAGAGTCCCATACAGGTTAAATTCAAGGAGAAACATGCTAAGACACATGCTAATCAAACTAACAAAGACTGAGCACAAAGAAAGAATATTAAAAGCAGCAAGGGAGAAGCAACAAGTAACATACAACAGAAACCCCATACACTTAACAGCTGATCTTTGAGCAGAAACTCTGCAGGCCAGAAAGGAATGACGGGATATATTTAAAGTATTGAAAAGGAAAAATCTACAACCAAGATTTCTGTACTTGGAAAGGATCTCTTTAAAAACTGATGGAGAAATCAAAAGCTTTTCAGACAAGCAAAAGTTAAGAGAATTCAGTACCACCAAACTAGCTTTACAACAAATGTTAAAGGGACTTAAATAGTCAAGAAATACAAGAAAAGGAAAAATCTACAAAATCAATGCCAAACAACTGAGAAAATGGCAATAGGAACATATATATCAATAATTACTTTAAATGTAAATGGACTAAATGCTCCAACCCAAAGACACAGAGTGGGTGAATGCATAAAAAAATAAGACCCATATATATGCTGTCTACAAGAAACCCACTTCAGGCCTAAAGACACATATATACTGAAAGTCAGAGGATGGAAAAATGTATTACATGCAGATGGGAAGCAAAAGAAAGCTGGAGTAGCAGTCCTCATATCAGACAAAAAAGACCTTAAAATAAAGAAAGGAAGGAAGGACATTACATAACGATCAAGAGATTAATCCAAGAGGAAGACATAACAATTATAAATGTCTATGCACCCAACATAGGAGTACCTCAGTACATAAGACTGACAGACATAAAAGGAGAAATTGATAGTAACACAGTACTAACAGACATAAAAGGAGAAATTGATAGTAACACAATAATAGTAGGAGATTTTAACACCCCATTCACACCAATGGACAGATCATCAAAGTAGAAAATTAATAAGGAAATACAAGTCTTAAATGATATATTAGATGAGGTGGATCTCATTGATATCTTCAGGACATTCCATCCAAAAGCAGAAGAACACACCTTTTTTTCAAGTGCACATGGAACATTCTCCAGGTTAGACCACATCTTGGGTCACAAATCAAACCTCAGTAAATTTAAGAAAATTGAAATCAAATCAAATCATATCTTCTCCAACCACAACACTATGAGATTAGATATCAATTACAAGAAGAAAACTGTAAGAAACACACACACGGAGATTAAACAACACATTTCTAAATAACCAACAGGTTACTGAAGAAATCAAAAAGGAAATCAAAAAATTTCTATAAACAAATGAAAATGAAAATACAACAGCTCAAAACCTATGCAATGCAGAAAAAGCAGTTCTAAGAGGGAAGTTTATAGCAATACAATCCTACCTCAAGAAACAAGAAAAACATCAAATAGACAACCTAACTTTACAGCTAAAACAACTGCAAAAAGAAGAACCAGAAAAAAAAATGAAAATTAGTAGAAGGAAAGAAATCATAAAGATCCGAGCAGAAATGAAAGAAACAATAGTAAAGATTGCTAAAACTAAAGCTGGTTCTTTGAGACAATAAACAAAATTGACAAAACTTTAGCCAGACTCATTAAGAAGAAAAAAAAAAAAACAGAAGAATCAAATCAACAAAATTAGAAATGAAAAAGGGGAGGTTACAACAGACAATTCAGAAATACAAAGGATTATAAGAAGCTATGATGAACAACTATATGGCAATAAAATGGATAATCTAGCAGAAATGGACAGATTCTTAGAAAAGTTCAATCTACCAAGACTGAACAGAGAAGAAATAGAAATTATGAACAACCCAATTACAAGCACTGAAATTGAAGCTGTGATCAGAAATCTCCCAAAAAGCAAAAGCCCAGTACCAGATGGCATCACAGGAGAATTCTATCAAACACTTGCTACTGCTACTGCTAAGTCGCTTCAGTCCTGTCTGACTCTGTGTGACCCCAGAGACGGCAGCCCACCAGGCTACCCCATCCCTGGGATTCTCCAGGCAAGGACACTGGAGTGGGTTGCCATTTCCTTCTCCAATGCATGAAAGTGAAGTCGCTCAGTCGTGTCTGACTCTTAGCGACCCCGTGGACTGCAGCCTACCAGGCTCGTCCACCCATGGGATTTTCCAGGCAAGAGTACTGGAGTGGGTTGCCATTGCCTTCTCCTATCAGACACTTAGAGGAGAGCTAATGCCTATCCTTCTAAAACTCTTTCAAAAAATTTCAGAGGAAGGAGCACTTCCAAACTCATTCCATGAGGCCAACATCACCCTGATACCAAAACCAGACAAAGACAACAACAAAAAAAGAAAACTACAGGCCAGTATCACTGATGAACATAGATACAAAAATCCTCAACAAAATTTTAGCAAACACCTCAAAAATTCAGCAACACCTCAAAAAGCTCATACACCATGATCAAGTTGGGTTTATTCCAGGGATGCAAGTATTCTTCAATATACACAAATCAATCAATGTGATATACCATGTTGAAAAGTTGAAAGATAAAAATCATGTAATAATCTCAATAGATGTATAAAAAGCCTTTGATAAAATTCAGTACCCATTTATGATTAAAACTCTTTAAAAAAATGAGTATAGAGAAACCTTCCTCAACATAGTAAAGCCCATATATGATAAAAATACAGCAAACATTATTCTCAATGGTGAAAAACTGAAAGCATTCCTGCTAAGAGCAGGAACAAGACAAAGGTGTCCACTTTCACCACTGTTATTCAACATAGTTTTGGAAATCCTAGCTACAGCAATCATAGAAGAAAAAGAAATAAAAGGAATCCAGATCAGAAAAGAAGTAAAGCCTTCACTATTTGCAGATGACATGATACAGTACATAGGGAGCGCTAAAGATAGTATCTGAAAATCACTAGAGCTAATCAGTGAATTTAGCAAAGTTGCAGGATACAAAATGAATACACAGAAATCACTTGCATTTCTATATACTAACAATGAAAATCAGAAAGAGCAATTAAGGAATTAATCCCATTCACCATTGCAACAGAAAGAATTAAATATCCAGGAATAAACTTACTTAAGGAGACAAAAGAACTATACACAGAAAATTATAAGACACTAATGAAAGAAATCAAAGATGACATAAACAGATGGAAGGATATTCCATGTTCCTGATAGGAAAAATCAATATTGTGAAAATGACTATACTACCAAATGCAATCTACAGATTCAATGCAGTCCCTATAAATTACCAATGGCGTATTTCACAGAACTGAAACAAAAAATTTCACAATTCATATGGAAACACAAAAGACCCCAAATAGCCAAAGCATTCTTGAGAAAGAAGAATGGATCTGAGGAATCAACCTTCCTGACTTCAGATTATACTACAAAGCTACAGTCATCAAGATAGTATGGACTGGCACAAACACAGAAATATAGACCAATGGAACAAGACCAAAGTGCAGAAATAAATCCATACACCTAGGGGTACCTTATTTTTGACAGAGGGGCCAAGAATATGCAATGGGGCAAAGATAGCCTCTTCGATAAATGGTGCCGGAAAAACTGGAGAGCTACATGTGAAAGAATGAAGTTAGAATACTTCCTAACACCATACACAATGATAAACTCAAAATGGATTAAAGACCTAAATGTAAGACCAGAAGCTATAAAACTGTTAGAGGAAAACACAGACAGAACACTTGATGACATAAATCCAAGCAAGATCCTCTGTGACCCACCTCCTAGAGTAATGGAAATAAAAATAAAAGTAAACAATTTGGACCTGATTATGCTTAAAAGCTTTTGCACAACAAAGGTAACTGTAAGCAAAGTGAAAAGACAACTCTCAGAGTGGGAGAAAATAATAGCAAATGAAACAACTGACAAAGGATTAATTTCTGAAATATACAAGCAGCTCATATAATTCAGTGCCAGAAAAACAAACAACCCAAGGAAAAAGTGGGAAAAATACCTAAACAGACATTTCTCCAAAGAAGACATACAGATGGCCAACAAAAACATGAAAAGATACTCAACATTGCTCATTATTCAGTTCAGTTCAGTTCAGTTCAGTCGCTCAGTCATGTCTGACTCTTTGTGACCCCATGAATCGCAGCATGCCAGGCCTCCCTGTCCATCCAACTCCAAGAGCTCACTCAAACTCATGTCCATTGAGTCCGTGATGCCATCCTGCCATCCTCTGTCATTCCCTTTTCCTCCTGCCCCCAATCCTTCCCAGCATCAGAGTCTTTTCCAATGACTCAACTCTTTGCATGAGGTGGTGAAAGTACTGGAGTTTCAGCTTTAGCATCATTCCTTCCAAAGAACACCCAGGGCTGATCTCCTTTAAAATGGACTGATTGGATCTTCTTGCAGTCCAAGGGACTCTCAAGAGTCTTCTCCAACACCACAGTTCAAAAGCATCAATTCTTCGGCGCTCAGCTTTCTTCACAGTCCGACTCTCACATCCATACATGACCACTGGAAAAACCATAGCCTTGACTAGACGAACCTTTGTTGGCAAAGTAATGTCTCTGCTTTTGAACATGCTATCTAGGTTGGTCATAACTTTCCTTCCAGGGAGTAAGTGTCTTTTAATTTCATGGCTGCAGTCACCATCTGCAGTGATTTTGGAGCCCAAAAACATTAAGTCGGACGCTGTTTCCACTGTTTCCCCATCTATTTGCCATGAAGTGATGGGACCAGATGCCATGATCTTCGTTTTCTGAAAGTTGAGCTTTAAGCCAACACTTTCACTCTCCTCTTTCACTTTCATCAAGAGGCTTTTGAGTTCCTCTTCACTTTCTGCCATAAGGGTGGTGCCATCTGCATATCTGAAGTTATTGATATTTCTTCCAGCAATCTTGATTCCAGCTTGTGCTTCTTCCAGCCCAGCGTTTCTCATCATGTACTCTGCGTATAAGTTAAATAAGCAGGGTGACAGTATACAGCCTTGACATACTCCTTTTCCTATTTGGAACCAGTCTGTTGTTCCATGTCCAGTTCTAACTGTTGCTTCCTGACCTGCATACAGGTTTCTCAAGAGGCAGGTCAGGTGGTCTGGTATTCCCATCTCTTTCAGAATTTTCCACAGTTTATTGTGATCCACGCAGTCAACGGCTTTGGCATAGTCAATAAAGCAGAAGTAGATGTTTTTCTGGAACTCATTATGAGAGAAATGCAAATTAAACTACAATGAGATATCACCTCACACTGTTCAGAATGGCTATCATCAAAAAGTCTGCAAACAATAAATGCTGGAGAGGGTATGAAGAAAGGGGAATGCTCTTGCACTATTCGTGGGAATGTAAATTGATACAGCCACTATGGAAGATGGTATGGAGATTCCTTTAAAAAGTAGGAATAAAACCACCATATGACCCAGCAATTCCACTCCTAGGCATATACCCTGAGGAAACGAAAATTGAAAGGGACACATGTATCCCATTGTTCATTGCAACACTATTTATAATAGCTAGAACATGGAAGCAACCTAGATGTCCATCGACAGATGAATGGATAAAGAAGTTCTGGTACATATACACAATAGAATATTAATTGGCCATAAAAAGGAATGCATTTGAGTCAGTTCTGTTGAGGTGGATGAACCAAGAACCTATTATACAGAGTGAAGTGAGTCACAAAGAGAAAGATAAATACTGTATTCTAACACTTATATACAAAATCTAGAAGAAAGGTACTGAAGAACTTATTTACAGGTCAGCAATGGAGAAATAGACATAGGGAATAGACTTATGGACATGGGGAGAGGGGAGGAGAGAGTGAGATGTATGGAAAGAGTAACATGGAAACTTACATTACCATATGTAAAATACATAGCCAACAGGAATTTGCTCTATGGCTCAGGAACTCACACATGGGCTCTGTATCAACCTAGAGGGATGGGATGGGGCGGGGATTGGAAGGGAGGTTCAAAAGGGAGCGTATATATGTATACCTATGGCTGATTCATGATGAGGTTTGACAAAACAAAAAAAATTCTATAAAGTAATTAACCTTCAATAAAAAATAAAATACTTAATAAAATAAGAATATTTAATAATCAATGATTGTTTCAAACCATTCAAAAATTTCCCATGGACAGGCAGGCATTCCTATAAAAAAGAAAGAGATGTATATGTATATATTTATGTGTATTTGTTTTTTTAATATAAATGGATCTCAGGTTCAACATATTAGACCTCAATCTTAAAGTCTACGAGTGGCTATGGGACAAAGAACAACTTAAATGACTTGCTTTAAAACAGATCCTTCTGGTCACTGCCATATTGAGGAACTAAGTCTTTCTTAAATGTCTGTTTGATTTTGATGTTTTTTATTTATGCCTACTAATTTCAGCCTACACTGTAACAGATAATTATCATCCAGGTGTGAATTGTGTTTGTACTGTCCTTAAAGATTTGGTCCATTTTCCTGTTTTCCATATCTATCTGGCCTGTCATAGGCCACAGTAAATTCTACTGCATTTAGGTTGCTACCTTCCTAATCCTCATTTTATCATCTTACCTTAATTACATCACTTGACTGAATGAGGAGTTATATTTGACTTTATATTATAATGTACTTAAGGAGAAGAGAATCCTGGGAAACACAGCTCAGCTTAGAAAAGTTTACATCTTGCAGAATCAACACATTGATTCTTGCCTGCACACAGAACTTCCAGTACTGCACCATGTTCTGCTGCATTGTATTGATATGAGGGTTTAACACCCATCACCTGTTTTCATTCTCTGTTGTCCAGTGGTATAAGTCCTATTCCTGTACATTTCAGGCTCCCTAGCCTGTGAGATTATTCTGTCTTTGAATATTATATTCACAATGATGCTTATGTTTAAAATTGGGATTGATTTTTTATTTATCTTGTAAAATGTTTGATAAAGTTTTATTCAGCTGTGCTAAGTCACTGTCATATCCGGCTCCCCACGACCCCATAGACTGCAGCCCACCAGGCTCCTCCCTTTATTCAGCTATCGTATGCTTTAAATAACCTGTCTTCTAAATGTGTGTAACTTTGTAATTTTAACATACATAAAATGACTGTATTGAGGTGTATTAAAAATCTTCAAAATAAATCTTATTTTGAAAGTCAGTCACACATTTCCTGAAGGGCTGACTAGTAACTAAGTTACACTAAAAAGGAATTTTTTCATTGATGTAATTATTCACACATACAAAGTAAATAAACACCTCTTGTAATAAATAATAAAATAAACTCTATAAAAGCAGAGGGATAAGAACTGATTAAAAACCTAAATTTGGTATCCATATAAATGATAAATATTTAAACTGTTGCTTATTTTCTATGTTAAACATATAAATATCAACCTAAAGTGTAGTACACTAGAATGATTAATCACAAATAGAAATGCCATGAATCTGCAGGTAAGTCTTATTGAGACTTCCATTTTTTCTAGAGCTGAATTAGCTAAAGTCAACATAAATATGTATGATTACTCTTCACTTCAGTTTATTATTGGTTACCAGTGACAAACCAGCTGTGTCCTTAGAGTTTTCTTTTATACACTTTTAACAGAATACTTGATCACACTGGAAGGTGATCAGGTATACTAATGTTTCTGATTGAACCCAAATCAGGTAACTTACTTAAGTCAAAAACAGTTTTAGTGAGGTCATTCTCTCTCTCTCTCTCTCTCTGTCTCTCTCTCACCAGTTAGAAAAAAAAAGAGAGGAAGAAAGGGAGGGATGTAGAAAAGGATAGAAAAGAAAAAGAAGAAAGGAAGGAAGATATTGTAAGGAAAAAAACCCTGTTTAGTTCTTTTATATTTAATATAAAATACATATTTATTTTCATATATTTCTGAAAGGAAACTAAGCCCCTGATTTCCCTCAACAAGTTCTGTCAAAACTGTATTACTGTAATTATTCAGAAGTATTTTAATTAGTACATGTGTATTTATATATTATTATGTAATGGTATTTAAAACATTGAACACTCAGAGATTACTTTCTTAGTTTAGGAAAATACTTATTAATTGTGGTGAAAAGGTGACTAGAAAAATGATCCTGCTTTATTCAAAGAAAAATGGACACAGAAAAATGTCAATCAAAGTGTGCAATTATAATCCCAATAATTTTATTTTATAATTTTACACCCTGGTATAGTATACATGATTTTAGTTGGCATCTTGCTATTTATGGAAATGTTTGTTAATATAGCTTTACATTATACAAAAATGTACATTATATAGAAATTTACAGCAAAAGAGTAAAATAGACTTCATGCATTTAGATATGGGATTGGGGGGCAGGTCTTACAGATGTAAACATAAAAGTAGAGATGGATAGGACATGCTGCTGCTGCTAAGTTGCTTCAGTTGTGTCCAACTCTGTGTGACCCCATAGACGGCAGCCCACCAGACCCCCCGTCCCTGGGATTCTCCAGGCAAGAACACTGGAGTGGGTTGCCATTTCCTTCTCCAGATAAGGACATGACCACTGATCAATTTAGACCTAAGAATGATAACCCCTATATAGGTTCCTAATAGTACAGATTTTCTACTAGGTTTCATTATTGATTTTCTACCCTACATATCAGTAATTCCATTGAAAATTGATATTTAAATCATCTACTTGGTTTTTTCTTAGTTTTCATGTAAATATTAATATTCTAATACATTCTGAGAAATTTCTTATATCTACATATGAAGTAAATGAGGAAGAGCCTCAGCCAGTCAGTTATATATATTGACTATGAGTTACTCTTATTTCAGTGATTATAAAAGGAACAAAAGTAATCCCATTCATTTTTTGGAGGGACAAATTTTTTGGAGGGACAAAGTAATAGAAATATCCAAACACATTATTGCACACACTTGCAAATGTAGTCTTATAAATGATTACAAGTTTTTAATATCCTGACTTTGTAGTCTGAACAATTTATTGTATAAGCTGAAGGAAAAAAAGTGAATCCACCATGAACTCAATCATTTTCCCTTTTAAAAGTAACAAAAGTAACTAAATTAGAGATTTAATAAGCAAAAAATCTGATTTTTAGAATGTCAAGTTGAAGACTGTGTGGGCCTTGGGTAAATAAAACACCCTAATGCCAAGACTGTAGGGGGCATAGAAGAAAGCGACAAGTTGCAGGTGATGTTGTTCGCCAATTTGTGGATTTGTCAGTAAGTAAAATAGTGACTTCTAAACAAATTATCAATGTAATTATTTCTCAGCTTTAAAAAAAATAACATTCTGGATGACAAACAGATAAGCAGACCAGCAAAAATATGTGTAAATTTTTTGTTGTTGACTCAGAAGCTTCATGGTAGCCAGGAAAGTCAATGGCATTATAGTAGCAATCCCCTTGATTACTTGGTTTTCCTTTACAGAATTTTAAGTGGGGTCACTCAGGATCTACTTAAACACTTCTATTGACAAAAAGTTTATGAGTTTCTGAATCAATCTAGTTGATTCTTTAATGAAAAATTCATATTAAGATAATATTAAGATTTCTCTGACACAAATATGATTGCTCATGTAGATTTGGGGACCATCACTTCTCTACCATTTAAAGTCTAACATCAGACTTTCAACCTGCTGCAGGTCTTATTATCATGCTTCAGAAAAAATTCTTAGAAAAATAAATAGGCAAGCCTGAAGTTCTGAGATTTTCCTTAATGGTATTGTTGCTATAGTTACAGCTGAAATGTTATATAAAGCAAATTGCTTATTGATAGAAAAATGCTGAGTAGCACAGCAGAATCCCTTTTTTGGGTAAAACTGCCTTCATTTCCTACTCTCCTCTTAAGATTAAATGGTTTTTTAGAGTGTTGTTTTGAAGCCCTGATGATTTGATGTTAAAATAAATGTATTTTATTAACATGTACTAGGTGGCAAGTGGATATATTTTAATGCATTGTGATCAAAATGGAGTTATTTTTCATATACTTTATCAGAATTGTTCCTATTTGGATGTGAATTTTGATATTCTGGATATTAACATTAAGGCACTAAAAAATGTGATTGGTTTCATAGTATAAATATATATAAATGACATATACAAATACATCCTTCTGAATTTAATACATTTAATAATAATATAGATGAAATGTAAACTTTCATTATATTTATGCCATTAGAAGATACTTACAGTATACTGAAAATAAAATATATTTTTAAAACACAGGAATACAAATGGAAATGGTCTGAGAGCATCCATAATAATGACTAGTATGTTTATAAAAAGCCTCCATAGGATCTATTTGTTCTATTTTTCTATGTAATAAACTCAGTAATATAATAGAAATGCCTTCAATGTATACACATATATAATATACAATATATCATGTTATATGTAAAATACATCTTCTGATTGTCTCACTGTCTTTATAAGGAAATAGCTCAGAGATAAAACCATAACATCTGATATTTAACCTTAAGGCAAAATATGATTAGTCATGTGTGTCACCACTGTAACAGTTATAGAAAGAGTTAGTTCTATGGCAATATCTTTTCAGTTATTAAAAGTCATATGTGGCAGTGATATATTATGAATTTTAATATAATTTTAGAAATCTTACTTAATTCTTCAGATTGCTCCTGAACTAGAAACATTATGAATATTAAATAATATTGTGTCTAATAATGTGTGGCTATTGAGAAACTAAGATTGTACATACGTATTTTTGAGCCCAGAAAATTAATACTTTTAATTAGGTTCCTGAATACAGTGATTTTAAAAAAGTCTTTGGGATTATTTGTGATAAAAAAGCAAAAAAGAAATAATTGTGAAAAACAGATTTTTACATTTTCTTATGTGGTTGTAGAGTATTTTTCCAAAATGTTTTTTTTTTTAAAGAAAATTTTTCTAGTAATTGTGTTTATATTTAATGATGACTGAATAATGATGACCTGTATTGACCTAAATGAATTTTCTTGTGAAAATTAGTTTTTACTCATTTTCTTCTTCATCAGAATTTGATCGCTTTTGCTTTTCTCATTTCTAGTTTGGATTTTACCCTAATCTCTGCCTTTTCCTATCTTTTCTTTTAATAAACAAAATTTAAATTTACATGTTTAAAGAAATACATAATTCTTGATGCAACTAATAGTGTTTTTTTTTTTTTTTCTTTTCAATCCTTTATTGAATTTATAACTTCCTCTGCTTGCTAAATTTGTTGGTACTCTAATTTGGGTTCTAAGGGCTTCCCTGGTGTCTCAGAGGTAAAGCAATCTGCCTGCCACTGCAGGAGACACGGGTTCAATCCCCTGGTTGGGAAGATCCCCTGGAAAAGGAAATCGTAACTCACACCAGAATTTGTGCCTGGGAAATCCCATGGATAGAGAAGCCTGGTAGGCTATTGTCCATGGGGTCGCAAAGAGTGACACAACTTAGCAACTAAACAACAATCTGAATTCTAGGGCTGCAGAAAGAAGAGACACACATGTGAGACCACCAGTTCAATGTTTCTAATTGGTGAAAAATTACTCTGTGTGATTTATAATTTATCAAATTCCATATGTTGTAAATGAATTCATCAGATAATCCTTTTAAACCATAGTATCCTTTCCATCTTCCTTAGTTTTTTCCCTTGCATATTATACTTATATTTAACCCACATCTTTTTTCTTCTACTTGAGTGTGAGTTCATGATTGAATAAGCCTTGCACATATAATTTCCCCAGGGTATATAAATAAAAATAGATAAAAATAGACTGGATATCTACAGAATAGCTATGTAAGTGAATGCTATTGTCATAATTATTTGACATAATACTAGCATCAGTTTCCGAATTAATTTTGGTGACAAAGTGTAAGTTAAAAAAAAACGAGCTTGGCCTTATGATATTCTTCAAAATGCAAATCAATCATATAACCAAGAGACCAAGTGTGGCAACATCATGTTAAAATTAATTACAGACAGTAACAATTAAAGATACTGGGTGTAGGGAATTCCCTTACAGTCCAGTGGTTAGCATTCCATGCTTTCAGTGCAGAAGGCCCAAGTTTAAGCCTTGGTCAGGGAACAAGACCTCACAAGCTGCATGAACAGGCCAAAAAACAAAAAAGATACTAGGTTTAACTGAATCGGGATGGGAATTTGAGCAAAACAGAGAGTCAAGGAGGCTCTCAACAGGTCATTTTTCTCTTAGACTAGTGCTGTTGCCTTTGCCTTTGATTTTAGTAGGGGTGGGTTATCACTGCTTGTAGCTTTATCAAACATTTTAAATCAGGAAAGTGAAGTGTTTTTTGTGACATAGTAGATTAAATAGATGAAACCCTTTATCCTCTTATGTAAATTTTCAAATGTATGAAAATAATGAGTGTACTACCTTGAAATAATCACTCTATTTTCTCAACAGATTTTCCTTTTAATGAGAGCTGTGTACCATTTTGGTATCACATACTGTTAATATAACTAGCAAGAGATGACAACTTTGTAAGAATAATCTGTCCCTAAAACTCAGATAAAGTTATCATGCTTTTATAATTGATAAGAATTTCCAAACATGTATTTCTGGAATGTTAAAAAACATCCTAACTTATTTACATTTGGACCTGCCCTGACAGGAATGCATAGCACACACCTGCATTTGGCTTTTAGAATCCATATGACAAAACAGCACAATGGTACAGCTATTTGTGTCTATTTTTGTTTTTTAAAATGTCAGTTTCTGAATGAAAATATTGTTAAGATATGACCCCACCAAGGAGTGGTTTTTAAAACCTCAACACTGATTAAGATTGATTTTCTGTTGACATTATGGAAGTACTTCCTCTAGGGATTCTTCAACACAACAACTGGAACTTTTAGAATTGGACATAAGGATCAAATCAGATTCTTTCATAAGACTTTGTATAAAGTTACTATAAAAAGAAGCCACAACTCACTTTATTGCTGCTTAGAGTTGAAATTAAGAAAGAAATTGGTACTGGATGATCATAACACACAAAGTAAAGTGACCCATAATGCATACTAATGTTTTATAGACAGCATTTTATCTGAAAATAAATAACTGACTCAGGTCCTTACTGTTTTAGATAATCAAGTAAGAATTATAACAGCTTACAAGTTGCAAAACAGTCATTATTATTAAGCAACATTTTTGTTTCTTTAAAGAAATTGAAAACTGAAGAAATGAATCTTAGTTGTCTAATAATATTCTAGGACAATAGTGATTTTTGTCTCTAAATAATTGAAGTTATGCTACTGGAAAGAATGATCCAATATGAAGAGCAATTTGAAATTACCTCTCAGAAAACAGTACAACATACAATCACAATATTGTTTATGTGACTCTCCACCTGTGTACTTTAAAGGATAGGCATTCATTAAATGGTAACAGTTAGAAGCTACATGTATAACCTTAATTTCTTACATTTTAATAGGTATAATGTAAGAAAAAGCACCCCATACATCAATAAGAAGGAAATTCTGCAACATTATCGGTCTAGCAATCTCTCTCCCATGTGATCATTTATGTGTGTTATGAGAGGATGGTTCTCAGCCTTTAGTTTGCAAAAGAATTCACCAACAGGTTATTTAAAAGGTGGATTCTCCTTCTCCTATCCCAGATTTCTGCTAAAATTATATTGGTATAGTTACTAAAATTTATATGAGTAAGGACTACTTCAGGAGATTTGGCTCAGGTGGCCCATGGATTCCGCTTAGGAACAGAAGTGGTATAAAGAACTATGTTAGTCAGCAATTGAGAAAACTGGGGGGAAAGATATCAAACAGTTTTAATTTGTGAATGCTTCTTGACACAATTGCATAAAAAATGTAATTATTATTAAAAATAACATTTTTTAATCTTAAGTCAGATAGAGTTATATACATGTGATTTTTGAAACTTCTACATGTGCCTTGTTATCTTCTGCTCGGGTAGATAGAATTACATTTGATCCAAAACAAAAGATAGGAGATTATAGGCTAAGTCTTTTAAAACTTACTATTAATTGGCTCTGAAAAGAAGACTACTGTAATTTAATAGTTTTTGAAAAAATTTATGATAGGAACACTAATTTTGAAGGTATGAGGCTTAAAAATACTTGTATTTAGAACAAATGCAGATTTTTTTTTAACCAAAAAAATGATATTTCCCTAGTCTGTCTTTGATGCGGGCTTCCCTAGTGGCTTAGTGGTAAAGAATCCACCTGCAAGGCAAGAGACTTGGGTTCGATCCCTGGGGTATTTGATCCCTGGGTCGGGAAGATCCCCTGGAGAAGGAAATGGCACTCCACTCCAGTATTTTTGCCTGGGAAATCCTATGGAGCCTAGAAGGCTACACTCCATGGGCTTGCAAAAGAGTCAGCTAGGACTTAGCAACTAAACATCTTTGATACATTTTTTTTTTTTCTTTTTATTATGAGGCCAATTAGATGCTAATCCCTAAGGATTCTTCCTATTCTTTAGATTTCAGGCAGTCTTTTTGCAATGTTCTTTTAAAAGTCAGTTCTATTGATTCAGAAAACAATGACCTACCTTCTCCATATATAAAAAAGCAGCCAGAAATTGTCAAGTGCTCATCTTGGTAAATGTACCAAAACAGATGTATTATAGTTAATCTTTTAATTTTGCTTTATTTACAGATTCAAGAATGGCTTTGTTTAAATTGCCAAACCCAGAGAGCAATATCAGGACAGCTGGGAGACATGGGCAAAATGCCTGCTACACAGGCGGGACCAAAAGCCTCGCCTCTGCCTGTCCCTGCAGAACAACCATTTCAGGAAACAGCAACGCCTGCCCCAGTAAAAGTGAAAAAGAAGCAACAAGAAGAAAAACCTGAAGCTGAAAAAACCATTTCAGAAAAGGTAAAAGAAACACCTTCAGGTGAAAAAATTCCCCCTAAGGAAACCATAGATCAAATCCGAGAGGAGAGTAAAGGAGAGAAAGACAAAACTTCAGCCCCTCAAGAAAAAAAGTCACCCCCTGAAGACAAAAAACCACCTTCTGAAGACAAAAAGCCACCTTCTGAAGACAAAAAGCCACTCCCTGAAGAAAAAAAGCCACCTCTTGAAGAAAAAAAACCAACCCTTAAAGACAAAAAGCCGGCTCTTGAAGACAAAAAGTTAGCCCCAGGAACGAAAGCATCGATTCTAGAGGAAGAACAGAAACATGACTTACTTAAAACTCAAGTACAAATTGCTGAAGTTAAACCTGAAGGCGGAGTGCCTCCAGAAGCAGTGGAAGAAAAGAAACCGCCAGTGATGGAGGTGGAAGATTTACCAGCCAGCGCACCTCGGCGTTTGCCTAAAGAAGATGATGGGATGACTCAAAAAATGAAAGTGCAGCCACAGGCACCAGGCATGGCAAAGCCTGATCAGACGGAATCTGGAAAGGAAAAAACAGTAAGTTATGTTTCTTACCTCATTTTGCAGTTTTACACCTGTAATTTACTAATGTCTACCTAAATGTACACCAAATGCTTAATGGTGATTTTGTAAGTAAAAGCTTTCAACTAGGTGCATTTTCACAAAGAGTCAGTAGCATTCAGAAAAAAATACTAACATGAAATCAGTATCCCCCTTTCATGTGAAATAATGTTTGTCTTGAAATTTTTATTTACTTAGCCACTTGGTTAAGCAAGACTCAACTTCTCACTTGAAAATCTTTTAAGATGTTTTCAATGATAAAATGATTAAATAATTGTGATTTTTTAAAAAGTACAGCCAAAATTCAGAAGAAACATTTTTTCAAAGTTACTTTAGTATTGAGTGTATGCAATATAATGTATTTAGTTCAGAGTTTTATTCAGTTTGTTTAATATTGAAGGTTTATTTATAATCCAAGCATAATCTGGAATACATATTATTCTTTACATATTATTCTTCTTTTTCGTTTTCTTTAATGGAAACTTTTAAGGGTTAATAGTCCATCCTAACCCAGTTTAGTTGTTGTTTTGTTTATAGTTTTAACACACGGTTACTAATTCATCTCTGGTATATGGTACATCACTCATAAAATAAATCCTGGTCTTCCTTTGTTATTAATTCATAAGTTTATCAGAGCTAGAGAAAACAGATGCCTGTGTATTCTCATTCTAATGGCTAGATCTAACTCCCCCCACCCTCACCCACTGCTTCTCCTAGCTAACTACTTTGCAGAAATAGATTCTTTTTACTATTTCTTTTTTTGTGAAGCTGTCCTTGGCTGTCTTTCTGATCATGCTTTATGAGTTCTACTTTGACTATCTCTGTGACTTTCTCTTTTCCCATCTCTATGTGATGAGGTTTTTCTTTGAATTCTGTCTTCTTTCCTCTCAGGGGAGCCACATGAACATATATTTCCTATTTCCTAAATCTTGCTGTGTACCATCTGTCTCTCTTGAGTGTTGGACCTGCATTTTCAAGTACTGAGTAGATCATTTCTCTTCAGAAACTCATGGTAAAGTGGAACTCAGTGTGTTCATATCATATCCAACTCTCTGTAGAAGCAGTTTCTGTTTCTGATAATGGCTTCATCCTTCATCAGGTCTTTAGTCTCCCAGTCGCTAATCTTTAGGGTAGTCTGAGGTTTCTTCTTACACACTGGGCTCTCCACATCACGCTTCTGTCTCTCTGCTCCTATTCCTAAGGACAATATCCTACTTATGGCCTTCATAATCTTATATCAATGACTTGAGGAATGTAATTACTAGTCAATAGGCCTTCTGTATTTCCTTTCTCTAGGATATAATTATCAAATTATTATTTTCCAGAGTTCAGACAGTATAACTCTGTCACTCGGATATTTCTAATGATTCTCTATTTGGTTTTAATTTAAATAAGAAGTATCCAAATATTTTGTTGATGCTACTTTTTATTTTACAAATTCATCACTTTTAATCATCTCTACTTTTCTTTAACAACCTCAGTATGTGTATACTTATTTCTAAATTAAACCTCTGCACTATATTTTCAATATAGATATTCACAAAAATATAAAAAATCAGTGAAATAAGCTAAATCACCATTTTATTATGTTTATTAAATATAGATACACTTGATCACAGTGAAGTATAATTAATAATAATATTTTAGAGAGTGTTGACTGTGCTTTGATGTTTGAAAATCTTGTAAAATGTTTTAATAAGAGCTCTTTGAAATTCAGCTTCTAAGTTATTTATTTTGATATTTTGACATTTAGTGTTGATGACTCTCTAAAATAAAAAAGATGGTCCACAGAATATATCAGAAATGAAAGAAATGTATTAAAGACAGTACTTTCCAAATCTTGCTACCTGTTTCCTAGGTTTGGAATTGAAAAATATTTTTTTTAAGTTGTGGAATTTCCATAAATGAATGTTAATCTAACTTGATACCAGTCATTTATTCCTGTTATCACAAAATGTGGTGTTCTAAAATGTTTTTTTTAGCAAATGGGTTGAAAACCCACTGGAGTTCTTTATCTACAAAGTTTATAAACAGATTAAAATATTCTGTCTAAAGTTTGTTTGAAAAGGCAAACATGACAACTTTTTAAAATGATATGTCATTTTATCTAGCATAATCATGTGATGCTTTCCAGTTATCTATCTTCAAAGGACTGTGTACACATCATGATTCTCTTGAAGAGACAGCTTGTGTTTATTTTTTTCCGCATATACTTTCTAGTTATCATACTGATAATCAGAGTTTACTTTTTTCCTAAATATATAACATGTAGCATATTACTAATCACCATTTGTTGTCACCAAAATGTTCAACCACTTTGGGGTTCTTCTACTTTTGTCAAAAAAAAAAAAAATCTTCAAAATCTACAACTTTTTAAATTAATTTCTCATGAGATAATCAGCAAACCTCTATGGATAAAATAAATTCTTAGTTATTCTTTATCTCAGTACAAAATATTAAAGATATTATTCAAAATATAAAGGTCTCATTACAATATGTACCACATCTGTAAAATCCTGAAGTACTCTGCAATACTGGCTTACTTGTAAAAGATGCAGTAAATGAATTTTGCATGCACTGCTATCTCTGTAACCTTATCCTTTTTTTTGTTGTTGTAAATTTATTTATTTTAATTGGAGGCTAATTACTTTATAGTATTGTAGTGGTTTTTGCCATACATTCACATGAATCAGCCATGGGTGTACATGTGTCCTATCCTGAACTTAAAAAATAATTCCAGAGTAGCACTGAAACATATACATTACTATATGTAAAATAGATAACCAGTGGAAATGCGCTATGTGACACAAGGAGTTCAACCCAGTTCTCTGTGACAACCAAGAGGGCTGGGATGGAGTGGAAGGTGAGAGGGGAGTTCAGGATGGAGAGGACATGTGTTTAGCTATGGCTGACTCATGCTGATGTATGGCAGAAACCAACAAAACGTTGTAAAGTAATTATCCTCCAATCAAAATAAAGAAATTAAAAATAATAATAATTCCAATCAAAAGAACCTCTCCTCAGAATTTAACATACAGTTTTTTTCCATTAATATAGATACACCTTTTAAAACAAATCACTCAGTTTTGAACCACTTAGTAGCTCACAGTAGTAATGTTACTATTGAAACGGAAATCATGAATATTATAAACTGAGCATGTTAGAAACATCTGCACTTTGATTTTATTGCCAAACCTTTTGCTATTTACTTTGTCCTATAATTTTCCCCAAACCTTCCACAGTTATTTCTTTCTTCTTTGCAGTGACACTGGCTAACAAAGAAATGCAGTCTGATTTGTCACCATATTATTTTCTATGTGTTACTTCAGCCATATTTCCATGGCAGGAAAATCAAGTTTCCCCAAGTGTTGTATGATTTTTTTGTCTTTTCCTATTCGATAAGACAGCAGCTCAAAAGAAGATTTTAAGTGTTTATTTCAACTTGTTGAATATTTGTTAAGTACTGGAATGATTATTTGCCAAAAATATTAGAAGTCTGTGATAGTGTTATAGGATCACTTGCTGAAATTAGCCAGCACGTGATGTGTTGAAGCAAGATTTGTTAATAGCAATAGCATATGCAATATAGATATCAAATAGTTTTCCTAGTTATGGCACATTTTTGACTGACTGTGTCAGATCTGATTTAACTTGATCATCACAGCTTTCACCTTAACATGTTGCTGATGAAAAACTGATAACAATATGAAGAGTGTCAGCTTCTTTATAAATATGCTTGTGTGTTTTCAATGTTATTAACATTATCTTTAACACATGATTTTTTGTGAGAATGTCTTGTCTACCACTTACCTATTACAGGAACGTTGGTTTGCTTGAAATTAGGTAATAAAAACTACAACTGAACAATAAGCTTCAATTTAAAGGTGAGCAAATAAAGTAACTGCCTTGCTATGAATTTTTACAGTATAACTCCCAGTTTTCTCCCAGGATTCTTCAGAGAACATATGACCAACTGACATAAGAAATCAAAGAATGCTGGTGTCAGTCTATTTATTAAACATTTGTAAAATATGATTTCTATTTGGGGTTTAAAAAGACACTAAAAATCCTACATATTTACTTCCTAAAAGTATTTACATTTTGCATACCTGGCCTTGACTGAGAATTTCTGCCTAAATACTTAAGCTGGCTTTCCCAGCCCTTTGGACTGTGGCTCCACCCTAACTTGCCAGCAACCTAGTATTCCCCCATCAGTGAGAGGTTGAAAAACAGCCAAGAATGCCTTTGTGTGAATCCCAAAGGTAGCTTGTGCCGTCTTCCTTCTGAACCTGAATTCAGTTCTTCTCTGTGCACTGGTGCTGTTTTCCTATCGGAAAAATCCCACCCGGACCTCTCCCTTGTGGCAGTCACTTCTCCTACTGTTCAAACACTCTATAATGATTGCTTTTAAATTGCTTTTTATTTTAAATCATGATAATAGTCAATTTATCTCTCACTATGTTCTGAGCACTGTCTTAGGTGCCTTATCACTTAGCCCACATAACTATTGATGAGCTAAATATTTTATCTGTTTTAAAGAGGAGGAAACTAAATTTGTTATGCTCTAGATCACAAGGCTGAGAAGCAGCAAAGCTAAGATTATAGTCCAGTTCTGCTTATAAAGGCTAGCTCCTAAATACTATACATAATTCTGCCTCCTCATGACACTTCTAGCACACTGCCTTTTCGTTGTTATAATTATTGAACTCCCTTAGCAATTCCCCCTCTCATCCCAGATACTTTGTATTTTTTTTTTACTTTGTTTATATGTTGACATTATTTTATTTATTCATTTGTCACGTGCGTCATTCATATTGTTACAGTATGTTGTTTGCATTTCTTTATTGCCACATCATTTTGTCGCTCCACTCATTCCTGTCTTTCAAAATGTGTTAGTCAAATGGAATTAAAATATATCCTGAAATATAATAAATACTTTGAAAGGTATATTCTTTGTTTTTTTTAGTTTAATATTTAAAAATTATATGTTACACTGAAACAGAATACTGCTTGTCTGCATTTGATATATTACATTGAAAAGTTACAGCTCTCTTGATTTAAAAAAAGACAAAATTCAAACATCATTTAGCATAAACTTTTATTTCTAGTTAAAATGACCCAGGAGTTAGTATTTAAGTTATATATAGCCATGGTATATAAAGACAGCATAATTGTATAGGATGGAAAATGATGAGGTTTTCTGCAGTGAAAAGGATTCCCATGTATGTGGGACTACCCAATTTTCTCCCCAAGTCCAGTAAATTTGTGGATTTAACTTTGTTTACACTGTTCAGAATATTCAGACTAGCGATCCATTTTGACAAAACATTATATAACTGATTAAAGATTATTCATCTGCTGTTTTCCTTTGGCCTGTTAAACTTAAATAACTTGGAGGACATTAAGCAAAAACTTAATATTGCTTCCTTTCTTTGTACAGTCTTGTATTTAACCAAGAATTCAGTTCATAACTCCAATAAAAGTTTAAAAAAAAAAAAAAAAAAAACCTTCCATTTGCCTTCGACATGGAAGCCTAAGAGTTTAACATCTCTGAAAAGGGCAGAACTAAGTTTGGCAGTACAAAAATGTCTTGATACTAGAGAAGGCCTCAAGATACGATGCCATGGGAAGGTTTCAGGTGATTCTTAATTCTTCACTGCCTCTCTCTGACCAGTCTTCAAGTCAATAAAGGACAGTGGAATATTGAAAGGAAAAGTAATCTACACTTTCTGCTTTGGGTTAGTAAGAAAATATGAATCTTCATTTCTTAAAATTTTGAATAGTTGTTTCATATACAAAGACTACAAAGACTCAATTACAGAATTTTATACATGGAGAAAAAGTGCAACATATACGAAAAATAAAAGTCAGTGAAATAGAGTCTAATGTTAAATGTACTTAGAAAAATACAGTGAAAATGTGTTCCTCAGGGAACTGAAAAATAACATTGCAATTTTCTTTTAAAAAGTGTGCTTAAGTTATGAACACTTAACTTCCCACTGACTTCTCAATCTAAGATTGAGGACTATAAAGGGACTATACCTGGAATTTTATTCTTATGTAATAATTTTAGAAATCATTCTGGATTGTATTTGTGTTGCATGTAATAAATTAAATGCATAATTCCAACTCCTATCAATTCAAATGAGAAAAATAATGAGTAAATATGAAAACTCAGTGATATTTAACCACATATGTATATATGTGTTACATATATAATCTGTGCATATACTTTAGAATCATTTGAATCTATTCATTTTATTAAATCTTAATGTTACTAAATTGCTTAATGTTCTTCTCAGTAAAAAGCATACAGCCACACATTTTTGAAGCAACTAAAGGAAAACTCCTAAGTTTTTAGTCCTAGGGAATTAGAAATTTGAAAGAAAATAAGCCTCCCTCACATAACTCCTTTCATCACAGTCTTCTGGAGTTACAGTACTTCAAATATTAATTTGAAGTTTGAATAATTAGAGAAAATCAGACCAAAGTTACACACTATGCTGTATATTCTTCTCTTAGTACTGGATACTCTTTCTTTTTTGATCAAATTATTCCCTCCTTAAGAAATGTACTCATAAAGGAAGAGTTTGTGGTGTTAAATCTATAATTGACCAGTTAACCTACATGGATACAAATTCCACTATAAATTTAGTCCAGATATCTCACAAACAAGAGTGAATAGCCACAGAAAGGATAAGCAGATGGAGAGATAAGCACCTCATTATGCTGATCTCTTGCCTGGAAAGTCCCATGGACGGAGGAGCCTGGTGGGCTGCAATCCATGGAATCACGAAGAGTCCGACACAACTGAGCGACTTCACTTTCACTTTTCACTTTCATGCATTGGAGAAGGAAATGGCAACCCACTCCAGTGTTCTTGCCTGGAGAGTCCCAGGGACGGGGGAGCCTGGTGGGCTGCGGTCTATGGGATCGCACAGAGTCGGACACGACTGAAGTGACTTAGCATAGCATAGCATAGCGTGCTGATCTCTATATGTGAAGAACAATTGTTTTATTGTTTTAGTAGCAGCAGATGAAAGGAGGAATGTACAGGTTGCTTAAAGAGGCAAAGGGGTTAGTTGGTGTGTGATCTGATAGTACACTATTAGTAATGGAGCAGAAGGTCACTCACCTCTGCCAGGAAGTTTACATTTATGCTAGTCAGTATGACAGAAATTGACACTGTGAGTTTTTTCAGTGATCGTGGTATAAGGACACAACCAATTGTTCTTTCTAAACAATTCAGCCAAATGCTCTTTGATCACCTAACTTGATTTCCTTATTAAACACTCCAGACACTTTATCTTAGACCCACAGACCTGTAGAACAGCATCTTTGCAGACCAATTCCACCTTATAATATGGAGAGGAAGTCATTTAGGTGAAAAATCATCATAGCATCATCATAGGTAAATGATGATTGAATTTCATGAGGAATATAGAGGAAAGAAACCAGGAGGGAGAAGTTGGTAGAACATAACACTGAGAAAAGAAGGAAAGCATGGACACATCCAGAAGGGCATATAAGGGGGATTGTAGGGTAGGGATTTTGATGTTTATGCATTTGAGTCTTCTGTCTAGTGTATCTCAATTTCCTTTGTTATGTTGTGTATGTCTGATCCAAATCTTATTTTTGTAAAATGCCAACAGAGCCTTCAGAATTCATTGTATAAAATTAAAATCATTCTTTATTATATTCAATAAATTGTTATATATAATCATAGTTGCATTTCCTCCTTATATGTATACTTTTATTACATTGTTATGTATTATAATATGTGCAGACTCACAATAAAGAACACAAATTACACCATCAAAATTTTATTATGAAGGATCATTTTCTTGACTTTTTTTTCACAAGGAGCTTAGGTCCCCACCCCTGTGGTTATGTTAGTTAGTGAAAGGTGGACATATAGGAAAGAAAGATGTAGAAAGCATACTGGACACAAAATGTTGTGCTCTGGTATTGTGTGAGATGTGAGCAGTCACAGTGGAGATCCATAGAAAAACCATCTAGAAAATTTATGAGAACACTGCTTCACCTGTGATTACCTGTTCAATTTGTAGCTCTTAAGAGAAATGAACTAGTTAGTTGGGTGCTTGTCAGCCCAACTACTATGATCTCACAATGGCAGATAAGTATTCCTTTTCTAGAAAGACATCAAAAATGGTCCAGAGAAGTTAATTTGTAGTAATCCAAAGGGCAGGCATTTTTTTTTTGCTTAAAAGTTGTGAAGAATATATCAGACTATCTTTTTTAATTGTCATGTTTTAAATTCTGCAAAAGCATTTTACCCTATAATATGCTCAAGATACATCTTTATCCATAAAGACAGATATTGAAATGGAAATGAATGTAAAATGACTAGGGTAAGGTGAAGGTAAAATTTCAAGTATATTCAAGTCTGTAGACATTTATAAATAATATTTATTAAATTTCTTTGAGATGGGATGCTGAAGATATGATCTAATAACTGTAGAAAAATAACAGGTATTTCTCTTTAGCTAAAGCTTTCAGTCAGACCAATGATCACATAGCTTTTTTGAATTTTACAATTTCTAAACATTCATTTCAAGTGATACAGAGCTTAACAATTGTGATATAGAGATTAGCAATATTGATATAGAGATTAACAATCATACCAAGTGAAATATAGCATTTTACATCTTTCAGAGTGTCTTTAAAAGGCAATGCCTTTTTTGACCTCTCTATCTCAAAAATAAATAAATAAATAAAAAGAATCCTTTGCAGTAGGTGATATGAATATTATTATGGTCACATTACCTGCTTATTTCTGTTAAGTAAATATATCCCATACAGTTTATAGCCAAGTACAAAGCCCATTCTCTGATTCTTTGTTTGCCTATCCTAATAATCCAAAAGTATTAACTATGTTAAGAGAAACTTTCTAAAGATTTCCTTTGGCCATTTGACTTCTTACCCAAAGTAAATGTACTGAGAAAGATAATCATGTTTTTGAAGGAAAATGGTTTTGAGATATACAATGATATATCAATGAAATAAAATCAGTTGTGCTTGAGAACTGACATTTGATTAAACTTTAGTTAAATGAAAACTAACCTTAATATGTATCAACTTTTTATTTTTTGTGCTCATAGATTTTTTAAAATACTGTTATATAGTTGAAAAAGTCCTATAATTTCTCCTCAGTAATACTTATTTGAGAGTAATGGGGAGGCTGTGTTATTAGTTTACCCATGTTAAGTTTTCCTGTATCTTTTCCTCCCTGCTAGGAAAAGGAAGATGACAAATCAGACACTTCAAGTTCTCAGCAGCCGAAAAGCCCACAAGGTCTTAGTGACACAGGATATTCTTCTGATGGAATATCAAGTTCACTTGGTGAAATTCCAAGTCTTATTCCCAGTGATGAAAAGGATTTGCTCAAGGGACTCAAAAAGGACTCCTTTTCACAAGAAAGCAGCCCTTCCAGCCCCTCAGATTTGGCTAAGTTAGAAAGTACAGTCCTATCTATTTTAGAAGCTCAGGCAAGTACACTTGTTGAAGAAAAGTCAGAAAAGAAAACACAGCCCCATGAGGTTTCTCCTGAGCAGCCTAAGGACCAGCAGAAAACTCAGAGTTTAGTGGAAAAACTGGAATCTACAGTTTCAGAGGAGGAGCTCAAAGAGAGTCAAGAAGAAGGAGACACTTTTAAAAAAGAGAGCCAACAAGACATTCCTTCCAGAAAGGACCAAGAAAAGCCTGAATTTGTTGACGAGTTGGCTACGAGGAGACAGCCTTATGATTCAATTGAAGACAGCAGTGAAAGCGAAAACTCACCTGTTCCGCAAAGAAAAGGGAGGACCAGTGTTGGTTCATCAAGCAGTGATGAGTATAAACAGGAAGACAGCCAAGGATCAGGGGAAGAGGAGGACTTCATTCGAAAGCAAATCATAGAAATGAGTGCTGATGAAGATGTTTCAGATTCTGAAGACGATGAGTTCATTAGGAACCAGCTCAAAGAGATTAGCAGTAGTATAGAAAGCCAGAAGAAGGAAGAAACCAGAGGGAAGGGGAAAGGAACAGGAGGGAAACACAGGCGACTGACGCGAAAAAGTAGTGCAAGCTTTGATGACGAGGCAGGAAGACGCCATTCCTGGCATGATGAAGATGATGAGACTTTTGATGAAAGTCCTGAGCTTAAATACAGAGAAACTAAAAGTCAGGAGAGTGAAGAACTTGTAGTTGCCGGAGGAGGAGGACTCCGTCGATTTAAAACAATTGAACTCAACAGCACGATAGCCGATAAATACTCTGCAGAGTCATCACAGAAAAAAACAGCTTTGTATTTTGATGACGAGCCAGAATTAGAAATGGAAAGCCTGACAGACTCTCCAGAAGATCGATCAAGGGGGGAAGGATCTTCTAGTCTTCATGCTTCCAGCTTCACTCCTGGCACATCCCCTACATCCGTTTCTTCTCTTGATGAAGACAGTGATAGTAGTCCAAGTCACAAAAAAGGAGAGAGCAAACAACAACGCAAAGCTCGACATAGATCACATGGCCCTCTTTTACCTACCATTGAAGATTCTTCAGAGGAAGAAGAATTGAGAGAAGAAGAAGAATTATTGAAGGAGCAAGAAAAGCAACGGGAATTAGAACAGCAGCAAAGAAAGAGTTCTAGTAAGAAATCAAAGAAAGACAAAGATGAACTTCGAGCTCAGAGAAGGAGGGAAAGACCAAAGACACCACCCAGTAATCTCTCTCCCATCGAAGACGCATCTCCAACAGAAGAATTACGTCAGGCTGCAGAAATGGAGGAGCTCCATCGATCTTCGTGTTCTGAATATTCACCTAGCATAGAGTCAGACCCAGAAGGCTTTGAAATAAGCCCAGAAAAAATAATCGAAGTACAAAAAGTTTATAAATTGCCCACAGCTGTGTCTTTATACTCACCGACAGATGAGCAATCTATTATGCAGAAAGAAGGTGGCCAAAAGGCATTAAAAAGTGCTGAGGAGATGTATGAAGAAATGATGCATAAAAGCCAGAAATATAAAGCTTTTCCAGCTGCAAGTGAACGAGACGAAATGTTTGAAAAAGAGCCTTTGTATGGTGGGATGCTAATAGAAGATTATATTTATGAGTCTTTAGTAGAAGACACATACAATGGTTCAGTTGACAGCAGTCTGCTCACAGGGCAAGAAGAAGAAAATGGATTTTTGCAGCAGAGAGAGAGAGAGCAAAACATGAGACTTCCAGAACAGATTTATGAAGATCCCATGCAGAAAATCACAGCCCTCCAGAAAGAGTTTTATGAGTTAGAAAATTTACATGCTGTTTTACCTCAAGAAGACATCGTTTCAAGTTCTTTTATCATCCCAGAAAGTCATGAGATTGTCGATCTGGGTAGTATGGTAACTTCTACCAGTGAAGAAAAAAAATTATTAGATGCTGATGCTGCCTATGAAGAACTCATGAAAAGACAACAGATGCAGTTAACACCTGGATCTAGTCCAACCCAGCCCCTCATCAGAGACGATATGACAGAGTCCACTGTGGACTTTGATAGGGTACCTGATGCATCTTTGACATCAAGTGTTCTCTCGGGAGCATCTCTTACAGATTCAACCAGCAGCACAACACTCTCCATCCCAGATGTTAAAATAACCCAACATTTTTCAGCAGAAGAAATTGAGGATGAATATGTGACTGATTATACAAGAGAAATTCAAGAGATAATTGCTCATGAATCACTGATTTTGACCTATTCTGAACCTTCAGAAAGTGCTACATCAGTGCCACCCTCTGACACACCCTCTCTCACATCATCTGTTTCTTCAGTTTGTACCACAGATAGCTCCTCACCCATTACTACCCTGGATAGCATGACCACAGTTTATACTGAGCCAGTGGACATTGTAGCTAAATTTGAAGATGCTGAGGAAATTTCTTCATCAACATATTTCCCAGGCAGCATTATAGACTATCCAGAAGACATAAGTATACCTTTAGATCAGACAACCATACAGGATAGAACTAGTAAAGATCACATTGTGATTTCCTTATCTGATATAGAACCTTCTCTCATAAAATCTGTAGGAACTAAACTGGGGGGGCTAATTGCTGACACTGTTTCTACTGACTTATCTATATCTGAAAAAGATGCAGCGAAGAAGGCCAGAAAGGAAACAGGGGATGGACTTATTCTGGAAGTTTTGGAAGCTTATAGAGATAGTAGGAAGGAATCTGAGGCTGAACTGACAGAAATTAGCTTACCTGACACTGTGTTTGATCAGACACCTTCTTCTGTAAAAACCCTTCCAATGAAGGAGCAGGTTTCAACGACATGCTTTTTACCTGAAGAGGTTTTGGGTCAAGCAAAACCTGCATCTCAGCTACCATCTGGCACTCCTCCCATTTTCTCTCTTCCAACTAAAACTCGTCCATTCCTTCGAAGTTCTTCTTTGGACATATCAGCCCAACCCCCTCCGCCTCCTCCTCCCCCTCCTCCACCTCCTCCCCCTCCCCCTCCTCCTCCTCCCCCACCTCTTCCTCCACCAACCTCACCTAAACCAACTATTCACCCTAGAAAAAAGTTAGCGGTTACAGCTCCAGTGACTGCAACTACAGCAGCTACATCTCTAGTAGATTCTGTTACTACAGTGGAGACCACGTCTGCTCCCAGAAGTGATGGGTTACCTATGACAAAAGTGTATACCACTGCACCTCCTCCTGTTCCTCCTAAGCCATCTTTAATTCCATCTGGACTTGTATTTACACATAGACCCGAACCAAGCAAACCTCCACTTGCTCCTAAACCAGCAGTTCCTCAACCTCCAGTCACTACCCCAAAACTAACAGATACATACCCCAAACCAACAGGTCTACCTTTAACTACAAGTATGACATTAAATTTAGTGACATCAGCAGACTATAAGTTGCCTTCCCCTACCTCTCCACTTTCCCCTCACTCTAACAAGTCCTCGCCAAGATTTTCCAAGTCTCTTATGGAAACTTATGTGGTTATCACATTGCCATCTGAACCTGGCACTCCAACAGATTCTTCACCTAGTCAAGCTATTACCAGTTGGCCGTTGGGATCACCCCCCAAAGATCTGATTTCCATTGAACCAGTATTTTCTGTAGTTCCTCCTGTGACAGCTGTGGAAATATCAACTTCTTCACAACAGAGCCTATACATCTCCAGAGCTTTGGAGACATTTGCTGCTATCCCAGTCACAACACTGTCTTCATTTCAAGCAACTTCAGCTTCAGTTACACAGTCTCACCCAACTGAAGTTTCCAAGGCTGAGGTTCCAACAGCAAGAAGTACAGTCCCTAGTGTTGGTCTCAGCAGTGTCTCTATATCCTTTCCTCCAGAACCTCTTGCTCTAGATCACCTCCGTTTAGAGAAGCAGCAGCATAAAGAAGATGTCCAGTTGCAACTTGTTGGTGATGCCATTGATCTGCGTACAGTACCCAAAGTAGATGTTAAAGCGACTGAAAAATGTATGGATCTTTCTGCCTCTGCAGTGGATGTGAAGAGGCAGACCACAACAAGTGAAATGTATGGGAGACAAATTAGTGCTGTCCAACCCTCAATTATAAATCTCAGCGCAACTTCATCAGGAGTGACTCCTATATCCCTGGTCACCGAGACACTGACTGTTGTTACATGCACAGCTACTGCAAGTTACACCACAGGCACAGAAAGCCTAGTGGGTCTAGAACTTGCAACAGCAGCACCACTCCAGCTTACTACATCAAAGCATGTGGAGCCACTATACAGAGTTCCAAGTGGCCAGACCTTTCCTACAATTAGGGAGGAAGCGCCAATAAACTTATCTTTAAGTACTTCTGCACACCCAGTGACATCAGCTCCTACGAAACCTGTTACCGCACCTCCTGTTGGTGTCACAAATGGATGGACTGATAGCTCCACATCCCAGAGCATCACTGATGGGGAAGTAGTGGATCTCAGTACCTCCAAAACTCATAGAACAGTTGTAACAATGGATGAAGCTTCTTCAAATGTAGTGACTAAAATAATAGAAGATGATGAAAAACCTGTTGATCTGACTGCAGGAAGAAGAGCCGTGTGCTGTGATGTGGTTTATAAGTTACCCTTTGGAAGAAGCTGCACAGCACAGCAGCCTGCAACCACTCTTCCTGAAGATCGTTTTGGTTATAGGGATGATCACTATCAATATGATCGATCAGGGCCATATGGTTATAGAGGGATTGGGGGAATGAAACCTTCCATGTCTGACACTAATTTAGCAGAAGCTGGACATTTTTTCTATAAAAGTAAGAATGCTTTTGATTATTCTGGAGGAACTGATGCAGCAGTAGATCTTACTTCAGGGAGAATTACTACAGGTCAGTATAATGTAGCAACAGACCTTTCTTTGAAATATCATGGTGTTCCTCATCTCATTTCAGGATGACAATGTGGTCTTATTTCCAATTTTGTTATTTTTTATCTTTCTTTGGATGTTTTGGCAATATATTTTGGAGTACATATGCATTTTTGTTTCTCCACTTTTTTTTTTAAATTTGTTCCACCCAAAGTCGCCTGCATGTGCCTGCATGTTCAACGTTGCTTTTATTCTCCACCTGAGTAGGTTAATAACCTGTGGATTTGCATGCAGTCCTGTTCATTATGTTCTTCAAGACTGAGAGGGCTTTCCAACCCCAAAAACATCATTCATTCTAGGAACTGGACTATAACTCTCCCCTGTATTTCAGGTGAGGTAATGGATTATTCAAGCAAGACTACAGGTCCATATCCAGAAACTCGACAAGTCATTTCAGGAGTTGGGATTAGTACCCCGCAGTATTCCACAGCAAGAATGACTCCACCTCCAGGACCCCAGTATGGTGTGGGGAGTGTTTTGAGGTCGTCTAATGGGGTTGTCTATTCTTCAGTAGCAACTCCAATTCCTTCCACGTTTGCTATCACCACACAGCCTGGCTCCATTTTCAGCACCACCATGAGGGATTTGTCTGGTGTGCACACAAATGACGCCGTGACTTCCTTGTCCGCCCTGCACCAAAGCCAGCCCATGCCTAGATCCTATTTCCTAACAACTGGTGCATCTGAAACAGACATTGAAGTCACTGGTATTGATATCAGTGCCAGTTTGCAGACTATCACTATGGAGACTCTCACAGCTGAGACAATAGACTCAGTTCCCACCCTGACCACAGCGTCTGAAGTATTTTCGGAAGTGGTGGGAGAGGAAAGTGCACTTTTAATCATCCCCGAGGAAGATAAGCAACAACAACAGCTAGACTTGGAGCGTGAGCTCTTGGAACTGGAAAAGATCAAGCAACAGCGTTTTGCTGAGGAGTTGGAGTGGGAACGGCAGGAGATTCAAAGGTTCCGAGAACAGGAAAAGATCATGGTTCAAAAGAAGCTGGAGGAGCTGCAGTCAATGAAGCAACACCTCCTCTATCAGCAAGAAGAGGAGCGGCAAGCCCAGTTCATGATGAGGCAGGAGACGTTAGCACAGCAACAGTTGCAGCTGGAACAGATCCAACAGCTGCAGCAACAGCTTCACCAGCAGCTGGAGGAGCAGAAGATTCGCCAGGTCTACCAATATAACTATGACCCTTCCGGAACTGCCTCTCCACAGACCACTGCAGACCAGGCCATCCTGGAAGGTCAGTATGTTGCCCCAGAAGGTGGTCAGTTCTGGGCAACCGAAGATGCAACCACCACAGCCTCAGCTGTGGTGGCAATTGAAATACCACAGAGCCAGGGATGGTACACAGTTCAGTCTGATGGGGTGACTCAGTACATTGCCCCACCTGGCATCCTGAGTACTGTTTCAGAAATACCTCTGACAGATGTAATTGTCAAAGAGGAGAAACAACCCAAGAAGAGAAGTTCTGGAGCTAAAGTCCGTGGCCAGTACGACGAGATGGGGGAAAATCTGGCAGATGACCCCCGCTGCTTTAAAAAGATAGTGGACAGTGGAGTACAGACTGATGATGAAGATTCAGCAGATCGGAGTTATGTGAGTAGGAGAAGGAGAACTAAAAAGAGTGTTGATACAAGTGTCCAGACGGATGACGAAGATCAGGATGAATGGGACATGCCTACTAGATCTAGGAGGAAAGCTCGCGTAGGGAAATATGGTGACAGCCCTGCAGAGGCGGACAAGGCCAAACCCCCTTCCAAAGTCTCCAGCATAGCCGTTCAAACAGTAGCAGAGATATCTGTGCAGACTGAACCAGTTGGAACCATAAGAACACCTTCGATACGGGCACGCGTGGATGCCAAGGTAGAAATAATTAAACACATTTCAGCACCTGAAAAGACTTACAAAGGGGGCAGTTTAGGATGTCAAACAGAAGCAGATTCAGACACACAAAGTCCTCAATATCTGAGTGCCACCTCTCCACCCAAAGACAAGAAACGCCCAACACCTTTAGAAATTGGTTATTCATCTCACCTTCGGGCAGATTCCACACTACAGCTGGCTCCTTCCCCACCCAAATCTCCAAAAGTCCTTTATTCTCCCATCTCACCACTTTCACCAGGCAAAGCCTTAGAATCAGCCTTTGTACCTTATGAGAAACCCCTCCCTGATGATATAAGTCCACAAAAAGTACTGCATCCAGATATGGCTAAAGTTCCCCCAGCAAGTCCTAAGACAGCCAAGATGATGCAGCGCTCCATGTCTGACCCCAAGCCTCTGAGTCCAACAGCAGACGAAAGTTCCAGGGCTCCTTTTCAGTATACCGAGGGCTACACGGTAAGAGTGCTTCTTTTCAGTTAGAAGACAATGGCTGAGTTGATGTTAACTGTGTGTTTGCAGACTTTAGGAGGCCGTGACACTCCTGGTGCCTAATTCTAAATTTCAATGAGGACTATTTCATTAGAAAATTTAGTGGGGGGAGTGGTAAGCAGAAAAGTATACATCCATGTAGAAATACAAAGAAAAAAAAAGACAAAATGAGAAAAGTGTGTATTATTTTGTGATAAATGAGATTGAACATTTTGTTCTAATCTTGAAATCTCCCAAGTGTCAATTGTAGGCTGATTTCAGTAAATATAACTAATATTCATATATGATAGAATAAGTATTGAATAAATAGATAAGGCAAAGGATGACCAAAAATTTAAACCCATGGATGCTGGAATTCTTAGTGGGAGGATCCTTGAAGATCATTTAATCAATCTTATTCCTTCTGCCAGAATGTTAATCTTTGCTGCTCAAAATAAAGCATTACTAGGGCATAAAGTACCCACTCCAGTGTTCTTGCCTGGAGAATCGCAGGGACAGGGGAGCCTGGTGGGCTGCCGTCTATGGAGTCACACAGAGTCGGACACGACTGAAGTGACTTAGCAGCTGCAGCAGCAGCAGCAGCAGGGCATAAAGTATAATTTAATCTTCATAGTTCATCCATGCTTATTTTGTTTCTGGCAATTTTCTGAATCTAATGTCAGGTAAGCCTTAATCTTAGTGCTTACAGAAGAAAAATTAATTTTTATGTTTCTTCAAATAGGTTTAATTGTTAATTATTTAAGTTTAATAATTTGAGTGTATTTAAAATATGCTTCAAAGTGAAAGGAACATATATAGGAATGTTGGACATATTTGTGAAGATCTCTATAACTGGGAATAAGGAATGTTAATAATTAGGTAAAAAGCAGGTTATCTACTTCAAGAAAACCTAATATATATCATTAGAAGGTTATTAATAAAGTAATAGTTCTATTGAAAACAAGATTTATGTTTATATTAAAAGTTCCCCTAATTACACTGCTTTCTAAACTCTAGATCTTAAAACCCTGATGCTTTTAAATAGGTTTTTCTGAGAAATTACTCTATTGCAACTGACCCAAATGTGTTCAACACTGGCTGTGGGCTGAAAAATGTACCATTATATGTAACTCTAAGCCAATTTTTAGGTATATAGGCATATTAATAGTTATACTAATAAATTAAAATTCTTATCTAAGTGTTCCAGTTTCATAGGGGCATTTTGTTATTATGTACTTTCTCAAAAAGAGTGTATAAACTATCTTCAAGGGGGGGATAGAGGTCATAATTTTTTTTTTTAATTTACTTATCATAACTTGTAAGTCAGGGAACCACTTCTACATTGAGATTTCATTCAGTTTCTGTGTATGGCTTTGTTTCTAGAATTAAATATATTGAGAGAAATATTTTTAACTTAGTTGTAATGTATAGGTATTTACTTTTACAGCAGTGACCTATGAATTCACCTAAAGAGTAATCTAGAAATCTTTGACAATACATTTTTTAGCAGTATTTTAAAGTTATACTCAAGACTTCTGTCACAGAAAGAACAGCCTTCTCCACGCAGTGTATTGACCATTAATTTAACATTTCACCCTATACTCTTAATTCAAATGAACACAGGTATAGAAGATATTCAAGGTGTCAATATTTTTCCTCACAGTATTCTCTTGGGTTTTAAAAGTATGAAATGAAAGATACAATGGGTTGTATGTATTGTATTATTGATTGTAATGGTAATATTTTTTAACTATCCAATCCTAGAAGAAGTTGGATAGAATTACCAAATAATACTCTGAGCCTGAAAAATCCTAAGTGTATTGAGCTTTGGAACACAACCCAGTAGTTCCTTTTTCTAAGTGGTCACACTCAGTGCAGGCTTCAATATGGAATAATTGTATACCAACTCAAAAATACTGTTTTATTGCATGCGTAAGGTAGACCATTTTATATACAGGCAGTGTTCTTAGCACTTTAGATACTCTGATTTAAGACGGGAATTTTATAATTTATTTCTTGGAAAATTTCTAAACATTCCTTGTGTTCATTTTAAACTAAAACCAGTCTCTCAATTACAAACATAAATTACTAAATATTAGTTGGACTGAAAAGAATAATCTAAGTGATATTCATGGTGATGCAAGTTTGTTTAGCTCAGTAATTTCCATATTGTTAATTTTCTCAAACCAATAAAATTGAAAAAAAAAAATTATACCATCCAATCAACATTGAGACAACATAGTAACACATATAATTCAGCATGAAAGATCAGTTTTATATGGCAAGACATTCTGTAGTCAGTTCTCTTCCTGGAAGTACCAGGAAATGTTTCAAGGAAGGAAGTTCTCAAACAGGAAGGTGGGATCTCTGTTGGACCATGAAGAACAAAATGGAAATCATTCTAGAGGAAACAGATATACAAGGGTTCAGACTGACGAACAGACAGAAAACAAAGAGAAGGAGAAAAGGATTTACTGTAAATGAAAGATAAGGAAGGGACAGGTGCCAGGGGATCTAATTGGCTGAGTTCAGGTTTGGTTTTACTTCCCTTGGCTGTAGGGAGCCTAACTCAACCCACCATCATTTTTTATTTACACTATGCCTTAGGCCCTGGACTCCTCCACTCTTGCCTTCCTTACTGCTACTGCTGCTAAGTCGCTTCAGTCGTGTCCGACTCTGTGCGACCCCATACACGGGAGCCCACCAGGCTCCCCTGTCCCTGGGATTTCTTCAGGCAAGAACACTGGAGTGGGTTGCCATTTCCTTCTCCAATGCATGAAAGTGAAAAGTAAAAGTGAAGTCGCTCAGTTGTGTCCAACTCTTTGTGACCCCATGGACTGCAGTCTACAAGGCTCCTCTGTCCATGGGATTTTCCAGGCAAGAGTATTGGAGTGGGGTGCCATTGCCTTCTCCGGCCTTCCTTACAGTCTATTCTCTTAACTGCACCTCTAAACTGATTTTCTAAAGTTTACATCAGATTATGTCACACACTCTCAAGTAGATTCTCAGAAATTCATCAGGGTATATTAGAGATATCTTAGCAAGGACCCTTGTGATCTGGTCTCTGCTCGTCTCACAACCTCATTGGTCACTCTCCACATTTACCCCTCTTTCTCACTCTGCTCCAACCACCGACCTTGCTGGTCTTTGGGTATGCCTCATCCCCACTCAGGAAGCCTGTTAGGAGCTGTCTCTCCCCAGATGGTTGTCTGACTCACTCCTGTGTACAGATTTCTGGTTAAATTTCACTTCCACAGAAAAGCTCTCCTTACTTCAGTCTCTAAATAAACCTATCACCTTGAATTCCTGCACCCTCCAAACATGTGCATTAATGTGTTAGTACATATTTAATCAAATCATCTACTTTATCCTGTAGAACATAACCTCTACAAAAGCAGGAACTTTGTTTTGTTAGCTGCTATAATCCAAGAGCCTAGAACAGCACCCAAAACAAAGCAAGCCTTCAATATTTATTGAATAAATGTATTAAAGGAAGGATTGCATGGAAGCAGTGGGTTAAGACATGCATTAAAAGACTCTAGCTGGTTACCTTTTCATTTCCACAGTTTAGACCCATCCTGGAGAAGGCAATGGCAACCCACTCCAGTGTTCTTGCCTGGAGAATCCCAGGGATGGTGGAGCTTGTTGGGCTGCCTTCTATGGGGTCGCACAGAGTCGGACACGACTGAAGTGACTTAGCAGACCCATCCTAGCAAGTCCTTTTGGTAATCTGTACTGATACTGCCTATACTTAAAGTGTCAGTTCCACTTGGTTTCATATAGATATTTGTACCGCTGAGTACAAGTTAAACAGTATTTAGCTATTAGACAGTCCAGATGCCTTACAGATGAGGAACAAAGCCCAGAGTAGGCTAATGCCTTTATCATGATTCCTTAATGAACCTGTAAGCTGGCCAGTTAGAATGCTAAACTTGCACTTTGCAGTTATTCTCTGTTTGTCTCTTCTGAGGCTTATGGAACATTTTCTGATTTTGTTGTTTGTTTGTTTGCTTGTTTTTTGCTAATTCAGTACCATGCTTTGTGTCTGTCTTTTTATCTTGTCATTTCCTCTGTTCTCCCCCAAATTATAATTTAAACCCCTGTCAATAAGGTTTATTCATTTTTTAGCTTGCTTGCATTCTTTCATTATCACATTCATCCATTCATTGGTCTTTTTTAAACACTGTGGTAAACTCTATAAAGCATACAGGATAAGGCAGAGTTCATGCCTGACCTCCCACCACTGTGATCATTTTGTTCTCCTTGCCCCACTGTTGTGTTCATTTGCTAGGGCTCTTGTAATAAGGTACCACAAACTCGGTAAGTTAAGCCACAAAAATGTGCTGTCACACTTCTAGAGACTAAAAATCCAAAATCATGATGTGAGCAGGGTTCGTTCTTTCTGTTGCAGGCCTTTCTCCTAGCTTCTGCTAGCCTCCAGCATTCCTTGTCTTACAGAAGGTGGTCTCCCTGTGTCTCTTTACATTGTCTTCCCTCTCTGTATGGCTGTCTATACGTCCAAATGTCCCCTCTTTATCAGCTGCTGCTGCTAAGTCGCTTCAGTCTTGTCCGACTCTGTGCGACCCCAGAGACGGCGGCCCACCAGGCTACCCCGTCCCTGGGATTCTCCAGGCAAGAACACTGGAGTGGGTTGCCATTTCCTTCTCCAATGCATGAAAGTGAAAAGAGAAAGTGAAGTCACTCAGTCGTGTCCGACTCTTCTCGACCCCCATGGTCTGCAGCCTACCAGCCTCCTCTGTCCATGGGATTTTCCAGGCAAGAGTACTGGAGTGGAGTGCCATTGCCTTCTCCACTCTTTATCAGACGCTGGTCTTATTGATTAGGTCAGCGCTAAAGATCTGTTTTAACTTGATTACTTGTAAATATCTTGTGTCTGAGTGGTTTCACATTCTGAGGTACTAAGGATCAGCACTCCAACAAAGCTTGGTTTTTTTGTTTTGTTTTGTTTTTTAACCAATGAGACACATCAAAGCACTATCTTGCCCTTTTTGTTTCTTCATAGGCAAATGTGGACTGTTCTGTGGTTTGTTTGCTTTTGGTCCTCTTTCCAAACACAGTTATTTTTTTCTTAGCAGCTATCTCACAAGCTTATGGGAGAGCTTTCATTATTACAAAATTCTTCCATATGAATAAAATCTCTTTCCCTGAAGTTTCCAAACATTTGTCTTAATTCTGAAATTTGGAACATTAGAGATTTAAATTTATTCCTTTCCCACTCTGTAGGAATCCAAGCATCTGAGATCCTTTAACTGATAGAGTTTTTCCACCATGGAATTGTAGTTACACTTTTGACACAGAAATTCCAAGCCAGGAGCCTGTACCATCTGGTTAGTGTTTCACTGGCACTTTGAGTTCATGCTTAACCCTAAGATCTTATATATTTAATTGTTTAAATTAGCAACAATTAACATAAATTCATAAAATAGTACACAGTGGGCCTAACTGGTACAAGGAGTTATCTGACATATTTTTATTGAGTTATGTAATATTCCCCTATGTCTGCAAGAGGTGAACTATATCTCTTTTCCAGACTTTGTCATTTTGCTATCAAAGTCACAGCCCCCAAGCTAAATTCTATTTTTGGCAACTTTATATAACCAAACACTTTTATCATGTAGTCTTCTTCCTTTTACAAATATAAAATTTTAACTCTGCGTAAAGATGAAAAAAAAAAAATTGCCACATTTTTCCTTGAGTTTTTCTGTTCGCTCCTCAGAAAAATTCCCAAAAGATACAACTAAAATATTCAGAAATGTACTCCTTCTCATGGGGTTGAGCTCGCTATTTAGATACCACTTGAAAATAATGTATTTTCATTCTAATTTAGAAAAAGCACAAAAAGAAATAAGCTTTTTGATTAAAAACAGTATGCACACAAAGATTTATTTCTAATTTTTATCAGTGGAATTCTTCAATTAAAATGTTTTATGGGAGCCAAATAGTTAAAAATGAGTGACCACTAGTATAGAGTTATCAAACCATCTGTAATGATTGAAAGTAACACAACCTTCCCATCCCAAGTCTGGCAACTGCAGATATCCAGTAACCTTGATTCCCTTTCCTCACGCAGGAACATTTGGCGATTTCTCTGTTTCCTCAGCAAAAACTTACTATCATTAAAGACCTTTACTTTATGGGATAGTAGAAAAAAATTCTCAAATCTCATAGTAACTATTTGTCTTTCCTAGTCTATGAAGTATATAATGGTGCTACTCTAGGGATATTAGATACCTGTTCTTTATAGCCATTTTAAATTTATTTCTTTTTGGTATTGAGGCCATTCTTACCTGACTAGTTGAAAACCACCTACCTTTCTAACACTCTGATCCTCACGCCCTTTGTGATTTTTCTCCATATCACATATGGTCAAAAGTACAGTGTCTTTTCCTTTATTATTTCATTTATTGTCTTTGCTTCCCTAACCAGAATTTATGAGTGGGGATTTTTGTGTTACATGATCACATTTTTATGTTTATTATACCCAGAAAAATGCCTGGCTCACAGTAGGTTCTCTATAACAATATATTAATATGATGAATCAAAAAATGAACAGGCCACTTTTTCCATCAAACTTATTTTAATTGAGGTGAATTCACCAATTCCTCACTCCCACTTAAAACAAAACAACACCAAAAAAAAAAAAAAGCAAAACAAATAAATGAGATTTGATTCATCCTTTCACTATACCTTTTGTGGAGTTGAGTTTTTCCTTCTGCTTTCTCCTTCTATGTTTTTCTTCTTTTGATAAAAAGATGACAGTACACTTTCGAAAATATATTTCAATGCAGCATTTGTGTGTGTGGTGGGGGGAGCAATTATCTCTAGCATCACATGTATGAAATTTTCATAAACCAGAGCACCAAAATGTGTTCCTCCTGCCCTTTTTCTTTCACACAGCTCAGTTCAGCCGCTCAGTTGTGTCTGACATTTTATGACCTCATGGACTGCAGCACACCAGGCTTCCCTGTTCATCACTAACTCCCGAAGCTTGCTCAGACACATATCCTTCGACTCGGTGATGCCATCCAACCGTCTCATCCTCTGTCATCCCCTTCTCCTCCTGCCTTCAATCTTTCCCAGCATCAGGGTCTTTTCAAATGAGTCAGTTCTTCCCATCAGGTGGTCAAAGTATTGGAGTTTTGGCTTCAGCATCAGTCCTTCCAATGAATATGCAGGACTGATTTCCTTAGGATGGACTGGTTGGATCTTCTTGCTGTCCAAAGGACTCTCAAGAGTCTTTCTAACACCACAGTTCAAAAGCATCAATTCTTGGGGCTCAGCTTTCTTTATAGTCCAACTCTCACATCCTTACATGACTACTGGAAAAACCATAGCTTTGACTAGATGGACCTTTGTTGGCAAAGTAATGTCTCTGCTTTTTATTGTGCTGTGTAGGTTGGTCATATCTTTTCTTCCAAGGAGCAAGCGTCTTTTAGTTTCATAGCTGCAGTCACCATCTGCAGTGATTTTGGAGCCCAAGAAAATAGTCTGTCACTGTTTCCATTGTTTCCCCATCAATTTGCCATAAAGTGATGGGACCAGATGCCATAATCTTAGTTTTCTGAACGTTTCGTGTCAAGCCTGCTTTTCCACTCTCCTCTTTCACTTTCATCAAGAGGCTCTTTAGTTCTTCTTCTTCTTCCATGAGGGTGGTGTCATTGAGAATGAGGTTACCGATATTTCTCCCAGCACTCTTGATTCCAGTTTGTGCTTCATCCACCCCGGCATTTTGCATAATGTATTCTGCTTCCCTTGTGGCTCAGCTGGTAAGATATCTGCCTGCAATGCAGGAGACCTGGGTTCAATCCCTGGGTTGGGAAGATTTCCTGGAGAAGAGAAAGGCTATCCACTCCAGTATTCTGGCCTGGAGAATTCTATGGACTGTATAGTCCATGGGGTCACGAAGAATTGGACATGACTTAGCAACTTTCCCTTTCACTTTTAAGCAGGGTGACAGTATACAACCTTGACTACTCCTTTCCCTATTTGGAACCAGTCTGTTGTTCCTTTTTCAGTTCTAACTATTGCTTCTTGTCCTGCATACAGATTTCTCAGGAGGCAGGTAAGATAGTCTGGTATTCCCATCTCTTTAAAAATTTTCTACAGTTTGTTGTGATCTACACAGTCAGTGGTTTTGGCTTAGTTCTTTTATACAGTGAGACTTTTTACATCATGACCCCAAATGATCAAGAACATCAAAAAATAAAATGTAGAATGTTCTCTACAAAATCAGGAGAGAAAGTAACAGCCATTGAAAGACATAGCAGTGTACTCTCAAAGAATTTTTTTCAGAGCTAGACATATCCTTTACGATTTATCTGTCTTAAAAAAAGATTTTTCTATCAAAAAAGAAATACATTTCAGAAATAGGACGTTTTATCAGTAGTGATACATGCAACTTTTTGCACTAAAATAAGCTACATTTAAAATGTTTCACCTCTATCGGGTCTTAAAAATACAAAACCTGCCAAGTGTTACAGCTGATTTTTCCTACCCTCAGACTTGTTGAACAATTTTGGAACTTTTTGGTAATAGACAAATTCCTTATTAAATATTTTTGTTCCAGAGTTTAAGCCAGGATCCTATTGCAAAGCAGATGGTATTCATGAGCTGATTTTTACAAGAATATGTTTTGCTTCACTGATTGCTGTTTTGATAGCTATTTTTAAGATTTTTGGAACCCTTTAATGTCTATTTCAGAGAGTAATTTCCATAACCTAAATTGAGAAATTTTATTTCTGTCAATTTTATTTCTGTCAGAATGTACAGATTTAAGAAATAATGACTGTGATGGCCAAATGTGATTTGAAGAATAATATTTTTTAGTGGTTGTTTTTCATTATTCTCTTTGGAAAGCAACATAAATCAGTCTATTAAAACTGAGTTTGATGAAATAAGCTATTTTATAAAGGTACTATTTACATACATGAGAGAAAAAGTACTCATTTATTAAAGACAGGCTTTCTAAATAGTAGTTCAGTTAAGTTCAGTCACTCAGTCGTGTCTGACTCTTTGCAACCCCATGGACTGCAGTACACCAGGCTTCCTTCCATGCTTCCCTGTCCATCACCAACTCCTGGACAGAGCTTATGCAAACTCATGCCCATTGAGTCTGTGATGCCATCCAACCATCTCATCCTCTCTCTTCCCCTTCTTCTCCCACCTTCAATCTTTTCCAGCATCAGGGTATTTTCAAGTGAGTCAGTTCTTCACATCAGGAGACCAAACTTTGGAGCTTCAGCATCAGTCCTTCCAATGAATATTCAGGACTGATTTCCTTTAGGATGGACTGGTTGGATCTCCTTGCAGTCCAAGGCACTTTCAAGAGTCTTCTCCAACACCATAGGTCAAAAGCATCAATTCTTCAGCACTCAGCTTTCTTTATAGCCCCACTCTCACATCCATACATGACTACCGGAAAAAACACAGCTTTGACTAGATGGACCTTTGTTTGCCAAGTAATGTCTCTGCTTTATAATATGCTGTCTAAGTTGGTCATAGCTTTTCTTCCAAGGAGCAAGCGTCTTTTAGTTTCATAGCTGCAGTCACCATCTGCAGTGATTTTGGAGCCCAAGAAAATAAAATCTGTCACTGTTTCCATTGTTTCCCCATCAATTTACCATGAAGTGATGGGACCAAATGCCATGATCTTAGTTTTCTGAAAGTTCAGTTTCAAGCAGCTTTTCCACTCTCCTCTTTCACTTTCATCAACAGGCTCTTTAGTTCTTCTTTGCTTTTAGCCATAAGGATAATGTCATCTGCATATCTGAGGTTATTGATATTTCTCCTGGCAATCTTGATTCCAGCTTGTGCTTCATCCAGTCCAGCATTTCTCATGATGTAATCTGAATATAAATTAAATAAGCAGAGTGACAATATATAGCCTTGATGTACTTCTTTTCCTATTTGGAACCAGTCTGTTGTTCCATGTCCAGTTCTTTTTGACCTGTTGCTTTTTGACCTGCATACAGATTTCTCAGGAGGCAGGTAAGGTGGTCTGGTATTTCCATCTCTCTAAGAATTTTCCACAGTTTGTTGTGATCCACACAGTCAAGGCTTTGGCATAGTCAATAAAGCAGAAGTAGATGTTTTTCTGGAACTGTCTCACTTTTTCAGTGATCCAACAAATGTTGGCAACTTGATCTCTGGTTCCTCTGCCTTTCTAAAGCCAGCTTGAACATCTGGAAGCTCATGGTTTACGTACTGTTGAAGCCTGTCTTGGAGAATTTTGAGCATTACTTTGCCAGCGTGTGAGATGAGTGCAATTGTGTGGTAGTTAGAGCATTCTTTGCCATTGCCTTTCTTTGGGATTGGAATGAATACTGACCTTTTCCAGTCTTGTGGCCACTGCTGAGTTTTCCAAATTTGCTGGCATATTGAGTGCAGAACTTTCACGGCATCATCTTTTAAGACTTGAACTAGCTCAACTGGAATTCCATCACCTTCACTAGCTTTGTAGTGATGCTTCCTAAGGCTCACTTGACTTCACATTCCAGGACGTCTGGCTCTATGTGAGTGATCACACCATCGTGATTATCTGGGTCTTAAGGTCTTTTTTGTATAGTTTTTCTGTGTATTCTTGCCACCTCTTCTTAATATCTTCTTCTTTTGTTAGGACCATAACATTTCTGCCTATCTTTCCATGAAATGTTCCCTTGGTATCTGTTATTTCCTTAAAGAAATCTTTAATTGTTCCCATTCTGTTGTTTTCCTCTATTTCTTTACATTAATCACTGAGGAAGGCTTTCTTATCTCTCCTTGCTATTCTTTGGAACTCTGCATTCAGATGGTATATCTTTCCTTTTCTCCTTTGCCTTTCATTTCTCTTCTTTTCAAAGCTATTTGTAAGGCCTCTTCAGACAACCATTTTGCCTTTTTGTATTGCTTTTTCTTGGGGAAAGTCTTGATCCCTGTCTCCTGTGCAATGTCACGAACCTCTGTCCATAGTTCATCAGGCACTCTATCAGACCTAATCCCTTAAATCTATTTCTCACTTCCACTGTATAATCATAAGGAATTTGATTTAGGTCATACCTGAATGGTCTAGTGGTTTTCCCCACTTTCTTCAATTTAAGTCTAAATTTGGCAATAAGGATTTCATGATCTGAGCCACAGTCAGCTCACAGTCTTGTTTTTGCTGACTGTATAGAGCTTCTCCATCTTTGGCTGCAAAGAATATAATCAGTCTGATTTTGGTATTGATCATCTGGTGATTTCCATGTGTAGAGTCTTCTCTTGTGTTGTTAGAAGTGGGTGTTGCTCTGACCATTGCATTCTCTTGGCAAAACTGTTAGCCTTTGCCCTGCTTCATTCCATACTCCAAGGCCAAATTTGCCTGTTACTCCAGGTATTTCTTGACTTCATACTTTTGCATTCCAGTCCCCTATAATGAAAATGACATCTTTTTTGGGTGTTAGTTCTATAAGGTCTTGTAGATCTTTATAGAACTGCTCAACTTCAGCTTCTTCAGCATTATTGGTCGGGGCATAGACTTGGATTACTGTGATATTGAATGGCTTGCCTTGGAAACAAGCAGAGATCATTCTGTCATTTTTGAGATTGCATCCAAGTACTGCATTTCAGACTCTTTTGTTAACTGTGATGGCTACTGCATTTCTTCTAAGGGATTCTTGCACACAGAAATAGATATAATGGTCATCTGAGTTAAATTCTAAATAGTAGAAGCCTCATTTTTTTCTATAGCTCTTACTGCTTCATTGCTAGTATACTTTTCTTGCCATAGTTCCTCTCTATGATTAAAATCTTGAATTATTATTATATGTTATTATGCCATATTATTATAAAATAGGAAATAATATTAAAGTATTTATCAAAAAATAACTAAGATAATACTTTACAGTAATTAACTATTAGGGTTTGGTAAAAATCAAAATGACTTCATATATGTAGACAAATGTCTGTGAAAACCAGAAATTTTTTAAATTGATCTCATCAATTTGGTGTTTAGTAGTTAACCTTCGCTATTTCACCATGATTAATATATTAGGATTAACTTCAAAACAAATGTTTTCAGACTGAAGGGTGAAAAAATTGTATTATTTGTGTTATAGTTTCTTAACATCTACATTTCAAAATATGTAAATAAGCATAATTATAAGATACATATATATGTTCTTAATGTTCAGTAAAAGACCTTGGATGAAAATTAGCCCTAAATATTAGGATATATTGGTTTAATACAGGGAAGGTCTGAATTAATAGAGCATTGATTATTACTGACCCAGTTTAAGAACACAGAGCATCATTTAATTAGCTTCCTAAGTATTTTATCATAATATTCTTGATTCAGTAGACTACTTATTTTGAATAATTGTGCTGTTGATAACTGACTACATAAAGCTACATGCATATTCTCAAAAATATATCCCCTCCCAGTGAACAGGTATGCACTTTTGTATATTTGTTTATGTTTTTTAAAATTACTACTTATTTAGGATGCTTTAATCTGCCACATGTGCTGTTGCTGAAATAAAAAACAAGCAACTAAAGTATAATATAAAAATTTGGAAAAGTTTTGAGGTATAATGTAGATAGTGACATCAAAATGTATTGTAATAGTTGCTTGACTTTTTCTTAGCATTATATTCAACATAAAATACATGTTCATAGTAGAAATATATGCCTACATACATATACATATATGCATAAACTAGTTAATATTTTTATACCCTTGTATAACTAATAAAATATTTTCACATGCAGTTGCCTGGCACAAATGCAAACCATTTATTTCTGTAGATTTTACATTTATTTTATTACGTATTTTAAAAATGATAAATCTGAAGTTAGGTAAATATTCTTTGAACCTGCCCATATCCACCCAACATTAATTTCATTTGTAGCAAATGCATTTTCTTCCATTTAACAGGGTTTTCTTTTTGATCCTCTGTCTTGAATGGTGCATAGAATTTGAATTAAGAAAGCAAAGCACCAGAACAAGCAGAGTGAGGTGAATTGAAACTTAAAAGAACTGTTTAGTTAACTGAGGTAGCTTAATTTAAAGCTATAAACAATAAAAGGAATTTTTATGTATTTTATTTTCTCCTTAAGAACATTGCTGGAGATTCAAATTAAGGCAGTCAAGAAAAGTGATAGTTGAACACAATGAAAGAAACCCTAGAGCTAACTTACAGAACTGCTGTCTCTATTTTTTTGGTTGAAAAAATGTTATGAGATGGCAAATAAAAGCTTACCTTCATAAAGAACAGTAAATAACCCTTGTGAGGGAGTAAGCAGTCAGTCACGGGAGAAGAGTTGAAGCTAAAAGAGAGTATACTCATCATTCTCCTCCTCTTTCCTCAAGTGACAGAAAAAAATATAGACTAAGTCACTCTTAATAAGTTGGACTGAATTTTAATTTCTAATCTAGTAAGTGGTGTATTTTGACATGAGAGGGACAAGGCAAGTACCCACTGTTTTTTTTTTATAAAACTCAGCACTAATCACATGGCTCAGTCTCCAGGCATAGAGGCTACTTTTAAAGGATTAGTCATTAATTTACTTTTTAGAAAGTCGAACTAAAATCAAGATTTAAAGTACTTACTAGTACTAATTGTAGAGAGTTTCATGATAATTCATAAAAGACCCACATCACAACATTAATTTTCCTTTTGACATAAATAAATGTGCATTAATTCATTCAGTGTGAAACAGGAATTAAAATGATAGAAATATTTCTAATAAAATAATATTGAGTTTAGAAAAAGTTTATTTGCTTTCACCCAGTTCTCCCATTTATGGCATGAGCTGATGCCTGTAAATACTCAAATGCACATCAGTAACCCCGGGTTTTCTTAATAATCCATTTGGAAAATCATCTAATCGCCATCAAAGTATGCCTCTATTCTCATATAACTTAATTTATAGAATTGAAAAGTTAACCTCTTAAAATTATAACATTTAATAAAAATATTGTATTTATGAAAGTCCATCCATGAGATTTATCATCTTAGATGACTGTATGTTTCTTGATACTTACTTAATTCAATTGCCATCCTTTATCAGTTAGTTCTTAATAGCATTTTCTAAAGAACCAAACACTTCTCCAGTTTGTACAGAAGGACCATGGTCCTACTTTCCAAGGAAATTTTGTTAATTTAATTTAATTTGAAGGAAGCTATTTATGTGACATAGCTTTATGAAGGAGATCTGTTTTTATTTACTGCGAGTATGTTTAGATAAAAGCAACTCTGAACTGTTTTAATATCATGTTCCAAGGTTTGCTAGGCCAAGGATAATCAATCAATGAGAGAGGAATAAAAAGCAATAATAGTGATTTCTGTGATTTTGTGGTTAGGTATTTCAAGAGTCTAAACATAAAATATCTTTATTATCTCAGTATAATTTAGTAAAGACTGTGCCACTGTTAAAAGGATCATTATATTCCTCGTGGCTTTAGATAAGTAGTTATTGAATCATTCCTCAAATTGCTAGTGATCCGAAGCTCTGGAAAACATATAATAGTAATCAATCTTCATTTTAATACTCCATGTACAGAATGTAGTATAATTAGAGATTTACATTTTAAAGCATTTGAAATACAGTTAATTTTGTTATGATGAGAGGTTGCCAATGAGAGATTCAAATGAGGAGGTAGTTTATAGAAGTGTTGGAATCACTCCAGTCCCTCTTTGTGGATCAGCAATTTGTTCTCAAAATGAAATAAGTCATGGGCAGACAATATTATAATATTTAGCATGCTGAATGGAGGGAGGAAGACATGTGTCTTACTTTTTAATATATATTTATTAATATGTTTTAGGATAAGTTTCCATGTTAATTCTTGGAAATTTGTATTAACTTGATTATTCTACTTCAGATTGCTCGCATAAACTATTAACACATTTTCTGGTAAAGGGATGTAGTCATTATCTCCTGATAGCATATTAGAACTGTAAATGATTTTGCCCTTGAAGAAGGAATCAATGTTAGATAGTTTTTCTTAGCATTCCATATACTAGTCCAGCAGCACATACAGAAGTTAAATGGTATAGAAATGAGAAAATAAGAGTTACCCGTGTTTATTTTCCAGTGATTTGATCAGATTTTAATTCTTATGCTATCATGTTTTCATAACCTTTAGGTTAAACAAATGCTGTTAAATTACTTCTTTGTTTCTCTTTATGCTCACTGGTTACCACACCTTCTTTCTGCTTAGCTAAGAACATATAGGCAAAATATGTTTTGCTGCCCCAATAAATTTTTGAAGTAGTAACTATAAGAAGAGAGATTTTAAGCCTAGTAATGACTGGATGTTGAGAGATTAAAAGGAAAAAAAAGAAGGAGGTCATTAGTACCTTTAAGCATTTTCTTTTCTCCTAGGAAAGTGATCAAGAAAATACAATTTTGGATGAAGCAAAAAACTAGCTTAGAAATATATCTGTAGCACACAGCAGTGTGTTTTTCCAATGAAAACGTAAAATCTAGAAATGACAAAGATAGGTAAATGGGAGGTATAGAGGGTAAAAGTGGGGAGGGAGAAATACTTGCATGTACATATGTCTAAAAACTGATCACCTTAAAAACTGTATAGAATACCTTATACAGATTTTAGGAGAAAAGAAATTAATCTGTTTGGGACATTCCAGAAAATAGAAACAATATGTGTTGCCCAGACTGACATCTCTAATGCTTCTGTCCAGTGAGGTAGAAACTAGTTTTCTGCTTGGCTGCCCAGCCCAAGAGCAATGACTTTCAGCAAGAAAACAAGACAAACTGGGACAAGAGATGCATTAAGGCAAAGCAGAAGATGCCTCATGATATACTGAGTGCCACTTTCACAGTATTAATTGGAGAACATTTTTGTCTCTACTACTGGACTTTAAGAAACAACTTGTGTGTGTGACTTTTAAATATGTTCATTTACTTTGTTTTTATTTTCTGACTGCTAAGTTCTTGTGATTTAGTTTCTTGCTTTTTTGATGCTACTAGAATATCACAACAATTAAGGAAGAAGTACTTTTAAAAAACAATTTCAAGTATATTCACAAATGGTAAATTCTCTCCCATGGCCATAGAGTCAAGACTGCTTATTTTTAAAGGTGTCTATATTTTTTTCAATCATTCAGTGATATTTTCATAGCAATGATGATACTGCTCATTTAGCATTTGATTCATAGAAATAGTTATTAAATTGTTCCATACTACTTTAGTTGAAGAAATTTGATGGCTTTGTTTGTATGTGCCAGGCATTGTGCCATATTGCAATGACTAGTGGATTTTAGATGTTTTATCAGTGTTCAAAGTATTTTTCCAGAATGGTATCATTTAGAATTTCATTTTTCACAGGTCACTCCATGTTATTTTTAATTTTCCTTGTATATCTTCGGTTCAGTTCAGTTCAGTCACTTAGTTGTGTCCGACTCTTTGTGACCCCATGAATCGCAGCACACCAGGCCTCCCTGTCCATCACCAACTCCCGGAGTTCACTGAGACTCACGTCCATCAAGTCAGTGATGCCATCCAGCCATCTCATCCTCTGTCGTCCCCTTCTCCTCCTGCCCCCAATCCCTCCCAGCATCAGAATCTTTTCCAATGAGTCAACTCTTTGCATGAGGTGGCCAGAGTACTGGAGTTTCAAAGCAGTAGAAATAACTGAGCCCTGGCACTCAACATTTAGAATCTATTTTAGCTCTATGTAGGGGTCGGGGTGGAATGTTAAAAATGAGTCTATTTGGGGAATACATTATTAATGATACAATGCATTGGATAGAATGCTGAATATTTTATATTCAACTGCTATTTTGTCTCCAAACTGGAAACTATAGATAGTGGGGTAGAGAGACCCCCTTAACGGTGACTTAATGCTTTCATTGACATTTCAGAGAGTGAAACTCTCCTTATAAGAGCTATCTTGTTTGAAGGGACAAATATCCTAGACATTTCATCTACCTTCCTAATACTTAAAAGGCATAGACATTTATAGAAAGATATTTATACCCTAATGAGAAGGAACGACCAGGTACAGAGCAGAAGTAAAAATATCAGAGAACTTATAATATGTATAAGTAGTATTCTTCTTCCAAAGACAAAGACTTCTCTCGTAATCAAGTAAATACAGGCCATGAGTGAGAATTCCAATAAGGCGAGACAAATGATTCTGAGAGCAATTTCTGTCCTCCAGTTCTGTATATTATACTGCACAGTTGAAGGACAGTCTTACTCATAATCTCAGTCAGTACAGTAAAGAGTAAACATGCACTTAGTTTTTTGCACTCAGCTATCAGATATGTGTTTCTGGTTTTTGTTGTTACTGTTTTGATTCTTGTTTTCTTAAATTATTTTTAAGATGGAAAATATTTCTCAATTTTAAAGTTGAGGTTAGTTATCCAGTTGATTTCCCTTAGTGATTCGGGTAATTAGTTTCTCAAACTAGATAACTGTTGTTTCCTCTAAAGTTTGTAATCCCTTTTTAATTACACCATTGATCTTCTTTTGAACTCAGAATAGCAAGCAACTTTTAACAAAGTTGTAGCATTTACATAATTTTTCATTCAGACTAGGAATTCCGTATCCTCTGATTTTTCCTTAGTTATTGCACCAGTGGAAAATTTCCCAAGATTTTTACGGGGTTAAGCTAGAAAAATTAATCTTCTGCACTGAAAGAGACATTCTCATTAATAGTTGTAAGCATCTATTTTTTTTCTCCATGTTCTCTAATCAAACTGTGTTTTTTAAATCTTGGTTGAATATCTTCTGAGTATTTATTCATGTTAATCCAAAAGGTGCGAATCATCCTATCTAATAAAGAGATTGATTTTAGAATCATAATTGATACAAGGCAAAATCTAATATGTTCCTCTCCTTATTAATTTGCTTAGATTGTTATCATAGCCTAGAATATCTCTTTTTCTTTCACCTTTTATCCAAGGAGCTCTCTTTTTCAAGTTGTCATCCAAGTTTCTGCTTTTTCCATTCAGACAAAGACACTAAAACGTACAAATACCAGCATTCTCTATAAGCTAAATAACAATAGATTAGGGATCTCGTTCTGAAGATACCATCTTGTATGTCCTGTGACATCTATGATTTTTCAACCAGTGACTGTTTTGCCTCTGTCTTCCCCTAGAGATACCTGACATTGTATAGTGGCATTTTTGATTGACAGGACTAGAATAGGATGTGCTGAGTGGATAGAGGCCAGAATTGCCACTAAACATTCTACAGTTCACAAAACAGTCCTCCCACTCCCAACATAGAATCATCTAGAAAGAAATGTCAGTAGTGCCAAGGTTAAGAAAGATTAATTACTTACATTGATGCTGGGCCATGAGTAGTCATAGTCTGCATGCAGATCCCTAACAAATTGCCTGACTATTTTTATTGTTACATCCAAAAGTTGGCAACTGTGTCAAAAGATAATGTAAAATGCTTTGCTGAAGTCCTGTGAGATTGTATCTCCTGTGTCTATGTTATCCATGTGGACTGCCACATTATGATTGGAGGAAATTAAATTGGGCTGTTACAATTTTCTCTATGATGCGTGCCACCCCGTACACTGCATTCCAAGTCATCAACCGTGATTGCACATTTAGAGTTTGATGGTTTTCCTGGTAGTTAACATATTAGAGTTAATTTAAACAGTATGTAATAAGCAGGGTTCCCTTTTCCACCTGTAAGAAAAAAGGAAATGGATGAGTGGAGACCTTAATATAGATAAAATTTCAAGGTTTTATATATTATATATATATACACACACATATAAAATACATATTATATATAGCATTTATATTATGTATCACCTATGAATTATATTCTCTCTCTCTCTCTCTCTCTCTATATATATATATATACACACTGGTGTGTGGGCTTCCCTGGTGGCTCAGATGGTAAAGAATTTGCCTACAATGTAGAAGACATGGGATTGATCCCTGGGTTGGGAAGATCCCCTGGAGAAGGGAATGGCTACCCACTCCAGTATTCTTGCCTGGAGAATTCCATGGACAGTAGAGCCTGGCAGGCTATAGTCCATGAGATCGCAAAGAGTTGGACACAGCTGAGTGACTTTAACTTTCATTTGTGTGTATATATAAAAATAAATATAAATATATATATATATATTTGTTTTTTGCTTCTCCATTTTTCCTCTTTCTGTTTGCATTCAACCACCTTCTGTATGTATTTCCACCTCACAGAAACTAAAGCATCACCAGGCTGAAGTGCATTTCATCTATCATATAAGATGCATGGTATCAGTGGGCTCCTCCAAGAAGTGTTGTTTAAAATATCTTCAGACAGCAAACTTATGCTGGAGTTTGTTTGCTTCCTATCACTATTGCGATTGAAATTAATTTTTCTTCAAATCTTTTTAAACCTCCATTCTATTCTTAGGACTTCCTTTCCTTTCCCTTGGTCTATTATTTGCACAAGTATTTTTAAATATTTGTTTTTAGTACAATTATTTTTCAGATTAAGGGCACCAGATCTGTTTGAAAACTTTGACCAGGCTAGTCATCAAGGCAAGAAAATCTTATTAAACACCAAGATTTTTCTAGATTGTTATTATTGTCTCTAATCATGACCTCCAACTGCATCATCCTTAATCATGATGAACTTGCTTTGATGGTTCTCTTTTTTCTAAGCAATTACATTGTTTCAGTTCTCTACTTTAGAGTTCTCTACTCTTATTCTGGGCTTCCCAGGTGGCCTAGTGGTAAAGAATCCACCTGCCAGTGCAGGAGAAGCAAGAGACATAGGTTTGATCCCTGGGTTAGGAAGATCCACTGGAATAGGAAATGGCAACCCGCGCCCGTATTCCTGCCTGAAAAATTCCATGAACAGAGAAGGATGGCGGGCTACAGGCCATGGGGTCACAAAGAGTTGGACACCCTGAGCATGCACTCTTATTTTACATTATATTGATTAGAATTAGTCATTTTAGAAGTTATTATCTAGAAAGGCTGTTCTTTTTAAATTATAAGTTGGCAAGACATCACTTTAAATTCTCTATTTTATTTCTCTCTGTTCTCTGGAATAATAACTAATTTAGGCCCTTTACTTGTTTTAAATGATTTAGTGAAAGTCACTCTGTCATGTCTGACTCTTTGTGACCCCACACGCTGTAGCCTGCCAGGCTCCTCTGTCCACGGAATTCTCCAAGCCAGAATACTGGAGTGGGTAGCTGTTCTCTTCTCCTGAGGATCTTCCCAACCCAGGGATCAAACCCAGGTCTCCCACATTGCAGATGGATTCTTTACCATCTGAGCTACCAGGGAAGCCCGATTTACTCCTTAGACAAACTGATAATGTAACAATAATCTCCTCAACATATAGGAAAACTGAGTGCCAGGGAGTTTAAGCAACTTGCTAAAGTTCTCACAGCTGGTAACGGCAGGGCCAGGATTGAAACTGAGTCTAGCCTGAGAGACTAAGCTTACAATCACATTACATTTCCTGTCATTTGGGAGGAATGTAGCTAAAATCTTGACAAGTCTCCAGCTTTGTTATCAAGTAGTACAGAACAGCAAAGCTATTTTGTCTTGTGGGGACTGAGTGCTTAGCTGAGCTAGCTCATTAAGTACTGGATTGGCCAAAAAGCTTGTTTGGTGTGAAAAATTCAAACAAACTTTTTGGCCAACCCAATGTCTAGCTACTACCAACCAACTTTGTCACTTGTTTCTATGACTCACGTCCCTAGGCCACAAAATATTGATAAACAGAAGTCATGTATCATTAAATGTTTGCAACCCTGAAGGAAAATTAGAAATCCCTAATACCTGGAATGTTTCTTTAACCTAGGATTATATTTCGAAAACAACCAAAGACTGAGCTTGACTAAGCTCACTCTGTCAAGTGAGAACTATAAACTGTTAAACATAAATTCAGATAAATTATATACACGTATTGGAGAAGGCAATGGCACCCCACTCCAGTACTCTTGCCTGGAAAATCCCATGGACGGAGGAGCCTGGTAGGCTGCAGTCCATGGGGTCGCGAAGAGTTGGACACAACTGAGTGACTTCCCTTTCACTTTTCACTTTCATGCATTGGAGAAGGAAAGGGCAACCCACTCCAGTGTTCTTGCCTGGAGAATCCCAGGGATGGGGGAGCCTGGTGGGCTGCCGTCTGTGGGGTCACACAGAGTCGGACACAACTGAAGTGACTTAGCAGTAGCAGTAGCATATACACGTATGAGCAATCAACAGTAAGAACTAATATCAGTTTCTAGTTTAGTTCATTATAACCATTACTCTTAACATAGTTGTCTTTTTTGCAGTTCCTCATACTTTTATCTTTCTGGTGATTTCATATATACTCTCATCCCACACAGTGAATTCAGGGAAATTCATTTCTTGATTCAGAGTTTAAAAGTAATTGAACAGGTTCTTGTTTTATCTTTTTATTTATTTATTCTTTCATTTAATGTGTGTGTGTGTGTGTATATATATATATATATGCGCCCATTTAATGGGTACCTTCAGTAATTTTAAAAATTAATTTTCAAAGTGTGTGTGTTCACCTCAGAAATTTCTTTCATTCTCTCTATTCGTTCCATTGCATTGTTACCTTCTCTGTTCTGTGTGCTTTCTCTCTGCCAGGATCCACTTTTTGTATTACATTAGTTAGTGGGTATTTTTAACCTCCTTTGGTGGGAAATCCTTACTTTGAAATGCTATGCTATTACAGTTTCAGAGTAACACAGTGAAACTTTCTTTTTCAAACCATTTCACAACCACAATTATGTAGTACAGATGAACAGTTTAAACTTGAAAATTCTTATCCAGATACCAAATCTACTAAATGCAACTCAAGGAAAAGAAATGGTCATTAATTTCAGTCTCCTATTGAACTCCATGATATTCAAAGAACCAAAAAGGTTATTGTGAAAAAACTTTTTTAAAAAATAGAAAACATATATATGTTAGTATTAGGGGAAATTATTAAATAATTATTCATTTATTTACTATTATGGTCAGCACACTCATTTTTTTGCAAAGAAACAGTTTTTTAAACATTTAGAATGTGAATTTATCAAACATCCATAATTTTCTGTAGAAATGAGAGGATTTTGCAAGGAAATGATATGTAATGGGTGCCTTATAGTAAGTCCAGAATTGCATGTGGCTCAGTGGTAAGGAATCTGCCTGCCAAAGCACTCAATCCCTAGGTTGGGATGATCCCCTGGAGTAGGAAATGGTAATACACTCCAGTTTTTTTGCAGAAAAAATTCCATGGACAGGGGAGCCTGGTGGGCTACAGTCCCTGGGGGTCGCTAAAGAGTTGGCTATGACTTAGCAACTAAAAAACAACTACAGTATGTACCAAACATTTTGCACAGAGGTCTCATTGACTGTTAATAACAGCTCTATGACTTGATTGTAGTAAGTAAAATTAAAAGAAATAAGGATGAGAGAGAATAAATAATACACCAAACAGCTGCTTTTGAGGTTCCATTGCCCATATTCCTCAAGGTCTCTGTGAGAAACAAGCTACAGTTTCAAAAACCATACTTGAAAGGCTTATGATGTTTAGTAATTGTGAATTTCATTCAATATTTTAAATTTCAGAAATACGTTTAAACCTTAATTGACCTTTATGGTATTGCTTATGAATATTATTTCTGGTAAACAATGAGGGTAGGTAAGTGGAGAAGAAAAAAAAATGACAACAGAGAACAGATTTTAAAACACCTAGGGAAATAAATTTGGAAATAGTAAAAAGACAGTGGAAGTACAGGTCTTGAATGAATATATATTTTTTTGGTTTTTAATACTTGGTGATTGGGTGAAAGGGAAGAATTAATGTCTTTGGATTATTAGTACAAAAAAGCAAAAAAAGAAGAATTTTGTAAAGAATATGCAACTAGAAGGCCGAAAACCTGAGATCTAGTTGGGGGAATATGCTACTAAATGCTTGGGTAGCTTTGAGTGTATCAGTTTATTTTAATCATAGTCAAAATGATCTCACGTCTTCCGATATTCTGAAATTAAATGATTCTCAAGACCAGTGATTCTTAGAATGCAAGTTATGACAAATTAACCAAATAAAATGGAAAACATCTGACAGTTTACCTATATGCTTTCTCTGATATTTTTTAAAGATTTCAGCGTGTTTATTTAAATAATTTTATTTATTTATTTATTGGCTATGCTGGATCTTTGTTGCTGCTCAGGCTTTTCTCTAGTTGTAGTGTGCACTCTTCTCCTTTAGGCAGTTTCTCTTATTGTGGAGCACGGGCTCTAAGGCACAAGGGCTCTGTAGTTGCGGTCCCGGGTTCAGAACACAGGCTCAGTGGTTGTAGTGCATGGGCTTAGTTGCTCTGTGGCATGTGGGGCCTTCCCAGACCAGGGATTGAACCCGTGTCTCCTTCGTTGGCAGGCACATTCTTTACCACTGAGCCACCCAGAAAACCCTCAATGAATTTTTGTACTGTTTGTGGTCACTTCCTTTTGCTTCCTGTGGTAGTTACTAAAGCATATTCATAAGAAGCTAAAATCACCAAAGAATATAATAGCAACATTGAAAAAAATTGATTCACATTGTTACAAAAATATTGAAAGAATAAATAGGAAATTAGTTCAGGTAACTCTTATGGGAGGGAAAAAAGATAGTGGAGAATGAGAGGATTTCATTTCAAAACATTTCGTGATTGGTTTAGGACTGACAGACACTTCAGGGGGTGAAAGAGGAATGGTGAGACAGAAGCAAACAATTCTCTTGACAATGAGTATCTTCAACTAATATAACTTAAATTTTAGATAGTTAACACAAGTACTCTGGGCATACCTTCAGTAAGTAACAATATGTATAGTACATATGATGAAAAATTAATTTTTAGAGTTCTTCCAAGAGTCTAACTAAAATATAAGCCTGCCTAGCAATGCACTTTGTGCCTGATTTCAAAACTCATTTCTAATGTTAGGTAAGTTGTAATATGTAACAATTTACTAAGAAGGGGAAAATTATTTCTCAGTTAACTGTTTGTGACTGATACTTGCAATTATAGGTACAATTTTATTATGTGCTCAAAGCTAAAACATATATGAAATCATCTTTATTTAAATGTAAATTATTTTTTGACCTTTAACTTTTTTCCTTGATAGTAAAGTATTGTATTTTATTTACTTAATTTTAGGCAAAAGGTTCTCAAACCGCAACAACCTCTGGCACTCAGAAAAAAGTGAAGAGAACTCTTCCAAACCCACCACCTGAAGAGACCTCCACAGGAACTCAGTCAGCCTTTAGCACAATGGGCACAGTCTCCAGGAGAAGGATCTGCAGAACCAATACGATGGCCCGAGCCAAGATTCTCCAGGATATAGACAGAGAGCTTGATCTTGTGGAGAGGGAATCTGCCAAGCTTAGGAAGAAACAAGCAGAACTTGATGAGGAAGAAAAGGAGATTGATGCTAAGTTACGGTACCTAGAAATGGGGATTAACAGGAGGAAAGAGGCCTTATTAAAGGAGAGAGAAAAGAGAGAGAGAGCCTATCTCCAGGGAGTAGCTGAGGATCGTGATTACATGTCTGACAGTGAGGTCAGCAGCGCCAGACCAACCCGAATTGAAAGTCAGCATGCCATTGAGCGACCAAGAACTGCTCCCCAAACTGAATTCAACCAGTTTATTCCACCACAAACCCAAACAGAATCTCAGCTAGTCCCTCCTACGAGTCCTTATACCCAGTACCAATACTCTTCCCCTGCTCTTCCTACTCAAGCACCTACCCCATACACCCAACAATCCCACTTTCAGCAACAGACTCTGTACCATCAGGAAGTTTCACCTTATCAGACTCAGCCAACCTTCCAAGCTGTGGCAACAATGTCTTTCACACCTCAAGCTCAACCTACACCAACCCCACAACCTTCTTATCAGTTACCATCACAGATGATGGTGATACAACAAAAGCCACGGCAAACTGCATTATATTTGGAGCCCAAGATAACTTCAAACTATGAGGTGATTCGCAACCAACCCCTGATGATAGCACCTGTTTCTACTGATAGTACATACGCTGTTTCCCATCTCGGTAGTAAGTACAACAGCTTAGATTTGAGAATAGGATTGGAGGAAAGAAGTAGCATGGCAAGCAGTCCAATATCAAGCATATCTGCAGATTCTTTCTATGCAGATATTGACCATCATACTTCACGAAATTATGTCTTAATTGATGACATTGGTGAGATTACCAAAGGAACAGCAGCTCTAAGCACTGCGTTTAGCCTTCATGAAAAAGATCTGTCAAAAACAGACCGTCTCCTCCGAACCACTGAGACACGTAGGTCTCAAGAAGTGACAGATTTCCTAGCACCTCTGCAGACTTCATCCAGATTGCATAGCTACGTGAAAGCAGAGGAGGACCCAATGGAGGATCCTTATGAGTTAAAGCTTCTGAAACAACAGATTAAACAAGAATTCCGTAGAGGAGCAGAGAGCTTAGATCACCTTGCTGGTCTTTCCCATTATTACCATGCTGATACTAGTTACAGACATTTTCCAAAATCTGAGAAGTACAGCATTAGTAGACTCACACTTGAAAAACAAGCAGCAAAACAACTACCAGCTGCCATACTTTATCAAAAGCAGTCAAAGCATAAGAAATCACTAATTGACCCTAAAATGTCAAAATTCTCACCTATTCAAGAAAGTAGAGACCTTGAACCTGATTATTCGACCTATATGACTTCAAGCACTTCATCTATTGGTGGCATTTCTTCCAGGGCAAGGCTTCTTCAAGATGATATTACTTTTGGCCTCAGAAAAAATATTACAGACCAACAAAAATTTATGGGATCATCTCTTGGCACAGGACTGGGCACCTTAGGAAATACCATACGGTCAGCTCTGCAGGATGAAGCAGATAAGCCATACAGCAGTGGCAGCAGGTCAAGACCTTCTTCCAGACCTTCCTCTGTCTATGGGCTAGATTTATCAATTAAAAGAGATTCTTCTAGCTCTTCTCTAAGACTGAAAGCTCAAGAGGCTGAAGCTCTAGATGTTTCCTTTAGTCATGCATCACCTTCTGGGAGAACTAAGCCTACTAGTTTGCCTATTAGCCAGAGTAGAGGAAGAATACCAATTGTGGCCCAGAATTCTGAAGAGGAAAGTCCACTCAGTCCTGTTGGACAGCCAATGGGAATGGCCAGGGCTGCTGCTGGACCCCTGCCACCAATATCTGCAGACACCAGGGACCAGTTCGGATCCAGTCACTCTTTGCCTGAAGTTCAACAACACATGAGAGAAGAATCACGGACTCGAGGCTATGACCGTGACATAGCATTCATCATGGATGACTTCCAACATGCCATGTCAGACAGTGAAGGTAAATTGGGCCTCAAACTACCTTGCTACTCTCAAAACTCAAACTCTTATTTTTCTGCATGTTTGATTTTCCTTCTCCAAGAATGTATTCTATTTTTCTTGGTGTGTCTTTTGCATGTTTACTTCAGTTTTATTTCTTGTAAATGGAAATTCTATCTTGTGTATAGATTTCATAGCATGCTCTTTATTTCTTTTTAATTTATCCTTTTATCGTTGTTTCTTGATTGTTTGATTTTTGTGGTGTCTACTTTTCCAAAACCATTATCAAATAATTGTGTCAATAAAATATGGTCATCCTTTAAATCTATAGTTGGAAAGTTTTTTGTTGTATGTTTCTTTTGTTTTCAAAAGTTATTTTTAAAGTTATTAGTTTCTTTCAGTTTGTGAAATGACTAAGGTTTTGAGCCATTGACTATTCCACTAGACTTTGTAGTAGAAAATTATTTATCATTTGTGAGATCAGTGTTTGTTAATTCAGAGAATGTTTTCTTGAGAACGTTCAGGTGAGTCCCTAATGTTAGCATAATGCAGTTTTATAATCTACTAAATAAAAGGCTTGTATTTTAATTTCTCTCTCATTGTGAATGCCATAGTTGACGAGCATTGTACATTGTACATTTTGTATTACATACTAAAACCTTAGTACCTAATATGATATTGACAGTAAACAACAGTATTATCCATATGCTGGTCAATATGTATGAAGCACTGTTTAGATCTTAAAATTTGAACTTTGTACATTGCTTTTGTGAATTTAGGTATTTGAGCTGAAGCTTTCCTTGTATGTTCAGTTAGCCTTTTCCATGGGTTTCCTTTTTGCATTATTTCATATTTTTTGCACTAAATTGTTTTACTAGTTTTTCATATAGAACAAGTGATATATGGCAAGTACATATTTAACTAAAAACTTTATGGTGATTTTTTATTAAATCATATAGAACCAAAAGGATTTTAGAAAATGACCTGACCAAGTCTAAATTAGAGGACAAGATTGAAGAGCTACAGAAATGTGACATTTTGCCCATGCCAAGAGGACTTATTACTCTTGGTTCTTTTTTTTTTCTTCTCCCTCCATGGTTTACATTTGAATATAAGTGTGGCTTGACTCCTAAAAATAAAATATTTCTCATCCAGTAAAAATGTATTACTTCATGACTTTGGGGATGGAAAAGCTCTAAGCTAACATCTCTTCTTTTAAATCTAACATTTTCCCTGGGGGCTTGCAGGAAAATATATTTTCACAAAAAGGATTTTCTTTCTTCTGTATCTCGATACCAGTGTGATATTAGAAGTTTAAGTGTAGGTTAGATCAGGACAAAAGTAACCACTGGATCTGAAGGAGAAGAGACTGCTTTTCCTAGTGAAATTCCAATAGACCAGTTACTTTCTGATTTGTTTTTTTCTCTATGAGCTGTTGAATTGACCATTTTTATTGATAATTAGCCAATTAAATAAAACACTATTTTTTTTACTTTAGCCAGTTGTTTAAATCAACCATCATAGTTAAGTAAGAGTTATATGGAAACTCTTGTGTTTTTCACAGTCCACATTTAACACACGTTATATATGTATATAAATATATAGATATATAATGACTTCTACAGAAGAAAAAAAGGCTCATCAATAATACTATCTGTAAAATAGCAAAATAGAATAAAAACTAACAGATCAATCATAAAACTAAACACCAAAAGCTTTGTATGCATGATGTACATTTATCTGGAGAGAATTTGACAAATTCATTTATTCAATCATAGATTCTGCCATCATGGTGCCAGACATACAAATGTTTCTAGATATTCTGAAGTATGACAGTTATTTACATACAACCATGTAAAAATAACCACATTTTTCTCATTTATATGTTTGGATGATATGTACTCATAGTCATCAAAGACTATGAGAAACTTGCTTTGATAAAATATCAAAACACATCAAAAAATACTTATCAAAAACATTTGTTAAGTATTGGAAAGATCAGATTTAAAAAAGCATGTTAATCTCCAGCAAATTGTTTAAACTAATTTGGATGAGACATCGTGCAGCACCCAAAATTAAGAAATGTGTAAAGAGGACACCAGAGAAGGAAACAAAATGAAACTTACATGAAGTTAAATTGAGTTAAAATGTTATTTTTCAATTAAGCAGATAAGAAATGTAGTCATAAAAAAAATCATGTTGGTACATAATTATACAAAGAAAACTATAACAAACTGAATTATATATGTAATATTATCTGTGTGAATTGTAGTGATGTGTTTTTAAATGTTCTGTATTTTCTTTGTGTTTGTATCTCATAAACGTATTACTTTTTCTTGGTGAACAGTGCTCTGCTCTTTTTTTTTTTTTAAATCTTGGGATCCATGAGTAATTAAGAAAAAAGTAAAAAATATTTTTCCCAATCACATAACTTACAACATTATAAACTCATGAATTATTAGAGATTTTTTTAAATAAAAGTTTGCCACATATATACTATATCTATGTTTGAGTGATACTAAAACAACCTTGAAATATATAACATTCCAGCAGGCTACTTAGTATCATGTAAACAAAGCAAATTTAACTGATTTCAGATTTATTCAGATTTATTGTGTGCTTTCTCTGAATTCAATCAAACTCTTGGTTATAGACAATAATATATATTTCAGATGTATTCTATATGACTCCAGGTAATTTTGAAATACCTCATCTGAGGTAAAATCTAGGTAGATATAATTTTTTTTCTTTTTAATTAATCTATATTTATTACAGCTTTTAAAGCAGAATGTGACTTGAGGTAGGCACAATTTATGTTGCTTAATAGTTATGACCATCAGCCTAAACTGTACAATTTAATATTCATTCCTGGTTAAGAACAGAACAGGGAGACTAGAGTAGATTGGAGAAAAACTAAACTAGAAACAATCATTATATTTCTGCAACCACAAATAATTTGTTGAAAACATTCTTTTAAAATATACTCATGTTTAAAAAAAATGCATCAGTACATACAGTCTTAAAAAAAATTCCAAGGAATATTTTATACAGAATAGAATTGGACCCCAAAACAGCTTACTTGCATTTTACATTTAAGAGAAGAAAATATCAGTAGCCTAAAACAAGGGGATGCTAATCTGCAGTGACTTATTTAATTTGGAAAATGCTGTTATTATTGTAAAATTTCATTTTTAAAGTTTGGATCTACCGTGGCAGATCCAACAATTGCAATTACAAACATTTAGCATTTATGTCCAACTTGCTATTGGGCTTCCCAGGTGACCCGAGTGGTTAAGAACTTATCTGTCCATTCAGGAGATGGAAGAGACTTGGGTTCAATCCCTGGGATGGCAAAATCCCCTGGAGAGGGGCATGGAACCGCACTCCAGTATTCTTACCTGGAGAATCCCATGGACAGAGTAGCCTAGCAGGCTACAATCCATAGGGTTGCAAAGATTCAGACACAACTGAAGCAACCTAGCACACACCAACTTTCCATAAATGGTGAATATGGAATTCGATTTAAGAGAAGACTTACTTAATCTAGTTTCTCTTGATTGATAAATTCCTATGCGAAGCATGGTAGCTATCCTAACTTAGTTACATATAGAATTATTATAAACAGACAAAGTATGTCATCAGTATTGGAAATAAATTGACAAAATGTATATCAAGTTGAAATTCTGCCTTATTTGTATAGACACAGCCAAGGAAACATTTTAGAAGATTTTTTATTTTAAGTGCAATTAGCAAAGTATATATTCAAGTGATATCAGGTACAGTATCCAAGGTAGTCATTTATTAAAATCAGTATAGACTATTTTTATGAGAAATGTTATTGAAATATATAAAAATAATATAAAATATTTGTGTTTTGGTGATCATCTAATAAGTTTTAGAGACTAATGATTAAATAATGGATTTGTTTTGTTTACTTATCAAAATTATATTGAATATATCTTTCATAAATTTAGTCCCTTGGTGTCAAGGGAAAACTTGAAAAACCATAGTAAATACCAAATAGACTGTGAGAAAAGTGTGTAACTGTTAATGAGGTTCATTTGACAAGTATTTATTTTAAAATGTACTTATAATAATTAGGATATTTAACTTTCTTTAGTTGATGACTAATTTTCCTATGTGCCACTCATTTCCCAAATATTTTATTAATATTTGTGGCATTTGCAAGGCATTGGTTTTAGTATTAAGGGAGAACAAAAAAACAGAAGACATGAGGCTTACCTTCAAGCAGCTTAGAGTCTTAATAGGGGAGATCAGACAAGTACATATACAACCACAAACCAGGTATGTATCATTGTATTGCCTCAAATCTAAGACTGACTAAATTATGACACATTGTCTATCATTCTATGTTTATTGAGAGAAAGTTCTGTGGTTAATCAGTGGCAATGACCAAGATCACAGGAGGTGTAGAGGTGAGTAATGCTGTATATGCTGTGGTTTTGCCAGCCCTGCCAGTAAAGAACTAATGGATACTGCTTGGGAAAAAGTGAAAGTAGAGGAAGAGAAGTCAGTGATGCAGACAGAAAGAGAACTGTAATGAGGTTGAGAGGAATACTCAATAGTATGGCATTATCGAAACCAGAGTTTCAAGAAGATGTAGACTGATAGCATCATCAACAGATCTTTCAGGATAATACTTGAGAAGAGGTGCTCCATCTGCCATTTAGGAAGTAACAGTGTACTTCCAGAGACTATTAATTAGGGATCCTTTTACAATACGTAAAACTTTCTATGAAGGCAAATTCTATATAATAGGTAAATAATGATTTGGGATCACTAGATAAGAACTTTAAAATGTCTTTGAAAGTACTAAGAATTTAATGGGTTGAAAAAATTTAAATAGTAGTTATATACTCAAATATAATTATATTTTCAAAAAAGTATTTTAAGATGTTAAGCTTTGTCACATTGTAAGTACAGAAAGCAGCCTACCAACTCTTTTAATTCCTAGATGTATGATCCCACAAAAAATAATTGTTTGATTTTTAATGAAAAATTCTAGTAGGTATATTTTAAAAATTAGGCTACCAGATGATTATGGCACACATGTTCCTAGCACTGATACCTAGGATCCTCCTAAAAATAAATATTTTCATCTAGTTATGAATGTCATAGATGTGTCATGCTTTCAAAAGATGCTCAATTGATGTCCAAATCTAGCAGCCACATATTGGTACTGGGTTAATATGATAGTGGAAAAATAATTGAATCTTTTGTATCGAAGAAATGTGTTTTCCTTAGATTTTGGTGATATATAGTGGGGAGAAGTGAGGAGGTGGACTGATGGAATGAAGTTGAATAGAACAACTTTTGAGAAATATTCATTTGTTCATTTATTTATTCAATCACTATCTAAATTTATTTTTTCACCTGATTTAAATGTTAATTTTGTCTTACTTTGCTCTGAAAAGTTGACAGGTAGCACATGGTTTTTTTTCTAGGTTATTCCCTCATACAGAATTTTTAACATAATGCAGGAAATGATATTTCTGATCCCACTGGGAATTGTGTTTGAAATGCATGAATGGTTAATAAGCCCCAAAGCATGCTGGTACTGCAGATCATCTACTGCCCTCTGTCATCTGTATTAGTTGGAGTTGCAATGTTTGATATTTCCTTGGTCTCCAAAGCTTATCACCTCCGTCGTGAAGAAACAGATTGGTTTGACAAACCCAGGGAGTCTCGCTTGGACAATGGACATGGTCTAGATCGAAAACTGCCAGAACGATTGGTCCACTCTAGACCACTCAGTCAACACCAAGAGCAAGTAAGTGCTATATTGAGCAATGTCTTTTAGATTTCTCAAAAAAAAAAGACTCATTTCACCATAGAATGGTCTCAGTTATCCCAAAATACACAGGACTTTGATCAATCAAGCTCACAAATGACTTTTTTTTTTCAGTATATTAAGGTGGTAATTGCCTTACTTCATCAGCCATGACTGATTGACATTGAAGCATAGCTGTGATGCTTCTTACCAGGCAATTTAAGTGATTTTTTGCCTCTAACAGACAATTAAGCCATATAGCATACCCAACACTGCCATGCAAAGAAAATGCATGAAACTCCTGAAAAGCTTACAGAATATAGGGTAAAATAGACTTGGGTAACTTCAGGGCTTTCCATAGAATATGCCCAGCTGTCAAGAAATAGCAAATAAGAAGATGACCAAACCAAGCAGCTGGGAACAGAAAAGGCTTCACCTGGGAATAAGGGAACTGATGTTATATGGAAGTGTTATATGGAAGTCTTTTACGTTCATTATTGGATTTTATATTCAGAACAACTTTCATAAAGTAGATTTTATTAGTTAATATCTATAGATTAAAAAAAAACTAAGGGATACTATTAATGAAAGTGAAGTCACTCAGTCGTGTCCAACTCTTTGCAACCCCATGGACAGTAGCCTACCAGGTTCCTCTGTCCATGGGATTTTCCAGGCAATAGTACTGGAGTGGATTGCCATTTCCTTCTCCAGGGGATCTTCCCAACCCAGGGATCAAACCCAGGTCTCCCGCATTGTAGACAGACACTTAACCGTCTGAGCCACCAGGGAAGTCCGATTGGATGGAAAGAACTTACTATATTAAGGAGTCAAAATCAGTCATTCAGGGATACTATTAACTATTACATAAATATAATACCATAACCCATGATCTTATTCACTTTAGAACAAAAGAGATGATGTTTTAAATTGAACCTTGATAGATACTAGAGAGATTAACAGTTGGATAACCTGAGGGAGATTCCTCTGGTAGGTCACTGACCTTAAATCAGTTGCCTTAATGGATCAGGTATTTGCAGGTATTTGTATTCATTATGATCATTAAGATACTCACAAAAGAGATAGTTACTTATATCATGTACATTAATTCTTTTATCATCCTCTCTGATTAATGATTAATTGATAAGCTGACAACTATATTTGAACAAAAAAGAACCATATGAATTTACTATAATATAATTCAGTATTTGTCATGTTAAGGGATAAAAGAAAACAAGATTTTTGCATGTAAAAGTGCTGTTTAAAAGATAGGATCTATGGTCATAGATTTGATTTTTTCCTAAGCAATTTCAGTTTTTTTTACACAAATTTCTAACTGATAAAATATTTTCTCAATTTTATTGTGCTCTTCTAGACGTTCCCATACTTTATAGAAATCTGTTATCCTCTGTTTATTGTAAATATTCTAGATCTAGAATAGATCTAGCTAGGAAATTAGAAAATTTAAAAATTAGAATCATTCTGAATGTGTTTAAAACTTTTAGTTTATCTCTTATTTACAATTACAAAAATAGTCAATTTGTCAACTGAAAATAACTTCCTTGAATTATTTTTTATTATAGGAATCTCTCTGTAATGACTTATTTGTTGTGCCTTACTCATCTTGTTTGTTTCTCTGAAGTTTAGTATTTCCCACAAACCAAGATCAACATAATGAAAATACAGATCCTTTCAAGGAAGCCTGATAGGATGAAATATAAAAACTGAGGAGCTAAAAACATAATAACTTTCATACAGTTATTTCCCAACACTTCTGGGTATCCAGAGTAGTCTTGTCCACCTAATTTATCCAACTTATATTCTACAGGATCTGAAGACGTAACACATTATATTTGAATTTATAAGTATAGAGCAATATAATACCAAAATTAAACAGGCTATATTTGAGAATGGTTTAATGAATTTTTCTTTGTTTAATAACATAGAAAATGTAAGACTCCTTGTAAATTTAATAATGTGTATCTCATTGCTAAAAGTTATTTTCACATTTATATTTTGTTATCTAACCTGTGAAGTGCAAGTTGCTCAGTCGTGTCCAACTCTTTGTGACCCAATGGACTATACATTCCATGGAATTCTGCAGGCCAGAATACTGGAGTGGGTACACCCCTTTCCCTTCTCCAGGGGATCTTTCCAACCCAGGAATCAAACCCTGGTCTCCCGCATTGCAGGCAGATTCTTTACCAGAAAGCCACAAGGGAAACCCAAGAATATTGGAACGGGTAGCCTATCCCTTCTACAGGGGATCGTCCCAAACCAGGAATTGATTGCAGGCACATTCTTTACCAGCTGAGCTATCAGGGAAGCCCTTTTAACATATAAACAAAAAACTATGTAATACTCAAAACTTAAAGACATGTAGAATTATAAATTAATCATAAAACATACAGCCATATAGCCACCACACAAAGAAAGGGAGTGTTTTCTTCCCTTTGAAATCTACAAAGGGGATTGTAATTTTTCACATTGTAATTTTCCCCTTTCCAGATTGTAATTTTCAACCTCTCTCAAACAAGTAGTGAATATATTGACTTTTCTGTCAGTAATTTATTTTTCTTTATAAATTTCTCTATGTGAAAGCTACATAGGAGATGACATGTTTTGATTACATTTAATGAAGTTCATGCTTTTTTGTCTTAATATTTATCTTCAAATACTCTCTTCCTATCAAAATTATGTTTTGTTATAGAAAGAATAACAAAGTATCATTCTTGTTTTAGTCATTTATTTAGGGTAAGTGTTGGTTCTGCCAGATAAAAATAGGGACAAGGCCAGAGGATAGGACTGATGTCAATTAATTGCCCTGTTCCTCTCCCCAAGAGCAAGGTTTCTGACATCATTGTCTTTGGATAATTCCCCATTGACAGAAATATCACTTGTATGCTGCCCAGAAAAAGGGTTCTTCTCTGTTTATAAATATTTCAAAAGAAATTATGAATGCTCCCTTTCTTTGTGTGGTGGTTATATAGATGTTTGTTTTATTAGTTTATAATTCTACATATTTTTCAGTTTTGAGTATTGCATAGTTTTTTTTTTTTTGCTTATATGTTAGGTAAAACATATAAACACTAATGTATCTGCTTTAAAAATTATTTAACGTAAAACATAGGTTAGAGAGATAGCAGACTATGTCTGACTTTAGACCTAAAGTCATTTGAATTATAAAGCCAAATCTGCATAAAGCAAATCTCTGTGTGTTTCCTTTTGTATGTTTAACCTCCACACTATTCAGTAGGAATTCAACTCTGCTTTGTGAATTGAAGAGATCACCTGATCTCTTTCTTTTTTTCCTCAGTCACTTCATCAATAAATAGAACTAATACCATTCACAGCATCATTGCAAAGGTCAAAATTTCTCTACTAGGACACAATGCGTTCATTCTGCACTAATGCCCGAGCCTTGTGCACTTCCCATGCGACTGCTATACTCAGGTACCTCGGGCTCCTTTCAAAGAGTCAGTCTTTCTTTATTCTGGGCTTTTGAATGTCTTGTTTCCTCTTCCTGAACATTCTTCCTCCTCTTTTCTCTTGATTTAACGCTGTTCATCACTCAGGGCTCCATGCGCATGCCTCATCTTGCAAAAAGCTTTCTCTGACATTACTACCACCATCTCCCCACAGATGTTCCTACTTTGTGCTACAGGAGCAGTCCATGCATTGTGTCTTGGGCTGTGAACTTTTGGAGAGCAAGCTCTCCCTACACCATCCACCATGGTATCTATTCTGTGCCTAACACAGGGCTTGATACTCTGTCTGCTACATCTAGCATGCAAGGTATTTAAATAAGGGAAAGAATGAATGTCTGTATAAATAAAAGATATGTTAACACAAGAGTTGCTGTTTCATAAATATAAAGGGCCAGTTCATGAACATAATTTCTTTTGAAATACTTGTAAGGTGGGTACATCTTTCCCTTTCTCCTTTGCCTTTCACTTCTCATTTCTCAGCTATAAGGCCTCTTCAGACAACCTCTTTGCCTTCTTGCATTTCTTTTTCTTGGGGATGGATTTGGTCACCGCCTCCTGTACTGTGTTATGAACCTCCATCCATAGTTCTTCAGGCACTCTGTCTACCAGATCTAATCCTTTGAATCTCTTTGTCACCTCCACTGTATGATCATAAGGGATTTGATTTAGGTCATACCTAAATGGTCTAATGGCTTTCCCTAGTTTCTTCAATTTCAGTCTGAATTTTTCAATAAGCAGCTCATGATCTGAGCCACAATCAGCTCCAGGTCTTATTTTTGCTGACTGTATAGAACTTCTCCATCTTTGGCTGCAAAGAATATAATCAGTCTGATTTCGGTATTGACCATCTGGTGATGTCCACATGTAGAGTCGTCTCTTGTGTTGTTGGAAGAGGGTGTTTACTATGACCAGTGTATTCTCTTGGCAAAACTGTTAGCCTTTGCCCTGCTTCATTCTGTACTCCAAGGCCAAACTTGCCTGTTACTCCAGGTATCTCTCAACTTTCTGCTTTTGCATTCCAATCCCCTATGATGAAAAGAACATCTTTTTTGGGTGTTAGTTCTAGAAGTTCTTATAGGTCTTCATAGAACCATTTGACTTGAGCTACTTTGGCATTAGTGGTTGGGGCATAGACTTGGATTACTGAGATGCAGAATGGTTTGCCTTGGAAATGCACCAAGATCATTCTATTGATTTTGAGATTACACCATAATATACATAATGTTAATGAATTACCTATAGTAACAAAGCAAATTTGAGTTATATCTGATAGTTTTAAGATTTTCAGTTCACATAATTTAAAATGAAGATTTTTAATGCAGATAGAAGAGTAAGAAAGGAGAGGATGAAGGAAAGTAGAAGAAGGAGAAAAGATGAAGGGAGGGAAAGTAAGGAGTCTGGAAGAGAAAGTAAAGAGAATGAGACAGAAGAGGGTAGAGTAAGGAAGAAAAAAGGAAAATGCACACTCTTTTGTCATGAACATATACAAGATTCACAATGTTTTACAAAGCCATTGTTATTAATAGTACAAATTATCTAGATTGATTATATGGACCATGATATTTTTATAATCATGCAAATGATATTTTAGTTTTACTTTGCAGAATTCATAAAAGATTTTTGGATTTGACAGGATTCTGCTGTTGTCTGGGGACAATTTTTTGTTCATCAGAGGCCTGATTAAGCTTATTCTTTCCTAAAGAGAATAAAACCTAAAGGCTAGCATTGCTTGCATTTTTCAGTGCATTTTTCTTTGAAAATCCACAATTCTAGCAATTTTAAAGTTGAATTTTCAGAGGCACATTAAAATAACATGAATATTCCAGAGAATTTTTCTTCACAAAACAAACACCCTTTTAATTGTAAATTCTAGTTAATGTATTATCTTCAGTTCAGTTCAGTTCAGTCACTCAGTCGTGTCCGACTCTTAGAGACCCCATGAATGGCAGCACGCCAGGCCTCCCTGTCCATTACCAACTCCCGGAGTTAACCCACACTCACGTCCATCGAGTCAGTGATGCCATCCAGCTATCTCATCCTCTGTCATTCCCTTCTCCTCCTGCCCCCAATTCCTCCCAGCATCAGAGTCTTTTCCAATGAGTCAACTCTTCGCATGAGGTGGCCAAAGTACTGGAGTTTCAGCTTTAACATCATTCCTTCCAAAGAAATCCCAGGGCTGATCTCCTTCAGAATGGACTGGTTGGATCTCCTTGTAGTGCAAGGGACTCTCAAGAGTCTTCTCCAACACCACAGTTCAAAAGCATCAATTCTTCGGCGCTCAGCCTTCTTCACAGTCCAACTCTCACATCCATACATGACCACAGGAAAAACCATAGCCTTGACTAGACGGACCTTTGTTGGCAAAGTAATGTTTCTGCTTTTGAATATGCTATCTAGGTTGGTCATAACTTTCCTTCCAAGGAGTAAGCGTCTTTTGATTTCGTGGCTGCAGTCACCATCTGCAGTGATTTTGGAGCCCAAAAAAATAAAGTCTGACACTGTTTCCCCATCTATTTCCCATGAAGTGATGGGACCAAATGCCATGATCTTAGCTTTCTGAATGTTGAGCTTTAAGCCAACTTTTTCACTCTCCACTTTCACTTTCATGAAGAGGCTTTTGAGTTCCTCTTCACTTTCTGCCATAAGGGTGGTGTCATCTGCATATCTGAGGTGATTTATATTTCTCCCAGCAATCTTGATTCCAGCTTGTGTTTCTTCCAGTCCAGCGTTTCTCATGATGTACTCTGCATAGAAGTTAAATAAGCAGAGTGACAATATACAGCCTTGACGTACTCCTTTTCCTATTTGGAACTAGTCTGTTGTTCCATGTCCAGTTCTAACTGTTGCTTCCGGACATGCATACAGATTTCTCAAGAGGCAGGTCAGGTGGTCTGGTATTCCCATCTCTTTCAGAATTTTCCACAGTTTATTGTGATCCACACAGTCAAAGGCTTTGGCATAGTCAATAAAGCAGAAATAGATGTTTTTTCTGGAACTCTCTTGCTTTTTCGATGATCCGGCGGATGTTGGCAATTTGATCTCTGGTTCCTCTGCCTTTTCTAAAACCAGCTTGAACATCAGGAAGTTCACGGTTCACATATTGCTGAAGCCTGGCTTGGAGAATTTTGAGCATTACTTTACTAGCGTGTAAGATGAGTTCAATTGTGTGGTAGTTTGAGCATTCTTTGGCATTGCCTTTCTTTGGGATTGGAATGAAAACGGACCTTTTCCAGTCCTGTGGCCACTGCTGAGTTTTCCAAATTTGCTGGCATATTGAGTGCAGCACTTTCACAGCATCATCTTTCAGGATTTGAAATAGCTCAACTGGAATTCCATCATCTCCACTAGCTTTGTTCGTAGTGATGCTTTCTAAGGCCCATTTGACTTCACATTCCAGGATGTCTGGCTCTAGGTCAGTGATCACACCATCGTGATTATCAGCGTTGTGAAGATCTTTTTTGTACAGTTCTTCTGTGTATTCTTGCCACCTCTTCTTGGTATCTTCTGCTTCTGTTAGGTCCTTACCATTTCTGTCCTTTATCGAGCCCATCTTTGCATGAAATGTTCCCTTGGTATCTCTAATTTTCTTAAAGAGATCTCTAGTCTTTCCCATTCTGTTATTTTCCTCTATTTCTTTGCATTGATCTCTGAGGAAGGCTTTCTTATCTCTCCTTGCTATTCTTTGGAACTCTGCATTCAGATGCTTATATCTTTGCTTTTCTCCTTTGCTTTTCGCTTCTCTTCTTTTCACAGCTATTTGTAAGGCCTCCCCAGACAGCCATTTTGCTTTTTTGCATTTCTTTTCCATGGGGATGGTCTTGATCCCTGTCTCCTGTACAATGTCACGAACCTCTGTCCATAGTTCATCAGGCACTCTATCTATCAGATCTAGGCCCTTAAATCTATTTCTCACTTCCACTGTATAATCATAAGGGATTTGATTTAGGTCATACCTGACTCGTCTAGTGGTTTTCCCCACTTTTTTGAATTCCAGTCTGAATCTGGCAATAAGGAGTTCATGATCTGAGCCACAGTCAGCTCCTGGTCTTGTTTTTGCTGACTGTATAGAGCTTCTCCATATTTGGCTGCAAAGAATATAATCAATCTGATTTTGGTGTTGACCATCTGGTGATGTCCATGTATAGAGTCTTCTCTTGTGTTGTTGGAAAAGGGTGTTTGCTATGACCAGTGCATTTTCTTGGCAAAACTCTATTAGTCTTTGCCCTGCTTCATTCCCTATTCCAAGGCCAAATTTGCCTGTTACTCCAGGTGTTTCTTGACTTCCTACTTTTGCATTCCAGTCCCCTATAATGAAAAGGACATCTATTTTGGGTATTAGTTCTAAATGGTCTTGTAGGTCTTCATAGAACTGTTCAACTTCAGCTGCTTCAGCATTACTGGTTGGGGCATAGACTTGGATTACTGTGATATTGAATGGTTTGCCTTGGAAACAAACAGAGATCATTCTGTCATTTTTGAGATTGCATCCAAGTACTGCATTTTGGACTCTTTTGTTGACCATGATGGCCACTCCATTTCTTCTGAGGGATTCCTGCCCGCAGTAGTAGATATAATGGTCATCTGAGTTAAATTCACCCATTCCAGTCCATTTTAGTTTGCTGATTCCTAGAATGTCGACATTCACTCTTGCCATCTCTTGTTTGACCACTTCCAATTTGCCTTGATTCAGGGACCTGACATTCCAGGTTCCTATGCAATATTGCTCTTTACAGCATCAGACCTTGTGTCTATTACCAGTCACATCCACAGCTGGGTATTGTTTTTGCTTTGGCTCCATCCCTTCATTCTTTCTAGAGTTATTTCTCCACTGATCTTCAGTAGCATATTGGGCACCTACTGACCTGGGGAGTTCCTCTTTTTTTTTTTTTTTGTTTTTTTTTTTTTTTCTTCCAATTTTATTTTATTTTTAAACTTTACATAATTGTATTAGTTTTGCCAAATATCAAAATGAATCCGCCACAGGTATACATGCGCTCCTCAGTATCCTATCATTTTGCCTTTTCATACATTATCTTAGTAAACCCAAACCATACCTAAACACATTCTGAAATGGGTAGTATTAAATGTCTCTTTACTAAACCTTGTTTTTCTAATTCTAGTTAGTTAAAAATTCTCCAGAAGTGATGGATACAAGATTTCATACTATTAAAATCCTATTAATATAGTTTTATAAAGATTTTACTATTTCTGTCTTTCATTATTTCACAAATCTCTTTTGAAAGCCTAACTCCATAAAATATACAGCAGAAGTTTGCATTTGCTAATTTCCTTTATTTCTGAAATCTCATTTTGTCAAGTGGAAACACCAATAACACAGTCTATAGTATTCTCATTTTCAAGTCTCAGTAATGAGAATTGAAATCCCAGCCTTGTAACAAAGGCATTGAATGTTGTTTCTTCTAACTGAAGGAGGGTCAGAATTAAATGAGAAATAATACCTTTGCATACAAAGAAGGCTTCAGAAAATAATAAATGAGCAAAGACTTTATTTATTTATGCAGAATTAGTCTCAGCATCAGGTATATCCTAAAACTTTTGGCAAATATGCTCAGCAGAAGCAAAATTCCACAATGATATCAACATAACAGAAATATGCATTCCTGGTAAAGTGATAGAGATGCAGAGTAGGAGGATCTTTGTCTTTTCTCCCTTTAAGCTTGATGGCTGAAAATTAAAAATGCCTTTCTATTTCTAGGCTGTCCAAAAACAAAATCAGCAGAGGTCAATTTTCCATATACATTCTCTATGTAATACCATAGTAATAGATATCCTTATGTGTTAACATATGCTTATTGATTTTCCAAACCCAACAAATCAGTTTGCAAGAGAAACTGATTGTAAATGTGAAGACTATAATAAACTCAGAAAACAATATATCATTATGTGGTATTAAATGCTTAAAACTGTCATCATTTGAGAATCTTCTGTTTTCATTGGTTGAATCACTGTAGTCTGAAGAAAGATAATTACGTATATTGCCCTTTAAATGTCTTTAACATTGCTTTTTCACCATATCTTATGTATGTCTTAGATTATACAGATGGATGGGAAAACTGTGCACTATATCTTTCCACATGCAAGGATAAAAATAACAAGAGACTCTAAGGATCACACAGTTTCAGGTAAAAGAAATCAAATAATCTGGTTCTTTTTACTTTAATGTCTGGTTGAGGTATGTATTTGAATTTGTTTAGGTGACATTAAATTTAAGAAAATGCATTTTTCTGTCAAAAACTGTCTATTGGAAATTTTCAAAAAATAATCAGGCTATATATTTAAATATAAAAAAATAATGCCATAATTATTAATATGATACATTACTAAATGATTTATATTTAGATCATTCTATATTTTCATTTTTGATGTGCATAATGGTAAATGCTCCATAATTATTGCACTGTTGAGTAATATGGTCATAGGACCATAAAACATTCTTACACAGAAACTAACTTAAATATTACTAAGGAATAAATTCCCTTATACCTTGTAAATTTGAACATTATCAGCTTTGCTCAGTTTTTGTTTATTTGTTTGTGTTCTTCTTTAAATTAACCATATGACAGAAAATTTAAACTTGTTATTTTGAAAAAACTTTGGACTCTCAGAAAATAGAATGATCAGTTCTTTTGCCCACTCTTTACCCAGTTTCACTAATGTTAACATCTAACCACAAAAAGTGATCAAAACCAGAAATCAACATTAATATGATGGTATTAAAATATCTACAAGCCTTATCCAAAATTTGAGTTTCCCAACTGACCCACTAATTTTTTCTGGTCCAGGATCTAATCCAAATCTCAGATTGCATTTAGATTATTAAAAGTTCTCTTGTTTATATCTGTGAGGTAGAAGTATAAATTTTTTGAAAGTTAATAAATTTTCAAAGTATGCGTATTACCTGTTTTCTCACTCAAGTACATTTTCTGTGTTAAATAGACATTGTATATCAACAGAAAATATTCATCAATACATATGAATATGTCAGTGGCATATCTAGCATATATGTTACTTTTTTTTTCTTTAAGAACTGATATAACAGAGGACAAAAAGTGGTATTTCTTCAGTGTACTTGCTGTTGTTCTTTGCAGATTTTAGACCCTACGGTTTTAGAACAGGTTTTGATTTGAGCAATTTTTTTCCCTTTGTTTTCATAGAGAATGAATCGATTAGGAGTGCAATGTTTTCCTTTTAAGATAGGATAGTTTTTCTTCTGCCAGAGACAGATATTTCAAACTTTCATAATTTTATTACATGCAGACTGTATTTTAAGTACTGATGAACAGTCCAGGGGTGAGTCTTAAAATCCAGGGACTCTTTTTGTAGAAATAATTACTTGCTGCAAGCTATTTCAGTTCCCTCCAGCTCATAAAGCAAAACAACATAATACTTTCTAGCAATGCCAAAATTATGTTTTTCAGCAAAAACCTTCAAACAATTTTTACTAAATCACTAGGACTCTATGTCAATATGTTTTCTATTTGTATTAATATTCTGTGTCAAAGTAATTATCCCTTCAACCTTATCATTTTTCTTTTGCAACTTATATTGGGTTTTTTTGCTACAGTTAGGGGAAATTTTTGTTTTATTTTACTACAATTAGGAAAAAACTATAATTTTATTTTAAAATATAAGAATAATAGAAATCAGAGCTATTGACTTTTTATAATTATTCTAGTCTGAAAATTTGTTTCTTCTATATGTAGACTTTGCAAAATGAGAAAAGAGGATTATAGTTTTGCATTATATACTAGTAATGTATATTATTATCTCTATGCATGCTCCTTTTCAATGGCACCCCACTCTAGTACTCTTGCCTGGAAAATCCCATGGATAGAGGAGCCTGGTAGTCTGTAGTCCATGGGGTCGCTAAGAGTCGGACACGACTGAGCGACTTCCCTTTGACTTTTCACTTTCATGCATTGGAGAAGGAAATGGCAACCCACTCCGGTATTCTTGCCTGGAGAATCCCAGGGATGGGGGAGCCTGGTGGGCTTCCGTCTATGGGGTCGCACAGAGTCGGACATGACTGAAGTGACTTAGCAGCAGCAAAATAATAATAAACATACTTGTTACATTTATCCTGCGTTGCTACTGAATGTATTTTCTTTGTATCCCAAAGTAGCCTGATCTCATTCTAAACTAAATTTTTTAGAACAATCTGTATTGTCTTCAACTAAATCTTAAGTGCTTCAAAGGGATTTAAATACATGTATATGGGACTTCCCTGGTAGCTTGTGGGAGGAGGGTTCAGGATGGGGAACACGTGTGCACCCGTGGCAGATTCATGTTGATGTATGGCAAAACAAATACGATATTGTAAAGTAATTAGACTCCAATTAAAATAAATAAATTTATCTTAAAAAAAAAAAAAAAGAATCTGCCTAAAATGTGGGAGACCCAGGTTCAATCCCTCGGTCAGGAAGATCCCCTGAAGAAGGGAGTTGCTACCCACTCCAGTATTCTTGCCTGGAGAATCCAATGGACAGAGGTTTCTGGTGTGCCATGGTCCTGGGGGTTGCAGAGTCTGACATGACTGAGCCACTAACAATTTCACACACAAAAAAATTTATATGCAAGATTAGAGCAAGAAATGGCAATATTTGCCAAACAGCATCTAGCAGTTTGAAGTTAGTGGCAGACAAACCCTGGCATAGAAAATTTACACTCCTGGCTAATCTCTGTTATTTGCTGGTCTACCAAAAGCTTACTTTGAGTGACTAAATATTTGATGATACTAAGATTTTACTGTTTTTCTAGCTATCATGTCATTTTTATGTTAATATTTTCATGACAAAATGGAGTATGTTTTTTAGAGATGCATACTAAAATATTTACAGATGAAACAATGTCTTGTATGGAGTTTGCTTCACAATTAGCTGTGTAAAAAGTGGTGAAGACATAGATGGAACAGAATTGACATAATTTGATTACTTTGGAGCTGAACGATTAACTACACTGGGTTTTATTACAGCCTTGTCACTACTTTTGTATATGTATGAAACTTTGCATAATAGAAAATAGTTATGTTAGGTAGTTAGAACAGGAAAAAGGAGTCCAGAATGGTGGTGGCTAAACGACAAGGAAAGAAAAAGCCCGTGAAAATAGAACAAAGGAGGTTTGAGGACTGGAGTGAGGACCTCGGGTAAAACAAACAGCACTCCTGGGTAATGCTGTTTGTTTTACCTGAGGTCCTCACTCTGGTCCTCAAACCTTCCTTTGTTCTATTTTTGCAAGCTTCTTCCTTCCTTGTCTTTTAGCCACCACCAATCTGGACTCCTTTTTCCTGTTCTAACTACCTAACAATTAAATTCCTGATTGTCTCTCATGTTTAGAGAAAAACAGCAGTGCCCAGTGGCTTCATCAATAGGAAAAAAAGCTATCTAAGCTAATAATTCAGAGAAGGCAATGGCACCCCACTCCAGTACTCTTGCCTGGAAAATCCCATGGACGGAGGAGCCTGGTAGGCTGTAGTCCATGGGGTCGCTAAGAGTCGGACACAACTGAGCAACTTCACTTTCACTTTTCACTTTCATGCACTGGAGGAGGAAATGGCAACCCACTCCAGTGTTCTTGCCTGGAGAATCCCAGGGACAGGGGAGCCTGGTGGGCTGCCGTCTATGGGGTCCCACAGAGTCGGACACGACTGAAGTGACTTAGCATAGCAAGCTAATAATTTAACTGCCTTTGTAAAACAAGATGAGGATATAATCAAGGAAGGAGAAAAGAGTAAAATGTAGCATTTCTGCTCTCCCAAACAGAGGGGAAATGTCATTAGTGAATTTTCATTTTCGTTATAAAAGCTCACTGAAAGGAGAAATAAAATATATCTTTTATAGTGTTTTAATAGACCATTCTGTGTCTAACATGGACACTTCACAGGAAAAAAAAAACATATTTCTATTGATACTTATTGAAAGCAAAATAATTTCAAAATATTAACAACATACAGAAATAGAAAAAATTTTTTTTTAATTCTTTCTATTATATGGCTGTCAGAATGTTAAGCTGAGAACCCTCAGGGTTCTCAAGATTGTTTCAGGGGGTTTTCAAGGTCAAAATTATTTTCATAGTAATGCTAAAGGTAACATTTACCTTTTGCACTCTCATTTTTCTGTGAATATACAGTAGAGTTTTTCAGAGATTACATGATGTGTGACATCCCAAAAGATTGTATACAGAGCAGATAAGAGAATTCAACTGTCTTCTATTTAATTCAAATCAAACATTTTTTCAGTAATGTAAAACAATGCCACCTTTCTCTTAAATGTTTTGTTTTTAAAATGCATTTTTTAAAAAATTATTTGTTTTAACATAGAATGAGTTTATTAATGCTTTAAATTCATTAATAAATTCAGTTTTAGTCTATAATATCGAAAATATACAAAATTATAACTGATATAAATGAAAGCTCTTTGACATCCTCAATAATGTTAAAAATATAAATGGCTCCTTGAAGCCAAAATGTTTGTGAAATACTTCTCTAAGAATCTTTATAGAATAAGTGAAAAAAATTCTAAGCTTTTTTTCCTTCCTATACAAAAACTTATTCAAATAAATTATAGTTTATAACTACTTTTAAACTCATATTGAATACTTTTAAATTTTAATTCATTAATATTTATTCATAGAACACCCATAGTGTGATTTATATTGTATTAGTTGCTAGGTTACTAGAGTGAATCTAGCAAAGACCTTGATCTACAGGTTATTCACGCTTTAATAGGAGAATCTGAAATGTGAATAAAACTCCAATACTTTGGCCACCTGATGCAAAGAGCTGACTCATTGGAAAAGACCCTGATGCTGGGAAAGATTGAAGGCAGGAGGAGAAGGGGAAGACAGAGAATGAGTTGGTTGAATGGCATCACTGACTCAATGGACATGGGTTTGGGTGGACTCCAGGAGTTGGTGATGGACAGGGAGGCCTGGCGTGCTGCAGTTCATGGGGTCTCAAAGAGTTGGACACGACTGAGCGACTGAACTGAACTGAACTATAGTAAAACTTAAGGAACAACTGAGACAAAGTCAGGGAATTTACAAAACTTTATTGTTCATAGACATCTGTATATATGTATAGGTGTGTACACACATACACATGTGTACCGTTTTTTTATACTATTTTATGATGTATGCAGAGGGAAATACATGCATACAGTCTTCTGTTAAGTGGTCGATAACTTTGAGCAAACAGATCATTTAATTTTGACTGTAAACTTCAAAGATGTACTTATAGGTGCTGATCAACAACTGTACAACGGTTCTGAAAACCTTCAGTCACCCAAGCACAAAGCAGTGAAATGGAGAAAATAGGACATGAGTTTTAGAATCAGAAAGTCCTGAATTGGAGTTCAGCTCTATCACTTATTTAGATTTTGAGAATAAGTACACTCATCCTTAAAATAAGATCAGCTCTCTATATCTCACATAATTGCAAGTGAACCTGACACAAAATCTTATCCTTAGTGTACAATCAAAAGAAAGTTATTTTCTCTTAGAAATTATCAGAAAAAAAAGATAAAATGTAATACTCAAGAAGTGAGTCTCTTTCTTTTTTATTTAGAACTCCATCTTAACATCTTCAGAAACACAGCTGTTCAAAACAAGTCAGAGAAATTCTTCTGAATTTAAAAAGGATATTTGCTTATATTAAAGTTCCATAATGGACTGGCTCCATCTGCAAGGTTAGAAAGATGGATTACGAAGTGTAATAGTGAAGAACATTAAGAATGGTTAGTTTCAAAAGATAGCAGTGTCTTCTCCGGATATAGTGGCTCATTCTCTGTACCCCTTTAGGCCACCATCTTCATAAGTTTTAGAAACAAGAAACAAATGTAACAGATCTCACTGGATCTGAGTTGGTAGGAATACCAAATATGGATAGCCCTTTTAAAATTATTATTTTAACAACTTTATTATGGTATGGGGCTTCCCTGGTGGCTCAGATGGTAAAGCATCTGCCTGCAATGCCGGAGACCTGGGTTCGATCCCTGGGTCGGGAAGATCCCCTGGAGAAGTAAATGGCAACCCACTCCAGTACTCTTGCCTGGAAAGTTCCATGGATGGAACTTTGTGGTATAACTTATATCGTGAATGTGCAGGTTATAAATGACTTTTATAAATTTGTGGAGTTGTATGACTGTCACAACAATCTTGTTTTGAAACTTTTCAATCACTACAAAAGTTTCCCTTGAGTCTGATAGCCATAGCCACATCCAGCATTCCTCTCCCAGTCACAGTCAAGTTTACTTTCTGCCTCTGATTCTACCCTTTATGGGTTCTTCATATAAATTAAATTGTATGATTTCAGTTTTGATGTCTGACTCCTTTCAATTACCAGTACTTTTTAGGTTTATCTATGTTGTGGCATGTATCAGATGTTTTGTTCTTTTTATTGTGAAGAAGTACTCCATTGTTTGAATTCTCTATATTTATTTATCCATTGAATTTTTTGTGGTTTCACTTAAAATTTGCACACAAGTTTTACTTTGGACATATGGTATTTTTGTATGATGTCCTAAAAATGGAATTGCTCAGTTACATGGTGAGTTTCTTTTTAACTATTTAAGAAGTTGTCAGATAGTTTGCCAAGGTAAAGGTACCATATTCTATTCTTACCAAAAATGTCTAAAGATTCTACTTTCTCTATGCCTTTGCCAGCACTTGGTAATATCTGTCTTTTGGGGTGAGTGTGGATGATAGTGTGTTGTTTTAACTTGAATTTTCCTAATGACCTCTGATGAGAGTGAAAGTGAAAGTTGCTCAGTTGTGTCCAACTCTTTGCGACCCAATGGACTATACAGTCCATGGAATTCTCCAGACCAGAGTACTGGAGTGGGAAACCTTTCTCTTCTACAGGGGATCTTCCCAACCCGGGAATCAAACCCAGGTCTCCTGCATTGCAGGCAGATTCTTTACCAGCTGAGCCACTAGGGAAGCCCAAGAATAATGCATTGGTAGCCTATCCCTTCTCCAGGAGATCTTCCTGACCCAGGAATCAAACCAGGTTCTCCTGCATTACAGGTGGATTCTTTACCAACTGAGCTATGAGCATATTTTTAGGTGGTTAAAGTCAAAGCATACATATTCTTTGGTAAAATATTTATTAAGAATTTTTTTCCATTATTCATTTGGATTCTTTGTCTTCATACAGTTGTAAGAGTTCTTTATATATTTTGAATGTGTTTCTTATAAGTTACATGGAGTGCATCTATTTCCTTCTAGTTTTTGTCTTGTCTTTTTATTTTCTTAAAGGTGTATTTTAAAGGAAAAATTTACATTTTAATAGAATTCAATTTATTTTTACTTTTAGTTTGTAAACCATGCTGCTGATAATGTATTAAGAACTATTTCAAGGTCAAAAAGATTTTCTCTGAGAGGTTTTATACCAGAAAATTTCTCTTATGTTTATATACTTTAAACATTCAGGTCAGTTACCTATTTTGTACCTATTTGTGTATATGGTATGATGCTGACATCCAAGTTCATTTTTTTGAACCACTAATGAATATTTAATTGTACAAGCACCTTCTGTGAAAGAAACCAATCCCCCATTGAATTGCCTTGGTATCTTTATCAAAAATCAATCTACCATTAATATAAGAATTTATTTCTGGAATCTCAATTCTGTTCTGTTTGATTATATGCCTAACTGTTACGCTCTTTTGCTTACTCTGTAGCTTCATATTAAGTTTTGAAATCTAATAATGTAATTACTCCAACTTTTTTTTAAATTGTTTTGGCTACTCTAGATTCTTTTAATTTCCACATTTTTTAGTATCAACTTACTGGGATTATGATAGGGGTCACATTGAAACTATAGATTAATTTGAAAAGAATTGCTATCTTACCAACACTGAATCTTCTCATTCATGTATGTGTAATATTTCTACCTTTACTGAGGTATCCTTTAATTTTTCAATACAGTTTTATAGTTTCCAGTACAAAACTAGAATTTCTTTGTTTAATGTCTTCCAAATTATTCTGTTCTTGGTGCTGTTGAGAATGGAATTGTTTTTTTTAACAGCTTTATTGAGATATAATTTCCATCTTATAAGTTTCACTCATGGTGAATATAAGATTCAATGATTTTTTTTTGCCTTTTTTTAAGCTTTTTATTTTATATTGTAGTATAGCCAGTTAACAATGTAGTGACGGTTTCAGGTGGACAGCAATAGGACTCGGCCATACGTACACATGTATCCAAGAATGGAATTGCTTTCTTAATTTCAGTTTGGGATTATTCACTACCATTTTATAAAAATGCATTTGATTTTTGTACACTGAGCTTTTAGTTTATAATTTTACTAGTGTTTTTAGTTCTGATAGTTTTTTAATTTTTTTGTGGAATCCTTAAGATTATGTTGTTTACAAATAAAGACAGCTTTCTTTCTTCCATTCCAATGGGGATAAATTTGTATAAACTTCTTGTCCTTATTGTACTTTCTAAAACCTGTGGTATAATACTGAGCAGAGTAGTGAGAGGAGACATCCCTGCTTTGTTCCTGAAGAACATTAGTGACTAGTTGTGACAGTAATGCAGGGATTCTACCCTAAGCCTGTTATAGAATCCCTTCCTCTCTTCCGCACTAAAACTCATTGGAAGGATTTTTATTGGCCTGAAATTTTAGAAAGGTGAGCAGAAGTATTTAAGAACAGCTTTTAAAGCAAACACTAGCTGATCAGACTGCACTTTCTTCTCTTCACCAATTGAACTCTCAAATCCTGGCAATATGAAGAGGTATTGAATGAATTATGTTTTCATATTTGAAAGAGGATAAAGAGTTTACATACATGCATACATACATACCCTTATATTCACTCTGGTTTATATTTCAATAATTTTTTAATGGACATGGTTACATTTGTGACACTGACCTTATTTACATAGGTTAGGGTTGTTATATTGTCCCAATATGCAACCAAAGAAATTATGCATGTAAAATCCTAAGAAAGGAAATGAAAATCTCAATTAAGTTAGAAAGATATGAACATAGTTATTTTATTCACTGTACACTTGCATGTTTTTTCCTTTGCTTCTGAAATAATTTGGAAGTATAACCAATTCTACCAAATACTGATACCATTCTTCTTTTTCTTTCTTACTAACGAGTGTTTACAATGAAAACCCACAAATTTAAAGTAGAGGTGATTTAGATAAATAGTTGCATTCAGATTCTAGATGGAACCTTCAGATGGTAATAATAGTTCTATATATCTTGTTTAGTCTTTCTTGAAGATATCGTATTATTAATCAGCAGATTAGTTTAGAAAAATACCCCATGTTCCATGGAATATAGTCCATAGTCAATAAAAATACTGGAACAAAAATTTAGCTATCTTTTATAACTGTTAAATTTACTTGAAAAATTTTCCAAATAATATAGGATTATAGAAAGTAGAATTAAAATAAACAAATCTTTCACTTTCCCACTGTAAAAGTAAATAGCTCATGTTGAATGTAAACTCAACCTCAACCTAGATATGAGGCAGACATGCAAAAAGCCTGTGGTAGCAATTCTACTTCCAAGAATTTGCAAGATATTTGAAGTAGAGCTAATCCATAGCAAACATTGAATACATGAGATTGTCTCTTGAAAGTTAAAATAAGTCACAAACCATGGGTACATGTATTTACACATATAATTTTTATACCTAGTATCTTCATTTATTCAAAGAATATATTAATGGGAGATAGAGAGTATATCATTCCCCATTTTCTCATGAAGATTTTCATTTCTCTTTCCTCTTAGAAATCTAAAAGGCAGATCTCCCTACTGATCTTCTAAATACATGTGTCATTTTCAACTCTCTTCTTTGTATGTGTATGTGAAATGAGTATGTGTGTGTCGAGTATATATAGATAACTGGATGGATGGATGGATGGATGAATAGATAGAGAGATCCTCAGTAAATTATAGTAGTAGTGAAAACTATAAAGATAAAAATGAAAACTGTCATAATCTGACAATTTACACTCTCTTTCTTTCCTTTCTTCTTTATACCCAGCTACACATAGTAAATGTTAGGAGCATATTGTAAAGTAGTTTACATACGTATTTTGTATATAGGTATAAATTACCTAACAAAGACGTTTTCCTGTTACATCAAAAGATCTTCATAAGATAAGTTTAATTATTTTTATTATATTTATAGATATTTAATCATCTATATCCACCATTCCTCAGTTGCTAAACATTTGTGCTGACTTCCCCTTTTCAATATTATAAACAATACTACAATACCACAGTGAAAAAATGCTGCCATGATGTTCTTTATTTCCCTAAAGTATAGAGGCCATATTGGGGTTGTACTCAGGAATAGAATAAACAGTTCTGCCAAGGCCAGCATGTTAGTATCTAAAAGTTGGACTGCCCCCTGGTTCTTTCAGGAAGATGTGATTTGCTTGGTTGAATAATTGTATAGACTTGGAGGAAACTGAGTCCCACCTGCTCAGGGATAAGCAGAAATTGGACTGGAGCCCCTTGATGAAAAGTGGACATGTGAATTGCTCAGTCATGTCCAACTCTTTGCAACCACATGAACTTTAGCCCACCCAGGCTGCTCTGTCCATGGGGATTCTCCAGGCAAGAATATTGTAGTGGGTTACCGTTACGTCTCCAGAGGATCTTCTCAACCTAGGGATTGAACCGGGGTCTCAGGCAGATTCTTTACCATCTAAGCCACCAGGGAAGCCCAGATCACTTGATAAGGAGTACTATTTGGTGAGGGATCTTTATATCCACCAGAGAGGGAAGGGGATTTTATGATTACACCATTTAAGAACCTACTAATTAAACTAGATAATGAGGCTGCATATAATATTGAGTCTTGAGTTTAGCCCTTGGACCTGATTAGTGTTTTTTATTTCCTTTCAATGATTTTATCATTTCAGGAAGTGGGTTATTTTGGGGGGTTTTTTGTTCTTTTTTTTTTTTTTGGCTTATGTTATTTTTTTTAATTTTGTTTTGCTAAAACAGAATACAAAACGGATCAAAGTTAGGACAAGGTCATAAAAGGAATAAGAGTTAGACCCAGATCATATTAAATAATCCTGAATTTAATTTGATGGGTAATATGAGCACCAATTAAATCACTGAAGCTTCCTTTTAGAGATTTTTTTAATGGTTTTGTCTGGTTCAAAGCTGAATTCTGAAAAAAATTTAACCATGATGAAATAAGAAACACCAATTTTTTTAAAAAAATTCTATAATCTTTTTTTGAGACCGCACTCCTGTGCTCACATGTGGTATATCAAATAAAGGGGAACTGCAAAAACCAAAGAAGAAAAGGAAAGATATACCCACTTGAGTACAGAGTTCCAAAAAATAGCAAAGAGAAATAAGAAAGCCTTCCTCAGTGATCATTGCAAGGAAATAGAGGAAAACAATAGAATGGGAAAGATTAGAGATCTCTTCAAGAAAAGTAGAGATACCAAGGGACTATTTCATGCAAAGATGGTCTCAATAAATGACAGAAATGGTATGGACCTAACAGAAGCAGAAGATATTAAGAAGAGCTAACTAAAATAAACAGAAGAACTGTAGAAAAAAGATCTTCATGACCCAGATGATCATGATGGTGTGATCACTCACCTGGAGCCAGACATCCTGGAATGTGAAATCAAGTGGGCCTTAGGAAGCATCACTATGAACAAAGCTAGTGGAGGTGATAGAATTCCAGTTGAGCTAGTTCAAATCCTAAAAGATGATGCTGGGAAAGTGCTGCACTCAATATGCCAGCAAATATGGAAAACTCAGCAGTGACCACAGGACTGGAAAAGGTCCGTTTTCATTCCAATCCCAAAGAAAGGCAATGCCAAAGAATGCTCAAACTACCGCACAGTTGCATTCATCTCACATGCTAGCAAATTAATGCTCAAAATTCTCCAAGCCAGGCTTCAGCAATACAAGAACTGTGAACTTCCAGATATTCAAGCTGGTTTTAGAAAAGGCAGAGGAACCAGAGATCAAATTGCTTAACATCCACTAGATCATCAAAAAAGCAAGAGAGTTCCAGAAAAAAAAAAATCTATATCTGCTTTATTTACTATGCCAAAACCTTTGACTGTGTGGATCACAGTAAACTGTGGAAAATTCTGAAAGAGGTGGGAATACCAGACCACCTGACCTGCCTCTTGAGAAATCTGTATGCAGGTCAGGAAGCAACAGTTAGAACTGGCCATGGAACAACAGACTGGTTGCAAATAGGAAAAGGAGTATGTCAAGGCTGTATATTGTCACACTTCTTATTTAACTTTTAGGCAGAGTACATCATGAGAAACACTAGGCTGTAGGAAGCAGAAGCCGGAATCAAGATTGCTGGGAGAAATACAAATAATCTCAGATATGCAGATGACACCACCCTTATGAGAGAAAGTAAGAAGAACTAAAGAGCCTCTTGATGAAAGTGAAAAAGGATAGTGAAAAAGTTGGCTTAAAGCTCAACATTTAGAAAACGAAGATCATGGCATCCGGTCCCATCACTTCATGGCAAATAGATGGGAAAACAGTGGAAACTGACTTTGTTTCAATGGCTGACTTTATTTTGGGGGGGGTTCCAAAATCACTGCAGATGGTGACTGCAGCCATGAAATTAAAAGATGCATACTTCTTGGAAGGAAAGTTATGACCAACCTAGACAGTATATTAAAAAGCAGAGACATTACTTTGCTAACAAAGGTCCATCTAGTCAAGGCTATTGTTTTTCCAGTAATCATGAATGGATGTGAGAGTTGGACTATAAAGAAAGCTGAGTGCCGAAGCATTGAGGCTTTTGAACTGTGGTGTTGGAGAAGACTCTTGAGAGTCCCTTGGACTGGAAGGAAATCCAGCCAGTCCATCCTAAAGGAGATCAGTCCAGAGTGTTAATTGGAAGGACTGAAGTTAAAGCTGAAACTCCAATACTTTGGCCACCTGATGCAAAGAGCTGACTCATTTGAAAAGACCCTGATGTTGGGAAAGATTGAAGACAGGAGGAGAAGGGGACGACAGAGGATAAGATGGTTGGATGGCATCACTGACTCAATGGACATGAGTTTGGGTAAGTTCCGGGAGTTGGTGATGGACAGGGAAGCCTGGTGTGCTACAGTCCATGGGGTCTCAAAGAGTCAGACACAACAGAGTGACTGAAGTGAACTGAGGCAAAAATGTGGTGAACTCTACTTCATGCAGTTAGATACATTGTAGGTAACACACTCTTAACATGTCTCCTACATTGTTTAGGAACACTTAATGAGAAAACATTTTTTTTAAGGTCAGGTGTTTGAAAGTTAAGGCACTTATGTCATTTGTTCTTTTTCTTGTGGAACACCAAAAGAAAGTGTCCATTGTCACTTTGAGAACATGTGTTTTCCATGCTAAATGCTGCAAGTTCTGGGAAACTGAACAGATTCTAGCAAGCAGGTCTTGACCCCAAATTTCTCCCTTCCCATTCAGAATGGCTTTCTCTCTTTACTCTTATTAACTGTCCAAATATGTTGTAAATATATGATACAATTTCTCATTGTAAGCCCCTCAAAGTGTCTTAGAAATAAAGAGTATACAACTATATAAAAAATCATATTTAAAAAGAATCTCTTCTAAAATCATTTCTTCCTTGTATATTTCAGTGAAAACTTGCATTCATTTCCTCAGTGATAAAGGAAGTATTTACTGTTGGACTAGTTCCTCATTCACATCATCACTTTTCCTGACATCTGTCAAGATGAATATTGCTTGTAGAAATGGGTTCCTGCCATTAAGTGACCTTAATGGCTGTGCTTTTAACTGGGGATGGATGAACACATTTTTCTGTTTTTCTTAAATAAAAGCAAAGGAATTAATAATTGATTCTGTAAGGAGAGGGTAAAGACATTCAAGATGTTTAACCTACAGGTTATGGAGGGTAATTTGGTGATGTTAATACTAAATATAAGTGTATATATATATATATACAGAGAGAGAGAGCGTGCATATGATTTCATCTTGGAAAATGGATAAAAAGAAATGAGATTCAATTAAAAGAGAAAAGACTTCTAGAATATTTTCTAAAATTATCTTCTAGAATTTTTTTTGACAATTAGAGTGATGAGCAAAGGTATATAGAAAGAACAAGAATGTGGGACTCAAGAAGAAAAATGGGCTCTAACCTTGGTTGTTTTACTTACTAGCCAACCTAGCCAAGTTTCTAACCTCCTGTAGTCTCAGCTGCTTTGTCCTAAAATGGTATGGACAGTGCCTAACATGGAAAGTTATGAGATGATTTAAAAATGCAAAGTAGGAGAAACTCTAGAAATGTTAGTTACTTTTTTTCCCTTCTATCCCTGAAGATGTTACCGAAGAGATTGAAAACAAGTAATATATAATACATATAATATTGGTACAAAGTAGAAACACCAAATAGTGTTCATTAGTTCAAAGTCATATATTTTGAAACATACAACTAAACGTTCCCTAAATCTTATGCAGTAGAAAACTAGGTGAAATAAAAGCAGCTCACTTTTTGTTTAGAGTACAATTTCAGAGGAATGTTTATCCTTAGCCTGGCCACCTAATAACATATAATATTTATTCTTAATTTCAGATAGTGTTATAATAACAGTTTTTTTTCCAATTTTATTTTATTTTTAAACTTTACATAATTGTATTAGTTTTGCCAAATATCAAAATGAATCCATCACAAGTATACATGTGTTCCCCATCCTGAACCCTCCTCCCTCCTCCCTCCCCATACCATCCCTCTGGGTTGTCCCAGTGCACCAGCCCCAAGCATCCAGCATCGTGCATCGAACCTGGACTGGCAACTCGTTTCCTACATGATATTTTACACGTTTCAATGCCATTCTCCCAAATCTTCCCACCCTCTCCCTCTCCCACAGAGTCCATAAGACTGTTCTATACATCAGTGTCTCTTTTGCTGTCTCATACACCGGGTTATTGTTACCATCTTTCTAAATTCCATATATATGCGTTAGTATACTGTATTTATGTTTTTCCTTACTGGCTTACTTAATAACAGTTTTAAAAATAGATTAATGAGTGCTCGCTTTGGCAGCACATATACTAAAATTGGAACGATACAGAGAAGATTAGCATGGCCCCTGCGCAAGGATGACATGCAAATTCGTGAAGCATTCCATATTTTTTTAACAAATTGAAAAACAATAACCATATGATTATCTCAATAGATGCAGAGAAAGCCTTTGACAAAATTCAACATCCATTTATGATAAGAACTCTCCAGAAAGCAGGAATAGAAGGAATATACCTCAACATAATAAAAGCTATATATGACAAACCCACAGCAAACATTAGCCTCAATGGTAAAAAATTGAAAGCATTTCCTCTAAAGTCTGGAACAAGACAAGGGTGGCCACTTTCACCATTACTATTCAACATAGTTTTGGAAGTTTTGGCCACAGCAATCAGAGCAGAAAAAGAAATAAAAGGAATCCAAATTGGAAAAGAAGAAGTAAAACTCTCACTGTTTGCAGATGACATGATCCTTTACATTGAAAACCCTAAAGACTCCACCAGAAAATTACTAGAACTAATCAATGATTATAGTAAAGTTGCAGGATATAAAATCAATACACAGAAATCCCTTGCATTCCTATACACTAATAATGAGAAAACTGAAAGAGAAATTAAGGAAACAATTCCATTCACCATTGCAACGGAAAGAATAAAATACTTAGGAATATATCTACCTAAAGAAACTAAAGACCTATATATATAAAACTATAAAACACTGGTGAAAGAAATCAAAGAGGACACTAATAGATGGAGAAATATACCATGTTCATGGATTGGAAGAATCAATATAGTGAAAATGAGTATACTACCCAAAGCAATTTATAGATTCAATGCAATCCCTATCAAGCTACCAACAGTATTCTTCACAGAGCTAGAACAAATAATTTCACAATTTGTATGGAAATACAAAAAACCTCAAATAGCCAAAGCTATCTTGAGAAAGAAGAATGGAACCGGAGGAATCAACCTACCTGACTTCAGGCTCTATTACAAAGCCACAGTCGTCAAGACAGTATGGTACTGGCACAAAGACAGAAATATTGATCAATGGAACAAAATAGAAAGCCCAGAGATAAATCCACACACATATGGACACCTTATCTTTGACAAAGGAGGCAAGAATATACAATGGATTAAAGACAATCTCTTTAACAAGTGGTGCTGGGAAAACTGGTCAACCACTTGTAAAAGAATGAAACTAGAACACTTTCTAACACCATACACAAAAATAAACTCAAAATGGATTAAAGATCTCAACGTAAGACCAGAAACTATAAAACTCTTAGAGGAGAGCATAGGCAAAACACTCTCCGACATACATCACAGCAGGATCCTCTATGACCCACCTCCCAGAATAATGGAAATAAAAGCAAAAATAAACAAATGGGACCTAATTAAACTTAAAAGCTTCTGCACAACTAAGGAAACTATTAGCAAGGTGAAAAGGCAGGCTTCAGAATGGAAGAAAATAATAGCAAATGAAGCAACGGACAAACAACTAATCTCAAAAATATACAAGCAACTCCTACAGCTCAACTCCAAAAAAATAAATGACCCAATCATAAAATGGGCCAAAGAACTAAATAGACATTTCTCCAAAGAAGACATGCAGATGGCTAACAAACACATGAAAAGATGCTCAACATCACTCATTATCAGAGAAATGCAAATCAAAACCACTATGAGGTACCATTTCACGCCAGTCAGAATGGCTGCAATCCATAAGTCTACAAGCAATAAATGCTGGAGAGAGTGTGGAGAAAAGGGAACTCTCTTACACTGTTGGTGGGAATGCAAACTAGTACAGCCACTATGGAGAACAGTGTGGAGATTCCTTAAAAAACTGGAAATAGAACTGCCTTATGATCCAGCAATCCCACTGCTGGGCATACACACTGAGGAAACCAGAAGGGAAAGAGACACGTGTACCCCAATGTTCATCGCAGCACTGTTTATAATAGCCAGGACATGGAAGCAACCTAGATGCCCATCAGCAGATGAATGGATAAGAAAGCTGTGGTACATATACACAATGGAGTATTACTCAGCCATTAAAAAGAATACATTTGAATCAGTTCTAATGAGATGGATGAAACTGGAACCTATTATACAAAGTGAAGTAAGCCAGAAAGAAAAACACCAATACAGTATACTAATGCATATATATGGAATTTAGAAAGATGCTAACAATAACCCTGTGTACGAGACAGCAAAAGAGACACCAATGTATAGATCAGTCTTATGGACTCTGTGGGACAGGGAGAGGGTGGGGAGATTTGGGAGAATAGCATTGAAACATGTATAATATCATGTATGAAATGAGTCACCAGTCCAGGTTCGATGCACGGTACTGGATGCTTGGGGCTGGTGCACTGGGACGACCCAGAGGGAGGGTAGGGGAGGGAGGAGGGAGGAGGGTTCAGGATGGGGAACGTGGGTATACCTGTGGCGGATTCATTTTGATATTTGGCAAAACTAATACAATATTGTAAAGTTTAAAAATAAAATTAAATTAAAAAAATAGATTAATGAATATAACCAAAGTAATTATATTAAATAACTCTTTAGTAAAAAATATTCCCTAACATATACTGGATGGTAGAATCTGTTGAACTGTGTTGAATACCTCTTTTACTAAAGCAAATTGATTTTGATTAGACCAGGTTTAGCCTGTAACACAAAAATAATCTGGACACCTGGATTTTATTTATAGTATCCCTAAAGTGACTTGGCAAACTCAGAACTTTTCTCTCCAAATCAGTTTTTCAACTACTCCCCCAAATAATAGTTATTATAATATAATTATGTTATCAGGCCTGTGTATATATCATTCTTTATAGATTTGCAAAGTAAGATATTGCAAAGTAAGATAAGTATTAATATTATGTATTCATTTAATAGATATATATGATATAGTAACACAAATGCTAAAATACAAAATGATAAAATCTTTAATACTGGAAAGGTAACAATTTCATCTTTGTAATGGCTGATAAAGGTATAAATAAGTCAGACATTTATTCATCAATAGAAAAATGGAAACTATAGTGACAAAACAAGCAGAGCCTTTTCCAAGCGATCACTTACAGCTTCAGATTAAATTATATTTAAAACATATGCATTACAATATGTAGATGATCTAGTGGGAAGTTGCTGTATAACACCAGGCGCTCAACCCCATATTCTGTGACAACCTGTAGGGGTGGGATGGAGGGTGGTGGGAAGGTTCAAGAGGGAAGGGATATATGTATACTTACAGCTAATTCACCCATCATTTCATGGGAAATAGATGGGGAAACAGTGGAAACAGTGTCAGACTTTATTTTGGGGGGCTCCAAAATCACTGCAGATAGTGATTGTAGCCATGAAATTAAAAGACACTTACTCCTTGGAAGGAAAGTTATGACCAACCTAGATAGCATATTCAAAAGCAGAGACATTACTTTGCCAACAAAGGTCTGTCTAGTCAAGGTTATGGTTTTTCCCATGGTCGTGTATGGATGTGAGAGTTGGACTGTGAAGAAGGCTGAGCGCCGAAGAATTGATGCTTTTGAACTGTGGTGTTGGAGAAGACTCTTGAGAGTCCCTTGGACTGCAAGGAGATCCAACCAGTCCATTCTAAAGGAGAACAGTCCTGGGTGTTCTTTGGAAGGACCAATGCTAAAGCTGAAACTCCAGTACTTTGGCCACCTCATGCGAAGAGTTGACTCATTGGAAAAGACTCTGATGCTGGGAGGGATTGGGGGCAGGAGGAGAAGGGGACAACAGAGGATGAGATGGTTGGATGGCATCACCGACTCAATGGACATGAGTTTGAGTGAACTCTGGGAGTTGGTGACGGACAGGGAGGCCTGGCGTGCTGCAATTCATGGGGTCGCAAAGAGTCGGACATGACTGAGTGACTGAACTGAACTGAACTGAACAGCTAATTCACAGTGTTGTACAGCAGAAACCAACACAACATTGTAAAGCAATTATCCTCCAATTAAAAATAAATTTAAAAACATTAAATGCTGCCATTTAACCCACAAGCTGCCTAAACCCAAAATGTTTCCTGTCCTCGGTATTGACTGACAGATACTGACTCCCCAACATTTTTTACATCCTGGTAGTTTTTAATGGCCTAATTGTAAGGTCTCTCTTCACTCTCCCCTCTGCAACTGAATGAGAAAGGGAAGGGCTTTATATGCAGCTCCCCAACCCATCCTTTCTCATCCCACACCAGGTTCCCTGGCCCTAGCCTAACGGGAGACTCATCCCTAACCCATTCATTTGGAGTGTGGGCTCCACTCTAACATTACCGTATATTAGGTGTTGTCTTGAGCAGTTAACCTCACAAAATCTTATTTTATTCATGTAGAATATAGGGTTTCCTTTTTGTTATTTTTAATTTTAAGATTCATTGTGTTAATATAATTTTACAGACATTTTCCAAGAACAGAGTACAGTACAAATCTATTATTTTTAAGATAACTGTAACTGATGCATTAGCCCTCATTTTAGTTCAATCGCTCGATCATGTCCAACTTGTGACACCGTGGACCGCAGCACCCCGGGCATGAAGCCCTATGTAGAGAAAATTAGACACTTTAAAGTTTCAAAACTGAAAATTAGACACTTCAGTTTTCATCCATTCATGATTCATTCATTTACAAATTTCGTGTAGCCTAGATGCCATGTACTTGCTACACACATTATACTAGAACCCCAGCGATGCAGAACTGATACACAGAGCTCTTCCTCTTCATTTATGAAGGACAACAGTCTTTCTGTTCATAGCCTATTTTCCCTGTATCTCCTACCCTCTATCACTGCTCAATCACTGTGGTTAAGTACTATAAACACAACTATTCCACTGGTTTTGCTACCAAGACAATATCCCTATGTATTGTGTGCACAGAAAACTCAGAATGCAGCTTTCATCTTGGTATTAATTTTTTGTTGATGAATAACAAGTTACCACAAATTTAATGCCTTAAAACAACACACATTTAGTACTCAATGTTTTTGTAGTTCAAGAATCTCAAGCATGGCTTAACTAGGTCCCCTGGTCAGGAACTCACATAGCTGCAATCTGTGTGTTGTCTGGGAAGGCGGTCATCATGATAATTCTGTTTAACATTCATCACCAAACATAGTTACAAAATTTTTTTCTTGTGATAAAAACTTTTAAGATCTACTCTCAGCAACTATCAAACATGTAAGTTAAAATAAAGAAAAAAACTGTGTGTGAACGAAATGTCCCTTTTAATGTGGAAGTCCTGAAAATTTTCTTGGTGAGAATTATTTCTGAAGCATTTCAGAAAGAGGAAATCCTATGCCCTCTTAGTAAAAATACCTTATCAGTTCATACATCATCTGACATTTGGAAGATGTTGCTTAACAAACTTAGAATACCAGTGTCTTGACGTATTGTTGTTGTTGTAATCGCTCAGTCATGTCCAACTCTTTGCAATCCCATGAACTATGTATAGCCTGCAAAGCTCCTCTACCCATGGGATTTCCCAGGCAAGAATACTGGAGTAGGTTGCCATTTCCTTCTGCAGGGGATCTTCCCAATCCAGGTATCAAACCCGGGTCTCTAAAGTGCATTTGTTACCACTGTGCCACTTTTGACTTATATCCATGACTTATCTTCCTTATTTCCCATGCCAATGGCCATTTCAGTCCTATGGCAGGCCAACTTGGACCTATCTCATCCAGGATGGTCTAAGTGTGAATAGCGTTTTATACATGCTTTGAAGCCCATGCAACATTTTTACCTTAATATTATTCAAATTACATTAGAAAAAGACAAATGGTGAACTTTTGTTCATAGAAATGTGAAATACAATATTCACTTCAAATTCTTTATGAATCTTTACATATTTAAAAGTAGGAAAGAAGATTTTATACAGTAATTGGCTGAATTTTAAAAAAAGCTAATGGTTGAAGAGCTGAGTTTGTAATTTGCATGTCCAGACTTACAGTTGGATTATATTTGGCATGAATATGGCTTTTCCATTTTGAATTTTCTAGAAACAGTCAAGTATGGATTGTTAATAATGCAATTGATGAGCTTTGTTGTGTTTGTAGAAATGTTTTCTTATAATGAACAAAAGTAAGTAAAGTTAAAGAACAAATAGTGAAATATTCTTTAGGTCTTTGTTTTCAAAAGTTAATGAATTAATATAACATTTGATAAGATGCAAAGGAAATCATTATGGTCTTTTAATGTAATTTGATTTTTTCTAAATATTTTCTTGGATAATTTATAGCTGTAGGTACAACAGCCTTATGCAAGAGTATAATTAAGATGAACTATAAAAATAGATTTAATTGAACTATCTTTTGTGTATTTTTCATTATCCTTAGTACATCATTAGCATTGATTATTTATTGTTTTTGTTGTTCAGTCGCTAAGTCATGTCCAATTCTTTGTAACCCTGTGAACTGCAGCACACCAGGCTTCTCTGTCCATTTTTATCTCCCTGAGTTTCAAACTCATGTCCATTGAGTCAGTGATGCCATCCAACCATCTCATCCTCTGTTACCCCCTTCTCCTTTTGCCCTCAATTTTTCCTGGCATCAGGGTATCTTCCGATGAGTTAGATCTTCACATCAGGTGCCCAAAGTATAGGAGCTTCAGCTTCAGCATCTGTCCTTCCAATGAGTGTATTCATATTAATATAGACAATATATTTATATAGACAGTCTTTCTTCTTCAGCCCAACTAATTATATGACTAAACTAAGCAGTATATCTTTGTTCTGTAATAACTTTATTATGAATAATAGGTTATTGATTTAAAGACTACTATTCATAAGACAGTATGTTCATTGATGAAAATTTTCCTTTTCCTTGATGCTTACATGTAGCACATGATAGTGATGAAATGAAACAAGTATTGTCATTTTGCCCACATTCAGTGCTCTAATTATAACATCAAGCTATTTTCATGTTATTTAATAATGGAAATAAAAACATTTTTGTAATACCCTAAATATCAGAGCATTTAATGTAACGTTGATAAACATATAAAAGTAAGGGAGATTTAAACTGCAAATTGAAATTCAAATGTGAGGCTGTTTCCTTAGTATGCTCATGTTATTTTATGTACAGCTTACTTTTTTATTTTTTCATTTCAATTTATTGAGGTATAATGGGCTTACAAAATTATAAGATATTTAAGGTGTACATCATGGTGATTTACAAATACATTGTGTTGTGGTTGCTTATAGATCTCCCTTTAAGACTTCCTTAACCACATTTATGGTTATATGTTATAAAATTACTGTAACTTTGATGATCTCTTTTACTAAAGCTCCCATGTTCTTTACAGTAATTGTTGGCCTCTCTTCTCTGCCATATGGTGAGCTAAAGAGCAAAACCAGTGTACTTTCATGGCTTCTGAGGAAATATTTTAGCAATGTTTCTAGATGGAATAGAAACAGAGAGGGAAATAAGTTTATGTTGTTAAAAATTTGTAAAAGTTAAAACCAATAGTATCACTTATCAAGGACCACTTAGATTTAAGCATTTCAGTTAAAAACTAATTTTGCCTCTTAGGCTTATAAAATTATTTTATTGACATTCTGCTTTTTAGATTTGAGCTGATGTGTTTTATTTTTATAGAAGTGTTTTTGTTTTTCTGTCTATATTCATAAAATATCAAAGTATAACCATAGAAATGGTAAATAAAAATATCTAGATTTATATTCTTAGAAATTATATAAATTAAATTCATACTCATGGCATCCAAATTAGGATACAGGCAACTATTGTAAAATAAACAAATGTTTTCCTTTAGGTCTTTTTATTTTCTAACTTGCTTTTCTTTCACAAACTTTTAATATTTCTATGTTACTTTATTGTATACATGAAAATCAAAAGCAGTCAACACAGCAGGATCAAAAAGAAGAAAAGTAACTTTTGAAAATGCTATGTATTAGAAGTGGTTTCTATATACATTTATTCTTGAACAATATGTGTTTGAACTGCATGGGTTCATTTAAATGGAGATTTTTTTTCAATAGTAAATATATAATGCTACACAATCCACAGTTGGTTGAATCCAGGGATATGGAAGTACACAGAGAAACCTTGTATACAAAGGGCTGAGTATAAGTTTATGAGGATTTTCAACTGCACAGAGGGTCAGCACCTCAACCCCCAGGTTGTGGAAGGGTCAACTGTCTATCAAATCTCATTTTTCACAGTATTTTAATGGCTATGCATTACTCCCATTTTACCAAAGACACTGATTTGTAAAGTATATTTAAAAGTGTCAAATTCATTAGCATGAAACTGTATTTTACAAAATTAAATAATTATTGTGGATATAGTTGTAAGTTCCTATTATAGATCCTTTACTACAGGATTTTAGAATGTACTCAGTCACTAAAAATCAAATGGCACTAAGAACCCAACTACTTATCTTTAAGACAATGTCATTTTTCAAAATGAAAACATAATCAGTTTTTTTAAGTAGTCACATGTTAATAGATTCTGAAATTCTACTTTTTAGCTATACATTTACAAGGTATAACAATTCTGTTTGTAGTTTCTAAGTATATGGCTACACCATATTCTATATAGTACAGAATTATTTTTATGAACTGTATTTATATGGTATTTTTTCCATTTTTTAATTTAAATATATATTTTTTTAAATTTTAGTGTTGGGTTGGTTTCTGCCATACAACAGTTTTTAATCTTAAAAAGAAATAAGAGGTGCCATGAGCACTTTACTATACCCTACTATGCTCTGCTATCATCTAGCATAAATATTGATATAAAACTTGGTCTTGAAAATATGCCTTTACTCTAAAGAAATCTCATCAATCATCTTTTGGGATCCCAGATTGATGTCTTAAAATTGATACGGATATATTGACCACATTAGAAATTCAGTATAGGTATCTGTTTTATGAAATATTTAACAAGTGATGAATTGCACCTTGTGAGTGATTCAACCATGAAAGATAAAGCCAAATCTTAGATTAAGAATCTGTTTTTACTTTTTCTGGACAAATTCCATAGGAAAATCCTTTAAATATGACCAGCTATTTTTAAATCCTCATTTTGTAATTTCTAAAATGGCTTAACACTATATATATACACACACATATATATAAAATAATTGAATAAATAGTGGCTAATTACTTTTCTTCATCTTCTACTCTTTCTTAGTATCTATCTAACGTCTAATTGTAGAATCAGTCCTGGTGAATCTTTAAATGCTAATGTCTAAGAAATCAACTTTTGTTGAGACTGAAAGTCATATATAATACATGCTCTATGTCATATAGTAAATGCTAGTCTTCACTGATCCAGTTATGTTCAGTTTGGATCCTCAATTAATCTCTAAGAACAGGAACACTGAGCTAAGAAACTTGTGACAGAAAAGCGCCACAAGTAGGGCCACAGAGAGCTAGGATCTTATTTAACTCTCACCCTTGGCAACCCTTTGTAGAAACATGCAGTTAACGTGTTTTGTTTTTGTTTTGAGGCTAAATCTTCAGAACACTTGCTCTGGTGAAAAAGCAGGTCTCGGGATGAGAGTGGGGAGTGGGGTACTAGGGGAAAAGAGGGAGAGTAGGAAGGGGGAAAGGGGAGGAAGGATGAAAGGGAGGGAGGAGGAAGGAAGAAAAGGAACGAGTAAATTCATTTGGAAGGATCATGTCACCTAGAAATAAACAGTATTTTACCAAAATACACCTCTACTAGATAAATAAAGAAGCAGTTCAGTGTCATCCACCTCATTAGAACTGGTTCAAATGTATTCTTTTTAATGGCTGAGTAATACTCCATCGTGTACATGTACCACAGCTTTCTTATCCATTCATCTGCTGATGGACATCTAGGTTGCTTCCATGTCCTGGCTGTTAGAAACAGTGCTGAGATGACCCTGTATTGCGAGACAGTAAAAAAGACACAGATGTATAGAACAGTCTTTTGGACTCTGTGGGAGAGGGAGAGTGTGGGATGATTTGGGAGAATGGCATTGAAACATGTATAATATCATATAATAAACGAATCACCAGTCCAGGTTCGATGCAGGATACAGGATGCTTGGGGCTGGTGCACTGGGATGACCCAGAGGGATGGTATGGGGAGGGAAGTGGGAGGGGGGTTCAGGATTGGGAACACATGTACACCCGTGGCAGATTCATGTTGATGTATGGCAAAACCAATACAATACTGTAAAGTAATTAGCCTCCAATTAAAATAAATAAATTTTTTAAAAAGCAGTGCATAATTCAGCTACTGCTTGTTGAATGTTTGAATTGTGTTGATGCTAACTGCTGCTGCTGCTGCTGCTGCTGCTGTTGGTGCTGCTAAGTCGCTTCAGTCGTGTCCAACTCTGTGCGACCCTGTAGAGGGCAGCCCACCAGGCTCCCCCGTCCCTGGGATTCTCCAGGCAAGAACACTGGGGTGGGTTGCCATGTCCTTCTCCAGTGCATGAAAGTGAAAAGTGAAAGTGAAGTTGCTCAGTTGTGTCTGACTCTTAGTGACCCCATGGACTACAGCCTACCAGGCTCGTCCACCCATGGGATTTTCCAGGCAAGAGTACTGGAGTGGGGTGCCATTGCCTTCTCCAGTTGATGCTAACTAGAGGGATTCTTTTTGAGGAGTTAAGTAGGAAAGTAATAGGATTTGGAAGAGACCTGGCTTTTAATTTTAGAGATTTTGAAAGAGTTGGAAATGGTACTTCAATCACTGAATGAAATGTTTAATTAATTGTGTCTTCAATAAAGGAGAATTCTGCTTTCTTTAAGTGCTTTCATTTTAAAATCTTCTTGCCATTTGTAACAAAAATATATGTGGAGCTGTATACACTAGCTGTTTTTTAGTTTACTCTTTTAAAATAAACTTAAAATGTCAACAGTTTATTTGATTCAATTAGATCTCTCATAATAATCATCACTTCTCAGCCTTTTGGCTAAGATCAAGTATAGTGTGTAGATTTCTCATAATAATCATTTTCCATCTTTTATCTGCATCGCTAATTATAGAAAAATCTGTTCTGTGGAATAAGGAACAGTTTACCAAGTTGCTCATCAGTAAAGAATGCTTTTATTATCCCTGTATTAAATGCCATATTAATGCACAAACAATATTAGTTTCTGAATTAAGGCTGAAATGTGAATAATAATTCATAAGTTATGATCATGGTTTCACTTTATCAGTTGCAGTCATTTATGTCTTCTCAATTTATGATAGCCATTACTTCCTTTTTGTAAGTTAAATGTTCATCAATTTCATAAATGAATTTTTTGCTCTGAAATTATTTATACTGGGAACATCATCATATAAAATTCTTGCAACATATATGATCAAAATGGACAAAACTTTATTATATTATTGAATATGGCTGAAATAAAAAATAAAAATTATTTGTTAATGTCAGATTAATCATTATAGATCCTACCAGATCTCAGATAATTCTCTTTCCTATCAACTACTATGAAATCATAATATTGTTCTTTTGTTATCAGTGTCCAGTTCCAATATTCATTTGGGGTTAACTTCTACATATCAGAACCCATTTTTTCTGCACCTTATCACTTGTGATAACTGTTGTCCTTTCTTATTGCTAATAATTTGCTAACTTTTCAATACAGGTAACGGATTAGGAATTAGAATTGTGGGTGGTAAAGAAATCCCTGGACATAGCGGAGAAATTGGAGCCTATATTGCCAAGATTCTTCCTGGGGGAAGTGCCGAACAGACAGGGAAACTTGTGGAAGGTAAGAATAAGGATTTCAGAGTAAATTAAAATGAATGTGCTCATATTAAACATATCTTAATTTGATCTGAAAGTTTTCTCTTCTTTTACTGTCTAGGAAAACCTCTCTTTGTGGTTAAAGGTGACATTGTGGTATAGTAAAGGAAGATATGTCCACCACTGTATTCATTTTATTTTCAATTGCATTGTCCTTTTGCATTGCGGAGTATCTTGTTTAAGAAACAGTAATTAGCCAAGATTTTTTTACTGACTGGGACAATATACATTTAAAAAGTACTTTGATTAAAGGGACTAGTGATTCATAAACACCAAGAAAAATCATATTGAAATCAGTGCCATAAAAACATCAGATGATTTGATACCTGCTAAAGTCAGGTCAACAAACTGTGGATGACCCACAGGCCAAATCCATCTGCTGTTTGTTTCTGTAAGCATCGTTTTATTGAAATATGGCAAGAATTGTTAATTTACATGTTGAACATGAGTATTTCCCACTGCACATACAGTACTGCATTCACAACAAACTATATGATTTGCAAAGCCTAAATATATTTTATCTCTGACCCTTTAGAGAAAAAAAAAATTGTCAAATCCTATGTTAGGTACAATTCTATTCAACTTATTACATCATAAGTATTAAAATAATGAACTTTACAAGTGTATATAATGGGCCATAAAATGATCTTACTTTTAATTTCAGTAAAATGTTACCTTGAGTCTCAAGATGATGTGGTCATTTACATTTTCAAAATTCCAACATAGAGATAGCTTACAAGATTTCAGTGATACTATTTGTCATGAATATTTTTATCATAAAGCAATAGTTTTATCGTAAATCATTTTTTTTGTTTTTATCCTAAATTAGATGCTTATTTAGAAAGTGTTTTGCTGTCACTTCATAATTTAATATTGCCTGTTATTGTTTAAAACTTAATCATGTTAAAATTATTCACTGCCATATTCTTAAATATATTGGAACCTACCAAAAAGTCCCTGGATATTCTGACAGACTATTAGAATAAACACAGACTTGAGGCAGTATTTATTTATCACAGTGCTCTGCTGAAACCAGCTTGACCAACTCACTGCGAGAAGCTTTGCACATCTCTTCCCAGCTTCACTTTGAGTGCCATCATGTTGATAGCTTGAATTGGCCATGGTGAGAGTACTTAAACATGAAAATAGACAAATGCTATAAATCAAACCTTTTTGTTCATTTAGTTGCTTATTGACTTTCAGAAATCTAGTTTACCAGGATATTGCCAAATATATAACTGAAAGTATATTATTTAAAATATTCTAATTATATTTATACAACAGCAAAAATTGGGAGGGCTAGCTAAATGAAAAAGAAGACTATATGAATCAAAACATAACCATTAGGAACAAACACTGGATCTGTATGAATTTTAAATGACTGTAATCCTATCATGCCTAATACTATTCTCTTGGTATTACAGTCTAGGTAAGATACAAAGATTGAGGCCCCATTTGTAAGTATGGGCATGATATGTTTACTTTCAGATAGCATACTTCAGAAAGAAATGAATATGCTGTTTTTCTTTTAGAATAAAATTTGCAACTTAGTAACTGTGCCTCATATAGTTTGACAAAGATACTTGGATAATTTAAAGATAAAATTTCATAACCTTCTTTGTCTTAACAACATGAAAATCACCAAATGCTACAAATCAGGATGATTTTAAGTACAGTTTCAATGAAGTACTCTGTGATGAAGTGACTCTGTCTGTATTTGGTAGCTTATGTGGCTATTTTTAAATTCATGCACCTAAATTAAAAATAGATGTAATGCAAACTCATTCAAGAAAGAAAACTGAAATGAACCTAAAATTACATTTGTGATTTTATAAACTCAGACACTGCCATTTAAGTCCTCATCTTTTTTTGGAACTGAGAATTTTGCAGGTTGTTTCATTTGTTTAAGTGGGAACTCATTAAAAGCTATGTGCATATGACTTGGGATTCCGTAGTGGCTCAGAAAAGAATCTGCCTGCAAGGCAAGAGACCCAGGTTTGAGCCCTAGGTCAGGAAGATTCCCTGTGACTTAAGATTTTACTTTTATTAATTGTATTATTTATTAATTCTCCCAAAGTTTTGCCAAGGTGCCAAGCCAGGCCTTTCTGAGTATAAATCCTCTGATTAGAGTTCAGTTTTTGCATAACTCATAGCCATAATTTGCTACTTATGATTTCCAGATTTACTTTATTTTCTCATAAAACATAAATCTTTAATACAGTTCTTGGTAGTATGTCTATTAAATTCATGATGATATTGGATTGGCCAAAAAGTTTGTGTTTTTCCATTAGATGATATGGGAAACCAATGAACTTTCTGGCCAACCTAATATCTTAACTGTCAAAATAGATACTCTATTTGAAACATTAAATATTTTGAGGAGTGATTTTGACATATGAAGGTCTTCCCTGGTGGCTCAGATGGTAAAGAATCTGCCTGAAATGCAGGAGAGCTGGCTTCAGTCAGGGTTGGGAAGATCCCCTGGAGAAGGGAATGGCTACCCACTCCAGTATTCTTATCTGGAGAATTCCATAGAAATAGGAGCCCTAGCAGGCTACAGTCCCTGGGGTCGCAAAGAGTCTGACATGACTGAGTGACTACACTTTCACTTCTGACATAGGATAAGTCATTTACTTTCTCCTATCCAAAGCTATACCTGTGTTCTATGCCACCAGGCTAAAATGATAGATTCATTGTTTTGTTTTGTTTTTTTTCAGTCTACAAATGAACTGACTAGAAGGCTATCAGTCCAAGTTAATATCTACAGACTTACTTTGTTGAGACCAGTATATTTCTGACTTTAGTATGTGTTCAGATGCTCAGTGCCATCTGATTCTTTATGACCCCATGGACTACAGCCCACCAGCCTCCTCTGTTCATGAGACTTTCCAAGCAAGAATACTAGAGTGGGTTGGCATTTCCCTCTCCAGGGAATCTTTCCAATCCAGGGATTGAACCTGCATCTCTTGCCTCTTCTGCATTGGCAGGCAAATTCTTTACTACCAGCACCACCTGGGATGGCCCTATAATTTGTTTTGTCTACAATTATGTGTTTCATTCATATGTGATATCCTTAGGGAACTGAGCCTCAAGCTGGAATAGATGATCAAAAAATTTCAGAGCAGTAGATTCATTGAAACAGTACTCTGATTTTTATGCCTGATGTGAAATAAAATAATGCCAATTCTCTATCACTGGAGTTTTGGGGTTTTTTTAATTTTTAAAATTGTGTTCATGAATGTTAATTTTCAAAAATTTATTTATTGAAGAGATTGAATTTGATTAATTTACCACAGTTTGAAGTTAATTCTTTCCTAAGGAATATTATATGTGTATATGTATGTGTGAGTGTGTGTGCATAAATAGATGGATGAAATGTTTTTTGTGTTTGTGTAATTTAGTTTCTCCATTTTTATGATGAATTCCAGGTGGACATAGGAATTGATTTGATCTCTTCCTGATATGTCTTTCTTTCACATTCTGTATACAGAAGTATATAGACAGTCTTTATGACTCAAAATTGTCTTCCAGTTGATTTAAAATGTGAATGACAATTGATTGACTGTAGAATTTTTAGACTGTACTTTTTACCACTCCAAAATACAAAGCTACTGTTCGCAATTTAACTGTCTACTGTTTTCTCTAAATTTGGTCATTTTTCCTATCATAAGTTTTTCAGACTTTTCATGGTTTGACATGTTAATGACACTCAGTGGCATGGACTCTGTGTTGATTTTTCAAATCTCCTCTACTTTATTCTCTGAACTTATGCATTTAAAATATACTGATCGATGATGTAGATTTCTTAATGTTCAAATTCTGAAAGTACCCACTTATGTAACTAAATTATTAAATGGAAGAGAAAAAAATAACCCTAGTATATTTTCTGAATCACTACTCTGTTCATTTCTTTGAAAAAAGATTTTGATTCAACCTTTTAAAAAAAATCTTTCTGAACAAGGTTGTCTATCATGTTAAATAATGTAAAAGAATTTTATGGTTCAGAATCCTGAGAATTAGCAATAATTTTATTGCTAATACTTTATTGCAAAATACTTAGGCTATATTCAAGAAATTAGTTTTAAAACACTCCTAATATTACCTCATGTGCCTTAAAATTAAAAAAAAAAATGCAATAGAAAATATTCTTTTAATTTAAATTTCCTGAACCAATATTTTAGTCTACGGTAGTTTTCTGAAAGAACTCAGGCAGTCAGGTACTTGAAGGATCCTAATCATTCAAAATCTTAAAATTTATCTCCCAGAAACATTTAGTAAACATTCTTAAACAACTACTAGACAAAGAATGGTCTTTTTCTGCCTATTATCCTGTTTTTTCGCACATAAATTCAGTCTTCGTTCTGTTGAGAAAATGAAGACAAAAGATCTAGCAGATTAAGTTACAAATCTAATTAAGTTTCTAGAGTGCCAGATTTGCTATTTGCTTTAAGATTAAAATGTTAACAGTTTTAGATCAACAATGTTGGAGCCGTGAAATGCTTACCAGTATTGGGGTTTTAGATAGTGCGTAGTTTTCTAATTTTGGTCTTTTTTTTTTTTTTTAATTGGAGGATAAATGCTTTACAATATGCTGGTTTCTGCAGTAAAACAATGAGAATGAGTCATAATGCAGGCACACACAGGCACACACACACACACACACACACATTTATCCCCTCCCTATTGAGCTGCCCTCCCTGGTCCTTCCTACCCCTCTCCCCCTCCTTTCCCACCCCTCCAGGCTATCACAAGACACTGGGGTGGGCTCCACATGTTATATAGCAGCTTCCCACTAGTTATCTGTTTTACGTACAATAGAGTATATATGTCAATGCCACTTTCTCTGTTTCTCTACCCTCTCCTTTCCCTGGGCTTCCCTTGTGGCTCAGCTGGTAAAGAATCCACCTGCAATTCTGGAGACCTGGGTTCAATCCCTGGGTTGGGAAGATCCCCTGGAGAAGGGAATGGCTACCTGCTGTGTCCACAAGTTCATTCTCTTCATCTGCATCTCCATTCCTTCCCTGCATATAGGTTCATGATATTGTTTCTTTTTAAATTAATTTGAGCACTTAAAAGTATACTAAATATATGGACTTTGAAAGTATATTTATAACTTGCCACTTTATATCTCTATCCTTAGGCAAGTGATTATAAACCTTATGTATATTAAATAACAATACAAAGTTCCATATAATCAACACTATGATTAACAGCCTCAAAGAATTAGAGGCTTCTTCAGTAATAAACTTACTTTTCTGTAGGCTATTTTACCTATTGAAACCTACATATCATTGAAGTTTTAGGAAGTTTTGAACTCATGGCATGATTTAAAAATAACATTTTCTTTAAAAATAAATCTTAGAGAATAGCAAGGAAAAATAAGAAAGCCATCTTAAGTGAACAATGCAAAAAGTAGAGGGAAACGATAGAATGGGAAAGACTAGAGATCTCTTCAAGAAAATTGGAGACACCAAGAGAACATTTCATGCAAAGATGAGCACAATAAAGGACAGACATGGCAAGGACCTAACAGAAACAGAAGAGATTAAGAGAGGTAGCAATAATACACAGAACTATACCAAAAAGTTCTTAATGACCCAGATAACTGTGATGGTGTGGTCACTCACCTAGAGCCAGACATCTGCAGTGTGAAGTCAAGTGGGCCTTAGGAAGCATCACTGTGAATAAAGCTAGCAGAGGTGATGAAATTCCAGTTGAGCTACTTCATATCCTAAAAGATGACGCTGTTAATGTGCTACACTCAATATGCCAGTAAATTTGGAAAACTCAGCAATAGCCACAGGACTTTAAAAGTTCAGTTTTCATTCCAATCCCAAGGAAAGGCAATGCCAAAGAATGTTCAAACTACCATGCAATTGGACTTATTCCATATGCTAGCAAAGTAATGCTCTAACTCTTTAAGGTAGGCTTTGCTTTGATAGTACATGAACTAAGAACTTCCAGATGTACAAGCTGGATTTAAAAAAGGCAGAGGAACCAGAGATCAACTTGCATTATCTGCTGGATCATAAAAAAGGCAAGAAAATTCCAAAAAATGTCTACTTCTGCTATATTAACTATGCTAAAGCCTTTGACTGTGTAGATAATGACAAACTGTGGAAAATTCTAAAAGAGATGGGAATACCAGACCACCTTACCTGCCTCTTAAGAAACCTGTATGCAGGTCAAGCAACAGTTAGAACCAGCCATGGAACAATGGACTGGTTCCAGATTGGGAAAGGAGTACATCAAGGCTGTATATTGTCACACTGCTTGTTTGACTTCTGTGCAGAATGCAAGACTCACAAGCTGGAATCAAGCTTGGGAGAAATACCATCAACCTCAGATAATCAGATGATACTACTCTAATGACAGAAAGCAAAGAGGAACTAAAGAGCCTCTTGATGAGGGTGAAAGAGGAGACTGAAAAAGCTGCCGTAAAACTCAGTGTTCAAAAAACTAAGATCATGGCAAATAGATGGGAAAACAGTGGAAACAGTGACAGATTGAATTTTCTTGGGCTCCAGAATCACTACAGATTGTGACTACAGCCACTAAATTAAAAGACGCTTGCTCCTTGTACAAAAAAGCTATGACAAACATAGTGTATTAAAAAAGCAGAGACATCACTTTGCTGACAAAGGTCCATATAGTCAAAGCTATGGTTTTTCCAGTAGTCGTATATGGATGTGAGAGTTGGACGTAAAGAAGGTGGAGCACCCAGGAATTAATGCTTTCTAATTGCGGTGCTGGAAAACACTGCTGATGGTCCCTTGGACAGCAAGGAAATCAAACCAGTCAATCGTAAAGGAAATCAACCGTGAATATTCATTGGGTGGAATGATACTGAAGCTGAAGCCCTAATATTTTGGCCTTCTGATGCGAAATGTCAACTGATTGGAAAAGAACCTGATGTTGGGAAAGATTGAGGGCAAGAGGAGAAGGGGCAACAGAGGATGAGATGGTTGGATGGCATCACCAACTCAATGGACGTGAGTTGGAGCAAATTCCAGGAGATGGTGAAAGACAGGGAAACCTGATGTGCTGCTGGTTATAGGGTCACAAAGAGTCAGACATAAATTAGCAACTGAACAATAAAAACAACTTTATGTATTCTTCACAGATCAAAGTTCCAACCATCTCCAAATTTGAGGAGTCTATAACACAATTGTCAGTATTTTATGAACAGGCACAGACTTTGTTCATTTTTTATCTGATAAAGACCAAGTTCAGTTCTTTGTGTTCAATACCATTTGTGCCTCTTATCTCTTTTGTCCTTTGACATGGAGTTCTTTTTTCTCCATACCCAGTGCTCAACACAGGTGCCTCATAAAATATTTCAAGCAATATATGTAGAAATGAGTAATGAAGAATTCCTTTTTAATTACAAAATTTGGTACTCACTAATATATCACTCCATACAAGGTTATGTGAAGCAGAAAAAAAAAAAAAATGATACTGAGTTGGCCAAAATGTTCATCCAGGTTTTTCCATAAGATGTTACAGAAAATGAACATTTTGACCAACCCAGTACGTGTACTTACACTCTTACTACTGGTAAAGAATCATATGCATTTAGAACAGCATCTATATTTGTTAGCACAACTTTTGATTATCTTTTAAGAGAGGAAGATCAAAATAGATAGTTTCCTCTGGGCACATGTTCTTATAACCGTGGATTTAGGTGCTCATAAATTTATATATGTTTGCTCTCTTTTTTTGTTTTTCTCTTAGTTTTTCTTTGCCCTGAATTTAAATTCAGGTCTCTGGAGTGGGAGTGGGTAATGGGATGGTTCCTGATAGAGAAAAACCTCTCCCAATCTGGAAAATGCAGCACCCTTTCCCTCTGGTGGGTTCTTCTCCAGTCCAGAATCTCCCAATTATCACGTTGGCCCTCTGATGGAGAGAGGGTGAAGGGCACAAAACAGATGGGTTTTAAATTCGAAGTTAAAATCTTAACTCAAAATAACAAGTCCTACGTGGAAGTGTTTGCTGCCTGACACATCTCTTTCTGATTTATTTGCACTTAAATGGTGAGCTTTCAATCCTGGAAAATTTTACTGAAGCAACTCAGTGGCTGCATTTCTCTGTTACATGGTGAAAACAGAAAGTCAGAGTTTGATGTTTACTAATTCATTGAAAATGGATGTGATTTTCCTTAGTCTGAGCTTCCTCCACAATCAGGAAAATTGCTTTAATAGATTTGCTTTTTAAGATTCCTCATGTAGTGGGGTACACAGCTCAACATCCGTATCTTCTGTTCTGCCTTCCCTCATGGGAGTGGGGTAGGGGAGCTTCTTCACATTCTGGTTTGACGTATGCAATATAACACTTAATTAGGTACCAGCCTGCAATTTTTGTTGCAAATGTTTGAGCATACAAAAAAAGCTATAGAGAGTAGTATGATAAACACCCATGTATTCATCAGACTGTTTTAAGTCTCAATGTTTTGCCTTTTTGCTTCATATTTTTAGGAGAAATAAGTATCTATAAATCAATGAAAGCCTCCTGTAGTCACCTCTCCTCTTCCAAACCTCTTACTAACCCAAAATATATCACCAGACAGTATGAGAATACCCTTCACTTGCTTTAATTTATTTTTATGTATGCATTCATAAAGTTTATAAGGATTCATTTTGCTTATTTATGAAATTTTTATAGAAATGATAGCTTACTGTACATGAATTTTTGCCATGTTTTTTTAGTCCCAACATTTATGAGATTTATATAATGTGGTATGTGTAGCTGTAGTTGTTTATTTTAACTGCAGGGCAGAAGTTTTTTAAGGAAAGAAAAATTCATTTTTATTATTTTTTAAAAAATTTTATTGGGTGTAGTGAATTTACAGTGTTGTATTCATTTCAGGTGTACAACAAAGTGAATCGCTTATACATTATCTACTCTTTTTTAGATTCTTTTCATATAAAGGCCATTACAGAGTACTGAGTAGAGTTCCCTGTGCTACACAATAGGTCCTTATTAGTTACATATTTTATATATATAGTAGTATGTATGTGTCAGTCCCAATCTTCCAGTTTATTCACCCCCCACCCTCTGATAGCCATAAGTTTATTATCTACATCAGTAACTCTATTTCTGTTTTGTAGATAAGTTAATTTGTAGTACAGGGCAGAATTCTATTACTATTTGGCTCAACAATGTTTAAATATTCTCTGGTTATTTATATTACATATGAGGTTTTTTGTATATATTTCAAACAATGCTGTAATTGATTTTCTGAAATGCTTTCCTTTTCCTTTTGCACATATGCAGAAGTTTCTTCTACAGGTTCATTTTCTGGGTGATAATAACTCATATTGATAAATAATGTAAGAGAATATTACGTGGTTTCTTCAACTGTAGTTGATTTTTCCAAATTGTTCTCCAAAGTGTTATACTATTTTTACATTCATCTTTAGTAAATTAGGGTTCTTATTCCTTTATATTCTTGTTCCTCTTACTTTGAATTTTCCTTTTCAAATATAATATAAAATGATAGCCCATTGTGTTCATTTGCATGCCTTCAGTAATATTGAATGTGATAGTATTTTATTAATCTTATTAGCTTTGGGGTTTTCCTCATCTGTGATTTGCTTGTTTCTTTGGCTTATTCTTTATTGAATTGTTTGTGTATTTTTAAATGAATTTCAGAGAATCTTTATATATTCTGGTTATAAGCATTTGTCAAGTAGGTAGCTGAGTATGTGGCTTGTTTCTTTTGTTTCTTTAGTGTCTGTCTTTTTTTTAAGTTGAAATTGAAACGTAGTCAGCTTATCATTTTGTTTCTCTTTAGCAGTATAAACATTCTATATTATTTGGGAAATTATTCTTGCTCCGAAGTCCTCAAATATTAGCCTATATTTTTTTCTAAAACTTTTAAAATCTCAGTTTTTATAGAATGCCCTTATAGATGTAGAATTCAGGTGTTTTTAATCTATCTGTGGTCTCTGAAATTTTAGTTTTCTCCCCCATCAGTATGGATAATCAGCTGCCTGTGCACAATTTATTAAACAGTGTAGCATTGATGCACTGATCTACAATACCCCATCTGTCATATGTTGATTTTTTTATACATGTGTGGGTCTTTTATAATATCTTTGTTCTATGAGATATTGGTCTCTTTGTCTGTCCCTACATCAGTGTCACGCTGTTTTAATTATGATGCCTTTATTTTAAGTCCTGACATATGGTAGGTAATCTACCATATTGCTATTCAAAATCGACTTGGGACAGTTCTTGAACTTTGATCTTGCATATACATTCTAGAACTGGCTTGTTAGTTTCCAGGAAGATCTCTGTTGAAATTTGATAGTAATTATATTGAAGGTATAAATTAATGTAGAAAAAAATTTTATATTGAGTCTTATGTATTTGAGTTTTCCATGGGTTCTCCATGCAGGACCTTTGCTCTTCTTAGAGATTTAATCATTGTGTTTAGAATCAATATAACAAATTAAGTTAGGACATTTAAATAAATTAATATATAGCAATTGTTAAACTTATTGAAAAGTTGTATCATTTTATATTAACCTATTACAATATTGTGTCTCCAGAAAAAGAGTCAAAAATACAAATAAAAATTTGTTTAGGAAGTATAATGGAACAGACCTAATCCTTTATATGCATGTTGTTGGTTCTGAGTTTTATTTAATCACTGGACTTCTGATCTTATTCTCCAAATGATTTTTCCCATAGTATTGTGTATCATAACATCATAATTGTGAAATACATTACCTGTGTAATATTTTTCATATGTCAACAGTTTTCATAAGAGAACAGTAAATCTATAAGAACTAAACATCTTTTAGCCATTGAACCAAAAGCAGTTATTTGTTTATATTGATAGGTTGTCCAACTAAAAATTAATTGAAGTATTTTGAAGATAAATTGTATCTTGATTTTTGATAATAAAATCATATTTGTTTGGAGAATGCTGTTTGAAGCTAAGATAGGAATATATGTTAAGTAGGAAGATAGTGTTAACTTCCAAATGTAGCTTCAAGAAACTTCTTAATAATCAATAGAGGTATAGACTAGGAGAGCAAAAGTTTAAAACCAATAATATTCAATGTTTGCTTATGGATTTAGCCAGAGATATATGGAAAATTAGCTTCTGCAGGCTGCTAGGCCTGTAAAAAAATGAGTTTATCTCAGTTTGTTCATATCCTATTCTGTGAGGAAATGTACCTGTGGTATAAATTCTAATTCATGGATATTTCCAAATTCTCTGTTTCTAGTTGTCTCAGTGAAAAGGATTTGATTCATCTAGCTAGCTCCTTTTAAAGGTAAATCGGTGTGGTTTCTGGCAAAAAAAAAAAAAATGTTGTTGGGTGTATGTTTGAGAATTAGAAATTGGAGTGGAGATGATGTTAGCTGTTTTTGGCATGTGGTTTTGATTTTAGAAGTTGGCCTCTGGAATTTCCTGTACTGAAGAAGTCTATGGTAGGAGAACTAATTTCAGTAGAGGACACACTCCTGTGTGACTTAAAGGAGAATGTTCCGAGGCAAGAAAGTCTCTATTTCTGCTTATGCTTTTTTGGCATATGTTACAGATGGCATGGCAGTGATCAAGGTTGGAGAACAAGAAACACACCACACAGATGAGTGAGCTTCCTTGTACTTGTTCCAGGGGGATTACCAGGTACGAATTGGTCGTTAGCATGAGACTTCTCAGAATTCCTACAAGATAGTATGTCAGGTACACACGGCACAAGATCACATTTCTTGTTGATTCAAAGGTTTTTCTAAAAAAAAATTTAAAATTAGGAAACTATCTTCTGGGAAGAAAAAACATAAATTGTGGGTACCTGGATGGGTAGGTTATAATACACTATTTTGAAGATGCAGTGATATCATACTTACATAATAATGGTTAGCTGTATTGACTAGATAAAGCAAGGCATTTCTCTTCTGTATCCATTTATTTGGAAATTAATCAGAAGGAATTGTGTAATGGAATAATTGCCCCTTTTCACATTTTTTGGTATGTACAATACTCCATATCCTAATTTGATTGGTTCATCAATAAGAGTGGTATGCCTTGAAATACACATGTATGTTCAAGTGACACTGTTTAACCATGAACAATTGTCTCTGTTCTTAAATTTCTGGATTTGTCTAATCAGTATATCATAATTGGTTACATTTTCTCTGTGTTTGAACTTGGAGTGGTTATTTTGGAAGTAAGGGTGCTGAACTCTGCTTAACACCTATACCGTACCTTCAGACAGCCAATGCTTTAGCATCTTCATTACATAAAGAGAATGTTTTTAGAGTCAGAGACATCAGGATTTAGATTGAGCTCTGGCACTTACTGCCTGGAAAATTCGTTTAACTATTAGTCCCTTGGTATTCTCAGTTGGGAAATTGGCATAATAATAGTGTCTGCCATATTGTTATCAGCAAAAATAATATATCAGAAACATTTAATATAGTGTTTGTCACAGTGTTTCGCAGAAGTAGTGGTACTTATTTTGAAAACCTTTGATGGTAAGAGGAGCCTGTGCTATTAAACTTGAATTAGATCCCCTCTATCTGTATTTATGTGCATAGATAATTGACCATATTCAGGTCTGAGCTCTGAACTGCAAGGATTTAGAACACTCCTAATAGACAAAGCACAGACTTGAAGTCAGAAGACTGAATTAACACCATACTCATGTTGCTAGGCAAGTTGCTTATGTTCTTTGAATCTCCTTTTATCTCATCTGTATGGGTTGATATTTCAACTAGGAGGCTTCACGACCTATCTCACCAGGTTAACTGAAAGTATAAAAGGAGCTGCTACATTTTTTGTGCTTAAGCGAGTGCTTTGTTAACTATAAATAACTAGACTAGCTGAATAAGCTATTTTGTTGAAGGTAGACAAAAATCTTTTCATAGATGACAGTTAATCATACAAAGTTCAGGCTTCCTGTAAGAGGGAGCATTGATCTGTTAGAGGTATCTGCTATAATGGAAAATCATTTTAGGTATCCAGTCTGAATAATTTTTTTAAAATTTAATGCCTGAAGTGATTAAGTCATGTCTCATGTAAATATCGGAGAAGGCAATGGCAACCCACTCCAGTACTCTTGCCTGGAAAATCCCATGGACGAAGGAGCCTGGTAGGCTGGTCGCAAAGAGTCGGACAACTGAGCGACTTCACTTTCACTTTTCACTTTCATGCATTGGAGAAGGAAATGGCAACCCACTCCAGTGTTCTTGTCTGGAGAATTCCAGGGACGGGGGAGCCTGGTGGGCTTCCATCTATGGGGTCGCACAGAGTCAGACACGACTGAGGTGACTTAGCAGCAGTAGCAGCATACTGAGTTATACTGAGAGTGGTGGAAGAAAATTGAATTGCTTTTATTTTCTCTTAGACTACTTTTGTTTGCTTTTACTCCCTAGTTTTTACTAGATCCCATTACTGTCGGATATGGTGCTTGAGTTTTCTAAGTTCTAGCATGTATGTATATGTGTGTATAAATTTAATATATAATTATGTGTGTGTGTTTAAATATATGCTCTGTAGAGCAACCTCTCTTGGTCCTATGAGATGTAAATGAAGAAAATATAGACCATACATTTTAGTAGGTGAGACTGAAAGTAACAAACCTATTCATAAGTATCACATAATAAGTGGTAATCAGTGCTGAGGAGAAAAAGATAACCAGGAGGGTGCATACACTATAGGGTGGGGTTGCAATTTCAGATGGAATGGTCAGGGAAAGGTTCACCAAGAAGGCAAAAACTGAGGAAAGCCCCCAAGGAGAGGAAGGAGTCAGCTTACAGTTATTGGTCTTACAGGCAGAGGAAAGAAAAGGGCAAAGGCTCAGAGCAAGAGCTTACCTGGTATGTGCCAGGAACAGTAAGACCACATTGAGGTCAGCATGGCTGGCACTGGGTGAGGATGTGAGAGAAGAGAGCAGGAGTTGTGGGCAGGAAAGTAATGGTGGTAACAGAGCAACAGAAGTAGCAGAGCTAGAATCTTGTAGGTCAGTGTAAGGACTTCAGCCTCTATTAATGTCAAATGAGAAGGCACTGGGCCAACACAAGCTGAATGACGTTTAAATAAAATCATTCTGACTGCTATAAGGATAATAGTTTGAAGGAGTAAAGACTAGGAAAGAGAGCAGTTAGGAAGCTACAGAAATAATCCAGGCATGAAATGTGGCTATTCAGACCAAAGATGGGAACAGAGGACTTGGGGATAAATGATGCTATATCATGTATCTATAAATACTAATACAACGTATATTAAATTTCAGCTCAGTGAAAATGACCTCAATATGTTTATTCATTTGTTCCCATACAGAGTATTCAAATTTCACAAGCCAAAAGGTACTATAAGCCAAAGTTTTTTTAAAAGTTAAGTTTTTAAAAAACTTAAATCGCTACATAATGTAAGAAACCTACAGAGCATTTAACATTCAAGTCTTAATCTTATTTTAATTAATACAATAAGTATACATTCTTTAATAGACATCATACAACTTAAAATGTGTAATTGTGTAGTTCTACAGGTGGCACTTCAAATGTTTTTTATTCCTATCACTTTCGAATTGTATCTCACTAAGAGCCACAGTTTTTAATGTTTATGATGAAAACTCATTCTGTAATGCATTTTTATATATGAAAACTATGTGTCTATCAATATCTACTTAGGTGTTGGAGAGGAACAAAAATGAATAAAATCTCTCAGTTTTATTGAACTTAAATAGTTTATATTAATGAATTGTGAAAAATGGATTTAAATACTATACTTGAATAACTGATTCTCAGCAATTCCATGTTTTCCTCATGAAAGTATTTTCTGATGATTATGTTAGATGTAAAAATGTATAATCCTATCTTCTGCTGCAATTTTGAATTCTTATCTTCTTCAGCAGTCTCCCCATTTCCAGTCTGTATCTGCCTTCGTTCATTCATTCAGTAAACATATGTACAGATGTAGAAATTCACAGGACAGCAGCGGAGAGAGTTACACAAATGCATAATGTAAAATAAAGTGTTTTGAGTGTAACAATAGAAATATGTACAAGAGAAAACATGAAAGAGACTGACATTAACATACAAACTGCAGACAGTTATTGAAATGAGAATTTTATTAAGGCAAATTTTTCTTATTTCTTCTATTAGCCTGAGTTTAATGTAATTTACCAGGCCTTTCATAACTTACGCCAATCCATTATAATTTATTTTTATCCATCACCTATCTCATTTCTCAGCTTAAGCCTGGAGCTGTAATCTTGTTTACTTTTATGAGCATGTGTTCATGATGCCCCTACTTCTAAGTAGGAGAAATCATGATAGAAATCATGATTAATGATATGACCCAGCATCTCTCCAGTCCTGTCTTTGACACATACAGTACTTTTATCATAAATAAGTGCATTTATTCATATTGATTATGCACATAAATCTATGGTTATTAGCTATAAAAATAGCCAAAATGTTATAAGTAGATATTCTGTATGTTTTAAACAAAAATGCTACTAATATTCTTGGGCTTAGATGAAGAGTCAGGAGTCTTGCCTTTTGAACTACCACTCAATGTAATTTCTAAAGATCTGTAAAAACAAGGATAGTTACATTTATCCTACATACTTTACTGAATAGCTATAAAGTTTAAATGAGGATAAGTGGTCAAAATAACTTAAAAAAAAAAAAATCCCATATTGGTGTGATTAACTTAAGTGAAATGGGTCTAATTTTATTCCTTTTGATCAAAAAAGACGTCTTTATTCCTTTTAAACAAAAAAGTTTTGTTTACTTTATCTAAAATACATTGCCATTATATTTATCTAAAATATATTACCATTATCATGTTTGCTTCTGACTTAGGGGAGATGATTTCTCTATGTAAATTTTAAAGAGCTGGAGGGAAATAATTGAGTTTTGTTCTCTATCATTTGGCAGATATTGCTGTTAAAGTGTTGTCTTCTTAGACAACTTTGGTTCATTAGTGGAAAATTCAATTATTGTAATATGTTTTATATACTAATAATATATATTAAAATTACATTCTGTTTACTAAAAGTGATTGAGAACTTTTTAAATAGAATTCTACCATTGAATGTTATGTATTTAACATTCATCAAGCCAAAGTGAATTATTTGCTAATTCTTCTTCATGATATAAATAATAAAATATTGGCATTTCTTATGAAGTAACAAATAATTCATTTTCTTTTTTTAAAGTTTCTCTCATGGTGATAAAATGGTTATTATTGTTTGAAATGACTCCTCTGTTTTATTTCTATCCTAAGTCTTTAAATGATAAAAGAACTATGTAATTTAAAGTTCACTTTTTAGGTTTTGATTATCCCATTCATAATAATTCTGTAGTATCTTTGGCTCAAAATAAGAAAAATATGAAATCAACATTTGTATGCACAAAAATTTATCATGTGATATTTCTAGTGATGAGTACTTAGGTTATGATTTTTTTTAATTCCTTCTGTGAAAAAAAAGTATTTTTTATACTCTATAATAAGTATATTGGAATCTCTTTTGCTCTTAAATTTTGATTAGGGGATTTCATTTTCAAACTTTAATTTTCAAAATATAAATTTCTTTCTGTCTGATTTTGCACATGATTTAAAGTTACAACTTAGAAATCAAAGTTCTGCATATTTTATCTGTTTCTATAACATTCATAGTGTTATAAAACATTCATAATGTTATGAAATAGAATTTGTATCTAATATATATATATATGTATTCTTGGTGGAGATGATTTTTTTGCAACTGGTTTAAATATTTCTTGTGTTTATTAGGAAACACTTTACCAAATATAAATTGATGATATTTTGTGTTAAACTCCATTCTCTGAGTAGTGGGATATATTTAAATAACTTTATAAATGGAATAATGCAGAATACATGAATACCAAAAAAAGATTAAGAACATAAAGTTAAAATCCTTGATGTTTCACTAGGGATACTTAAAGCAGAGGAGGCACCAGTTAAGACAAGCATCTCTCATGCACAATTGTGTGACTTAACCTAGCTTCCTATAACCATTTAACCCAACTCTGTGTCTCTATATAATCATGCTTGCATTTTGGATTAATTTGTTACTGTTAGCTGGTCATGGTATTTGATAATATTAATCTGTTCATGCCATTTAATTAGCAAATAAATAGAAAACATCTACTCTGAGTATTTTGACAAAATAAATTGGGAAATTAAATGGAGAAAAGTTTTTAATTTATGAACTGCAACCTGATTTAAATGAGATGTTAGCATCATGTAGCTATCATTGGATATCTCTATGCTGCTGCTGCTGCTGCTAAGTCACTTCAGTCATGTCCGACCCTGTGCGACCACAGAGACGGCAGCCCACCAGGCTCCCCCATCCCTGGGATTCTCCAGGCAAGAACACTGGAGTGGGTTGCCATTTCCTTCTCCAATGCATGAAAGTGAAAAGTGAAAGTGAAGTCGCTCAGTTGTCATGTGTTATATTATTTTGGAGAGGATATATCAAATTTCAGTACCTATAAACTGTTTCCTGCCTTATTCCGCCACATTCTATTTAAGTCTATATGAAGTAACATATCTAATTCTAAACACCTTAAACTGTAGCCACAGAGTAACTTTGGCATCAATACCAAACCTTCCAGGAAATACTGAGCTGGAATAATAGATTATGTTAATAATCATAGTGATTAGAAAAAGAATTCTATAACGATAACCTTCTTCAAGTTGAACCCACAAATCATGGCTAAATACATTTCCCTTTTTACCTTAATTCTGTCTAAAAAGCATGAGTTTGCAACACCACCCTGGTGTATAATAAGCACATTACATTTTCTGTAAATCAAATGTGATCAATTCCACTCTTTCTTTCATCTACTTTTGAAAAATTGAATCACATTTATTATTTGATGCTTCTCTCCCCATGAGCGCTGGAGAAATTCCCAGTGAGGGTCTTACACATTCTAGAACAGTGAAGGTTGGATCCCTGTACATTGACCTGCCCCACAGAGAGAGTGGTGATCTAGCCAGCCCACTTCCTTGAGTGTGTGGTGCCCTTATACTATGACCAGATTTTCATGAGAGTAATTCTGTCTAATCTGAGCCACCAAATCTAAGGTCAGCTTTTCTAAAGGCACCACATAGAAATTTCTCTTTGAAGTAATGCCATCTTCCCTGGATAATATAAGCAAATAGAACATTGCTCCCTACTGCCTTTGCAATCTCCAACCACCATTGTTAGGGGAGATCTTCTCCCTACAACTCTTTACCTCCCATTCTTTTTATTCATCCTACATTCTTTTTTTCCCCTTTTTAAAATTGCACTTACTACTTTTAACATGAGGCCTAATCTCTTCATGGTTTTTAACAAAACATTTAGATAACAATACAGTATTGATATCTAAAGGCACAATGTTATTTCTCAGATATCTAAAGCTTATTTGTCTTGCAAAGCTGAGCTTTCATACAAGTTAATTAGAAATTCCCCATTTCCATTCTATTCTTTGCTCCTATGAGCTTGACTGTTTTAGATACATCATCCAGATGGAATCATGCAGTATTTGTCCTCCTGTGACTGGGTTTAATTCATTTAGCATGATATTGTCAAGATTTATCCATGCCTCATATTGCAAATTTCCTGAATTCAGGAGCAATAAAGACCGAATAATATTCTTTAGTATTTCTAAACCGTGTTTTTCTTTATTGATTTATCTGTTAATGGATATTTAGGTTATTTCCACATTTGAGCTATTGTGTATAGCGCTGCAGAGAATGTGGGAATGCTGATATCTCTTTAAGATCATCATTTCCATTCTTTTGAATAAATCTCCAGCAGTAGGATTGCTAAATCATGTGGTAATGCTATTTTCAACTTTTAGGAAACTTCATAATGTTTTCCATAGTGGTTATACTACACTACACAGCTCAGTCGTGTCCGACTCTTTGCAACCCTCTGGACTGTAGCCGGCCAGGCTCCTCTGTCCATGGGATTCTCCAGGCAAGAATACTGGAGTGGGTTGCCATTTCCTTCTCCAGGGGATCTTCCCAACCCAGGGATCGAACCCTGGTCTCCCGCATGGCAGGCAGATGCTTTATCCTCTGAGCCACCAGCGAATTCTTTTGCAGTGTAACCACCAGAATATACTAGTTCCAGTTCCTTCACTTCCTTACCAACACTTAGCATCTTTTGTGGGGTTTTTTGTTTTGTTTTGTTTTATAATAGCCATCCTAGCAATGTATGATATCTCATTGTGGTTTTGATTTGCATTTCCCTGATAATTAGTGATATTGACCAAACCATCCTACATTATTTTCCCTTTCAGCAGGACTTAGCATAGTTTCCTATGATTATGCCTGTAGAAATGTAATATTGGTTCCTCTTCTCAGAGTGGAGTGGAGAAAAAGGATGATAAAGCCAGTCAGCTTTTTTTCCCCTCCTAATGGTCATCGTTTATCCACCATAAAATGATGTATCCCACAATTTGTTTGTTCAATAAGATCTTCAATTTTTGCATGTCCATACTTTCAAATAATACTGTCATATAGATAAACAATTTCTGTCGATACATTATCTGTCTGTATTGTAATTAAAAATAACATTATATAATATATGTGTTCTTTGTGCCCAGTTTTACATATTTGAACATTGTTTATATTCAGGTGGGCTATGACATAGTTTTAGTTAGCATAATTTGAATGAGTTTTCTTATTTACTGATGCTAGCATTGACCTGAGAGACAGTTAAACAGAGTTCCTATTTGCATTGCTGCTGCTGCTGCTGCTAAGTCGCTTTAGTCATGTCCGACTCTGTGCGACCCCATAGATGGCAGCCCACAAGGCTCCCCCTGTCCCTGGGATTTTCCAGGCAAGAACATTGGAGTGGGTTGCCATTGCCTTCTCCAATGCATGAAAGTGAAAAGTGAAAGTGAAGTCACTCAGCCGTCTCCAACTCCTAGCAGCCCACCAGGCTCCTCCGTCCATGAGGTTTTCCAGGCAAGAGTACTGGAGTGGGGTGCCATTGCCTCTCCATTACCATTAAGTAAATATGTGGTATTAGAAAAGTCATGTCACTTCATGTTTTACTTCTCAATTGTAAAAAAAAACTAAAACTACTATATCTAACAGGATCTTGCTTACTTTATAATGAGTCTATGAAATAGTTGTGGCATGTTTTTACAAGACATTTTATTCATGCAATCCTCTTTCAGTGACCCTGGTCAATAATAAATTGACCAGTAATACTGCAAAGGAGGTGATAATCTGTTTTCTTTAAAAATTTTGTATGACTGGAGCTAAATGTGTTTTACACCTATAAGTGTAGAAGTCATTAATTCACAATACTTTCAGTAGACACAGAAATAGGAAAAAAAAAAATGTGAGTAAACTCAGTTTAACAGTTCAGCTCAGTTGCTCAGTCATGTCCGACTCTTTGCGACCCCATGAACCACAGCACACCAGGCCTCCCTGTCCATCACCAACTCCTGGAGTCCACCCAAACCCATGTCCATCGAGTCGGTGATGCCATCCAGCCATCTCATCCTCTGTCATCCCCTTCTCCTCCTGTTCTCAATCTTTCCCAGCATCAGGGTCTTTTCCAATGGTAGTCTTTGATATTTCTTAGATAACTTTTCACATTCAAAATGTGACAATTTTGTAATGTAGAAGTTAATTTCATTTGAGAACTTTTGTATGAAAGCCATACTTTGCTGATTTTTTAAGTGTTCAGGTGTACAGTATTAAACATCTTGTTATAGATTAGGGCATCTCCTTTGACCTGTATATTCAGGAAACTATATTCAATTTTTTTTACCTTTACCTCCTTTCATTCTTTCTTCCCTTTCCTCTTTTCTCTTTGTCCATCCTTTATTCATTCTTTATGTTAACATATGTTTTGTCGTGAGTCGTGTCCAACTCATTTGCAGCCCAATAGACTTTACCCAATGTTAATATATAAATAGGCTAAAAACATTAAATGTAGTTTTGAAAGTAATAAAATATATCTATCTATGCATTTCACTTATATTAACATGGCCTAACTTGAAAATGCATAAGTAACTAGTGTATTGATGGGATAACTTACTGGACTCCTGAAACTCACTTGCGTGGTTTCTTTGCTTATTTAGAAAGCCAAGACAAATAAGCAGTTCAGCTGAGTTTTTCCTGCTGCTGCTAGTTTATCGAGAATTCATGAGCACAGATGTCCAAATTTAGGAAACTAATCTAGAGTCATAGTTAATATCAGTGGAAAAGTGGAATAATATATACAAATTTTGAATTAATTAAGTTTGGGGTTTTTTTTCTATTTTTTTTTTGTTTGTTTTACTCAGCTATATCATATTCTTATCTCATAGCACATCAACCCCAACCCCACTGGTTCTCATTAGGTTCCCACCTACCTTGTGTGTGTGTAGGGGGGTGTTTGTTTGTTTATTCATTTATTAATTCATTTGTTTAATATCATTTTCTTTACCTATCTGTTCTTACCTCCATGAGCAACCATTATAATTTATGTAATGTCTGTTTGTTATTTGTATAATGTATAATGTTAATTTGTGTGGGATATCATCTTAATGAATGTAAATGTCATTGCCCTTAGATCAGATCCTGTTTCTCACATGTTTTGTAAGTCAGATGCTTTTAAGATGGATCCATCTTTTCGTATTAACAACCGGTATGATTTCTTTCTTAAGACTGCTAAGTGTTTCCATCATAAATATTTAGTGTCCATTTTTCTCATTGTCCATTTTTCCTGATACTACCACCTCCCCATAAATAGAAACTCAAGAAGTTTTTTGGGTCCTAGGGTGTACATGTGCTTTAGTTAACAACATTCTGCCACATTGTACTCTAGAGTGGTTGCATTTATCTGCATTCCCAATAAAATAATTATGTGCTAGTAAATTGTAAACAAGCAGTTGTATTTTTCATCCAGGAATGGTCATAGTATTCTCAGATCATACAGTGGTGATAAAGCTAAACAACCACGTAATATTTCATAATCCCCTAATCCCATATTCTGGTCAGCACACTGTATTCTCTGGCTTTCAAACATTTTTCAGTATAGTGAGACTTAAGTAATACATCACTATTGCTTTCATTTATACTTTCTAATCTTTCATTAGTCTAGGTTTTTCTTTATATACTTAAAATACTTTTGAATTTCCTTCTCTGTGATTCATCTTCATCTTGCTAATTGCCAAGATATTTCTGGTTTTTTTCTACTAGATTATCATTTTTATTAATTTTTATAACAGCATAAAACAATAGATACAAAGGTGATAAATTGTGTAGTACCTGCCACTTAAATATTTGTGGAATAGATAAATAAAAATCATGAACTTTTGTGTGATATATATTTTGATATACCTTAATCTATAAAATTTTAATAGATAATGTAATCATTTTAATCCAGAATACATTTTTGAAGTAGTGATAAACATTGATATAAATAGTGATAAATATCACTAAAACTAGTGATAATGTAGAATGTTTTATGGTGACTGATTTTTTTAATTCAAAAATTTCTTATTAAATTTTTGGGATTTTAATTACCAAAGTGTAAGATTTTAAGAAGTTAATTTTCTCATTACTCATACAAATCAAAAATCAGATTATCCTAGCATTCCTAGTAAAAGTTATTAGAATAGGTGCTTTCCATGGATATAATTCGGAGAAGGCAATGGCAACCCACTCCAGTACTCTTGCCTGGAAAATCCCATGGGCGGAGGAGCCTGGTGGGCTGCAGTCCATGGGGTCACTAGGAGTCAGACACGACTGAGTGACCTCACTTTCACTTTTCACTTTCATGCATTGGAGAAGGAAATGGCAACCCACTCCAGTGTTCTTGCCTGGAGAATCCCAGGGACAGGGGAGCCTGGTGGGCTGCCATCTATAGGGTCACACAGAGTCGGAGATGACTGAAGCGCCTTAACAGCAGCAGCAGCAGCATGGATATAATTGAAGTACCATCTGTACAATCTCAAACTTGAATAACTGGTTTGCATATACGTTGATATAATTTAAAGGAAATGTGTTTGCTCACAATGCTAAACAGTAGATAAAACCATTCATGTGTTCACTATCTTCTAGGAATTATTTCTAAACCAAAGTCAGAGTAAAAAGTTTCCTTAACATTGAATATGCCTACATTCAAATCAATTAAGTGATAAAATACTATTTTAGTGAACTTCTGTGTAGTATGATCAAATAATGTTTGCATGCATTTTAAAATAGTTTCTAGGACCTTACAATTAAAGTATTTTCAAGAGAATTTGCATGTGTCCAGTGGTTAAGACTTCACACTTCCATTCTAGGGGATGCAGGTTCGATCCGTGGTCAGAGAGCTAGGATCCCACATGCCAGGTTGCACATCCAAAGAAAATAATTTTCAAAACTATTATATATTTGAAGATACATACTTAATTATTTTAATTCTTACAAGTGCTAAAATCATTTTATGAATTTAAAGGAGTGACTTGTATACTCATTGATTTTCCTGTGATTCTTGTAAAATTTGTAGGAAGTTGGAGAGACAGAGGAAAGCGAAGTTGTTATTAAGTAACTGTGTTCAAGTAGTCACATTCCCTATAGATTTCATACTCACCATGAAACCAAAACTAGAAGAATTGGCAAAATCTTCTGAACTGCAGTACTGCACCAGTGCTAGTGGGAAACTACTGGGGCAAAGAAGGTTCAACGGGCATATCTTGAGACTGAGAAGATCATGTAGTTCATGATCTTCCGTATGTATCTAGGTAACATGCTAGTTTGGAGAAGGAAATGGCAACCCACTCCAGTGTTCTTGCCTGGAGAATCCCAGGGACTGGGGAGCCTGGTGGGCTGCCATCTATGGGGTCACACAGAGTCAGACACGACTGAAGTGACTTAGCAGCAAATGCTAGTTATCTCTGTATTTTTTCATTAGTTTTATTAATGAGTCTGAACAGATTTTCTTTTTTACAACTAGAAGCATTTTTCATTTCACTGTATAACTACATTGTATGAATTTGCCCCTTTAAAATGTGAAAAACTAACAGGTAAATTCAAAACAGGAAGCAAGAAGGTTATGCAGCTATTTCCTTTAATAGAATTTGTTCCTGCAGAAAAGTGGCAATGCAATTTCTGGATTATGACACCATTAATTTGTTTCAATTCAGAATCATCTGGTTATAAATGTACTCTTTCTTGTGACTAAAAGAAGTGTTTTTCAGTGTGCTTTACCACTTTCAGTGCTAAATTTTTCTTTGGAGGTATTATCGCATTCTTTTATGTAATTTTTCTCATTTTATGTGTACAACAGCCTGGGATTGTTGAACTAAACCTAAGGCCCATCTGAAGATAAAGTTTCATTGGAGTAAGTTATAGAAAAGTCATCATTCTTGATTGTGTTATTGTAGGCATTTTTATGGACTTCTTTTGCCATTTCTCAATGGTAAAAGAACTTCCCTTACTTGTTACCAATGTATATCAAAATCATTAAAACTTTTAAGACTCAATCATGCCATGTTTAGAATTTCCCATGGAAGCCGATAGTGAACAATAGGGAATTTCACACTGGCATCTATGAAGCTCATTGAAAACCTAATTGTTCAACAAGTATTTCTTTTTAAATAATGTTCTAGCCATGGCAGGTATTTTTCCTCAGGTAAAGCTGGTAGCATTCACAAGTATCTGGCACTATAACTTGGGTGGTTTCACTGAATTTATATGTAGCTCACATAGCTACATAATATGACCATGTGATATGTGCCAAACATGCACCCTAAATTATTTGACAGCTCATATAAAAGGGACCAAAAACCTAAATGTAAAATATTGAAATACTAATAATGTTGCTACTTTTTTTCTGTGAAAATCATCTTTCTAGAAAAAGAGGAAATACAAAATGCTCTGTGACCAGTCCAGCAACATAATTTACAGGACCCAGAGCAAAATGAAAATGTCAGGCTCTTTGTTCAAACAGTGTTAAGAATTTCAAGATGACAGCAGCAAAGATTAAACCGAGTATGGGGGCCTTCTGAGCATAGAGCATACACACACCCATGACGCTGCCCTCTATATAACATCTGTTTCTTCCACTTAGGACTGTCTTGCATGTAGTGAAGTAACAGACGCTTAATGGAAATCTTTTTTATCTGAGCAGAGTTGAGGCTATAACAATTTCTTAAAGGAAGCTTCACAACAAAATCCTAACAATTTTTTCTACCACTCCTATTCCGTAACATAATAAGAGTTTACACTTTTCTAGTTGCTTGCTGCACATAGAAAATAATATATTGGTGTTTACAATTATTTCTTCCCCATAAAAAATTGGTTTAGTCAAGAATGTTGTCTTCATAACAGTGTGAACAAAATGCATGGGTTTGATAATATTTAATTGTTTTAAGAGCAACATTTTGCATGTGGTATTAGACACATTTTATATGTTCAGGTAAGTTGATGAAATCAAGCTACATATGGTTTTGGTATTTATGTTCCAGAGAACTCTGAACTGATGTTCTCTGAAATGACGTGCTCAGTTGAATGGCTGCTGAAGTGGTTTTTAAATGCAAAGCAATGTCTTCTGTGCCCTGTGGACCCAGATGAGACATAGCACGCCTTTTTTTTTATTTTATACTTGAATTTTTCTTTTTAGGCATGCAAGTATTGGAGTGGAATGGAATTCCTTTAACTTCTAAAACATATGAAGAAGTGCAGAGTATCATTAGTCAGCAAAATGGGGAAGCAGAAATATGTGTAAGACTGTGAGTTTTTCCCCATCTTTTTGTTTCCATTTTTTTGGCTATTCATGGCTCTTTTAATTTAAAATTGTTAAGGTGGAACCTTTGCCAGTCAGAAAGATTGCTTGTAATTAGAAAATAAAGTGAATGCAAGTTTATAGATGTCTTGTGTTCAGAATCAAAGTCTAAAGCACAGAAAGAATTCAGCTAATTTTGTTTCTTATTATGTCCCCTTTCATGATTTTCTTGAAACATGCATCATTTCAATGAAAGCCTAAACCCATTTAGATTTCATGGATTTGTACAGTATTTCAAAATGAACTTATATTTAATCCATAAAGATTTCACCTTAAATAATCATTTTTATCAGCTGACTTTTAACAGCATTGCAAATATGTATTTGGTTAGAAGGGTGAGCATGCTTTGAAATTGCTTTATATCATTAACCACTTCTCATTTACCTACTGAAAAAAATACTCAGCATAGTTGGGAAAAGGGGCCTTTTGTCTCAGACGTCCTCAATTGCTTTCTTAATTTTTTTTTTGTTTTAATTTTTAGGGACCTCAATATGCTGTCAGATTCTGAAAATCCCCAGCACCTAGAACTCCATGAACCACCAAAAGCTGGTAGGTGAAAGCTTCCAAGTGTGGTGAAGATGGAGATGGAGAAGCAGTCGTAGAGGCAGATGGAGCTGTAGATGAGGATATAGACACAATCACAGATAGAGGCAAAAATAAATGTATAGACATATGAATGTTTATATATTTATGTAATAGTAAGAAAATCGAAGCATTGTAGTTTCATTTTAGTATTCTAGGGAAACACATATATACATGTTAGAACCATTAAAGAAATTCACATGAAATTCTTGCTGTGTGAATTCACATTTGGAATTCTTTAAAATTCAATTCATCATATGAAAGTAATTCATGGAGTCATTTATTTTGGGTCCTATATACTTTTTGGATAATACTAGATTCTTTTTAGCATAGCTGAGTTTTGGAACACTACTGAAACATTCGATTGCCTTTTATAATAAATAAAAATCAATATAATATATAAGTACACAGTAAAGTAGATTTAACTCTTTCTTAGATAGCAGATATAGTCTATAAATTTAGCTCATTTATAAGATTAAATATATTGTTGTCCATGTTCAATAAATATTTACCAAGCACTTCCTATGCTATAGCCAATATCTCTAAGAGTCTGGGTTATGGCACTAAACAGAGCAGACCAAAACCTGTAGAAATTTTCATATATCTGTAAATGTAAATATATTCTTTGAAATTTCCCCTTAGAAAAATAGATGTATAAGATTGCAAGAAATAAAAACAATCAATCATAGAAATTAAATTCCAGTGAATAAAAGAGTATTTTGTCATATAGTTAGTTCTCTGTATAAAACATTTACAAGCATTTTTCTAATGATATAATAGGAACCTCAAATTTCCTCTGTAATTCAGTACTCTTTCTCAGTCTCTTCTAGACTTCCTGAGAAATAGATTTATAAAGGTACACTTGCATGTATTTTCTTTTTAATTTAAATTGTTTTACATAACATTTTGACTTTGTCATCTAGAACTCAGATAAGTTCCATGGTATTAAGTACCAATGAAACTGAGAATATGTGAAGCCATTTGGTTTTGTTGCAGTGGATAAAGCGAAATCCCCAGGGGTTGATCCCAAGCAGTTGGCAGCAGAGCTCCAGAAGGTCTCACTACAGCAGTCACCACTGGTTCTGTCATCTGTTGTTGAAAAGGGATCTCACGTTCATTCAGGTCCTACATCAGCAGGATCCAGTTCCGTTCCCAGTCCTGGGCAGCCAGGGTCACCCTCAGTGAGCAAAAAGAAACACAGCAGCAGCAAGGTGAGAAATGCCCAATGCAGCCTCTAAATTGCTTATTTTCTACTCCTTACTCAAATTAGGAGATGGGAAATATAGTATCATGTCCTAAAGGTGTTTCTCATGTAATTTCTCCTTTCCTATTGATCTGCTGAAACAAACAAAAAAGGTTTCCATATCTCAGGATAAAACTGATCAAGATGTATCAAAATGATGTGTTTCTCTCTTAAAGTATTATGGCAGTTATTATGAGGGACTTGAAAAAAAAATGTATCTGATGCTTCCTGTTCTTTTTCTTTGTGGTTGTTACATAAATCTGAACCTCTTTGTGTATCAAATATAGTCATTGTATCTTTTTCGAAACACAAGATATAATTACATTATATTTTGTAATTTAAATAAATAGTAAAAAAGACCACGAAATGAGGATAATTTAGGACAACAGGAAACCAAGAAACCCAGTAATACAGTATTGCTATTTTGAAATGTATCCAATTCCATACTAATAAATTTTCTCTTCATGCAGTTCTTCAGTTAGAATAAATGTTTCTAACAGTATTATTTTAGAGTTACTGGGGAATTAAAAGAAAACATAAATTAATTTTAACTTAATAGGACCAGGTGATGATATAGACAATTTGTAATTTTCCCCCCATAGATTGGATTATTAATAGAGAAACTCTCTTCATGATTGATAAATACATTTAAAAGGGTTTTTTGTTTGTTTGTTTAAACATAAAGGTTTTTCCTTATGTGGTGAAATATATGTAGGAAGGACAGGCTATGGTTAGATAAGTTGACTGGACTTCAGAAAATAGTTTTTTAAGGTTTCATGAGGAATAAGTTCAAAGATAGACTCAATTTCAAAATAAATTTTAACACAACTATATTTTCCCACATGCAATTATGTATTAATTTTGAAGAATTACCTCATGGAGGTGCCCTGTCTCCAAAGTTACAGGCTGATATCATTTTCTGATTTCTCAGTATCTCCACACAGATGACCTAAAGACATGACAAATTCTGCTAACAAAGTTTTCACACCAAATACAATAAATTCTATAAGTCTGTCATCCAGATATTTTTTTTTTATTTCAGCATTTGACATCACCATCCTCCCAGAAAATTAAGTCAAATATAAAAGCACCGTCTCATCTTTTCTTTTGACTCATTGAATCCTAGTGCTGTGAATTCTAGTTTTTTGATAAGTCTCCAATAATTTTCCGTCTTTTCTGAACTTGCCAATTTCATTTAGTAAAGCATTATTCTTTTTTACCTGCAGTATTGCACTTACTGCTAGTCACTCCGCTCACCAGTCTCTCTTCCTCCCTCTTAATCTACCCTCCAACTATGGATCTGTGACACAGTGATTGGATTAGGTCCCTCTCCTGTTTAAAATTCATCCCTGCTACCTGGAATGTCAGCTTCCCTGCCTCTACCTGGGGAAGGGGAATGTTCCTTGGAAGATTATCACAGTAAACTTAATGTTGTCAGATCTTTACAATAGCCTTGCTACTAAGTACTCTATTTCTTAGGGTTATCAACTCATTCTACTTTCCAAAGACATTTTTAGATGCTGCCTTCAGTACCATGAGTCATAATTTGAATGCAAGATACAAAGATGGGTAAAATCCATCCCTGTATACTATGTAGACCAGTGGTTCTTAAAGCCTGCTCAGTCTAGTAGTACCAGCATCAGGCAGGAACTTACTAAAAATGCAAATTCTTGATCCTACCATTATGCCTTCTGAATCAGAAGCTCCAGGGATAAAACCAAGCAACCTGAGTTTTAATAAGTTCTCCAAGTGAGTGTGATACCCCTTGAAGTTTAAGAAGTACTAATTTAAGTATAGATGAAGGATGATATATAAACAAATTCAGTAAAGCTATAATGTTGGTGGTCATTAAAAACTGCAGAGGGCACTGGGACAATGGGGTTAGGAAAGCTGGCATTTAGCTAATGAACCCGTTTGGTAAAGGGGAAAAAGGAACCAACATTGAAGAAGAGAATGCACCACCAAAAAAAAAAAAAAAATGAGAAACAGAAAATTGTATGCTTAAGTTATGGTATACAAAAGATATAGGGATAATAAATAGAGGAGAAGCCTAGATAATTGTAAATTGAAAGACATTAAATGCCATGCCTTGCTTTTACTCTACAATCTGCAGAAAATGAAGAGTCAATGATAAACAAAAATAACAGAAACCCTTCCTCTACGAAGCCTTTCCATATTCTAATCCTTCCTTAGAGTCATCCTTCTCTCCTCCTTCCCTCCCTCCAAAGTGCCAGATGCTTTATGTATCTAGTAAAACAATTTGTATCTTGATTATGGTTACTTGTTTGCTTATTTTACCCTCCTAAATGGGCTGCACACTCATTAAGAACCAAAAGCCATTTCTTATTTTCTTTATAGCTCCCTAAGCACGTAGCAGAGTAGCTTGCATAGACCATAACAAAATAAATTAAAATTAAATTAAAACATCAGTGGTACCTGTGAGTCTTTATAATATTATGGGAATAAAAAATAGAGTTTTTTTTTCATGTGAACTTTTTTGGTAATGATTGGAAGATGAACACAGGTATTATAGGTATTATAGGACACAGGTATTATAGGACAAATATCAGGGAAATGCTACTGATACGTTTTATGATATGTGGTAATTCTTTTCTATGCCAAGAATGTGACCTGTGTAGTTTTACAGAGGTTTTGCTGAAACAGCTATAGAGCTTCACTGTCCATGACAGAGGCTGCTAGCCACCTGTGGCAATTGAACACTTCAAATGTTCTAGTCCTAATTGAGATATGCTGTATATGTGAATTATACAACAGATTTTAAAGACTTAGTATAAAAAAACATGTAAAATAGCTCATTACATTTTTTTTATTGATTTCATGGTGAAATGATAGTATTTCTAATAAATTACATCAAATAAAATATGTCAGTAGAAATTAATTGCACAGGACTTTCCTGATGGTCCAGTGGTTAAAACTTCGTGCTCCCAATGCAGGGGGCCCAGGTTTGACCCCCGGTCAGGGAACTAGATCCCACACGCCACAACTAAAGAGCCAACGTACCCAACTAAAACCGGTGCAGCTAAGACCTGGTGCAGTCAAATAAACAAAATATATTTTTAAAAATCAATTTACCATTTATTTTTATATTTTTAAAGTGACTACTACAGTATTTGAAATAACCTATGTGGCTCACATTATAGTCTACTTGACAGTGATGGTATATAGATTGCTTTTTAATTCTTATTAATAGTAATAACAATAATCAAATCTGGTTATTAGTGAGATTCTATATATACTTACAGAAATATATAGTGAATAGATGTTAACACTCTTGAAGAAAGGGACTGTTGCCTATTCATCTTTTGGAGAGTTTATTATCATCAACATTTAGCTGGTACTGAGTTTCTTAAAATAAATAAACTTAATGATATTTATAGTATGCATAAAAGTCAATACTTATTTTTATTTGTTCTACAAATCCTACAATGTTAAAATATTGACATTGGGAGATTAGAGAAATACTGAGCAATGGTCTGAAGCTTACATGTTTCTGAGTCAGATAATATGTTCAAATATAGCATATGTTCTTCAGTTAATTTAGAAAATTATAATTTTAACATCCTTTTGTTTTTATTAGTTATGAGGCTAACTATATATTAAATTATAAAACATTAATATTATTGAGTAAATTAAAACAAAAATATTTAAACCATAGCATAATTATACATTAATTATGTATATTTAGAACACTATCTATTAAATGTTTTGAGTGATTATTCATAAGTAATTATTAATCTATTAATAATGTTCCAGTTTAAGTGATTGCTTCTAAGTAAATAAAAGTAAAATGTGAATCTAAATTATTTAGACATAGGGTTAAATTATGCTATATATTTACATATGACCATTTTAAATTATTTTGTTTACTAATTCAATATGAATTTTTTCCTCCAAAATTTTTATTTTACTGCCACAAGCTGTTTTATTTCTGAAATCTAATCAGATTTTCTTCATATTATCTTTAAAATCTGAATAATTTCTCCCATCATAGTATAAATAAATGTCAACTAAAATGCTTACCAGTTTTAAGTGTTCTAATGAAGTAGGTCCTTGCTCTCCCAGACTTTTCTATCATAGCACACAACAGCTCAGTAATTTTTTCATACTGCCCTTATACCAAAAGAGATACCTAAAACAATTAACATTTATTATATAGTTAGGTCCCAACAATTTAACTAGTATTTATGTCCTAACATCTTAGTAACCATTGGAAAAATAATACATAAAATGAAATAAAATGATATATCTATTTCATAGTTATATACTAAAATTATTTATCAGTGGGATATGTATGCCTGAAGGGACTGCAGAACTATTCAGATAGTGGAATTGGTTTGGACACTGACACTTGCATTTCCTCTTCCACACTGATCACACTAATTTTCTTGCAGTACATTTTTTTTAATCACCACAGTCATCAAAAACCAGCTTCACAAGGGTATGACATCACTGAAAAGAAATACTTGTCTCTAATCTTAAACCATAACTACCTGGAGCTGATATGCCCACTGTACACAGATATTATTGTATCCTTGTGTGCCTTTATAAGTTCAGTGCCACACCCCAGAACATTTAAAATTTGTCCATAAGTATATTCTCTGCACTGATTCTAGTTATGTTTGCATGATCATATTTCAAATGAGTTATAACTATCAAAATGAAATCAAAACAAAATACATTATCAATCATTACTTGGGGTTTTTTTCATCCTATTTTTGACATTTTATCTCTAGTTATCCCTCAGCCTTGCTCATTGAGATTCATGGATATCTAGTTTTAGGAAACTTCCCATCTTTAATTGAGATAGAGTTTCAGGAACTTGTGTATTCCTTCTTTGTCTCGACTCCTTTGCTTTCCTTAAAAGTTAAACATAAAAGAATTAAGTAAACATAATTGTTCAATAACTAGCAGTTTATCCTTTGCAGCTAGAGCATAGTTTCAGTGTTAAATGGCCATTCATGTAAATGAGCTTTACTAATAAAGGATATATGGCTTAGAAAATTTAAACCCTTCTCTATAACTTTACCAATGATTACACATAATTTTTAATATTTCACAAAACAAGACCTGGAAGATAGCTGTCTTCTTTGATTGCTCTCATTTCTAGCATAAAATAATAAAAAAGTAGCAGAAACACACCTAAATATGATGAATTTTCCTTTTCCAGTTAATTATTATTATAAGGCCAATATGATGTGTATATAGGGATACAGGGCCTTTGCTGTCTCGTAGTAAGCTTGCCTCCATTTCAGTAAATGTCTCCCTACAGTGATGCCACATTGCCTGAAATTCTGTTGTAGATCTAGAGTCAGGGACATCATTCCTTTTTTTGTACAAATTTGTACATTCTACTGAAATGTAACAGATCAGTAATCAGTCATTTAATCAGCAGAGTGAATCACTTTATCAGATCACATTCTGAATGGTTTTTAAGGCTTTACTGACGTAAGAAAATTATTAAGGAAATGTGAACTTAGATCAAATGTTATGGACTTTTAATTAAAGGGGTATGAAATGCTAAAAAGTGTTTACCTGGGTGTCCCATTCTAGAAGAGAGTAGGACTGGACTGAGAACCCAGCAAAGGAATATAAGGTGGACTTTTATAACTTTTGGCCTCCTAGGCAATCAAGTAAAAACAATATCTTTTTCATTTTCTTATAGACATTGAAAATCCATTAATACTTAAATTGAATACTTTCAACCAAAAGTGTTCCATTTCTTAAGTAATTGAATGTACATTACTTCAGGTATAAAATTATAGTTTCAAAACAGGCTTCACACAATGAAAAAGAGATTTATGTATCTATAAAATTAAACATGTATTGAGAAGTGTAAGTAGACACCATAATCTGAAGCAACCAAATGGACAAAATGTGCTTTCCAGGCAGTGTGCTCTGACCAAACAGAACTTAACTCAAAGGGAAATTTAAGTGGTAAATCCTGTAAAGGGTTTATCTATTAATCTAATATATGTCTTAACATTGCAGCCTACTGATGCAGCAAAGGTTGTCTCTCATCCAATTACGGGGGAAATTCAGGTATGAATGCTTTTAAAAGATCATTATTATACCATCTTTTGTGGCTCTTTTTCCCACTGGTCTATTGAGATTGTAAGCACTATTAGAACCTTAACTTTTCCTGTTTTATGACATAGATAGGTATAAGTATTTTAATACGATATATGTTTTATTAAATCTAATTATACCTCTGGAATTCTGTACTTTGAAATCTACCTAATACCTTAACAGTACCAATGTATTAAGTCTCATTTACTTTATAGTTGCTGAATGTGTTTCAAACATGACAGATTCTCCTGGAAATTTGAAGGTTTCTCATTGAGAGTACTCTTGCCTGGAAAATCCCATGGACGGAGGAGCCTGGTAGGCTGCAGTCCATGGGGTCAAGTCGGACACGACTGAGCGACTTCACTTTCACTTTTCACTTTTCACTTTCATGCGTTGGAGAAGGAAATGGCAACCCACTCCAGTGTTCTTGCCTGGAGAATCCCAGGGACAGGGGAGCCTGGTGGGCCGCCGTCTATGGGGTCACACAGAGTTGGACACGACTGAAGCAACCTAGCAGCAACAGCAGCATTGAGAGTTTCATGACTCTAATGCTGTCCTCTTTTCTTCCTCTGGTCAACAATTGCTAAATAATTGCTGAACAGTTACTCTAGAGCAGTGTTTTTCATACTGGAGATCATAACCAATCTGTAATTTATCAAATTAATTGAGAGGATTTTGACCAGGAAGATAGAAGAAAATAGTTTAAATCATTATTTTTTTTTTTTTAGTTCTGTGTGCATGTTTCTGTGTTTATATATTGCATCATAAATGGGCAGATTCAGAAAAGTTAGAAAAATGATACTTTAGATAATACTAAAAAGTAATTTAGGGTAGGTAAGAAATGTCATGTGAAAAGAATTAACAAAATAGAAAATAATAGCTATTTGAAGATAGTACATTTTCGATAAGAGAAAAGAACAGTGAGTCTTAGTTGCATCCACAGTACATTTTCACAAAGGGTAACAGAGATTTGAAGTAATTTGAGGATAAGCATAGAAAAAGGAGAAGTGTTTTCCTGGAAGAAGAAATGGTACAAGGAACAATTCTGCTGCCAGAGGGTAATGAAAGGAACAGATCTGCTCTGCTGCAGGAAAATGTTCCTGTAGAGATAAGTTAAGACTAAATTAAAAGAACCTTGAACAGAACCCGAAGGATGTTAGCCACAACATAATAGAGGGATCAGGAAATATTTTAGAGTGAGGGACAGGCTAAATGAAACAAATATGTCGTAGAAATTCATAGAGCCACAGCCTCTAGGAAGTATTATAAAGAGGAGGACACAAAGACAAAGAAATCAATTGTCATCCGGGCATACCCGGATTGAAGCAGAGTGGAGAGTGAGAGTGGAAATGAAGAAAAAGCACAGAACATGGGCACCCTAATAAGAAGGACCCAGCAGGATGGAACTGAAATCACCAATGTGCTCTCAATCTTGCTGTCTCACTGCTATTTCTCACTTCTAGAAAGCCAAAGGTGATCTCTTTTAATTTCACATGCAGCAAAGAAAATGCTAGATACTCTGATTCATAATATCTCTTTCTTTGTCTCATTTTTTAAATTTTTTGCTCAAGGGCCAACATGTGCTGTGTTTCTTTTTGGCTTGTTATAATTTGTTTTTTACTGAAAGGTTTATTTTCTAAAACCATTTTATTTTGAATTGGGGTATAGCTGATGAACAAACAATATTGTGATAGTTTCAGGTGAACAGCACAGGCACTCAGCCATATATATATATGTATACATACATGCATATATATCTACTCTCTGCTAAGCCCCCTCCCATCCAGGCTGCCACATGACATTGAGCAGAGTTCCATATGCTGCACAGGATGTCCTTGTTGGTTATCCATTTTAAATATAGCGATGTGTACACATCCACCACGAATTCCCTAACTATTCCTTCTCCTTCACCCTTCCCCGCTGTCCCCCACCAACAACTGTAAGTTCATTGTCTGTCTGTGAGTCTATTTCTGTTTCGTAAGTAAATTCATTTGTTTTGTTCTTATTTTCTTTTCACTTCAGTGGTAATATTTAATTTTACAGTAGAACTTTGCTCTAATATTTTCAACTCCCAGGGTATTTGCTTTGCTTTCCTTTCCTTTTTCTTTTTTTTGGGGGGGGCGTGGCGGGGGGCAGCAAGGGGAGATACTTCCTTATGACAGTGATTTCATTTTTTAATATTTTATCTTCTGTCTTTTTAGCAAAGCCTTATTCCAGATGAAACCTTGTGTAAACACCCAAATAGTGAATTGCCAGAATGGAATTTGTCTGGTTAAGGGGTACTGGGGGCATCTCATTTTCTCTCACATGTAACATCTGAGCAACTCTAAGTGTTCTCTAAGGCACCAGATTTACAGAGTACACTTTGGAAAGCACTCTCTTAGAGTATCCTGCAAATTTCTATTTCAAAAAGAAATGATTTTGCTGCCTCACCAGTTAAAAATGGACTTTTAGGCCAGCAGAGAAAGGAAAAAAAGGGGGAAATTTTCTCCTTAAAGATTTGGAAGCTGTTCTAAACCTCAGTGAAATTAATTGCAGAATAATTCCTGTATTTTAGTACTCCATTAAAACACAGTTACTGCAGTCCTAGACTTCTTATTTCTCCTCTTCCTTCATGGCTCTGTGTTTCATGTTTCATATTGTTTTCATGGTGGTCAGTGAGACTCTGGAGCTTTCTGTACTGAGAAAAGTGAACAAAGATTGCTTTTCTGCCACAAAACGTAATCAGATCAAAATTATGCTGAAATCAGTAGATCGTTTTAATATTAAATTTTAAATGAAGGCTGACTCATCTAAGTTATTCCATTTTCAACATAAATATAGCATATCTGTTTTGCATGATTATGGAAAGTACATTCATTTTTTATTTATGGTTTTTCCTTTTCAAAGTATAGATTTCTTCCTTTCTGTTAGGGCTCCCTTGGTGGCTCAGGCAGTAAAGAATCGACCTGCAATGCAGGAGGCCTGGGTTCAAGTTCTGGGTCGGCTAGATCCCTTGGAGAAGGGAATGGCTACCCTCTCCAGTATTCTTTCCTGGGAAATCCCATGGACAGAGGAGCCTGGCCGACTACAGTCCATAGGGTCTGCACAATCCGTGGGGTCACAAAGAGTCGGACACGACTGAGCAACTAACACTTTCACTTTCCTTTCTGTTATTTGATAAATTGAAACAGCATCAAACAGAATTGTCCTATTCTAAATGATGCCAAAGGAATTTTTCATTTTTGAAGGAGAAAAATTGGTTAATTCAATTATTTTGAATAATGCTGGCTTCTTAAAATTTAGTTTGAATGGTAAGTCTTTTACTATTCAATGACAACTTTTCAACAGCCGTTAGACATCTATGAGACAGTGCCTCTTCTTTTCTCTTCAGTTTCTGAGATTAAAGAACAATTGTATTTTATTATCTTAACCTCACTCTGTTAAGAAAGCAGGCACAAAAAGAAAAGCTACAGGTTTATCAGCTAGTGTACTATAGAAAGAGATCAAATTGCACATTCTTAAATATCCTGACAATTCAGTACTAAGGTATTTGTGTTTAAACAATGATTCTACCCACTGTTAACTATTTGATGAAATGCAAAAGAGATTTTCTATTAAATTTATCAATTAGTTAATTTATTTTCAAAATCCTGGCAACTGTATTTATGAACATTAACATTTCTGATTTTGCTAACAGTGGAAATTTTGTTTAAAAATGTAATTAGCATTCCCTGTGTTATTTTCCTTCTAAATGAATTTTAGACAGGCCAGAACTTTCACAGTGGAAAGAATGAACAGCACATTTACTAGTAATTAATGTGTGCCTGGGAGCTCCCAATTAAATTAGACATTAACTGGTCTGTTCAGTTTCAAATAAAATGAAAGTGACAGTTAATGCTTCTTATGAGAATTTTTTTTAAATACTGGCAAAATATTGAACGATAATGTATTATATGCTTTTTTAAAAACAAAATAATGTTCATGGAATATTTGCTGTTCCTTTAAGCTTCAAATCAACTATGATCTTGGAAATCTCATAATACATATTCTCCAAGCAAGAAACCTAGTCCCTCGAGACAACAATGGTTATTCAGACCCCTTTGTTAAAGTGTACCTTCTTCCAGGGCGAGGGTAAGTAAAGAAGTGATGTCTTCGAAGTATCATAAATATTGCCATATGATTTTTTTTTAAATAGTGATAATGTCTTCTAATCTCTAAAGAGCTTTGTATCTTTTTCTTAGTTTTATCTGTAATACATGTCATACTTATTTATTTCCAGTTAGTAAGCAAGGTGGAATTAAAAATTTATAATTAAGCTTTAATGGGTTTTTGGAGATTCATGATCATAACAAAAGCTGCTTGGATAAGAATGTATTAGTATGTTAGTTCTAGAAACTTCTTGTGCTATGACCAGTCAGGTAGACTATGAAATCATTTCAGGAATTGTCTGTGGCAGATTTAAAGAATTAGTTTACCTTTCAAAATGTATTTGTGAAACCAGTGTTCAAGGACTCACCAGTTACTCTTTTATCTTATAGGACATGTGTATTATTCAATAATTAAATGCTCATTAAATGACTTGATGGATCATTATTTACATGCATATTTTCAAATCACTGTTCTAAAATTATAAAATAAAAAAATAAGAATAATATTTGAAATGTCAACTTTGGTAGATAAATGAAAAAGATCTCTTTAAATCTCTTGTGTAATATATAAACTGTTTATATAAAGCAAGTACTCTTTAGAGATGTTTAATTTTCACATAATAAGTGCAAATGGGTGTAATCTTATATATAAATCATAATTCAGGGATGGCTTCAAACCAGTAATTTGGACCCAACAGATCATTACCTTTTATGAAGAATTTATACTAGCCAAATCAGTATGATGGAACCATAAGTAATCAACAATTGAAGGTATAGTTAAAAAAATTAGGGGACGGTTATTGAAGACTCTGGTTTCATTTTTGCTGTGTTTTCATTTAATTTGAAGAGCAACATTTTAATGTAACTTTTTACTGGGAAATTTTCAGTCATTGGAAGTATAAGTAGAAAGAATAATATAATGATCCATCATGCACCCATTACTCAGCTTCAACAATTACCACTCTCTAGCCAATCATGTTTCATTTTCACCCTTGTACACTCCCTCCATGCAGATTATTTTAAAATAGATCTCAACTATTGTAACTTTTTTATGCAAATAGTATATATTTCTAAAAAAAAAAAAAAACTTCAAAAGTAATTATAATACCACACATAATAATTTTTAATTTTTAAATCTCTTATTTCCCCCAATTGCCTCCTAATATTTTCTTAGCCAGTTTGATGACCTAGTTGATATATATAAAATATTCTGCCCATCAACAGCAGAATATGTATGTGTGTATATATATATATATACTTTTCAAGTGCACATGGAACATTAACCATCATAAACTATGTTGTGGGCCATAAAACAAAGCTCAAAAAATTTATAAACACTAAAATCATACAAAGTATGTTCTATAACTATATTTGGTCTGTTTGAACAGGATCTAAATTAGAGTTATACACTGCATTTGAGTGCTGCTTACCAGTTGTCACAACTGTCAAATCATCAATTCTTAGAGATTCACTTTCCTTGTTGATATTGAAAGAGCCATGGTAGAGAGAGCCATAATTTTCAGTTGCTCAGGAAAATCAAATTAGATAATACTCAGAAAATAATTTGAAAATTGCCAAGTGATATATCTAATTCAGTATACAGCCCTTAATTTCATCCTACCCAACAATTTTATTTAGAAACTTAGAGTTGCTGGTATTGTTACTCTAGTTTTAATTCATAGACATTTCAAACTAGCCCTATAGAACAAGAAAGGGGACTTTCTATGTTAGTTTTTATCTTTATGTAGTAGTATAACTGCAATGTTTCTACTCTTTTGAAATATAGTTGATTTTCAATGTTGCATTCGTTTCTGTATACAGCAAACTGATTTAATTCAAGATACTGAGTATAGCTTCTGTGCATTACAGTAGAATTTGCTGTGTATCTGTTTTGTATGTAGTAGTCTGTAACTGCTAAACTCAAACTCCTAATTTATCCCTCCTCCTCGAGTACTTTATTTTTTAGCATGAATATAACAAACTGATAACTGCATTCTGCCTTTTATTTGGGTCATTTGACCGTTAGTGTTATTTAATGACAGTATAAGAGGAAATCACTGCCAAGGCTATATCTCTAATCAGCATTTGCTAATGAGTGAAAATAGACACTCTCTTTTAATTTTCTATCTTCTTTAATACCCTAGAGTGTCACTTTTTATACTATAAAAGAGTGGTTATCTTTTATTTGTTACAGGATATGTTTTAATCCTATTGCAATCCCGTTGCAAACTTGAATAACTGGAAAGGTCAGACAGATGGCATGAATATGGCAGTCCATTCCAGAGTGGGTAACAGAAAGATGGGTGGGAACTATAATGAAATGAAGAGTGAGGTTCCCACCGAAAGCTATCCCCATGCAATTTATCAAACAAAATATGCCTTCTAGATGGGATTTGACCAAAAAGCACGCTAGTATGCCATTCCTATTCAATTCCTAGCCCTTTCTTTAAATTACTCCTAATTACTATAATGACCAAGACCTTGGAATGTATTATACTTGGGAAGCATTATTTTCACCTTGGTTCAACGATTATTTTCTACCTCATGTTGTTTGTGTATTATGGTGCAGCTCCTTTAGTTTTTATTCTCACATTTTCTTCCTTACTTCTGTTCCTAACTTTTTTCTTCCTGTCTTTCCTACTTTTCTGCTGTATCCTTCATTCTCGATCTTGGAATCAATGCAGTCAAGTCATGGTTGTCCAGAATGCAAGGTAGAGTTGGTTCTCTTTCAGTGTCACACTTTGCTGAAATGTCTAGAGTTCTTTTTTTTTTTTTCGCCTTTCATGTACATTTACCTGCAGTTATAATTTTTATTTTTCTGTATGTTGCTATCAATTGAATTAGGCTAATAGCAGACTGTTCTGATCACATCATTACTAAATATGTTTAGCAGATATGTGCAGAAGAGGATAGAAAAGTAGAAAATAGTAAAAACATAGAAAAGTATGATAAAGAAATATCATTCTGAAATTAGATATAACTAAAGTTTTTGTTTATAATTTGCTAAAATTCATTTAGCTTCTCATGCAGTAATCATGGCTTAGGTCCTTCTGAGTCTTCTATGACAAATTAAAAAAATATATACTCATTTTTCAGAAGAAATTAATTGGCCTTCTGGATGACCAGTACTACGTATATATCCCATCTTAAACATGAGAGTTGTCTCATTTTTTATCCTCACTTAGACCCACTCCAGTATTCTTGCCTGGAGAATCCCAGGGGCAGGAGAGCCTGGTGGGGTGACGTCTATGGGGTCACACAGAGTCGGACACGACTGAAGTGACTTAGCAGCAGCAGCAGCAGATCTAATGATGAAACACTTCCATGCTTTTAGACCTTATGTACCACAAAATTATTGCTGTGCAATTTAGGATGCCATAATCTTCCTGTTCCAGCATGAGAACAACCTCCTTTGTCTATTTTCTGCTAGAGGGTGTTAAATCAGTATATTGTTAGTTAAGGGGTTTTCTTAATATATAGCCAAAAGCACTTTTTGCACACCTCATTGCATATAAATTGAATGTGTTATTTAGTTGGGGAGGTGAATCTTGTACCATCTGTAGCAACACAGTGATGGGAATTTTAATCCCACCCAGAATTTTAATGGTACAGGATTTTTGTCTTTGATAATAAAATTCAACATCTTTAATAAACCTGACAAACTGTTGGGCAAAACAGGCAGTTTCTAATTTGTAAGAGCTTAAATATTTAAATATTTCAAAGAACAGTATTAGCCACTACAACCTTTCTGGTGCCCAGAAGCTATTTCCTTGCAGCCACATAATTATGGCTACCAGAAAATTTGAAACTGAGAAAGGTCACTTGTTATGACTGGCTTTCTCTTCTCAGGCATCATCCAGACCTCTCAGACTGATAGGCAAAATGAGTTTTGTTTCAAAGGGATCATGTCATTCAGAACAGACATTATCAGTCCCTTTATTCAGAAGCTTTCTCTCTTTTATCAGGAGAAACTAGAGGGAAATTGTCAGAATGACAGTGCTTGTCTATATTTAATTTAGAAGAGAACATGTTTTTTGTAAATGTAAATAATAGTCAAAATGATCTGAGATGTGCTGGATTACAGTATAGAAGATCTAGAAGTCCCTTAGTCATATCTTTCATATTGAAGTTATTTTCATCATGTCTTCTAGAACTGTCAGTGTGAAAAGGAATTATACTGATAAAGTATTGACATTGTAAGTTAGACTGAAGAGGCCAATGAGTAAAGTCCTTAAGAGCTTGAGTTTGAATTTCAGCCCTACCACTTCGAAGTTGTGAGGTTTCTCTAAAACTATGTCCTCTGCTACCTAGGAATCTTAATAGCCCCCTCCCAGGATTTTTGTCAAACACATGAAGAATGTACCAAAAATGATAAGCATAATGTCAGGCACATAATAAGCTCTCAATAAATGGCAGTTGCTATTATTTATAGAGATGTATAATAAATTTCATGTTGCCAGTGGTCACTTAACCCTGCAACAGAAAAGAGATATAGAATGCTTTGGCTACTGAATTATACAAAATTATTTAACAACACTAGAAAATCAGGCAACTTTTCTTCAGTAATAAGTATAATACATCCTTAATGATTAAAAAAAAATTTAATGTCCTGTTAACTAAAAGAATTTCACTGGTCTGGTTTTCTTGTCTCCTTTCATTTCCTCTTCTCATCCTTTGAATAAGATGTTCATAAGCTCTGATAGCCCAGATATCAGCCAAGATGAGGTGAAAGACAGACAATAGCCTAGAGTCCATTAACTCAATACTTGTGCCTAGATAGTTAAGAAATGAAAATGAGCATATCTGAAGGATTTCGTTCTGCTTTCTTGCATTACACTGCTAGACAAAGTGCAGATTTTTTTTTTTCCCACTGATGAGATTTTGCTATAACTGAAGCTTATTTTCACTATTCTGGTACCTGGAAGCCCAGTTCCTGGCTGGACTTTCTCTAAACACCCTTGTTAGCATCTCAAACTATTTCCTCTGGAACAAATGTGAAACAGGTATACATGTTGTATATATTTACAATTTGAAGGCCAAAACTTCTTTTATTTCAGTAGATTTTAAAGAAAAAAAGAAGGACAAACATGTTTTAAGGATCCATTCAATAAACATTTATTTAGCAGAAACTACTCCAAACTCTTTGCTGGGGTTGGAATTGAGAACACAGCCATAGTCTCAGACCTCAGGGAGCACAATCAAGTGACAAGTCATATATACGTTCTTTCACACAGAGAAACAGAGCTTGTAAAATGGGATATGCTCTGTGCTTCTTTCTAAATTAAAGGCAATATCCTCAGAGGAGTAAGTTTGAAGAAAACTTGGCTGGTAAAGAATCCGCCTGCAACGCATTAGACCCTAATTTAATTCCTGGGTCAGAAAGATCTGCTGAAGAAGGGATAGGCTATCTACTCCAGTATTCTTAGGCTTCCCTGTGGCTCAGCTGGTAAAGAATCTGCCTGCAGTGTGGGAGACCTGGGTTCAATCCCTGAGTTGAGAAGATCCCCTGGAGAAGGGAAGGGGTACCCACTCCACTATTCTGGCCTGGAGAATTTCATCGACTGTATAGTCCATGGGGTAAAGAGTAGGACATGACTGAGTGACTTTCACTTCACTATATGTGTGTGTGTGTATGTGTATGTATATGTATATATTTATGTGTATATATATATGACTCATTATATATTTTTCAATAAAGAAATATGTATATATTTTTCCAATCAAGAGAAAGCAAATGAAGACCTTCAATATTTTATATAATTCTATGAGGGTTAAATATAAATAAGCCATTATATTCCATTCTTCTTTCTCAATTTTTTTTAATTAAAGAGAAACTCAGAGAACTGTTTTATTCTGCTGGTTTAGAAGAAAATAATTAAATTTTAAGTATATTTCCTGTCAGCCTTAAAATCATACCTACTTATGAAAAAGTGACCATAACAATAAAAATCAAAGAAAAAAGAAATTAGTCAAAACTTCAAGGAAACAAAGGTTTAGCTTTTTTGATAAGCACCATGTCCCATCTTCACTAATTGGCTTTTTATTTTCACTTATTAAAAAAAGTCTCTGATTATTAGATATGATTTACTTATCCTAAAATAATATTATTTCAGCCTTCCCATTAGAGACCGTAGTGTGTTTATTAGACAAGGTAGGAAAGAAAAATGAGCTCCACTTTTTTCTCCACCTGGATTTCTGCTCACATTCAAGAATTCTGCTTACCTGGCCACCTTCAACTTGTAAATCCACAGATTTTGATATGGTGCTGGGAACTGTGGAGTTTCCAATTGTGTAAAGTCAGAACATAGTCCATTGGCATTTTGCCCAAATAGTCAGTACATGATAGCTCTAAGACGAGGGTCAATGAAGGCAAAGCTTTGTGTGACCCTTGTGGCCTTCTCTGCACGTCAGCAAATTCAAGTTTGAAAAGATTGCAAAGGATTTCATTTGCATTTACACCAGTCAACCTGGGCTGGTAGAGGCAAGATCAGGAGTAAGGTGTGTTTACCTTCATTAACCCTAAAGGCAAAGGATACAAACTGGAGAGTCGAACTTATATTGTCTAGTAAATTAAACATCTAAATTTTCCCCAACTAATTGGGGTTATATCTGATTGTATCTGGACAAAAGTTAATATTTATACTAATTATCCTTAGTTCCACAACACTGTCTTACAACATACCATTCATTATTTCCCTAAGCAACTCTAAAACTGTCCTGATTTTCAGTATGTGTCTATATATACATGCTGTAAATAATTTATGTTGTATATGTATAAATATATATTTAATTTGAGGTGTATAATTTTAGATTTTAAAATAAGACAAACTAGACACTTCAGCTAATGAAAAATTAAGAAAATTGATAGATTAGTCACATTTTATGATGGGCTTAATTAACTGAGTTCATATAGCCCATGTTCAAGAGCAAGAAATCAGTTTCCTTGTTATTGAAACCTTGTCCTATGAATTAATAACTGCAGCCTTACCTGCTTGCCTTAATTCCTCTGAGCTTCAGTTCTTATCAGCTATAAAATAAGATAATAAATAATACCTGACTCACAGCGTTGCTTTGAGGATTAAATAATTTAACACATGAAAAGCACTTAGACTCTGCCTGTGAAAAAGCCTTTCATTAATGTTAGCTGTTATTATTTTAATGTGCTGACTTTACAAAGTGTTTCTCATGATATAATGGTGTGTCAATACAATTAAAAGTTTTGCAGTTGTACATTTTTATAGAGCGTAGTTCCTGACACAAAGTTGGCATTCAGTAATTTTGCTAGATATTGGTGAAAGAATTACTAAAATATACATGTGAAATGTTATTACAATTGTTAATATTTATAAATAAAGGAAAAATGGTGACTAATATATCTTTTGAAGACATTTCAATAGTTTTGGCTTTAAATATATGTTGGCATATCTAGAATTTTAGTAAAAATACATGAGTTTGCATTTGACATTAGTTTCCATCTTCAATCTTATTTTAAAATTATATGCTTTCAGTTGTTCAGGATTTGAAAAAAATAACATTTTTACCACTGTTCACTGTATTATGAATCTTATCCCTAATATGTTTTTTCCCATGATCTCACATTATGATAATTAAGTCCAAAACAGAAACTTTAAAACTCATACTATAATGTGCTTTTTTTTAATTCTACTAGAGAACTAGCCATGAATTCTAAAGTAGCAACCAAAGTTGGCTATTAACTGAAAAGTGATCATACTTATTCTTATTATATCACCCTTAATTTTAAAAGCAAAATCATAAAATATAAAAGGATGTAATTTGCTAAAATAATTTTTGATTTTTGTTATAAAATATTTTAAACTTACTGAATATTATAGAAAATACTGTCACAAGTACTTATGTTCTTGATATCCAGTTTTATCAAATCTTGATATTTTGCTATATTGGCTTCAGGTTTTTTTTTAATAAAAGGTATATTATAGCTACTCCTGAAGCCCTCTGAAACCATTCCCCCGTTTTTCTGAGATAACCACTAAATACAGTGTAACATCCATAAATCCCATGCTGTCTTACGATATTAACATGTTTGTCATACATATATACATATAGATGTAAATAATTTATAGTATTATTTCATGTGATTTCAATTTATATCTTGATAACCTACTCTAGGTTTTCTTCTAAAAATTATTTGCTAAAGATTTTTTTTAATATTTATATATGTTGATATATAAGGTGTTTTCATTCAATTTAACTGCTTCTTAAATTTCATTGAATGATTATATTCTAATGCCTGTATTTCCTATCTTATTCACATACTGTTAGAAACAATATTGCAATGAATGTTCTTGAACAATTCTTTAGGTACATGTGGGAGAATTCTCTAGAGTAAAATTGGAATAAGTCAAAGTGGAACTTTCTGAATACTTGGGTATATAAACTTCACTAGACAGATTTGTCTAAAACATATACATAAAAATTGGAAGGAATGATGCTAAAGCTGAAATTCCAGTGCTTTGGCCACCTCATGCGAAGAGTTGACCCATTGGAAAAGACTCATGCTGGGAGGGATTGGGGGCAGGAGAAGAAGGGGACGACAGAGGATGAGATGGCTGGATGGCATCACTGACTAATGGATGTGAGTGTGAGTGAACTCCGGGAGTTGGTGATGGACAGGGAGGCCTGGCGTGCTGCAATTCATGGGGTCGCAAAGAGTCAGGCACAACTGAGCGACTGAACTGAACTGAACTGATACATAAAAATATATACTTTCTGTCCACAGTCAGTGAAAGTTCGTGTGTCTTTGAATCATTGCCTATTCATTTCCCCAGAATTCTTTGCACTTTATGCTGAATGACAAAATTGTCACATCGTGTTCTTATTTTTGTATATTCAAATAGGTTGGTTAAAAATGAGAACAGTACTGCTTCATTTCTTAAATTGAATTCAGTTCACAGTGGCTGAAATGTAAAGTCTTTGGAGACATAAATTAGTTGGTTCTCAATCTTGACAACACATTAGATTTACTCATGTCATTTTAAAAATTCTGATGCTCAAGCCTCACTCCAGGACTATTAAATAAGACTCTCATAAAGGGTAAAGGGAAGGGAGATGTGGATGCATATTGTTTGCACCACCCCCCACAGTTGGAACACAGATCCCAGAGTGATTCTAACAGGCAATCAGTGTTGGAGATTATTGCCCTTGTATATGCGATAAGAAAGAGAATAAAGCCAGAGGGAGAAAAAAGATATTTAGCTATAGTTCAGTTCAGTCGCTCAGTCATGTCCGACTCTTTGCGACCTCATGAACCGCAGCACACCAGGCCTCCCTGTCCATCACCAACTCCCGGAGTTCACCCAAACCCATGTCCATCGAGTCGGTGATGCCATCCCACCATCTCATCCTCTATTGTCCATTTCTCCTCCTGCCCTCAAATTTCCCAGCATCAGGGTCTTTTCAAATGGGTCAGCTTTTCGCATCAGGTGGCCAAACTATTGGAGTTTCAGCTTCAACATCAGTCCTTCCAATGAACACCCAGGATTGATCTCCTTTAAGATAGACTGGTCAGATGTCCTTGCAGTCCAGGGGACTCTCAAGAGTCTTCTCCAACACCACAATTCAAAAACATCAATTCTTCAATGCTCGGCTTTCTTTATAGTCCAACTCTCACATCCATACATGACCACTGGAAAAACCATAGCCTTGACTAGACAGACCTTTGTTGGCTAAGTAATGTCTCTACTTTTTAATATGCTGTCTAGGTTGGTCATAACTTTTCTTCTAAGGAGTAAGCGTCTTTTAATTTCATGGCTGCAGTCACCATCTGAAGTGATTTTGGAGCCCAGAAAAATAAAGTCAGCCACTGTTTCCACTGTTTCCTCATCTATTTGCCATGAAGTAATGGGACCAGATGCCATGATCTTAGTTTTCTGAATGTTGAGCTTTGGCTGTAAGACATATCTCTAAAAGTGAGTGGTGAAATGGAGTTGACTCTCAATATTTTTATCTAGAATGAATAAACTAGTGTTTGGGGAACAATAGTAGAGATTCCAGAATTTAGCAAGACTTGAGGCCATTAATATAACAAGAGTTAGTCTGTTGTCCATTGCTGGGAATAGAACTGCAGATCCAGGATGAAGATCCACTACTTTCAGGGAACGGCAATTTATGAATTCCAGGCACAGGAAAGGGCCCCAGACAAATATTATGTTGGTGCAAAAGTAATTGCAGTTTTTGCATTGTTGAAATTTGCCATCTGATATTGGAATACATTCTGAATAAATATGGTTGTTCTCACACGCTAGTAAAGTAATGCTCAAAATTCTTCAAGCCAGGCTTCAGCAATATGTGAACCGTGAACTTCCTGATGTTCAAGCTGGTTTTAGAAAAAGCAGAGGAACCAGAGATCAAATTGCCAACATCCACTGGATCATGGAAAAAGCAAGAGAGTTCCAGAAAAACATCTATTTCTGCTTTATTGACTATGCCAAAGCCTTTGACTGTGTGGATCACAATAAACTGTGGAACATTCTGAAAGAGATGGGAATACCAGACCATCTGATCTGCCTCTTGAGAAATTTGTATGCAGGTCAGGAAGCAACAGTTAGAACTGGACATGGAACAACAGACTAGTTCCAAATAGGAAAAGGAGTACATCAAGGCTGTATATTGTCACCCTGTTTATTTAACTTCTATGCAGAGTGCATCATGAGAAAAGCTGGACTGGAAGAAACACAAGCTGGAATCAAGATTGCTGGGAGAAATGTCAATCACCTCAGATATGCAGATGACACCACCCTTATGGCAGAAAGTGAAGAGGAACTACAAAGCCTCTTGATGAAAGTGAAAGTGGAGAGTGAAAAAGTTGGCTTAAAGCTCAGCATTCAGAAAACAAAGATCATGGCATCCAGTCCCATCACTTCATGGGAAATAGATGGGGAAACAGTGGAAACAGTGTCAGACTTTATTTTTCTGGGCTCCAAAATCACTGCAGATGGTGACTGCAGCCATGAAGTTAAAAGACGCTTACTTCTTGGAAGGAAAGTTATGACCAACTTAGATAACGTATTCAAAAGCAGAGACAGTACTTTGTCAACAAAGGTTTGTCTAGTCAAGGCTATGGTTTTTCCTGTGGTCATGTATGGATGTGAGAGTTGGACTGTGAAGAAGGCTGAGCACCAAAGAATTGATGCTTTTGAACTGTGGTGTTAGAGAAGACTCTTGAGAGTCCCTTGGACCGCAAGGAGATCCAACCAGTCCATTCTGAAGGAGATCAGCCCTGGGATTTCTTTGGAAGGAATGATGCTAAAGCTGAAACTCCAGTACTTTGGCCACTTCACGCGAAGAGTTGACTCATTGGAAAAGACTCTGATGCTGGGAGGGATTGGGGGCAAGAGGAGAAGGGGACGACAGAGGATGAGATGGCTGGATGGCATCACTGACTCGATGGACGTGAGTGTGAGTGAACTCCGGGAGTTGGTGATGGACAGGGAGGCCTGGCGTGCTGCAATTCATGGGGTGGCAAAGAGTCGGACACGACTGAGAGACTGATCTGATGTGATCTGATCTGATACATCATTTTAATGCACACTTCTCACTTAATGTTTTTTGCTAATGACTTATTACTTGCTGTCTATATTCATTTTATAGACATTGAAATGATGTTAGACAAAAAGCAAATTCAAGCAATTTTCTTATTTGAGTTCAAAATGGGTCATAAAGTAGCAAAGACAACTCACGAAATCAACAATACATTTGGCCCAGGAACTGCTAGTGAACATATTGTACAGTGGTGGTTCAAGAAGTTGTGCAAGGAGACGAGAGCCTTGAAGATGAGCATAGTGGCCAGCCATCAGAAGTTGACATCGACCAACTGAGAGCATCATCAAAGCTGATCTTCTTACTGCTACACAGAATGTTGCCAAAGAACTCAGGGTCAACCATTCTATGGTCATTCAGTATTTGAAGCAAATTGGAAAGATGAAAAAGCTTAAAAAGTGGGTTCCTCATGAGCTGGCCAGAAATCAAAAAATCACCATTTTGGAGTGTCATCTTCTCTTGTACTCATTTCAGGAGCACATATATTATAAATAGAAATGTCTTCTTCTCTTATTCCACACAACAAACCATTTCTTAATTGGATTGTGATGTGCAACAAAAAGTGGATTGTACATGACAATCGTCAATGACCAGCTTAGTGACTGGACCAAGAAGAAGCTCTAAACACTTCCCAAAGCCAAATTTGCACTAAACAAAGGTCATGGTCACTGTTCAGTGGTCTGCTGCTGATCGACTGCCCCTTTCTGAACCCCAATGAAACCATTACATCTGAGAAGTATGCTTAGTAAATCGATGAGATGCACCAAAAGCTGCAATGCCTGCAGCCGACATTGGTCAACAGAAAGGGCCCAATTCTCTGCCACAATGCCCAACAGCATGTTGCACAACCAACATTTCAAAAATTGAACAAATTGAGCTACAAAGTTTTGCCTCATATTCCATATTCACCTGACCTCTCACCAACTGACTACCACTTCTCAAGCATCTTGACAAGTTTTTGCAGGGGAAATGCTTCCACAATCAGCAGGAGGAGAAAATGTTTTCCAAGAGTTCATCAAATTCCAAAGCATGGATTTTTATGCTACAGGAATAAACAAACTTCTCGGTGGCAAAAGTGTGTTGATTGTAATGGTTCCTATTTTGATTAATAAAGATGTATTTGAGCCTACTGATAATTATTTAGAATTCATAGTCCAAAGCCATAATTACATTTGTACCAACATAATAGGTTTGTTTTCCAGGCAAAAAATTAGGGAAAAGCCAGTGAATATTAGAGAAAGGTTTGGTCTGTGTGAGTGCCATTGGCTCATAGCAAATAGCAGTGATTCCAACTTCATTGATTGATGCTCAGTATAGATGTTTTGTCAAACTTAATTAAAATAAGTTTTAAAAATACTCATGTTTAAACATGTAAAATATAAGCTTCTAACTGTTGATCAGAGGGCATGGAAGAGTCAAGGACAAACTCAAATGCCCCAAGTTATAATGAATAAAGAAAAGTTTTGATTTGGTTTATCATTTATAACAACGTATTGACAGAAACCAAGAATTTATATTTAATTAGGATTGTTTCATAACTATATTACTGTTTTACTAAAAGTGTCAGAATATACTATAAATATAACAAATGTTCATGAGATCTCAGCTATAGCAACTGCCATTTTTCATCCTTTCCTCAGTCAATACAGTTATTATAGTTTTTTATGGAAAAAAATTGAAAAACCATTTGGCTTTGCTGACATGATCAGTTGCAAAACTATTGGAAAGTTAAATACAAAATTATTATTTATGGGATAAGAATATATTGACATTACTGTATACTTCATGTAATTATCTCAAACATTCAGGAGAGATTAAGATTTCTAAAATTATATTACAGTTAGAACACCAAAAAGCTTTTCTTTAAAAAAAATTTACCTTAGGGAAAATAAAACTAAAGTATTCCAAGATATTTTTAAATTGTTATTGTGCATTCAACTTAAGATATGGTTTAAGACATCAGTATGATGAGATGATTATATAGTGATTCACAACAAAGTACCTTTAAAAGTCTGCATGCCCTTCAGGTTGACTATGAAGTCATCAGTCAAGGTGAATAATCAAGATAACTTTTTCTTTTCTTCCAATTCAGTGCTGAGTACAAGAGAAGGACTAAATACGTTCAGAAAAGTCTTAATCCTGAGTGGAATCAAACAGTGATTTATAAAAGTATCTCCATGGAACAGGTATGCAGCTATTATTTTCTATATGACAGATTTAGGCTGTGATGATAAAATTATTGAAAGAATGTGATTTATATCAATTTTTCTATATAAACAACAACAACAACAAAAATAGGTAAAGTACATATAAGAAATGTAGCCATAAAAGGAACTGAGTGCAGTTCAAAGAACGGTGAAAGAAAATGTGCACATTTTGGCAAAACAGCTAAAAAAATAAATACAGTAAATAAGATTGGTAAAACATTTTCCATTGATTATTTCAAAATGAAATATTTAAGTAGAATGGGCTCTATTATATTTTGAGGGAAAATATTTCCAGCTAGGCACATCATGACATTTATAAACAGTATAGAGATACAAAAGAACTGGACACACTGAAATGAATTATCCCATCAGGCAACATTTTGGAGATCGTCTTTTCTCTAAATTGAGGCTTAATAAGGATCTGGCATTGTGGAACTGAATTGTACAAAAGAAAGCATGAAGAAAACTAATGTAAAGGGTTATCACCAGAAACAGAATGACTCTAGGCAAAACTACATCAATATATTTGTGAAAATCTTCATAACTATGCATGATTTACAGAAAATAACTGATGGTTTATAAGGATGAATTAAGAGAGAAGAGAATACAAATAAAATAGAAAGAAGACATCCATGGAAACAATTTACGAATGAGTTGTCTTTCAAAGTGGGATTTCTAATTTATCCTCTGGAAGATTTCTAATTTGACTGTGAAATTGAAGCTGGATATCAATTATAATCTGGGTTCTTGAGTTGAAAATAAGTCAAATTCACCTGCAAAAATAAGATAATGCTACTAATGTGTTTTGGCAATTTACTGAGACAAATCCAAATACTTTATCTAAATAACCTAGACATTTTTATGACCTATGAATTTCATGTGTTAAAGAGTATATATAGATTCTGCTTTGTACTTTTAATAATGGGAGGGGGTAGAATAACAGGAAATAAGTAAAAATCACCCTTTTGTTTGCAAAACAGTGAGGTACCTTATGATCAAACACTCGGTTGGACTGCAAAATGATTGACAGTTTACATAATATTTAATGTAAGTATACAGTTTTAGATAAAATTAAAACTATTTTTACATAAATAGAGTACAAGGAATAAAAATAAAAGGCTCTGTTATATGAGTTTAATGAAAATTTATGATGAGAATGACGTTAATAACACTTTGATTTGAACTGTAGCTCAAGAAGAAAACACTGGAGGTGACAGTCTGGGATTATGATAGATTTTCTTCCAATGACTTTCTTGGTGAGGTGAGCCTATGATTTCTTTTATTTTTCATTTGCTTCATTATAAGCCTTTATTTAAATATTGATGGAAAGGAAATTTCTTAAATGTGTAAAATAACTATTTCTGGATAAAATTCTTTGGTGAATATAATTTATTTTCAAACTGACTCCTTGAATAGATGAATATTTGGAGAAATAATTTTCACTTTACCACTTAATGTACTTTATAATTAGTTTTCAAAGTGAAATATTAATTGTTTGATAGAAAGTTATATAATCATGTTGTGAATCCAAATGACTATGTTAAAGATATGGGATAAATTTATTATAAAATGAGCTGAATTTTTTCAAATGCATTTTGAGGTTATTTAATTGCTGTTCCTCATTGCATGTATGAATGACTTGATGACATTTTATATTCTTATTTAAGTGTCTCACAGAAAAATCTCAAAATATTTTAAGAAGCAAAGCTAGAAATAGAAGAAAACAATAAAAACAAATTTTTTGTAAATCACAAGGAATGTAACCTAATTATGAAATCTGGCAGGATGGTCAGATCTTGTTACTTTTTTTCATCTATAATTTTTTAAAAATAAAAATACATATTTTTGTTTAGTGATCTTTGCGTAAAGCAGAAGTTATGAATTATTGTTAAAAAAATAAATCCTCTCCAAAAATGTATAATACCTAGAAAATATGATATCCTTTTGATAGAAACAGTAGAAAACAGTTGCACAGTCTTAAGTGACAGGAGGTCATGTTTGGTTCCTCCATCTGTACCTCTTTCCCATTTGAACTTCACCTGCAGGCTCCATGTGAAATAGCCACTTGGGCTAATCTTGGTTTTAGATAGGACTACTCTAGAATGTACTGTTATATCTGATTTATGATCCTATTTCAAAAAGCTGATTTACTGAAGTCCTGATAATTTATTGTTCACATAAACCTAAGGCATATATCCATTGTTCTGGTTTCATTTCTTTTATATTGATCAAATTTAAGATGCCAACTACTGCAAAATGCACCATTGTTTATGTACCACTAAGAAAAAGAAAACATTGCCAATTAAACCATGATGCAGTGCTTTCTTTTCATAAATTGTTGGTCATATCCCTGTTCCAAATGTGAACTGATATATTTTAAAATAGATGGAATAAGTTAATAATTGAAAACTAACCATTCTTTTTCATTTTGTCCCTCTGGTAACTAGAATTAAACAATCTCCAGAAAACTGCTAGCCAAGTTTAGGACTAGAACATGTCCATTCAACAAAAGAAAACTTTATTTCATAAAGAAACTGACTGTAATCTCTCTTTTTGCATCATCTCCGAACAATTTAATTAATAGTCAGAGATGTAATACGGTTCAATTTAACCAAACATTTGTAAAGCATTTAATATGCACAAGACATGGTTCCCAATGTCATGGATGAAGAAAAATGAGGAAAATTGAAAAATGAAAAAAATTTCATCTCATCATCCTAAAAGATATACTATATCCTTGACTTATGTCCTTGAATAAATTTCAGTATGCAGGAAAAATTAACAAATTATAGATTAATCCATAAATTTAATTCACTTACTGCATTTTTTTTTCAGGTACTGATTGATTTATCTAGCACATCTCACCTTGATAACACACCTAGGTGGTATCCGCTCAAAGAACAGACTGAAAGCATTGATCATGGCAAGTCCCATTCCAGCCAGAGCAGCCAGCAGTCCCCAAAGCCATCTGTCATCAAAAGCAGAAGCCATGGTATCTTCCCTGACCCATCCAAGGGTAGGAAATATTTCAAATAGCAAAACTTTTGTCTATTTGTTCACTCAGTATCTTTCTGAATATAAGTGTCTGTATATTTAATATTTTTTGAAAGGTTGGGTTCTACCAGGAAATATTTAATATAATATCATGCAAAGAATGATGGGTATGGAATCTGGAGAAATGGACTTTAGTCTCAGATCAGCCCATAATTAAGTTGATGCCTTTGTGATCTTCACCACTCTGGTTCTCTGTTTTTGAATCTGTAAAATGGAGACGGTTGCATTATATAAGCTATTGGGTCTTTTCCAGGTCTCAAGATCCAGGATAATATGATTTTATAAAATGTATTGGGATATCTCATAAAGAAAACATAAAAATCCTCAGCAGTATGTTGACTAGATGTAATCATCATTATCATTTTTGCATATTTCTTCTAATTGCTTATATCCCTATTTTTCATACATACATTCTTATTCATTATAAATGTAATATAAGGACACATACAACTTTGCATTTTGCTTTTTTAATTATATCAAAAATGTTTTCCTTAGGTCATCAAAACAATTGGTATGCTGAAAATTACTTAAATCTTTCCTAAATAGTGGATTCAAATGAATTCTATGATTTTTTTAACTATTATTTTTTAAATTGCAGCATCATACACTGGGTTTGGCAGTATGCACAGTTTTCTCATTTGAATGAACTTTTCCATTGGGAAGTTCAGTAACCAGTTATCCTACAACACAGCATTAATCTTCATCATAAACTGATTTACTGCGTGTATGAGATAACCATGGAGTATCTTTCCAGGATATGCTGAGCTATTCATAAATATTAAATAAAAATTTTTATATTGGATCTGAGTATTCCTTCCTTTTTTGCCCCTTCTCAGGAAGTACAGCATAATTGAAAAGTGTTTTTTTGCAATTTGGGTCAGAAATACAAATGTTCTACAAGATGGAAAACTAAGATTATGTCCAAAGGCCACTGAGTTAATATGATAAACCACTGATTACAATATATGCTATAGATTACTTATGAATTTTATTTATCATTTCTGGATTCCATGTAGCCAGATTAACTCTGCCCTGATTGCCATTCTGAAAGATGATCAATATAAAGACCTCTCTCTCTGTATAGCTGCCATAGCAAATGTGTGATCTTTCTTATATGTACATTCTTTAAAATCACCTGAAATGATGATAATACCATCTCCACTTCCAAGTGTCCCAGTGATTCACAACCCTTCCTCCAGGAATTAACTATCTTTTTTACTTAAAACTCCTCCTGTGGCAGTGTTAGCCTATTGCTTCTTCCCTGGTCTCCGCTAGAATTAGCAGAGTTCCTTGGTAAAATTATAAGTCAGTATATTCATTTACATGAGACTACTTCGAATGCATTCCTCTTCTCAAACCTCTCTTCCCAAGATTATCGTCCTCTTGTCTTTCTTCCCAAAAACTGTCTCCCAAATGTTGAGTCACATTGCTGTATGGTGAGCAGTTGCACAGATGAGCCAAAAAACAAACAGAATTAACATCAATCTTAGACAGTTTCAAATTGTGTGAGCCAAGCTTGACAAGAGGAACGCTGGAGCAACTTTAACTCGTGTTTTACCTTTTTGTAACCAGACATGCAGGTTCCCACCATTGAGAAATCCCATAGTAGTCCCGGTAGCTCGAAATCCTCATCCGAAGGCCATCTCCGCTCTCATGGACCATCTCGCAGTCAAAGCAAAACCAGCGTCACTCAGACCCACCTGGAAGATGCAGGGGCTGCTATAGCCGCTGCCGAAGCCGCTGTGCAACAACTCCGCCTTCAACCAAGTAAAAGACGCAAATAAATTCCTCAGCATGGCAGCTTGATGTTCATCTGTTGCCTTTCTTTCCTGCTGTCTTCCCCCGTTTGCTTTGTTTTTGGCTTTCCCTTCTCCCTCTGTTCTCTGTCCCTTTGTCTGTGTAGGACAGAATCAATACATAAATATGCTGTTTCTTATTTAGTTTTTTTTTTTTTTTTTTTGTTTACGTAGACCAAAAATAAAACTGGCTGTTTCTCCTTTGTCTCTGCCATCCGTCCAACCTGGCTCATTGTATTTGGGAGCTGTGTCTTTGATGTTTGCAGGCAAAGCCATGTCATGTGTCCTTTTTGTGTGCCTGTAAATAGCCTTTAGAATACAGAAATTATAAGCACAAGTGACTGCCAACTTTCCAGGCATTACATCAAAAAAAAAAAAAGCACATACACACAACTGTTTGGAGCAGACTAGCAATGAGATTCTCGCCTCTGAAAAACACTAAACAATTTTAGACAGAGAGTAATGTGACCAATAGTCAACTTCTAGAACCTAGGAGAAATGGAAAAGACATATCAATCTTAAAAAGTTTAAGAAATTGTGCATGTGAAATGATGAAGATTTCTGTGTGAGAAACTTTCTAGACTTTTGAAAAAAAGCTATGAAGAAAATCATGTTTCTTATATTCTCAAAAGTACATAGTATTAATATATGTACAAGCATATGTGATGAGACTATGTCATCGCCTCATTAAGGAGCACAGTTGGGCCCATTCAGTTGGATCACACTTTGTTTATGATTCCAGAAAATTTATAGGGTTATTCTTTTTTTAACCATTGGAAATCCTTTGAAGTCAAGATATCAACTAAAGCATAACAAATCACCCATCTTAACGGCTGTAATTTCAGTTGATAACAATGATACAAGAACTTAGTAAGTACAGAGACTTTGAAAATGCCGGGGCACAGTTACTTCCAAAAGGCATCAGCCAAACAATGGAGATAAATGAATGTTCTCCCCATCTCCCAAAATCATCATTTCCAAAGAAACAGCCAGTTTTAACCCCCTTTAGTGCTGTGCATGTGATGTCATTTCGGCATTTGAAAACACAACTTAATTTCAGTAGAGCAAAACATCACTTATGTTTGCATGAATGACATTCAAGCTGGTTCCATCTGAGGATACATACTCTGAGTTTCCATTTCACCCACACTGCCACAGCAGCACATAAAAGCGGTCAGTCTAATCATGCCAGGAAGCAGCACAGACACAGCATAGCAGGAGTCTTCCCCATTCAAAGAACTCAGTCTGATAATCTGCCTCCACCAGCCAATGGCAACCAAGACCAAAGCCAGCTAGCCCTCAGGAAGGTGATGTCTGATGGACCAGTCAAGCCAGAAGGAGGTGAGCAGAAAGGCGCTATTCAAAGTACACAGCGAGAACATCCCCCAAATTTAAGGCCTTCATCTTTTAATTTTTAGAAATTGTCTGATAAAGTATGTTTATCCACTTTTTAATGTGCTTTTGTGGGCATGGCATTTCAGGACTTCATCATCACCGTGTAAGTCCCAAGATCAGTTTCATAATATATTGATTATAGTGATTTGTATTTTTCTATGCACTGAGCATCTTTTGACTTTTGTTGGGAAATAGATTAACAGTATTCATATTGCAGAATGGAATGCATGCTACTAACCTAATCTGTTCAAGCATGACTATCAATATGTTGCATTGTGATAAAAATTTAAACCACTCACAATTTGAATTAGCATACCAGTTGGAATGTAGATAAGCTTTTGTTGAATATTATTTTAAGTGTAACTTTTTTAAAAATTCAGTGAATTTTGGAAATTCCTAGAGGAAAGTAAAGGAAAAATGTTAATGCATTCATTCACCTTTACGTGGTAACAGTTCTCTCTTGATCCTACAAACACATTTTCCATTCATGTTTCCGTAGTTGTCAAGTGTATCAGTTATGTTGGGCATGTGAATATACAAGTGCCTGTGTAATAAATAAAGTATATTTATTTCATTCATAACCTGCTGGGTTCTGAGCGATTGTTATATGATACAGTTTAAAATGAGTGTGTCAGTTTTTGCTTTCTCATTTGATTCCTTGCAATAGAGAATTCAGAGTTTCTGCTTCGTTGCTAGTGAGAGCTATAATGATAGCATATTGGGTTGCAGGACAAAGTTTCATGTTGGAAACATTATAAGATAGATGGTGAATTGTTACCAAATAAACATACCAGAGCTTACATAAACATGTAAATAAATGATGGGGTTCGGCTATTCTAGTCAATGCTTCCACTCTTTCTTTCTCCCACGTCTGATTAACTTCACAATCTGCTCAGCTTTCTGGATAGAGGAAGACCTGGACTTGATTCCATGGCTCTGTTAGGAAGGAAAGCCAAGTTAGTATCCGTTCCTAACTTGACCTCAACATTTGTAAGATTTTCCCCAAGAAAGAATGCCACTCACTGACAGTTACAGGGAACCAGGGTGATTATTAAATGATCTTCATTGTAATCAAAAACATATACCAAAGAAAGGTTTAAAAAAAAATAAGTTATCTGTCCTTAAGTCCCTTCCAGCCTTAAAACACTTGATTTTATTATTCTGTACTTCCCACAAAACTAAAATTAGGCCTCATACTTTTCTTTTTGCATTTCTTTTTATTCTCAGAAAACTTAAAAATTGTATATTCCTTTCTCCCAACTAATCAATATTTAGGAGCAGTGGAAGATTTGTGTGGCAGTACAAAGGACTTGAACTATGATATTTCTTGAATTAGCAGGGATTTAAGGAAACAGCTTAAATATTAAAAGATAATCCTGAATATACATTTATTCAACCCAGTTTATAGATTATCACCAAAGGACAATTTCCCATTTCTAGTTAGCCTTACTAATACCTTCCAAGAGTACTTACAATTCCACCTCTCGCCTTTTCTTAATCAAATAAATAAGTCAATTGATTTCTTACTTCATTTTCTTACTGCAAATATTTCATAATTACAAATGTCACAGTAGTCAAATGCTTCCCTTATTTCATTCCATTTTTAATTATCTTGATGTAAGTATTTCTATATGATACTTTGAGGTTTTTTTTAGATATGGGTTTTAAAATTTTTAGCAAAACGTGTTTCTCTTTCTTTGAATAATGCTCGAATGAATATTCTCATATATTTGCAGTAGTTCTTCACGTAAAAAGTGCTTCATCACCCATTTTCTCATTTTATCACGCCTAGTAGATGAGGGATTCATTGCAGATTTTCTCATTTCTGTTTTCTGAGTGAGCCGTTGGAGAGTCAGGGGGCGACATAACTGATAAAGAGCACTTGGCTAGAAATTGTCAGAATCGGCAGTCTAACCCTGGTCTTATAACTGTGCCTAAGCTTTTGCTTTTTAAATACATTGGCTCCTTTGAAATCCACTCTCCTGATTTCACTAAAAACCATGGTCATTTGCTTATTTTCTATTTACACTCAAGTCCTTACCAGTGATTAGAGGTTGCTAGAAATGATGGCGGAATACAATTTAGACTTGCTTACCTACTTGATCCTCTTTTCTGAAGGCTGATAATTAAGCTGCCACCAACCAGGAAAATAAAACCTTCTCACTGCACAAGCCGAGTGCAGCAGTAAGCAGTCTCTACAGAGGAGGCTGTGTGCACATCTGTAGTCATTTCTATCAAGGGTGGTGAAATTGTCCCTAAAGAGCTTTTCACATATCTTTTGTGAGCTTCTCAGCAGATTTCTGCTTGAAGTAGCATAAAATATGGGTCAAGTATGAACTACAGAGTGAGCCAGGAGGAACTTTTTCTCTCCCTCCGGGGTTTAATTGCATGCTAGGAAACCTGAAAGGAAGGACTAGACAGATTGTGCCAGCTCATCCTGATACCTAAACAACTCTCTGTTTGTATTTAGAAATCCCTGGAGATGTTTGTTTTCCAAGCCAGTTGGTTTGGTTGAATACAGGCCTGGCCATTTTAGAAGGTAACACCAACCTGGGAAGAGAGTTTTAAAAATAGGTTGTTTTTTAAAACCATACCAAAACTAAAACAAAAATTCTTAAAACCTTGAAAATTAACTTTAGTTTCTATTGAATATATTACATTGTAGGGATATTTTTTAATTCCTGAGCTATTTTTGTGTGATGCTGAGATTTTTAAGTGAGCTTGAAGTTTAGAAACACTGATAAAGGATGGGTAGAAATATCTCTCCACCTTGGGCAGTAAGAACTGCTGGGACAGCTTGGAGACGCTAGCTGAGAAGAGAAATCATTGACTGAGTTGTGTGAGGGAACTGTGATTGAGGGTCCCTTGCTGTGGCTGAATTCAGGAGAAAAGCCTGAAGCTACTGCCACAGACCGCTGCTGGAAACTCCACTTTCCATAAGGCTCCTTTGCAGTACCTGTCAAATAAGAGTTTCCTTTCCTTGTTGCCATGGTGAACTCTGACTAAGCCACCTCTCTTTGAGACCTGCGCTCTCGGGCGAGTGGTAGTGGGCGGCTGGGTTGGGAAACAGGGTGGGCGCTGGGAGTGGAGGGAAGTGTTGGTTACAAGGGCAGCAGCCGATCAGTGGTCCATTCGGTTCTGGCCAGAAGTAGATGGTCACTTTTGGTCAGAAGGAATTTGGCATTCTGTGTTTCTGGAAAGGAAAGGGTCCTAAAGGAAAGTGAAGATCAGAAAAGAAATCAGAATGAGATCATTTGGAGGTGAAATCATCTGGAATGTATGCAAGAGGTTAATAAAAACAGACTTTATATTCTTCAGTTTACTTTGTTTGTGCAAAAATAAGAAAGAAAGGCAGAAGAGAAGAGCTTTAAAAATAAAACTTGGGATAGTATAAAGTGAAAAGAAAACAAACTGTGCTGATATGAACACAGCAAGTAAGTAGCCAATAGCAATCGAAGAGAATCAAATTGGATTTCAGCTTTCAAATTTTTCGGCCTATTTCTCTTGGGGCAAGGGTTTTCTTTTGATGTTGTTTGTGAAAATCAAAATGTTCTTCTAAAGCTTTGTGTTTTTTAAGAGTTTTCTGTATTTTCTTAGAATGATTGATTATGCATTTTCAAAACTCTATAATCATTTAACATTATTGCCAGAAACATCTCTGCTGTACATGCAGAGTCACAGACAGTAAATATATAGCTCTGATCATATGACGCTGCCTCTTGTGGATGGACCTTCCTTACCAAAGGTGATTCACTGACCTGTCATCATTGGATACTTTTGCCTTTTTCTGGTAGCAACCATGACTTCATCAAGCCATCCATGTAAAGAATTACTGGTTCACACCGAGGACTTACATATTCATTTCATCTGACATGAATAGTAAGACCTACTGGCCTAAGTATCAAACTTGGCTTCAGCATTGTGGTGCCTTTGTCACATGATCTAACCATGGGTCTGTTTGATTGAGCAGGACTATTAACATATGATCCAAGAAGAGAAAGGCCTAATTTTTAACATGCCAAAGTCCCTTAAATGCTATTTATGACATGTCTTTTAACAAAGTTAACCTAAGTTTTTTTTTTTTTTAGCACATCCTCACTTTTATTATAAATGGGTGGTTTTTTTTTTTTATTTTTTACAATTTTTACTGACACTCAGTAACCATGCAAAGTTGTGTACAACATTCATCTGTCTATATATCTATATGTGTCTATATCTATCTATATATCAACTCATGGTAGAAAACCATAGCTAGGGAACCTCGCCGACTTACCCGCATACAAAATGATCTTGTTTACAGTATTCTGTTGACAGTGCCAATAAATGATAAAGAAATTAACGCGTCACGATGTAACGGATGACCCTATGCCCAATTCCATGAATTCAATCTGTTTCCTGTGTTCATCAGTATTCTTAAATTCCAGCCCATTACGGCTGTCCTGGTCGGGCCACCCAGTCATTTCGAGGCCACAGATTCCCACCTGGTGGTCCAGGCGCTCTGATGTTCACAGTGGGCACTCGGGACATTCTTTCGAGAATGCACGTTGATTACCCCCTTACCCCAGCCCTTTGGTGGCTCCATCACTGTGTGGCAGGCCCAGCCTGGCTCAGAAGGCCCTCTGGATCTGTGCCCTGCCTTCTTCTTTGGCCTGGTCTCCAGGCTCTTCCCGTCTCCCCGTCTTTGTAATATAGTCATGCTGAACGCCACAGACCTGCCTGCCTCACCCAGCCTTCAGCTGGCTGTTCTCTTGGTCTGGAATGTCTTCTACCTCTCCTCTGAGTCATTGGAGCCGTTCTCACTCAACCATGAAGTTGAAATTCAGGGGCCTAACTTCCACCATGCCTCGGGCCTGTCTTTTTCACAAACAGCATCCTCCTGTATCCTGGTCCTTAGACGGGCCCATGGCAGATGAGCTGAGGACCACACCTTGTCCACCCCTGACACGTGGTATACCTTGGATGAACCTAAGTTTTTAAAATGCAAATTATTTTACTTTAGGTTTGAGCAAATTTATTTTCAAAAAGGTAATTTATCAAATTACCAGCAGAGAACAGGACCCTGAGGAAATGAGACAGGCAAGTAAATGCTGATGGAGGAAAGAAATGAGAAGCATGGAGCATAAAAAGGCTAATGGGAACACAGTACAAGATCCTGAACAGAGGGTACAATCAGAGCTTGGGGCTGGGAACGTATTACCCGGGTAGGTAGGAGGCGTCGTGGAACCAGGGGAGAGGCAGAGGAATGCCAAAGGCACTAGGTAGCTACTTACCAATGTTGCCTAATTCCAGATATCTATCCATGAATTACTTGATACTTGATTTTTTTTCCACTTTTCATCTGAGTATATTATATAAAACATGATATTCCACCCATTCTTGTTATGCAAGATAATCTTTGGGGAGGAGAGGGAAATGAGGATGGGATAGGGGGAAGGAATCTTTACATATAATGAGTCAGACTGTAAAAAGTAGCCTTTTTTATTTTATTACTTTGTTGAATGTGTAAATATATATTTCAGTTATTGAGGTACCAAATAAACACTTTTGGATATTAAATGAAAACATATCAGCAATATTTGATTAGGGTACTGAGGTTTTTACATGCATAATTAGGAATAATGTAGATATAACCATAGCTTTATACCTCAATGTGTTTTAAAATACTGAAAAATAAGTTAGTTGATAATTTGAACAGAAACAAATCAAAATAATATTACAAATCAATCAAGAACAGATAAACTTTTAAGAAGAAAATGTTTGATGAAAGTTAGGAGGTAGGTGTCTATTTTTAAACATGAGAAAGACAATAGAATAAATTTTGCTTTATTCTAAACACAGAAGCAAAATCAACTTTTTCTCATTGAGAGATTTCAAACTAAAAACTGCATTTTTTTAATTTCTTGCAGGTAATTTTTTTTTTCAGAGTTCTTATAGCTTTTATTTTTATTTAAAAATTTTTGAAGTATAATTAATTTACAATGTTATGTTAGTTTCTGGTATACAGCAAAGTTATTCAGTTACACACACAGGTCATATCTGACTATGTGAAATGAGCTTGGAATCTAAAGAGGGAGAGAAAGTGTATTTTTTTAACACTGAACAAGTCAAATTTCTTTCTGTATAGCAATATATATATTCTTTCTATACTTTTAATTTGTTGTGAAGCATTGTCATTGCTACTGACATTTCTTAAATAGCTACTTTGGCTCCATCCAACTATTAATGTACAAGAAAATGAAGAGACTTTATGTAGAGGAAATCCATCTGGGGAAGAATTTGCAGTATTTTATGCCTGCCAAATTTCATTATTTACTCTGAGTTTCTGTGTAACATAAAGTAGATTTTTAAAAAAAGAAACAAAACTAGAAGAGACAAGCAAATTTTTATGACCTTATTCCTCTAAAGCTGTGAAGTTCTGAGTGAACAAACTCTGCAAAAGTTTAGAGAAATTAAAAGGATGAAATATCAATAATAATAAATCTTTTCAAATAAGGTGATACAACTTGATGTTTTTTAGTATAGAAAGTAAAATTAAAAATCACCATAGAATGATTGTCATGTGTATACTGGTTTAAGATGATTGTTGAAGAAGGCTTGTGCTAACTGCTTTGTTTCTTTCATTTTCACAGTTCATACTTCATTTGCATCACTGTAGATCTAGACCAGTAATTCTCAAAGTGTGTCCATTGATCACTAGATATTCCAGAGATCTTTTCAGGACTCTACAAGATCAAAAAATTCTTAAGACTATTAAGATGTTACTTGCCTTTTTCACTCTCATTCTTTTTGTAATATGCATGAACTTTTCCTACATTTCTATGACAAGACACAATATCAATGCGTTGATGGCTAATGGAAAATGTATTTCTCAATTGTTTATGTTAAACTTTTCTTAATTTTGAATATGATAAATATTGATAGATATAACTCACATAAAACAGAGTTCTTTGAGAAATTCAGTTATGTTTAAGAATGTAAAAGTGATCTTGAGACCAAAATGTTTAAGAGCCACTGCTCTATACATGGGCATAATCCTGATTTTTCCAATGGTCAAGAAAGAAGGATAATTAGAAGTTTCTCACAAGATATAATTATCATATTTGTCTCTTAAGTTTTCTATGCCTTATATCTCTTATAGTGCATTTCAGAACCCTTACTTTCCGTGCTCATTAATGTTAATTTATAATTTAAGATTGACTATTTTTTATTTTATCTTAATTAATTTACTGGGCATGATTTAGATTAAATTATGATTATATATGCCCATATAATTTTGAAGTTTGACTGATAAGTTGTCTATCAACTTTAATCAAGTTGTTTCTAGATTAAGATAGAGTCAGAGTATTGTAAAGGTAAATACATTTTATTTTGTGTCCTTATTTTGATAAACTTATTGGAAAAAATCATTTATAAGTTGTTTCTTTTATCTTCTATTGTATCATCTATATCAGTAGTTCTACACATTGAAAATTAATTTGGGGCATTAAATAACAATAGAAACATTGAAGATAATCACTTTGATTCAAATTTAAGTAAAACTTGAGTTTCCTAACCCTTACCTAATCCTTAACCCTTAAGGATATAATTCAGTTTTTTTTTTTAAATAATTAAATCTAAAAAGGGAATTCTGAAAATATATATTTATCATTTATAGAAAATATTATCTGGGTTACTCAGATTTGTTGCTCATCATTTATTCTCATTCATACACACACTTTTTTTTAAATTAATAGCATGTTTCAGAAACTCTTCAAAGTGTTAGTGATTTTTAGTGAACACAATAGATAAAAATCACTGTCCCATGAATCTCCCATTGGAGTAATATTTATTGAATAACCAATTAAAGATATGTGGGAGAATTTTAAGAATGACAAAAGCATGAGTTTTCTCTATCTTAAATTGAAGAACAATGCAGTTAGTCAATTTAAGTTTATATGTAACCAGACAATAGTAATTGTAGAAATAAATATCTGGAAATAGAATATTGTTTTGTTCTGGTCTGGTACTCTCTCATGATCTTTACAGTTTCCTGCTTCCCCGGTGGCACTAGTGGTAAAGAACCCACCTGCCAATGCAGGAGAAGTAAGAGACACAGGTTCGATCCCTGGGTTAGGAAGATCCCCTGGAGGAGGAAATGGCAACCCACTCCAGTATTTTTGCCTGGAGAATCCCATGGACAGAGGAGCCTGGCAGGCTATAGTCCACAGGGTCACAAAAAGTCAGGCGTGACTGAAGCAACTTAACACACAACCAACTATAGGAAGAGAGAAAACAATCTATTTGGAGAAGGTAGGAATATTAAGGGAATTAATTAAAGACTTTAGGTTCCATGGGACTGGACATGTAGTTATCAGATAGTTGTCCAGATCCCTCTTTATGGCCACTGACTATATTTGAATGATCGTGAAAAATAATGCTGAGGGTTTGTTGTAGCATTAGCCATATAAATCAGTATGCTATTATTAATTTCTATTTGTTTGTACTGGAAATGTCTTCTTTGGGCAGGATTTTTATATAAATCAAAATATTTGGATTCTATTTAAGAATAACATCCTTGTTATCCAAGTATTCATGATCTTAGTGATCAGTTTCAGGATTATGAAGAACATTTTTCAAAAGTGACCATGTAATTACTTTTGCAAGCAAACTGCAAGAGAGAGGATATTTAAGTTTCAAAAGAGAATATTGTAAAATAGAGTTGCCCTTGAAAAATTGATGCCCTTGAATATTTTTTCTTTCATATATGATTCTCCTTGCTATGAATCTTTTAAAGATTTGTATTGTGTTATTTAAGGGTAAAGATCTTAATTGTGTTAGCATTTTTTAGCACAAAAACTTGGTCCTTGATAAATTCGGTGTCAATTTTGTTTGGACATAGCTGGAATTATAAACTAAATTTATTTAAGATAAGATGAATTAACTTTAATGATGTTTTAATCAAACATTTATCCATTACTTAATCTGAAATTTTGATCCACATTTAAACTTTAAGTAGTTTCTTCCAAAACATGTTCTTAACCAAAAACACCTTTAGAAAGTAAGACACACTAAAAGGCAACATTATAGCATAAATACAGGAACAATAGTCCACTGAACCATATGGAGAGGGAAGAGTGCAAGCAGGATTAAAAGCTTTAGTATCTTTCTGAAGAAAGAACAGAGGAATCACATCATCTCCCTGTCTGAAAGAAGCTACTATGTAAATAATACGGAATATTTTAAGGGACGTATTTTGATTTTTATAAGCTTGTTATAACTTTCTGGTATATGCATACATATATATTTCTGAAGGACCAAACCCAGTGTTAGTGTTAATTTTATCTTCAGCAACCCTGAGAGAGAAGTAATAAAATCACCAATAATTTTTCATTTAGAAAATATTGCAGTGACATCCTTCCACTGCCCTTATCCAAGAGTTTACAAATGACCAATATAGAAATTAGAGGTGTCTATTTTAAATGCTTTTATTTGTGAAAACTTATAATTTGGAGGTAACAAATGTAAATAATTACAGTTTGGAGGTTACAAATACAGATAATTGTATTGAAGCCACCTATGCCGTTTTTCTTGGAGAAGGCAATAGCACCCCACTCCAGTACTCTTGCCTGGAAAATCCCATGGACGGAGGAGCCTGGAAGGCTGCAGTCCATGGGGTCGCTAAGAGTCAGACACGACTGAGCGACTTCACTTTGACTTTTCACTTTCATGCACTGGAGAAGGAAATGGCAACCCACTCCAGTGTTCTTGCCTGGAGAATCCCAGGGATGGGGGAGCCTGGTGAGCTGCCGTCTATGGGGTCGCACAGAGTCAGACATGACTGAAGCGACTTAGCAGCAGCAGCAGCAGTAGCATGCCGTTTTTCTAGTGTCTTCTTTTAAATTTTCCCTAATTGGATAATGAATATATTGAAGTAAAGCAGGAAAAAAGCATATTACATTTCTAAGTCCTTATAAGATGCAATATCTCTTCTTAAATTAATACTCCTGGATGGTAGTAAAACCTAAAGATGTTACTGGACATAATTCAAGGGAAAACCTACCAATAATGCTGGTAACAGTGGAAATTAAAATCTGACATTTGGTCTCCATCCAAATCCAATCAGCAAATGTGATAAAGCTGCAAGATCTCTTTGGTAAAAATAACACAAAAGCAACAGTAATAATAGATAGATAAATAGAGTGAAAGGTGAAGGAGATAAAGTAGAAAAGGTCACTAATGTAAATATACTAGCTAAAGAACAACAAAGAAAATGCATGCTATAAGTATATAATTTCAGCAATAGGCAGTTATTTCAGTTCCATCATTATACTATTGAAATAAAAGAATTATTGATTGATTTATCTTAATTCCAAACAATTGATCCTAAAGCCCTATATACTGTATCTATGAAGATAATATACTACATATAGGAATATAATAATAATATATATAATAGGAAATTATAGGCTTACCTACATAATAAATTATTCCTGAAGTATTTAGAAACACCTTTGAGCTAGACCAGGGATTTAAAATCAGTGAAAGAATAGCACAGGCTTAATACACTCCAAGCACTGAATTCTATAATAGACAACCCTTAATTTGAGAAATTCAGTATTATAGAAAACTGGATGAGCACTTTCATTAATTTTGATTAGTCTTGATTCTCTTTCATTAATGAATGTGTGACCTGGAAAAAGTCACTTAAACTTTAAACTTAAAAAAAAAAAGTGGGAGGGTCTTAGTTTTTCTATAAACAAGATGATGGTTCTGGAACTAGTTAACTTTAGAGTCCATGATTGTGCAATTATAAAGTCATCCACAATTTTGATCTGACACTTTGAACATGGTGCTGCCATCGTGTGGTAGGTACAGTGATAGTTCTGCATTTTTTAAAAGATGTGTATATAGTAGAGGGGAAAATCAACAGAGCAAGCTAATTGAAGACAGATGGGCAGTCAAAGAGACACTACCCTATTTAATAAAGGTTAGCCACAGAGGAGCAATCAAACAGAACGATGTCTGACCATCCAGCAGCCACAGAAAGTGAAGAGGTCAGAGAATAATTCAAAACAGACTGAATTGCCTCACAGAAGATAAAATTAATTTACCTGAAATGCCCCCTCAATAAATGAGTCCCAAAATGATTAAACATGCTAGTATTTGTTCTTCTAGACTTAGCAGCAGCAGCAGTGTATATAGAAACCCTCTCTCTAGAAGTAGACTTATACCATCACATATTTATTTGATACACTCTTTTTTCTAGTTGGCTTTTGCAAATACAAGTAAAAATTCAAAAAGAAAATAGGCCTCCCAAAATGTAATTCATTAAGAAGATGGCTCCAAAAACGTTTTTCTTAGTAAAAAAGTCTCAAACGAATGTAAAATAAATATTTTCATATGTAACACACAGATGTATAATATATGATTTCTGAAATTCTGTTAAAGAGTTGGAAGAATGAAGAAGAGATTTTTTTAATTGTTAATTTTGAAATCATAAAATTATGAAAAATCATATTTAGTTTTACTGTTTTCAAGTATTATTTTCTACAAGAAATGTAGAGAGATATTATACTGAAATATAAACCAGAGCTTACCTCCTGTCTGTACACCAAGGGTTGTAGTCAGCTCAAGGTCACCCTCTAGTACCTCCCATGCAATGTTACCATATGTATTATTCTTTCACTCCAGTTTAGAAATATATATAAGTATGTATATATATGTCTGTGTATATATATAATATTCATGGTCTGTTATGAATTCACAAGGCTATGCTCTCCCATGTTTCATGTGTTATCATTAAATATTTCTTTTAATCAAACCAGTTTGGGGGTATTTGGGATGACAAAACATCTGATCAAGTGATCACATTTTTCTATGCAGTATGACAGATTAAAGTTGAATCTCTGATTTTAAAAGTTAACCAAAAAAAAAAAATAGATTACCCAAAGTTTCATTGACAAAGAATATTGGGTAAATATATATATATATATATATATATATATACACATATACATACATACTGTGGTGTTTCTGATATTTTTGATTTGTATCAACACAGAACTAGATTTTTAAAAAGTGAGAAATCCTCTATATCACTCAGATATTTTAAGTTGTTTGGTTAAAGGAAAGAATTATTAATATAATTATCATTATTATAATTTTTACTATCAATTTATTAAATATTGCTTCAGCATAGTTCCAGGATTAAGCTTTTTAGAAGGCTACCATGGAACAAACATAGGTTCTGCTTCCAATAACCACATGAATCTAACAACTACAATTAAATATAGAAAGTGATTATTGCTGTAAAATGTATACAAATTATGTGCTGTGAGAGTCTAGATATAGGAGAGTTCACTTCTGATTATAAAGATGAGGGAAATGTATGAAACAGGTTCTATCTGAACTGAGCCTTTCCAGATGAGTATCATTTAGATAGAGAAAATGACAGGGTCAGAGGAAGGTATAACAAAATTGGAAAGAGACTTGGCTAGAGCTCAGGAGAAGAGAAACCAAATCATAGAGATTCAAAGTGATTGGTCTGAATGGGCTTCAATGAAGAGTATACAAAGGAAAGTCATGGGAGGTACGTGTGGAAAACAACAGACGATAAAGTAAATGAAACAGATTTGATAATGAAAATTAAAGAATTTCACTGAAATCATGAGATTTCTTGAAATTATAATCTGGCCTCTAATAGAAAGTCCTTAAAGCACTTTATTCATTGCTTTTAGGACTTACTGTTGGAGGTTTACAGAAATACAGATTTAGTTCAGTTTAATATAATTGATGGTTTCTTCTGTGGGAGCTGATTCAATTAAAGAAAATTAGTAAATAGATGTGTTGTTTCAAGTAACTGAAAAGGAACTATTAAAATATTTGTACGTTTAGCACCGGCTCATCAAAACTGCATTCTATATTTTTAACCTCATTTTATGCAATATAGATATAGACCTGTACAAGGAAGATATATTCTGCATTATAATCGAATTCATTTTCAGAAACTAAATGTCAAGCTATCTCTACGTATCAGGTTAAGAAAAAAATACAGTCATGCACAGATATTTTATTAAATAATGCCAAACATATAGATTCATTTGAGTTATTCACCTAAATACCCAAAATTTCTTTAGATTTAACTTTACATGTAATTTCATTTTACAAAGGTTGACTTAGACTTATTCTGAAATTTGTATATGTTCCCTATATTTAGTTTTCTTTGTTTAAATATTACTGGTTTGCATTTAAAATATTGGCAATACTTTAATAGGTTTTCCACATGAAATTTCCATTTGCCTAGGCAATATGAAAAACTGTTTCCTTATATTTATTTCTAGCCTTTTTCCTTTCCTATGATTATATTGTTTTACATTCTGTTCACATTTCTCAAATATCCCAGAAGAGGACTAGAGCTAGAAACTGCATCAGGTAAAAATCAAAGTTTGCCAGAGAAAAGATTAGATATTTTGAAATGTAAATAATAAGCCATCATCGGGTATTTTGATGTATTGTGACATTTGTGAGATTGCTCAGGGATTAAAAAAAAGTTTTAAATTAATAAATTTATTTTAAAAATAATGTCTATTAATTAAGGTTTGTCTTTGAAAATAATATATTGAGATTTTCCAGTTGATGAAATAACTTTGTTACATTCAGTATCATACTAAAAATATTAACAATCTAGTTAGTTAAATCATCTATTGACAATCAAAAAGTGTGATAGCTTTTCCTTGTTTATAATCCGTTGACTTGTCTGACTCACTATGCAGTTTATTATACAGTTTAATCCATTTTATTGTGTTCATAATTTTATGTCATATTACCTTTGCATTTTATAACTTTATCTTTTTAAAAAGTCTTTAACACATTAGTTAGATTTCTTCTACATAAGTCAAAGAGAATATTAAGCAAGCATTATGATTATTATTCTTTTCCTGGAAATCTAGTCCTATGTATTACTCTTAATTCACTGGTGGCTGGTTACTTAACAGGATTCAGGAACTTTTCTAACTAGCTATTCCCAATTTAATACACACCTGCCATACAACTGACTAATTATCAAATATTTCTTCCTTTTCTATTCTGGAAAAAGAATCCTACTATCACTAAAATAGATGGTATGAACATTTCTGGTGGCTTTAGAGAAACTGGTTGTTCAGAAATGGAAAGGAAGAAGTGGGAAAAAAACTTAAAACCTTTGAAAGACTTGATCATAGCTAATCTGATAGAGTTTCCTGCCCTCAAATGATTTCCTTCACAGCATCTATGTTTTCTGTTTTTTGGCGGGGGTATACTGCTTAAAGCACTGCCAGATTGCCACTGTACTTTTGTACATTTCTTTAAGAAAAATGTTGATAATATAAGATCATTAAAAGATTATCAACTCTACCAAGTGGTGTGGATCCATCCAACTGCTTAAGAAACTCCTGACTAAACAGTAGAAGAGTATTTATGGAGGAGAGAGAATCTAAATAGTTTTGCAGCTTAAAGTACATCTAAAATTAGAAGAGAATCAAGGTGAATTCATTGTCAGGGACCAGATACTCCCACTTGCTCTGGTCATAGCAGTGCTATGGTCCACAGCGTGTGTCCCCTTAGTCGGGTTTGTGCTTTGTCTTCATGTCTGTTTTAAACGGTATTTTTCCCCCATAGCAGTAAGTTGAATTGGTGTATCACTATGCAGTTACAGGAGAAGGCAATGGCACCCCACTCCAGTACTCTTGCCTGGAAAATCCCATGGGCAGAGGAGCCTGGTAGGCTGCAGTCCATGGGGTTGCACAGAGTCAGACACGACTGAAGCGACTTAGCAACAGTAGCAGCAGATACTCTCAAAGACTGGGAAACAGCATTGATGATAAAGCCCTGAAGAAGAGGTCTGACGGGTATAGCAAAGAAAAGCACAGTACAAAGTGTGGGTTACTGTATTCCAGCTTTATCTCCCTCCTGATTACCATCATCTTATGAGGGAGGCTTTATTGACTCCATTATTTTCAAATGAGGAAACAGACTTCCTAGAGTTACTTCAGCAGGATTGGGAATTCAAAACCATATTCTGTGAGATCAAAGCTCACACTCACTCCTAAAACTCTGACCACACAGCAGAAGAAAAACGATAGTTTCAAAAATCTGCCTAGAGCATCTCCCCAACCCCCACAAAAAAGAGGAAACTCTTTGTTACTCTTCATTTCTTTGGCATCAAAATTTCCTCCCAAATTTCTAATCTAGAACTCTGCTAACATTACCATTCACTTATTGCATAATTTATAATACAGATTCATAATTCTTCTATGGGAATATGCATTCTTATGTTCAAAATCAAACTCATGGGTTATTTAAAACAACTCCCACTCATAAACTAGCACATGACTAAGGGGAAATAAATATCTTCAAATTTTAAAACCTGCTGGAGGCAGTTGGTAGAGCTACATACAAACAAGTCCAGAATTTTTAATCATTTCCTGAAATGATCTATTCTATTTTGCACCTTGACTTCTTAAATTATTGGTTATTAATATGGAAAATATTAAAGCAATCTTCATGTATTCTATCACTTCTATCTACCCAAGTCTTCCTAAAGTCTTTTCTCTATGAAATAGCCACAATTCTTATTTGCTTGCCATATTATTATTGTAATACAGTACAAATAAATCACAACAAATAATAATATTTAACTCAGTCTAAAAATCTGATGGTTTATCCCTAGAAGTGATTTTGTTTTTCTTTTTTGTCCAACAAAAACAATCAAAGGCTTTTAGTGTTGCCACTGAAAGTTATTGGTTAAAGAAAAGAGAATGAAAGGCAGGTTAAGAAATGCAGAGTTTTTGCCAGAGCTGTTTCTTTATAATGTAAATGAAGAAAAACGTTTAAGTTGCATTTGGAGATCAGTTGGAGTTTCATTGATTGACTGAGGCGTTGACTCTTCCCACACCATGCAGCCAAGCCCACCAATCACCGGCCTGCAGAAAGCTCCGTGTCCACTGGCTCCTCGGGCAGCAGCTTTGGCAGTGGGTATAGCGTGGACAGTGAAGGAAGCAGCAGCACTGCAGGGGAGACTAATCTATTTCCTATTCCAAGGATGTAAGTCACTTTCTTTTTATTCCACTACAAAGTTAACAGCATCATGAGTAAGCTTTTCTTACCAATGAAAAGGAAATAACTAGGTAATTATCCAAGTTTGAGTCAGTGTCTCTGAAGCACTTCCACTCTTTGCACCAATAGAAAAATAGACTATTCAAGAAAGACTGGATTACTTTAGTGAATTCTAAGGATGAATGCTGGTCACTACCAGGACTACTTAATCAGTACATTCAATATTTAATAGAAAACACTGCTAAAATAATAACTTAGATGTCCAAGGGGTCGCAAAGAGTCGGACATGACTGAGTGACTGAACTGGACTGAACTGATGCTGGAGGAAGTTCAGCAGCAGTAGTATGCGGATGCTTTAATCATATAATGTATAGATTAATTTATTTTGAATCAGGAGACATTTAAATATATATAAAGAGCTCATATATTTGAAATAGAAACACATTGGACTACTAATAACTTTTCAACTATAAATTCTTCTACCATTAAAATGGAGTATTTTGAAGTGGAACCATATTTTCTAGAACTAGTAATAAGCTGTATATAGGTCCCCAAATAGATACTCTTGGAATAAAGTTCATTTATAAAATGTTAAGCCTCGAGAAAATCATATTGCAAATAAAATGCAAAACTAGAGCAGATTGTATTTAGAATGTGTTAGAATGGTTTTAGTCATATTGGTGGCAAAATTTAGTAGCATCCAAGATAAATATGTTATCTCTATTCCAATATCAAAATCTAAACTCCCTGACTTTCTCCAATAACTAGTTAAGTTTTCAAAAATGCCATTGGGCCACAGCTCCAGGATCTAGGCCAGCGTGAATCTAGCCCACTGCCTGGTTTTGTAAGGTGTGGGAAGAACTAAAAATGGCTTTTGCATTTTTAAATGTTTCCCAAAAGCCCAGAAGAATAGCATTTTGTGATACATGATAATTGTGTGAATTTGAAATTTGTGTCCATATGTTAATTTTCATTGGAATATGGCCCCACCAGCTTGCTTATGTGTTACCTAATATTGTCTGTGCTCTGGGGCAGAATTGTGTGATTGCAGCAGAGACCATTCAAAGACTTTATTATCTGACCCTTTACAGAGTGAGTTTGTGAACCACTGGCCTGGGCCCTTATTAAATTTTCTCTGTTGAGTGAAATCTTTTTACTTCTCTTTGTTTTAATGTCAAGGTTTTTTCAAATCTTTCCTTTTGATCCCCAGAAGAGCTCTAATATTTAGATGATGGCTCAAGTTTATAAAAGTAAAATAATAGGGTAAAATAGATTTGTACAGTGGAAAAATATGTTTATTTTGTGATTTTCAGGATGTGTTTTTCCTACTTGACTCAGTATTGGATTATCTATCCATCTACTTGTTTAAGATGTAGGTTGTGGATTCAATGGACTTATTTGTATTTAATCAGTTCATTTTTATTGGCAATGATTTCTAAAAGGGGTACGATCTCGTAAGTCCGCACATGGATGATCCAATCTAACAAGAGAATTTCTGCAAAGTCATTGCATTCCTGTCTCCAAGCTGTGAATATCATATGTCAGTAAAGGTTTTGCACCACACATGACCTCCAATTTATCTGTACCTTTCAAGATATATAATTTAACACTGATGACAAAATTATAACTTCAGAGCATAAACTACATTATTTCCTCAATATCTGGATGTCTAAAATGGATTGTTTTTTTTTACTTACAGACCACATTTCAATTTTCTTTCCCCATTTTCCTGTTTCTTTTGTAAATCAAAAGCTTTTAAAAGTGCCTAGGAAGCTATTGTTTTGCCATATGAGCACAAAGGAAGTTCTTTTTTCTAAAGCATTACAGGAGATATATAAGAATCAGTATTTGGTGGTTCTTTTATCTCCCTTTGTATCTAACACAATTATTGCTTGGGCTAGAGTAAATGTTCAATAACTACTTGGTGATTGTTTAACAAATAAACATTATCATTTGTGCAGTCAGAATGTTCTGAACTGAAGGTTATTTATTGGGAATTCAAAACAATTGCATCCTTTATATGACCAACAGTTATATTTCCTTTGTACTCCATTTAGCTTTCGCAGTGCTGCAAGTTTTCTGTATAATCTTAGAAATGCACCTAATATATATTTTGGCTAAATACCAAATCTTAAAATCAGTTTTCAATAAAAGTACTGCAGCAGAATAGCATCATTAAAATATTAAATCTAAACCTTAAGGCCAAATAAAAAATTACCCAAAAAATTCTTGTTACAATTACTAAAATTATACTTATTTTGTTAAAGTCTGGCATAGAATAGAATAGTAATTTTTTAGCACTCTAATCTACTAGATTAGCACTGCTAAAATGTTTCTCACTTTCAACTGAGTATGGCTCAATAACAGGTTGTGTTTTGGCTAGCTCTACTAATATAGGGTACTGCTAAAGGTAAGATTGCTACTATTAGGCTTTCTCCCTGGGTAATAGTAGCAGATACAGCAAAGTTAATTTTTTTAACTTATCAACTCTTTGTTGTGATCTCACTGAAGTAAGTACACAAGCTGAAGTTTTGTACATTGCTTAATCAAGACTTTTGTCCATATTCAGATGCAGACATATATATATATATATATATATAATTTCTAACATTTCTAACTTTATCCTGCACAATATCAATTAATAAAAATATGTGCTTAAAACTTTGCCCTAGCATTGTTATATTGGAACAATATAATGGCTTTCAAGGTAAAATAATTGTTGAATTTACATCAGTTCCTCTTTCATTATGTACAGAACCACTTCAGTAAAATGATAAGAGGATCTTTAGAGCAATTTTCAAGTAAGATAAAATTGGATTCTTAAGACATAAGTATGGTTACATTTTTGCTGGCTGGGCAAATTAAATATTTTTGTGAGAATAAAAATGAATTGTTAGTAAATACTGCCGTGTTAGAATTATTGTCTGGAAAGTATAATATCAAGACATTTCTTTGATCAAGCACCTTTTTTTAAAACACTTAAACCTTTTTAGTCCGTCTTTTTAGAACATCTTATATAACTACATATAAGGGCAATTTCAGAATCTTTTGTATGCCATGTAACTTTTTCTGTGAAGGAATAAGAAGTGCCTATAGTCTTTTGGCAGTTACATTATCAATATTCTGAACTCACAGGGCTCAAAGTCTCCTGAGTTTTTCATCTGTTTGACCTTCCAAGAAGTTGAAGGCCAAAACTAAAAATGGTTTGCAGCCATTGGCTGAGTTCTAAAGCCATTATGTATGTAACTACCTATCAGCACTTTATATATATTGAATATTATGCTGTGTCAGTCACTGTGCTAAGCAGTTATATACATTTTCCACGTGATTTTCTCATAACCAAAGGGTAACTCGTGCTACTATCCTTAAATTACAAAAGAAGAAATAGTCTTCACAAAATAAAGTAGATTTACCTTAAATGACAGCATAAAGTAGTAGAGCCAGAAGTAGAGACCAAGCAGGATGACTTCAAAAGCCAATAAGCTACACTCAGGAAGGATCTGAAAGAAATAAACATCCATATTATTTCAATATTATTTTAAGTTTTTCAATTCAAAATTTCCCTTCTCACCAAAAGATCTATACAACTCATCATAACAAAGTATAGATCTAAAAAACCCTCCTTCTTGAGTTAAAAATGGTAAGAAAAAAAAAAAATCCCCATTCCAAAACAAAATTAGAAGATTTCATGATGGTCTGATCTTTGATAAATGAATCCATGAATAGAACACTGAATTTTGAGGTACAGTGTTTAGCCTAAATAGGAATAATGAACAAATATCTACTTCAAAATTAACATGATGGGAATCCATTTATTATGTTTATATTTGCCATTCAAGTAATTTGTTGCAGGTCTGAATATATAATGTCACATTCTATTTTTTCAAACTTAGACTTCACATTTGCATTTAAGATCATAATTTAAGTATATAAACTTTTATTTCCTTTCTAAACAGAGGAAAGATGGGACAGAATGGGCAAGAGCCTATAAAACAGACAGGAGTAGGCATTGGACTAGCAGACACTGAAGGTAAGTTAAAATTTACTATCCTGGATTTTGGTTGAATCTGTATGCTATACAGATTTGTTTGTTTGTATGTTTTTGTTTTAATATTAATGTTGACTTCTAAGTACTACTTATTGAACAAGTCAACTTATTATGAGTTCTGATTTTTTTTAAATCTGTTTTCCTCTTAGTCATTTTTTCTAGTAATGTTTCATCTTCTGTACAGCACTGACTTATAAATTTTAATCCTAGCATGAGATTAATTCAGTGTCCGAATATAAGATCAATCAAAGGTTCTGAAATTCTGATCTAAGTTGTAGTGGAAAATAGTAATTTTTGTGAACTATTTCTGCTAATGAATGATTGAATGCCCATAGTTTAAGTAAGTGCACAATGTAAAGAGCAGATAAGCACCATGTATGGCACATGACTAATATTCTTTAAATTGTAGCTATTATTAAATTAGAAGTGGATATAAGACAAAGCCATTTAGGTCCGATCAAAAAGAGTGATACTCCTCAAGATAAAATATGCACTTCTTGGGAGAGCTTATGCAAGACTACTTTAAAGATTTAGATCAAATCAGTTAGACTTTCCAGTTGTACTGGTGTTTCCCCAGTTTACCTTGAAAACTTATAATACACTCAAAAGAGACAATTTGGCCCTTTGCCACATTTCTTAAATTTCTAATTGTGTTATTCTTTGCTGGTGGGTATCCATGTACATTACATATAATGACTGACATGACCCATTTATTCTCCTAAACCAGATGTTCACAAACTTTAGCAGGAGGCGTTAGGATCTCAACTCTGTATGAGGCTTCATTTGCCTGGCTGCGTGCATTTAAAGAACAAATAACCCTAATAAATTACTTATTCTCTTAAGTATCTTTGGAAGCCTGAATTTGATCACTCAATTTTCATTTTCAATGGGCCAGCACAAATAAACCTCTACTATTTTAGTAATATGCTAAATTCTACTCACAAGTATTTTCAAATAATTGAGTATGTAAAGCACATCACCTAAGGATGTCAACCTAAGGATGTGGTGGTGGGGGAAGGGCAGGGGTTTAGGAAAGAGATCAAGACTTGATTTAATATTGGAAGTTTTATTACGCATAAGGGTTTATATAGAAATAATGCAAATCTCATTTTAACTGGTATCTCATCTATTTTATATAGATATCTCTTTTACATGTAACTATAACAGTGATTAATATGAGTCCTTCTTAGGTGTATGAACACATTTTGCAAAGTCCATGAAGCAAGTGTAGAACAGAAATGACTTCCTGACCAGGAAAAAATCAAAGTCTCAGAACTGGAGTCCTCTGTCTTGTCTTGTTTTCATAAACACACACAAAAAAAGTGTTTTGCTTTGTTTATTAATTTTCTCCAAATATTTTCTCTAATAGGAAAAAGAAAATGGAGTAAATGATAGTTATCCCTCTAGGGGGTTGTAGATTAGAATATACAAGTGCTCTATGTAAAATTTTCATTTCATTTCATTTCCTTGTCCAACTGGGTTGTTTAAAAATTAGCTTGCAGAGACAAAAATACAAAATCATTCTGAAAGACCCCCAACTAGAACAGAGTAGCAGATGTTACTAGGACATCCAAGGAGTCCCTCAGCAAATCCTATTGTTAATGGCACTAGGGTAAGCACTGGGGATGAAGCTTAGATTGTAGCACAATCCCTGGTTGTTCGATCCATGGGTAACATAAATGTGAACAAAAGGTGTGTCCAAGCCTTTTAAAATGGCAATTTAAATCCCTGCCTTTTATTCCTAAATTTATATTCCAAAATATGTGAGATCAAATTTATAATTTTATTTATTTCTTCTTTAATCATTTGCTTGAATATTCTTTTTCCACAGGGAGGATACTAGGTACATAATTCTTTCTGTTTTCTCCTTGCTCTTTTGTGGTGTGAAAGGTAATATTGAATTAAGTAAAATTTTTTATCCATGTGATAAGGTAATAAGCTTTCCTTTCTTAACTAGTACGAAATACCATAACAATCACATTCAGAGTTTTCAAGAATATTTATGTCTGGTAATGGACTTAATGGAACCTTTTGTTGACCTTTCATTCTATTTGTATCTGTCAGTGCCTGTCTCGTTGCTATTCTTGTTTTATTTTTGGTTTTTCTAAGTTAGACTGCTTTTAGCCATTTTTCAATTAAAAAAAAAAAAAAACTCTTTGTTGAGAAGCAAAGAAAGATCCACATGAATATTTGTTGAAATTATACTATAATTCAAATACTGTTTTGAGGAAATTGACATCTTTACATATAATACTTTCTTACTCATGGACATGGTATATATTTTTAAATGTTAATGTGAACATAACTATTTTTATATGTATAGTATTAGACAAATTACTCAAATTTTCCAAGTCTCTGGTTCCTAGTCTACAAAAGTAAGAATAACAATAGTATCTACCATGAGTGTGTGTTGCAAGGATTGATGGAAATAGTTAAGGTACTTGGTACTGTGACTGGCTTATACTCAGTATATGCTAGCTGTCATTGTCCCTGGGGCTTCTCTGGTAGCCCAGCTGGTAAAGAGTCTGCCTGCAGTGCTCCCTATCATCTCCTATATCCTGTAAGTGATTACTCCTGGTCTGCTTTTTCCCAAGACTTTTAAACTCATGTTTTCTAAAATGGCTTCTCTTTTTTCCCCTTTGGCATTCCAACAGAAAAGATGTTTTCGGGGTCCTACATTTTCCAGTTTGTTTTGAAAAGATTACGTTTATTACAGTGTTTCAAACCATTTTTCTTCCCAGAATAATTCTCATGTGATCCCTTGTATAGTAATGCCTCCTCTCCATGAAGGATGGCTTTCCTAGACTTTATTATGCTTTCCTAAATCACCTGAGTTTAAAATTCAGTGGTAATGATTTCTAGTCCTCGATTACTCACTGGGAATTTAACATAGAAAGCATATTCTAAAAACAGTCTATTATTGAAATAAAAAATAATTCAGGGTCTTTACCTGAAACAGATTCATCACTGGAGGTTATTAACTGACCACTAGAAATTAATTAAATTTCTTTAATATATCTTGACCATTTCCTAGCCATAAGCACATATCAAAGAATTGGCAATTGCTAAATGTAAGCCCAGAACATTTTAGACTTTCTGAAATTAATATCTGTAATGGCAGTTTTTAATATTTTCTGGAAATGTCTTCATTGCCTAGAAGTCCCTGAAATACTTGCATTGGGAGTTAGTGCTCTGATTTATTTATGAGAGAGGCATTTGAATCAAAATAAGGACTTTAAAACATAGTAAAGGGTAGTGAATGAATATAAACCAAAAATATTCTCTTAGCATAGATGTGGAAAATTAACAAAAAAGACATATAAATACTACAGATACATAGTTTTACTTTGTTCTAAATGCCTTTAAAACATTAATGCATTTTCTGATTCATTTTCATGAAACAGTAGGGGATGTAAATATAGAATAATGATTTCCACTTTAAAGTTATAGAAACAGAGACCCGGAACAATGAAACCATTCATCGAACGTCAACTAATTAAATGGCAAAGGTTAAAATCTACTGATATATAATCTAGTATCTCCTGACTTTTGCCCATTGTACTTTCCATCCTTTTTTAATATTAATGGTTGGAGCACTTTTGCATGAATAATATTTTAAATTTATAAAACTGCAATTATTGGAAAGGAAAATAATCAACATTGTTGCTGATTATGGACAGTTAACTAAAATTAATATCAATTACATTATAGGCATTATGCAGCTTAAAAAGCAACTTTAAATCTTGTTCTATCTGATTTTAAACATTTCCACAAAGTTACTGTAGTCAAGACAGCAAGAGAGATAAAGAAGATTCCAAATGATTCTAGTAACAACTAGCTTATAGTTGTTTAAAATATATTACATAATACATTAAAATACTATGTATTTTACATAGTTAAAATATATTACATACAAAGGAGGAAGGATAAGAATTCATACAGTGTCTCAACAGCAATAATAGACACTTAAAATAAAAGAGAGTCATGGATAATGCCCTTGAAATTCCAAGCAGAAGAGAATATAAACTAAAATTCTGTCCACAAACTACCCAGTAAGTGTAAGGGTTGAATAAAATCAGTTTGGGATGTCTAGTTCTCAGGTCTCCATGCTACCTGTCTGGAAGTTACTTGGAGATATGTTCCACCAACATAGAGAATAAACCACACTCACGCATATGCTGACCACCCCACATGCACACACACACACAACTTGGGAACCAAGAGACAAGAAGGGTAGAGAAAAGAATGGTGGGGATATCATGATGAAATGAGGAGACTCTAAAGACAGTAGTTATGCAGTGGGCAGAGAGAATACATGGAAAAAGCTGGTCAAATACTGAGAGTTCTAACCATAGGTGGATGATGAGTCAGGTGTTAGTGTGGAAGGGGAAGAAAGGAATTGACAGGAGTTAGTACCTAGCTAAGTGAAAAATGGCCTTCAGAGGGGTTAATACACGTGGAAATTTTGGGAACACTTAGGAATAGGTACATAGAAAGCTAAGCAAATTGTAAAACAAAGTAATTAATAATTTTAGGGGAAAAAATTCTTTAAAACTCCATTAAATAATCAGTGGTCTCAGAAGTGAGCAATATAAGTCACATTAATGTGCATGCCAAATATTAGTTCTACCATGGTTGTGACATAAATACATTGGAAGGATGAGGGAAGACTAAATCTTGACATACCAAAATTTAAATATAAATAAATTTTAAAGGCAACACAAAATTACTTTAAGAAATAAGAATGTAAAAGAACCAAAGAAACAGATATAAAGAGTTGACAGTAGATTCTTCTCTGTAACTTTATTAAGGGTTGTGTTAGTTGCTCATGTCTGACTCTTTGCCATTCCATGGACTGTAGCCTGCCAGGCTTTCTCTGTCCATGATATTCTCCAGGCAAGAATACTGGAGTGGGTTGCCATTTCCTTCTCCAGGGTTATTAAGGGTTAGGGGAAATGAAAAGTTGGGTCAAAGTAAAAAGAGTTGGGCCATGGGAGAATTGATTTTTTTTATGAAGAAGTCATAAAATTATGTAAAATGATTCAACCTCTTGATATATGAGGAAATAAAAATTAGGGATAGTGATCAAACCATATTAATAAGTATGAGGGGAAAAATGGCATTGTTTACAATAAATAACTTCCCGAAGTGATTTGAAGTGTTAGTTGCTCAGTCATGTCTGACTCTTTGTGATCCCAGAGATCCAACCCAAGTCTCCTGCATTGCAGACAGATTTTTTAGTGTCTGTACCACCAAGGAATCCCCAAATAACTTCCTTCTATTAGAGCTTCCCAGGCACTAGTGGTAAAGACTCCGAATGCCAATACAGGAGCTATAAGAGATAAGGGTTCAATCACTGGGTTGGGAAAATCACCTGGAGAAGGAACTGGCAGCCCACTCAAGTATTCTCGACTGCAAAATCCCATCAACAGATGAGCCTGGTGGGCTACAGTCCATGGGATGGGCTACAGTCCATGGAGTGGGCTACAGTCTTTGGGAATGCAAAGAATCGGACGTGACTAAAGCAACCTAGCACAAACTACCCTGAATAGTAATGAATATCCATTCTGCTAAAAGTTATGAGTAATAGTAACTTCCTACTATTAGCCTAAATAGTAATGAATATCCATTCTCTTGACAGCTTTTAGTAATAGTTACTACAACTAAGTACTCTATTTTACATACTCACTAAATATATTCTCATAGCACTAATGTTATATACAGCAAGCTTTTTACGTTCAGGACACCTAACTTTAACTGATACCAATAAAATACAAAATCTCTGTGGAAAAAATGCTGCAGAATTCAAACTACCAAGTAGTTTTAGTATTTTATTCATTTAGCCAGCAAAAAGAAAATTTCAGAGTTTTGGAAAATGCAAAATTCATTGATGATAATTCATTTTTCCACCATTTAGATTATTAGTTACTTTCTCTAATTGAAACATTCTGATTTATTTGATCCAGAGAGTCATTTGGAAATTTATGTAACTTTCTATAGAAAAAAAAAAAAAAAACACCTATATTTGAGTAAAAAACAAATAGTAGAACTGACCAAAAAAAAAAAGACCAACACATCACATAAGTAGCCCTTGCTCAACCAAGTGGCACTTTCCCTAAATAAACCAATTTTAAAGATAAAAAAATAACACAGACATGAATATATTCTGAGGAAAGTGCACACTGCTTCTTTACTATTTGACTGTTAGTTTCTAAAAACATCAATATATTCTATTTTCTTTGCAACAGTACAATTGTAGGAAAGAAGCCATTTGCCTGTTTAAATCTTTTATTTTAAAAAAAAATGCTTTGCTATCTACCCAAGTCATCTTCTGCATTTGAGTATTTTCTTGCATCAAGCAAATGAAATTTTCGACTGTTATCATCAAAAGCAGAAAATTTCTTATCCATTAAATAATATACCATTGTGATTTCTGTAATTTGCATTGCTCTCTAAAGCCCAGACAACTGTCATGGGTGTATGAAATACTAAATGACAGTAACAAAGTAACATGGCTTTACCTTACCCATTTTATTATGACATCTTTGCTATTAAATTATATATATATATATATATATCCATTCCACTTGATGACTTATCCTCAAAAACCCCAGCACATTCTCCTTAACAGCTATAACCACAGCAACATTACAACTGACATTTATTTGTTAAAGGTTTTGCTGTGATCTTTAAAAATCCGGTGGCCTATTTTCATAATAACCCTCTAAAATTAATAATATTTATGATATTCCCAAGGTCTAGCACAGAGACTTATACAAAATGCCTAAAAAATAAACATTTTTGAGTCAAGACATTAAAACTCTGAGAAACTGAAGGATAAATCAAACCTAGTAATACACTTGTAAAATTTAAGTTGATATTTATACAAAATAATCTTAAAACTTAAGAGAGTCTTAAAACTTAAGATTTTTTTAATATACCTGCTATACCCAAATGTCTTAAAAAGTAATGTTAGCCCTGTATGTTGATGGACAAGTTTTTAAGGAGTTTACTACCCTGGAACCAAAGAAATGATATTGCTTCAATTAAAAACTAGATTATCTACTTGAAAGTATAGTAACTCCTCATTTTTATTGGTTGTGCTTTTTTCACAAAGCCCCATTGACTCGACAGAAGATGGTTAGTGCTGAGTCTCCCCTAGAAACAACCAGTGCCCTGCAGCAAACAGATATATTCATGTACAACTGGGCTGAGTTATGACAGAGGTAGATAAGTGTCAGTATTGTCACTCTGCTTTAGGTTGGATAAGGAAAGCCTCCCTGGCAGGAAATACTTTTTTTTTAGATTCTTCTTGAAATAAAAGTAATGAGTAATCTAATGGGAGAAGGGCTAGCAAGGTTTTTAATAAGAGGGAACTTGCTGTTCAAACCTCTATAACGTGAGAAAATTGAATTCTTGGTGAATCTGTGGGCACTTCTGTGTGACTATAGCAGAGCTCTGTGTTGGAGAGACAAGGCTTGAAAGGTAATCACAGCTCACATAATTTGACAAGTATCAGACACTGTCAGGAGGGACTTAGACTCTAGGCTGTAGACAGGCAACTGGAAGCAAAGGAAAATTCCATGATCAGATTTGCTGTTCTGAAGGATGGATTACAAGGGATCATGTCTGCAGTCAGGGCACCAGTTAGGAGGAAATTCAGTGGTCCAAGTAAGAAAGGACTAGAATACAGACAAAGTCAGCAGTGGGAAAAAAGGGGGTAGACAACTCTGAGACCTCTCTAAAAAGACAAATAGGAATGGATGGTTTTGTTCAAAAAATGATTCAAAATCAAAGTGCGAATGAAACATCTTTGGGCACTAGCATCTTACAGCTACATCACTGTAGCTGAATGTGATGTAGTGATGATCACTGTAAGTGATCAGTAGTTAAACATAATTATGATTTAAAATGAAGAAGTTGAAAAAGTGTTAACAGAGGTCGGTGTAAAAAGTGATGAAGGGAAATAATAAAATGCAAACCAACGTTCCACAGAATTTTAAAGAAAGAAATTGGTTATGCTTTAAAGGGCCATATGGTAAGCACTTCAGAGTACATTTTAAAGATGAATTAAAGAGTAAAATGGAGTTTGAATGAGGGAGAGCACAAATTTTACTCACTTAACTTTGTCTATATATAGTGACGTTGGTATCTTGTTCCAAATGTGGAAAGCTTGATGAATCAGATCCTTCTGCATCCTGATGAGTATATGAGAGTGTGTACAGGACATACACTAAGGAGGAAAGTAATTACCAGTTCAGTTCAGTCGCTCAGTCATGTCTGACTCTTTGTGACCCCATGGACTGCAGCACGCCAGGCCTCCCTGTCCATTACTAACTCCCCAAGTGTACTTAAATTCATGTCCATTGAGTCAGTGATGCCATCCAACCATCTCATCCTCTATCATCCCCTTCTCCTCCCACCTTCAATCTTTCCCAGGATCAGGATCTTTTCAAGTGAGTCAGTTCTTCACATGAGGTAGCCAAAGTATTGGAGTTTTAGCTTCAGCATCAGTCCTTCCAAAGAATATTTATGACTGATTTCCTTTAGGATCGACTGGTTGGATCTCCTTGCAGTCCAAGGGAATCTCAAAAGCCTTCCCCAACACCACAGTTCAAAAGCAATTCTTCAGCACTCTTTAGTCCAATTCTAACATCTATATGTGACTACTGGATAAACCATAGCTTTGACTGCATGGACATTAGTCGGCAAAGTAACGTCTCTGCTTTTTAATATGCTATCTAGTGCCGAGGACCAGCCCCGGCTGATCCAGGGTATTCGAAGGGGAGACGGCGTCGGCGACTATTTATATGCTAATTAGGGATATAGAGAACAATAGAATGAGGATAGCTCAGTAGGAAATTTCAGTGGAGAAAAGAAGCTGAGTAGCTTGGTTTACGCGGGAGACCAATAAAACTTCAAGACAAGAAGTTTGCACCACTTACGTAGGCCGCAGGCGCCCTCTCGAATAGCGGAAGGTGTCTCACCCTAGACACCTTCTCGAGTGGGTCTTAGAAGCCCAGGCATGATTAGTAAGCGTGGTGGGTTCCGCGCTCCAGATGGAGACTCAGCTGGAAGTTAAAAGAATGACATGGGGAGACCAAGCGTTGGTGAGCAAGGCCCGTAGCTTTATTTTTAACAGGGGCTTTTATACCCTAAGTTACACATAGAGGATAATAGGGGATGCAAAGTCAGCAGTCTTTGATTCTTATCAAAAACCAAGGTTTCTTTCCTGCAAATGTATCGTATACAAATGGTTTAGGTGATTTACATCATCTTCTGGCCAGAAGGCCTACTAACATTTTATGACTCTTGACAAGGACTTATCAACAAAGACTTACTTTCTCTAAGAGTAATTATTTCAAGGTTTGGCACCATCTTCCAAAGATAAAATTGCATTCCTATAGGGCGGATGTGTAATGGGTTTACAACAAAGAAAGAATTTATTACCTTAAGGGTCTAAAGTTACTAACACCAAGGCCACTACTTATTTTTTCTACATACCCACTATTAATTGATACATATTCAAGGATACAATTCAGGGGATGTGAAAACTTGGCAACAAGCATTGACTCATCAATGAAATCCTTTACTAGTTTATTCTGACAGTTTTTAACTCTCTGAGAGGCTCTAAGCTATTTGAATATCTTAAGCTTCCCATGCCTCTCGAGGCTGGGAGACTGTAAACAATCGTATGCATAGCTGCAGGAGTCCGGGTAAACTTGTCAGGCGAGTTAGAGAGCCCTCAGAGGGGTTTGGATTTAAACACTCCTAATTGCCCAGGAACTTTATTAATTGGAGCTGTAAGTTAACTCTTTGACAGAGAGAGAGAGATGGTGGTAGGGGACAGCCCCCAGTAAAGTCAGAGGTGAGAGCACAAAGCAATAAAGTAGGCAGACTCTGGTTTTTTGGGGGAAAATGCTCGAGAATATCCGGGGGGACTCCTGAGGCTCGATCCCGCCTTTGCGTATGCCGAACCTCCTTCCTCATGACCTTTGTCATGAGTGGAATGCCTCACCGGCTCCCCGCATCTCCCCCTTTTTTATTTCTTAAAACAGCCAGATGTAGCTCAGTCGCGAGCCTCTGAATGCTCTGCCGAAGAATCTTGACAATACAAGGAAGAACGATTTTTAGAAATAAAATTAAAACAGCCAACGTAGCATAGCCAAGGAAGGTAGACAGAATATTTTTTCCTGAAATGTAATTAGAGAAAGTATGGAAGAAATCATTTGCTGTTCCAGCGGCAGTAAAATCTAATCGGGAGTGTTCCAGGGTTGCTATTTGATTGTGAAGTTTCCCTAAGTCTAAGCTAATGTCAGAGCTGTTCCAAATACCTGAAATATGGTTTTTAATCTTTTCCCATTCAAAATCTGTGTCATTTACTTTCAGGGGTGTTACACATATCCACCGGTAGTCAGCATGACAGGACAATGCCATTTTCACCTTTAAAGCCTGCAATTCAGTCCCAATATGTATTACTGCTTCCTCTAGGGCATCTACCCTCATTTCTAATTTCCTGTCTATAGCTTCCTGTGTTGCCAATGCTAAAGAAACATTTTTGGACATAGAATCAACATATTGAGCAGTATGTACTTGTTGAGTCAATGATATTGCTGCCACAGTAACAGAAGTAATTGCACTTATCAAAGCTGCTATTCCCAAGATAAGTAAGCCCACAAACCGTCGTGTTCGCATTAAATCCTGCAGTTGTTGTAATACAGCAAGAGCATAATTCAATAAGTGGTTACATCATAAGATAAGGTGGACGTTGTAACATTACAAAGGAGCAAACATTATATTGAGGATTTAAACAAGATGAGAGCATACATTTGTTCACAACACCACCACAAAGGAGCAAACATTATATTGAGGATTTAAACAAGATGAAACAAGGAGCAGCTGTAGGCATCGGCTCGGCGGAGCAGTGTCCGCAGCATCAGGAGGCAGAACGCGAACGGCAGGTTGTGGGCCGAGGCGTCTACGGCGGGCGGAGGGGCGGGGTTCGAGGACTCGGGCTAGCCGCCGCCGCTTGGGCTCGGGGCGTTTTCCTGTCGCCGGCGGCGGGAGCGCGCTGGTCTGGACTGCACTGCGCGGACGCGCTTTCCTCTCTGGCCCTCACTCGCCGCACAGACTTCTTTGCTCTAGGTCTCGGGGTGCAGCAAGGAGGGTGCGGGGCGCCGCTGGCGGCGCGGAGGCGAGAGCTGGCTGGGGGAGGGGGAGCGAGCGAGTGCGCGCGCCGCGAACCTGGTCTTTGGGGAAAGTGACATGACGAATTTTTCTGAGATCCAAATCGGAGAATCTGCATTCTGTAGAAATATATAAGCATACCCTCTCCCACAAGTTAGCAACACATCTGGCCTTTTACACTCTCCAGTAAGGAGGTCTTTTTACTTGACCAGGGGCCGAGTCGTAGCCTGTAATTCAGGCATCTAGTGTCTCATCATTGTAGTCTGCCCCTGTGTGTTTACCTTTAAGTGATTAATTACAATTTGGACATAACTTTACTATTTGTCCAGCTGTTTTCCTAGGGACATGTTAATTTAGGTCTAATGTTTAGTTTAGGTCTCTGTATAAATTTAAGTAATAAATGTATAACCTCCTTATCTCATTTTGGTATACAGACATACCTAAATGTAAAATGTATTTATATATGTATTTATATATGGCAACAAGTATAAACTTATTGACATATAATATATATAAATCAATATATTTGAATTAATCTTTATAATTAATATATTAATTAATATATATTACAGCAATACAACACATACACAGCTAATACCAACCAACACAAACCAATGTACTGCAATAATGCATGTCACACATATACAATTATACAGTATATAGAACATATATCATCACAGCACACCAATCCATACCAATTAATATCAGCCACACACATTATATTACTGCAATATACATTTAATTATACAGTATATATATATGTATATATAGTATACATATTAATTTATATACAAATTAAGTATAGATCTATAAGTAGAATTAGGTATACCTTTATTATATTTTATTTATACCCATACCTAATTAGGCAAACTGTAATTAGGCAAATATATTTATATTATGTATTTATAACAATATATAAAGTATTGTTAAATGTACCACCTGTATAGCATCCCCACCTCACATACCACTTTCTCTAATCCCACCAACTCATTTTCAGTAGTATGTGTTGGCCAGGAGCTGTAATTTCCTGCACCCAAAAGGCTAGATCACTAGATCCAAATGTTTCGTGGCTCTTAACTTGAGAAGTCAAGTTTTTTCTTGGTAAAAGCAAAGGCTGTGTTACTCTTTGACCTTTATTAATTTGTACAGTTTTGGTAGGCGGTGATATCAAGACTTTAATTTCTCAATATAATCAGAATCTACTACACCATGCACCACCGAATTTTTTTTTTTTTTTTGAAAAGAAAGCGAGCTATGCCCCAGGACAGATCTTACAATGTCCAAAGGTAGGGGGCCAGCCACTCCCGTTGGAATTGGAGTAAGCGGCACATCAGGGGTTAATATTGTTGCTAAATCCCCTTGCGGTTTCGCTTTTCTCCTAGCCTGGGTGAGACCCCCCCCTGAGGGGGTTTTCTCTAAGAAGCATGCTCTGCATATTGTGCACGCAGTCTGTTTTAAAAGCTCCACTGTTCAAAAAACTTTTTATCTTCCTCAGGCTTAGGCAACGCTTTGAGAGGCTTTGGGGGCAAAGTGGGGAACTCCTGGGTCCTGGGAGGCACAAACGGAGGCGGTGGCGATCACCTTAAATCAGAAAGTGGTGGATAAGTTTTTTAAAGGTTTGCGCAGAGGGGGAGGGAGCTCGCCAGGGCGCTCGGCCGCAGCGTCCTGTAAACCCTCTCCTTCCTCGGGAGGTAAAGCACTTTCTCCCTCCTTTTTTTTTTTTTTTTTTCCAATAGCAGAAATTATGATCTATGCAGAAAGTGGAGACTCACCACCATCTACCGCTATAGCCTCCCTCAAAGGCTATTTAACAGCCTCATGAGAGGGGTCCAGGACATTTCTAATCATATTTCACAGAGCCAATAAACATTTGTATATTCTTAGATGCAGAGAAACCCATTTTTTTTTTAATTTTTTTTTTTTTTTTTTTTTTTTTGAGAATATTTTTATTTATTTTGTACCTTCTTTACCCTATCTAAACTGCAGAGGGGACTAGAAAAGAAGCCTCAAGGTGAGGATCAAATTTATCCTTGGGACTAGAGCAAACCCTTCTCGGGGAAACTCCTAGTGGAGGCCCTTTACCCCCACACGGAGGAGGAGGCATGGAGGGATGGGAGCGTCCCCTATTTCTCTTCTCCTGCTCCGGAGATCCTTTAACTGTTTGGTGACTAAATCTTACAAACTGTCTGATCGGGGATGTTTCCCTCAAGCTCCTAGGAGCGGATGGTCTGACAGGGGAAGTTTCTCTTAGGCCTTTTGGGGCATCTTTGTTTAAGAGATGCCAATCTCCATCAGAGTGATATTTAGTTGTTATCTCGCCTAAATTCTCTTTTTGTTTTGGGGAAGGCTGATCTTGTTCCTCATCCCTATCTTTAGGTTGTTCCTGAGTAGTCACGGCTATTAACATTTTTCTTAGTTGCCGATAGTCAGGCGGGTCTTCGTTTTTCTCATTTTCTTCAGGTTTAACTACGATTTCGACTTCATTTTCCTCTTTAAAGGTTACTTTTTTAGGTTCAGGGGTAGGTTTAACTACAGCATTTTCTTCACTATCCCTTTTAAGATGTACTTTTTCTGAATCTGGGGCAGGGTCTAAGACATCTCTAATAATATTCCATAAGGAAAAGGCGTCATTAGGCACCTTTTCTGAGCCATGTTCTGCATGGTAAGTTTTTAACTGTTTTCCTACTTTTTCCCAGACATCTAAGTTAACAGAGCCTTCGTCTGGAAACCAGGGACAGTGCTCTTGTACAAATGAAAGAAATGATTGAATGGCAGATTTTTTAACTTTAATTCCTCTTTTACCTAATAACTGTAAAATTACTCCTATAAAGAGCTGTCTTTCATTTGATTCAGTATTACCCATGTCAGAAAATTAAGTATAGTAAAAGATTTTGCTTTTAGCTATCAAAAGATTAGGCCTTTTTTGTCAGCCTTTTTAGAAATCGTTTTTTCTCTCTAACTCTTCAACACTTTCAACACTTCCCACTCCTCTCTCCCTGTCTATTCTACAGGGGGGTCTGCAGCACCCTAAGTGGGGTCCTATCCGTCCCGAAAACTCAACACTGGGGGAATGGGGTTGGGGACTTACCTTCGAAATCCTGTATCGGGCGCCACCTGCCGAGGACCAGCCCCGGCTGATCCAGGGTATTCGAAGGGGAGACGGCGTCGGCGACTATTTATATGCTAATTAGGGATATAGAGAACAATAGAATGAGGATAGCTCAGTAGGAAATTTCAGTGGAGAAAAGAAGCTGAGTAGCTTGGTTTACGCGGGAGACCAATAAAACTTCAAGACAAGAAGTTTGCACCACTTACGTAGGCCGCAGGCGCCCTCTCGAATAGCGGAAGGTGTCTCACCCTAGACACCTTCTCGAGTGGGTCTTAGAAGCCCAGGCATGATTAGTAAGCGTGGTGGGTTCCGCGCTCCAGATGGAGACTCAGCTGGAAGTTAAAAGAATGACATGGGGAGACCAAGCGTTGGTGAGCAAGGCCCGTAGCTTTATTTTTAACAGGGGCTTTTATACCCTAAGTTACACATAGAGGATAATAGGGGATGCAAAGTCAGCAGTCTTTGATTCTTATCAAAAACCAAGGTTTCTTTCCTGCAAATGTATCGTATACAAATGGTTTAGGTGATTTACATCATCTTCTGGCCAGAAGGCCTACTAACATTTTATGACTCTTGACAAGGACTTATCAACAAAGACTTACTTTCTCTAAGAGTAATTATTTCAAGGTTTGGCACCATCTTCCAAAGATAAAATTGCATTCCTATAGGGCGGATGTGTAATGGGTTTACAACAAAGAAAGAATTTATTACCTTAAGGGTCTAAAGTTACTAACACCAAGGCCACTACTTATTTTTTCTACATACCCACTATTAATTGATACATATTCAAGGATACAATTCAGGGGATGTGAAAACTTGGCAACAAGCATTGACTCATCAATGAAATCCTTTACTAGTTTATTCTGACAGTTTTTAACTCTCTGAGAGGCTCTAAGCTATTTGAATATCTTAAGCTTCCCATGCCTCTCGAGGCTGGGAGACTGTAAACAATCGTATGCATAGTTGCAGGAGTCCGGGTAAACTTGTCAGGCGAGTTAGAGAGCCATCAGAGGGGTTTGGATTTAAACACTCCTAATTGCCCAGGAACTTTATTAATTGGAGCTGTAAGTTAACTCTTTGACAGAGAGAGAGAGATGGTGGTAGGGGACAGCCCCCAGTAAAGTCAGAGGTGAGAGCACAAAGCAATAAAGTGGGCAGACTCTGGTTTTTTGGGGGAAAATGCTCGAGAATATCCGGGGGGACTCCTGAGGCTCGATCCCGCCTTTGCGTATGCCGAACCTCCTTCCTCATGACCTTTGTCATGAGTGGAATGCCTCACCGGCTCCCCGCAATCTAGGTTGGTCATATTTTTTCTTCCAAGGAGCAATGGCATCAGTCACCATCTGCAGTGATTTTCAGTTCAGTTCAGTTCGGTCGCTCAGTCGTATCTGACTGTTTGCGTAAATTGCAGCACGCCAGGCCTCCCTGTCCATCACCAACTCCTGGAGTTTACTCAAACTCATGTCCATCGAGTCGATGATGCCATCCAGCCATCTCAACCTCTGTTGTCCCCTTCTCCTCCTGCCCCCAATCCCTCCCAGCATCAGGGTCTTTTCCAGTGAGTCAACTGTTCGCATGAGGTGGCCAAAGTATTGGAGTTTCAGCTTTAGCATCAGTCCTTCCAATGAACATCCAGGACTGATCTCCTTTAGGATGGACTGGTTGGATCTCCTTGCAGTCCAAGGGACTCTCAAGAGTCTTCTCCAATGCCACAGTTCAAAAGCATTAATTCTTTAGCGCTCAGCTTTCTTCACAATCCAACTCTCACATCCATACATGACCACTGGAAAAACCATAGCCTTGACTAGATGGACCTTTGTTGGCAAAGTAATGTCTCTGCTTTTCAATATGCTGTCTAGGTTGGTCACAACTGTCCTTCTAAGGAGTAAGTGTCTTTTAATTTCATGCATGCAATCACCATCTGCAGTGATTTTGGAGCCCCAAAAAATAAAGTCTGACATTATTTCCACTGTTTCCCCATATATTTGCCATGAATTGATGGGACTGGATGCCATGATCTCAGTTTTCTGAATGCTGAGTTTTAAGTCAGCTTTTTCACTCTCCTCTTTCAGTTTTATCAAGCGGCTCTTTAATTCTTCTTCACTTTCTGCCATAAGGGTGGTAACATCTGCATATCTGAAGTTAGTGGTATTTCTCCTGGCAATCTTGATTCCAACTTATGCTTTATCCAGCCTGGAATTTTGCATGATGTACCCTGCATATAAGTTAAATAAGTGAAGTGACAAAAGCAGCCTTGATGTACTCCTTTCCCAATTGGAACCAGTCTGTTGTTCCATGTCCAGTTCCAACTGTTGCTTCCTGACCTGCATACAGATTTCTCAGGAGACAGGTCAGGTGGTCTGGTATTCCCATCTCTTTCAGAATTTTCCACAGTTTGTTGTGATCCACACAGTCAAAGGCTTTGGCATAGTCAATAAAGCAGAAATAGATGTTTTGCTTCTTCAGTGATCCAACAGATGTTGGCAATTTGATCTCTGGTTCCTCTGGCTTTTCTAAAACCAGCTTGAACATCTGGAATTTCATAGTTCATGTACTTTTGAAGCCTGGCTTGGAGAATTTTGAGCATTACTTTGCAAGCATGTGAGATGAGTGCAACTGTGCAGTAGTTTGAACATTTTTTGGCATTGCTTTTCTTTGGGATTGGAATGAAAACTGACATCCAGTCCTCTGGCCACTGTTGACTTTTCCAAATTTGCTGGCATATTGAGTGCAGCACTTTCACAGCATCATCTTTTAGGATTTGAATAATTCAGCTGGAATTCCATCACCTCTACTAGCTTTGTTGGTAGTGATGGTTCGTAAGGCCCACTTGACTTCACATTCCAGGATGTCTGGCTCTAGGTGAGTGATCACACCATCCTGCTTATCTGGGTCATGAAGATCTTTCTTGTATAGTTTTTCTGTGTATTGTTGCCACCTCTTATTAATATCTTCTGCTTCTGTTAGATCCATACCACTTCTGTCCTTTATTGTGCTTCCTATATTTTATATTTTAAATTTGGTCACTTTATTCTTCCAGTTGCTGTCTCATTTCCTTATTTGGGCAATTGCCAAATTCTTGAAGATTTTACCTCTTAAGAGTTTTTAAAATGTCTTCCTTCTTTTCCATTCCAGTGACTGCCCAATTTTAGGTTTTAATCACATCTCACCCAGAGAAGTTTCTAGTCTCCTAACTGTTCTCTTCACCTGCAGTATCATCATCTTCAAAATCACCTTTGATAGCACTAATGTGGCTTTTTCACTCTCCAGCGTAAACGTTTCTGTGGACCCCTATTGGCCACCTGACTCTCATTGCTCATGTGTGCTCAGTTGTGTCCAACTCTTTTCACCTCTATGAACTCTACCCCGCCAGGGGATCTTCCCAAACCAAGGAGGGATCAAACCTGTGTTTCCTGCATTGGCCGGTGGATTCTTTACCACAGAGCTACCTGACTCTAGAAAGAGTCTATTAATAATACAACAAAATAATAATACAATGAGCCCTGCCTTCAACTTCTCCAGTTTATTTCCTGGCATGTCCTAGTGTTTGATTGGATATATTACATCCTTTATATTTACATCCTGTTACATGAAGAATTGATGCTTTTGAACTGTGGTGTTAGAGAAGACTCTTGAGAGTCCCTTGGACTGCAAGGAGATCCAACCAGTCCATCCTAAAGGAGATCAGTCCTGGTGTTCATTGGAAGGGCTGATGCTAAAGCTGAAACTCCAATACTTTGGCCACTTCATGCGAACAGTTGACTCACTGGAAAAGACCCTGATGCTGGGAGGGATTGGGGGCAGGAGGAGAAGGGGATGACAGAGGATGAGATGGCTGGATGGCATCACTGACTTGATGGACGTTGAGTTTGAGTGAACTCCGGGAGTTGGTGATGGACAGGGAGGCCTAGCGTGCTGCGATTCATGAGATCGCAAAGAGTCGGACACAACTGAGCGACTGAACTGAATGGAACTGAAGTGATACCGTATGTGGGCTTCCCATGTAGCACGAATGGTAAAAAAAACCTTCCTGCCAATGCAGGAAACATAAGAGAGGCAGGTTCAATCCTTTGGTCAGGAAGGTCCCTTGGAGTAGTGCACAGCAATCCACTCCAATATCCTTGCCTGGAGAATCCCATGGACAGAGGAGATTGGTGGGCTACAGTCCAAGGCATTGCAAAGAGCCAGACATGACTGAAGTGACTTAGCATGTACGCATACCATATTTATATCTTGGAATACCAAAATTCCTTACATTTGCTCATGCTGTTTACTTAGTATGATCTCCCCTTCTCAAATGGCTTTATCTTGGAAAACGTATGTTCATCTTTTGAGGCTCAGTCTTCACCTTGACTTTTCTAAGAACCTATTTATGGAGCAAACTCCACCTGACTCTGTTAGGGAAGTCTTCTTTCTGTACCATCAGCACCCCTAAAACTTTTTCCTCTGACTCTGTGAACTACCCCCAGGCCCTTATGACAAGGGCTTTTCTCTCCCTTTCTCTTTTTTGCTTAAGTGAGGACCTACTGAACTGAACTGAACTGAGAAATTATTATACTAAGTGAAGTAATTCAGACAAGGACAAATACCATATGATATCACTTAAATGTGTAATCTAAAAAAAATACAAATGAACCTATATACAGAACAGAAATAAAATCAGACATAGAAAAACAATTTATGGTTACCAAAGGGGAAAGGCAAGTAGGAAAGGAAAAAATTAAAAGGTTGGGATTAACATATACACACTATTATATAAAATAGATAAACAAAAGGGATTTACTATACAACATAGGGAACTATATCCAATATCTTATAATAACCTATAATGGAAAATAATCTGAAAATATGTATATATGTGTAACTAAATCACAATATTGATTGTGAATTTTGCACAATATTGTGAATTAGGTGATAAAGTTCAAGCAAGTATTTTGGGGCAAAGCAAGGTAAGACTGATAAAAAGGGGAATTGGAGCAGCAAATATATACACATACAGTACAAGTAGGTTGAGAATACAAAGTTGAGGTAGAATTATTGTATATTATTTTGCTTAGCATGCCAGTTAGGACAAGGGAGACAAAGTGCTTATTGCAAAAACCGAATGAGAAATGGTTTTATAGAATGGAACATTAGTTAAATAAAGTGGGGAATCAGTTGAAACTGACAGGAGGATAAAAATTCCTGTGTGTTAATAGTGGCAGAATTAATCTAAGCAGAAAGGAAGCAAAATGATATAAATAACGTAGTGGGCCAGTGTAAGCATATGACTCTCATAATCAACTGTCATTTAGGTGGTTTTTTCAGGTTTTTGCAGAGGTTACCTGACTGCCTGATCACCATCCACTCCTGTGAGAAACTGGAGATTATTCTACAGTGGGATGGCAGCTTCACTCTTACCAACAAAACTGTTTTTCTCATAGGAGCTTCTAGTGTCCCTCACATTATGCTATTATCTGATTTTATTTTCTAAAATCATTACATGATGATGTTAAGATTTTTCTGTAAATAGAAAATATACCCACTTCTCCTAAATGGGTAATCTTCCTGGTTTTAGATCAAAGGTCAGAAGTTTAGATAGGAGGTCTAAACAATGCCTGTCTTCTTAAACTTAATGCATCTCTAGAAAAGAATATTCAGTTCAGTTCAGTTGCTCAGTCGTGCCAACTCTTTGCGACCCCATGGACTGCAGTACACCAGGCTTCCCTGTCCATCACCAACTCCTGGAGCTTGCTCAAACTCATGTCCATCGAGTCTGGGATGCCGTCCAACCATCTTATCCTCTGTCGTCCCCTTCTCCTCCTGCCTTGAATCTTTCCCAGCATCAGGGTCTTTTCCAGTGAGTAAAGAACACTGGAGAAGGAAATGGCAACCCACTCCAGTATTTTTTCCTGGAGAATCCCATGGACAGAGGAGCCTGGTGGGCTATGGTTCATGGGGTTGCAAAGAGTCGGACATGACTGAGCAACTAACACTAATCATACCAGCTCTCCTATTTCATTCCTTTTAGGATTTTTTTTCCTGATGCATTTGAGAGGTGTTTCATAACTGCAAATATTTAAAATGTAATGTCCTTTTAGGGTTTCAATTTCTATTCCTTAACAGCTAATGTTTTTTGTTGTTTTAGTTTGGTTTGTTTGTTTTTTGGTCCTATACAAGATAATGGATGGGAGGTTTTAGTCAAAAGTTGTTTTGTTTTTAAAGAACTCTGGTTATTTTCAGTCACAGTAAAATGGATGCTAAGGAGCATGTACCACAAGGACCAAAAAAATGCCAAAACACTGGAGATCAATCAGAAGAATCTGTGTTTTTCTTTCTAAAATGACGTTCTTTCTGGCTTTGTCTCAGAAAGAAAGGCTTTCTTTATATAAGAAGACGGAAAGAATGTGCAGTCCTGCCCTACTTTCACAAAACTCTTAAATCACATTAGGCCCAAATGCCTGAGTGTTGTATAAAATATCTCCTTGAATCTGGGTTATTTCAAATAAAGCCCTTAATGAAAGCTTACAGAACTCTTCTGCTCTGAAAAAAACATTTAATGAAAACATAACAAAATGCCTCTTTCAGCTGCACTCAGCCTTGAGACATGACCATGTACTAGAATGTCTCTCCCTGACTTTGAGTAACAGAGGCTTGTATATGCATATAAACAGAGAATGCAATTAATACATTGACAAAAAGCATTTATTTGGGGAGAAACCATAAGTTTGAAAAAATCCCAGAAGAATCTCCAAATCTATGGCCTCAGCTTAATTAATTTATTTTTTTATATTTTTTATTATTATTATTTTTTTTTACCTTACAATATTGTATTGGTTTTGCCATACATCAACATGAATCCGCCACGGGTGTACATGTGTTCCCCATCCTGAACCCCCTCTCCCACCTCCCTCCCTATACCATCCCTCTGGGTCATCCCAGTGCATCAGCCCCAAGCATCCTGTGTCTTGCATCGAACCTGGACTGGCGATTCATTTCTTATATGATATTATACATGTTTTAATGCCATTCTCCCAAATCATCCCCCCCCTCCCTCTCCCACAGAGTCCAAAAGACTGTTCTATACATCTGTGTCTCTTTTGCTGTCTCACATACAGGGTTGTCATTACCATCTTTCTAAATTCCATATATATGCGTTAGTATACTATATTGGTGATTTTCTTTCTGGCTTACTTCACTCTGTATAATATGGCCTCAGCTTAATTTAATGGGAAGAGCATGGAGTCTCCTTTCTTAACGTACCTCAAGCCTGTTAAGTCACTTTCCAAAGAGTCAAATGAAAATGATACATGTTTTGTAGGTTTGCTGTAAAGATTAGAAAAAATTTTATAGATTCATCCATTAAACATCCAATATATTCTAGGTATCTTTTCTAGGCTAAAAAGACAAGGGTAAATAAGGCACAGTCTACACACTTAAAAGGTGGCAGCAGTCTATAGATTTAATATGCCTGAAATAGGAGAGTTGTTTAATAAATTGAATACATTGTTGATACCATTCAAGTAAATTGTACCTCCCTACATGTAACAAATTGAGAAGTATATGAGTCACAAATTAATACTTTGGAAAGGAAATGGGTGAGCAAATGCTCACCCTGTCTGTACCTGGTTTTTCCAGTACAACTTCCCCACAAATCTTGAGCCACCCCCCCACCAAAAAGAATCCAAACTTTCCTCCCCTCAATATATACATAGTCACAAGTATACACATGAACTTGGCACATCATCACTCACATAATAGATAATCAGGATTTTGGCAGTAACCTTGCGGTGTCTTGTTGGAAACATCTTTTTTAGCTATGTGATTTTTGCAAATTAGTCAACCAAGACTCTTGAGAGTCCCTTGGACTGCAAGGAGATCCAACCAGTCCATTCTGAAGGAGATCAGCCCTGGGTGTTCTTTGGAAGGAATGATGCTAAAGCTGAAACTCCAGTACTTTGGCCACCTCATGCCAAGAGTTGACTCATTGGAAAAGACTCTGATGCTGGGAGGGATTGAGGGCAGGAGGAGAAGGGGACGACAGAGGATGAGATGGCTGGATGGCATCACTGACTCGATGGACGTGAGTCTGGGTGAACTCCAGGAGTTGGTGATGGACAGGGAGGCCTGGCGTGCTGCGATTCATGCGGTCGCAAAGAGTCGGACACAACTGAGCAACTGATCTGATCTGATCTGAAACTTTGCAGTCTCCTTTCTTTAAAGTGAAGTTATTGATGCCTCTGTCTACTTCAAATGGTTTAGGACAAATGAGATAGTGTGACTAAATTTTACATATGTTACTTTAAAATTATTAACTTTGTATTGCCATCTAAAATATCATAGTAGTATTTATGCACTTGGTTATAAATAAGTGTATACTTAAACTGTGACAGAGTAGAAAATTATATTTCTTTAAATATATTTAGGATGAGGATTCATTTTGTTTGGAAAACCAAATATATTGAATTTCTTTATAAAGAAATTATTTATATCTTTTCATGAAGCATTTACAAATCCTGTCTTGGAAATTCTCTAACAGTTTATTAATGGTATGTTTTTGTAAAAAGTACTGGATCCAAGAATTTAGGGTCATCTGTTATATACAGAGGTAGAAAAGGAGTCAGATAATGGAGCTGCTATGTGGTGTCATTCTCATTGTATAAGCAAGCTGATTTATGGAGAGTCAGCTTCATGAGGGTACTTGAAATAGAATTTAATGTACTACAGAAGGAAGAAATTAGTTCATTTTGCTTCTTCCCCCTTTCAAACATTAAATTACTAGGATAAGCCTTTAAAACTATGACTCTTTACTCCTCAGTCCTACACATATAATGTTCTATGCCTTTGTCCAGAATTCTGAGAACTAAGTTTAAAACATATGAATGGCTTGAATACAGCCTCTAGAAAATAGTGATTTACTAGGAGATAAAATTCATTACAGATAAGATTACCAGACTTGTTAAAAGATCTATAGCTTTTCCCTGCTACTCAAGGACAAGGTATAAAGAAAAAGGAAGTGCCAATTTTAGATAATTATTGGGTACCACTGTTAAATTAGTGAGTACCATTTGAACTTCTGGAAGAGAGAGGTATAATTTCAGCATCGAAGGTAAAATTTATCATAGACTCTAGGGTAGGGTTGATATACATGGTTGGAAATTATAGAGGACTGTTGAATAGAACAAATTATAGTTAGCTTACTTCCTCTCTCTAACAGGCTCAGTGAAGTAGAAGACATTTTTTTTAAAGAAATTTCCTTTTACAAAGTATTGATTTATATGACTATGCCAAGACACGTTTTTTTTGTTTTGTTTTGTTTGCTTGCTTTGAATAGATTGAGCAATTGGCCTATTGGTATAGATAACACATGCTAGGTCTAAACTGTCAATTACTTCTAGAACTGGTCTTCCTTTGCATTAAATGTTGAGAAATAAGAATTAATGCTTCTTGAATTATTACCATTTTAGGCATTATGTTAATTTACCTTTGTTGTGGTAACATTTTTTTTAGCTCATCATTTAGACTTCAAACTGATAGGGTAAAAATAAGTGAAATGAAAAGCAATGTAATTATACATGAGGTAATATGCACCACTACTTTGGTTATTGACAGGTATTAGCACATGATCAAGATTTTCTGTAATGAGTAGATTTAGAATCTCCGAGTAAACAGACAAACTTATCTAGGATGGAAGATGTTTAGAAGAGGGCTAGGACTAAATAATCTTTAGATGACATCAGAAAATGTCTAAAAATATATTATTCTATAAAGTGCACAGTGATATTATAAATAGTCTATAAATAAGCTTATTACATACTCTACTTTACAATATGAAGAAATACAAAGCAGAGACATTTGATGACTGGCCTGCCATCTCATGGGGTTAGAAGCCAGAATTCCTAGTATTTAAAATCCATCTTAATTCCATATTAAACTTTTCTTAGGTTTGGAATGAGTGATAGGAGCTAAGAAACAAATTATGAGGTGTTAGACAGTGAGAGCTAAATGTGAATCTTCCTAACACCAATTCATACTGCATTAGCTGACACCAGTAACCTGAAGCATTGTTATGTGGTATTTACTAATGAAAATTTGCAAATGCAAACACTGCCTCTAAAGAGATTGTTGCCTAAAATGGTCTCCTGTTGGCAAAAGGTGCTCAGATTGTAATATAATGCTTACAATTCTGGGAGAGAGTAAACCTCAAAGTGCACTCTATCCAGTTAAGTGTTAAAAATATGAATAACATAGTTAAAAAATATTTTTTTAATGAATTTACTTATTTTAAATTACTTTATATATTTAAGCCAGTTACATATAGAATCTCATATAATTAATGAATATTGCTGGAAGTATTTACTGCTGCTTTGTCCTTTCATATCAATAATCTGCATAACTGATCTAGTGTGTAAAGGAAGACTATAGCTTCCAGCTATTGTTTAACCAACTAAAATAATTGTTTGCTATGCCTCTTTTCTTTCTAAAGTCCTATGTCCAGGTAAGATAAAATAGCAAAAGAACTACTGAAAATTCTTTCATTCTGATAATTTTTTAATATTTCATATGAATATTTCCATAAATGAGCCAATGTTTTTAAAAGTATTATTCATAAGAAAACATAAGGTGTTCGTGAGAGAATAGAGACCTGTGCTTAAAACCAGAAGTTTAAATAGTTCTGCCTCGCACTTTAAATTTGACAAGTTACTTAAAATACTCAAGCCACTGTTTTCTCATCTGTAAAACGGGGATTACATCAACCTTATTTCTTGTTGTGAAATGATGATTGTATTTTGTTAATCGCAATGTTTTCTTAAAATATACCTTACTAAAATCACAAATTAGTTGGAGATCTAGATATAAGTATGTATAAAAATATTCCATATAGATTCAAAAAACACAGCTTTTCAAAGATAAAATATATGTAAACTCTTTTTTAAGAAAACAGAAAAGTTGAAAGAACACTGCATATCTTAAAGGAGAATAAATCACAAGAGAGTGTGAAAAAAAAGAAAGCTGTGGAAGATAAAAATAAACCAATTTTACAGTTACACTTACTTCAGTTAACTAAAGAGATAAAGGGACACACACACAATTTTGTTAAAATTGAATTAAATTATTCCTGTTCTTTATCAAAAATGATTTATTGATTTTTAATCTAAGAAAAGTAATACAGTGAAAACAAGACAAGCTTAATCTCAATAAGTATTTTAGACATGTAAAATATTTCAATAAATTTTAGCCATAGTCTATAAAAAAATCTCACTAAGTTTAATAAACAAAGTTGAAAATATTAAGAGAGTAAGTAATTATGTATTTTAATACTACATTTCAAATTTTAATTGTATTAACTCTGCACAAAGGAAATCGATACTCTTATACTTTCTTCCACTTTTCCTCTTCCATTATGTATTGGTCTCCTGGATTTCTTCTTCAAATTTTCCATTCATTCCCTTTCTTCCTCTCTCTTTAATCTCTTTTTCTTTCACTCATTATTACAGGTTCTATATCCTTTACACAATCTTTGAAATATTTTAGGAAAGCAGTCTGTTACATTTTGGGGGAACTTAGTTTTTCCCCTGGATTTTTAAAAACACTTTCAGTATACTTGAAGTAGCTTAAGTTGGATATATCAGTATATGAACTTGTGATCTCCAGGAATATACAATAGTCTTTTGACCCAGATGTTCACTCTTCTATTGTTTTAAGTAAATACATTTATATTTTAAATAGATCTTATTTTCTGTTCTCTTGAATTTAGTTTTTACTTTTTTTCTGGAGCAATTAATTATAACAGATCATATTTTTTGGTTCTAACATATCCATCATTATTCTGAAACTTCTTTACTCTTTATTTTTCTCTGTATCATCCTAAGCCTTTCTTCATTCTGTGACAATAGGATTGATTTCTATCTTACTTCATTTCGTTCCCAGGATGTGTCTAATGTATTAATAGCTTTTAAATGGGATTATTTGCATTTACCTCTCTTATCCCCATTTTCTGGAGAAGGAAATGGCACCCCACTCCAGTACTCTTGCCTGGAAAATCCCATGAACGGAGAAGCCTGGTAGGCTGCAGTCCATGGGATCGCTAAGAGTTGGGCACAACTGAGTGACTTCACTTTCTCTTTTCATTTTCACGCATTGGAGAAGGAAATGGCAACCCACTCCAGTGTTCTTGCCTGGAGAATCCCGGGGATGGGGGAGCCTGGTGGGCTGCCGTCTATGGGGTCGCACAGAGTCAGACACGACTGAAGCGACTTAGCAGCAGCAGTAGCAGCATCCCCATTTTCACCCCACCTATCATTTTGTCATCTCATTTTTTAGCTATGCCCTCCATATCCCTCTTCCTTCTATTCCTTTTTTTTTTAGTTGAAATATTGTTGATTTGCATGTTGTGTTAGTCTCTGGTGTATAGCAAAAGTGATAAACATGTATCTTTATAGTTGTATATACATATTTCTTTTTCATATTATTTTCCATTACAGTTTATTGTTGTTGTTTAATCTCTAAGTTGTGTCCAGGTCTTTTGTGACCCCATAGACTGAAGCCCACCAGGCTTCTCTCTCTAGGGATTTCCCAGGCAAGAATTCTAGAGTGGGTTGCCATTTTTTTCTCCAGGGGTTCTTCTCAACACAGGGATCGAACCTGCAGCTCCTGCTTGGCAGGCAGATTCTTTACCACTGAGTCACCTGGGAAGCCCTTATGTTTTATTACAGGTTATTGAGTATAATTCCTTAAGCTACATGGTAAGACCTTGTTTATTCTTTCATATATAATAGGGTGCATCTGCTAATCCCAAACCATCCCCCTCCCAGTCCCCTCCCCTTTGGTAACTACAAGTCATTTCTCTATGTCTATGAGTCTGTCTATGTTTCATAAATAAGCTCATTTGTGTCATATTTTAAATTCTGCAAATAAGTGATATCATATGGTAATTGCCTTTCTCATTCTGACTTTATTTCATATAATAATCTCTAGGTCCATTGTGTTGCTGCAAAGGGCATTATTGCATTCTTTTCATGACTGAGTAATACTCCATTATATATATATTGATCACATCTTCTTTATCTATTCTTCTGTCCATGGACATATAAGTTGTTTCCATGTCTTTTGACTATTGTAAATAGTGCTGATATGAACATTGGGGTGTATGTATCTTTTTGAATCATAATTTGTCCACAGATAAGCCCAGGAATGGGATTACCATATCATACAGTAACTCTATTTTTAGTTTTTTGAGGAACCTCTGTACTGCTTTCATAGTGGCCGTACCAGTTTACATTCCTACCGACAAAGTAGAAGGGTTTTCTTTTCTTTGCACTTTCTCCAGTATTTGTTATTTGTTGACATTTTAATAGTGTCCTTTCTGTTCAGTGTATGTTTGGTTCGCATTTCTTAAATAATTAGCAAGCAGTGCTGAGTATCTTTTCCTGTGTCTATTCAGTTAAGTTCAGTTGCTCAGTCATGTCCTACTCTTTGCGATTTCATGGACTGCAGCACACCAGGCTTCCCTGTCTATCACCAACTCCCAGAGCTTACTCAAACTAATGTCCATAGAGTCAGTGATGCCATCCAACCATCTCATCCTCTGTCGTCCCCTTCTCCTCCTGCCTTCAGTCTTTTCCAGGATCAAGGTCTCTTCCAGGGAGTCAGTTCTTCGCATCAGGTGGCCAAAGTCTTGGAGTTTTAGCTTCAGCATCAGTCCTTCCAATGAGTATTCAGGAATGATTTCCTTTAGGATTGACCAGTTTGATATCCTTGCACTCCAAGGGACTCTCAGGAGTCTTTTCCAACAAGAATTCAAAAGCATGAATTCTTCAGCACTCAGCTTTCTTTATCATCCAACTCTCACATCCATACATGACTACTGGAAAAACCATAGCCTTGACTAGCCGGACCTTGTTGACAAAGTAATATCTCTGCTTTATAATATGCTGTCTAGGTTTGCCATAGCTTTTCTTCCAAGGAGCAAACATCTTTTAATTTCATGGCTGCAGTCACCATCTGCAGTGATTTTGGAGCCCAAAAAAATAAAGTCTGTCACTGTCTCCATTGTTTCCCCATCTATCTGCCATGAAGTGATGGGACCAGATGCCATGATCTTAGTTTTCTGAATGTTGTGTTTTAAGACAAATTTTTCACTCTCCTCTTTCACTTTTATCAAGTGGCTCTTTAGTTCTTCACTTTCTGCCATAAGGGTGGTGTCATCTGCATATCTGAGCATATTGATATTTCTCCCAGTAATCTTGATTCCAGCTTGTACTTCATCTAGCTGGCATTTTGCATGATGTACCCTGCATAGAAGTTAAATAAGCAAGGTGACAATAAACAGCCTTGACGTGCTCCTTTCCCGATTTGGAACCAGTCTGTTGTTCCATGTCCAGTTCTAACTGTTGCTTCCTGACCTGCATACAGATTTCTCAGGAGGCAGGTCAGGTGGTCTGGTATTCCCATCTCTTTAAGAATTCTCCACAGTTTGTTGTGATCCATACAGTCAAAGGCTTTGGCGTAGTCAATAAAGCAGAAGTGGATGTTTTTATCTTGCTTTTTTAATGATCCAATGGATGTTGGCAATTTGATCTCTGGTTCCTCTGGCTTTTCTAAATCCAGCTTGAACTTCTGGAAGCTCACAGTTCACGTATTGCTGAAGCCTGGCTTGGAGAATTTTGAGCAATACTTTACTAGCGTGTGCTGCTGCCACTGCTAAGTCACTTCAGTCGTGTCTGACTCTGTGCGACCCCATAGACAGCAGCCCACCAGGCTCCCCCGTCCCTGGGATTCTCCAGGCAAGAACACTGGAGTGGGTTGCCATTTCCTTCTCCAATGCATGAAAGTGAAAAGTGAAAGTGAAGTCACTCAGTTGTGTCTGACTCTTAGCGACCCCATGGACTGCAGCCTACCAGGCTCCTCTGACCATGGGATTTTCCAGGCAAGAGTACTGGAGTGGGGTGCCATTGCCTTCTCCTTACTAGCATGTGAGATGAGTGCAATTGTGTGGTAGTTTGAGCGTTCTTTGGCATTGCCTTTCTTTGGGATTGGAAAGAAAACTGACCTTTTCCAGTCCTATGGCCACTGCTGAGTTTTCCAAATTTGCTGGCATATTGAGTGCAGCACTTTCACAGCATCATCTTTCAGGATTTGAAATAGCTCCACTGGAATTCCATCACCTCCACTAGCTTTGTTCGTAGTGATGCTTTCTAAGGCCCACTTGGCTTCACATTCCAGGATGTCTGGCTCTACACCGTCGTGATTATCTGGGTCATGAAGATCTTTTTTGTACAGTTCTTCTGTGTATTCCTGCCACCTCTTCTTAATATCTTCTGCTTCTGTTAGGTCCATACCATTTCTGTCCTTTATTGTACCCATCTTTGCATGAAATGTTCCCTTAGTATTTCTAATTTTCTTGAAGCAATCTCTAGTTTTTCCCATTCTATTGTTTTCCTCTATTTCTTTGCATTGATCACTGAAGAAGGCTTTCTTATCTCTCCTAGCTATTCTTTGGAAGTCTGCATTCAGATGGGTATATCTTTCCTTTTCTCCTTTGCCTTTCACTTCTCTTTTCTCAGCTATTTGTAATTTGCCTCCTTGGACAACCATTTTGCCTTATTGCCTTTCTTTTTCCTGGGTATGGTTTTGATCACTGCCTCCTGTACAATGTCACAAAATTCCATCCATAGTTCTTCAGGCACTCTATCAGATGTAACTCCTTAAATTTATTTGTCACTTATAATCATAAGGGATTTGATTTAGGTCATACCTGAATGGTCTATTGGTTTCCCCTAGTTTCTTCAATTTAAGTCTGAATTCAGCAATAAGGAGTTCATAATCTAAGCCACAGTCAGCTCCTGACCTTGTTTTTGCTGACTGCATAGAGCTTCTTCATCTTTTGGCTGCAAAGAATATAATCAGTCTGATTTTGGTATTGACCATCTGGTGACATCCATGTGTAGAGTCATCTTTTGTGTTGTTGGAAGAGGGTGTTTGCTATGATCAGTGTAATCTCTTGGCAAAACTCTGTTAGCCTTTGCCCTGCTTCACTTTGTACTCCAAGGCCAAATTCGCCTGTTACTCCAGGTATCTCTTGACTTCCTACTTTGCATTCCAGTCCCCTGTAATGAAAAGGACATCTTTTTTGGTTGTTAGTTCTAGAAAGTCTTGTAGGTCCTCATAGACCTCTTCACCTTCAGCTTCTTCAGCATTACTGGTCGGGGCATAGATTTGGATTACTGTGATATTGAATGGTTTGCCTTGAAACTGAGCAGAGATCATTCTGTTGTTTTTGAGATTGCACCCAAGTACTGCATTTCAGATTCTTTCGTTGACTATGAGGGCTACTCCATTTCTTCTAAGGGATTCTTACCCATAGTAGTAGATATAATGGTCTAAGTTAAATTCACCCATTCCAGTCCATTTTAGTTCACTGATTCCTAAAATGTCTATGTTCACTCTTGACATCTCCTGTTTCACCACTTCCAATTTGCCTTGATTCATGGACCTAACATTTCAGGTTCCTATGCAATATTGTTCTTTATAGCATTGGACTTACTTCCATCACCAGTCACATCCACAGCTGGGTGTTGTTTTTACTTTGGCAAATGTATCTGTTCACTGTCTGTATGTCTTCTTTGGAGAAATGTCTACATATGTCTTCTACTCACTTTTTTATTGGGCTGTTTTGGGCTTTTGTTGTTGTTGTTGTTATTGAGTTGTATGAGCTATTTGTATTTTTTGGAAATTAAACCTTTGTCAGTTGCATCATTTGCAAATATTTTCTCCCAGTCCATAGATTGTCTTTTAATTTTGTTCATGGTTTCATTTGCTGTGCAAAAGCTTGTAAGTATGATTAGGTCTCATTTGCTTATTTTTACTTTTATTTCTATTGCCTTGGGACACTGTCCTAAGTAAACATTAATGTTATTTATGTCAGAAAATGTTTTGCCTGTGTTTTTTTGTAGGAGTTGTATTGTGTATTTTGAGTTTATTTTTGTGTATGGTATGGGGGTGTGTTCCAACCTCATCGATTTACATGTGGCTGTCCCGCTTTCCCAGCAGCACTCCACACAAAAACTCCTCGAACTGATAAATGAATTCAGCAAGATAGCAAGATACAAGATTAACATACAGAAATCTGTTGCAGTTGTTTACACTAGCAATGAATATCAGAAAGAGAAAGTTAAAAAAAATCCCTTTTAAAGTAGAATAAACCTGTTCAAGGAGATTAAAGGCTTATACACTAAGAACTATAAAACAGTAATAAAGGAAATTGAAGATAATTCAAAGAAATAGAAAAAGATTCCATGCTCTTGGATTGGATGAATTAATATTGTTAAAATGATAATGCTGCCCAAAGCAATCTACTGATTTAATGTGATCTCTATCAAATTACCCATGACATTTTTCACAGAGCTAGAGCAAATAATCCCAAATTTATATGGAACCATAAAACACTCAGAATTGCCAAAGCAATCCTGAGGAAAAAGAACAAAGCTAGAGGCATAACCCTCCTAGACTTCAGACAATATTACAAAGCTACAGTAATCAAAACAGCATGGTATTGGTACCAAAACAGATATTCAGATAAATGGAACAAATAGAGAGCCCAAAAATAAACCCACACACCTACAGTCAGTTAATCTACAGCAATGGAGCCAAGAATATACAGTGGAAAAAAGACAATGTTCTTTCTACTCGTAATCAGAGCTATGTGCCATGTTGTAGGATAAATATCTTCTCTGGAGTAGGATTAATTTCTATTTAGCTGTATTATTAATACAGCTAAAATGGAAGTTTTGGGAAACTAAGAGACCTGGAGGCTGGTCAAAGAAATTTTTATTGCTACTTTGCTCTCTATTCCAAACAAGATTACGTAACACCCTCACGTGTCCTCTCTGTGTGTGTTGTCTCCTTTGGTTCAAAGGCTCAAGATGATCTGGTGTTACTGTCCCTCCCATCCACCAATCTCCCCCAACCTGTGGAGGGAGTGGACACAGAGGTTTTTGTCACAATCCATGCATTTGATTTCAATGACAAAGGCATTTTGTAGCTATAAAAGGATAAGCATGATTGATAGTGATAACTCATAATTAATGCATACATCCTTTGAGACCACCTCAGTAGACCTGTCTCTTTTTTACTTTTAGTAGAAACAGTAAAGAACAAGCTGGAACCGTCTTTGAGTAGGAAAAACTTAACAAGAGCTTCACAAGTATCACACTATGGAGCATGTGAATTTAACCTTCCAAGAAAAAAATAGGCAATGTGATGATTTGAGAATGTTAGTTAACAAGTTTTTAATTCCACCTTTCTTCAGAAGTGAGAAAGTGAAAACAACAACAACAAATTTTATATGCTGGCAAGTTGGAGTTTCTGAACCTACCACCTATAACCATGAATTTTTTCCAGAAAAATTAGTTTTGTTTTTTTCCTTTCATCATGCTAATTGATGTGATCATTTCTGACTTTAGCTCCTATTAGCTTCAAATAGTTGGGGTGTTGTCCTTGACTCCCTCCCTATCATTTAGAATACTCTTTTATTCCCCTCCATCTCAGTTACAGTTTGAGGAATGGAGCAGTATTAGTTCTGTCTGATTTCTTACGGGTTTGGAGGAAAGAAATATAACTGTTTTACAGATAAAGTTGCTGCCCTGATTGATGAGGTTTTGCTCTCTGTCTTGAGATTTGAATGAAAAATAAATTTTTTGCAGCATTCACTTAACAAAGTCCATGGTACATTCAGCAGCCATTTTCTAAAAAATTAACAAAATGAATTTGTCACTTTAAGAAAATAATGACAGTAGTTGTTGTCAATGACAAAAATCAACTTCTAAGTAAAAATGAAATTTTCTAAAACTTTTATCTGCTTCCCTGAGCTTGACAGCTTTTCATAATTCAGACTTTTTTCATGATATGGGTGGTGATATTAACAAAAGTGTTTTTAATATTGTATGAATTGTGTCAGATTTTTGAAGACCTACATAACTCAATAGACCATTATTTTACAAAATAAATAGTATATGATGTTACCAATTCAGGTAAAGTTAAATGATCCATTCGAGGTACAAGATAGACTATAGTATTTTAAAGTAAAAGTACAAAAAAAGTTCATTGATATGGTTTCAGATTCTACATTTCCATTAATCTTTAAAAAAAAGAAACACTACTTTTCATGTTTTGGTAGTATCAAAGATTGTCCACAGTTATCTGAAAAGGATACTAAAATACTTCTTCCTTTTCCAACTATGTATATATGTAAGACCATCATGTATTTCAACTAATACAACATATTGAACTGGATTTAATGTAGAAACAAGTATGAGAATTCAGCCATCCACTATTAAGCCAAGTACAGATAATTACATTAATCTGTACATGCCTCACTGTTTTTTTAAATTATGGTTATTTTTCATTAAAATCCCTACTTACAGGTATATTCTTGTCATTTTAATGGAACCAATGAATAAATATTTGTAAATGTATACTTTTATTTTTTAATTAGAAACTTTAATGTTCTTTGAGGACCAGTGTTTTCTTTTTGTAATATAAAGAAAGCCTGAGATTGAAACATATGAGAACAAATGATCTACATCCATGTTAAAGACCTTCACTGGATTTCAATTGTTCTAAAGATAAAATGCAAATTCTAAACATAGCACCACTTAACAGTATATTATAATCCCATGAATATTTATTTAGTTCCTTGGTCCAGTGATGTTGCCTTTTGTGGACACACTGTTCCTTCTCTTTAGGATGTTCTTCTCCATCCATATCACCTAGTTAATGCTTTCTTATTCTTCTGGTTTCAGCTCATGAAGTTCTTTCCTAGACTTTATTGTAACCATGCTTTTATACATCAGAACATCTTCTCTCTCTCTAATTGTACCTTTACTGAATAAATTATTTCACTGAAGTACTTCTTCCCAATAGACTGAAAAACCATAAAACCAGTAAGCATGTGTATGATGGCTTACCATTGTATCCATTCTTCCTAACAGAGTGCTTATCACAAAGTAGAGTGGGAAATAAAATATTTGTTGGTGAATGAGTAAGTGAATAAATGTATGAATCAATATAGGAGAGAAAATCCATTGAAATCAACATAGAGTTTGACCTAGCATGAATTGCTTCTTCACTAATATAAAGATCCAAGATAAATACTAGAAGAATGTCTTGAATTCATTTAAATCACTCATATTTTTCCCTAGTGAAATTTTATTACTATATATTCTTGTTGGCCACTTCTCTTACAAAGAAAATAGAATGGAAGTAGATATAATATACAACTACATTTAGTTGTGTTAGCAAGTGTTCCTTTGTAAGCCTTGTAGGTAGTGAGCAACTGTTGGCAGACAGCTTCTTGTATCTCACTTGACTTAATGTTTGCTATAAATTAGAATTCTATTATTTGTATGTACGACTATCTTTCTACAGTCTCCTATTGTCTCATCTATTACCTCTTTTGTCCTAAAAATCTACAGTTGAGTGACACCTACTTACATTTCCTGCATACCTCTCATGTTACTAGCTTATCATTATACATAACATACCTCATTTTAAGTTTATAATTTATTAGTTTTCCTGTGAAACTTTCTACTCCTTAAGGGCTTGGACTGTATTCTGTTCATCTGTGTATCCATAGGATATGATAAGATGTTGAGCTCTTGGTAAACACTCAAAAAATGAATGTACAAAAAACTTATTGAATGAACCAGTTAATATATGACATGACATATTCCTTAACTTTTTAATTAAATTGTTCCAGTTAAAACTCAGGTAATGGGAGAAATCAAGATTGCATTGAAGAAAGAAATGAAGACAGATGGGGAACAACTAATAGTTGAAATCCTACAGTGTAGAAATATTACCTACAAATTTAAATCTCCTGATCACTTACCAGGTATCTAATTTTATGATAATAAGCAATATAATGTATCTAAGAACTCCTTAGGAGAATGAACTAAATGCCCTAGAAAATGCTAACTAAAATTTGGACTGTGTATCAAATATATCTGAAAAAAAAATATGAAATAAGAATTAATTTATAATCTTATAAATCTAATCTTATATAAAGCAAATTGATATTTTACTGGTTAAAAATTAGATTTTTTTCCAACATAGAGTGATATATTTATTATACAAGTAAACATTTAAACTGCTAGGAAAATTGGTGTGTTTTAATTAGGTATATTTTAAGTGCTCTATGTTGTCTGAAACAAGTTGTTCACAGTCTACTGGCTTTATGTAAAATGTAGGGAAGCTCCCAGAATACAATTATAATGCTAATTGTATAAATGTATTGTTAGTAGACACTTAATAAGCTGAATTCTTATTTTCAGATTTATATGTGAAACTATATGTGATGAACATATCTACCCAAAAAAAGGTGATCAAGAAAAAAACAAGAGTATGTAGACATGATCGAGAGCCTTCATTCAATGAGACTTTTAGATTCAGCCTAAGTCCTGCTGGACATTCTCTTCAGGTAACTCATACCGTTCCTATTTTTAAATTTTCACCTATACTGTACTTATTTACTGTTTAATTATTCAATATTTATATGCCAATCATATACTATGTGACATTTTACAAGTTAATTTTAGAGGTAACTTTCCAGGGGCCCTTGAAAATTCCACAACCCATTCACCCCATCCAATTAGCCTCTATCTTACCTACTCAGTTTCATTTATACAGATTTTTTTTTCACACTCACTGCCACTGATCCTCTTTGGGTCTTCATCTTTATTATGCACATCATTTCAGCACTATACCTGGCCTACTTGCCATCATTATCTTATGCTTTTAATTCATTTTATCACACTACTGGCAGAGATATCTTTTAAAAACACTGACTAGATGACCCTCCAATGATTCACTGTTAGCCTGACCCATTCAGAATCCTCTAAAGTGAGTTATATGTATTTAATTTAATTGTATTCCATTTAATTTCATCTCTTTGTATACTTTTCCACTCACTCTTTACTTCAGTCACACCAGAATCTTCACATTCTTGGATTGTTTGCTTGTATTTTTCCTCCCCTTCAGTACTCCCTTCTTCATTTCTCTCCATCTCTTACAATATTCCACATCTTTCAATGTAAAGTCATCTCTTTACTGATGGCTGTGGTATACTTCATCACATCTTATTCACATGTTTTGCTTATCTTATTAGGCCATCACTCCCAGTTTTGCACAACCATTTATGTACTTACCTGCCACTGTTTTTGTACTATCAACTTCTCTGGTGCAAAGCTTGATTTTCATTGCTCTGTCTTCTGCAGCCTAGCACAATGCTTATACATAGTATGCCTTTGGTAGATGTAGAAACAAGGAATGAGAAAGGAGAAAGAGGAGGGAGGGTAATGATGAAAAATGTGGGACGAGAAGACCATGGTTTTGGTACTTAAATGAAGGCCTGTGCTGGAGACTAATGTAAGACATATTACAAAGCAAAAACTGCATTTAGAGGATTAACTGACATTAGAGTTAAAGGGAATAATAAGATTAAAAGACATTCTGAAGTCTGTGTGAACAGATGTGTCAGGCACAGAGGCTGAGTAGTTAAAGAAGGGATAGAGGGAGAAAAAAATCATGAGTTTGTCTGAAATGTAATAAATTTGATGAGGGCAGGTCCAAATGAAATATATAATTAGGCAATTTGAAATCACAAAATCAAAGGCTTGAAAAGATAGAAGAGTAGATTTTGAAGTCAGAAACATAAAAGTAAATTTTGGCCAGGAATAAAGATGAATTATCTGAAGGAGATTCCAAAAAGAAAGAGAGAGAGTAAGAGAATTGTCAAGGATTAATGGCTGTCTCTACCTTGTCTCTACCTTTCTTTCAACTGATCCCTAAAAAAAAAAATTTTGAGTTTGAGATCCCATGGAATTTCAACTAATGTAAATTCTACATATGACAAGAAACCACTTTAGAAGAGCTTACTATAGTAAAATCCCCAGTAAAGTAAATGGTATTTAAAATCAATGTTATGTTCTATCTGCCTTGTAAACTCTTACTTATTTACTTACCACTCAAGTAATTTTGTATTTGAGTTGGTTTTTCATAAACTAGTTAAGTTCTTTTCTGAAACTTTCTATCAATTTAAGCATAAACTGAGTTAGAATTAGCTGATAACACATATCTTATCTAGAATTCTGTCCTGCAGGATAGGTCTCTGCCTTTGGGAAATGTTGATGTGAATTAATTAATATTATGCAGATCTTTTGAGGTCATCTTAGTTATTAGTTCTCCTACAAGAATGTCTGCTAATTCCTCTCACCCTCACTCTTTCTTGTCTGTGTTAGTTCTTTGATATGTAAATGTCCATAAAAGAAGTTGAAAATGTACACACAAATAGATATATAATTTTGACTATTTTTTCTAGATTTTACTTTTTTCCAATGGAGGGAAGTTTATGAAAAAGACCTTGATTGGCGAAGCCTGTATCTGGCTTGACAAAGTGGATCTCAGAAAAAGAATAGTCAACTGGCACAAACTTTTGGTCAGTCCTACTCAAACCCACTGAAGAAATGTGTCTGCTCAGGGTATAGAAAGTGCTTTAAATAATCTTAATCGCGACTATAGTTGAATACTATTGGTTCTAAGCTGTTTTCAGGGGTAATCGTGAGAAGAGGAACAAAAAGCAAAAGCATACTGAAACCTTTGCAAATGTATGGTTGTGGAACATAGAGAAAAACTCAAAAGAAAAAGTCCATATATTGAAGACAAGAGAAAAAAAGGAGTTCTGAAACCTTGGATTTCTTGTGGCTGTCACGAAAAACAGTGAGAGAAATTTTGATTACTTAATACAAAACATTTTTGAGTAGAGTTAAGCTATAGCGAACTGAAGGCTGAGACTTAAAGATTAATATGGTTTCTAACGCAGGCAAAAGTAATCCTTTATGCAGAAGAGCTTGGTTGAAAGGAAGGAACTGATGTAACAAATCTCAGTTTTCAAAAGTCTTTCTTCTTCATCTTCTCAGATAACTGTTTTGAGCTTCTGACATAGGATACACCCACAGTGTGTATCCAGACTAGAAAGAAGTAAGGAGGACCAGAGATTTAGAAATTATAGTTTTTAGATCATGTTGTATAAGTTTTCTCTGTGTCTAAATGTTATAAGGGTGAACTACACCAATTTTGGAATTCATGTTGTAAAAGCACATTTGTATAATTTGAAATAATGTATACTGAAAATAATACTAAGTAGAAATGGAATTACATGTATCTAGAAGTAAAGCCATGACTGGCTAATGGAAAAGAATATTGTCCCATAAACTGTTGGAACCTTGGTTGAAAACATGAAAATCTCCATAAATAACCCTTAATCCAAGACATTTTCAATCTGCATACCAAAGGACCTAGATTAAATGGACATATTCTAGGAAGCATGATAACTTGTGCTTTGTGAAGTCGCAAATCAATGTACTATCCCACATATTTTCTTTCTCTGGAGTAATAAATGCACAGGGAGAAAGTTCTTCCTCTGGCAAACAAATCATACTAATCTGTGACATTGATTAATTGGTGTCATTTCCTGCTCTTCCACAGTTTCTTTTTTCCTTACTATGTTAACTGATTGTAAAATGAAAACCCTGACACCAAATTCAAGTTCTCCCTAGTGCTCTATTGTCCTACTTTAGTGACAGTATCACAGTCATCCAGTTCATCAGTGTTGGGAAAATATGTGAAAAATCAATGTTATATTAAGGTGAAAGTGTTCTTTGAGCTACTTTAATAATATAGAATAAAAGGACCAACGTCTAAGTCATTAAAATGAAATATCCTCTTCCCCATCAACCAACAACATGAACAAGGAAGTTACATGGACTTACAGGAGATGAACTCAGCTGGGATTCAAAGCCTGGCTTCAGGCCTTGGTTCTGCCACTAACTGTCACCGTGCACATGTCACTTAAACTCAATTTTCCTCAGTTTTCTTATTTGTGGGAAAATAGAATTACACATTCCTAACCTTCCTAATGGGATGTTGGGATGATCAAACTAAGTGATCTATGAGAAAAGATGAAAGCACATTTCCAAATGTAGTTTTATACACATAAGTGAGGAATAGGCATTATGCAGTTTTTTCCCCGATTTTGTATGTGAAAAAGCATCTTTGAAACCAATGGTAAGCAAAGACATGGATAAAAGCAGTATATTAACTCCAAAACCAAATTTCTTAAAATATGAACTTATATAAACTTTCATTTAACCAAAAAAGGTTAAAAAAAATTTTTAATGTCAAAAACTTAATAAAAATAATTTACAAATTGGGTTATAAATTAAATAAATTATACTGATCTTATCCTATTCCCAAACCCACAAAAATAAATTGCTTCTCTGTGAATTCTGAGTTTAAAAGCTGCTTCTTTATTCAAGGGTGAGGTTTTAGTGGAATTAGAGAAATTTTCTAGAAACATAATGGTCAGATATTGAATTTTCTCATTTTTAAAGAAAAACATACTTGAAATCTGACAGACATTGATTAAATTTAAGACATTAAAAATTAAATAATTTATAATAAACTCCATGTTACATATCTTTATTATATATAGAGGTATATAAATTCACTCCTTTCCGGTCTAGAAAAGGTAACAGTCACTTTTCTTCCCTCTACTTTGTAATCTCCCTCCCCTGACAATGCAGTTTTATCATTGATTATTGCTGTAAAATGAGCATGTGGTGAGAGGATCACTAAGGATTTGATATTGCTAGAATTTTATTTTTAGAGACATCTAGATCTGCTGGTGGTTGCCATGGATATTTCCAGCAGAATTTAGCACTTTAGGGAGCTTATAATCATCACATAATTGGGGAAGGAAAGGGTTCAGGAAGATCTCCTGCTGACATAAAAAGGCTCTATTGTTTGTCCTTAAAAGGAGACTCTCCTGTGGGTCCTCTTCTGCAGCCACTTACACCAGAAGTATGCATGAGAGGTTCATGACCAGTTAGCTTACTTCATTACAGTTGCCATTTCTTTTAAAATACACAAAAGCAGCTGCCACCAAAACAAAGATCATACCTTGGTAGCTATTTGACATGAGAGAGTAGGAATCTTACCATGACAGGGGACCCTCTATTCCAGAACTGGTGATGTGGCCAGGCCAATCAAGAGAGTTCATGACAGGGCTTCTTTTTGTGCACCAGCATCCCTCTTCAGAGAGTGTAAGATCCTGCCAAGCGTGCCAAGTTTGCAGCTGACCAAACACCTACATTGTACTGGAATTATTCTATGCAACACTGAACCTTATACAAATGCATTTCTTCTGATATTGATTACCCTTCTTACAACAAAACTGTTTCTTTTTTAATTGCAAATAGGGCTCGGTGTTTTTTACTTTTTTGTATATATCACAGCACATGATTTTCCACTTTTTATTTCATTTATTTTATTGGGATTAGCTTTTTTTATCCTAATAGAGACAAAGTTTGTAATCTCTAAATAACATGTGATCAATCCAATTACAGCACTTTTACCTTGAAGAGCATCTTAATTTTTCCCACAATTTCATTGAGTCATCAGACATAAGTTGCTTCTTGGTTTAAAATTTGGTCCCCAAGAAACCTTTAGCTGTGAAGCAAAAGCACAGAGCGAATTTTTACACAAGACAGGGATGTCTAGAATGGTCATTACAGACATAGATAATACTAAGAAGTTTGTGTTTCCCTGTTTTACTTAAGGTTAAGGAGACTTTTGGTGACTCTGAACTCTTTATTATTTCAGTTTAAAAGAAGAGTATCCAAGACTAAGAGGAAGTGATTGTCTTTGCTCCTTAATGTTGCCTATATTGTAATTAATCACATTAATAAATGCATATTTTCAGCATATCAGTGGATTTAATTTTATGGATCACACACATTAAAATAGTCATACTGTGGGAATATTATAGCTGGTAACCAGCTGATACTGATTCTTATTATAGGAACGGTTGTGATGATCATGGTGATAGAGGTAGTGAACTAGGTTGGTGGTGATGTGAAGTAAAATGAAATTATATACTATATTGTGCCCAATTTATTAGAAATGATTTGATCAGTGTTTCATTTCATTAAGATATCATAAAGATGTTTATAGTATTTTTTTACTTTATTATTTAAATCATAACTAACAATATTTTTAAAAACTTATTTTCATTGCTACAATGTCTAATATTCCAAAAGCAGCCAACTACAGCTATGTATGTGTTTATAACTCTATGTGTGACAGAGTGATTTTCCCTCTTTGAGCTTGAGCTGGAAGTAAAAGAAAGCTCAGTGAATAATTATGAGCTGTCTCTTTAATAATAACTTGCCTTTGATGTGACACAAGAATGAATGAGTGAAACAGATATTCTCATTGAATATGACACATTGATGTTTTCTGTATGTTCCATGTTGTTGTTATTATTAAAGACTCCCTTTAAATAAAAATCATTTAATCAAATGATTCCTTCTCTGATAGGTAGATTGAGAGCATTTTCTTAATTCGTTACCCTGTACATAACTCTCCATTTGGTATACTAGACGAAGTTGAAATATTAATTCCCTGTGGCATTCAGCATGTGAATATGATTCTTGTTTGATTGTGTATGTATATTTGTTGGTGATGTGCTCAGGTGCTCCCACTACCAATTAATGTGTGTGCTGATATCCTAACAAAAACACATCCGATGTTAAAGGAAATAAGTTTCTTGTCTGAACTGAAGATAAAAACCTAATAAAATTGGTTTAAAAATAAAAAATAGAGTACTTGGAGATACGTCTTGTTTCTAACTATATGTTGCATGCCGTGTTGGTGATTTGCTAATGTGTTCTTTTTTCTGTTCTACCCAAATCTCTCAAAAATCTAATGAACCATCTAATGAAATCTAATGAAAAATTCTTGGGCTAAAGGTTATATAAATTGAACTGAAATACATGAGAATTGTATAGAAATGCTTGTAAATCTGTCTTGAGTTTTACTCTATGTAAAAATATGTCTTGGTTTTGTGATTGTATACAAGATGTATCTTGATAACTTATGCAAATTGTGCTGTATAAAGGCTGTGGCCTCAGCCTTACTAATAAATATTGAAAATATCAACTTTGGCTGCCTGTTTTTATCAACTTGATATATTGATACTTAACATAGAAATAGAACTTTCTGGAATATTTTTTCTGAAAATTATATGATGAGTTCATTCACTCAGTTTAAAAAGTACGTTTTAAACAGCACAAATACAGAAAACAGAATTAAATGTGTAACTTAATAAATTACTATATACTCTTAAAACAACCACCCAGATCAAGAAATTGAACTTTTAACATATTTGATACATTTTAATTCATTGAACTTGTTACTCTTATTAAGCCTTAAATTCACCCTTTTGAGCCAGTGGGTCCCTCTATGAGTGGGCTTACATATTTGATACCTTTCTATGGCAAGGACATTTTATATCATTTCTTTAACCTTAAAACATTATAGGAAATCTACTGAACTTGAATTTTTACTTTTATTTTTCTTCCTATTTATCTCTATAAAAATAATTAAATTTAGGAATACATCGAGTTGATTGATCAACTTTTATGTAATGTGCTATCCTTCTCAACCTTTCACTAACATCAACAGTAGTATATAGTACGTTTATGGTAAACTAGAGTATTCTTGGATGAAATATATCTTGGAACATTTTTTTAAAATAATTCCAAATCTAAAAGATTATAATTAGATAAATGATTAATGAATCTGACTTTTTGACTATTAATTACCTAGGCTTTTAAGAGCTGAAAATCTATAGTCTACAAATTTTGTAGAAAATTCAGCCAAAATAGTTCCCTATTAAAAGTAACAGTAGAACTATAATTGGAAAATGTTGAAATTTTTATTTCTGTTCAACTAACTCCAAATAAACTTTTATTTTAATTTTATTTAATATTATATCTTATTTGTAAAATTTAAGGAATATTTGCATTAATTATGAAGTAAAAAATGACTTTCCAACAATTTGATGCTTTGAACATATCAATAAAATTAACAAGCCTATGGCAATTAAAAGAGAAGTAAGGCCAAATTGCCATTTTCACGTACAAAAAATTAACATAAATGCCCATCAGTTCAGTTCAGTTGCTCAGTCATGTCTGACTCTTTGAGACTCCATGGACTGCAGCACATCAGGCCTCCCTATCTATCACCAATTCCTGAAACTTATTCAAACTCATCCATTGAGTTAGTGATGCCATCCAACCATCTAATCCTCTGTCATCCCCTTCTTCTCCCACCTTCAATCTTTCCCAGCATCAGGGTCTTTTCTAGTGAGTCGGCTGTTCACATCACAGATGGCCAAAGTATTGGAGTTTCAGCTTCAAAATCAGTCCTACCAATGAACACCCAGGACTGATCTCCTTTAGGATGGACTGGTTGGATCTCCTTGCAGTCCGAGGAACTCTCAAGAGTCTTCTCCAATACCACAGTTCAAAAGCATCAGTTCTTCGGCACTCAGCTTTCTTTATAGTCCAACTCACATCCATACATGACTACTGGAAAAACCATAGCTTTGACTAGATGGACCTTTGTTGGCAAAGTAATGTCTCTGCTTTTTAATGTGCTGTCTAGGATGGTCATAGCTTTTCTTTCAAGGAGCAAGCGTCTTTTAATTTCATGGCTTCAGTCACCATCTGCAGTGATTTTGGTGACAGATAAAGTCTGTCACTATTTCCATTGTTTCCCCATCTATCTGCCATGAAGTAATGGGGCCAGATGCCATGATCTTCATTTTCTGAATGTTGAGTTTTAAGCCAACTTTTTCACTCCCATCTCAGTTTCATTAAGAGGCTCTTTCAATATCAAAAGTCAAAACTTAACAAACCCAGTCTAGCAATGTATAAAAGTAATAGACTTATGACCTTGTTCAGTTATCCCAGTTATGCAAGATTAGTTCATATTGGAAAATGAGTTACATTAGTGTAAAAATCTTAAGATGGTAGAAAACATTTGATACAATCCAACATGTGTATTTATAAATTGAACAACTGAACTTAATAATGAGACAAGTCGACTCATGCAGGAATGGACACTTCATATCTAACAGAGTAGGTGAACCAGAGCTGTAAAACACAAAGCCTGAACTTCCCAAGCATGTGTCAATTGAATAGCCACTTGGAAAATGTTTTTGCAAAACAAGGTTAATTACAACATGTGCAGGCTGTTTGAGTGGAATGATGGGGCAGAACCAGTTTGCTTGCTTGCTTGCTTGTTTATTTATGGCTGTCCTGGATCTTTGTGGCTGTGCATGGGCTTTCTCTAGCTGACCCGAGCAGGAGCTACTCTTTGTTGTGGTTTGCAGGCTTTTCATTGCAGTGGCTTCTCCCGTTGCAGAATGCGGGCTCTAGGAGCGCGGGCTTCGGTAGTTGCATCTCTCGGACAACTCTAGAGCACATGCTCACTAGCTGTGGCACAGGTTGTGGTGACTGTGCTTAGTTGCTCTGTAACTCATGGAATCTTCCCAAACCAGGGATTGAACCTGTGTCCCCTGCATTGGCAAGCCAATTCTTAACCCCTGGACCACCAGAGAAGTCCTGAACCAGGTGTGGTTATTTTATGTGTGTGTGTGTGTGTGTGTGTTAATATTTAATTCTTTTCAGACCTCTGGATTGTATCAAACATAGGCTGGAAACTCTTGGATGAAAATGGACACTGCAGACCACAGGTAGAATCTCTCCATTTTGGAGCCTAAGCTTTTGAAGTTTTTCAGACTTTCAGCTGATGAAATCAGCCATGCTTACTCAGGTAATTGAGGACAGTCACGTTAATTAGAGTCAGCTGTGTAGAGATGCTAACTATCTCTACAGAATCCATCACAGAAACGTGCCCAGTCATATTTGGATGCGTAACTGGCTGCCACAGCCTAGCTAAGCTGATACAGAAAACTCCTCACCACAGGTATGACGGAGAAATTTTCTTAAGTGTTTTTGTTGCTTGGTTGGTTAGCTGGTTGATCTGGTTTCATTTGGTTTCATTTTTAAGAGGAAAGGGAGTGATTCTTTATACTCCCTCTACATATAGAAAAGAAGGAAGGCGTGAATTTGAGTATATGATTTGAGAAGATAGAATCGGAAATTTTTCAAAGATTGATTCCCAACCCTAACTACATTAGAATCATCTGAAGAAATTTCAAAAACATAGTCAAGCTCTAACCCAAACTATTTAAACCACCATCTCTGGTGTTTGAGCCTAGGCAGAAGTATTTTTTGAAAACTCCCCAGATGCTATTATCAATGCGGAGCCAAAGTTTAAAACTACTACCCTAGTGAAACTAAAGAAAAAGAGATCATTAGTACAGAAGCAGACAGATTGTAAGTTTGATAGGAAGTGGTGATGTTTCCTCCTGGTGGCTGTGTTTTTCTCAGTGAGATATGAGGTTATTTGCTCAAGAGTGAAGAGGAAATGAATAGAGGTTAAATGTTTGAAGATTGAATGAGGTTTATTATAGTCCTGGAAATGAGTGATAGAGGAAGTAGGCAGGGAGAGAAGGAACCAGTATTATATTGAGGGCCCTTTTGAGCTTAGTGACAACCCACAGTGACACCAAACTTCCTTGCCATACAGCTTTCCTCAGCCTTGGCTTATTTGTAAGAGAATAGACACTGTATATTTTAACTACATGAATTAGACAAAAAAGACAGACATGCAAGGGAGTGCAGGTCTCAGGCAAGTTGACTTGAAATGCCAGACCTTAGAAGGTATAATTGTTAAGGAGGGAAGTAAAAATGAAAGATGTTTGGATTGGGGAAAAGAAACATGTAAAAAATTAACTAAGATAGAATAATTCTTCCTAGGAAAATAAGAGAAATTTTAGGGGCCCATGAGTAAAGTCTTAGAAGGGGAATAGAATTTGCTAGTTGAACTGAGAGACTAAGTGTTAAGGCTAAGGGAATATTGTAAACAAGTATTGTGAAAACACATTGCTTATTTCAAAAATACTGAGAAACTATTTCCCAAGCATAGCTTACACCTGTAAAGAAGAGCTGGAAAGAGATTGATATCTCTGATTGGTATCAGAATCAGACTGCATGAGCTGCCACAAATTCTGATTTGGTAATAATGTTGCTTCTAAAATAAGTATTACAATTCCAGCAGGGCAACATCTGATTCTGCCTTTTATTTACCAATTGAAAATTCTGCAAATACTATATTTCTAAACATATTTTAGTCTCTATACTTCAAAGAATGTTTCAAAAATAAAAGATTACCATTTTATTCAAAAAGTACAGAATTGCACATAAAAGTTTTTTTAAAAATATAGCTGAACCAGAGATAATAACTGATTATTTTCAAAATTGACCAATTTTCCTTCATTCCCTGTGTAATACTTTATCAAGCTCAAACTGACCTCATGAGGTTCAGATGACATTTCTGCTTTCAATGAAGAAAATTTTCCTATGTGGGGGCCAGTTTTATTCTCTTGAACTGAAGAATTTAATTTTCTGTTCTACCTCTGAAATTCAAGAAGTTATTATTGTCAATTGATTAGAGCTTTTGAGTGGTTCCAATATTCCTGTAAAGGGACTACTCACATCTGCTATGGATATTTAAAGGAAAGTCATACACTACTGAATTATTTCTTTTTAATAGTTGACTTGCAAACTAAATGAATTATTGCTGCCTAGAGTATTTAATTCAGTTATGCCTCATTACACCCTATCACCTCTTATTTGGATTCCCATCGTGGCCTCTTTATGGTTTTCCACCTCCTCTCCTTCAAATGGATCCCTGCACAGTCACCTGGGACCTATCTAAAATCTGTATCTGACTGTAACATGTCCCTTCTGAAACTTCGCAGTGGTTCCTATTGCCAAATCATACCACGAAAATGGACAACATCCTTGACAGCATCTTTTCTTATTATCTTTCCCTCAAAATCAGGTCGTTGAAAAAAACTCATCCTGTTGTTTTTCAGATTCTCTTTCACACTTGAACTATGGCAAATGCTTTTTGTCTGGTTCCCTCACTTGCACAGGGAATTGTTTTTCTATTGGTATAAAGTTTCAGTTGTACAAGATGAATAAATTCTAGAAATCTGCTGTACAGTGTAGTACCTACGGTTAATGATACTGAATTGTGCACTTGAAAATATGAGTAGGTAAAGCTCATGTTAGGTATTCTTATCTCCTAAAAAGGGAGACATGAGGAAATTTTGGAGGCAATGAGTTATGTTTATTACCTTGATTTTGGTGATGGTTCCCATATTTGTATATGTCCAAACTCATTGAATCTTATTCATTAAATATGTATTTTTATATATCAAGATTATATTAAGAAATTAAAATTAAAGTAAGCTCTAAGGAAAGGGAAGTCAGGGGCCTAGAGACAGAAAAGTGAAAGTGAAGTCGCTCAGTCGTGTCTGACTCTTGGTGACCCCATGGACTGTAGCTTACCAGGCTTCTCCGTCAATGGAATTTTCCAGGCAAGAGTAGTGGAGTGGGTTGCCATTTCCTTCTCCAGGGGATCTTCCTGACACAGGGATCAAATCCAGGCATCCCGCATTGCAGGCAGACACTTTACCTTCTGAGCCACAAGGGAAGTTAGAGACAGAAGAAGCCTGTCTAAAGCTTGGTGGAGATGGATGAAATGTTAAGGCCATTTAGGTTACCTACTTACTTCTCACTCCCCTCAATTCCTACACACACACACACACACAGAAACACACACAGAGACACACACATGCACATATATATACACAGACACACAAAGATATGATATACAAAGTCACACACTTGCACACAGATATACATACAAATGCACATATAGAGAGACACAGATACCTACAGAGACACACCTGCAAAAGACATACAGACAGACACAGGCACACAGAGACACACAGAAACGCACATACAGAAATACATAGACACAGAGATACGTGCACACAGCCACATGCAGGCACACACAGACACACATACACACACAGAAACACGTGCACACAGACACGCTTTCCTTTTCTCTGGAAAGAGAACAGATAAATACCAAGTGGACTGAAAGGAGAAACCGTGATAGAGAACTACATCCCTCTCAGACTTTAAAATGAGGAGGGTTAGGAGTGAGTGGGTGGCTTGTCAGAAATTGTGGTGCAGAAAGCAAAAAGGGGAGAAAGGACTTTGAGGCCAGGATGGTGTTGCTATAACAGTAAAAGACTTTCATGAGTGTCAGTATTTTAAAGAGTAGGAGAAGGAGGAAATCATTTAAATCTTCTTGGCTTTATGTTAGACTTACTCTCTGGTTCGAGCACTCAGTCAAATCTTAGACAAGTAGGCCTTTTTTCTTACAAATGCTCACTCTTACATGAAATATGTTTTGCATAATAAAAAAATCTTTTACAAAACTATTGAATTTGTAATAGAGAAGGAGAAAATTATTCTCAGGCAAACTTTTGTCACCCTATGATCTCCAAATTATCACCTCAGTGATGAAAATACTTGCATTGATGAGGAATCTGAGAAAGAAAAAACAATGTTTAAAAAAAAATCAATGTGAAATGCTGATTGGCTAGTGCTCCAGAAATAATCTGAAATTGAGAATCTGAAATGGAAATAATCCTGAAAGTGAGCTACTGCGTCATTAAACTGACCAAAAGCAAATTAAAATTTTAAATGAAATATTAAGTTTAGGATAGAAAAATCTACAATCTCAAGATGGTACATGATCATCAAAAAAGAGTATTTAGGGGTAGAATAGGTTACTTACATTTTGCAGAAAATATTTAGCATTAAATATGTATGAAAATAGCTGGGATAAGTTCATAATTTGGAGAATTTTCAACCTGTCATCACTTTTTGTACAATTATCACCATTTTCTCAAGCTGCATTTTCAATTCTTCTTTTGAATGAAACAAATGCAGGACTTATTCAGGGCCTTCATTAAGACAGATTAAGAGAGCAGTTATTTCAAGGAATATGAATTTCATGTACATAACCACAATATTTTCGAATAACATTATTCTAAATACAGGAGACTATATGACTTAGTGGAAAAACACTGGACTCTCAGAATAGCTGGATTTTAACCATAGTTTTATCACTAATTGGTGCCATGATACTGTATCCTTTCTCAAAGCCTTATTTTCCCTGACTAAAGGGTTGAATGATATATCATCCACAAGGTTCCCCTCAGATGTAACAAAATTGAGAATACAATTGCATTTTAAATAAAACCTTTCTGCTGATTCACTTGCTCCCATTTTATGTAAACCCCCCAAAATCACTATTATTAGCCACATTTTAGAAGATTTTTATGCAAAGTCTGACTCAATATCTGAATCTAAATAGGTATAATTAATAAAGTAAGAACCTCCTCTCTGTGCAATTTACTGTGTTTCTGGTCAAATCCTATCTTGCTACATAATTTTGGTATTGGTAATTTTCTTGTAAACCTCATGACTTGTTTGTATAATTATTATAATTCTTTGTTTCTGGATTTTAAGCACAATAGAAAGACAAATTAAAAGACATTAAATTAAAATGGGACAATTAAAAGACAAAGCAGTGAGCATAAACATTATTTAATCCCTGCTCATGATCAAGAAGTACCAGTGTGGGCTCTGTGGCTCTTCCATTCCATAAAAGCCAGTCTGGATGGTCACTGACAATGGGACCAATGTCAGTTGGCCATGTCACTTTGTCTACTTCCTCATTCAGTGCCTCTTTGGTGGATGCTTTCTGTTATGCATTAACATATTCAAACATTACACTTGCAGCATCCAACTCCCACGTATCCATCTGCAGCAATCCCAGACCTTCTCGTCTCTGATCTCCTGGTCTTTTCCTTTCATACCCCTGACCATTCTGCTAGGCCATTAGCAAATGTAGAGAAATAAACATGTATTCTCCCTTAAGGTCAGTTCTACTTCTACAAAGAGTGTGTGACCATATTCCCCATTTGCTCTTCCACCCACTGGAAAGACTTTTCTGTCTCCACTATTATCAAGAAACACTGCCATCCCCATGTTTATCCAGATTCAGTTTGCACACCTATACTGAGCCCACCCATTCAGAAATCAAACTTAGGCCTTTTCCTCCTCTTTTCAATTGCTCATAGAAAATTCATCTACAATGGGGCACTAGTGAATGACATAGAGTCTGGGCCACCTGCTCATGCAGCTTACCCATACTCTTAATTTCAATCTCAAATGCATCTTTTCTGACTTAAGATGGACACTGCTGAGCTTTCTGCTCTATGATGTTGGGGGTCTAAAATAACTCAGCTCATTGTGGGCAATTACCACTTGGTGCCCCTTGGCCAAGTATCATGCCAGAAGATGACTCTCTAATGAAGTGGAATTCTCCACTGCAGATGACATGGTCTTGTTCCAGAAGCCCAGTAGTAGGCATTAGGATTCTCTCACTAGGGTTTGCTGTAAACTTGGATTCCATCTTTTCTCACCACTGACACTTCTAACAATATAGAACCTGTTAGATGATATGGCCCAAGTAATAGAACCACTAGTACCACAGCCCGTGGCAGCTTCAGAACCCTTTTCTACTCTGGGACTTTATTCAAAACTGGAAGCCTCCCATATCATTGGACTTAAGGGCTGTAACAATATTTCTATGTGCACAATGTTTTCTAGCCAAACCACCAGAGTCCTACCATGTGTCGTGGTTTCTTCTCTACTATCAGATCATATCAGACCAGTCATCCAGTCGTGTCCGACTCTTTGCGACCCCAAGAATCGCAGCACGCCAGGCCTCCCTGTCCATCACCAACTCCCGGAGCTCACTGAGACTCATGCCTGTAGGAATTAGTAATTTTGTCTTTTACCCTTCAGGAGATATTACAAATACCCCTGACCACTAGACCACTAAATGCTTGACAGAAACAGCTGTTCTTTAAAATGTGTCTTAACAAAGTCTCCAATGTACTAGCTACCAGTGTTTCATCAATGTAATGGCATCAATCCAATAATGCGATAATCTGTGACATGTCCAAATGATTTAGATTCCTTTTGAATATATTATGACAGAGAAGTGGGAGAGTTAATGTAATCCTGGGGAAAAACTATAAGTACATATTTTTGTCTATTCCACACAAATGTAGCTTTTCCCTGATCTTTTCTGATCAAAACAAACAAATATTTTTTAAAGTACACCTGCAAAACCCATGTCTGTGTACCATGCACCTGAATCCTTATTGGTCAGCATTTATCAACAATACCACATGTAGCATAGCAACCATGACCAGAGCTGTTACTTGCCTCAGCTTACATAGGCTACAGTCATTCTCCACAATCCATTCATTTTCTCTGAGGGCCAGAATAAAGAAGTTAGGGCCAGGCTCTCTAATGTGATGCTAATTTCCACTATCTCTTCCTATTCTCCAGGGATGCTTTGATTTACTATCTTGGCTGGGAGGAGGGAGAAGGAAATAATTTTGGAATCTTCCACTTGGTCTTTCCAATAAAATCAAGGATTCAAAATGAAGAACACTCCAGCCTCCAACTGGCAACTCAATTGTATATTTGGAGACAGAGAAATGACAGCCAGTTATGTCTGTTGTCACAGTGGATCCACTCTGAGCCAGACTTTAGCAGGATTCCATTCATTCCATGACTCCTGTGGTTCGCACTGTTACTGGAGGACCATGATGATACACGGAGTCAACTCAGACTCTGTGTCTTATAGTTCTCTGGTTATTTCCCTCTCCCCAGTACATTAAATCACATGAGTAAATGACTGTAAGTCTCTTTGGGGAAGGATTAGGGGACTCAGAACAGTGTACACCTGCTGTGGTGGTACAGACTTGTTCCTCCTGTGCACATGGTCATCTCTTCGGTCAGAAAGTTCTGGATCTCAGGATTGTTTTAGGTTTGAGAACTGAGCAGAGAATTGTGAGTTTTTATTGAGACAATAGCCCTCAGCTTCCTGTTCCCTTCTAGCCTGCTTCTGATCATAGATGTCAAACAGCACACTTCAGGGCTATCTATTTGGCGTGTGTTGGTGTCATGTTTTACTAGCAATCTCCATAACTCCCTGAAGGTCCAGCCCCTTTTGTCTATGACTCCAGTCCTATGGACCCCTTGTTTCTGGCAGTTAAGCATTGCCACCTAGACTCAATTACTTCAGGGCTTGTCATCCTCATGGATACTGATCAGACCAGCTCTGTGAGCGCTCCTCCTTGTTTCTGCCCTGTCGCTCTGGGATGAGCTGTCACTGAACTTCTCTTGGATGCTTGTACCCCTACCAATGCATTCCTGACTGCCCTGCTGAATGCTGCATTCCCCTATTGGGATTCTCTATTGGGCCTTCGGATGTCATAAAAATTCCATCAGGCCCACATTCCTGAGTCATCATCTTCTTCCTCTACAACCTGTCAGACAACAGAGGCATTTGCACTTTGTTCAGCATGAATCATCTTATTCTTAACTTCTATGAGTTACTTTTAGCAGTGAGTGTTCCTTTTCTGGGGCCCTTACCCAGGTGTAAAGTCAAACATTCCAGGAAAATGCTGCCAAGTCAATATATTGCTTTCGTTCAGTTCTTAATCCTGGCCCCCTTGATTAAACACCCTCAAAACCTCGCCCTACAGGTATTCCCTTGGCTACCACTGAAAGCTTCCTCAGTACATAATCTCGTTCCTTCCTTGTCAAGTTCACCATGTCTCTCATTAGATGGTGCTAGAATTTAATCATAATCAGCACCCTTGTAGCCAGAAGTGGAAGAGAGCAACTCTGGAGCAGGACAGCTGTTGTCTTGCAGCCGTTTCCTACAGGAGAAGTGTTAGCTCCTTAATAAGAGGGGCAGCCTCCTCCCCTCGGTCAGTCCCCAAGGTCAGAGGGACCTGAAGAGCTACTCTTCTCAGGGATGTTGTTAAAACAAAAAGTTGCACAAGAAGACTTTGTTCAGGCCTATTGAAATAGAGAAGAGGGATCAGAACTCGGTCTAACATAAGCTGTATGGAAACAAATGGTAAGAGGGTTTTCAAGCTCTAGGGTGAGCTATGGATGCATGCTGGAGGATGTCAGGGGCACAGGTTGACCAGTAGGATGTGTCTAGCACGTTGAGGTATTCCTGAGTTCACATCTGTTTTTCTCTGTTATTAGGCCATCTGTATAATTGGTGCCTATGGAGCTTAGGTTCCTACCCTCCCACAGAGCCTGGGGAATGATGTACTAGCTTTCCTGATGATTACATTTGAAAAAGATGGCTCCCAGGTCATCCCAGAAAGACCTTCCTGAATTGTAAATCAGTCAAGAGGTTTTTAAAAGGATTTACATCTGAAAAGGGCAAAAAATGTATAATTACACATTTTCCAAAGTGAATGTTCCTAAGAAAGAGAGTTCAGGAGCTTAGAGACAGGAAGAAGTCTATCTAAAGTTTAATTAAGGTGAGAGGAGCATTAAGGCCATCTCGGTCAGCATTTCCAGGGTTCAGCTTTTCCCAACCACTGCTCTGACCTTAGGGTATCAGTACTGTCTCTGCTGCACTTTTAAACATCTCTAGAGCTCTGCAGTTCTAAATACAAAATCTGGGTCAACTCTCCTGCATCTGCCCTTCCAAAGCAAGAAACAAAGGCCTCTATGTAGACTACCCTAACAGTCCCCCAGCTGTCACACTTTAATTATTTGTTAACTGCCCTCAATTTACCACTGTCCTTCTATAAGGCCTCAGTTTAATTTAGTACTAAACAGTCATTTAAAATACCTTAATCATCATACCAGCAAGGACAGTCCTCTCCATGGGGACATTTTCCTGGGTTGCCACTCATGAAATCATCAGCAGTTGGGCTGCCACTTGACTGCAAGGACTGTGGTGGCTCACATGGTAGAGAATCTGCCTGCAATGCAGGAGACCCAAGTTCGATCCCTGGGTGGGGAAGATCCCTTGGAGAAAGAAATGGCAACCCACTCCAGTATTCTTGCCTAGAAAAATGCCATGGACAGAGGAGTCTGGTGGGTGCTACAGTTCATGGGGTCGCAAAGACTTGGACACAACTGAGCGACTAACACTTTCACTTTCATATCTTCTTTGCCTGGCACTTCACTCAGGATGAGGTCTCACTTGCCAACTCCAAACCACATCTCTCCACCTGTGCCCTCACAGCACACTGTGTACAATTTGTGTCACTTTGGGTCTTCCAAGAAGAAGATATCTGGTGTAGACCCTTGGGCAAGACTGGATGTGCCAGGGATTTGGGGTGTTTCCTGTGAAGGATAAGGCAATAGGGAGGAGAAGCAGACAGGTAAAGCCTTCAGGTTGGGATGGAAGGGTGACAACCACGAAGACAGAGAAGAAAAGGAAGGCTGGGGAAGGAAGAGAGCCTTAGACCACAGAACAGCTCTGAGAAAATCTGGGACCAGCTGAGGGTAGGCTAAGTAAACAAGCAGAGACCATTTCCCCTGCATTGTCAGGCAGATTCTTTTCCACTGTACCACCAGGGAAGTCCTTGATGTTCTTTTAAAGGAATGAAAAAAAATGTTTGAGCCTGGTGTAAACATGCTGTTGGTGCCTGCATTTTAATGCTGGCTTTTAATGATGGTGCAGCAGACTTTTAGCAGAGCTTAAAGTTTCTCCTTAGTACACTCTTCAAAGGAATGCTGAGCCATTGCCTCTGCAATTGTTTGGTACTCTCATAAAATGGAAAGTGAAGGCTATCTGCTCCCAAGGTAAAAGTAAAATCCCAGGACCTAGCTACATTCAGATACATAACTGTGGTCAGGTCACACAAGACAGCTGTTCTCTTGCTCTCTGTATCCCGTTTGACGAGTGCCTGCTTCCCCTATACCTTACTCACGAGACTGACCTTCCACATGCTTGCCTCAGGCTCCAGCTAGCAACTGTCCTTATCAAACAGGTGGTTCAGTTCAGTTCAGTTCAGTCACTCAGTGGTGTCCGACTCTTTGCAACCCCATGAATCACAACACGCCAGGCCTCCCTGTCCATCACCAACTCCTGGAGTTCACCCAAACTCATGTGCATCGAGTTGGTGATGCCATCCAGCCATCTCATCCTCTGTCGTCCCCTTCTCCTCCTGCCCCTAATCCCTCCCAGCACCAGGGTCTTTTCCAAAGAGTCAACTCTTCGCATGTGGCGGCCAAAGTATTAGAGTTTCAGCTTTAGCATCAGTCCTTTCAAAGAACACACAGGACTGATCTTTAGAATGGACTTTTTGGATCTCTTTGCAGTCCAAGGGACTCTCTAAGGATTATCAAATCAGCAGTTTCTTATCAAACTGCTGCTTTCCCTAACGGGCCCTCCTGACTTAAGCTCCCCTAAAATGGGCATTGCCCTCTTCCCCTTGCCCCTGCAGGAAAGAACACTGCCACAATGACCTGTGTTGCACATGGTGGGATGTAGCTCTAGGACCCTGTTTCAGACTTATGAGCTCCCCATCCCTTAAACCAGAGGTCCCCAACCTCTAGGATCTAATGCCTGATGATCTGCGGTGGAACTGATACAATAATAAGAGAAACAAAGTACACACTAAATATAGTGTGCTTGAATCATCTTGAGACCATCCCCCCACCCGCTTCCACGGAAAAATTGTCTTCTCCAAAACCAGTCCCTGGTGCCAGAAAGGATGGGGACTGCTGCCCTAAAGGTAGATGTAACAGACATCTCTATTACAAACTCTGAGCTCTTTCTTCAGTCTTAAAGCTGGGCAAGTGCAAGAGTTACAGGCCTGTGAGGTGCAACCCCAAATTAGTTGAGATGGATTTTTTTTTAAATAAAGATCTAGGACCTCAGTTGAAATATATCTAGACTATTGACCTTTCTATTCATTTATTTTTCCTATATTTTTGTTCCTTTTTCTATTTGCACAGTGTTGTTTTTCATCATTATCATTAATAGCTTTATCAAAAGTCACTATTAGAAGTATTATTTGCCTTCAATATGTTATATGTTATCCAACCTGAGCTAATATCTGCAGCCCCCTATGTATTAATACAACAGGATTGTATTCAGGGCTGATTCAGGGCTAAGGGCCAAATACAAGGTAAAGCCAAAAACTCAAACCCATCTTTTTCAGAAACATCAAAACCAAAAGGTGGGCTCTTGAATCAGAAAGTGAGAGAGAGCTAACAGGGACATTTTTCTTCCAGTCATCATGACATTTAGCCTCACTTGAACCTGGATGTTGGGTGGGGGGGAGGGGGTGGGCTGACCTCACCCACAGAGGGACATTTGTATGGAAACTGCTCTGAGATCAGGAGATTTTAAGGAGATAAAGAAATCCTGCTCATGGACATTGGTCCCTCCATGCCTTCTCCAGTTTCCTCACATTCCTTGAATATTTTGACATCAGGAATATTTTAAAAATTCAACATACATATTTTAAGATACTTGCCTGAGAAGCAGAGCTTATTATTATTCAGTGATTGGGTGTGTGTCTGTGTGTGTGTGTGTGTGGTGTTTAGAATTCATTATTAAGAACTCTTATCAAGCTCTGGGTGCTTTCTCACTGCAGTCACTTTTCCTTCCTAAGATAGGTTGCTAACTTGGCATTAAAAAAATATGATTTTCCCCCCTACACATTCTGGACTCAATAAGGCAGCTCATATCCATAAAGGAAGAAACATATCCAAGTATTTTAAAGAAAAACAATTTAACAAAAGAATCATTTTTCAGTAAATATTTTAAAACACTTTATTCAATAATTAATCTCTCTGTGGAAAGCCAGCTTCCTGTTTCTCACTGCCATCTTCTAGGGTAAGAAGCATGAAGTATGTTATATTTGCTTGCATTGCCACCTACCAGACTGAGCTCACTGCAAAAGGGAGGGGAGCTGAGGTTGAAACAAACTAGAAATTTCAGATCCATCTCTAGATAGAGAGATAGACAATAGATCATTAGATAGATAGACAAGTATATAGAAAGGTAGATAGATAGACAGACAGATAGACAAATGAATAAATAGATATAACAGAGAAAACTTCCCCTGCTGTAGGCTTTGTGAATCATGCCCTCTGCTGGAGCCCCACAGCTTCAGTTTAAGGGTGTATGATCAATACTACATTGTTATACTGAGTGCACCAAGAACCTGTTCATTAGTGATGCTCTCGCTAATGGAGAAGATGCTCAAAGTGTATGCTCAGCAGTCTCTCAGAGACGAGAACCTTTTTATTGTGATCTATTTGTGATTTATTTCTTAAATGACTAATGAGACGTAGATTTTTCTGACAGCTTAGGGTCTTCAGCTTTCTGCTTGCATCATTTATCCTGAATAGCAAAATCTAGATTTAAGGAACTTTAGTTTTCTCTTCATTCACATGTAGTTACGCAGGTAAAAGATGTAATCATCCCATAAAAATGGACCCTTCCCCACTTCTACCTCTCAATATTTTGTGGAGATTTTTGTCTTTATGCAAGGAGTGTACCTAGAGGGCATGGGATGCGAAGGTCCCCTGTTTAAAGAAAATTACATTTAATGTAATTCAAAATTAATACGTTATACCCTTTAACACCACCAATATGTCACTCAGGCTGTCCTAAAACATCCCCAAAGGAGTTCCGTGGAAAATAGGAAATAGGCTGTTTTCAGTTCAATAAGGACACCCCAAATACTATTCCACTGTATTTTATGTCAAAAAAAAAAAAAACACAACCTCTATCAATTTGAAATATCTTTTAGAAAATTTGGATATAATAAGATATATTTGTTTTCCTTTTCCAGCTAACCTAAAGCAATAGCAATCAGATCAGAGCAGATCAGATCAGTCGTTCAGTCGTGTCCGACTCTTTGTGACCCCATGAATTGCAGCACGCCAGGCCTCCCTGTCCATCACCAACTCCCGGAGTTCACCCAGACTCATGTCCATCAAGTCAGTGATGCCATCTAGCCATCTCATCCTCTGTCATCCCCTTCTCCTCCTGCCCCCAATCCCTCCCAGCATCAGAGTCTTTTCCAGTGAGTCAACTCTTCACATGAGGTGGCCAAAGTACTGGAGTTTCAGCTTTAGCATCATCCCTTCCAAAGAAATCCCAGGGCTGATCTCCTTCAGAATGGACTGGTTGGATCTCCTTGCAGTCCAAGGGACTCTCAAGAGTCTTCTCCAACACCACAGTTCAGAGCATCGATTCTTTGGTGCTCAGCCTTCTTCACAGTCCAACTCTCACATCCATACATGACCACAGGAAAAAACATAGCCTTGACTAGATGAACCTTTGTTGGCAAAGTAATGTCTCTGCTTTTCAATATGCTATCTAGGTTGATCATAACTTTCCTTCCAAGGAGTAAGCATCTTTTAATTTCATGGCTGCAGTCACCATCTGCACTGATTTTGGAGCCCAGAAAAATAAAGTCTGACACTGTTTCCACTGTTTCCCCATCCATTTCCCATGAAGTGGTGGGACTGGATGCCATGATCTTCGTTTTCTGAATGTTGAGCTTTAAGCCAACTTTTTCACTCTCCACTTTCACTTTCATCAAGAGGCTTTTGAGTTCCTCTTCACTTTCTGCCATAAGGGTGGTGTCATCTGCATATCTGAGGTTATTGAGATTTCTCCCAGCAATCTTGATTCCAGCTTGTGTTTCTTCCAGTCCAGCATTTCTCATGATGCACTCTGCATAGAAGTTAAATAAACAGGGTGACAATATACAGCCTTGACGTACTCCTTTTCCTATTTGGAACCGGTCTGTTGTTCCATGTCCAGTTCTAACTGTTGCTTCCTGACCTGCATACAAATTTCACAAGAGGCAGATCAGGTGGCCTGGTATTCCCATCTCTTTCAGAATTTTCCACAGTTTATTGTGATCCACACAGTCAAAGGCTTTGGCATAGTCAATAAAGCAGAAAGAGATGTTTTTCTGGAACTCTCTTGCTTTTTCAATGATCCAGCAGATGTTGGCAATTTGATCTCTGGTTCCTCTGCCTTTTCTAAAACCAGCTTGAACATCAGGAAGTTCATGGTTCACATATAGCTGAAGCCTGGCTTGGAGAATTTTGAGCATTACTTTACTAGCATGTGAGATGAGTGCAATTGAGCGGTAGTTTGAGCATTCTTTGGCATTGCCTTTCTTTGGGATTGGAATGAAAACGGACCTTTTCCAGTCCTGTGGCCACTGCTGAGTTTTCCAAATTTGCTGGCATATTGAGTGCAGCACTCTCACAGCATCATCTTTCAGGATTTGGAATAGCTCAACCGGAATTCCATCACCTCCACTAGCTTTGTTCATAGTGATGCTTTCTAAGGCCCACTTGACTTCGCATTCCAGGATGTCTGGCTCTAGGTGAGTGATCACACCATTGTGATTATCTGGGTCGTGAAGATCTTTTTTGTACAGTTCTTCTGTGTATTCTTGCCATCTCTTCTTAATATCTTCTGCTTCTGTTAGGTCCATACCATTTCTGTCCTTTATCGAGCTCATCTTTGCATGAAATGTTCCTTTGGCATCTCTGATTTTCTTGCAGAGATCCCTAGTCTTTCCCATTCTGTTGTTTTCCTCTATTTCTTTGCATTGATCGCTGAAGAAGGCTTTCTTATCTCTTCTTGCTATTCTTTGGAACTCTGCATTCAATGTTTATATCTTTCCTTTTCTCCTTTGCTTTTCGCTTCTCTTCTTTTCACAGCTATTTGTAAGGCCTCCCCAGACAGCCATTTTGCTTTTTTGCATTTCTTTTCTATGGGAATGGTCTTGATCCCTGTCTCCTTTACAATGTCACGAACCTCATTCCATAGTTCATCAGGCACTCTATCTATCAGATCTAGGCCCTTAAATCTATTTCTCACTTCCACTGTATAATCATAAGGGATTTGATAGTAATCATTTATTGAGTACTTAGTATGCTATACAAATTATTATCTTTGCAAAACTCCTACGGTGTAGGCATTATAATTTCCATTTTAGAATGAGGAAACTGAAACTCAGAAAGACAACATAATCTGAGCAGTGTTGCACAGTTACTGAGCGGCAGAGCTAATATTTAAATCTGTCTAGTCATGTTCCAAAGCCTATGTCTACAATAAAATAGGAAGACTGTAATTTTCTGATACTCCCAAAAGAGTGAACTGTAGAGAATATGAAAATTCCCCCCAAATGAGAAAACTAGTCTAATTTTAAAAAGAAGCATCATGAACAGAATCAGGCAATTAAGCAAAAGGACTTATTCAAGTACACAAATCACTATGATCATTGAAAACATATCACTGTCATATGAAAGCAAAGAGAGGAGAGTAGCATTTACAGTAGTAGGAGAAAATTTCTGTATCTTTAACATATTTTAAAAGGAAAAGAAGTATGATCCCACTATGATAAATCTAAAGCAACAGTAAGGTTTGTTTCCCTCCTAAGGCTTGTCCAAAAGCTGCCGTTAGTATCTTCACTCTAGCTAGGTAAGGATACTTAACAGCACCATAACCTAGGTGAAGCTTTGCCTAGGTTGGCTAGGCCAGTGGGGCTTACATTATTTCTTTATGTATATATTTAATTTTTAAAGCCATCTATTTATAATTATGATATAGCTTTGTTGCTATATATTCAAGCCATAGAAAAAGGCACAGCATTTTGTTTTGTTATAGACTCCCAAATTCTTCTATTTTTACTTCCTTTTCCTTTCCTACCTGTATTTGAGATTGCTTTTTACAAAACCTTCTCTAGGGTTTCCAACCCAGGGATAAAACCCAGGTCTTCTGCATTGTGGACGGACTCTTTTGATCACTTTTTGTTCTTGTACAACATTTTAACTTTGAGCTAATATTTTATCTCTTTCAAGTTCTATTTATTCGTTTATATACTCTTCACTAATTTCACCCCAATTGCTCCTTCTGTTATATAATAAACTTCTTTTCTCTTCTTACTAAACAATAACTTTCCTGGGATCTTCCAACCTGCTACAATCTGAACTGATTCCTCTCATGCCCACCTCTGGTCCTGGACACTCTTCACTCTCATATTCATTCCCTTTACCTCTCTTTTGTAGGATCTCCTTTCTTCGGGATCCCATCTTCTGTTTGGGTTGAAGGAAGTATTTATTTCTTTGCCTCCTACTTGGGTGGGAGTATGTCTTTTGTCATATCCCTAATAAAGCTTTGCATGTGGAACTTTTTTTGAGAATTTGCATTGTGAATATTCTCTTATTCTATCATCTTTGCACTTAGTAGTTTGGCAACGTATAGAATACTAGATAGGAAATCAGTGCCTTTCAAAATCATTAAGTTATTTCTCCACTGTCTTCTAGGCTCAGAAATGACTAAAATCATTCAAATTCTTGATCCTGTCTTTGAAACCTAACTTCCCCCTTGTCAATACTCCTCTCATTTCACAGGAATGTACTTTGATTGACTGTTTCCATCCATTATGTTAGGCACTCTAAGTGTGAATCCCTTTTGAATGGGAACTCATGTTCTCTAGATTTGCTAATCTTTTGAAAATTGTTTTATTCATGATTTTATCCTCTCTATGCACTTTTCTTTTTGGAAAATTTTTTCAGCTCTTTTTAACTGCTCCCCCTGGCCCATTTCCAATTTTGAACCCTAATTTACGAGAAAATTGCTGGGCTTCCCTGATAGCTCAACTGGTAAAGAATCTGCCTGCAATGCTGGAGACCCCAGTTAGTTCCTGGGTTGGGAAGATCATGGGGTCGCAAAGAGTCAGACATGACTGAGTGACTAAGCACACACACACAACAGAGAATTGCTAACTATATTCCAAGTCTTATTTTCAATTTTTAACTTATGCTCTTATATTTTTAATTGTAAAAATATCTCTTTTAGTCTTTGAATGTTACTTTTTCAAAGCATTCATTTTAGTTTATGAATGCAATAACTTCTTTTTGCTCCAATGATATTTATGCTGTTTTAATGATTTTTTTCTTCTATCTGCTTAACTCACATTTTCTTTTTTTCCTACCTGTTTTTTTGCTTATGTTTTTGCCCATATTTAAGAGTGGTACATTAAGAACCCAAATGGAAGCTCTGAGAGCTGATGGGGCTCTTCAACTCTGGCTTGTACATTTGGCTGGAACATTTCCTAGTGGAAATCCTGGTGTTGGCATATTTAGAGCTTTCCTCTGGGGCTACTCAAATTCCCCAGCAAAGATTCCTCTGTCCTGTTTGGAGGGAATGCTTCTGGCTGCTACTTGGGAAAATTGTTTTTTTTTTCCCCAGGTTGCTAACACACATCCAATTCTGTGATTTATTATTAAAATTACATTCTCTCACTTGAACATGATTTATGTAAAAGACACTAAGATTGCCAGGAGACAGAGATGGCGAACAGTTACAATTTATCTCGATGGAATTTGTCTTTCTAATGATGTCCTTAATATTTTATTGTTTATGTGTTTATGAAGGCTGATTAGAAGGCTGGAACTTTCACTTTCCTCCTTCCACCCCTCAGCCTCCAACATCAGGAGAGAGGATAGGACTGGAGATTGAGTTCAGCCATCAATGGCTAGTGTTTTAATCAATCATGTCATAAAGCCTCAATAAAAACTCAAAAGGACAGGTTCAAAGAGCTTTCAGGTTGGTGAACACGTGGAGATCTGGGGACAGTGTCTCACCCAAAGAGGGCAGGGACGCTCCATGCCCTTTCCCATACCTTGTCCTGGGAATCTCTTTTATCTGACTATTTCTGAATCATATCCTTTTATAGTCAACTCACAACTGGATAAGTAAAAAGTTTCTCTGAGCTCTGTGAACCACTAAAACAAATTAACCTCAAACCAAGGAGGGGTCATTGAAATTGCTTGTTGGTCTATGGCCAATCAGTGAGAAGCACAGATGATAACCTGGGCTTGTGATTCATCTTGTGATTCATGTCTGAAGTGTGTGTGTGTGTGTGTGAGAGAGAGAGAGAGAGAGAGAGAGAGAGAGAGGAGGTGGGGGCCTGTTGGTGGCCATACAGTGTGGTAGAACTGACCCCATAGCCTGTGGAATCTGGTGCTACTTCCAGGTATGTAGTATCAGAATTGAGTTGAAGTGTAGGACACCCGTTGGCATTCAGAAAGCAGCTTGGTGGTGGGAAACACCCTCTCTCCACTCATTAGAACTGGAGTGTTCAGAATACCAAATAGTGAGTTTCCAAAAATACAGATCTGACACACCCAAATCCTTCACTGTGTCCCTGAAACTCACTTTATTTAATAGAGCAGGAAGTTTGTCAGTGTATGAGGGGAAGGGAAAAAAGAATACAAACCTCACTGAGTAGAAGTATTTACTCATATTGAATATTTTTGCTGTTTTAGAATAGACAAAAATCTGTGGCTTCAGATATCGAATAAAAAGGTAGCATGTCTGCTGGTAAATTTAAGAGGCCACCCTATAGATGACTTAAAAATTACAAGACTACCTAATTTTATTTCCAAGTCAAAATCTATAATAATTTTATGAATCTCATAACTAATTAATGGTTTCTCAGGATAGATCCTCAACCAAATGATAGCTTCTCATATTCCATTCCAATAGTTGGAATATTATTTTTAATTAGTTTAAATTCTTAGGAAAGTGAATCAGTTTGGTCTAGCTAATCCTAATAAGCCTGTTCACCCAGTTCATTGGTCACCTTCCCTCTGAGCAATGAATTTTGGAGGAAAAACAACTGGGGATGGGCTGCAGTTGAAGGAACAACCTGCATAAAAACTTTTACCTGGAAGGGAACTCTCATCAATTCCTCCCTAAAGTTAAGATCCAATCATTTTCCATTGTTTTTTTTTTTACTTTTCATTGGAGTATAGTTGATTTACAATTTTGTATTCATTTCTGCTCTAAAGTGAATCAATTATACTTATACCTATATCCACTCTTTTTTAGATCCTTTTTACATTTAGGTCATTACAGAGTAGTGAGTAGAGTTCCCTGTGCTATACAGTAGGTCCTTCAGTTCAGGTCAGTCACTCAGTTGTGTCCGACTCTTTGCAACCCCATGAATCGCAGCACGCCAGGCCTCCCTGTCCATCACCAACTCCTGGAGTTCACTCAGACTCATGTCCATCGAGTCAGTGATGCCATCCAGCCATCTCATCCTCTGTCGTCCCCTTCTCCTCCTGCCCCCAATCCCTCCCAGCATCAGAGTCTTTTCCAATGAGTCAATTCTTCGCATGAGGTGGCCAAAGTAGGTCCTTATTAGTTATCTATTTTATACACAATAGTGTTTATATGTCGGAGAAGGCAATGGCACCCCACTCCAGTACTCTTGCCTGGAAAATCCCATGGACAGAGGAGCCTGGTGGGCTGCAGTCCATGGGGTCGCTAAGAGTCGGACACCACTGAGCGACTTCACTTTCACTTCTCACTTTTATGCATTGGAGAAGGAAATGGCAACCCACTCCAATGTTCTTGCCTGGAGAATCCCAGGGACGGGGGAGCCTGGTGGGCTGCCGTCTATGGGGTCGAACAGACTCAGACATTACTGAAGTGACTTAGCAGCAGCAGCAGTGTTTATATGTAAATCCCAATCTCCCAATGTATCTCTCCCTCTCTTTGCTATCTGGTAACCATAAGATTGTTTTCTACATCTGTGACTCTCTCTTTTGTAAATAAGCTCGTATGTACCATTTCTTTTAGATTCAACATATGTGATATCACATGATATTTGTTTTTATCTGAGTTATTTCACTTGGTATAATAATCTCTAGGTCCATTCATGGTGCTACAAATAGCATTATTTTGTTCTTTTTATGGCCAAGTAATATTCCACTGAATTTATGTGCCATTCCTTCTCTGTCAGTAGACATTTAGGTTGCTTCCCTGTCGTGGCTACTGTAAATAGTGCTGCACTGAAAGTTGGCATAGATGTGTCTTCTTGAATTACAGTTTTCTCTGGGTACATGTCCAAGAGTGAGGTTGCTGGATCATATAGTAGCTGTCAGTTCAGTTCAGTTCAGTCACTCAGTCATGTCCTAACTTTGTGATCCCATGGACTGCAGCACGCCAGGCTTCCCTCTCTATCACCAACTCCCAGAGCTTGGTCAAACTCACGTCCATCGAGTCAGTGATGCCATCCAACCATCTCATCCTCTGTCATCCCCTTCCCCTGCCCTCAATATTTCCCAGAATCAGGGTCTTTTCCAATGAATCAGTTCTTCATATCAGGTGGCTTAAGTATTTAAGTTTCAGTTTCAACATCAGTCCTTTGGATGAATATCCAGGGTTGATTTCATTTAGGATTGACTGGTTGGATCTCCTTGCAGTCCAAGGGACTCTCAAGAGTCTTCTCCAGCACCACAGTTCAAAAGCATCAATTCTTTGGCACTTAGCTTTCTTTATAGTCCAATTCTCACACCCATACATGACTACTGGAAAAAACATAGCTTTGACTAGATGGACCTTTGTTGGCAAAGTAATGTCTCTGCTTTTTAATATGCTACCTAGGTTTATCATAGTTCTACAAGGGGAACCTACTAGAGGGTTAATAGGAATGTAAATCTGTATAGGACTGTGCAGAACAGTATGGAGGTTCCCCAAAACAAATGAAAAATTTTGCCTACTAATTTAACTAAATAAGTAAGTGTTAGTTGCCCAGTTGTGCCCAACTGTTTACGACCCCATGGACTGCAGCCCACCAGTCTCTTCTGTCCATGAGATTTTCCAGGCAAGAATACTGGAGTGTGTTGCCATTTCCTTCTCCAGAGGATCTTCCCAACCCAGGGATCAAACCCAGGTTCCCTGAACTGCAAGCAGATTCTTTACTGAGTGAGCTACAAGGGAAGCAGGAGTACGATTTCAATCCCTGGTTAGGGAGCTAAGATCCCATATACCTTGTGGCCAAAAAAAACAAAAACAAACAAACAAAAAAACACCACCAAAACACAAAACAGAAGCAATATTGTAACAAAATTCAATAAAAACTTTAAAAATAGTCCACATTAAGAAATAATCTTAGAATTGACAGTAACACAATAATAGTAGGAAACTTTAACACCCCACTCACACCAATGGACAGATCATCAAAACAGGAAATTAATAAGGAAACACAAGTGTTAAATGATACATTAAATGAGATGGATCTCATTGATATCTTCAGGACATTCCATCCAAATGCAGAAGAATACACATTTTTTTCAAGTGCATATGGAACATTCTCCAGGATAGACCACATCTTGGGTCACAAATCAAACCTCAGTAAATTTAAGAAAATTGAAATCATATTAAGCATCTTCTCTGACCACAATGCTATGAGGCTAGATATCAATTACAAGAAAAAAACTGTAAGAAACACAGACACATGGAGATTAAACAACACATTTCTAAATAACCAACAGGTTACTGAAGAAATCAAAATGGAAATCAAAAAATTTCTAGAAACAAATGACAATGAAAACATGACAACTCAAAACCTATGGGATGCAGTAAAAGCTGTCCTAAGAGGGAAGCTTATTGCAATACAATCCTACCTCAAGAAACAAGAAAAACATTGAATAGACAACCCAACTTTACACCTAAACCAACTGGAAAAAGAAGGGAAAAAAATCCAAAATTAATAGAAGGAAAGAAATCATAAAGATCCAAACAGAAATAAATGAAAAAGAAATGAAAGAAACAATAGTAAAGATTACTAAAACTAAAAGCTGGCTCTTTGAGAAGATAAACAAAATTGGCAAGTCTTTAGCCAGACTCATCAAGAAAAAGAAAGAGAAGAATCAAATCAACAAAATTAGAAATGAAAAAGGAGAGGTTACAGCAGACAATGCAGAAATACAAAGGATTAAAAGAGACTATTATGAACAACTATATGGCAATAAAATAGATAACCTGGAAGAAATGGACAGATTCTTAGAAAAGTTCAATCTTCCAAGACTGAACCAGGAAGAAATAGAAATTATGAACAACTCAATTACAAGCACTGAAATTGAAGCTGTGATCAAAAATCCCCCAAAAAACAAAAGCCCAGGACGAGATGGCTTCACAGGAGAATTATATCAAACATTTAGAGAAGAGCTAATGCCTATCCTTCTAAAACGCTCAAAAAATTGCAGAGGAAGGAACACTTCCAAATTCATTCTACAAGCCCACCATCATCATGATACCAAAACCAGACAAAGACAACACAGAAAAAGAAAACTACAGGCCAATATCACTGATGAACATAGATGCAAAATTCCTCAACAAAATTTTAGCAAACAGAATTCAGCAACATGTCAAAAAGCTCATATACCACGATCAAGTTTGGTTTATTCCGGGGATGCAGGGATTCTTCAATACATGGAAATCAATCAGTGTGATACACCATATTAACAAATTGAAAGATAGAAACCATATAATCAACTCAATAGATACAAAAAAGCATTTGACAAAATTCAACACCTATTTATGATTAAGACTCTTCAAAAAATGGGCATAGAAGGAACCTACCTCAACAATAGTAAAGGCCATAGATGATAAGCCTACAGCAAACGTTATTCTACTGGTGAAAAACTGAAAGCATTCCCCCTAAGATCAGGAACAAGACAAAGATGTCCACTTTCACCACTATTATTTAACACAGTTTTGGAAGTCCTAGCTACAGCAGTCAGAGAAGGAAAAGAAATAAAAGGAATCCAGAATGGAAAAGAAGTAAAGCTCTCAGTGTTCACAGATGACATGATACTGTACATAGAAAACCCTAAAGATAGTATCAGAAAATTACTAAAGCTAATCAGTGAATTTAGCAAAGTTGCAGGATACAAAATCAATACACAGAAATCACTTGCATTTCTATATACTAACAATGAAAAATCAGAAAGAGCAGTTAAGGAATCAATCCTATTCACCATTGCAACAAAAAGAATTAAATACCTAAGAATAAACTTACCTAAGGAGATGAAAGATCTGTACACAGAAAATTATAAGACACTAATGAAAGAAATCAAAGATGACATAAACAGATGGAGGGATATTCCTTGTTCTTGGGTAGGAAGAATCAATATTGTGAAAAGGACAATACTACCAAATGCAATCTACAGATTCAATGCAATCCCTATCAAATGACCAATGGCATTTGTCACAGAACTACAAAAAAACATTTCACAATTCATATGGAAACACAAAAGACCCCAAATAGCCAAAGCAGTCTTGAGAAAGAAGAATGGAGCTGGAGCAATCAACCTTCCTGACTTCAGGTTATACTACATAGCTACAATCATCACGACAGTATGGTACTGGCACAGAAACAGAAATATAGACCAATGGAACAAGATCCAAAGCCCAGAAATAAACCCATACACCTATGAGTACAAAGGAGTCAAGAATATGCAATGAGGCAAAGACAGCCTCTTCAGTAAATGGTGCTGGGAAAACTGAACAGCTACATGTAAAAGAATTAGAACACTTCCTAACACCATACACAAAAGTGAAAGTGAAGTTGCTCAGTCATGTCCAACTCTTTGCAACACCATGGACTGTAGCCTACCAGGCTCCTCTGTCCATGGGATTTTCCAGTCAAGAATACTGGAGTGGGTTGCCATTTCCTTCTCCAGGAGATCATCCCAACCCAAGGATCGAACCCGGGTCTCCTGCACTGTAGGCAGATGCTTTACTGTCTGAGCCACCAGGAAAGTACACCATACACAAAGATAAACTCAAAACAGATTAAAGACCTAAATGTAAGACCAGAAACTATAAAACTCTTAGAGGAAAACATAGGCAGAAAACTCGATGACATAAACCAAAGCAAGATCCTCTATGACCCACCTCCTAGAGTAATGGAAATAAAAACAAAAGTAAACAACTGAGACCTGATTAAACTTAAAAGTTTTTGCACAGCAAAGGAAACTATAAGCAAGGTGAGAAGACAACCCTCAGAATGGGAGAAAATAATAGCAAATGAAACAACTGACAAAGGATTAATTTCCAAAATATACAAGCAGCTCATACAACTCAATACCAGAAAAACAAACAACCCAATCAAAAAGTGGGAAAAGGACCAAAACAGACATTTCTCCAAAGATATACAGATGGCCAAAAAACACATGAAAAGATTCTCAACATCGCTCATTATTAGAGAAATGCAAATCAAAACTACAATAAGATATCACCTCACACTGGTCAGAATGACCCTCATCGAAAAGTCTACAAACAATAAATGCTGGAGAAGGTGTGGAGAAAAGGGAACAGTCTTGCACTGTTGGTGGGAATGTAAACTGATAAGCCACTATGGAAGGTGGTATGGAGATTCCTTAAAAAACTAGGAATAAAACCACCTTATGACGCAGCAATTCCACTCCTAGGTATATACCCTGAGGAAACCAAAATTGCAAGAGATACATGTATCCCATTGTTCATTGAAGCACTATTTACAATAGCTAGAACATGGAAGCAACCTAGATGTCCATCGATAGGTGAATGGATAAAGAAGTTGTGGTACACATGCACAATGGAATATTACTCAGCTATTAAAAGGAACACATTTGACTCAGTTCTAATGAGGTGGATGGACTTAGAACCCATTATACAGAGTAAAGTGAGTCAGAAAGAGATAAATACTGTATTCTAACATGTATATACAGAATCTAGAAAAATGATGCTGAATAATTTATTTACAGGGCAACAATAGAGAAACAGACATAGAGAATAGACTTTATGGACATGGGGAACAAGGAGGAGAGGGTGAGATGTATGGAAAGAGTAACATGGAAACTTACATTACCATATGTAAAATAGATAGCCAACAGGAATTTGCTGTATGGCTCAGGAAACTCAAACAGGGGCTGTGTATCAACCTAGAGGGAGATGGGAGGGAGTTTCAAAAGGGGCGGCATGTATGTATACCTATGGCTGATTCATGTTGAGGTTTGACAGGAAACAGCAAAATTCTGTAAAGCAATTATCCTTCAATAAAAAGTAATTAATTAAAAATAATCTTAGAAAAAATAATAAAAATAGAGCTTCCATTGCTTTTAGGAAGGACCCTACAAAGGCTCCTGCAGCTGGGTCCCCGCCTCACGTCTTCTCTCATCACTCCCCCCTCTTTTTCTCAGCTGCAGCCACGCTGACTTTGCAGTATCTCAAATCACCCTTGTTTCCATGTTACCCCCACAGCGTTTGCCAAGGCTTTTCCCTTTGCCCACCTAATAATCACCCTGTAGATTTCCTCTCACATCACGTCCTCAGTGTCCTTGAAGACGTGTACAGAACGATATACTTTTGGGAATTAGAGCTGCCAATTAAATGCCATTTTGTTATGAAACTGTGTGAAAATGGGATTCAGGAAAAGCTAACCCCAAATATGACACCAGGGCATACCGAATATTCTAAGCTGAAGAAATCAGAGAAATAGCATGTGTAGAAGGGACTCTCTGACCTTCCCCTGAAGGAGATGATTAAGACCCTTATGTGAGGGGGTGCCTTTTCTATACCTAGAGGAAAGGTCCATTCTAGTCTCTAAGATGTCAGGAGAAATTAAACTGAATAGGCTTTGCTTTTTCCCCTAATTTACCATGTTCAACTCACACTCCTTTTTGTCCTATCATATTCTTACAAGACTTTCCTCTCTACTTCTAACCAAACACTCAGATTTTAACCTAAACACTTTCAGGTTTAACTACTTCTTCAGGTTTTCATTTCCTTGTGATGTTTCCAGTGTCACATGAAACTTACAATAGACAAATTTACATGCTTTTTTCTTTTAAGGTTTGCTTTAAAAAAAAAAAATTTGGCTGCATCAGGTCTCGGTTGTGGCATGCAAGATCTTCCTTGCAGTGTGCGGGCTCCCCTCTGGTTGGGGTGTGCTGGCTTAGCTGCCCTACTGCATGGAAGATCACAGTTCCCCAACCAGGAATTGAACCACATCCCCTGCACTGGTAGGTGGACTCTTCACCACTGGACCACTAGAGAAGTCCTGATTTGTATGGTTTTCTCTTGACAGCCTGTCTCTTGTCAGAGGAGTGTCAGTCAAGAACTTAGAAGGGTAGAGGAAACAACCGTTTTTCATCTCTATTTCAGTAACCAGAGGCTTCCTTTGTGACTCAAATGATAAAGAATCTGCCTACAATGCAGGAGACTTGAGTTTGATCCCTGGGTCAGGAAGATTCCCTGAAGAAGGGAATGGTTACACACTCCAGTATTCTTGCCTGGAGAACACCATGGACAGAGGAGCTTGGTGGGCTACAGTCCACGGGGTCGCAAAGAGTCGGACATGACTGAGTGACTAACAGTACCCAGATAAGAGGCTGTCAATATAGGCAAGAATGAGGAAATTTCTAGACAATCAGAGGGGTCACACTGTGTTGAGTAGTGATTGTCAAGAAGAGATGAGTTAGTAGCAGGAGGTGACACTACTCTCAAAAGTAACCTCTCCTGTCTCTAAATCTCCTCAGGGTTGCTACTTACACACTGAATTGATCCCATAACGTTTTTTTTTTTTTCTCTCTTCTTATCTGAGAAGCTCATCAAAGACCACATTTCTAAGGTACAACTTGAGCAATATACGTAGATGGCTTAGTGCATTATTATTGAGTAATAAGCTTTGTTGAAGACTTGTTGCTGTCATTTAGTCGCTAAGTCCTGTCCGACTCTATTGCGACCCCATGGACTGTAGCCCACCAGGTTCTGTCCATGGGATTTCCCAGGCAAGAATACTGCAGTGGGTTGCCATTTCTTCTTCCAGGAGGTCTTCCCAACCCAGGAATTGAACCCACGTCTCCTGCATTGGCAAGTGAATTATGTACCACTGAGCCACCAGGGAAGCCCTGAAGTCTTGTATCATCACTTAACCAAATAGAAGAGCTAGGAGTCTTTCATGTTATTTTTAATGTCTGTAATATACTTTATTTTTTATAGACATGTAGTTAATTTACAATGTTGTATTAGTTTCAGGTGTATAGCAGAATGGTTTGGTTTTATATATACATATATTAATATTGTTTTATATATACTTATAAAAGAACATAATACATATGTCCTTTTTCAGATTCTTTTCCATTATAGGTTATTATAAGATATTGAATATAGTGCCCTGTGCTATACAGTATTTCCTTTTTCATGTTCTTGCTAGGTTTAATCTTCCTGTATTTTACTTTTTAAGATGCATTTTTTAATGAAACTTTTTTTTTCTAATTATGTTATTCTGTGAACTATCATGGTTCTCTAAATTCAGAAATTTATATTAGTAAATGTTCCCTTCCTCATCCCTACATTCATGAGTAATGTTCAGTTAATTATCAGCATGCTAAAGTAAATTAAGGAAGCCATTATTGGGTGTATATGTTAAGAGTGATAATTGGATAACAGTGGGTGAAAATTAAGTAGGAAATGTCAAGGTGAGTTCAGAGAATTTTCACTAAAGAAAAAAATAGGAAAATGCTGATCCTACAAGCAATTGCTTATTTTACACAAAATGGCTTTTTTAAATTAATTTCTTCTAGCCTGAAAAAGTCGCTAAGCAGTAGAAGCTACCCTTGAGCTGGTAAAAATTGTCAGAGGAGAAATAAATTGTGATATGTTTCACATTTGTGGAAGATTAGATAAATGTTTGATTTTTCTAACATTCATTTCAAACAGCAAAAGTAAAATAATCTAAATAAATAAAATCTTATGAAAGTTGTGCTGACATTCTAAATCAATTATCCCATCACTTTGAAAATGGTCAAGATGGGAAGTGGAGGTAGAAAGATAGGTGCGCATGCTTGCTAAGTCGCTTCAGTCATATCCGACTCTATGTGACCCTATAGACTGTAGCCTGCCAGGCTCCTCTGTCCACGGGATTTTCCAGGCAAGAATACTGGAGTGGGTTGCCATGCCCTTCTCCAGGGGATCTTCTTGACCCAGGGGTCAAACCCACATCGCCTGTATTTGCAGGTGGGTTCTTTACCACTAGTGCCACCTGGGAAGCCCCAGAAAGATGGGATTCCATGTCAAATTACTCGGAAATATTTTTGTAAGAGGATTCTTAGGGTTTCAGGCATGTCCCTTCTGTGTATAACATACCTATCTGCACATGTACTTTGGTGAGCATCAATTGGCTGGCACACTTGCCCACTGTCCTACCTACAGTGACTTATCTGAGATGTGGTGGGAGCTGCCTCTAACCTGGACCAGACACCCAGAGCCGTGACACTGTTGACTCTTCAAAGCCCAATTTTTGGCTCTTCACTTCGCTCTGTGGGTCCAGCGCAACTTGAACATCTGACGAGACAGGAAGTTGGCAGCTTCCTGTCTCTAAAGGATTTGCAATTCTCGAGTGAGAATTGTGTTTCTCAATTTTACTTTTATGTTTAAGGATGAGTTTGTTTGTTTGTTCATTTATCCATTCACATATTTACATTTATTGACAAATATTTGTAGAATTACACTTGTTTCCTCACTTTTATAAATAATATTTTACTCCATGATGACTAAGGTACGAGCTGGTAAATGGTTGTTTGCTCTACAGTAGTTCTGCCACAAGGTGGTAGTCTAACTCTTTGGAGGAAAAAAAAAAAAAAAAAATTCAAAAAGTGTTCATTAAGTGCAGCTTATTTTTGCTTCACAGTTTAATTTATGTACAGCTTTAATAACTGTAGAAATTAGATATCTATTGGGAATGAATTTCTCTTTTTTTTACTATGATTTGAATTTTCTTAAGTGATACATAAATTACAAGAATAGAAATTGCTCCCTGATAATGATGATAAAATACAGTTATAACAGCTAAAATTATCTAAGGCCTTATTTTGTGCTAGGCACCATATGAGGTGTTTTACATACAGTGACTCAATGCTCACTGTCCTGCCATTCAGTTCAGTTCTGTCACTCAGTCGTGTCCGACGCTTTGAGACCCCATGGACTGCAGCACGCCAGGCGTCCCTGTCCATCACCAACTCGTGGCGCTTACTCAAACTCATGTCTATTGAGCTGGTGATGACATCCAACCATCTCATCCTGTCATCCCCTTCTCCTCCCGCCTTCAATCTTTCCCAGTCTTTTCAAATGAGTCAGTTCTTCACATCAGGTGGCCAAAGTATTGGAATTTCAGTTTCAGCATCAGTCCTTCCAATGAATATTCAGAACTGATTTCCCTTAGGATGGACTGGTTGGATCTCCTTGCTGTCCAAGGGACTCTCATGAGTCTTCTCCAACACCTCAGTTCAAAAGCATCAATTCTTCAGCGCTCAGCTTTCTTTCTAATCCAACTCTCACATCCATACATGAAAACTGGAAAAACCATACCTTTGACTAGACAGACCTTTGTTGGCAAAGTAATGTCTCTGCTTTTTAATATACTGTCTAGGTTAGTCATAACTTTTCTTTCAAGGAGCAAGGGTCTTTTAATTTCAAGGCTTCAGTCACCATCTGCAGTGATTTTGGAGCCCAAAAAATAAAGTCTGTCACTGTTTCCATTGTTTCCCCATCTATTTGCCATGAAGTGATGAGACCAGATGCCATGATCTTAGTTTTCTGAATGCTGAGTTTTAAGCCAATTTATTCACTCTCCTCTTTCACTTTCATCAAGAGGCTCTTTAGTTCTTCTTCTCTTTCTGCCATTAAGTGTGATGTCATCTGCATATCTGAAGTTATTGATATTTCTCCCCACAATCTTGACTCCAGCTTGTGCTTCATCCAGTCCAGCATTTCTCATGATGTACTCTGCACATAACTTAAATAAGCTGGGTGACAATATATAGCCTTGACATACTCCTTTTCCTATTTGGAACCAGTCTGTTGTTCCATGTCCAGTTCTAACTGTTGCTTCTTGACTTGCATACAGATTTCTCAGGAGGCAGGTCAGGTGGTCTGGTATTCCCATCTCTTGAAGAATTGTCCACAGTTTGTTGTGATCCACACAGTCAAAGGCTTTGGAATAGTCATTACTTAAATACAATTACAGCTACCCTCTGCAGATATAAGAACCAACACTTTAGACCAATAGGGATTTTTACTCATCTGATCTTTTAATGGTGTGTCTTTTATTAATTAGGTTTTATACTTGAATTACAGCTATGTTTCATGGGGTAGCAGGATAGTAATCTCTAGGGGGTACATTTTCATAAAAAATAGTTTTTCAGAGTCCTAACCTGAAAACTCTAATTCCATGAGTCTAGAATGGGGACTGAGTAAACGGACCCTTTTGATTTTTTACTGTTAAAATTTTTTTCTTTTTTTTTCTTTTTTTTAATTTTATTTTATTTTTAAACTTTACAATATTGTATTAGTTTTGCCAAATATCAAAATGAATCCACCACAGGTATACCCGCGTTCCCCATCCTAGACCCTCCTCCCTCCTCCCTCCCCTACCCTCCCTCTGGGTCGTCCCAGTGCACTAGCCCCAAGCATCCAGTACCGTGCATCGAACCTGGACTGGCAACTCGTTTCATACATGATATTATACATGTTTCAATGCTATTCTCCCAAATCTCCCCACCCTCTCCCTCTCCCACAGAGTCCGTAAGACTGATCTATACATCAGTGTCTCTTTTGCTGTCTCGTACACAGGGTTATTGTTACCATCTTTCTAAATTCCATATATATGCGTTAGTATACTGTATTGGTGTTTTTCTTTCTGGCTTACTTCACTCTGTATAATAGGTTCCAGTTTCATCCATCTCATTAGAACTGATTCAAATGAATTCTTTTGAATGGCTGAGTAATACTCCATTGTGTATATGTACCACAGCTTTCTTATCCATTCATCTGCTGATGGGCATCTAGGTTGCTTCCATGTCCTGGCTATTATAAACAGTGCTGCGATGAACCCTGGGGTACACGTGTCTCTTTCCCTTCTGGTTTCCTCAGTGTGTATGCCCAGCAGTGGGATTGCTGGGTCATAAGGCAGTTCTAACTACTGATTGATAGTTTAACTGCTCTGCTTATAAAGATGCTTAAAATCACCTATTTTCAGCACTGCCTCTTTTACCTCAGGATTTTAAAGTCAAGATTCTAAAATTAAAATAAAATGTTCATTCAGGTTCTTCAGTACTACTTTCACCGTGATTCTGAGGATTTGGGCAGATGATAAAGAGGTGAATGCTTTCTCATTTTATTGTAAAAAAAACAAATACGTGGAGAATTTATTTTGTGCTCTGTTACAGAAATATCTAAGTGAAATTTAGGCTACACAGTATAGTAAAATGGATATAAAATGCTTTATAATTTTAAATATTAAAAATTCCAATGTATATGTTAGTGATGCATATAAACTATTAAGAATTCAAATATTATATGGCAATAGTAAAATCTCTTACAAAATAACTGATCTCAACTCTTTGAAAGGCCTGTAATATTTCACCTCACCAACTTAACCCCCCTGAAACTTAAACATGAACAAAGTGCTAAAGTCTAGGGACAACAGCTACCAGAATATTTTCCTTTATGGCTAAAATGTTTATAGTGCTCTGTGTATTCAGATCTCTCTCATCCTAGAAATCAGATATCAGGATTTTCATTTTTGCATTTTTTCAAAACACTTTTTGTTTGCTCTTCTTGTTTTTGCCTCAAGGTGGTGATATAATCTTCTATCTTAGATTCCTTGACACTCCCCAAACCTAACTGGATTAGAATTGCTTAGAGGAAAAGTATCCTATACCTTTGGAATATCGTAACAAACTTTAAGCTGTTCAATTAATTATTATGTGTTGCCAATGCACCTATAATTTCTGTTCCTTTTATACCAGTTTGACAAATGATATTTTCTTGAGAGTCCCTTGGACTACAAGGAGATCCAACCAGTCCATTCTGAAGGAAATCAGTCCTGGGATTTCTTTGGAGAGAATGATGCTAAAGCTGAAACTCCAGTACTTCGGCCACCTCATGCGAAGAGTTGACTCATTGGAAAAGACTCTGATGCTGGGAGGGATTGGGGGCAGGAGGAGAAGGGGACGACAGAGGATGAGATGGCTGGATGGCATCACCGACTCGATGGACATGAGTTTGAGTGAATTCTGGGAGTTGGTGATGGACAGGGAGGCCTGGCGTGCTGCAATTCATGGGGTCGCAAAGAGTCGGACACGACTGAGCGACTGAACTGAACTGAACTAAGATGATAGATCTAGTTTTAAAACTTTTGTGTGCTATACCAAGGGATGCCACTAGATGGCGCTAATCACAAGAAAAACTTAACCTAAATCTGGAGCTGCTGGAGCTGCTGGAGCTGCTGCTGCTGCTGCTGCTGCTGCTGCTGCTGCTGCTGAGTCGCTTCAGTTGTGTCCGACTCTGTGCGACCCCACAGGGGGCAACCCACCAGGCTGTCCCGTCCCTGGGGTTCTCCAGGCAAGAACACTGGAGTGGGTTGCCATTTCCTTCTCCAATGTACGAAAGTGAAAAGTCAAAGTGAAGTCGCTCAGTCGTGTCCGACTCTCAACGACCGCATGGACTGAAGCCTACCAGGCTCCTCCGCCCATGGGATTTTCCAGGCAAGAATACTGGAATGGGTTGCCATTGCCTTCTAAATCTGGAACTAGCCAACATTAACGGAGATTCTATAATGGGAGCAGTAGGATGGGGTCTCAGGATGTTTTTCATTGCCTTTACTTTTAGACCTTGGTAATTTATCTATTTAACGTTTACTCTGAAATTGAATTTTTCAAAGTTAATTTCTTCTTCTTTTAATACTGGTAGCAGCTTTAATCATAAGTGCCTCAGGACTTCTCTGGTGGTCCAGTGGCTAAGACTCTGTACTCCCAATGCAAGGGGCCAGGGTTCCATCCCTGATCAGGGAACTAGATCCCACATGCAGCAACCAAGAGTGCCACAACTAAAGATCCCGCATGCCGCAGTGAAGATCAAAGATCCCATGTGCTGCAGTTAAGACCCTGTGCAGACGAATGAATGAATGAATGAATGAATAAAGAAATAAAATATTTTAAGTAAATAAGTAAGGGCCCCATATGAAACATTTATATATATCCATATTCATCAGGTGTTCAGTTCAGTTCAGTCGCTCAGTCGTGTCCGACTCTTTGCGACCCCATGAATCACAGCACGCCAGGCCTCCCTGTCCATCAACAACTCCCGGAGTTCACCCAGACTCACGTCCATCAAGTCAGTGATGCCATCCAGCCATCTCATCCTCTGTCGTCCCCTTCTCCTCCTGCCCCCAATCCCTCCCAGCATCAGAGTCTTTTCCAATGAGTCAACTCTTCACATGAGGTGACCAAAGTACTGGAGTTTCAGCTTTAGCATCATTCCTTCCAAAGAAATCCCAGGACTGATCTCCTTCAGAATGGACTGCTTGGATCTCCTTGCAGTCCAAGGGACTCTCAAGAGTCTTCTCCAACACCACAGTTTAAAAGCATCAATTCTAAAAAAAAATAAAAAAAAACTGGAAATAGAACTGCCTTATGATCCAGCAATCCCACTGCTGGGCATACACACTGAGGAAACCAGAAGGGAAAGAGACACGTGTACCCCAGGGTTCATCGCAGCACTGTTTATAATAGCCAGGACATGGAAGCAACCTAGATGCCCATCAGCAGATGAATGGATAAGAAAGCTGTGGTACATATACACAATGGAGTATTACTCAGCCATTAAAAAGAATTCATTTGAATCAGTTCTAATGAGGTGGATGAAACTGGAGCCTATTATACAGAGTGAAGTAAGCCAGAAAGAAAAACATCAATACAGTATACTAATGCATATATATGGAATTTAGAAAGATGGTAACAATAACCCAGTGTACGAGACAGCAAAAGAGACACTGATGTATAGAACAGTCTTATGGACTCTGTGGGAGAGGGAGAGGGTGGGAAGATTTGGGAGAATGACATTGAAACACGTAAAATATCATGTAAGAAACGAGATGCCAGTCCAGGTTCGATGCACGATACTGGATGCTTGGGGCTAGTGCACTGGGACGACCCAGAGGGAGGGTATGGGGAGGGAGGAGGGAGGAGGGTCTAGGATGGGGAACACATGTATACCTGTGGCGGATTCATTTTGATATTTGGCAAAACTAATACAATTATATAAAGTTTAAAAATAAAATTAAAAAAAAGAATTTCCATTTAGCATATATAATGCAGTCCATCCTGCAACAGATTCTCTCAAATTGTCTGAAAATATCTTTATTCAACCCTTATTTTTGAAGGATGTTTATTATATGTATAGAGTTACAGGTTTGGTTACTTTTTTCTTTTCAAAGATAGATTCCATTGCCATATGTTCTTTTAACAGACGGCAGTCTTAATTTTTCACCTCTATGTCCATGAACTTTATTAGAGTTTGGACTGGGCAATAGAGAATTGGTTGGTATTAATATTCCTTTTCTCTTCATTTCTTTAATAAAAATTTAATTTCTTCCTTTTGTAAATTATGTATTCTTAAAATTTTTTACTATTGAAGGTGGCCAATGAAATGTTGATATTTCTTATTATGTATTTCCAATAAAAGACCAAGATAAGCTTTCTCAAAAAAATAAAAATAAAAAATAAAAGCATCAATTCTTCGGCACTCAGCCTTCTTCACAGTCCAACTCTCACATCCATACATGACCAGAGGAAAAACCATAGCCTTGACTAGACGGACCTTTGTTGGCAAAGTAATATCTCTGCTTTTCAATATGCTATCTAGGTTGGTCATAACTTTCCTTCCAAGGAGTAAGCGTCTTTTAATTTCATGGCTGCAGTCACCATCTGCACTGATTTTGGAGCCCAAAAAAATAAAGTCTGACACTGTTTCCACTGTTTCCCCATCTATTTCCCATGAAGTGATGGGACCAGATGCCATGATCTTGTTTTCTGAATGTTGAGCTTTAAGCCAACTTTTCCACTCTCCACTTTCACTTTCATCAAGAGGCTTTGTAGTTCCTCTTCACTTTCTGCCATAAGGGTGGTGTCATCTGCATATCTCAGGTTACTGGTATTTCTCCCGGCAATCTTGATTCCAGCTTGTGCTTCTTCCAGTCCAGCGTTTCTCATGATATACTCTGCATATAGGTTAAATAAGCAGGGTGACAATATACAGCCTTGATGTACTTCTTTTCCTATTGGAACCAGTCTGTTGTTCCATGTCCAGTTCTAACTGTTGCTTCCTGACCTGCATACAGATTTCTCAAGAGGCAGATCAGGTGGTCTGGTATTCCCAGCTCTTGAAGAATTTTCCGCAGTTTATTGTGATCCACACAGTCAAAGGCTTTGGCGTAGTCAATAAAGCAGAAATAGATGTTTTTCTGGAACTCTCTTGCTTTTCCCATGATCCAGCGGATGTTGGCAATTTGATTTCTGGGTCCTCTGCCTTTTCTAATACCAGCTTGAATATCAGGAAGTTCATGGTTCACATATTGCTGAAGCCTGGCCTGGAGAATTTTGAGGATTACTTTACTAGCGTGTGAGATGAGTGCAATTGAGCGGTAGTTTGAGCATTCTTTGGCATTGCCTTTCTTTGGGACTGGAATGAAAACTGACCGTTTCCAGTCCTGTGGCCACTGCTGAGTTTTCCAAATTTGTTGGCATATTGAGTGCAGCACTTTCACAGCATCATCTTTCAGGATTTGGAATAGCTCAACTGGAATTCTATCACCTCCACTAGCTTTGTTCATAGTGATGCTTAGAAAGCATTTGACTTCACATTCCAGGATGTCTGGCTCTAGGTGAGTGATCACACCATCGTGATTATCTGGGTCGTGAAGATCTTTTTTGTACAGTTCTTCTGTGTATTCTTGCCATCTCTTCTTAATATCTTCTGCTTCTGTTAGGTCCATACCATTTCTGTCCTTTATTGAGGCCATCTTTGCATGAAATGTTCCCTTGGAAACAAAAAATCTCTAATTTTCTTGAAGAGATCTCTAGTCTTTCTTGGCCTATAAATTTCTTTCCTTTTAGAGTCCTTATCTGGTTTTAGTATCAGGGTAATCCTGGTGTCATAGAATGAGTTTGGAAGTGTTTCCTTCTCTCTTCTTTTTGGTAAGAGAAAGATTAGTATTAATTTTTCTTTAAATATTTGGTAGAATTCACCAGTGAAACCATCTGGGTGTGGAGTTCTGTTTTGGGAGTGGTATTTGACTGTTGGTTCAATCTCCTTACTAATAATTGGTCTGCTCAGATTTTCTATTAATTCATCAATCAGTCTTAGTAGGTTGTATGTTTCTAGGAATTAATCCATTTCTTCTAGACACTCCAATTTGTTGGCATATAATTTTTCTAGTAGTCTCCTTTAAGACTTTGTATCTCTTTAGTATCAATTGTAACATCCTCTCTTTCATTTCTGGTTTTATTTATTCGAATCCTCTTTCTTCCTTATGAGTCTGGCTAAAGGTCTATTTTGTTTATCTTTTCAAAGACCCAACTCTTAGTTTCCTTGATCTTTTCTCTTGGCTTTTTAGTCTCAGTTTCATTTATTTCTATCTGATCTTTGTTATTTTCTTCCTTATACTAACTTTTGTCTTAGTTTCTCCTTTTTCAAGTTCCTTGAGGTGCAAAGTTAGGTTGTTTTCTTGAGATTGTCCATTTTCTTCATGTAGGTGTTTATCCATATAAGTTTCCCTCTTAAACTACTACTGCTGCTTCCATAAGTTTTTGGTATATTATAGTTCCACTTTCACTTGTCTCAAAATATTTTTTTATTTCTTTTTGACCCACTGGTTCTTTGGTACCATTCTATTTAGTCTCCACATATTTGTGAATTTTCCAGTTCTCTTCTTGTAGTTGATTTCTAGTTTCACATCATTACTATTGGGAAAGATGCCTGATACTCTTTCAACCTTCTTAAATTCATTAAAATGTGTTTTGTGGCCTAATACATAATCTATCCTAGAGACTGTTCCATGTGTAAATTAGAAGTATGAGTGTTCTATTGCTTTTGGGTGGAATAGTGTTTAAATGTATGGTAAGTCCACCTGGTCTAAAATGTTATTTGTCTACTGTTCCCTTATTGGTTTTCTGTTTGGATATTATATATCTATCTGTTAATGAAAGTATGGTATTAAAGTCCCCTACTATTAATGTATTGCTGTCCATTTCCCCTTTGGTTCATTAATATTATATATTTAGTTGCTCCTTTTAGGGTACATACATATTTACAAGTGTTACATCCTCTTGTTGGATTGACCCCTTTGTCATTTTAAATATATAATGGCCTTCATTGTCTCTTGTTAGTCTTTATCTTAAAGTCTATCTTGCCTTTTATAAGTATACTATCTCAGCTTTTGTTTGGTTTCCATTTGGGTGGAGTATCTTTTTTCATCCCTTCACTTTCAGTCTGTGTGTGTCCTTAAAAGTGAAGTGAGTCTCTCATAAGCAGCATATAATTGGATCTTGTGCGTTTATCTTTTATAACACCTAACAAGATCCATTTATCATGGAATAACATGTTTAATAATATAAATGCCATTTATCATTAGCATTACTATGAAAAATAAGAAATATCAAAATAATTCCTATATTCATGTGGCTATTGTTATTCATGGAAGTGAATTTTTAAATAGAAAAATTTGATCAGAGAAGTTATTAACTTTAGAAGCAAACAAGTGAAGAGATCACTTCTATTACTGCTTCCACTCCTCTCTCCTTTGCTCAGTCTGCTCAAGCCACATCGGCTTTCTTGCAAGTTTTCTAACATGCTGAGAATTATCCTTAAACATTTTTCTGGCTGGTTCTTCTGACAAAAAATACTCTCTTATGAGATATGACTTTGTCACCAAACACAAGTTCATGTGTCCAACTCACACTGAAATCAAACAATCTGAAAGGTTGGAGTTGGGAGCAGAGAGAAATTTATTGCAGAACCATACAAGGAGATGGGTGGCTCCTGCCCCCAAACCCCCCAAACTCCTTGAAGTGTTTCAGTAAAGCATTTTAAAAAGCCAGGTGATACATCATAATATAAAAAAAAAAGCAAGGTGAAGGAAAGATGTCATAGGACATGTGATCAGCTCATGCACAAGTCTCTGATTGATGGATGGTGAGGTAACAAGGCAGTGTCTTAGGGGTTAACACTACCAATTCTTGGGTACCAGAAGGCCCAGGGGCTATGTGCTGATGGTCATCACATAGTTCCATCTTCCATCTGAGTGGGAGGTGGGGGGGATATGAGGGGCAGGGTTTTGCACCTATAAAATAACTCGGGGAATGTGCAGTAGATACTGTTATCTAGGTGCTTCAGAGAGGAGCTAAAGCAGAAGGTACAGTTTGGCAAATTCTATCTTCTTATAGATGGTTGACCATTTTAATACAGTAACATCTTCCCTCCTATTCCCTCCCACCACCTCATTCCTCTTACCTTTCCTCTACTGTCTTCATTTTACATGCTGACAAAGACTCCCTCTTTGATGAAACTTGAAACAGGCTCTTGCAGGGAATTCCCTGGCAGTCCACTGGTTGAGAATTCATACTTCCACTGAAAGCAGCACAGGTTCAATCCCTAGTCAGGGATCTAAGATCCTATAAGCCATGTGGTGCAGCCAAACACTAAAAGAAAAAAAAGCAGACTCCCATGAACCCTTTTTGGACTAGGCCTTATTTCCTTAAGAGCCCAATTTTATCAAGAATCCTGCTAAGACAATTTAGCAAGAATATTCCACCATCAATAACTGATCATCCTCAATATCTGATCAAATTCCTCATCTTCTACCATCCCCCAGATTATATCTGACATCCATGGCCTGCCTTCAATAAGAATCCTGTCAAGTTGGTTTCGCCAGAAATCCCCCTTTATCCCTGATATTTCCTCTTTGTAATTTGCCATCCACTGGCCCTTCTGCCCCACTACTTGGCTATGAATTCCCACTTTCCTTGCAGTACTCAGAATTGTAGCCAGCTTTATAGTGAGGGATTTTCTTTTCTTAAATTACAATCGTGTCTGAATAAAATCTGTTTTTACTGCTTTAACTACTGTCAAGCTCTTGTTTTCTCTGACAGTAGTTCTTATCACATTCTATCAAGCTACATGTTTTATTATTATACGCATTGTTTTTTTGTCTAGCTCTACCTATTAGAAATGTAATCTCCACGAGGCAGGGATCTCTTCCCCCTGCCACTGATATATCACAAGCACCTGTAAAAGTGACTGGCATGTAATAAGCACATAATCATATCTTTTGAATTTATTTGATTTGTTGACTTGAAATGAATCAACTATTTATTGTATACCTATGATGATACTCTGGTGGTTCAGAGGGAAAGAATCCACCTGCAATGCAGGAGATGCGGGTTCAATTCCTGGGCTGGCATTGAGTTAAAGCAGTTGATTGCTTCAAATTTGTGACTTATGCTACGTGTGTCTGTTCTTGGCATTTACTGTCCCTTAAACCAGTGGTTAATATAAATCTCAAGTTACTTTGATATTTTGCTTTGTCCCCATAATCAAGATATATAGATTACACTTCATGTGCTTGCACTTACTTTCCTGATTAGGAAGGGAAGAAACTGCCTTTCTATGTTTGGTCAGCGAGTGGAAAAGAAAAGTGCCAAAGGAGAGGCAGATAGGGATTTGGTAAAACTGAAAGCTGTAGAACAGAAAGAGGAGCCCCTGCCTTGAATGAAGGCAGCACTGGTTTGCTATTAAGAGGACATAACTTTGACACATTATCACAAGACAATGCATATTGAAAGATTTTTAGTCTTGTTTAGAATTTTTTTAAATGAGATTTTAATTGGTAGGAAATGCCCTACATTGTCAAATAGGCTGTTATTTCAATACGAGAAAATTTTACGTATAACCATAGGATAGAGGATGTGAGGCTGTTAAATGGTAAGTCTTTAAAATGCTGCCCCTTTGAGGGATTTTTAATAGTATTCCTCAAAAGAAACAGGACATGCGTGCTCTGCCCAGGGAGAAGTGTACTCACAACTCAGATCTTGAGACCAAGATCCTGCCCAAAAAAAGAAAAGGTTAAGAACTTTTCCTTCGTGTTTCCACCTGCTACATTTTCATAGGACCCTATGATAAAATTAGGAAATGAAAGAAGTGGAAAGAGATGTAAATACAAGTTAAATACACAGTAACTAGGGTTAGGTCAATCCTCTCTAGCAAGAGAACAGATTGAATCTATGTTAAAAGTGAAATTTGACAGTCCTGTTAAGTGCATCATTATCCACAACTAGCAGTAAGGATCATGACAGAGAGATTTGAAAAATTGAAACCTATTTAATTCCTTGTCTCTCTATTGAATAATACTGAGGACAAGTAAATGCAATTTAGATATTAGATCCTGGAAATATTTGCTCCTAAAAGATAACAAAGAATAAATTAAAACGGCATAATTATCAAAACAAAAAGCTTTGTTCAAGGCTCATTTTAAGAGCTGTGTCTTTTTGTATGTATCAATCCAAAATCACTATGCCGTAAACTCAGCCAAGTCCCAACAAATTCTTCACCTTGCAAGAGCCACTTTAAAATCACATAGCCAAAGCCCTAAAACCTTGTAAATTTCTTCCCCTAAACTTTTCACTTTAAGATAGTCCTACTCCAGTCCTCTTGCCTGGAAAATCCCATGGATGGAGGAGCCTGGTGGGCTGCAGTCCATGGGGTCGCTAGGAGTCAGACAGGACTGAGCGACTTCACTTTCACTTTTCACTTTCATGCATTGGAGAAGGAAATGGCAACCCACTCCAGTGTTCTTGCCTGGAGAATCCCAGGGACGGGGGAGCCTGGTGGGCTTCCGTCTATGGGATCACACAGAGTCAGACACAACTGAAGTGACTTAGCAGCAGCAAGATTCTATCAAGCAGGGGTTCTGCAGTAGGACTAACAAACTTGGTTTCATTGTAATCATCAGTAAGTGCCTCTGTTGGTCTTTGGCAGGTCAATGGTCCACTGATAAAAACAGCTCAATACTGAAAGACAGAGGACAAGTCAGTGCTTAATAGCCCAAGACAAATACATCTGTGGTTGAACAAATTTGGGGAGGGTTATAATCTTTGCAACAGGGGAAAATGCACACTAGGGAGAATTGTGGGTATGTTTCATTGAGAATGAGTTTGGAATGCATTATAAAATTGGGGCTTATATTAGGTGATTCAGGACAGCTTGGAGAAAGTGGATCTTTGCTGTGGATTGAATGTTGTCATGAATTGGAGGCAGTTCTACAACTGGCTATTGTATTAGCTAGCTAATGCTGAATAACAAATGGCTACAAACTTAACAGTTGAAAACAACACACATTTGTCTCATTATTCTGGGAGTCAGGACTCTAGCCACAGACTGGATGGATTCTCTGTTTTAGAATTTTTCACAGGACTATAATCCAGGTGTCAGCTGGGGATGTGATCTCATCTCAAGGCCTGATAGGGAGAGGGTCCATTTCCATGCTCCTCCTATGGTTGTTGGTGGGATTCAGCTTTTTGTGGGTTGTCATACACTCACCTACAGCCAGACATCCTGGAATGCAAAGTCAAGGGCCATTGGAAGCATCACTACGAACAAAGCTAGTGGAGGTGATAGAATTCCAGTTGAGCTATTTCAAATCCTCAAACTTGATGCTGTGAAAGTGCTGCACTCAATATGCCAGCAAACCTGGAAAACTCAGCAGTGGCCACAGGACTGGAAAAGGTCAATTTTCATTCCAATCCCAAAGAAAGGCAATGCAAAAGAATGTTCAAACTACCATGCAACTGCACTCATCTCACATGCTAGCAAAGTAATGTTCAAAATTATCCAAGTCAGCCTTCAACAGTATGTGAACCATGAAATTCCAGATGTTCAAGCTGGATTTAGAAAAGGGAGAGGAACCAGAGATCAAATTGCCAACATCCTTTGGATCATATAGAAAGCAAGAGAATTCCATAAAAACATCTACTTCTGCTTTACTGACTATGCCAAAGCCTTTGACTGTGTGGATGACAACAAACTGTGGAAAATTCTTAAAGAGGTGGGAACACCAGACCACCTGACCTGCCTCCTGATAAATCTGTATGCAGGTCAAAAAGCAACAGTTAGAACTGGACATGGAACAACAGACTGTTTCCAAATCGGGAAAGGAGTATGTCAAGGATGTATATTGTCACCCTGCTTATTTAACTTATATGCAGAGTACATCATGCAAAATGCTGGGCTGGATGAAGCACAAGCTGGAATCAAGATTGCCAGGAGAAATATCAATAACCTCAGATACGCAGATGACACCATCCTTATGGAAGAAAAAGAAGAAGAACTAAAGAGCCTCTTGATGAAGGTGAAAGAGACAAGTTAAAAAGCTGGCTTAAAACTCAACATTCAAAAAAATGAAGATCATGGCATCTGGTTCCATCACTTCATGGCAAATAGATGGGGAAACAATGGAAACAGCGACAGACTTTATTTTCTTGGGCTCCAAAATCACTGCAAATGGTGACTGAAGCCTTGAAATTAAAAGATGCTTGCTCCTTGGAAGAAAAGTTATGACCAACCTAGACAGCATATTAAAAAGCAGAGACATTACTTTGCCAACAAAGGTCTGTCTAGTCAAAGCTATGGTTTTTCCAGTGGTCATGTATGGATGTGAGAGTTGGACTAGAAAGAAAGATGAGCGCTGAAGAATTGATGCTTTTGAACTGTAGTGTTGGAGAAGATTCTTGAGAGTCCCTTGGACAGCAAGGTGCTCAGGAAGCTGAAACTCCAATTCTTCAGCCACCTGATGTGAAGAACTGACTCATTTGAAAAGACCCTGATGCCAGGAAAGATTGAAGGTGGGAGGAGAAGGGGATGACAGAGGATGAAATGGTTGGATGGCATCACTGACTCAATGAACATGAGTTTGCTCAAGCTCCAGGAGTTGGTGATGGACAGGGAAGCCTGGCATGCTGCAGTCCATGGTGTCGCAGAGTCAGACACAACTGAATGACTGAATTGACTGATACTTGAGAGCCTCAGTTCCTTACTGGTTGTCATCTAGAGGCCACCTTAGTTGCTTGTAATGCAGGCTTCTCCGTATGGCGACTTACTTCATCAAAGTCAGCAGTGATGGGTAGTAAATAGAGTCTGCTGGCAAGATGGGGATTTCTACCATCTTATAAAATGTAATCATGGAAATAAAATCTCATTATCTTTATCATATTACACTGGTTAAATGAAAGTTAAGGATTCTGTCTACATTCAAGAGAAGAAATACATAAGGGTGAGAACTAGAAGATAGGATAACTGGACCATTTTGGAGTGGGTCTGCTATAGGTATTTTAATGATTCTTATCTGGAGTGATGGAAGAGTAGAATGTGGCTAAAATTCTGATTAGTATAGAAGCAGCACTTATTCATGTTACTCAGAAAAGAAGAATATTTGCTCATTTTTGTCCTTTTGATTATGTTCATGTTTTTAATCTGTGTTTAGACATATGTATGAAATGGTCTTATTTTGTCTTAATCCATTATAGTAACATATGTTAGTGACATCTTTGTCATTGTCTGATTGGTGTCCTATAAAATTGTTTATAATCAGCAGGAGAATACCAAGACATGAGATCAGCAGCTAACAAGACCCGGGTCTAACTGATGGTTCAAGAGCAGCTTCTAGGTGTCAGAGGCTACGTTTCTCTTTCTCATAAGAAATAAGTTAGGACACATAATAGAGAGATAGGAAAGCTTGGGAAACAAATGAGAAGGAAAAATATACACAAATAAGATCATAGATGATTTTCTAAATAAGCAAGACTAATTATTTTTTAATTGTTTATTTTTAGATTTTACTGAAGTGTAGTTGATTTAAACTGTTGTGTTAATTTCTGCTGAACAGCAAAATGATTCAGTTATACATGCATATACTCTTTTTACAAATTCTTTTCCATTATGATGAATCAGAGTATACTGAATATAGTTTCTTGTGCTATATAGTAGGACTTTGTTATTTATCCATCCTATATATATGAGTTTGCATCTTCTAATCCCAAATTCCTACTCCTTCCCTCCCCTACCTCCTCCACCTCTTGGCAACCACAAATTTGTTCTTTATGTCTGTGTTTCTGTTTCTGTTTTGTAAATATGTTCATTTAGGGCAAGACCAAATATTAAAGTCACGTCTTTAATCAAAATGGATTTGAAAATGATCTCTAAGGACTCTTATATAAAATGTATAGACAATTATGCATAATTTTGCATAAGCTACCATTATAAATGAATATAGTTTTATCCAATCATGTGACTATATACCTTTTAACGTTTTTTTTTTGGCTTGTTTTTCTAAAGTCCTAGGCTAAAAGATAATGAGAGATATTTGAAACAAAAGAATTTTATTATTAATTATCAGGTTTCTTTGGCCAAAAATTGGCATAGCAAGAATTTCAACAAAGTTTTTTTTTCTTACGTTAGAAAAAAGACTTTAAAAACATGAATTTGAAAATAACAGAAATTATAGTGATTTAAATATAATCCAAAAAAAATTTAATGATGTCAATGGTTATTCCAGGGTTTATGATTGAAGAGGAAAGTGTAATATGGGGTTAAGCATTCTCCTCTCTTACACTAGTGTCAGATGATGAATTTTTGTTGGGCTGTTACTAAGCACACTTGTATATATGATAAAATGCCCCTGTGGAATCTACAAGCAAGCCATCAAACTGTAATAGCTGTTCCTGTGGGGAAACCATGACAAGAGAAGTTAATCATAAGTAGTACCAGCACTATTACCTTATGAAAATGGCAAGGTAATTTGTGGTCATGAGGTCCAAAATTATTCCCCAGTCGATTACCTTTCCCAAGATACTAGGAGCATTCCTCCTGATATGAAGGCTTTGTTCTTTGTTTTCTATTTGCTCCAGACTTTCTGAGTCGGATTAATCTTTCTATTAAAAAAAAAAAAAGTCTGCTTCCCACCCCTGCACATGCTCGTTTCTCAGAATAGTTTCTTTTTTTACCTGGTTTTTTTTTTTTTTTTTTTGTCTCATATGCAACATATATCAGCCATTCTAGAATCAAAGGCAGAATATCAATGAATATGTTTCTATTCCTGAAGGATCCTTTACTGCCTTGTTACTTGTTTTTCAGATCTCAAGAAAATTGTTCTTAGCATTTCAACATTTTCCTTAAAAATACCTTTCCTCTTGTCCTGCCGTCCCTTGTTGGTACTGTTTTACTGTGGTTTGATAGTAGCTTACTCCTGCCTGCACTAAGTACTGGTCGTATTTTAATCTGAGTTACTGATCTCTCATTCCTCTCACTAAGAAAACTATCCAAAACTTATACATAAAGTAAAGAAATTGCTGTGTTTTTTTCGGTGTTTTTGCTGAGCATTATCAGGCCAAGCCAAGGATTGTCTGATTTCTTAGAGTATGTGCCTTTGTTGAACTTGCTATTTTACTATTGGTTTAGATAATTTACAACCCTGTAAGGATAGTCATAACTGGTAGACTTACATGATGCTTGTCCTATATCAATGCAGTTTTATTGCCCAATAGGACATTAACCAGGCTTCTACTCAAATAAGTAATCTTATTTAAGCATTAATTTCTTTGGCTACTCTGAATACTTCCTTCTTTCTAATTCTTTTTGAACCATCCTTACCATCTTGCAAGTTCTATCATTCACTAGTGAATTAAATATTTGACATGTGCTCACTTTATGTTCATAGAAAGTTATATATTTAACTTCTTGAAAATGCTACTTTGACACCACTATTCTGTTAGAGTCTGTACTTTTCTTTGTTCACAGCGTTTTGAATATAGCAGATGTTCAGGAAATAGATATCGAGTATTTGAGGGGAGTATTACAGGAAAAGCAACTGGATTTAGAATAAACACTTGGTTACATTCAAATGGCTTCTGATATAATAGTGAAACCGGATTGAAAACCCTCAATTTCTAGTTCAAGGACATTTTTATTGGCACAGGACAGCCTGAATACCATATATAGGACTAGATATTCAAATACTATGGTTATCACATGCCCGGGACAAAATATTCTGTTACCTGAAATAAAACTGAAAAATGGTATAACTGCTTTAAACATTATTATGATATTCAATCACCTTTATGGATGTCAAAATTATGTATAACCGTAATATAAAGTAGGCAGTTAACATAACAATATCACCCACTGCATATGCAGTGAACAGTTTTACTACTGTAATACCCAGATATTAAAATTTCAATAAGAAAATGTAATAAATATGAGTTATTTTTAGAAAAAGGAGAATAGGTCAAAAGAGTGCCATATTTTTTCAGTTTTTATGAATCATAATATTTATATTACAGGTTCAAAAATGTGCATTTGTAGAACAAGAGAGAAAATCACACAATCTGGCATAAACTTACACTTATCTTTCAGAGGATAAATTCTAAAAATCTGGCCAAAATAATACCTTTGTTTTGACTTTATAAAAAGAGAGGAGAGGACTTCCCTGGTAGTCCAGTGGCTAAGGATCCACACTTCCCATACAGGGAGCCTGGGTTCAATCCCTGGTCAGGGAACTAGATTCCACATGCTGCAATGAAGACCCAATGCAGCCAAATCAATAAATAAATATTAAAAATAATTTTTTAAAAAAAGAGCAAGAAGGAGAAAGAAAGGAACCTAAGTGGTCATGAAAGAGTCTTGGAAAAGTGACTTTTGAAGAATGATCTTGAGTTTCTTAAAATATATAAACAGACATGCCATCACAATCACTCACAAAAAATATATGTTGTTGACATGTTTAGTGATGACAAAATAAGATACTAAGGAGATTCCTGTGGATGGAGGAGCCTGGTGGGCTGCCATCTATGGGGCTGCACAGAGTTAGACACAACTGAAGCGACTTAGCATACATGCGTGCAAGGAACAATATTTCCCTAATATGTAAGTTTTGAATACATTATGTAAGTGTTATACCAGAAATATTTATGAAAATCTTCTCATACAGAAATTTTAAATGGTGCTGTTTATTTTATGGCTTTTTTTCCCTCTAGATATCCTCATTTGAGAAAATAATTATAATAAAATTAATATGTTTGAATTACTGATTTTCATAGGCAGGATTTAATTTGATAGGTCATATCCTCCTGATTCAATTCAAATACTTGATAATTTCCTGTATGTAGATTTTCTACCCTGCCCTGAGAAGAGAACTGTGACATTAAAGATAGCATTGCCTCTGCCCTCAAGAAGCTTTTATTTTCATAAGGAAAAAATGCATAAATAAATAGCAATTATCATGAGAAGAAAAATGATACAGAAGTCCCCAAACGGAAGACAGTATTTTGCCATGGAGGCAATTATTGTGAAAAGATATTTGAACAGATTTTGAAACAATGGTTATCAATTCTACATTCATTCAACAAACTTTTAGTGATCTTCTACTCCCTTTATGTAAAATGTATGTGATAAAAAAAAAAATGTGTGGGATACAGAGGTGAAGGACCTTGATCTTGACTTCAGAAGGTATACCATCTAAGAGCAGAGATCAGAAATAGCAAACCATCTACACTCTTTCACTTTAATCCTGCTTCTCTCATAATTTCCCATGACCTCAGTCACATGAATGACAAAGCCAGCACTCTATTCTCCTCCTTCCTTGACATGTTTGCCCTCTCCCCAGAAACACACCCCTCTGTCTCACCTGTGTCATCCATTCCCAGGGGCATACCTTGTTTCCTGAAGATACTGGTCGGAAGGAAAGAGTTGAGCCACTAGCCTATGGCCAGTTTCTCTTTCTTTACTGGGCGTATGTGGGAGATGTTACCAGAAAAGAAAGATTTCAGATGGTTTTGTCTAAAGTCAATTAAATATGCTAATACTTGACTAATGATCAAATCACTGTTGTATTCTAGATGTAAAATCCTTATCTAATGAAGACTTTTGGCAGAATAAGCTTCAGTCTATGACTTTATAAGGCACAGCTTCCTAGAGAATGTTATATAAACTATGTAACCATGCAGTTACACAAATGGGTGTATTTCATAGCCTAAAATGCTTCCTGTTGTGTGAGGTCACCAGCACAACTTGCTCAGACTGTTCACCTGTTACTCAGGGCTGAAAGGCAGATCTGACATGAAGGAAGAAGCTGAGGACCTATACTCTGGATACCAGAACAATTTCTGCTTTCCCCATTCTTCTTCATTATTTATATGAAGCTTAAAAGTAAGATACTTAATTTTAGTGAATCTTATTTGGCAAACCAATTCCTTTCTGTTAGTTCAACCAGCAACTACTTCCTCTCATAATTTCATGTTTTGTTTTCTGTCCAGTACCTCCCATCCTCCCAGTTAAGCTCTGGAAGTAGTTGAGTTTGTATTACTACAGTATTGTATGAAATCGCAATACACTGTATTATATCACTAACAAAAAGTTTTTTAGTCTCTCTCTAGGTAAATGTATCTAGTTCTGCTTTAAATAGCATCTACATGTTAATGAATTGCACATTTAAATTTTTAACCCAGATTCTTGCCCTCTACTCCGTATGTCTTACTTGACATCTCTATTTGAATCTTTGGTGGACATCTCAGACTTAGTTGATGCTAAATAACCTCTTAAAATTTCCCATCTCTTCTCCTCCAGTGACCTTCTGTCTTAAGGAATGGAGCCATCAATCATTGAGTGGTGCAAGCCACAAATATGTAAGCCATCCTTGTCTCTCTTTTTCTCAACCTCCCTCCCCGACAGCTAATTTATCAGCAGTTCATGCTGCTCGACAGCCAAAATGTACCTGGAGGCACTTCCCTGGTGGTCCAGTGGCTAAAACCCCGTGCTTGTACTCAGGAGGCTGCACTTCAGTCTCTGGTGGGGGAACTAGATCTCACATGTGCAGCTAAGACCTGACACAGCCAAATACGTTAATTAATTAAAAATCAATAAATAAAGCATCGAAAAAACAAAAACAAAACAAAATGTACCTGAAATCCATCTAGTTATTCCGTCTTTACGGACAGTGTTCTAATTCAAACAACCATCATATTTAACCAGGACGGTTTAATTCCAGGCTGATCTCCTGCTTCCCCTCTTACCTCCTTACATTTCATTCTTCACATGGCACTCAGGGTAAACTCAAATTCTGATCACAACACCTCTCCTACTTAGAAACCCTCGGTGGCTCCCAAATAGTCTAGAATATTAATACAACCCAACTTCCTTATTATACCTTTACCACAATATGTGTGACTGGGCTTCTGCCATTGCCTCAGATCCCATCTTGTAAAACAATCCCTCATTCACAACACTTGAGTCAAACTGGCTTTGGGGGTCTCCCCTGCTGGCTCAGCAGTAAAGAATTCGCCTGCAGTGTAGGAGATGCAGGTTCGATCCCTGGGTCAGGAAGATCCATTGGAGGAGAAAATGACAACCCACTCCAGTATTCTTGCCTGGGAAATCCCATGGACAAAGGAGCCTTGAGGGCTACAGTCCATGGGGTCACAAAGAGTCAGACATGACTGAGCAGCTAAACGAACTGGCTTTTGGTTACTCAAGCTAGCTAAATACATATTGGTCTTCATGCAAGCTCTTTATGTAGTCTACTTTTTAATTTTTCAGCTTCTAGACAAATGGCATCTCCTTAGAAAAGCTTTCAGTTCTTGCCCATCTTCAGCATTTCTTCCATCATTTCTATATGTTACAGAAGAATCACTCACATCATCTATTTAAATCCTCTTTACCTAGCTATTATCTCTCTACTCCCTACTAGATATAAACTCCTAAAGATGAACTATTTTGACTGTTTCATCACTGTCTCTAGGGCCAGGCACATTTTAAACATCTAATAAAGATTAGCTATTATATTTGCTATTTTAAAACAAACATTTATTAACTGCCTAAAATATTCTGGGTGCTTCAGATATATTATCTCAGATGTCTTTACAACAAATCTATGAGATATAAGCTTTTTGAGATATACATATTCATATATCCATATCTCTTTATATCTAAATACGTATCTATATATAGATATAGACATAATTTTTTTTAGTGGGGAACTGAATTATTCCCAAGGTTTTATTCACTAATAAGTAATGATATAGGGGAACTGGTGTTCAGTCCTCAAGAGTCCTTGGCCAAGTCTACTTTCAGTTGTTGCCTGTAAAATTCTTTATTCCATAATAGTTATTCTTATGTCAATTTATGGTAAGAAATTAGAGTAAAACAATACTGGGCTAAATAGACTTTGGTAAGCAACAAATTATTAATAACAGATAATTATATTCTGAGATATAAAATACTATTAAAAATTCTAATCCTTCAAATTATTCATAGTATTTACACTAGAAGTATAAGTTGGAATCAAGGGAAATAAAAAATACTCAGAAACTCTGTGATGCGTGAATATTCTTTTATTAGATTTCAACTCAAGTGTTTTTACAGAGACTTGAAACTTTTACTCAAATTGGAAACATATTCAGGAAGTATTTTTTGAGAGGGAAGATTTGCCTCATGAAAGATTTATAAAATTACCATATAAATTAATGTCCTATTTGGGGAATTATTACATTTAGAACATTAGGGAATTATTACTTTTCTGAGGGAGAATTTGGGACAATTTATATCTGAATTATAACAATGATACTTAGCTCTGAAATGCTCTTGAATAGTCTCATAGTATTTTCATCTTCTTGTCAATGTCTTGAATAATATTCTATGATAGCATTCACTCAAAAATTGTGAGAAAAACAAAACACCCCAGCACCAATAAAAGTATGATCTAGTTGATGAATATGAATTGAACCCAAACTCATTTTCCAAAGTTCACGCTGGATATTTATTTCATAAACAAAAGGTCGAAAGAAAATTATGTTTAGAATACGAGTAAGAAAAATCACAAAAGGAGGTGGCAAAATTTGAATGCCCGTTAATTCAGCTACAGCATCAAAGAATATTTAAGTTCCATTGAAATAGATACAGGACATTTTAAGGGTCAAAGAACAAATATATATATGACATGACTTTTAAGAACTGTTATCCTTAAGCTTACTTTGATAGTTTAAAGTTCATTTTGTGTAGCTTCAAAAATAGCAATCTTTAGAAAAGTGATTCATTCAGTTTTTATCTCCATTACATTCCTATTCCAGTTTTGCTTTATAGCATTCTCACTTACTGTCTGAGCCACCAATGTTGGGCAATTCTCTAAACTCCTACTTTATTATAAATGCCTTCTAATTCTATGTGACAGACACTGTCTTTCAACTTTACTGTCCATGGCATTCATCTTAACGTGCGGAAAATGAGCAACAACCGCCCTGGGACTTCTTCACATTTTCTTTTTACTAACTATGATCTAATCTCTCAGCCTCAGTGACACAAGTATAAAACTGGGTTAATCCCAGTCAAGAAGATTTGGACTAATAGCTAAATTGAGGTAATGTTTGTATACACGCTTTGTAAAATATAACATGTTTTGTGAATATAAGGTATTATTTCTGACCTGATTTCACTGAACTCACTATCAGTTCAGTTCAGTTCAGTTGCTCTATTGTGTCCGACTCTTTGTGACCCCATGCAGTACACCAGGCTTCCCTGTCCATCAACAACTTCCAGAGCTTGGTTGAAGTCATGTCCATCAAGTTGGTGATGCCATTCAACCATCTCATCCTCTGTCATCCCCTTCTCCTCCTGCCTTCAGCCTTTCCCAACATCATGGTCTTTTCCAGTGAGTCAGTTCTTTGCATCAGGTGGCCAAAGTATTGAAAGGTTGTTGTTGAATCACGCGAATACACCGGGATTCTTGGTCCCCGGAGGAGAAGAATTCAATCCGGGGCTAGAGACGAGGCTTGATCGCTCAGAGCTTTTGTGTAATAAAGTTTTATTGAAGTATAAAGGAGATAGAGAAAGCTTCTGACATAGGCATCAGAAGGGGGTAGAAAGAGTACCCGCTTGCTAGTGTTAACAATGAGGTTATATAATCCAAAGAATGTCTGGAGGTTGTAAAGACCTCATCAGACCTACTCCCATAATTTACATTTTAAGATAACACTGTCCTCAGGTAAGATACACCCTTGTAAAGACCAGGTCTACTCCCATAATTAACATTTTAAAATAACAGAAGGTTGAATCCAAAGACTGTCCTTAGGCAGGATACATTATTGGTATATAATCCTAAGGAATGTGGAGAAAGAAAAAAAGTTTGTCCTTTCTTCCTCCTTGAGAATTCCAGACCCCTCTCTCCTTGGGGACCCCTAGACTCCCTATCAACCTGCCTAGGAAATGACTCTCTCAGTATTGGAGTTTCCATTCAATCATCTCATCCTCTGTCATCCCCTTCTCCTCCTGCCTTCAGCCTTTCCCAACATCATGGTCTTTTCCAGTGAGTCAGTTCTTTGCATCAGGTGGCCAAAGTATTGGAGTTTCACCTTTAGTATCATTTGCTGATCAACATGAATTAGAAATAAGAGATTAGATAGTTATTCTAGACTTATTTTTGCTTCTGTTTCTCAGATAATTATGCCTTATTTTCCCTTTAAAAGGAAATGATGACTCAAGATACTTTGGTTGGATACAATATCTATTAACATAGCAAAAGTGATACCCTAATTTAAATCCAATACTCACCAAGCAGAAATCTATATGAAAATACCTTTATTCCCCATTCAAAAATTGTGAAGCTTCCTTTAACAGTTATATTTCTTGTAAATGATACATCAAATACAGTGCACACATAGACACATACATACAGACACACACTTCTGTGAGAATTTGTTTACAATGTGTCAACCTCCAAATTTAATTACTTGCCAAAACTTAATTTTAAAAGTCTTTAAAAACTGAGGACAAGTCTTGGATATAGTGACAAATAAGGCTTCCTAAAAGCCAAACTAAACTGTATAATATAGGGATTATGTAGAGAGAATATTATTGCATAGATACAAATAATAATATAGAGCACAGCAGTCATTCTTACTCCAATTTTAGATAAAGATCTTTTTAAATCTTTATGCTCCAAACTTTGTCTTGAAGGGTCTTTATATGACTAAATGACATATAGTAATTTAATTCAAGTAATACTTATTACATGTCTAAATGGTCTGACACTGATCTAAATGCTAGAAATGCAACAATGAATAAAACACTGAAATAATAACTCCATTCATCCCTGAAACTGGTATTAACTATTGATGCGCTACTCTGTGCAGCGTAACAAACATATTGTTGTACAACCCATAGGAAGACACCAGGGAGTTATGAACAACTCTAAATGTGCGTATGAGCTGAATGTTCAGCAAAAATCTAAATATCACAATAATAAAAAAATAACTTGGGGAAAACTTGGTTACTGATCTTTTAAACAATATTTTACCTTGAAAGTGTTTGTTGCATCCACTGCAACCACATGGACTGGAGCCCGCCAGGCTCCCCAGTCGATGGGCTCCTCCAGGCAAGACTACTGGAATGGGTTGCCATTCCCTTCTCCAGGGGATCTTCCTGACCCAGGGATTGAACCCAGGTCTCCTGCATTGCAGGCAGCTTCTTTACTGTCACCAGGGAAGCCCCGTTTTACGCTGAGGGTTGTTGGATTTGTAACAATTCAGTCTAGTCCCCGACTGGAACTACATCAAATATCAAAAGGTTCTCTTCCTTGGCAACTTAAGGCTAATTACAGTAACATTGCATTTGCTTTACATCCTCCATTAGGATGTAAAAACTGCCACCATTGCTTTCATTGGACATACTTATATACCATTTTTCAGTGATTAATTACCCTTTATCTCTTTTTTTATTCTGCTAAGAACTGTTTGCCCAGCTGTTCAAATACAAGCTGTAACTAGAATATAAACTCATTAAAAAAACTTATTTTTTCAAACTAGTGATAATATCAATAGATTAATTCATATATTCTAATGTGTTTGACTATTAAAGAAAGTAAGTAAAATGATGCCCAGGAAATGGCCTTTGAGCCTTTTTTATAGTCTTTAAGGGTTTCCCAAGTGGCACAGTGGTAAAGTAGTTGCCTGCCGAGGCAGGAGTCATAAGAGAGACGAGTTTGATCCCTGGGTGGGAAAGAGCCCCTGGAGGAAGGCATGGCAACTCACTCCTGGATTCTTGCTTGGAGAATCCCATGAATAGAGTAGCCTGGCGGGCTACAGTCCATAGGGTTGCAAAGAGTTGGACATAACTGAAGCAACTTAGCATGCACACACATAGCCTTTGAGCTTCTCCACAACTTTACATTAAAGATGAATCTGAAAAGAAATGTGATAAAACTTTCTGACTTTCTTCAGGCATGGGAAAGACAGTGTTATAGAGCAGATCTATGTCCATATAGACAGGATTCTGAAATAAGTGAGAGTAGCAGAGAATATAGCTTGCATTCCTGTGTATGTATTTATTTACACATGTAAACTAGAGATCTTGTGTTCAACCAGTCTGTGAAATCACAAATGAATTAAATGTTTTTCTGGAAACAGAGCTCCAGAAATTCTGATTGTGAGTAGCATGATATTTTACCAGGTTCTCCTCCCTAAGGATTTGTGGAAGTTGCTGAAAAAATTGAACGTATTCCAAAATGCATCGTGAATGGCATTTACCAGTTCAACCAGCTTCCTGCCTCCTGTCATTTGCTCCACGCCACTGCAAGAATATCTCAAATCTTCTGTAATCCAGGGATCTGCTTTACTCAAGTGATAGTTGTAATCTAATACATCACTTTCCCACGATTTCCCATTACTGCTTACAATCCTGTTATGCACTTTCTAATCTTCTACTTTCTGACTTATACTTCATTGATGGGAATTTTCTCACCACTCCCAGGAATCTATAAGCATGCCCTCAACTACGACCATGAAATTCTTTCCTGTGACAGCAGAGTACATGTCCTTTCATTCAAAGACTGGTTGCTCTGTATACGTTCAAGATCTCATTTCTTTCCCCATAAATAACTTTGCTTTCTCTTAAACTAACAGATGCTCCTTTGAAAGTCATCTGTCATTTCTAGTCTAGCAGCTTTAAGGATTTTCTATTTTTTTTCCAATTTTTTCATGATGTGTCTAGCTATAGAATTCCTTTCATTACCTGGATTTGGATTTTTTTTTTTTTGCTGCTTGATATTGTGAGTTCGTCTATCATCAGTACTGGAAATCTCTCAGCTGTTTAATTTAAATATTGACTACTTCTATTCTTTCTTTTTTCCTTCTGAGATTCTAATTAAACTCATATTTTCTCTTTATATCCTCTCTATCACTTCCCTGCTTTTTTGTATTTTCATTCTTGTGTCTGTGAAATGAAAGTCACTCAGTCATGTCCAACTCTTTGTGATCCAATGGACTAAACAGTCCATGAAATTCTCCAGGCCAGAATAATTGGAGTGGGTAGCCATTCCCTTCTCCAGGGGATCTTTCCAACCCAGAAGTCAAACCTAGGTCTCCCTCATTGCAGGCGGATTCTTTACCAGCTGAGCCACAAGGGTCTGTACTAAACTCTGAATATTTAACTCTGATATAAATTTTATTTCACGGATTTTCTCTTTAGCTATGTCTGATTGGTTATTTAAAAAAAGTATTATTTTGCTTATTCATTTGTTTATTTAACTGAAGTATAGTTGGTTTACAATATTGTATTATTTTCAGGTGCATAACATAAAGACTCGATATTTTAGGGTTCAGTTCATTTCAGTTGCTCAGTCATGTCCAACTCTTTGGGACCCCCATGGACCTCAGCACACCAGGCCTCCTGGTCCATCACCACCTCCTGGAGCTTACTCAAACTCATGTTCATCAAGTCAGTGATGCCATCCAGCCATCTCATCCTCTGTCGTCCCCTTCTCCTCCTGCCTTCAATCTTTCCCAGCATCAGGGTCTTTTCAAATGAGTCAGTTCTTTGAATCAGGTGGCCAAAATATTGGAGTTTCACCTTCAGCATCAGTCCTTCCAATGAATAGTCAGGACTGATTTCCCTTAGGATGGATTGCTTGGATCTCCTTGCAGTCCAAGGGACTCTCAAGAGTCTTCTTTGAATACTACAGTTCAAAAGTATCAATTCTTCAGCACTCAGCTTTCTTTATAGTCCAACTCTCACATCCATACATGACCACTGGAAAAACCATAGTTTTGACCAGACAGACCTTTGTTGGTAAAGTAATGTCTCTGCTTTTTAATATGCTGTCTAGGTTGGTCATGGAGAAGGAAATGGCAACCCACTCCAGTGTTCTTGCCTGGAGAATCCCAGGGGCGGTGGAGCCTGGTGGGCTGCCGTCTGTGGGGTCGCACAGAGTCAGACACGACTGAAGCGACTTAGCAGCAGTAGCAGTAGGTTGATCATAGCTTTTCTTCCAAGGAACAAGCTTCTTTTAATTTCATGGCTTCAGTCACTATCTGCAGTGATTTTGGAGCCCCCCCAAAAAATAAAGTCTGTCACTGTTTCCATTGTTTCCCCATATATTTGCCATGAAGTGACAGGACCAGATGCCATGATCTTAGTTTTCTGAATGTTGAAGTTTAAGCCCACTTTTTCACTCTCCTCTATCACTTTCATCAAGAGGCTCTTTAGTTCTTCTTCGCTTTCGGCCATAAGGGTGGTTTCATCTGTGTATTCCCACTGGTAACCACTGCTGCTACGGCTACTGCTAAGTCACTTCAGTCGTGTCTGACTCTGCGCGACCCCATAGACGGCAGCTCACCAGGCTCCCCCATCCCTGGGACTCTCCAGGCAAGAACACTGGAATGCGTTGCCATTTCCTTCTCCAGTGCATGAAAGTGGAAAGTGAAAGTGAAGTCGCTCAGTCATGTCCGACTCTTAGCGACCCCATGGACTGCAGCCCACCAGGCTCCTCCGTCCATGGGAGCTTCCAGGCAAGGGGACTGGAGTGGGTCGCCAGTGCCTTCTCTGCTGGTAACCACTAGTTTCTTTTTTGTAGCTGTGAGTCTGTTTGTTTTGTTAAGTACATTCATTTCTTTTATTTTTAGATTCCATATATCTGTTTTATGCCTAAGTAATATTCCATTGCATATATGTGCCACATCATCTATACCCATTCATCTGTTGGCAGATATTGTTGTTTCCATTACTTGGATTTTGTCGGTACTGCTGCAATCAATGTTGAGGTTCATGTGTGTTTTCCAGTTATAGTTTTCTCCACGTATATGCCCAGGACTGGGATTGCCAGGTCATATGGAACCTCTTCCTTTAGGTTTTTAAAGAACCTCTATGCTGTTCTCCACAGTGACTGTTACCGATTTACAATCCCACCGGTCATGTGGAGGTTTCCCTTTCTCCCACACCCTTTCCATCATTCATTGTGTGTGGACTTTTGATGGTCATTCTGATGAATAAGAGGTGGTACCTTATCGTAGTGTTGATTTTCATTTCTCTAATAATGAGTAAACATGTATGGATGTGAGAGTTGGATCATAAAGAAGGCTGAGCACCGAGGAATTGGTGCTTTTGAATTATGGTGCTGGAAAAGATTTTTGAGAGTCCCTTGGACTGCAAGAAGATCAAACCAGTCAATCCAAAAAGAAGTCAACCCTGAATATTCATTGGAAGGACTCACGCTGAAGCTCCAATAGTTTGGCCACCTGATGCAAAGAGCTGACTCACTTGAAAAGACCCTGATGCAGGGAAAGATTGAGGGCAGGAGGAGAAGGGGACAACAGAGGATGCAATGGTGGATGGCATCACCGACTCAATGGACATGAGTTCGAGCAAATTCTGGGAGATGGTGAAGGACAGGGAAGCCTGGCATGCTGCAGTTCATGGGGTCACAAAGAGTTGGACACAACAGTGACTAAACAAAAACAACAATAATGAATGATACTGAGTCTTGTTTCATGTGCCTTAAAAAAAAAAGTGTAAGTAAAATATACCTGTTAAAAATAGCTTCCTGAGAAACCTGAATTGTTTTGAATTCTTATTCGACTGCCTACCCCAGGCCATTTCTTGAGAACAGGCGTCATTTACCTGTTAGCAATGGTTTTAAGGGACTTCCGGGGTGGCTCAGCGGTAAAGAATTTGCCTGTAATGCAGAAGACTAGGGTTTGATCTCTGTGTCAGGATGATACCCTGGAAGAGGGCAAGGCAACCCACTCTAGTGTTCTTGCCTGGAGGATCCCATGGACAGAGGAGCCCAGCAGGCTGCAGTCTATAGGGTAGCAAAGAGTTGGATAGGACTGAAGCAACTGAACGCACTCACACGCTCCGGTTTAAAGTTGTAGTTATGGGAAACAGCCACAAGGAGGCAGCATTTCTTCAACCCCACTCTGGTTACTGTGCTAAACAGAGTCTTAGGGAAAGGCATGTTCCTGAGTTGTGAATGAGACTGCAGTGCCACAACAAATGCTCAAGGGCTTCTGTCTCATTACTTCTCCATTACACTGCACCCCCCTAATCCTGAACAAATCACAGTTCCTGCAGGTCTTCTCTGCTGTTGTCTCTGTTCTCTGCTGTTCTCTGAAGGTGATGTTGTCCCTGTGTAGGGCAACTCAAAGTAGGGGGCTAGAGAAAGGAACCCAAGCACCAAGAAATATGAAGACCAGGTTACTTTTCAAAGCCCTTCAGGACCAGAAAGTCCACCATCCTTTGGGTGCACAGGCTTGGATTAGCTATTGGAGGTTCGCCTGGATATGGAGATTGCAAGCCTGACGGGCTACAGTCCACAGGGTCACAAAGAGTCAGACATGACTAAAGCAACTTGGCACCCACCTTTCAGAGGGGAGCAGGCACTAATGGTCCAAGGGCAGCTCATTTACTGGCACTTCCTTCCAAGCTCCCTCAGCCCCATAACAGTCCTGCCTTGGGAACTGAGTACACTTAGGCTCCAGGAATGACAGCCAAGACAGGAGGAAAATAGATGGACAATTTAAAAATTTAATCTTAAATTTATATTACAACGTACTTCATTTATGGTACAACATTGTGTATGGTTTACACAAACAGTCCACTGATTCAGTTAGATGTAGATATATATCTACTACTTTTCAGATTATTTTCCCATATGCGTTATTACTCTGTTGAGTAGGGTTTCCTGTACTTTATAGAAAGTCCTTGTTGATTATCTGTTTTATACACCTGAGTGTGTATATGTTAATCCAAACCTCCTAAATTATTCCAACACCCACCAACATTTCGTCTATAGTCATGATGAGTTTATTTTCTAAATCTAAGAGTCTGTTTCTGTTTGGAAAATGTAGTTCATTTGTAGTAATTTTTAGTTTCCTTCTATTAGTGATTTGTTATGACACTGTCTTTCTCTACCTGATCTACTTTACAAGGTATGTTCATCTGCAAGTAGACTTATGTGGTTGCAAATGGCATTATTTCATTCGTTTTTATTGCATACTAATATTCCCTTCTATATATGTATCATTCTGCATCTGACCATGGACTGTTTGGTGTTTCCCTGTTTTGGCTATCGTGAAAGTGAAGTGAAATCGCTCAGTCGTGTCTGACTCTTTGCAACCCCATGGACTGCAGCCCACCAGGCTCCTCCATCCATGGGATTTTCCAGGCAAGAATACTGGAGTGGGTTGCCATTTCCTTCTGCAGGAGATCTTCCCAACCCAGGGATTGAACCCAAGTCTCCCACATTGTAGGCAGATGTTTTACCATCTGAGCCACCAGGGAAGTGGCTATTATAAACAGTGCTAAAGTGAAACTTGGGTTCCTTTGTCTTAACCAACTATGGTTTTCTCTGGATGCACCCACGAGTGGGATGGCCTGATCAGATGGTAGCTCTATTTTTACTTTCTTAAGAAACCTCCATAGTGTTCTCGTAGTCCCTATTACCAATATACAGTCCCACGAAAATCAAGTGATGTTTCTTTTTATCCACATACTCTCCTGCAGTTTTTCTTTGTAGGCTTTCTTATGGCAGCCTTTCAGCCAATAACAAGTAACACGTCATTGTTGTTTCAATTTGCATTTCTCTACTGCTAAGTGACCTCAAGCATCTTTCAGTGTCCTTTATTTATTTACTTTTTTGATCAGTGTGTGTGAATTTCACCTTTTGCAGGTTGCTTCTTGAAAGTGTGCCCTTTAATGAATTCTGTTTCAATTACCTACTCCCAGGATATTTAAGGTGTCTTTTACATCCCTATGGACTTCCCTGGTGGTTCAGACGGTAAAGCATCTGTCTACAATGTGAGAGACCTGGGTTCGATCCCTGGGTTGGGGAGATTCCCTGGAGAAGGAAATGGCAACCCACTCCAGTACTCTTGCCTTGAAAATCCCACGGACAGAGGAGCTTGGTGCAGGCTACTATCCGTGGGGTGGCAAAGAGTCAGGCACAACTGAGCAACTTCACTTTCTTTCACTCTACATCTCTATAGGCCTTGTGAATGGAAAATAGCCCAAGGAACTGATTTTCAAGTTGTAGTTCCAGAAAAATGTCCACAAAGTGGAAGAATTTTTTAAACCCCACTTTGCATCCTTGGGGTAACCAGAGCCTTTGTGAAAGTCCTCTTCCTGGACTGTAAAGGAGAATGGACTGTGGTAGAATATATACCCCCGGTCTTGTGTCTCTTTACTTCTTCCCCATTAAAGGACACCCTCTCAACAAGTCCAAGGACTGCCAATGTCCTGAGGGTGCTTTTGGCCATAGGTGCAATGAGTCTAAAGGAGGTGGAGGTGGGACCCCCAACGCCAGGAGTCATGGGTACCAGGTGCCTATTCAGAGCTCTTTGGGCCTTGAGGGTCCACCATCCTTTGGGTGTATTGTGCTTGGTTTTGCTGCCAGAGATCCCGAATGATCCTGGAGACTGTCACCCATCCCGAGGGGAATAGGCACTACGGTCCAATGGGGGCTCATTTGCTAGCTTGTCCTGCCCTGCTCCCTCAGCACCATACGTCCTGCCTTGGAAAACAAAGCTGCTCAGGCTCCAAGGATGTGAACAAACATGAGTTTCTATGGCCCAAGAAGAATAGAGTAGGCATTCCTATTTTTTTTTTTTCATGTAATTTAACTTCATTTTAAAATTATATCTGACTAGAGTTGTTTTATGGTGTTGTGTTTGTTCTAGGATTACAGAAGATTGACTCAGGTATATGGAGACATATTTCTACTGTTTTTTCAGATTCTTTTTTTCAGGTTATTACAGTGTTGAGTCATGTTTTCTATAGTTTGCAATAGGGCATTCTTGATTTTGTATTGTACATAATAGCCTCTGTATGTTGATTCAAAACTCCTAATTTCTCCAGACACCCACTTACTTTTCTTTTCTGATCACCATAAATTCATTTTTTGAAATCTGTTTGAAAAATGGAGTTCATTTGTACTAAATTTCAGTTTCCACCTATAATTGATGTCTTACATTATATCTTTCTATACTTGATCTACTTCAATTAGTATGATTGTCAGCAAGTGAATTCATAGGGCTGCAAATGTCATTATTTCATTACTTTTCTGGCTGAGTAATATGCCCTCTATATACATAATATGTCTCCAAAATGAATCCAGCCATGGGTATTGTGCTGCTTGCCTACTATGGCTCTTATAAATAGGGCCACAGTGAAGGCTGGCGCCCATGTGACTTTTCCAACTATGGTTTTATTTGGATATATGCCCAAAAGCAGGATATCTGGATCATACGCAGCTCTGTTTTCAGTTTTTTAAGGAAACTCCATAGTGTTCTCATAGTGCGTGTTACCAATTTCCAGTGCCCCAAATAGCTTGCCAGGATTCCTTTTTGTCCACATCACCTCCTGTAATTTTCTTTCTAGACGTTTTTATCATGCCTCTCTGATCAGTGCCAAGGAATACATGGCTTTTGTTTAGATTTGCGTTTCTCTGGTAGTTCAGACAGTAAACAATCCACACGAAACGTAGAAGACCTGAGTTCGAACCCTGGGTCGGGAAGATCCTTTGCAGAAGGGAAAGGCTACCCACTCCAGTATTCTTACCTGGAAAATTCCATGGACAGAGGAGCCTGGAGGACTACAGTCCATGGGGTAGTAAAGAGTCGGACAACTGAGCAACAAACATTTTCCCTTTGGCTGCTAAGCAAGCTTAAGCACATTTCTATGTCCATTTTTTTAAAAACAAGGGTATGTGAATCTTGTGATTTGTAGGTGGCTTCTCAAAACTGTGCCCTTTAGTGATTTTTGTTTCGATTATCTACCGCAGGACATTCTTAAAGCTCAGGTATAAACTACGTTTTCACAGCCTTTCTGAATGGGAAATGCACCTAGACACCGGTTTCCAAGTTGTAGTTCCCACGTATTTCCACAAGGGGGCAGCATTTCTAAAACCTCCTCTCCTATTGCAGGGAGACGCAAGGCCCTGCAGACAATCTCCTTTCTGTGTTGTAAACAAGAGTGGACCATGGGAGAACAGCCCCCCAAAGTCTTTTGGCCCTTTACGTGTTTTCCCCTTAAAAATATACTACTGGTAAGGCCAAGGCGTGCTAAAGATGTCCAGTGGTTTCTTTGTGTCATAGGTTCAGTGAGTCAAATGAGGAGGCCTGAGGTGGGCCACTTAGCACCAAAAGCCCTAACGACTAGAAGACTTTTCAAAGATCTTAGGGCATAGAGGAACCAGAATCCTTGGGTGCACTAGACTTTATTAGCTCCCAGACTTTCCCACTGATCCCTCAGAGACTGTCACCTGTCCAGAGGGTTCCAGGCCCAATGGGTCCCATGGGATCTCTTTAGTAGAATATCTTGCCAAGGTCCCTCAACCCCATGAGAGTCCTGACTAAGGAAACAAGGCAACTCAGTTGCCAGACATGGCAACGTTTTTTAAATGTACTGGACTATAGTTATTTCACCAATTTGGATTTTCTTTTCTTTTCTTTTCTTTCTTTGGTATATAGCAGCTTCATTCAGAGAAGGCAATGGCAACTCACTCCAATACTCTTGCCTGGAAAATCCCATGGATGGAGGAGCCTGGTGGGCTGCAGTCCATGGGGTCGCTACAAGTCGGGTACAACTGAGCGACTTCACTTTCACTTTTCACTTTCATGCATTGGGGAAGGAAATGGCAACCCACTCCAGTGTTCTTGCCTGGAGAATCCCAGGGACGGAGGAGCCTGGTACGCTGCAGTCCATGGGGTGCACAGAGTTGGACACGACTGAAGCGACTTAGCAGCAGCAGCAGCAGCTTCATTCACTTATATGGAGACAACGGGTAGTATTTTTTAGATTTTTTTTCCCAAGTAGAATGGTACTGTGTTAGAGTTGAGTTTCCTGTGGTTTACAGGAGGGCCTTCTTGTTAAGTATGCCAGGTATATGAGTGTGCATGTCAACAGCAACCTCCCAATTTGTGTGGAACCCAACCGGATTTATTTTGTGCTCACCATGAATTTAATTTCTAATTCAGTGAGTCCCCTGTCTGAAAGATGTACGTCACTGGTACCATATTTAGTTTCTACTTATCAGTGATCATCTTGGGTATTTGTTTTCTCTACCTGGTGTAAGTCCTTTTGTATGACCATCTGCATGTGCAGTCATGCTGCTGCAAGTGTCACTATTTCATTCCTTTCCATGGCTCAGAAGATTCTTTATCTTACAATGTTTTCTCAATACTTCCCACCATGGACATTCTGGTGTGTCTTAGTGAGTGTAATTAAGGCTGCAGCAAAGGTTGGAGTACGTGACTTTTCCAACAGTAGTTTCTCTAAATATATCCTCACCCTTGGGGTGCACAGCCAATATGCATCTGTCCGTTTCGTGTCCTGCAGGATACCCATAGTGGTCTCACACACACTTCATACACTAATACACTCACACACACCAGTGCCAGAATTCACATTTTCCCACACTCACTCTTGGAATTCTTCATCATAGACAGATTTCCTGTGGTTTCTCTGATCGGTGACAATTAACACCTGGGTTTTGTTTAGATTTGCATGTCTCTACTTGTTAGTGATGCACTGATCCTGGGGAGGTTGTCCCCATGCACTGTCCATCCCCTGAGAATATACTTGCAGGCATAGTCGTGCCCCGCTTCCCCAAGCCCAAGCCATTCTTATCTAAGAAAAATAGGCTTCTAAGTCTACAGGACTCACTCAGGCTTCCAGGTCTCCATCAGAAAAGCGTGGATTTCCTTAGCTGAGGTTTGTTATAGTGGAATTGCTTTATTTCTTTTTTTCTCCTCTTTTATCTAATTTTTCAATGATATTGTCCATGATGACTTCAACGTGTCGTATTTCTCTTAGGCATAAAAATAGCTGGATTTAGTTATAAGTAATAAATCTGGAGTATTTTTCAGATTCTTAACCCATATACGTGGGTTAACCCATATACAAGTACTATAGTGATTAGAGTTTCCTGTGGTGTACAGTAGGTCCTTCTTGATCGTCTATTGTAGCTATTTGAGTGTGTATGGAGATCCAATCTCCTATCTGCCTTGGCACTCAAGTAGATGACTTTTCTAGTCAGCATGAATTTTATTTGTAAATCTGTTTTAGTTTGAAAGAGATACCTGATTCTGTCTTAATTTTTTTTTTTTGAAAAGGACTGTGTGTAAAGTTTACCATTTTAGGGTGCCTTCCTCAAACAGATTGGATTACTGAATGTTGTTTAGACTATATATCAGCAGCTCAAAACTTCAGGACACAAAAATAATTTAAATCTTCACAGGCTTTTTGACTAGGGAATGGCCCCAACACTGCTTTCCAAGTTGTAGTTCCCAACAGTGTCCACAAGACGGCAGCAGTTCTTCAGCCACACTGCCAGTCCTGGAAGATGCAGACACTTGGAGCCAGTCCTCTTGCTGCATTGGAACTCAGTGGGTGGTGGGAGAACAGCCTCCTGAAGTGCTCTGCGCAGCTATGTGTTTTGGGTCAAAAAGCACACTGCCGATCAATCCCGACCGTGGCAAAAGTGCCCGGGGGTTTCTTTCAGTCTTAAGTTCACTGAGGCTCAAGTAGGTGGCTTGAGCTGGGACCCCTGAGAGAAAAAAATCCTCGAGACCAGGTGACTTTTCCAGGTTTTAGGACGTAAGCATCCGCGATCCCTGGTGCCAAAGCGTTAGTGGCTGCCTGAGTTCCGCCCCAGGCTGGGGAGAGGTCACCCGTCCAGCTGGCCCTCTACATCTCCTGGGACCTTCTTAGATGGCACATTCTCTGGCCCAGACCAGGTCTGTTTAAGGAAACAAAGGCTGCTCCTTTGCCATGCATGGGTATCATATAGGATATCCTTGGGCTGGGTTTATCCAGGCGGTCTCCATTCTTTTTCTTTCTCTTTTTGTCCTTTAAACCACTATTGGCATTATATTGATCACCAGTTATTTCACGATTTTTGGCTTGTTTAGGTGTACAGCAGCCTGCTTCAGTAATATGGGCGAATCTTTGGTGTTTTTCAGATTCTCCAGGCAGATATTTACTGTACTGAGTAGAGGTTCCCATGGTTGACAGAGGTTTGTAGATTCGGTCCTTCAGGTATCGAAATGTGCATGTCCACCCAGCCTCTTCATTTATCTTCATTGATGTCCACCATGGTCACCGCGAATTTGATTTCTCTTTCAGTGAGTCTGTTTCTGTTTGAAGGGTATATTTTATGTGTACCAAATTTTAGCTTCCGCCTCTCAGTGATGACTCTATGTATTGCTTTCTTTCTCTGCCTGATCGACGTCCTTTCGTATGACCTGGTGCAAGTGAAATCAAGTGTCTGCTAGGATCAATATTCCTTTCCTTTCCATAGATCAGAAGATTCTTTATGTATAGCACGATTTTTCCCGAATTTCACCTCCCGCCCCCTCCCCCCACAGATATTCCAGTGGTTTCCGGTTTCGACAACTGGAATAACTTCCGCACAGAAGGCTGGAGTCTGTGTGTCTCTTCCGACTAGGGTTTATTCCGAATTTTTCTTCAACCTCAGTATGCAGATCCTATGTACCAGTCAGTTTCAATTCCTACAGAATAACCGTAGTGGTCTCATACAAGCTGGGACCAAGTCCAGTTCCCTGAACTCCAGTCAGGTATCCCATTTTCCCACTCCCACTCTGAGAATTCTTCAGTGTAGACATATTTCACCTGGCCTCTCTGATCAGTGCCAATTAAACCCTGGTTTTTGTTTAGATTTGCATATCTCTACTTGTTAGTGACCCACTGATGCTGGGCATTTGTCCCCCATGCAGAGGGGACCAGGCACTGTCGATGCTATGGGGCTTTAAGCGGGCATATCCTGACCAGCATCCTCAACCCAATGCCAGTCCTGTCTAGGAAAAATAGGCTTCTAAGCCTACAGGGATCCTAAAGGCTTGGATTTCCTCGCCCAATTTTTAGGAGAGAAGGCTTTTGGCGGCGGGGGGGGGGGGGGGGGGGGGGGGGTGGAGCTTTCACCTCGTTTTTCAATTATATGGTCCTCCAGTGATTAAATTATTTTATTTCTTGTAGGTGTAACATAGCTGCATTCAGTTATATGTGGTCAACCTGGAGTATCTTTTAGATTTCATTCCGCATAGAATAGTACTATAGAGAATCAACTTTCCTGTGGTTTACAGGTAGTCCTTCCTGATAGTCTGTGGTAGCTGTTTGAGCATGTATGGGAATATCACCACCTAAGCGGTCTTGACACTCGAACAGATTTCTTTTCTGGTCACCTTGAAATTGCTGTATACATCAGGAAGTCGGATTTTGTTTAAAAGAGATATACCTTTCAGTGTGTCCTTTTTCTTTTTTTTTCATTTTAATCAAGTGTGTGAAGTTTCCCTTTTCAGGGTGCCTTCCTGAACGGGTGCCATTATTCTCAGTGCTGTTTGGCTTACCTCCCAGCAGGACATTCCCGCAGGGCACATATTATAGAAGTGTTCAGGGGCTTTGTGAACGGGGAATGCCCCTAGGCACTGGAGCATTTCCAAGTTGTAGTTCCCAAGAGTGTCCACAAGATGGCAGCATTTCTTCCACCTCACTCATTCCTGGGAGATGCAGAGACTTGGAGACCATCCTCTTCCTGCGTTGGCAATTAGAGTGGATGATGGGAGAACAGCCCCCTGAAGTGCTCTGCACTTTTATATGTTTTGGGTCAAAAAGCACACTATCGATTAACCTGGCAGTGCCAAAGGTGTCCAGGGGTTTCTTTGGGTCTTAAGTTCACTGAAGCTCAAGCAGGTGGCTCAAGGTGGGACCCTTAAGAGAAGAATTCCTCGAGACCAGTTGACTTTTCCAAGGTCTTAGGGCGTAGAGCATCCACGATCCCTTTCTTTAGTAGTGGGGAGAGGTGGGGAGAGGTCCCGTCCAGCCGGCCCTCCATATCTCCTGGGACCTTCTGAGGTGGCACATCCTCAAGCCCAGAGCAGTTCTGTCTAGAGAAACCGGGCTGCTCGTTTGACAGGGATGGCAATCGTCACAGATATCCTTGGCCCAGGTTTATCCAGGTGGCCTCCGATTTTCTTGTTTGTTTGTTTTGTTTGTGTCCTTTTGCCCACTATTGGGATAATATTGATCATCCGTTGTTTCAGCTTTTTTGGTTTGTTTAGCTGTACAGCAGCCTGTTTCAATAAAATGGATGAATCTTTGGTGTTTTTCAGATTCTTTCCCCACGCATACCTTTACTGTGCTGAGTAGAGGTTCCCGTGGTTGTCAGAGGTCTGTGGATTTGGTCCTTCAGGTACAGGAGTGTGCGTGTCCACCCAGCCTCCTCATTTATCCCCATTCCCAACCCAATGTCCTCCAGGGTCACCGCAAATTTGATTCTCCATCAGTGAGTCTGTTTCTGTTTGAAAGGTGTATTTTATGTGTACCAAATGTTAGGTTCCGCCTCTCAGTGTGGAGAAGGCAGTGGCACCCCACTCGAGTACTCTTGCCTGGAAAATCCCATGGGCGGAGGAGCCTGGTAGACTGCAGTCCATGGGGTAGCAAAGAGTAGGATATGACTGAGCGACTTCACTTTCATGTTTCACTTTCATGCCTTGGAGAAGGAAATGGCAACCCACTCCAGTGTTCTTGCCTGGAGAATCCCAGGGATGGCGGAGACTGGTGGGCTGCCGTCTAGGGGTCGCAAAGAGTTGGATACGACTGAAGTGACTTAGCAGCAGCAGCAGCCTCTCATTGATGACTTTATGTATTGTTTTCTTTCTCTGCCTGATCAACGTCCTTTCGTATGACCTGGTGCAAGTAAAATCAAGTGGCTGCTGGTGTCGATATTCCATTCCTTCCCATGAATCAGAAGATTCTTTACTCTATGGATTACACATTTTTTTCCCTCAATTCATGCCACCATGGACATTCTGATGGTTGTGTTTTCAACAATTGCAATTACTTCTGCACAGAAGGCTGGAGTCTGTCTTTTTTGACTATGGTTTTCTCCGAATATTTCCTCCAACTCCGTATGCAGTGATCCTATGAACCACTCCCTGTTGATGCCTGGGTGTTGAGACCACCTGCAGTGGTCTCATACAACCCAGGACCAAGTCCAGTGTTCTGATCTCCAATCAGGGTTCCCATTTTCCCACACCCCCTCTGCGAATTCTTCATCTTACCCGTATTTCACTTGGCCTTTCTGATCGGTGCCAGTTAAACCCTGGTTTTTGTTTACATTTGTATGTCTCGAGTTGTTAGTGACCCACTGCTCCTGGGCACATTGTCCCACACGCAGAGGGGGCCAGGCACTGTCGATGCCATGGGGCCTTATGTGGGCATATCTTGGCCAGGTTCCTCAGCCTCATGCCAGTTTGTGTAGGAAAAATAGACTTCTCATTCTGCAGGAATCAGAAAAAGGTCTTTTTTCTTGGCCGACTTTTTGGGATGGAATCTTTTTTTGTCTGTTTTCACCTAATGTTTACATTATATTGTTATCCAGTGATTAAAAGTGTTGCATTACTTTTAGGTATAAAATAGCTGAATTCAGGTATATTTATTCAACCTGAGTGATTTTACTCCATATTAAATAGTAGCATAGCGACTAGAGTTTACTAGTGCAGTTTACAGGAGGTTCTTCCTGTTGTCAGCTGTAGCAATTTGAGTTTGTTGGAACTCTCACTTTGTAATTTGTCTTGTCAGTCAAGTGGATTTCTTTTCTGTTCACCAAAATTTGCTTTAGAAATCAATTAGTCCGTTTTTGTTTGCAAGAGATACTACTTTCTGTGTATCTTTTTTTATTTTATTTTTTATACTTTTTTTTGGTCAAGTTTACCTTTTCTGGTGGCTTCCCTAATGTGTGTCATTTACTCAGTTGTTGTTTGGATTGCCTACCCACGGAATACTCCTTCAGGGCATGTATCATTTGCATCCCCTCTGCTGAGCACGGAAGAATTGATGCTTTTGAACTGTGCTGTTGGAGAAGACCCTTGAGAGTCCCTTGGACTGCAAGGAGATCCAACCAGTCAATCCTAAAAGAAATCAGTTCTGAATATCCATTGGAAGGATTGATGCTGAAGCTGATGCTCCAATACTTTGGCCACCTGATACAAAGAACTGACTCATTTGAAAGACCCTGATGCTGGGAAACATGGAACGCGGGAGGAGAAGGGAATGACAGAGGATGAGATGGTTGGATGTCACCGCCAACTCAATGGGCATGAATTTGAGTAAACTCGGGGAGTTGGTGATAAGGAGGGAGGCCTGGTGTGCTGCAGTCCATGGGGTCGCAAAGAGTCAGACAGGACTGAGCAACTGAACTGAGCTTGGGAACAGTAAATGCCCCTAGGCATTGGTTAGACAAGGCTGTGGTCCTAGTGTGATTAGATTGACTAGTTTTCTGTGAGTATGGTTTCAGTGTCTGCCCTCTGATGCCCTCTTGCAACACCTACCGTCTTACTTGGGTTTCTCTTACCTTGGGCGCGGGGTATCTCTTCACGGCTGTTCCAGCAAAGCATAGCTGTTGCTCCTTACCTTCAATGAGGGGTATCTCCTCACCGCCACCCTTCCTGACCTTCAACGTAGGATAGCTCCTCTAGGCCCTCCTGCGCCCGCGCACCCACCGCTCCTTGGACATGGGGTTGGTCCTCCTGGCTGCCACCCCTGGTCTTGGGCATGGGGTTGCTCCTCCCAGCCGCTGCCCCTGGCCTCGGGTGTGGGGTAGCTCCGGGCGGCTGTGACCAGTGCACTAGAGCGTGGGCGGCTGCGACTGGCACACTAGCCTTGTCTAACTCAATGAAACTAAGCCATGCCCATGGGGCAACCCAAGACAGGAGGGTCATGGTGGAGAGATCTGACAAAATGTGGTCCACTGGAGAAAGGAATGGCAAACCACTTCAGTATTCTTGCCTTGAGAACCCCATGAACAGTATGAAAAGGCAAAATGATAGGATACTGAAAGAGGAACTCCCCAGGTCAGTAGGTGCCCAATATGCTACTGGAGATCAGTGGAGAAATAACTCCAGAAAGAATGAAGGGATGGAGCCAAAGCAAAAAGAGTACCCAGCTGTGGATGTGACTGGTGACAGAAGCAAGGTCCGATGCTGGGAAGAGCAATATTGCATAGGAACCTGGAATGTCAGGTCCATGAATCAAGGCAAATTGGAAGTGGTCAAACAGGAGATGGCAAGAGTGAACGTCGACATTCTAGGAATCAGCAAACTGGAATGGGTGAATTTAACTCAGATGACCATTATATCTACTACTCTGGGCAGGAATCCCTCAGAAGAAATGGAGTAGCCATCATAGTCAACAAAAGAGTCCAAAATGCAGTACTTGGATGCAATCTCAAAAACGACAGAATGATCTCTGTTCATTTCCAAGGCAAACCATTCAATATCACAGTAATCCAAGTCTATGCCCCAACCAGTAATGCTGAAGAAGCTGAAGTTGAACGGTTCTATGAAGACCTACAAGACCTTTTAGAACTAACACCCCAAAATGATGCCCTTTTCATTATGGGGGACTGGAATGCAAAAGTAGGAAGTCAAGAAACACCTGGAGTAACAGGCAAATTTGGCCTTGGAATACAGAATTAAGCAGGGCAAAGACTAATCGAGTTTTGCCAAGAAAATGCACTGGTCATAGCAAACACCCTCTTCCAACAACACAAGAGAAGACTCTACACATGGACATCACCAGATGGTCAACACCAAAATCAGATGGATTATATCCTTTGCAGCCAAAGATGGAGAAGCTCTATACAGTCAACAAAAACAAGACAAGGAGCTGACTGTGGCTCAGATCATGAACTCCTAATTACCAAATTCAGACTTAAATTGAAGAAAGTAGGGAAAACCACTAGACCATTCAGGTATGACCTAAATCAAATCCCTTATGATTATACAGTGGAAGTGAGAAATAGATTTAAGGGCCTAGATCTGATAGATAGAGTGCCTGATGAACTATGAAATGAGGTTCATGACATTGTACAGGAGACAGGGATCAAGACCATCCCCATGGAAAAGAAATGCAAAAAAGCAAAATGGCTGTCTGGGGAGGCCTTACAAATAGCTGTGAAAAGACAAGAAGATATAAGCATCTGAATGCAGAGTTCCAAAGAATAGCAAGAAGAGATAAGAAAGCCTTCCTCAAAGAAATAGAGGAAAACAACAGAATGGGAAAGACTAGAGATCTCTTCAAGAAAATTAGAGATACCAAGGGAACATTTCATGCAAAGATGGGCTCGATAAAGGACAGAAATGGTATGGACCTAACAGAAGCAGAAGATATCAAGAAGAGGTGGCAAGAATACACAAAAGAACTGTACAAAAAAGATCTTCACGACACAGATAATCACAATGGTGTGATCACTCATCTAGAGCCAGACATCCTGGAATGTGAAGTCAAGTGGGCCTTAGAAAGCATCACTATGCAAAACTAGTGGAGATGATGGAATTCCAGTGGAACTATTTCAAATCCTGAAAGATGATGCTGTGAAAGTGCTGCACTCAATATGCCAGCAAATTTGGAAAACTCAGCAGTGGCCACAGGACTGGAAAAGGTCAGTTTTCATTCTGATCCAAAAGAAAGGCAATGCCAAAGAATGCTCAAACTACCGCACAAATGCACTTATCTCACATGATAGTAAAGTAATGCTCAAAATTCTCCAAGACAGGCTTCAGCAATATGTGAACCGTGAACTTCCTGATGTTCAAGCTGGTTTTAGAAAAGGCAGAGGAACCAGAGATCAAATTGCCAATATCCGCTGGATCATGGAAAAAGCAAGAGAGTTCCAAAAAAAAAACATCTATTTCTGCTTTATTGACTATGCCAAAGCCTTTGACTGTGTGGATCACAATAAACTGTGGAAAATTCTTCAAGAGATGGGAATACCAGACCACCTGATCTGCCTCTTGAGAAATTTGTATGCAGGTCAGGAAGCAACAGTTAGAACTGGACATGGAACAGACTGGTTCGAAATAGGAAAAGGAGTACGTCAAGGCTATATATTGTCACCCTGCTTATTTAACTTATATGCAGAGTACATCATGAGAAACGCTGGGCTGGAAGAAGCACAAGCTGGAATCAAGATTGCTGGGAGAAATATCAATAACCTCAGATATGCAGGTGACCCCACCCGTATGGCAGAAAGTGAAGAGGAACTCAAAAGCCTCTTAATGAAAGTGAAAGAGGAAAGTGAAAAAGTTGGCTTAAAGCTCAACATTCAGAAAACGAAGATCATGGCATCTGGTCTCATCACTTCATGGGAAATAGATGGGTAGAAAGTGGAAACAGTGTCAGACTTTATTTTGGGGGGCTCCAAAATCTCTGCAGATGGTGACTGCAAGCCATGAAATTAAAAGACACTTACTACTTGGAAGGAAAGTTATGTCCAACCTAGATAGCATATTCAAAAGCAGAGACATCACTTTGCCAACAAAGGTCCGTCTAGTCAAGGCTATGGTTTTTCCTGTGGTCATGTATGGATGTGAGAGTTGGACTGAAGAAAGCTGAGCGCCGAAGAATTGATGCTTTTGAACTGTGGTGTTGGAGAAGACTCTTGAGAGTCCCTTGGACTGCAAGGAGACCCAACCAGTCCATTCTGAAGGAGATCAGCCCTGGGATTTCTTTGGAAGGAATGATGCTAAAGCTGAAACTCCAATACTTTGGCTACCTCATGCGAAGAGTTGACTCATTGGAAAAGACTCTGATGCTGGGATTGGGGGCAGGAGGAGAAGGGGACGACAGAGGATGAGATGGCTGGATGGCATCACTGACTCGATGAACGTGAGTGTGAGTGAACTCCGGGAGTTGGTGATGGACAGGGAGGCCTGGCGTGCTGCGATTCATGGGGTCACAAAGAGTCGGACACGACTGTGCTACTGACCTGAACTGAGGCGTTGGTTTCTAAGTTGCAGTTCTCAAATATGTTCACTAGGTGGCAGAATCTCTTCACCCACTCAGGGTGTTTGGTAGTCTGAACCTTGGTGACAGTTCTTTTCCAGGATTTTAAATGAGAGTGGAGGGTGAGAGAACAGACACTCGAGATCTTTCAGCTCATTCCATCTTCCCCCTTAAAGTACATCGTTCTATCAAGTCCGAGACCTGCCAATGCTGTCCTGAGGTTTCTTTCCGCCACAGGTTCAATGAGTTTTAGGAAAGAGCCTGGAGGTGGGACCCCCAACATTAGGAGTCCTTGGGACCAGGTGACTTTTCAGTGATCTTTGGGTCCTGAGCATCCACCATTCTTTGGGTGCATTATGCCTGGTTTAACTGCATAGGTCCTTAATCATCCTGGAGTGATTTTTGCCCTTTCAGTGGGGACCAGGCACTGCAGGTCCAAGGGGAACCTATAAACTGGCACAACCTGCCCAGTCCCTCAGCTCCATGGCAGTCCTGCCTTGGGAAGCAAGTCTGATTAGTCTCCAGAATATGAACAAGCCTGGGTTTCCTATGCAGGAAAAATTATTGTAGGCATTCTTTTTGTTGTTGTTTGTTGTTTTAATTTTGTTGTTAACTTCAATTTTATATTATATTGGAGTATACTTTTTTTTTTTTTTTTTTTGATTAGACTTGGTTTAGCACCCCACTCCAGTACTCTTGCCTGGAAAATCCCACGGACAGAGGAGCCTGGAAGGCTGCAGTCCATGGGGTCACTGAGTGTCGGACATGACTGAGTGACTTAGCTTTCACTTTTCACTTTCCTGCATTGGAGAAGGCAATGGCAGCCCACTCCAGTGTTCTTGCCTGGAGAATCCCAGGGATGGCGGAGCCTGGTGGGCTGCCGTCTATGGGGTCACACAGAGTCGAACATGACTGACGCGATTTAGCAGCAGCAGCAGCAGGCTTTTGTGGGTTTGTTTTTTTTTTTCAAGTGTATAGCAGCTTGAGTTATTTATATGGAGACATATACCTACTCAGAGAAGGCAATGGCACCCCACTCCAGTACTTTTGCCTGGAAAATCCCATGGATGGAGGAGCCTGGTAGGCTGCAATCCATGGGGTCGCTAAGGGTCGGACACGACTGAGCGACTTCACTTTCACTTTTCACTTTCATGCATTGGAAAAGGAAATGGCAACCCACTCCAGTGTTCTTGCCTGGAGAATCCCAGCGACGGGGGAGCCTGGTGGCTGACGTCTATGGGGTCACAGAGTCGGACACGACTGAAGTGACTTAGCATAGCATAGCATAGCATATACCTACTATTTTTCATTTTCTTTTTCCATATAGCTTATTCCTATATTGAATAGATTTTGCCAGTGGTTTACAGTAGGTCCTTGTTTATTACCTAGGTTAGGTATGTTCATGTGTATTTGTTAGTTGCAACCTCCTTACTTAATATCCTGTCCCCCTTTCTCTGTTGGTCACCCTAAGCCTGTTTCCTAAATCTGTGGGTCTCTTTGTTTTGCAAATGTAGTTCATTTGTATCAATTTTTATTTTTCACATGTCAGTTATATCATATGGTATTTGTCTTTCTGTAGTTGACTTACTTCACTTACTGTGTTTATCTCTAGGTCATTTATGTTCCTTTTAGCAGGAAAATTTTATCCATTTTTATGGCTTTGTGATATACCTCTGTGTGTGTGTATGTGTGTGTATCTAATGTCTTCTTTATCCGTTCATCTTTTGATGGACTCTTAATTTGTTTCCATATATTGGCTGTTGTATATAATGCTGCTATGATCTTTGTTGGGCATGTGTGTTTTTCAAAATGTGTTTTTATTTTCTTCAGTATATAATAAAAAATGGAATTGCTTAACCATGTCATTGTTTTTTGGGTTTTTTTTTTTTTTTTGTCTTAGTATTCGGAGGAAACTCTATACTGCTTTTCATAGTGGCTGTACCAATTTACATTCTCAACAGGAGTGTACTAGAGTTCCTTTTCTCCACATTTTGGGAACATTTGTTACTTGTAGACTTTTGATGATAGCCATCTTGACAGGTGTGAGATGACATTTTCTTCTGGTTTTCTTTTGCATTTCTTAGATGGTTAATGATGTTGAACAATGTTTCATATGCCTGTAGGCAATCCCTGTATCTCCTTTGGAAAAACATCTATTCATGTCTTCAGCTAAATTATAATTAGGTTTTTTTTAAACAGACTTATGAGCTTCTCGTATATTTTGGGTATTAACCCCTAATTGGTCATATCATTTGCAAATATTTTCTCCTATTCAATAGGTTGTCTTTTTTTATTTTAATTGATGGTTTCATTGCTGTGTAAAAGCTATTCAGTCTAATTATTTACTTTTGCTTCTGTTTCTGTTTTTCTTTTTTTTTTCTGTTTTTTTTTTTTTTCCTGTTTTTCAATTAAATTTTTTTTTTTTTTTTTTAGCTGTGCTGTGTCTTTGTTGCTGTGGCTGTGCTTTCTCCAGTTGTGGCCCAGGGGAGGCTTCTCACTGAGCTGGTTTCCTGTGTTGCAGAACATGGACTCTAGAGCTCCAGGCTTCAGGAGTTCCAGTGCACATTCTCAGCAATTGTGGCACACCGCTTAGTTGCTCAGCAGCAAGTAGGGTCTTCCTGGACCAGGAATTGAACCTGTGTTTCCTGCATTGGCTGGTGGAATCTTAACCATTGAATCACTAGGGAAGCCCTTCTTTGTTTTCTAGGTTTTGTTTTGTTTTTTTACCTTAAGAGACTGATCCATTAAGAGAGCCATGAGCTCTCCCCTGGGCCATGGGAGCCCTTGCCTCAGTGTGGAACGGTGTTGTGAAGGAAGCAGGGCTAAGGTGGGCACATGATTCAGTTTGCGACATACACCAGGGAAGCTGGACAGGGACTCAGGACCCAACTTCATCTCTTCTCTTCCCTTCCTACCTGATTCTCTGTGGGTCTTTCTTACAGCCTTGTTTGTTCAAGAGTCCTTCTGCTAGTTGCCAGTTAGTTTTCAGTGAGAATTATTCTACATGTGGATGTATTTTTAATGTATTTGTGGTGGGAGGAGAGTTCCATGTCCTTCTGCTCTACCGTCTTCATTTCCTCCCTAAAATTAAAAAAAAAAAAGTTTTAAAAATTTTTTATAAAATATTTGTTTATTTTTATTCCCATAAGTTTTTGGTTCATTTTAAATAATTCTGTGTCACTTTGGTTACTTTCCAGCACTTTTCCACTTTGGTTATCTGTTTCCAGCAGATATCGTCAAGCCTGTCTATTGCTTCTTTAAATATACTTGTCATGACTGTTTAATTTGAATATGATAATCCCAGTATCTTGCGCATTTGAAGGGCTGTTTGTGGTCCTGCTGTTATTTTTATTTTTTGATGTTTTTCACTCCTGAGATCTGCTTGTTTTTTCTGCCTAATTATCTTTAAATTTTTTTTTCCCATTTTGGTATTGTACCTAAAGTGAAAAATTAAAGTGAAATCTACTCAGTCGTATCCGACTCTTTTTGACCGCATGGACTACGTAATCCATGGAATTGTCCAGGCCAGAATCCTGGAGTGGTTAGCCATTCTCTACTCCTGTGGTTCTTCCTGACCCGGAAATTGAACCAGAGTCTCCTGCATTGCAGGCAGATTCTTTACTAGCTGAGCTACAAGGAAAGCCCCATTGTATCTAAACATTTATTTATAGAAATCATTTGAAGCCTATGATATAGTAAATAAGATAACTTCCCTCATTTGTTTCTGCCATGTGTAGAAGGTCATCAGTTTAGGACTACTTTAAGATAAAGGTCACAAAATTTCGAGACATCCTAGGACATTTTAGGAGACTAATTTAGTCTTATCTGTTCCATACTTAGTTCAGTCTAACCTTTAGAATACCCTATTTCTGGATGTGCTCTTTTTAGACCTTCAGTATCCAATGTGGTTGTTGTGAGGTTCTTGTGGTTTACTTAGAAATGGATTTCTGTGGCCTACTTAATACTGCAATGTTTACTTTATATTACTCAACCACACAAAGCAGTTAATTATTTTTTAACTAAAAATGAAATTATTTAATCTAATTCAAATAATATTTAGTTCCATTAAAAAGAATTTTAATGTAATGGTTCAGAAATTAAACAGTGAATAAACTATTATTCTAAATCCTATTGATAATTAACATCCTGATAAATGTACTTTATGTTTTTAATCCATTTATTAAACATAAATAGCCACCTGTCTGCATTTTTTTTTTTTTTAGAAAAGAATAGAAGGTGATGAGCATATATAAAGGCTTTGGAAGTGTAAATACTGTCTTCTGTTCTGAGTCAAGTACCTCCTGGGAGTATGCTATGATCCAAGTTTCAATTATAAGTTTAAAAATCAGAGAAGTAAGTGCTAATACTAAAATATATTGTCCTCTGAAACAGTTTATATTCTTGACACAATTTAACTACCAGTGAACAATAAGAAGGTTTTTTTTTTTTCTAGTTTTCAACTGTGATGTTTCTAAAATAGTCTACTGAAGAGCAGAGATGGGAAAAAGTAAAGAATGCTGTCTTTAGAAGTATAAGAAGCTGACTAGTGAGGATATCTAATCCAGGAGGACACACCAGGAATCCTTGTTAATGTCTATTCCCTGGAAATACACAACAAAGGTGGAGATTTCCAAGACAAGATTAGACCAGGACTAAAACAAGTGACGTGACTAAATTCATCCTCTTAAAGGTCTGGTCTGTAATACAAATGCAGACGAGTATCCTAACACCTTATCATTCAAAGCATGGTCCATGGCCTGCACCCCACTCCAGTACTCTTGCCTGGAAAATCTAATGGGTGGAGGAGCCTGGTAGGCTGCGGTCCATGGGGTCATGGACTCTTGTTCAGTCATTCCTTGACACTAAGCTAATAACAGAAATTTCAGTGGCCATACATGACAAAGGATGTAGACTTTAAAGAATTAATACTGGAAATTTTCTAAGGAAAAGTAAAAACAATGACAACAAGAAGAAATAGAAAAATGGCAAACCTGAGTGGGGACAGGGGGGATCTAATTTCCAGATGTGGTGCATTATTTTATTTCAGTATCTACTTTTAACAAAAACTTTAGATATGTAAAGAATCAGAAAAGTGTGGTCCATACATCAGAAGAAAAAAAAAAAAGACACACAAAAAACAGCAGCCAAGAGAAGCTATACCTTAGGAAGCTCAGATGTTGGACTTCCCAGACAAAGACTTTAACTCGGCTGTTATAAATACGTTGACAGAACACAGGACAAGTCATACAAAATGCATTTTAATATACTTTTTATCTGCAAAGAGTACAACAACAACCAAAGCACTGGCATTTCAGGATTTTTTCCCTTTTTTCAGAAAAGCTAATTGGCTTTTTTTCAAAGATTCAAGAATTGGGCAGCAGCTCACCTAACAACTAGAAGAGCATTCCCATTTCAGGGAATTTTTAATTTAAAAATATTTAACATGCTAGGCATGGTAAATGGAAAAGGATATTAGGAAATAACACTCTTGTCTCAGAAAACTAAATTATATTCTTATTTATTGGGCATTGTTATTATATGATAGTAAATATTTTTAAAATTGTTAAATTTTTAAAACTTTGCCAACAAAGATCCATATAGTCAAAGCTATAGTTTTTTCCAGCAGTCATGTACATATGTGAGAGTTGGACCATAAAGAAAGATGAATGCCAAAGAACTGATACTTTTGAACTGTGCTGGACTCTTGAGTGTTCATAGGACAACAAGGAAATCAAACCAGTCAATCGTAAAGGAAATCAACCGTGAGTATTCATTGGAAGGACTGATGCTGAAGCTGAAATGCCAATAATTTGGCCACCTGATGCAAAGAGCTGACTCATTGGAAAAGACCCTCATGCTGGGAAAGATTGAGGGCAGGAGGAGAAGGGGGTGACAGAGGATGAGATGGTTGGATGGCATCATCGACTGGATGGACATGAGTTTGAGCAAACTCAGGAGATACTGAAGGAGAGGGAAGCCTGGCGTGCTGCAGTCCATGGGGTCACAAAGAGTCGGACATGACTGAGCAACTGAACAACGACAAATTTTAAAAATTACTGCTTTACATATAAAGCCTTAAGTCCATCAACCTTAGATCATAAAAACTTAAAATCACATTGGAGTAGTTCAACGACTAAACATGAGTGGGTTGCCATGTAAAGTAGGTCATTTTGTTTTGGTGGTGGTGAAGTGAAATATACATGTCTGCTTATCAGTGTTGCTTTGGAAAGGATTCTGGTTGAGAGTGAGAATCCTAATTTCCTTTCCAAAGTGATAAATTAAAGATTCTGTTGTGTCTATACAGAAGTGTTGTTTTCCCTAACTTACAAAGTCTCATTTTTATACAAATAAGGTACATTTTGCCTATATATTAATACATGGTGATATTCTTTCCAAGCCTACTTAAGGAAGATTTTAGAAATAGAAGTATAAGAGGCACACATAAGTAATGGAAAAATTAAATAGGAAATGACAACAACCCAAAACCTGTGGGACACGGTGAAAGCAGTCCTAAGGGGAAAGTTCATAGCAATACAGGCATACCTCAAGAAACAAGAAAAAAGTCAAATAAATAACCTAACTCTACACCTAAAGCAACTAGAAAAGGAAGAAATGAAGAACCCCAGGGTTAGTAGAAGGAAAGAAATCTTAAAAATTAGGGCAGAAATAAATGCAAAAGAAACAAAAGAGACCATAGCAAAAACCAACAAAGCCAAAAGCTGGTTCTTTGAAAGGATAAATAAAATTCACAAACCATTAGCCAGACTCATCAAGAAACAAAGGGAGAAAAATCAAATCAATAAAATTAGAAATGAAAATGGAGAGATCACAACAGACAACACAGAAATACAAAGGATCATAAGAGACTACTATCAACAATTATATGCCAATAAAATGGACAACGTGGAAGAAATGGACAAATTCTTAGAAAAGTACAACTTTCCAAAACTGGACCAGGAAGAAATAGAAAATCTTAACAGACCCATCACAAGCACGGAAATTGAAACTGTAATCAAAAATCTTCCAGCAAACAAAAGCCCAGGTCCAGACGGCTTCACAGCTGAATTCTACCAAAAATTTAGAGAAGAGCTAACACCTATCCTGCTCAAACTCTTCCAGAAAATTGCAGAGGAAGCTAAACTTCCAAACTCATTCTATGAGGCCACCATCACCCTAATACCAAAACCTGACAAAGATCCCACAAAAAAAGAAAACTACAGGCCAATATCACTGATGAACATAGATGCAAAAATCCTTAACAAAATTCTAGCAATCAGAATCCAACAACACATTAAAAAGATCATACACCATGACTAAGTGGGCTTTATTCCAGGGATGCAAGGATTCTTCAATACCCGCAAATCAATCAATGTAATACACCACATTAACAAATTGAAAAACAAAAACCATATGATTATCTCAATAGATGCAGAGAAAGCCTTTGACAAAATTCAACATCCATTTATGATAAAAACTCTCCAGAAAGCAGGAATAGAAGGAACGTACCTCAACATAATAAAAGCTATATATGACAAACCCACAGCAAACATTATCCTCAATGGTGAAAAATTGAAAGCATTCCCTCTAAAGTCAGGAACAAGACAAGGGTGCCCACTTTCACCATTACTATTCAACATAGTTTTGGAAGTTTTGGCCACAGCAATCAGAACAGAAAAAGAAATAAAAGGAATCCAAATTGGAAAAGAAGAGTAAAACTCTCACTGTTTGCAGATGACATGATCCTCTACATAGAAAACCCTAAAGACTCCACCAGAAAATTACTAGAACTAATCAATGATTATAGTAAAGTGGCAGGATATAAAATCAACACACAGAAATCCCTTGCATTCCTATACACTAATAATGAGAAAACTGAAAGAGAAATTAAGGAAACAATTCCATTCACCATTGCAATGAAAAGAATAAAATACTTAGGAATATATCTACCTAAAGAAACTAAAGACCTATATGTAGAAAACTATAAAACACTGGTAAAAGAAATCAAAGAGGACACTAATAGATGGAGAAATATACCATGTTCATGGATTGGAAGAATCAATATAGTGAAAATGAGTATACTACCCAAAGCAATTTATAGATTCAATGCAATCCCTATCAAGCTACCAACGGTATTCTTCACAGAGCTAGAACAAATAATTTCACAATTTGTATGGAAACACAAAAAAACTCAAATAGCCAAAGCTATCTTGAGAAAGAAGAATGGAACTGGAGCAATCAACCTACCTGACTTCAGGCTCTACTACAAAGTCACAGTCATCAAGACAGTATGGTACTGGCACAAAGACAGAAATATAGATCAATAGAACAAAATAGAAAGCCCAGAGATAAATCCATGCACATATGGACACCTTATCTTTGACAAAGGAGGCAAGAATATACAATGGATTAAAGACAATCTCTTTAACAAGTGGTGCTGGGAAAACTGGTCAACCACTTGTAAAAGAATGAAACTAGAGCACTTTCTAACATCATACACAAAAATAAACTCAAAATGGATTAAAGATCTAAATGTAAGACCAGAAACTATAAAACTCCTAGAGGAGAACATAGGCAAAACACTCTCCAATATACATCACAGCAGGATCCTCTATGACCCACCTCCAAGAATATTGGAAATAAAAGCAAAAATAAACAAATGGGACCTAATTAAACTTAAAAGCTTCTGCACAACAAAGGAAACTATAAGCAAGGTGAAAAGACAGCCTTCAGAATGGGAGAAAATAATAGCAAATGAAGCAACTGACAAACAACTAATCTCAAAAATATACAAGCAACTCCTACAGCTCAACTCCAGGAAAATAAATGACCCAATCAAAAAATGGGCCAAAGAACTAAATAGACATTTCTCCAAAGAAGACATACAGAGGGCTAACAAACACATGAAAAGATGCTCAACATCACTCATTATCAGAGAAATGCAAATCAAAACCACAATGAGGTATCATTTCATGCCAGTCAGAATGGCTACTATCCAAAAGTCTACAAGCAATAAGTGCTGGAGCGGGTGTGGAGAAAAGGGAACCCTCTTACACTGTTGGTGGGAATGCAAACTAGTACAGCCACTATGGAGAACAGTGTGGAGATTCCTTAAAAAACTGGAAATAGAACTGCCTTATGATCCAGGAATCCCACTACTGGGCATACATACTGAGGAAACCAGAATTGAAAGAGACACATGTACCCCAATATTCATCACAGCACTGTTTATAATAGCCAGGACATGGAAGCAACCTAGATGTCCATCAACAGATGAATGGATAAGAAAGCTGTGGTACATATACATAATGGAGTATTACTCAGCCATTAAAAAGAATACATTTGAATCAGTTCTAATGAGGTGGATGAAACTGGAGCCTATTATACAGAGTGAAGTAAGCCAGAAAGAAAAACACCAATACAGTATACTAATGCATATATATGGAATTTATAAAGGTGGTAACAATAACCCTGTATATGAGACAGCAAAAGAGACACAGATGTATAGAACAGTCTTTTGGACTCTGTGGGAAAGGGAGAGGGTGGGATGATTTGGGAGAATGGCATTGAAATACGTATAATATCATATATGGAACAAGTCGCCAGTCCAGGTTCGATGCACGATACTGGATGCTTGGGGCTGGTGCACTGGGACAACCCAGAGGGATGGTATGGGGAAGGAGGAGGGAGGATGGTTCAGGATGGGGAACATATGTATACCTGTGGCGGATTCATTTCGATATTTGGCAAAACCAATACAATATTGTAAAGTTTAAAAATAAAATAAAATAAATAGGAAATGAAAAAGTAAATTTGTATAATTTTTGTTTAAATTAAATACGGGTGGACCCACTTGAGAGGCTAAAATTTTTAAAAGTGACTTAACAAATGCTGACAGGGTGTGGAACAACACAAACTCATGCATTGTTGGTGCGAGTATTAAAATGGCATTACTGTTGCTGTCATTCAGGTACCAAGTTGTGTCCAACTCTTCGAGACCCCATCAACTATAGCATTCCAGGCTTCCCTGTCCTTCACCATCTCTCAGAGTTTTCCCAAGTTCATGTCCATTGAGTTGGTGATGCCATCCAACCATCTCAACCTCTGTCGCCCTCTTCTCCTTCTGCCTTCAATCTTTCCCAGCATCAGAGTCTTTTCCAATGAGTCAGTTCTCCACATCAGGTGGCCAAAGTATTGGAGCTTCAGCATCAGTCTTTCCAATAAATCTTCATGGTTGATTTCCCTTAAGATTGACTGGTTTGATCTCCTTGCTGTCCAAGAGACTCTCAAGAGTCTTTTCCACTACCACAGTTCAAAAGCATTAATTCTTCAGTGCTTTGCTTTCTTTATGGTCCAGCTCTCACATCTGTACACAGCCACTGGGAAGACCACAGCCTTGACTATATGGACCTTTGTTGGCAAAGCGGCATCTTTGCTCTTTAACACACTGTCTAGGTTTGTCATAGCTTTCCTGCCAAGAAGCAACCATCCAATGTTTTAATACTGCCCTTCTTGGGAACTGGGATGAGGATTGACCTTTTCCAGTCCTGTGGCAACTGCTGGGTTTCCCAAATTGGTGACATATTGAGTACAGCACTTTAACAGCATAATTTTTTAGGATTTTTAAATAGCTCTGCTGGAATTCCATCACCTCCACTAACTTCATTGGCATCAGTGCTTCCTAAAGCCCACTTGACTTCACACTCCAGAATGTCTGGCTCTGGGTGAGTGACCACACCATCGTGATAATCCATGTCATAGCTACTTTAAAAATGCTCTGGCTAATTCTTATATAGTAATGGTAATTAACCTAGATTTAACCCATAACCCACAAGCAAAAACATATTCACAAAAAGTCTTATGCAAAACTGTTCAGGGAATTCTCTGGCACTCCAGTGGCTAAGACTCTGTGCTTTTTTATTGCAGTGATCCAGGTTTAATTCAGTCTCTGGTTAGGAACTAAGACTGTGCAAGCCATGCAGCATGGCCAAGAAAAAAATGTTTATAGCATCTTTATTCATAACAAAAAACTGGATACATTTCAGTTGGACTGTGCCAAAATCATACAATGGAATTTACTCAACAGTGAATGGCTAATATACAACGTACTGTTGTTCAGTCACTAAGGCATGTCCGACTCTTTGTAACCCCATGGACTGCAGCACACCAGGCTTTCCTTTCCTTCACTATCTCCTAGAGTTTGCTCAAACTCATGTCCATTGAGTCGGTGATGCCATCCAACAATCTCATCCTCTGTTGTCCTGTTCTCCTCCTGCCCTCAATCATTCCCAGCATCAGAGTCTTTTCCAATGAGTCAGTTCTTCACATCAGGTGGCCAAAGTATTGGAGCTTCCGCTTCAGCATCAGTCCTTGCAATAAATATTCAAGGTAGATTTCCTTTAGGATTGATTGGTTGGATCTCCTTGCAGTCCAAGGGACTCTCAAGAGTCTTCTCCAGCACCACCGTTTGAAAAGTATCTATTCTTTGACACTCAGCCTTCTTTATGATCTAACTCTTACATCCATACATGACTACTGGAAAAAGCCGTACTACTAGAAATAGGTTTGACTGTGTGGACCTTTGTCAGCAAAGTGACGTTTTTGCTTTTTAATACACTGTCTAGGTTTGTCCTTGCTTTTCTTCCAAGGAGTAAGCATCTTTTAATTTCGTGGCTGCAGTCACTGTTCGCAGTGATTCTGAAGCCCTAGAAAATAAAATCTGTCACTGTTTCAACTTTTTCTCCATCTATTTGCCATGAAGTGATGGGACTGGATGCCATGGTCTTAGTTTTTTTAATATTGAGTTTTAAGCTGGCTTTTTTGCTCTCCTCTTTCACCCTCATCAAGAGGCTCTTTAGTTCTTCACTTTCTGCCGTAAGGGTGGTGTCATCTGCATGTCTGAGGTTATTGATGTTTCTCCTGGAAATCTTGATTCCAGTGTGTGCTTCATCCAGCCCAGCGTTTCGCGTTATGTACTCTACATAGAAGTTAAATAAACAGGGTGACAGTATACAGCCTTGTCATACTCCTTTTCCAATTTTGAACCAGTCTGTTGTTCCATGGCCAACTCTAACTGTTGCTTCCTGACCTGCATACAGGTTTCGCAGCAGCCAGGTAGCATGATCTGGTATTCCCATGTTTTTAAGAATTTTCTACAGGTGTTTATTGTGATCCACACAGTCACTGGTGGCTCAGAGGGTAAAGAATTCACCTGCAATGCAGGAGACCCAGTTTCTATCCCTGGGTCAGGAAGATCCCCTGGAGAAGGGAATGGCAACTCACTCCAGTATCCTTGCCTGGAGAATCCTCATGGACAGAGGAGCCTGGTGGGCTACAGTCACAAAGAGTCAGACCTGACTGAATGACCAGTACTTTCACTTTCATGCAGTCAAAGGCTTTAGCATAGTCAGTGAAGCAGAGTAGATGTATTTTTGAAATTCCTTTCTTTTTTCTGTGATCCAGTGGATGTTGGTAATTTGATTTCTGATTCCTCTGCCTTTTCTAAATCCAGTTTCTACCTCTGGAAGTTCTCAGTTCACATACTGTTGAAGTCTAGCTTCTCTAGGGTTAGGCAAAAAGGGTCTTTGTTTTACAATGAAGAGGGAACAGGGCTTCCCAGGTAGCACTAATGGTGAAGAATGCACCTGCCAGTGCAGGAGACATAAGAGACGTGGATTTGATCCCTGGGTTGGGAAGATCCCTTGGAGGAGGGCGTGGCAACCCACTTCAGTATTCTTGCCTGGAGAGCCCCCAGGGACAGAAGAGCCTGGCAGGCCACAGTCCTTAGAGTCTCAAAAAGTGGCACATGATTGAAGCAGCTTAGCACACTTGCAAGAGACAAGGCTGGAAAGAAGCGGTGTGGGGAAGCAGAATGGAAAGGTGACTTGGTTGGATAGCACATCAAAGAATGTTTGCCTTTGGGCCAGTGGATACTTAAGACAGTTGTATGCTGCCTGAGGCTGACGATGGGTCAAAGTTGAGGTGCATAAAGGAAGAAAAGAAGCTGAAACAGGTTTAACAATCATTTTGTTCCCATTCATCAGTGGGGACAAGCAGTTCAGCTAATCATTTCTGAGGCAAAGAATAGGAATTTGGAGCATCTATATTTGGCTTTGATGTGGGTAAACACTGGAGTACATCCATGAATCTTATCAGAATCATCTGAGGAAGTATGGTTCTCTGCACTAAGCAGTTTCCTAGACGAAGGAGTCAGGGATTTCTTTAACCGATGCTGTTTTCCAGTATCACAGGATCCAGTAAAGCGCAGCACTGTCACAGTTTGTAATTATACATCCAATTGTATGACTGTCTGACTTGTGTGTGTCTCACTCATGAAATGATGTTACAGGAAAACACAGGCTGAGTCTGTTTTTTGCTGGACACCATGGAAAACTCAGAGCTGGGCATCGTGAATACTAACTTGTAGTCATTAGTAGACAAAGGAAAGAATAAGCAAATGGATTCACAATAGTCAATAGAAAGTTTATTTCTCTTTTTCACATCCATTAAATGAAGGATTTATACAGCTACTTCCTATTCTGAAATATTTCAGTTATGAGAAAACAGTTGTTTTCACAAACACATAGTTCAGGGATAGAACTGATTTGACAAAGCTTTTAGTTGTTGAGGGCAAGGTGCCTTTTCATTTGGTATTTTGTCTTGTGCTTGTGAAGTTCTGTTGAAGTATAATTCATACAAAAAATAATTGCAGAAGAGAAATTTGAATTTGTGAAAAGTGTAACATTTTAGTTTAATTGCCTTTCTTCTCCATCTTCCTGAGAAAGGGAATTACCTCTCTCATCAATTTTGAGATTACACCTGCACAGTGTCTAATGACTCTCGTGAGTTTTTCTTCCCTTAGAATTTCACCTCACTTCCATCCATTCTCCTGTTAAGAAATTAGCCAATCCACACTCTGCTTCTCATATCCTGCCCTAAGAACTTCAGTGTTCAATGCAATAAGCAATACAAACTTGCTCTCATTCTCCTAATGAGCTGCCATTTTGAATTGTCAGTATAAGGTGTTCTCTTAGGCAGTAAGTCATTAAAACTCAATTTGTTTTCATAATTACAGGTTACTGTATTCAAGAGGGATTTTCTACAGTTTAATATGATGAAACTGGAAGAAACATGCCAGAAAAGGAAGCATTTGAAGAAATTCATCATGTAAGTAACCACTCCTTCAGAAGACTCCTCTTTGGAGTAGATTGCCATGCCCTCCTCCAAGGGATATTCCTGACCCAGGATTCAAACCCATGTCTCTTACATCTTTGTGGGTAGGGTCAGGTGGAAATTCTCTTTTAGTAAAATAGGGTCTAAGTTATGTGCAAGATGGGAATATCATGTCTAATATAGCAGAGACATTACTTTGCCAACAAAGGTCCATCTAGTCAAGGCTATGGTTTTTCCAGTGGTCATGTATGGATGTAAGAGTTGGACTGTGAAGAAAGCTGAGCACCAAAGAATTGATGCTTTTGAACTGTGGTGTTGGAGAAGACTCTTGAGAGTCCCTTGGACTGCAAGGAGATCCAACCGGTCCATTCTGAAGGAAATCAGTCCTGGGTGTTCATTGGAAGGACTGATGCTAAAGCTGAAACTCCAATAGTTTGGCCACCCCATGTGAAGAGTTGACTCATTGGAAAAGACCCTGATGCTGGGAAGGGTTGGGGGCAGGAGGAGAAGGGGATGACAGAGGATGAGATGGCTGGATGGCATCACCGACTTGATGGACATGAGTTTGAGTGAACTCCGGGAGTTGGTGATGGACAGGGAGGCCTGGCGTGCTATGATTCATGGGGTCGCAGAGAGTCGGACACGACTGAGCGACTGAACTGAACTGATAGACAAACTGGGGGTTTCAGAAGGAAAATAATTCTCAAAGTCCAAGATATGTTTACTATTATAGATACTTGAGAAAAAACATTAATTGGAACTTGAGAGTCCAAGGAACCCAAGGTCATTTCGGCCCCTTCCAAGGTACCTTGATATCATCCTTCCTACTTGATATCATCCTTCCTACTCCCCAGGAGAAGAAACTTAAACACAGCAACTTAGAAGGAAAATTTTAAAACACAGAAGGTGGGCTTCCCTGGTGGTCCAGTGGTTAAGAATCTGCCTTTCAACCCACTTCCTGGGCTAGGAAGTTCCCCCATGCCAAGAGGCAACTAAGCCCATGCAACAACTGCTTAATCCACTCTCCAGAGCTTGTGCTCCAAATTAGGAGAAGCCACCTCAGTGAGAAGCACACACACCACAGTGAGGAGTAGCCCACGCTTGCCACAAAGAGAAAACGATTGATCAGCACCAGCAAAAACTAAAAATTAATTTTAAAAAACCACATGCACAGAAGGGAAACTGGAACTCAGTAATTTTAGTAGAGGAGTGAAATAATACTTTCAGAAGTAGTTGATTTCAAAAAGAAAGGGCAATGAGAAGGAGGTGGCTGGTGAGCCCCTTAAGAGCTTAAAACAGTGCTTCTCAGTGCAAATAAATCACCTAGAGATCTTGGTAAAAATGCAGATTCTTGTCCATTAGGCCTTGAGCGGGGCCTTAGATTTTGCATTTCTAACAAGTTTTTCAAGTGATTCTCAAAACTATTGGTCTTTGGTCCACACTTTGAATAAACAAGTCTCCGTGGAATATCTGAAAGACACACCAAAGACAGAGATACTCGTAGTAACAAGGAAATCATACCAGGAAGTACAGCCCCCAGTCATCAACTGAATGGCTAGGCTCTGTCTGGATTTCTAAAAGGAAGCCTTTGTAAGGATCTGCCGGGGACCAGCCCCAGCTGATCCAGGGTATTCGAAGGAGAGACGGCGTAGGCGAAGATCAGGAAACAACTGCTTAATTAAACGTTAATTAAGGATATAAAGAGTAATAGAATGAGTATAGCTCAGTAAAATTCAGTGAAGAAAAGAGGCTGAAATAAGGATAGCTCAGTGAGGAAATTCAGTGGAGAAAAGAGGCTGAATAATTCAGCCAGAAGGTAAGAGAAAGAACGACATGGTGAGACCAAGTTTCGGTGAACAAGGCCCACACTTTATTTTTCAAAGTAGTTTTTATACCTTAAGTTATGCATAGAGGATAATGGGGGAAGGGGTAGAGTCTTGCAGCAAACCAGGCTTTCTTCCTGCAAACTTATCATATGCAAAAGCTTAGGTGATTTGCATCATCTTCTGGCCCGGAGGCCTGTTAACATTTTAAGACCTTTTCTTCAGAAAACTTATTTTTCTCTAAAGGTGATTGGTCAGGAGCCACCCTCCAAAAGCATTAGATAAAGTTGCATTCCTACAGAGCAAAGGTGTGGTGGGCTATAACAAGAAAAATAATTAACTTAAGGGTCCCAGGTTACAAACATTAAAGCTACTACTTACACCAATTATATTAATCAATACACTGCCAGGGACACAGCAGGTAAGGGATATGGAGACTTAGCAGCAAACATTGGCCCAACAAGTGAAAATCCCTTCACCAATACAATTTCTAATCAATCTTTTAACTGCTCAAAGGAATCTGTATTTAGACAGTTTAGAACATCTCCTGCCTCTCACAGTTGGGAGGCTCTGAACAATCACATGTGGCCGGAAAAACCTATTCAGGCAGGCTAGAGGATTTCCAAAGGAGTTTGTAGGTTAAACACTGTCACAGCCAGGAATTATTAACTGGAGCTGTAAGCTAACTCTTTTTTCAGAGAGGTAGTGGGGGACAGCCCCCCGTAAAGTCAGAGGTGTAGGTGAAAGCACAAAGCAGAAAGTAGGCAGACTCTGGTTTGGGGGGTATATGCTCGAGAATTTCCAGGGGGACTCCTGAAGCTCGATCCTGCCTTTGCGTATGCCGAGCCTCCTTCCTCATGACCTTTGTCATTGGCGGAGTTCCTCACGCTGGCTACCGGCAGTGATAGAATTCCAGTTGAGCTATTCCAGATCCTGAAATATGATGCTGTGGAAAGTGCTGCACTCAATATGCAATATGCACTCAATATGCAATATGCCGGCTCCCGGCAAGGATCTTTGCAAATTTTCTTCAGAATGAACTCTGGGAGTTAGTGATGGACAGGGAGGCCTGGCGTGCTGCAATTCATGGGGTCGCAAAAGAGTCGGACACGACTGAGCAACTGAATAGAACTGAACTGAACATGCATCAAGCAGGTGTGTTTAAGGGCTTCTTCTGAATGAATATTAAACTTTAAATTTCTTTTTTATTCTTTAACCTTCAAGGTGGTTTTTATATTGTCAATGAAAAAGTTTAATCCATAGTTTGAAGAAAGGAATGGAAAATTTTATCCAAGCCAACTTGAAGATTATAACCTGAAAGAGAGCCTTCAGAAAACTCTGTAGTTGTCTTTCATTATGTTTATGGTTTCCTTTATTGTGCAGAAGCTTTTAAGGTTAATTAGGCCCCATTTATTTATTTTTGCTTCTGTTTCCATTGCTATAGGAGACAGATAAAAAAAGATGTTGAGATTTATGTCAGAGTGTTCTGAGTATGTTTTCCTCTAGGACTTCTATAGTATCCCATCTTACGTTTAGGTCTTCTTACATTTGGCGCTTCTCTGGTGGCTCAGATGGTAAAGAATCTGCCTGCAATGCAGGAGACTTGTGTTCAATCCCTGCATTGGGAAGTACCCCTGGAGAAGGAAACGGTAACCCACTCCAGTATTCTTGCCTGGAGAATCCCACGGACAGAGCAGCCTGATGAGCTACAGTCCATGGGGTTGCAAAGAGTTGGAAATGACTGAAGCTACTTGGCATGGCACATTTAGGTATTTAATATGTTTTTAGTTTATTTTTGTATATGCTGTTAGAGAATGTTCTAATTTCATTTTTTTACATGTAGCTGTCCAGTTTTCCCAGCACTACTTATTGAAGAATAAGTTTTCTCCATTGCATATTCTTGCCTCCTTAGTCATTGGAGAAGGCAATGGCAACCCACTCCACTACTCTTGGCTGGAAAATCCCATGGATGGAGGAGTCTGGTGGGCTGCAGTCCATGGGGTCGCACAGAGTCGAACACGACTGAAGCGACTTAGCAACAGCAGCAGCCTCCTTAGTCATAGATTATTTGACCATAAGTGTGCAGTTTTGTTTCTGGGCTTTCTATTCTGTTCCATTGATCTATGAGTTTGCTTTTGTGCCAGTTTCATACTGTTTTCATGACTGTAATCTTATAGTATAGTCTGGAGTCAAGGAGCCCAATTCCTCCAGCTCTATTTTTCTCTCTCAAGATTGTTCAGGGTCTTTTATGTTTCCGTACAAATTTTTAAGTTATTTGTTCTAGTTCTGTGAAAAATGGTGTTGGTAATTTGATAGGGATTGCATTGAATCTATAGAACTGCCTTGGGTCATATGGTCATTTTAACAGTATTGGTTCTTCCTATTTAAGAGCATGGTTTATCCTTCCATCTGTGTGTGGGCTTCAATTTCTATCATCAGTATCCTCTAGGTTCAGAGTACATGTCTTTTACCTTCTTAGGTAGGTTTATTTCTAGATATTTTATTCTTTTTCATGCAATAGTAAATGGGATTGTTTTCTTAAGTTTTCTTTCTGATATTTCATTTTTAGTGTATAGAAATAAACTTAAAAGCTTTGCACAGCAAAAGAAACAATGAACAAAACAAAAAGACAACTTACAGAATGGGAGAAAATTCTTGCAAATGATACAACTACCAGGGGTTTAATTTCCGAAATATATAAACAACTTACACAGTTCAATATCAAAAAAACAAACAATCCAATCAAAAAGTGAGTAGAAGACCTAAGTACACATTTTCCCAAAGGAGACATACACATGGCCTATAGGCACATGCAAGATCCTCAACATACTAATTACTAGAGAAATGCAAGTGAAAGCTACAATGAGATACCTCTTCAAAGCATTTAGAATGTCTATCAGCAAAAAGTCTACAAGAAATAAATGCTGGAGAGGGTGTGGGAAAAAAGGACACCCTTCTACACTGTTGGTGAGAATGCAAATTGTTGCAGCCAGTATGGTGAACAGTATAGAGGTTCCCTCGGCTTCCTGGTGGCTCAGACAGTAAAGAATCCACTTGCAATGCAGGAGACCTGGGTTCGATCCCTGGGTCAGGAAGATCCCCTGGAGAAGAGAATGGCTATACACTCCAGTATTCTTGCCTGAAGAACTCCATAGACAGAGTAGCCTAGCAGATTACAGTCCATGAGATTACAAAAAGTCAGACATGACTGAGTGACTAACACTTTCACTTTTTTTCATAGAGTTTCCTTAAAGAAAAAACAACACTGAAATTACCATATGATCCAGAGATCCCACTTCTGGGTATATATCTGGAGAAAACTATAATTTGAAGACATATGCACCTCAATGTATTTAGAAGCACTCTTTACAAATACTTAGCCAAGACATAGAAGCAACATAAATGTCCATTGACAGAGGAATGAATAAAGATGTGGTACTTACATGAAGTGGACTATTACTCAGCCATAGAGAAGAATGAAATAATTCCATTTGCAGCAATATGGATAGACCAAGAGATTATCATACTGACTGAGCTAAGTCAGACAGAGAAAGACAAATATATGGTATCACTTATATGTGGAATCTAAAAAAAAAAAGATACAAATGAACTTATTTATAAAGCAGAAATAGACACACAGACATAAAACCTAAAGTTACTAAAGGGAAAAAGGTGGCAGGGATAAATTCAGAATTTGGCATTAACACACTATTATATATACTATAATAATACACACTATTATATATAAAATAAATAGACAAGGACCTCCTGTATGGCACAAGGGACTATATTCAGTATCTTGTAATAATCTAATGGAAAAGAATCTAATATACTATAAAAACCTAACATATGTAACATATGTGTATGTATAACTGAATTGCTTTGCTATACACCTAAACCTATACCTTAATACAATTTTCTTTTAAAGAAAGCTCTGAGGTCAAAGCACAGTTATATATATATATAATTTCTGAGACATAGGGTTGCTGTCAAATGACATAGTGATAGTTTACACAATCCAGATCTGCATATACAAAGGCAGTAGTGGGTCATCTTTATAAGACTGAGAAGGAATGTTATCTCCTAAGGAGGTCTGGTTAATGCAAATACACAATACACACTAAAGAGGAGGGACAAGACCCAAAGGGGCAGAGAAAAGTTTGTTTATATTTTTCTTGTCTTGCCATAATATATAAATTTTATTTCACTGATATAAAAATATGATGCTGGTTACAAATTTAAATTCAGTGCTAAAAAAAAGTTTCTAAAGCAGGACTTTGTCCATCTTTCAATTTAGCCTTGTCAATCTTTGCCGGTGCCTGCTCCTTAATCCCCATAGAGGCTTGAGGCTAAAATTGTGACTAAATACTTAACACTGAATGATGGAGAAGTGAAAGACATCTTGTTTCCTGAAGCAGAATGTGAATTAATTCTCAATGGAAATCACGGCTTTGAATCTCCAAGTACCTTAGAGAATTAGTCGTCTCTGTTGTTTAGGCGCTAAATTGTGTCCGACTCTTTTGTAACCCCATGGACTGTAGCCTGGCAAGCTCCTCTGTCCCTGGGATTTCCCAGACAAGGATACTGGAATGGGTTGCTATTTCCTTCTCCAGGGGATCTTCCTGACCCAGGAATCAAACCCAAATCTCCTGCATTGCAGGCAGATTCTTTACCACTGAGCCACCAGGGAAGCCCCCAAATTGTCTCTAACATGTGAATATTTGAACGGTTTTGGAAGTATTTCTCACAATAACTAGCCTATTTATCAGAAATATATTTAATTTTTTAATGGGATTTTTAATGTTTACAAGCATTAAAATTTAATTAAAAGTAATTAAAATTTAATTTTTATAATACATTTTTAAGTATTTTATACAAAGCTATTTATAAATAGTGCATGCATTTAACTGTGTAGTAGTTTTCTAGTGGAGGTTGTTTAGAGCATGTAGTTGAAATCAGCCCCGAGCGTAATCAACATGTACCAGTTAAGCTCTCCCTAAACTCAAAGCTAAAGCGTGCATTTATCCTGATCAAAATAAGAATGATCTTTTAAATTAAACCTCTATCTCCCATTGCTGGAGCACAGGGATCACTTTATATTCAGTTGAGTCACAGTTGATAACCATTTCCCCAAAATTTATATTTCATATTCAATATTCCTATGAAACTCTTACACTATTTAGTATATAGTTAGTTGATAGAAAAATTTACTAGAGACCATGTAGAAAATGAATTTCTTATTTTAAACAATTTAAAAAGCATTATTTGCTTCCCTGTTAATGGTCCTGGAGGAGAATGTATAGTGAAACAATTGTTACTAAATTTTTGACTTTATAATTTTCAATTATTCTCTCTATGGAATTGTTGCAGGAAGGTGGACCCCTTCCAGGACCCGAAACTGGGCTCTTGTCTAACACTCAAAAATGAATTGTCCAAGGAGACACATGCGCTGATAAAGCAAGAGATTTTATTGGGAAAGGACACCCGGGTGGAGAGCAGTAGGGTAAGGGAACCCAGGAAAACTGCTCTGCAGTGTGGCTTGCAGTCTCAGGTTTTATGGTGATGGGATTAGTTTCTGGGTGGTCTTTGGCCAATCATTCTAATTCAGTCTTTCCTGGTAGCGCACACATCACTCAGCCAAGATGGATGCTAGCGAGAGGGATTCTGGGAAGTGGACGGACACGCGGTGTCTCCTTTAGACCTTTCCTAAACTCTTCCGGTTGGTGGTGGCTTATTAGTTCCGTATTCCTTATCAGGATCTCCAGTCATAAAACAACTCATGCAAATGGTTACTATGGTGCCTGGCCAGGGTGGGCGGTTTCAATCAGTGTGCTTCCCCTAACAGAATTGGGTATCTTTTCTTTTGCTAAGATAGTCATTTGTTGGGGGCCAGAGTGAGGTACTCCACCCATGGCAAAGGTCATGAGGAAGGAGGCTCGACATACGCAAAGGCGGGATCGAGCCTCAGGAGTCCCCCTGGAAATCCTCGAGCATCTACCCCCATAACCAGAGCCTGCCTACTTTACTACTTTGTGCTCTTACCTACACCTCTGACTTTATGGGGGGCTGTCCCCCACGACCTCTTTCGGAGAAAGAGTTAACCTAGAGCTCCAGTCAATAAAAACTCTTGGGTGTGACAAGAGTGTTTTAACCTACAAACTCCTCTGAAGGTTCTCTAGCCTGCCTGACAGGCTCGTCGGGCCACATGTGATTGCTCACAGCCTCCCAACCGTGAGAGGCATGAGATGCTTTAAACCCTCTAAAAACAGGTTCTTTAGAGAAGTTAGAAAACTATAAGTATAGTGGGCTAATTAGAAATTGTGTTGGTGAAGGGTTTTTCATTTGTTGAGCCAATGTTTGTTGTTAAGTCTCCATATCCCCTGCCCTTACACACATTAATGAATATATAGAAGGAATAAGTATTAACCTTTGATATTAATCACGTTAGACCTTAGGCTAAGTAAATTCTTTCCTTAACTAAAACCCACTACACCCTCACCCTGTAGGAATGTAACTTTATTTGGGTGGCGTCTGTTTTGAGAATAATCAGCCCTGGAGAAATAAGTGTCCTGATTGACTGACCGCTGTCACAAGGAGAGGGTCGTAAATTGTCAGCAGGCCCCCCTGGCCAGAAGATGATGTAACACCCCTAAGACCTCTGTATACCTTTGTATGAAGCACCTGACTTTGATAAAAGTCAGGACTGCTGACCCCGCATGACTTTTGCATAACATCTCAGTGTATAAAAGTAGACCATGGAAAATAAAGAATTGGGATCAGTTTCTCGAAATACTGGTCTCCCCATGTCGCTCTCTCTCTCTGGCTGAGTCTCCATCTGGAGCGCAGAACCCACCATGCTTACTAATTATGCCTGGGCTTCTAAGATCCGACCGGGGAGGCCTCAGTGTCTCCTCTCCTTCGGGAGAACGGAAGGACGCCTGCGGCCTACGTAAGTGGTGCAAGCTTCTTGTCTTGAAGTTTTATTGGTCCCCCGCGTAAACCAAGCTACTCAGCCTCTTTTCTCCACTGAATTTTCCTACTGAGCTATCCTTATTCTATTACTCTTTATATCTCTAATTAATATCTAATTGAAGCTATCGTATCCTGACCCTCGCCGACGCCGTCTCTCCTTCGAGTACCCTGGATCAGCCGGGGCTGGTCCTCGGCAGTCATTACCTTAAAAACATTCTTTCAGTCTTCCCTGGTAGCTCAGTGGTAAAGAATCCATCTGCCAATGCAGCAGACACCAGTTTGAGCCCTGATCTGAGGAGATCGAACATGCCACAGAGCAGCTAAGCCTGAGCTCCACAGCTACTGACCCTGTGCTCTAGAGCCCAGAAGCCACAACTATTGATCCCTTATGCTTCAACTGCTGAAGCCCACACACCCTAGAGCCCATGCTCCACAACAAGAGAGAAGCCACCACAATGAGAAGTCCAGGCACCGCAACTAGAGAGTAGCCCTCGCTCTCTGCAACTAGAGAGAAGCATGCACAGCAACAAAGACCCAGGGCAGCAAAAAATACATTAATAAGTAAATAAAAGTATTTTTTTTAATTCTTCAATTAAGGATTTTAAAAAGCACTGAATTTTCATATTTTTAGCATTTTAAAATGACTTATTATTTGTATCTTTTAGCAATGTAGAGACTTCTTTATTCTATCCATGTACATATTTTAGAAGGGAGAAAAGCTAACTTGATTACTGTGCCCTTTTTCTGTTTCAAGGACAAACTACATCTGATGTATTTCAAAAGATATATAGAACTTTCCATTTTTATTCTAATTACCCTTTTTACGATGTTTAATGTTGTCACATACAGTGAGGCCATAAAACACTATACACTGAGGATGCAGATGTTAATGACTGCTTCAAAAGACTATAGTTTAGGGAATGTGCAGCATTGCAGACAGAAATGTTTTTTTTCCTATCTCTGGAGGGATTTTCAATGCAGCAGTACTCAGAGGAACTGCATCTATGATTCTGCTGAGTTTACCTCAAAGACATTTTCTGTTTTATCTTTCTTTATTTTCCAGGTAGCCTTCAAGCTACAAATTTACATGAGAAAACCACAGTGTACTGACTTTTAATTAAAACTTCACCCCCAAAAATGCATTGGGATTGAATTTAAATATTTAATTAAAACACAGCTTTAAAAAGAAAATAAGAAGGAGGGATTTGAGACTAAGTTATCATTTGAGTAAGAGACATCCTAATTTAACCATGACAAGTACCCTGATGGGTCCCTGTCTAAGGGACTCACCTGACCTATGGACCATTAAATTTGTCTTGCTAATGAGTAGCCCCTTCTGTGTATTTTGTGGGCACTAAAACTCAGGTCTCCCAACACTGAAATCATCATCTTATCATTCTCCTGTACTTTTTATTGTGATGAATGATACTCATATCCCTCTAGTTACCAAAGCTTGAAGCCCTAATTTCTCCCACTCCCTCCCTCTGCTTAATAATCAGTGTCTTTTATGAAGATAACTTGGCACACAGCTCTGCTTACATAGGGACAATGTTAATTGGCTTCATCAGTTTCTTTTTCTACATTTTGTGCAAGTGGGGTCAAATTGATTCTAGAATACAGTTTTAGAAATCAATGAACTTTTTCTCTAGAGGTGGCAAGATCATGTGAAAGTCACAGTTGTATTGAATTCAGAATGGTGTAGCTTCCAATGAGGTGTGGCTGTAGTACTTCTTGTCTCTTCCCTGAAAATCGGGTAGGTAGCTTTTTCTAGGTCCCAATGAGATTTAGCTGCAAAATACTATTCCCATTTTTAATAGTCCCAGATTACTTGAGGAAATGTGAACAAGTCTTTTCTGCTAACAACTGATGCATAGATGATCCTAAATCATACATGTTAAAGGGATATTGTTCAGCTGTTTGTTGTTGTTCAGTCTCTAAGTTGTTTCGACCGTTTGCAATGCCATGGACTGCAGCATGCCAGGTTCCTCTGTCCTCCACTGTCTCCTAGAGTTTGCTCAAATTTGTGTCAAGTCAGTGATAATATCCAGCCATCTCATCCTCTGCTGCCCTCTTCTCTTTGGCCTTCAATCTTTCCCAGTATCAGGTTCTTTTCTAATGAGTAAGCTTTTCACATCAGGTGGCTAGAGTATCGGAGCTTCAGCTTCAGCATCAGTCCTTCCAATGAATATTCAGGGTTGATTTCCTTTAGGATTGACTGGTTTGATCTCCTTGGTGTCCAAGGTACTCTCAAGAGTCTTCTCCAGCACCACAATTCAAAAGCATCATTTGTTCAGATGCTGTGTCAAATGGGCATTAATGGCAAAAAGCATGGACTTTGGATTGAGTCCTGGCTCCGCCACTGACCAACTGTGTGACCTTAGGCAGATCATTTAACCTCTCTGTATTTCAGTTTCTATGTGTAAAATAATGATAATAAGAATTTGCCTTATGAAAACTTTCTGATTATATGATTGGAATTTTTTCTCTCCAATGTGTATCTTATGTTTTCCTTTTGATTTATAGGAATTTTAAAAATGTATTATAAATAGTAATTTTATATGCATTGAGTACATTTTGAGAGATATAGTTGAATACTAACTTCCTTTTACTTCTGGCATTTTCTATAGATAAGAATTATTCTGATCACTTGACATACTATTATGATGTTAATCCAAGAAATTATGTACTACTGCAATCACCTTAAAGACTGTTTCCATTCACTTCCTAAATTCCATGATTTATTTTTCTAAATGTAGATCTCAAAGTATATAGGTACCTTCAGAAAGACCACGCCCAAAACAATCTGCCATATGAAAAAGGAGATACTTTGCACCATTTTCCTTAAGATTATTTATATTTTTTCTTCTATGTTTAAAGCAGTAATAAAGTAACATCTCTTTGGTACGGTGAGGGCTAAAGCTCATTTTCTACTTTCACTTTAAGTGGAACTGTCATTCTTTTTTGATTAGGTCATTGATGAGCTTAAAACTCATTGCTAAAAATAAATTTCAATGTTTAATTCACTTATATTCTGAGGTCAGCATGCAATGGCTGCCACAAGCATTGGTGTTTTAGGAATTTATAAACCATTTGACATGACGTTGGTGACTTGAAATTGCAAATGTTAGGAGTATTTACATCAAGAATATCAGCAAATGCTACAAATTAGGGTTGGGTTTTGTGTTTCTGCTTTCTTTTTTTCAGAGAGTTGGCTTTTAAGCATCTGCTAGCACACCACTGATAACATTCTTTCAGCACCCCATGTTTTTCCTATTTTGAAACAGAATGACTCTTTCAAATCTACTCAGACATTCAGCAGCAAATGTAAATAGATTTATGATAGAAGCCTAGCATCTTCTGTCCTTGGCAGAAAATAGGAACATAAATCCATTCTGCTCAGAATATGTGCAGAGTAAAGACTGTTGCCCTGTCTTCCTTATCCCATCTGTCATCATAGGTAAAATTTCAACTAAATCTTTTGAGGAGTCAGGATAGAATATTTATAAAGTCTTATATTACAGGTGGTACTCAGAAATTTCAGTTACAGAAAAACTAGATTTTCATCCAAGAATGTTCTCTAAAGGAAAATGCATAGAAATCACAGGAAAGTTTTGAAATTATCTTGGCAAATATGCAATTCATAAAAACATTAACTTCTAATCTCATTTAAACTGCCTTTGAGGGAATTATTTGGTCATCTTATTCTGGAGGTAATATTTGGGTTTCACTGAAAAACCTAGACTTGTTTCTCTTTATGTTTGATAATGAGAATTCTCATTAATAAAAAAATAAACATATTGTGTAGAAATCAATGAAAATCATACAACTTTCCAGGGTTCCCTACTTAACTGTGAAATTACCCTTCCCAGATGCAGACCAAGAGGTAGATTTGTTATTCCCTTTAGAATTCCTTTTGAAGTGTATGAGCTGGTAGTATTTAGAACATTATCAACAAAAAGCAAAAATTCTGGTTAACAAATAGCTTGATAAACAGTTTTATCAATATAACATAAGGTAGGATATCTATCTGTACTAGTTGAAAGGAAACAAATTTATCTTAGTCTAATTTGTGGGTATTTATTTAATAATCACTATGTTTAATGTGACTTTACTAAATGTTGTTGGAAGTACTAAGACATAACCATAGACATCTACAAGCGAATCTTTTAATTATTTTCATGCTGGAATGATGCAAAGCTAGCAAGTACATCTTAGCAATTAATCCAAAGACATAACTTAATTGTGCTCCCATTTTTCTTTTCCTATTTTTTCCTTTACTGAGAAAGAAGTCACATGCAATAAGATCTAGCTAAGTAGACAGATTGGTGAGTTTTGAACAAATATGTATTGTCATGTAATCACTATCACAATCAAGATATAGGACATATCCATTGCCATAGAAAGTTACTTTTTATCTTTAGAAGTTAATTCATTGTTTTCTAGTGCAAATGCTCACTTGTTTTCTGAGGTAATTTGCCTTTTCTAAACTTTCAAATAAGTGAAATGATACAGCATGTATGCTTTTGTATACAGCTTCTTTCGCTTAGCATGATGATATTACATTTTGTTCTATACATATATCAGGAGTTCATTCTATTCACCTACTGATGGGCATTTAGTTGTCTGCAGTTTGGGGTTATTATGAATGCAAGTGTGCAGCCTTCGGTTGTGCATGTGCTTTCATTTCTCCTGGATAAGTAGTTAGGAATTAAATTGCTCAATTACATACTAAGGGTATGTTTAACTTTACAAGAAACTGCAGAACCATCTTCTAGAGTGGCTGTGCAATTTTATATTTCCACAAGCAATATATGAAATTTCCATTTACTTCATATTCTTACCAATACTTAGTATTTTCCAATTTTAAAATTTTTGATATTCTAGTGGGTGTATAGTAACATTTCTTTTTGGTTTTAATTTGCATTTCCCTAATTCGACCCCATGGACTGTAGCCTACAATGCTCTTCTGTCCATGGGATTATCCAGGCAAGAGTACTGGAGTGGGTTGCCATTTCCTTCTCCAGAGGATCTTCCCAACCCAGGGATTGAACCTGGGTCTCCTGCATTGTAGGCAGATGCTTTACCACCTGAGCCACCACGGAACCCAATGACTAATGATACTGAGCAGCTCTTCTTATACTTATTGTTTGTCTTTTCTTTTGCCCCTAATTTTTCTTCTGTGTCTGTGTCACATGCTAGTAGTTAGGCCTCTTTCAAATGTAAGTAAATGAAACTCACTGGGTGGTTTTTACTAAAAATGTACTCATAAAGTACCAGAGAAATTAAGAAAAGTTGTACAATCAAGCCTTGTGTGAAAAAGAATAGGAGGAGGTATCCTTTAGTATAAATATATAACTAGATCCTTTCCTTACAGAGATGACATTTAAATGACTCTGTTCCAATGCCTGCATACATCACAATTCCAAATTTTAGATTTCTGTAAGAATTGTATTCTTCTATTTGAATTAGGATCTTCTTTAGAAAATTGTATTTCTTAAATTATGGGGGGGGATGTCACATGTGACATAATTTCCTCTCTTATAGATTCTTCTAATTACTCTGATCTTTCCTTACAGAACAGCTTATCCTCGAATTCACCTTTATATGGTGATGATAAAGATTCTAAATGCACAGGGCAGAAAAGAGGAAAGAAATCTGATTCACACACACGTCTTTGATGATGAAGAGAAGCAGACCATCATGGGGATTGTGCCCAGGTATTGCAAGTGGACACAGAAGGCAGAGTGAATGGTGAACCACAGAGCCTGGAGAACTGGGCAGGAAACTTGCTCATGCCAGAGAAAATGGACCATGGAGCCCTGGGCCAGAGACCAGTGCTGCACCCACGGAGGCAAGGATGGCTGTGGATGAATGAGAATCTGCAGGTAAGTGATTGGAAGTTGCGAAGCTTCTTGCTTCTTATTTTCTTGGTCAGGAATTCTGATGGTGAGAGGAGAGATGTGGAACTTAAGAAATAAGGGAAGAAAATAACCTCAGTGAGAAACAGCTTTAAAAAAGATGGAAAATCTAAACTCACCAGGTAGTGTTGCATAGAGGCTCCAGGAGAGGCTGTAGCCTGCACCATTTGTAGTGATCCCTACCTGAATACTTCTTTTTTTTCCTTTATACATTTTATTTATTTATTTATTTGATTTTTGGCTCTGCTGGGTCTTTGTTCCTACTTGGGCTTTTCTGTAGTTGCATAAGAGGGGCTGCTCTCTGGTTGCCATGAGTGGGCTTTTCATTGCAGTGCCTTCTCATGTTGCAGAGGACAGGCTCTAGGGCGACTTCAGCAGTCGTGGCACATGGGCTCAGTAGTTGTGGTTCCCAGGCTCTAGTGCACAGGATCAATAGTTGTGGTGCTCAGGCTGAGTTGCTCTGGAGCAGGTGGGATCTTCCCAGATGAGGGATCAAACCCATGCCTCCTGCACTGACAGGCAGATTCTTTACCACTCAGCCACCAGGGAAGTCCTACCTGCACACTTTTCTAATATTCTCTGTTAAAGCCCAGCAATCTGGAATAGGGGAAGAACAGCAGGGAAACTAAATTATTACCAAGACTGAAAAAATTTTAGGAAGTTGTTAGAGAAGAGAAAGACTAAGGTGGTCAGTCTACCTTAGAGTTTATTTTGGAAAGAGAAAAAAGTGGAGCCTAGCATTTGAAGCTTAATTAACTTCATTGTTTTGCTATTTGCTTTTGCTTGTGTGAAGTCCTTCATATTAAGAAAGGAAAAGGATACATATCCATGTCACTTGCTAATATTTTATTACATTTCACAGTGGTGTTGGTATTTTGCTGACTATAAATCCCATTTTATTAAATATTTTGTGATGAAATATATTATTGGTAGTCTTAATAATAAGTTCAACAATATAATTAATTTGGGGTACAATTTCTGAAATCTCATATCTTCTTTTGTGAAATATCAAGATATTCATGCGAATAGCATAAAAAGTAAGCAAGTCAATCATATAAATATAACTCATTATGCAGAATTATAAATAATTCTAGAAAATGACTAGTTTTTCTGAAATGAAAGTCATAAAATTTGTTGTTTTTTTTAAATGACCTAACCATTACTTTCTTTCCTATATTCTTATGTGTAAAAATGAATATCTTCAAAAACATAGTTTTTTAAAATATCCCACCAAGCTTATGTTGAGAAAGTATGACTATATGAGCATCATATTGCTATAGGCAAGAGCATGGAGTCAGGTGACCCAGCTCAGGGCCCAGCTCTACTGTTTACTACAATATTTGTGTGTTGTCAGAACAGCAATTGAACATAATTATATTTGTTGTTCTTATTTGTAAAAATGGAATGACAACAATAGTACTAACCTCATAGAGTTGTGGGATTGAAAGCAAAATACTTAAGAGACTGGTGCATAAGAAACGCCATATGGAGTTTTGTGTGCAAATTAATTTGATCCACACGAGTACCATGATGACTCTCAAGATGACAGCATCTCAACTGCCCACTGAGTCAAAGCTGCTTTCCGTTTCCTACTAGTGTCAACATGCCCTTGAAAACAATATACACATGCTGCTTCTTCCTTCACTCTGGATTCCTTTCTTTTCTCCATTGAAAACTTCTGCTTTCCCTGTAAGACTCACTCAGCTTAAAATATCACCTCTGTATTAAGTTTTCTTTAACTATTGCAGGCTCTTGTATATTCCTTAATATTTTGTAAAAGTTCTCTATTAACATAAGTCACATTGTTTGGAAACTTTGGGCACACTTATGTTTCTACTTCCTCTACTAACAATTGAGCACTTCCAGCATAGAACTGCGGAGAAGGCAATGGCAACCCACTCCAGTGCTCTTGCCTGGAAAATCCCATGGACGGAGGAGCCTGGTGGGCTGCAGTCCATGAAGTCGCTAAGAGTCAGACACAACTGAGCAACTTCACTTTGACTTTTCACTTTCATGCATTGGAGAAGGAAATGGCAACCCACTCCAGAATTCTTGCCGGGAGAATCCCAGGGGAGGCGGAGCCTGGTGGGCTGCCGTCTATGGGGTCGCACAGAGTCGGACACGACTGAAGCGACTTAACAGCAGCAACAGCAGCAGCATAGAACTGACATCTTTCTCTCATTCTTGCTTTAAAAACCAATACTTAATCTACTTCACTGAATCACTTAACCTACTTCAGCTAATACTTATCTACTTCAGTAGATAAAAAATTTGGAGAATCAAGAAATGAAGCAGTCCATCAGCCAATCCTGATACACTTTTTTGAGAAATGCTTTACTAATATTTATTGAGTGCTTACAATGTAACATTCCCAGCTGCAAGTGCTTATTATATCTTCCCAGTAACAACCTTATGATATGGGGAAACTGAGGGGTAGCTGAAGGAACAAGCTCAAGTCCACAAGCCACAAATAGCAAAGCTGACCTGTAAGGCCAGGAAGTATGGCTGTAGCCTAAGTGATTAACCTGATGTCATTTTTTATTATATTGGTGATCAATATGAAAATCATTCATCAATATATAACACACATCCATATAAAATCACAAGTCTATATTTATATCCAGGACATCGTGAAAGATTTCCTCTTTTGTATTTCCTCTTTGTATTTTCTATTTATCACTATCATTGCATTCAAAATAAACTTGCTTTGATACACTAATGAAAACCTGCCTCACCTAACAGTTAACTACATTTTATTAATTTGCAGTGATGGATTGCTTAGTATATTAAATTAACTTTTGTGTTTGAATGTTCACTTTTTCCAGTGCTTTTGTAATGTCCCTGACATCAGTATCCCTGATTTTAAAAATAATAAGGCCTCCTCCACCTGCACTTTCTTACCCTATATACTATGCATTCTCTCAATCGTTTTTTAACTTACTGAATAAGATTGACTGAAATGTTAATTAGGTTTTTAACTAGTAATCTAAATGTAAAGAAAACAGTAATCATTGGTTAAAGTCCATTTGTTTTCACAAAAATATGCGGTTAACTACATATGTGGCTGAAAATAAATGTTTAGTCCTGGAAACTTGATGTAATTCTTAATAGATTTTAACCACTTGGCTCCCAGTAACCAGTGAGTGAGCTGACACTGACTCACACATTATTGTTTATTTTGTTTTTAGGTGAAAGTAAAAGTGTTAGTCACTCAGTCGTGTCTGACTCTTTGTGACCCCATGGACTGTAGCCCACCAGGCTCCTCTGTCCATGGGATTCTCCAGAAAAGAATACTGGAGTGGGTTGCCATTTCCTTCTCCACGGAATCTTCCCAACCCAGGGATTGAATCCAGGTCTCTCGCATTGCAAGCAGATTCTTTACCACCACCAGGGAAGAGCCACCAGGGAAGCCCCCAAAAGTACTCTACATGTTCAGAGAAACTTCTCTAGGAATGAACTGTAGAAATAATCCTTGAAAGTATCATCTTAAGGTAAATTTGTTTTTAACTAAATTTGATATATTTGGCAACATTTAAATTTCAGGAGAATTCAAACAAACTCTTTTTTCTGCTTTCCCTTTTAAAAATCAGATCTGGCCACACTGAGCCCACCATTTTTCAAGGCAGCAGTTCACTCCTCCTGAGCAGTGACAATCCCTTTAGACTGTGACTATGATCTTATTTCCCTCAGTCCTCCCAGTTACTAAGTTCAACCTGGTTCAGGTTCACTTGGCTACATAACCTGCCAAATTAACTTTGACATTTAATTTTGTGCCCCATATTCCAAGCTGACATTCATGGCAACACTTCTAAACACCAAGGATAATTTATTATTGTTTACAGTTGTTAACTATAATTGTGCTATTATTCAATAACTCTCTGGTTTCTACTTCTTTCTTTCTTCAGTTTAAGTCTGAATTTGGCAAAAGGAGTTCATGATCTGAGCTGCAGTCAGCTCCCAGTCTTGTTTTTGCTGACTGTATAGAGTTTCTCCATTTTTGGCTGCAAAGAATATAATCAGTCTGATTTCGGTATTGACCATCTGGTGATGTCCATGTGTAGATTCTTCTCTTGTGTTGTTGGAAGAGGGTGTTTGCTATGACCAGTGCATTTTCTTGGCAAAACTCTATTAGCCTTTGCCCTGCTTCATTTTGTACTCCAAGGCCAAATTCGCCCATTATTGCAGGTATTTCTTGACTTCCTACTTTTGCGTTCCAGTCCCCTATAATGAAAAGGACATCTCTTTTGGGTATTAGTTCTAGAAGGTCTTGTAGGTCTTCATAGAACCATTCAACTTCAAGTTCTTCAGCATTACTGATTGGGGCATAGACCTAGATTACTGTGACATTGAATGGTTTGTCTTGGAAACAAACAGAGATCATTCTGTCACTTTTGAGACTGTATCCAAGTACTGCATTTCAGACTTTTGTTGACTGTGATGGCTACTCCATTTCTTCTAAGGATTTTTGACCACAGTAGTAGATATAATGGTCATCTGAATTAAATTCACCCACTAGCGCATTCTGGTATGACCTAAATCAAATCCCTTATGAATATACAGTGGAAGAGAGAAATAGATTCAAGGGATTAAATATGATAGACATAGTGCCTGAAGAACTATAGATGGAAGTTCATGACATTGTACAGGAGGCAGTGATCAAGATCATCCCCAAGAAAAAGAAATGCAAAAAGGCAAAATGGTTGTCTGAGGAGGCCTTATAGATAGCTGTGAAAAGAAGGGAAGCTAAAGGCAAGGAGAAAAGGAAACATATACCCATTTGAATGCAGAGTTCCAAAGAATAGCAAGGAAAGATAAGAAATTCCTCAGTTATCAATGCAAAGAAAGAGGAAAACAGTAGAATAGGAAAGATTAGAGATCTCTTCAAGAAAATATCAACGGAACATTTCATGCAAATGATTAGAGATCTCTTCAAGAGATATCAACGGAACATTTCATGCAAAGATGAGCACAATAAAGGACAAGAATGGTATGGACCTAACAGAAGCAGAAGATATTAAGAAGAGGTGGAAACAATACACAGAACTATACAAAAAGATCTCCATGACCCAGATAACCACGCTGGTGTGATCACTCACCTAGAGTCAGACATCCTGGAATGGGAAGTCAAGTGGGCCCTAGGAAGCATCACTACGAACAAAGGTAGTGGAGGTGATGGAATTCCAGCTGAGCTACTTCAAATCCTCAAAGATGATGCTGTGAAAGTGCTGCGCTCAATATACCAGCAAATTTGGAAAATTCAGCAGTGGCCACAGGACTGGAAAAGGTCAGTGTTCATTCCAATTCCAAAGAAAGGAAATGCCAAAGAATGTTCAAACTACTGCACAACTGTACTCATCTCACACGCTACCAAAGTAATGCTCAAAATTCTCCAAGCCAGGCTTCAACAGTACGTGAACCATGAACTTCCAGATGTTCAAGCTGGATTTAGAAAAGGCAGAGGGAACAGAGATCAAATTGCTAATATCTGTTGGATCATCGAAAAAGCAAGAGAGTTCCAGAAAAACATCTACTTCGTTTTATTGGCTATGCCAAAGGCTTTGACAGTGTGGATCACAACAAACTGTGGAAAATTCTTGCAGAGATGGGAATACTAGACCACCTGACCCGCGTCCTGAGAAATCTGAATGCAGGTCAAGAAGCAATAGTTAGAACTGGACATGGAACAACAGACTGTTTCCAAATTGGGAAAGGAGTACGTCAAGGCTGTATATTGTCTCCCTGCTTATTTAACTTCTGTGCAGAGTACATCATGTGAAATACTGGGCTGGATGAAGCATAAGCTGGAATCAAGATTGCCGGGAGAAATATCAATAACCTCAGATATACAGATGACACCACCCTTATGGCAGAAAGCAAAGAAGAACTAAGGAGCCTCTTGAAATTTAAAGAGGAGAGTGAAAAAGTTCGCTTAAAGCTCAACATTCAGAACACTAATATCATGGCATCCAGTCCCATCATTTCATGGCAAATAGATGGGGAAACAATGGAAACAGCGACAGACTTTATTTGGGGGGGGCTCTAAAATCACTGCAGGTGGTGACTGCCACCATGAAACTAAAAGACACTTGCTCCTTGGAAGAAAAGTTATGACCAACCTAGAAAGCATATTAAAAAGCAGAGACATTACTTTGCCAACAAAGGTCTGTCTAGTCAAAGCTATAGTTTTTCCAGTAGTCATGTATGGATGTGAGAGTTGGACAATAAAGAAAGCTGAGCACCAAAGAATTGATGCTTTTAAACTGTCGTGTTGGAGGAGACACTTGAGAGTCCCTTGGACTGCAAGGAGATCCAGCCAGTCCATCCTAAAGGAAATCAGTCCTGAATATTCATTGGAAGGACTGATGCTAAAGCTTACTTTGGCCACCTGATGTGAAGAGCTGACTCCTTGGAAAAGACCCTGATGCTGGGAAAGATTGAAAGTGGAAAATGGGGATGACAGAGAATGAGATGGTAGATGGCATCACCTGCTCAATGGACATGAGTTTGAGTAAGCTCCAGGAGTTGGTGATGGACAGGGAGGCCTGGCATGCTGCTGTCCATGGGGTGGTAAAGAGTCGTACATGACTGAGCGACTGAACTGAACTTCTACTTCTTAAACTTTAAAATAAATGGCACAGAAAATTCTAAATGAGCTAAGCTATTTTGACAAGCCCTGCAATATCTGGATTTTCATACCCGAGTCACAGTGCTTAATGAAAGTGACTAGTCATCCTTGACATGCTAAGAACCATGGAAGAATGCAAAGAATAAATTACATGGCCTTCAGTTTGACAGCATCAATGTATCTTAAGGTTATAGCTTTATAACTTTCAATTTTCAAGTGCAACAAAGAAAATGAAATCATGAATGAAACTTTTATAACAACAGTGAAAGGAGTTTTCTTGATCAAAGGAAATTTGGAAGTGAGATACAACTGTTAGAGAAAAAAGTTCAAGTCTTGGAAAATAATTTCTATTACAAAAAGATTTTTTTAGCATACTGAGTCAAAGTTACATTTTTAATTAATAATTTAAACTTCACATAGACTTCATCTATCATCTCCCCATTCTACCCCACTTTAAGTTCACTTAATAGAAGACTGTCCATTTTCTGAGAAAAAATGTAACCGATGTTAATATAAAGATTTTAAGAAATATAATGGCCTTTAGGAAAGCTGATATGGGAAGTGGGGGGAAAAAAGCGACAAGATATGTACAATAGTTTGGACTAGCACCAAGGAAAAGTATGAGTAGGGCTGAATCTGCCCTATAATTTTCACCAGCATCTTGCAACATTACAACAAGCTATACAACTGGCCTTTTAAAAATATTTTGAAAGTAGTGTTGACTACATGTATGAAATGTAGTTAGATTTGCAATATGCAATTTTGGGACTCTGTCTGTAGTCACAGTACCAACCTGATGGTTTAAACTACCTAAGCCATTTATTGGTTCAAATATACTGTACACTTCAATGAAGGTTATTTCTACCCTTCCCATTATGGTGTTGACCATGTATACACTTGAATCTTGCCTTAAATGCTCCTGGAAGAAAACATGGAATAAATATCAATTAGCAAATGTAAAGAATAAAAGACCACATTTTCTCAATGGAGTCCTACAAAATTGAACAAAAATGAAAAAAATATAGAGAGAATGTAAAACTAGTAATTCCTCAACAAAATACATTTGGGAGCTCATAAATATTTTAAGAAATAGTTGTTGAGAGGAGAAAAATTGACCAAAAAACTAAAATACCAAGTGAGCTGCTGAATGATCATTTTCTTGGAGTTTGGCATCTTGTTCTCTCTTTATCTAACTTGTATTTAACACACTCTGATACCAACCACATACTCTCCTTGGAAACAATTTTCTTGAGACTAGCTTAACCTTTAAAAACATGTGTGTGTCTTTTTTTCAAACTACAGAAGAATATTTAAAGGAGCCCAAATTCTTACCATTTTATTTTTTATTACTGGGTAATAATTGGGTATAAATGACAAATAAAATTGTATACGTTTAAAGTATACAATGTGATAAGTTAATACACACATATATTATGCAATGATTACCAAGGTTAATATAATAAACACATTCTACACCTCACAAAGTTAACTTTTTTTTTTTTTTTTTGATGGTGAGAATGCTTAAGATCTACTCTCAGCAACTTTCAAGTACCATATTCTTACCCTCTTGACTCCAATGACAAGTAATGTAAAGTATTACATAAAGTTAGAAAATTGTTTTCCAGGAAACAGCAAAACGCTTACCACAGGATCCTCCCCTCAAAACACCCACTATTAACAGTTTCTTATGATTCCTTTGGGCTTCCCTGGTGGCTCAGCAGTAAAGAATCACCTCCAGTGCAGGAGATGAGAGTTCAATCCCTGGGTAGGGAAGATCCCCTGGAGAAGGAAATGGCAACCCACTCCAGTATCCTTGCCTGAGAAATCCTGTGGATGGAGGAGCCTGGTGGCCTACTGTCCATGGGGTCACAAAAAGAGTCATTCACGACTTAGTGACTAAACAAAAACATGATTCCTTTCCCTCACCAAAATATATATTTATTCACATACACATAATTAATTTTGAATTTACTTTCACAAAAAGGATCTTAATATATAATTCTGTATCTTTCTTTTTTCAACTAACATGCATCTTAGAGATCTGTTCACACTAGAACATATATCAATATTTTATTATTTATCATATGGTAGAGTGTACTTTCACTTTTCATTTCATGCATTGGAGAAGGAATGGCAACCCACTCCAGTGTTCTTGCCTGGAGAATCCCAGGGATGGGGGAGCCTGGTGGGCTGCCGTCTACAGAGTCGGACATGACTAAAGCGACTTAGCAGCAGCAGAGTGTACCATCATATACATACATTATAATATATTAATCTGTCCTCTTCTGATAAATAGCATTTTGTTTTTAGCATTTTGCTCTTATGAAAATTTCTGTACTGAATATCCTTTTACATAAATTTTGACAGGCTTTTGTAAGGATATTAATAGATTAAATTTCAACCAATGAGCTAAAGGTATTTGTATTTAAAATTTTGATAGATGTTGTGAAATTGTCCTTCAGAAAGAATGGAGCAATTTACATCCCTACAATAAAGTATGTGACAGACCATTTATTCACACCCTGGCCACCACTGGAAAAATCAAAGTATTTTAAATTTTGACAGTGTAATAGCAGAATAATATACCTTTTCACAAGGGCTTCCCTTGTGGCTCAGCTGGTAAAGAATCCGCTGCAATGTGGGAGACCTGGCTTCAATCCCTGGGTTGGGAAAAGCTGGAGAAGGGAAAGGCTACCCACTCCAGTATTCTGACCTGGAGAATTCCATGGACTGTATAGTCCACAGGGTCAAAAAGAATTGGGCATGACTGAGTGACTTCATCAGTGAATGAATACTTTTTCATAATTTGCATTTTCCACTGATACTGAAATTGAGCATTTTTTACACGTAATTTATTGTTGTTTGTATTTTTTGAAAAAATCCCTTGCTCTTTTAAGAACTTGGTTTGTTCATCTTTTCTTATTGATTTGCATAAGTTCTTTATAAATTAAAAAAATTATATTTGGTTATATACATAAAATGATTTTTACATTGTTATTAAATATTAATTTTTCAATTTTGGTTGTGAAATCTATTATTTTCCGGAAGTTTTGTTGTTAATTTTATAAGATCAAATTTTTCAATCCTTTAGTTAAAGCTATTCAGAAAACTGTGTGCCAGTATTGTGACTAGATTCACTCACACTTTCTTCATTTGTTTTAATAGCCTCATTTCCCCCTGTAATTTCCAATTTTATTTCTATTTTTACCGTGAGTAATAAGCAGAAATACATATTCATAATAATTTTGAGTAAAGCAGCTTTTAAAGCACAACCTTATGTATCTAGTAATCTAGCTTTCATTTGTCCATTTTTAAACATCTTTTAAACGTTTCATTTTGTATTGGGATACAGTTGATTAAGAATGTTGTGATAGTTTCAGGTGAACAGTGAGGGGACGCAACCATGTATGAGGTTCACTCCCAAACTCCCCTCCCATCCAGGTTGCCATGTAACATTAAGCTGAGTTCCACAGTAAGTCCTTTTTGGCTATCCATTTTAAGCATAGCTACATGTACATGTCCATTCCAAACTCCTTAACTATCCCTTAGCCTTCTTCTTCATCCCTATAACTTCATTTTTTTTAAATGTTTACTTCTTTGTGCTATTGGAAACATCTTTTTTGAATGTTTGTTCCAATTTGTAATTTTTTTCATACCACTTATTGAATGATAGATTTTTTAAACATTTATTTATTTATGTCTTGCTGGGTCTTTGTTGCTATGTGGGCTTTTCTCTAGTTGCCATTAGTGGGGTCTGTAGTTGCAGTATGTGGACTTCTCACTGAGGGGGCTTCTCTTGTGTGGAACACAGGCTCCAGGGCATGTGGGCTTCAGTAGCTGTGGTGCATGGGCTTAGTTACTCTGCAGCCTTTGCAATCTTCCCTGACCAGGGATTAAACCTGTGTCTCCTGCATTGGTAGGTGGATTCTTACCACTGAGTCACCAGGGAAGCCCTGTACTTAAAATTCTGATATGCCACAATTACCATTAATCTAATTATCTAATCCCCCTAGCTGTTTAGATCTGTATATTAAAAAAAAAAAATCTCTTTTCTGTTTCATTGCCCTGGCCTTTTATTTTCTCTGCCTTACTACCTTAAGTATGTTCAATAAAAATAGGTACATTTTATTGAGTGACTCTCCTATAAACATAAGTAAATGTTTATTAAGAAACATTTTATTTATTTATTTAATTTTTAAATTATGACACCCTAGAAGTAGGAGGAGGTGGGGTACACCGGACTTTCCCTAAACACCTGTATTCACTATCTCATTGTTCAATTTGCCACATTGAATAATTTAATTTATTCCTAACCACCATACTTCTATGCAGGCGTTAATTATTCAGTGTCACATATGGAAAAAAATAAACTTCAAAAAGGAAAAGCATTTTGCACAAAGTCATAAAACTTATAAGTGGCAAAGTTGAGATTCAAACCTATATATGTCCAACCGCAAATTCCATTCTTTTTCCATGACTCTCCAGTGTCAGATGCATAAAACTACTTGACAGAGTTAATGACAGACAATGACAGGATCATCCTCCAGTATTAAGCATCACTTAGACAGCAAGATTTTACAGTGGAATAATGCTAAATATTAAGGGAGGTAGGAAAAACAGGTATGGAATTAATACATTTCCTAGGGATCAGAAAATGGTTTATTGAGGTTGCTGATGAGGTATGCTTCCCAGGTGGTACTAGTGGTAAAGAATCCGCCTGCCTATGCAGCAGACATAAGAAAAGAGGATTCCATCCCCGGGCTGGGAAGATCACCTGGAGAAGGAAATGGCAACCCACTACAGTGTTCTTGTCTGGAAAACCCCATGGACAGAGGAGCCTGGTGGGCTACATACAGCCTGTGGGGTCGCAAACAGTCGGACATAACTGAAGCGACTTAGCACGTGAGGTATGCAAAGAGACATAGGAGAAAGAAAAAACTGATAATAGAGTTTGGGTCAGACAGTAGAGAGCTTTGACTACCTGCCTAGACAGCTTGTGTTATATGTATGATTTTATCAGAGGAACGTTTTTCAGTATTTCTCAAAGAGCAATTTCTACCAACCAGTGTTTTTTTTTGTTCTTGTTTTAAGAAAAAGAAATGAAAAAGGCAAAATGGTGGTCTGAGGAGGCCTTACAAATAGCTGTGAAAAGAAGGGAAGCTAAAAGCAAGGAGAAAAGGAAAGATATACCCATTTGAATGCAGAGTTCCGAAGAATAGCTGGGAGAGATAAGAAAGCCTTCCTCAGCGATCAGTGCAAAGAAAGAGGAAAACAATAGAATGGGAAAGATTAGAGATCTCTTCAAGAAAATTAGAGATATCAATGGAACATTTCATCCAAAGATGAACACAATAAAGGACAGAAATGGTATGGACCTAACAGAAGCAGAAGATATTAAGAAGAGGTGGCAACAATACACAGAACTATACAAAAAGATCTCTATGACCCAGATAACCACAATGGTGTGATCACTCACCTAGAGCCAGACATCCTGGAAAGGGAAGTCAAGTGGGCCCTAGGAAGCATCACTACAAACAAAGGTAGTGGAGGTGATGGAATTCCAGCTGAGCTATTTCAAATCCTCAGAGATGATGCTGTGAAAGTTCTGTGCTCAATATGCCAGCAAATTTGGAAAACTCAGAAGTGACCACAGGACTGGAAAAGGTCAGTGTTCATTCCAATCCAAAAGAAAGGCGATGCCAAAAAATGTTCAAACTACTACACAACTGTACTCATCTCACACACTACCAAAGTAATGCTCAAAATTCTCCGAGCCAGGCTTCAACAGTATGTGAACCATGAACTTCCAGATGTTCAAGCTGGATTTAGAAAAGGCAGAGGAAACAGAGATCAAATTGCTCACATCTGTTGGATCATCGAAAAAGCCAGAGAGTTCCAGAAAAACATCTACTTCTGCTTTACCGACTATGCCAAAGCCTTTGACAGTGTGGATCACAACAAACTGTGGAAAATTCTGAAAGAGATGGGAATACCAGACCACCTGACCTGCCTCCTAAGAAATCTGTATGCAGGTCAAGAAGCAACAGTTAGAACTGGACAGAGAACAAGAGACTGGTTCCAAATTGGGAAAGGAGTATGTCAAGGCTGTATATTGTTACCCTGCTTATTTAACTTATATGCAGAGTATATCATGAGAAACTCCGGGCTGGAAGAAGCACGAGCTGGAATCAAGATTGCCGGGAGAAATATCAATAACCTCAGATATACAGATGACACCACCCTTATGGCAGAAAGTGAAGAAGAACTAAGGAACCTCTTGATGAAATTTAAAGAGGAGAGGGGAAAAGTTGGCTTAAAACTCAACATTCAGAACACTAATATCATGGCATCCAGTCCCATCATTTCATGGCAACTAGGCGGTGAAGCAATGGAAACAGTGACAGACTTTATTTTGGAGGGCCCTAAAATCACTGCAGATGGTGATGGCAGCCATGAAACTAAAAGACACTTGCTCCTTGGAAGAAAAGTTATGACCAACGGAGACACCATATTAAAAAGCAGAGAGTGACATTACTTTGCCAACAAAGGTCTGTCTAGTTAAAGCTATGGTTTTTCCAGTAGTCATGTATGGATGTGAGCGTTGGACTATAAAGAAAGCTGACTGCAGAAGAATTAATGCTTTTGAGCTGTGGTGTTGGAGAAGACTCTTGAGAGTCCATTGGACTGCAAGGAGATCCAACCAGTCCATCCTAAAGGAAATCAGTCCTGAATATTCATGGGAAGGACTGATGCTGAAGCTGAAACTCCAATACTTTGGCCAACTGATGCAAAGAGCTGACTCCTTGGAAAAGACCCTGATGCTGGGAAAGATTGAAGGCAGGAAGAGAAGGGGACATAGAGGATGAGATGGTTGGAGGGCATCACCAACTTGATGGACATGAGTTTGAGTAAACTCTGGGAGTTGACCATGGACAAGGAAGCCTGGTATGCTACAGTCCATGGGGTTGCAAAGAGTCGGACAGGACTGAGCAACTGAACTGAACTGATGGGAGCACAGCCAGCCTCATTTGTTTGCGTTATGTGACTACTTCTGTGCTACAATGGCTGAGTTAAGTAGCTGCATAAAACCCCAAAAGTCTGAAAAAATTCTGTCCTCTATAGAAAAAACTTGACAACCCTTGTACTAGTGTATTTTCTTAAAACCTCACTATAGCTGCCCTGAATAAACAGATCAATTTTGTTTGTATGAACAACATGCCAGGTAAGGATTTTGGACATTGATTCAATATTGACTGCTTGATTCTTCAACTCCTGTCACCATGTAAAAACACTTGAAGTACTATTAAAACTTGTACTTAATTTTGTCATTATCTAATGATACCCCTTGACTCATTTGATGAGTAAATAAAAATAAATAAGAGAAAGATCAGAATATAAATTGCAAAATTGGTGAAGATATTTATAAGGCCTAGATGTGTAATAAAATACCTTAGAAAACACTCTTTTAAACTTTGCAGTAATGTGAAAAATTTTAGAAATATCCAAGGGGTATATCATGAATAAGAAAATGAGTCTAATGTAATAAGGAAATATAATGTCAATACTATGCAAATTTAAGTTGCTGCTGCTGCTGCTGCTAAGTCGCTTCAGTTGTGTCTGACTCTGTGCGACCCCAGAGACAGCAGCCCACCAGGCTCCCCTGTCCCTGGAATTCTCCAGGCAAGAACACTGGAGCGGGTAACTTACTCTTGTTCAAAATAGGACAAATGGACATTGATGGAAATGATTATTTATTTGAATTTTTGTTATTAAAACACTTGAGCCATTAGCCAATTAACATAAAGTGCAATTTGTGAGATCAAAAGAGGGAAAATGTCACTAGACTATAACCAAAGTGATTACATTCCAAGAGCCAACTGACCTTTCAGCAGCTCTGCCTCTTCTGATCCTTGACTGGCCACCCCATTCTGTGGTACTCTAAGCCTTTCCTCCAAATGTCACATTCCTGCTGAATGAAGTCTTCCTTTTGAACTTGTACTGAGCTTGAATTGCTTCTAAATTAATTGCAGATAATTTATAGAAAAATGTGAACATAAAAATTTAGGGGTTGTTTACATTGATATGAAGGACAAATTAATAAGCTTCTAATCAAGGCAGAAAATGACTTTCTATAATTATTTACGTGAAGAATAAAGTTTTTCATATCCCAGGGTGACCTATATTTGTATCTGTACCCTAGACCAAGGTTGCTCAGGCTTGGCACTCTTGACATTTCGGGCCAAATGGTGTTTTGGTTGTGTGGCTGTTCTGTGTATTGCAGAATGTTTTCCAGATTGCCCAGCCTCTACCCACTGGATGGCAGTAGCAACAGCCTGCCCCTTGCCAGTAGTGGCAAAATTAGACCTGGCTGAGATCCACTGCCCTAGATAAAAATGTGTGAAAAAAACTGTATCAGAACCTGTACTTTATCATCTAAGTCAGTGTTAGTCACTTAGTTGTGTCCAACTCTTTGTGACCCCATGGACTGTAGCACACCATTTTCCTCTATCCGTGGAATTCTCCAGGCAAGAATACTGGAGTAGGTGGCCATTTCCTTCTCTAGGGGATCTTCCCAACCTAGGGATCAAACCCAGGTCACCTGCATCACAGGCAGATTATTTACCATCGAGTCACCAGGGAAGTCTTAATTTATCATCTAGTTAGCCATAAAAACCATAATTTAAATAGGCAGACTGTTGCTCTTAGTTCTGCTCTTTTTCTTGAGAATTATATTTATTTATTAATTTTTATGAGGAAGCATTACATGCATTCTCAGATGTGTCCCATTCTTGCGACTCCATGGACTGTAACCTGCCAGGCTCCTCTGTCTATGGGATTCTCCAGGCAAGAATACTGGAGTGGTTTGCCATTTCCTCTTCCAGGGGATCTTCATGACCCAGGGATCGAACCCATTTCTCCTGTGGCTCCTGCATTGACAAGTGGATTCTTTGCCATTGAGCCACCTGGGAAGCAATACAAATGTTTAGTCTTCAGATTAAACTATCTTTGCCACTAGGCTCTGCCATTTATAGCTGTGTGACCTGACAAATTACTTGACCTCTTTTTGTCGTTGCTGTTGTTTAGTTGCTAAGTCGTGTTTGACTTCTAGGGGGCCTCAAGTTTCTTCTGAGGAATAGTAGTACAATAATAAAGTACAATATTTAGCACTATGCTTGATATATGTTAAGTGATTAACAATTTGGGGTTATTATGGGTAATTGTATTAAATTGTATTATGATTAAAAATGTTTTTTCCTTTCCTATAAAAAGATTTTATATTTTCATCCTATGGATTTCCTGTATGATTTGCTTTGGCTAATGAACTGTGAGTGAAAGAACCACTTTCTAGAAAAAGCTTTAAGAACCATTGTGAGGGTCTAATGCCTCTACACTGGCTCTCTCCTGAAATCAGCAATGTCTCAGATAAGCTGTTCCTTAAGCCTAGGACCTGTTCCCTCAGAACGAAGATGACACGGAACAGAACGTGACCTGTAATAAACATATAACTTGACCTAGGAATAAAGCTTTGGTTGTCTAGAAGGAATGAGTCCTCTAAGGTTTTTTTTTTTTTTTTTTTTTTTTTTTTCAGTTTTTAACTGGAGGCTATTCTGGTGTAAAGTAAGTGATAAAGTAATTTATCAAACATTTCTTGAACATACATCACATGCCAAACATTATGTTATAGAAGAGATTAGCAAAACTTTCCATGCTGTCTTAGAACAAAGATTTCAGTGGTAGAGAAGGGGAAAATGGTATTAAACATAAGACATTGAGACAGAAGCGGTAATAGATAGGGGACAATGAGGAGCCTCTTAGAGTTAAAACCCTGAACAGAAGGGCAGAAAAAGAATCAAGCTAAAGGAAGCGTAAGTCAGGGAAACATGGGAGCATGGGACATTTTCTTTTAATGGTGAAGAGACAGGAAAAGGAGATACTATGGACAATTTAAGGACATATTGATGCACATGTTTTGAGATTCAGAATTTATCTTTTTAGTCAAAGGGAAACCATCAAACATTTCTAATCAGGAAAATGACAGTGTCCTAAATTATCCACTTGGTCATTGACTGTCCAAACCTATTGCCTCTTTAGAAGCCTAATGCCCTTGAAACATTATTTAAAGATGTTCAGCTGTGTTTGAATGTCTTATTTCTCAGAACAAACTCAAAGAATATTATGCTCTTATAATAAGCCAACATTCAACTTTTCTAATTGAATGTATTACTTTGAGAGATTAGTTATGATCCTAAAAGTAGAGTAATCTAGAGAATTCATTTATTGAATATCATTAGCTAGTTATTTCCTTCCTGTTACAATGTAGCCAGTGATGGTGCACTAAGGTAGTATTTCAGGGAGAAAGATAATAGCAGCAAGAGAAATAATAACAACAACAATAAACCTAACATCAGCAGGTCCAAAATAGAAACGGAAAGTTGTCATTGAAAAGGATTCTGGAAATGGAAGATTCATCTCTTCATTATTTGAATTCTTCCTAGTTGAGATTCAGAAGGAATCATTGTCATTTTTTCAATGGCAGATCTATTCCATTGATAATAATGCCTTCCTTTATAGATTTCCTGAAAGCTGTTTCTTGCTGTAGAATAAATTCCTAACTGATAAATTAGGATACTCAGCCCTTCCAACAATTGTGTATCACCATTATCATCATCATCATTATTATCGTATCATTATCATCACTGTTATTATATATCAAGTGGTTCTGCTCTCATGACTACACTCTGAGATACAGTCTCATTAATCATAATTATGACACATGGCCACACTCAACTGTAATGGGATACAGAGAAAATGAATTCTTAGTTTTTTAACTTCTATAGCCAGCCTGTCCAATTTTACAGCCCTAAGCCACATGTGATTATTTAAATGTAAATTTATTTTTATTGGACTATAGTTGATTTATAATGTTGTGTTTCAGATATAAAGTAAAATTATTCTGTTATATATAATTGAATCATATATATATATTCTTTTTCAAATCCTTTTCCCATTTGTGTTATTATAGAATATTAAGTAGAGTTTCCTGTGCTTTACAGTAAGTCCTTTTTGGTTATCTATTTTATATATAGTAGTGTGTATATGTTAATCCCAAACTCTTCAGATCCATTTCTCCCCCCACCTTTCTTCTTAGGTAACCACAAGTATGTTTGCTAAGTCTGTGAGTCCATTTCTCTTTTGTAAGTTTATTTGAACCATTTTCTTAAGATTCTGCATATAAGTGGGTGTGATATGTTATTTGTCTTTATCTTTCTAACTTACTTCACTTAGTATGATAATCTCTAGGACCAGTCTTATTGCTGCAAATAGTTAAAAAATACAATTCAAAATTTAGTTCCAAAGTCTCAGTAGGCAGATTTCAAGTGCTCAAAGCTATATGTGCATAGTGGCTCCCATAATCCTCTGTGCAGCAGATACAGGACATTTCATTATCACAGAACTTTCTGTTGGAAAGTGCTGCTCTATAGTATAGACATGCAGTGGGGAAGAAGTTTTGCTAAACTTCCACAGTGACAACAGTGTTTAACATAGGATCCGTGTGCAAGGGTTCTTTTAAAAGATTAATAATTACTTATCTATTTTTGTTGAAGCTCAAATATTGTTATCTCCTCACTAATTAACATATTTTATATTTAGAAGGACGAAGGTAACAATGAATAAATTAAAAAGTGACTGTTGTCTGAATTTGTCTAAAATTCAGTTGAATCACCTACAAACTTTGATCCTGTACTGTGGCTTCAAAATTCAAGTAAAGGCATAGACTAAGCAAGACGGCAGCATCTCAGAGATTTAATGACACTTTCTGTGCCAGCCATTCTATAAAATATTAATGAGGACATTTGTGGTAATAAATGTTAATACATTCTTTTGAACGAGTGAACGATGGCAGATAATTCTTTATAGTGGCATTCAGCAGTAGGAAGAGTTTATTAAAACAATATATTAATTTTTAGGAAGCTAAAAATAATGCTTAAATTCATATCCAAAGTTTTTAATAGTTTTCTCTTTTTTTTTTAATTGGAGGAAGGTAATATTTTGCAGCAGAAATTATTTAAAACCAAGAACAAAAATACTGGGTTCTTAAAATACCTGACTTTTGCTGTCACTTCTTCATCACAGCATTGCTAGGCTCAGGAAAGAGTATCAGACATCTTATAAGCCTCCCGTATATGACTGAGAGACACGCTAAGCCATCCCTAGTTACTTAATGGACAAGATTTAAAATATAGCATCACTCAATCGTGGTGTTTAGAAACAATGCAAGAAACCTCTGATACACTAAAAGCCAACTCTAGTTTTATATATACCCAAAAAAATTCTCATTTGAGAAATAATGGTATGGATACTTTTCATCTCTCTTGATGTAACAATTGTGGTCTATGTGATGTTTATGTGATATTTCTTGGACCACTCAAGAATGAGAGCATGATTTTGAAATTTGTTTTTCACTTATCTGTGAATCATATAACTGTTGACATGTGTGTAACTGTCATGATTTCTCCAAACACTAAATTTGCCTTTTACAAGGCTGACAGTTTTGTTTGATGTTTCTATTTATGGTCGTAGTAATGTAAAATTATCTTTTTGGAAATTAGGTAGTGAAAGTAGAGAAGCCCAGAATAAGAGTCCAAATTCTATGCTAGTGATTTTAATTAAGTAGTAAAGCCATGCCAAGAATATTATAAATCCTCTGCTTTTATATGGCACAATTCATTTATTTAGCAAATATGTGTGAAGTACCTTCCTCAGGTGAATCTTTGTGCTGCATGTTTTGAGGGACCAAAGAAGAGTTAAAAACACTAACACGAAGAGTCAGACACGACTGAGAGACTTCACTTTCACTTTTCACTTTCATGCATTGGAGAAGGAAATGGCAACCCACTCCAGTGTTCTTGCCTGGAGAATCCCAGGGACAGGGGAGCCTGGTGGACTGCAGTCTATGGGGTCGCACAGAGTCAGACACGACTGAAGCAACTTAGCAGCAGCAGCAACAATTCAATAGTAGGCTTGACATCCCTACAAGAGTCATTTTATTCTAGCAGCATACTGGAATCACCTGGGAAGCTGTGACAACCTGAATGCATGTTTTCCTTCCAAATTCATATGTTGAAGCTCTATCTCCCAAATGTGATGGTATTCAGAGCTGAGTCTTTGCAAGGTAATTAGGGTTAGATGAAGTCCCACGGCAGGTCCCTCATAATTGGCTAGCTGTGCTCATGAAAGGGCTTCCCTGGAGGCTCAAGGGTAAAGAGTCTACCTGCCACTGCAGGAGACTCCATTGTTCTCCAGTATTCTTGCTGGAAAAATTCCATGGACAGAGGAGCCTGGTGGGCTACAGCCCATCGGATCGCACAAGAGTCAGACATGACTCAGCAACTGAGCACACGCGCAGGCACACCCTCATGAAAAGAGATACCTGAGCGCTTTCTCCCTACCTGCCATGTGCAGAGAGGGCACGTGTGCACAAAGCAAGATGGCAACGACTCACAAGCTGAGAAGTGAGGCCTCGGAAGGAAACTTGCCTTGCTAGCAGGTTTATCTGGTACTTCTCAACCTCCTGAATGGTAAGAAAGCTTTGTTGTTGAAGCTACTTTGTGGTGTTTTGTTATAGCATCCTGAGATAATGAATGCAGATGCTAAGAGAAATTTTAAAAGCCAAACAACAAAATCTCAGGCCCACTCCCAATTCAGATACTCTAATTTAATTGATCTTGTTCTCAGGGCATTAGTATTTTTTAAAAGCTCTTCAGGTAAATTTACTCTATAGACATGTGTGAGAAACACTGTCCTGCAAGCAGTCTAGTGCTGTTGGTTTTTTTCCACTCGTGCACTCCTGAGGACTGTGACACTGCCCACAGAAGGTTCTCTGTTACTCAGAGTAAGGAGATGGGTGGGTACAGCTTGCAGTTCCCTAGAGTAATGAATCTTAATTCTTCTCTATTCCCATTGGGAACCACTCTAAGATAAAGTATTAGGGCATATATCAAAATGAATACATTGTAGGTACAGGTATTTCCCCTCCCTTTTGAACTTCCTTTCCACCTCCCACCCTATCTATGGCAGAAACCAATATAATACTATAAAGCAATTATCCTCCAATTAAAAATAAATAAATTTAAACAAAAAAGAAGTATTAGAGCAGAATATATGGTCGTTATTTTCATGAGGCTTTCTGAGAACAGCATTGTTACTTTGGTGTTCAGGTGATAACAGTTGGCTTAGTGTTAAAATGAGAGGCGAACCTACCTTCTTCTACATGAACTCCCTTATGTTCCGAGAATAGGAGAACTGAATATTTGAGAGATGTATGGGACAGCAATGTTGGAAAAAAGTGAGAGTTCTCAAAAGGTGCTCTTTCTCGGCATGTACATTATTTTCACTTTGGGGAAGTCTCGTGAATCATTGCAAAACTGTGCAGTTCATAGAATGGGAGGTCCTACTGTGCAGCTTGGTGTCAAAAGAGGAATTTGGGGCTATTTATGTGGCTAGATTTTTTTCTGTTTATAGTGCTGTAAAGTCTGGGCATACAGGTGTAGTCATTTGTATTTTGCATGAATTTAAGCTGATGTGCCATTGGTAATACCCATTATTTGGGAATTCAAGTTGAAGTTCCCGTTAAAGAAGTTTTAGCGTCGTACCAAAAAGCTGCATAAGAGAATGAGAATTTACCATTATTTCACCTCCTTCATCCTTTTTCATTCTCTTAATTTGCCTGCTTCTGTCTCAGAACAGGAGAAAAGAAAATAGAAATTGTTTAAGTAATGAGAGCAGGTTTTCCTGGTAGCTCAGATGATTAAGAATCTGCCTGCAATGCAGGAGACCTGGGTTCGATCCGTGAGCCAGGAAGATCCCCTGGAGAAGGAAATGGCAACCCACTCCAGTATTCTTGCCTGGAGAATTCCATGGACAGAGGGGTCTGGCTGAGGGCTACTGTCCTTGGGGTCCCAAAGAGTTTGGACATGACTGAGAGACTAACACACACAAGTAATGAGAGTGGATACTTCGATTTTGTCGTGGTGAAGAGAGTCTGATAGTGAGAAACTGGTAAACAAATTCTTTGGTTAAAAGGCAAAGTTTTCTCTTTTAGTCTTTGCTCAGGTCCATACATACATTTGTGTGACTGTTTCTGTTTGGTTTTGGTCAATCTAAGGAAAAGAGACTGAGTCTTACATTTGGGTTAAAGCCAAAACGGAACTGAAGGATATAAAGTGGAATTGAGGGATTGAGAAAGCACAGACATGAAATAAAATACAGATGTTAAGTTCTGATAAATTTATTGAAATTTGGAATGAGAATTTCCTAGGGTATGGAATGTGTTTTTAAGACATCCTTATCTAGATTATATAAGTCATGTGAGTTATACTATTTGCAGAGGAATATCCTAGTGGGAGAAAAAAAAAAAAAAACATATTTTTTTAAAGACTGGAGTCCTGTTGTGCAAACAAAAATTCCCCTAAAACCCTTAATTGCTATTGAATAATATTGCTTCTTTTATTGCATGAACTCTGACCTCATGTTTGGTATTTTATACACACATATTTGCTGCAGTTCCCTGTGAAATTTTTGGAATTCAGTTATTTAGGAGACTTTAGGAACCTGCTTAAATCCTTCAAGTCATAGAAGTACTAAAATGTGTTCCGCTTAGTTATGAGATGAACTATCTCCCCGAATCCCTCCTCTTCCTTGAAACAATCAACATGAAAGTCTGCAAGGCAACTTTGCAGCAGTGGTTCTCAGAGAATATAGGTGGTGGTGGGTGGATCAGCTGCCGCTGCAACACATAACATTGATTAAAACTGCTAATTACTTGGAATCAGAAGCTCTCCGGGTAGGTCCTGCAGTCAGAGCTTCAACAAGCCTTGCAGGTGATTTGGATGCCAAGCTCCAACTAAGAAGCATTGCTTTAAAGTAACATCAGCTGTGGGAAGGTGCAACAGTGGCTGCAGAAATCAAGTATTCACTGGACACCTACAAAATAGAGCAATGATAATAAGCCTGTGAAATCCTTACTTTGTGAAAAGCACTGGGCTTTATAAATGTTGTCCAGGGACAATGTAGCACAGTGATTAATAGCATGGACTCTGGAACCAGACTTTAAGGCTTGAATCCCCACCCTTACCATTTAAGAGCTCTAGGGCTGTAAATAAGTTCTTTAAATTTTGTTCGTTAATTTCTTCATCTGCAAAATACCTAACTCAAAGAATTGTCAAGTGGATTAATGTGTTAATATGTGTAAAGCATTTCAGACACATCTGGAAAATAGAGCTCTAAAAGTATTGACTATTATGTTTATGAATATATAGTATATAATTTTATATTGTATTATTAAGATTTCTTACTCCAACTGTAAATTTTGTATTACTCCCCCTTTTATACATGTGGACACTATATCTTTAAGAGTTTAAAAAACTTGATGAATTAGGATCCTTTCAATTATAAATATCAGATCTAGTGCTTTTTTTAAAAATGGATTTTACTGACTTGCATAGCTGAAAGTTCTAGAGATAGATCCAGGCGAGGTCTGTATTCATGGAGTTCAAATAATGGTGTCAAGACCTGTGTTATTTCCATATCATTACTTTGGGAGGACAGCTGTGTACCCTGTCTCTGCCTCACCCTTTCTGCTAACTCCTAGCTGAAAAGAATGATCAAGTTGGATCTTATGACCCACAAGATGGAGGGTGCCCGAGTGGCCTGGTCCATATCACAACTCTAAACAAGTATCAGCCTGTACTAACGGGAAACAATGGTCAAGGAATCCTAACATACACCAAACACAATCTTCCAGTTTAGCTTAGCTTCCCTTGCTATAGAAAACAGGACCTGGTAGCCTTAGAAGAAGATCCCCAAACTCCTGGCCAAGCCACGCCGTTTCGATGTTGCCTCTTTTAACTCTCTGTAACATTCACTCTTGCCCCAAATCCCTTGGGAACAGAATTCTCTGACTTGTGAGGCATTGTACTCCCAATCTATGGACCATTTTCCCTGGAATAAAGGACAGCAATCTTGTTACTGAATTGTTTTAGTTTTGTCTTTGACAAGAGGCTCTCTCTTCCACCATAGCTTTAAGAAGCCCCAGGCTTAACTGGAAAAGCCTGGATGGTGCATCTGTTTTGGAGACAAGTATAGGTTAGTTAGCCTGGGTCATGTGACCATCTTTCCCACTAGAGGTGGTGTCAGACCATCTGATGAATATCCTCTTTCTCCCATAGGAGGGAAAAACTTAGGGTTCCACAACAGAAAGAAGGGGAATCATGGTAGAAAAGAAAGCAAAGATGTTGCCTACATTTGCCTAGGATCACACAGCTATCCAGTGGTGGTGGTTCCTCAAATCTAGGTCTGCTTAACTTGGAAGAAAGTGTTGTTGAACAGATTTAAATATTGGTTCTTAAAATTAAATATGTTTGCTCTTCACTATGTACCGATAAATACCCTAGGCCCTACCTAGGAATGTAAAGGTGTATAAGACATATTCCTGCCCTGAAGAGCTTTATTTAGTGGTGGAGACAAGTGTACAGTTGACAGTGCCGTGATTAAGGTACTCCGAAAGAAGCATGGAGGCCTCATTAGCAGTGATTAGAAGTACTTCCTGGATGATCATTAATCACTAACCCACACTTCTGAACTCCAGAATCTCCACCAGGGGAGAGACTGTGTGAACACAACATTTATCTCCTGAAAGGAGAAATTGTGCTCAGTTATTCTAATTTGACTTAAAAAAAAAGCCACCTTGATGTTTTATGGTCAATTTCAGGAAGTTACTGTACTAGACAAACAAAAATAGGAAAAAAACTAAAATGTAAGAAATTATTCTCTACAATGACACATTAGAATATTCGCTGAAAGTGTGTATCTTGGTCCTAAACCCCCTCAATTTTTCTAAACACTTTTTTAATGCATCATGGAGAGCATAAATTCATTCACAAAGGAATAAAAGCAAGTTCATTTTCCTTTAGCACTTAATGGTGAAATGGTTCATTTGGTATAAAAATGACACATTGGGTGAAACTAGCTTTGTCTGGATAAACTAGAAGCTGATGTTGAAGCTACACTGAGCTCCAATCAGAGTTCCGCATTTGGCATTAAATGCTGTGCTTGGCTTGTAAGACAGAGTGACTAGATTATAGTAGACAACACATTTTTCATTCAAGTAAGTTCTGTGAATTTATAGTGAGAAATACAAGAAGAATAACCCACAGCACTCCATGGTTAAATCTATGAGATGAGGATAATGTAGTAGTGATGCTATGTGTCTGATTTGAAATTCAGTGATTCTGGTACAAAGAGAGAAATGAAAACTATTCTTGCATTTTATAAAACTCTAGTTATTTATAAGACTATATGCTATAAGTTTTAGGGCTGTTAGCATTGCTCAGCACTTTAGATGTTTAAACTGTTCATAATGGACTCATTCAGCGGCCGCCTGGTCTGGCAAATTCTTTAGGAAGAGCAGCACTCCTCTGCTCAATAGCATCCACTTATCAGTGGTCTCATTTTACACAATCTGTTGTGGACATCTGCTAAGGAAATTTTTTGACTAAAATAACAAAAGCATTTAGAATTCAACTGTGCAAAAAAGAATGTAAGAAATTTGAAAATCAACTCTATATGCTTTGATCATAAACAATAAAAAGTAAACTTTCTATTTAGTAAACCTGACAGTCAGGTTTAGTATTTGACAGAATTGGCTGATGTATCCGATTAAGTGGCTGATTATTTTTGTAGAATAATTGTCTTCACTGTTTCAATAGGTTAGATATAGAAAGACATATGGACTGGTTGTGTATCCCCCAAATTCAAATGTTGAAGCCCCCACCTGCAGTCTGGCTGTATTTAGAGTGAGAAAATGAAGATAAATGAGGTCATAAAGGTAGGGCCTGATCTGATAGGATCAGTGTCCTTTGAAAAACACATCAGAGCTCACATTCTCTGTGTATACTCAAAGGAAAGACTATAGACTGAGTCTACTGGATGAGACCACAGAGCTCTTCAGCTTTAAACATGCTTTATCCTTCAAGAAAAAGAATGATACAAAGGGGACCGAGAGATCTTAGGGCTACTGCCCCCACCACTTCCTCCATGTCTTGGGGACAAGGCTGGGTCCTTCATTTCAAGTAGTGGGGCTATACTGAGTACCTCAGGGGAAGGACTTGGCCCAGTGTTACCAGGGCAGAGCTGCTCCACAGCCAAAGGGGAGATGTGGCCCCTGCAGTGGGAGAGCAGAACATCAAGCCAGAAGAATATTCTGGTGCCTTAAGATCCGATGGAATTCACCTTAGCTAGGTTTTGGAATGGGAATGTCCACCATATGCCTGTCTGTTCTGTCATTGTATCTTGGAAGCATACAACTTGCCTGGTCTTTACAGGTTCACAGCTGAAAGGCAATTCACCTCAAGTTAAATCATATTGGGACTCTCACCCTAATAGATATAGATGATATTTAGATGACACTTTGGACCTTAGATTTTAGAGTTGATGCAGGAATAAGATGTTTAAGGTTGTTGGGATGGAATGAATGTTTTTTTGCTTGAGAGCAAAAAATATGGATTTGAATTTGGGGGTTGGAGTGAAATGTCCTGGACTGAATGTTTGTGTTCCTCCTAAATCCAAACGTTGAAGCCCTAACCTCCAATGTGACTTCATGTAAATAATTAAGGTTGAATAGGATAATAAAGCTGGGACCCTGATCCCAGTGGATTAGTGTCCTTATAAGAAGAGACACTAGAGAGTTGGCTCTTGCTGTCTTTGTTCATGTTCAGAGGAAAAGCCACCTAAAGTTTATCTATTTACGAGCCAGGAAGAGGACTCTCACAAGGAGCCAAATCCTACCAAAACCTTTTTCTTGGACTTTCAAGTCTCCAGAACTTTGAGAAAATAAATTTCAGTTTTTAAACCACCCAGCCTGTGAGCTGAAAAATTACAGTACATAAGATCATGTTCCTATATGCTACTATTATATACACCTCTCTGTATATTAATGGAAATAACAGATCTTATTAAAAATCTATTATTGAATTCATTCAATTGATAATATAAATTACTTTTCCTGATATACTATTCTAGTGGCCTTTATAAAGTAATATTTACCTAATATAAAATTTCCTCACTGTTTCTACCTTAAGATTCTGTCATCTCTCACTTTATCATCCTATCTAGCAATGAACTATTTCCAATTCCTACTATAAATAGTATTTATACCTTTAGATGATTGATCATAATATTCTCTTCATAGAAGACCCTTTTGCTTTTTATGAAACTAACAGACTTGTAACTTTCAGTGTTTGAGTTATGTATTACATTGAGATTCTTTCTGAAACCTAACCTTAATAAGCAAAAAAAAATCTCTTTCCTCTGAGATACCAATGTATCATGTACATAGTTTAATTAATGTATTTAGACAAATACATAAGACATATACAAGGAAAGGACTGGAAGAGCTTGTCAGTTAGCTCTGTACAATATTTCTTAGATGTAATTAGGAGGATATAATTAAGAGTTTTTCTAAACTACAAAAGTACAGAGTGACACCATGATCCAGGTATCATCCAGAGATGTAATAGCTGATTTTAAATTTAGCTGTTGATGAGTCTAATCCATGCAGATTTAAGTGCAGGCTAGAACTCAGAGTTCAGTGACCCATAGAAGTGACTGGGAGGTCATTAGCATTACTAGATTATAGAACAAGAAGAGTTATAGTTGGATTACTAGTATGCACTTTAAAAGAAGATGAGCCTAAAGAAGATGGGAGAGTAACAGTCTAGAATTAGGAGTGAAAATAGTCCAAATCAGCAGGGGTAATGAGGTGTGTGGAAATACATCACTAACACCATCACTTAAATCTCCTCAGGTACCCAAACTAGAAGTTGTAGAGTCATATTTGACTATTATTTGTCTTCGTTTGGTACCATTAGGTCACATCCTGGTTACTATGCTTTTTATATAGTTTTCAAATGCTACCATCTTCTTTATTCCCAGGACTTTTGCTTATGTTCTTAAAGTAATATCACTACAGTATTGGATATTGTTCATTTATCCTCCAAAGATCCACTTCCTTGCCTTTTCTACTGACCTTGTGCCCAGGGAGGCTATGCCCCATAGTTTTAGGGTTTGGCTATAGAAAGCCTTAGTAGGAGATTAGAGTTGGGGAAGAATGAGATTGGGGGTATCTAATCTCCTGGTTCCTTCCATGTCTTTAAGGATGCCCATGTTGTGACAGCAGGTCACTGCTCCTTTTCAAACCAGCCACTTTGCATAACTCTTTGCCCAGGTTCCTATAACCTTTCATTCTCCTCATCCTTCTGCTCAAAGTGCTTGTTTCATGCATCATCCTTCCTGATGCCCCTATGTTCTGCCCATGCCTTTGAAATTATCCCATGTGCACACCCTTTCTGGTTTATCCTAGGTTGAGTGTGCCATTTGTTGGAATCCTGACCAGTATTAACTCTTAGTTCATTTCCTGAGTCAGTCCCACTCTCATACTCTTTCTCCAATCTTCTGAACACATTTCAAAAAGGGGTCTGTTCATTCATTCTCCAAACTTGTAGATTCCTCTACAGGATGAATTTAATTTCTTTGATATGATGTGTAAGACAGTATAAGTCTTTTTGTCCTTTTGTGAAAGAACCTCACCTCTCATCATACCCACAGAGGGACTCTGCGCTCAGGCCACTATGAACATTCAGACCACATGTGGCTCTTCTTGTCTCTTTGCTTTTGCATAAATTGTGTCCTCTGTGAAATACCTATCTCCTCCTTAGGTTACATGGAAGCATCTCTATTTATTATCCAGAAACAAATATCATAGATATGGGGGGATGGTAAGTTCCTAACTTATCTGAAGCAATGAAAGACTGTTCACTATAATCCTCTGGGAAACTGTACCTAGTTCTATCACATTGCCAATGATACTGTATTTTCATGATTATTTGGCAGATTTTCTTAGGCCCACTAACTAGACCCTCTTGGCTTCATTGGGAAAGGAATGTGGTCTTTCAAAATCTTGATATCTTACTCAGTATCTACCATAGAGCAGATGCTCAATAAAATACATGGAATAAATATGCTAGCCTGTACATTATTACTCTAGAGATCTCATAGCTAGTTAAAAGGTGAGATGATCCAGTTGTGAAATTTTATTCTATTTGTTTATGGCCAGAATGAGCTTATCTGATGCATCTGGCCAGGCAGATACCCTTCTCCTCCAATTATTCATTCCATACACATCATTGCTAAAATGTCAAACACAAGAATGTTGATATAGGCAGAATATTGTGAAGTTTACACTAAAAGTTAAAATTCATAATCATTAGGCATAAATATCATACCATTTTATATCAAAAGCAAATATTTACTATATAGTTTACTTACACATTTAATAATTTTCAAAAGAGCAGTGAAAAAATGTACAAGCCTTTTGACTATAATTCAATGGCTGATATATATATATATATATATATATATATATATATACACACACACACATATATACACATATATATATATATATATATAGTGGAGGTACAGTTAGTTAAATAAGAAAAATTGAATTTATCCTACTAGAATATAGGTAATAAAATATTATTACATTGGTAATTCAGACCTAATAAGTTAAATGGAGACCATCTTTCCTAAATCTGTGAGTCCATGCTCCTTTTGGAGAAGGAAATGCAACCACTCCAGTATTGTTGCCTAAGGAACCCCATGAAGGAGGAACCTGGTGGGCTGCAGTCCGTGGGGTTGCAGAAGAGTCCGACATGACTTAGCAACTGAACAACATGTCCATTTAATGAACAACCTATAAATAATTGGTGAATAGAATACAATGCAAACTTCTAGGAGGATTTTTAACTCAGCCCTTTGCCACTCTGCTTAGTTTAATAAATAAACTTAATAAACTAAGGGTTGTGTCTTTCTTTGTTTTCCTGCACAGATGAAGCTTTAAAATAAAGTTTCCCACCTTCTGTTAAGCTTTCAGGGTGGCATCTGTGCCTCTGTAACTAAGCAGCTAAGAGGCTGAGGCACATATTTTTCAACTGAAAAGTCGGATCTGTATTCCTCTGCTGCCTCACTTATGGGAGACTCTGTGGCAGCCCTGGCAGCCCTGCTCTGGTGAGGATGAAGGTGAAAGAGTAGCTGTTAGGTGTGTTGAGGTTGATCTAACGCCAGACCATGGTGGGTCACAGATTTCCTCTCATATGGGGTTTTATGAGACACTGGCCCATGAGGAACAGGAAGAATTTTTCTTCTGAGGACCAAATTATACTTGAGAGGCCAGAGAATAAAGACTAAAATGTAAATCACAGATTCAGCCCTGAGGATACCTGTTGAAGGAGTAGCACAGAATTCTTATCATTATTTGTTCCCTAAGAGCAAACACACTATTAAGAAGAAATTATTAATAAACTTGTTGAGCTTGAACAGAAAAATGATCAGTCGCGTGATTTGGAGTAATTCAAACTACTTCCTGGCACAGGTATATTGTAACATATGAAGTAAAAGTTCAGTTTAAAATTTGTTTAAACCAAATTTTCCCAATGAATTAATGATAAATGCATTAGCTGTTTGCCTTTTAAGGAAAACCTGAGGATTCCTTGTGAAAAATCATTTATTTGGTAAAACATATATTTGGATCCAAATGATCTGAATACAGATTTCAGTCTTCGTGTTCAGTAACAATGTTACTTCAGGTGACGTGTATATACTGTTTTTGCTACTTGGCACACTTAAACTGGTATGAAGGTGAAGATGGAATTAACATCATCAGCGGTCTGTGAAGCTTACAGTCTACTTCTTACAGCTGTAAAAAGTAAGTGAAGTGTATTTCATCCCTAAGGTAGACCTTCAACAGTAGTACCTCTCCAAAGCACGAAATCACAGCAATAAAATGGAGACAAAATAAGTTGACTGTATCTTTCTGTCTAATCTGTATCCAATTTTTAAGACATTTTTCTTCATAATAAGTATTGTTTAATACAGCAACTCTTATATATTGAGGTGCCATATATATTGAAGATATGCTCTAAGAGTAAAGCATCTGCCTACAATACAGGAGACCCGGGTTCATTTCCTGGGTCAAGAAGATCTCCTGAAGAAGAAAATGGCACCCCACTCCAGTATTCTTGCCTGGAAAATCCCACAGATGGAGGAACCTGGTAGGGCTACAGTCCATGGGGTCGCAAAGAGTCAGACACGACTGAGCGACTTCACTTTCCTTTCTTTCTGAGAGTAAAGCTAAGTACATGTTTTGATCCTGGAGATGCCTCAATTTTTTAATGAGCTGTGATCAATACCATTATGTATGCTTTTGTTTTTTTAATATTTCAAAATAAATGTTTCCATGTTAAGAGGCTTATACAGTGTTACATTATATTGAGATTCTATGATTATGGACTCATCTCCTTAGATTATTTTCAGCTTTTAAAAAAAATAGTGTAAGTAATGCTACCACAAGTATCTTTATTCATAAACTTGTTTTTATTTTTACTCAGTACATAAATGCTCAGTAATGTTATTGTCATACATCAAATAATTTTACTTTGCACAGCTACCTTCTTCACATTGCTAGGGCTGAAGTCATCACAGTGCCATAGTAGTGGGTGGTATGTACAGCTCACTGCTGTGGCTATGGCAGCACTGGGTCATTCCAGATTTGTTCTTGCTAAATTGTTGTGTACAAAAGAGTGCCTTAAGATAGCAAGTTTTTTACTTATATGTTTGATGATCTTTCTGCACTGGTATTTTCATGGAACATCTAAACTTGTAGACAATTGATTCCAGAGAGATACTCTGTTGCTTCCATCAGATGATTCTCAAACTATATAAAGAAAAGCCTGGTACTTTCCTCACAAGCATTCACTCTACAGGCAGCTAACAAAGCACTGAACAAAACAAAACAGGTTTTGTTTTGTTAACTTCAGAGAACCAAGAAGTGAAACAGTGCCTGATACAGGAGGGACAAAAAATTAAGTGTTAAAGATGAATTCAAAACATTCGTGAATCCCCCAAATCTGAGTAGACAATGCTATGTGTAGCGTAAGGACATGGAAAAGTTCTCAGCCAAGGCCTTATAATGGAGTCAGGGGAAAATGGTCAGGTAGTTCTGTCCTTTCACATACTGTTTGTTTAGGGAGTAAAACTAAAGAAATTCCTCTTCTTGATTTTTAAAAATCAAATTGCCCAGGTGTAGCTTCTTAGATTTCTTCTGTATCACTGGCAATAGCTTGTACACACACACACACATTTCATGTAGTTTTATCCCACTATTAAGTTACTAGGTAAGCTAACTAAATTAAGAATCAATGAATCAAAATAAAAGTTGTAAATACTGTGCAGATAGCTAGGCTCAGTATAAATAAGTTAACTGATTCAAACTAAAATTTCAGATTATAAATCACATGTGTAGTAGGCTTTCCAAATAACTCATTTTTAAACCTATAATTACACAGTTGTCAAAAAACAAAATTCTATTGTCCTTAGAAAATAAATTACTTTATAAGAATGACTCTCAGCCATTGTGCTGGTTAATGTTGAATAATTTTGTTAATCTGAAATTTCCTAATTTACAAAGAGTTTTTAAAGATATTTTTAAAAATTTAAGGCATATGGTGATATATATACCGATATATGTATAAATTTAAGGAATATGGTGCCTATTTATGTACTTTATTTCCCATTATTTACTAGTACTTTTATTGATGTTTGAACTTTTTAATATATTATAAAACTCTATCATTCTTTTTGTGAAATACATGCTTTTTAAAAAACACATAGAGGCATGTTTTATGTTTATAATATTCATTTTATACATACATTAAGAATTTTAGGTGATCAAATTAATTCTTTAATAGTCTAACATTCAGAGTCATGTTTAGAAAGACCTTCATGCTCATGATTATTTTTTAATCTTTAAAAAAATTTTAGAAGATATTTTACCCAGTTAAATCTTTGACTCTTCTGGAATTCTCACAGGCAAAAGGAACATGGAAAAAAGCCAAAAAAAAAAGGCTTGTTTTATAGCCATTCCCCTTAACCTTTAAGAGTTTATATACTTCCTTGAGACCATTTATTGATCAATATTTACTCCACTGATTGGAAATGCCTTATTTGCCACATACTAATTATTTATGTCTATTTTTAAAAATCTCCATTTCTGACTGTATGTTTATGCCTCAATATGAAATTATTTTTTAGTTCATAGGGCTTTATGTAATAATAGAACTAGTCTTAGTTTTTTCCACGTGTTCCATATCTTTTATGAAATTTAGTGATCTTCTCTTATCAACTAAAAATTATTTTGGTATTTCATTGGAATTCATTTAGAGAAAATTGCACTCATCTCACATGCTAGTAAAGTAATGCTCAAGATTCTCCAAGCCAGGCTTCAGCAATACGTGAACCATGAACTTCCTGATGTTCAAGCTGGTTTTAGGAAAGGCAGAGGAACCAGAGATCAAATTGCCAACATCCGCTGAATCATGGAAAAAGCAAGAGAGTTCCAGAAAAGCATCTATTTCTGCTTTATTGACTATGCCCAAGCCTTGACTGTGTGGATCACAATAAACTGTGGAAAATTCTGAAAGAGATGGGAATACCAGACAACCTGACCTGCCTCTTGAGAAATCTGTATGCAGGTCAGGAAGCAACAGTTAGAACTGGACATGGAACAACAGTCTGGTTCCAAATAGGTAAAGGAGTACGTCAAGGCTGTATATTATCACCCTGCTTATTTAACGTCTATGCAGAGGACATCATGAGAAATGCTGGACTGGAAGAAGCACAAGCTGGAATCAAGATTTCTGGGAGAAATATCAATAACCTCAGATGTGCAGATGACACCACCCTTATGGCAGAAAGTGAAGAGGAGCTAAAGAGCCTCTTGATGAAAGTGAAAGAGGAGAGTGAAAAAATTGGCTTAAAGCTCAACATTCATAAAACGAAGATCATGGCATCCGGTCCCATCTCTTCATGGGAAATAGATGGGGAAACAGTGGAAACAGTGTCAGAATTTATTTTGGGGGGCTCCAAAATCACTGCAGATGGTGACTGCAGCCACGAAATTAAAAGACGCTTACTCCTTGGAAGGAAAGCTATGACCAACCTAGATAGCATATTCAAAAGCAGAGACATTACTTTGTCCACAAAGGTCCGTCTAGTCAAGGCTATGGTTTTTCCTGTGGTCATGTATGGATGTGAGAGTTGGACTGTGAAGAAGGCTGAGCGCTAAAGAATTGATGCTTTTGAACTGTGGTGTTGGCGAAGGCTCTTAAGAGTCCCTTGGACTGCCAGGAGATCCAACCAGTCCATTCTGAAGGAGATCAGCCCTGGGATTTCTTCGGAGGAAATGATGCTGAAGCTGAAGCTCCAGTACTTTGGCCACCTCATGCGAAGAGTTGACTCATTGAAAGACTCTGATGTTGGGAGGGATTGGAGGCAGGAGGAGAAGGGGACGACAGAGGATGAGATGGCTGGATGGCATCAGTGACTCGATGGACATGAGTCTGAGTGAACTGCGGGGTCTGAGTGAACTCCGGGAGCTGGTGATGGACAGGGAGGCCTGGCGTGCTGCGATTCATGGGGTCACAAAGAGTCAGACATGACTGAGCCACTGAACTGAACTGAACTGATTCAAGAATATTCTGTAGAATAATAAGGTATATATTTAAAATAAGTCAATATTTATTTACTCACTTTCAGAAGTTAGGTTTTGCAAAATCTTACAAGTATTATTTCTAGATACTTTAGTTATTTTTTTTACTACTGTAAAAATTTTTTTCTTTCAAATATATGGCTATTAATTTTTAATTGTTTAACATGTTACTGGGTTATGTTGTTAAAATACATTTTAATCAAATGTTTAAGTATAAAATCATATTATTTACAAATGATAGTTTATATCTTCCTTTACAAAATTTTTTGGGACTCAAACTTTTTGGATCTGTGGATTTATAATTTTCTTCAAAATTTAGAAAATCTGGGCTATTATTTTTAGTTTAGTATTTTTAGGTTTTTTTTTTTCCTGCATACCACCCTCTACTCCTTTTTCTGGATTTCCAATTATATGATGTTAAACTGTATGATATTTTTTCATAGGTCATAGATATTTTTCATTATTTTTCAGTCTTTTTTATTTCTGTGCTGTTAGGAACTCTGCTAAGCTGGAAGACAGCTGATCTTAGCTACAAGTGTTGAGTAGCTCATGAAAGCAACTAACCCAAAATAAGAGTTCAGTCTTCAACACTTACTGTGATGGTGTAAGCAAGAGGATAAACCAGAGAAAGTTTCCACTTCTGTTCATTATCTCCCATAGAATACACCTCTTGGAGGTTAAAGTGGATTGGATCAGTGCAGACTTGTTTTCTCACTGTTGGCCTACCCACCCCCACCCCCCCCCACCCCGCCTCCCTGCGCAACACAGACAAGTAAAGGCCTAGGCAATTTTGTGTTTACTGGGGTAGAAAAGAAGGCAAGGGGGAAGGTCTAGAGGTGGAGAAGGACTGGGTACTGGAGTAGAGGGTGAAATGTCTTCAATGTTTTCTTCTGTCCTTAAGGCCCAATCTCTCCCCTGACCTGAAAGGAGGGCTGAGCAGAAGTACTTGAAGGTCTCTGCTCAAGACCCCAGATAAAGATATCTAAGAATGAAAGTACCTGGACTAGGAATGGAAATATGCAAACAGCATGGCCAGCCAATTGAGTCCTTGACCTCAACTCTGTTCAGAAACGAATATGCCCAAGTCTGGTGTGGAAGGACGGTTTTCCCAATGTGGCTTGTCTCCATAATGGCCTGTGGTCAGACCTGAAAAATTACATGGATTTTTTACCAGGAAACAAGTTCCTCATGTGCTTAGTGTTAAACAGTTGCTATTTCTTCAATTTCACTGATATGTTTTCCTGCACTGCCTAATTCAGTATATTTTTCACTTCAGTGATCATATTTTTTATTTAGATTGCATTGTGTCTTAAAATATCTTTCATTTCACTCATTGTGCTCATGTTTTCCTCTGCTTCCTTGAACGAACACAGCATATGTCCAACAGCTGTTTCAGTGCCTGCCTGCCTGTGCCAGATCTACCATCTCTATTATTTCATAGTTGGTTTCTACTACTGATTTTTTTCCTCCTAATTATGGAGTATATTTTCCGTTTTCTTCTTTCACCTACCTGGTAATTTTCTTTTACTGGATACCAGATATTGTGTTGTTGATGTTGTGGATTTTGTTGTTATTGTTTTTGTTGATTGCTGACTTTTGTTGTGTTCCTTAAAATCATTTTGCATTTTGTTTTGGGATATAGTTACATTAATAAAAAACAGTACAAACCTTTTTGAGGCTCGCTTTAAGGCTTTATCAGAAGTAAACAAAGAGCCTCAGACTTTTCCTTGGCTGAGTCCTTACCAGTAAAGAAGAGCAGTCTTCCTCCTGTTGGACTCTGCTATTGTCACAGGGCATGAGAGCTCCCCTTTCTGGTCTTCCATCTCTATTTAATGGAAGTTTCTGTTTATTTGTTTCTCACATGTGTATTAAATGGCCACAAACTAAATGGCTTAAAACAACACACACACACTTATCTTACAGTTTCCATAGGTCAGAAGTCCAGGCATAGCATAATTGGGTCCTCTCATCAGGGTCTCATAAGCCTGAAATCAGGGTGTTGGTGGAACTAAATTCTTTCCTGGACCTTGGAGTCCTCTTCTAAGCTCTTGTGTCTGTTAACAGAACTCAAGCTCCTTGTGGCTCTAGGTCTGAGGTCTCCGTTTTCTTGTCAACTCTTACCCAGGGGCCTGTCACAGTTATCAGAAGCCACCTGCATTTCCTTGTGCCCCTTAGAACATGGCAACTATGTCTGGGCAGATTTTTAGAGTCAGACCCAGTCAGGACAGGATCCTTTTTGATTAGCTTTGAATCAGCTGATTTGGGACTTTTGTTCTGTCTACAGAATCTCTTCACCTTTGTCATATTCTCCTGACTAGAAGCAGATTACATCTCAAGCCTGCACTTGAGTGAAGGAAAGTATACGAGGATATGACTCATTGGGGATAATCCTACAGTGTGTCTTCCATAAGACAGCAAGGGTCAATTTTTCATTATATTTCTTGGTTGGAAGTGGAAATGTAGTTTCATGTCATCTTTTCTAGTAAAGTCTGCCAGTATAGCCCTCACAATTTTAAATGAGGTTATGATAGACATTCTTCTCCAGTAGCTCATTTTAAAGAAACTTTTTTCAATATTGATCGTTGAATATTTTGGTATATTAAGAAATCACCTGTTTATTTGTTATTAAAGATGCACCTTAAATGTTCAGATGCCTTTGCATATCAATGGAGAAGATTCTATGATTTTTCTCTTGAGGTGAAGCAAATTCACTTTTGTAACATTAGCTTCAGTTGGTTGTATTATTTTTCCTAGTATTTTATTTAGGTTTTCATTTTTTCATTAATAGATAAAATTAAAATTATTCTCCAGCTTTATTCTTTTTTTGTAATGTTTTATATATTAAAGATATATCTGTTCCTTTATAAGAACTGGGAAGTTTTCCTTTGTTTATGTTTTGAAATGGTTTAAACAGTCTATCAAGTTTTTTCCTTAAGTATTTTATAGAATTCAATGTTTGACATTTTGAGAGAATTAGAATTATTTGATTATGTTCTCAGTTTCTTTTATAAAAATTTGTCTGAATTTCTATCTCTTCTGTAGTCAGTTTTATTAGGATTTTTCTAGAAAATTATCCTTTCATTTATATTTTCTAATATGTTTTTAGAGAGCTTGGAAAAGTAATAACTCATGGTTAATTCCCATTGTATGTTTATATCCATTTTCTTCCTTATTTTGTATATTTGCTTCCTTTTATTTTTAATTAGGTTTGTAAATAATTTTACTGTTCATGAAAAAAGATATTTCCCAGATTATTTCCAATAGATTATCTAATTTTTTATCTTTACTGATTATCAGTTCAGTTCAGTCGCTCAGTCATGTCCGACTCTTTGCGACCCCATGAATCACAGAACGCCAGGCCTCCCTGTCCATCACCAACTCCCGGAGTTCACCCAAACTCACGTGCATCGAGTCCCCTTCTCCTCCTGCCCCCAATCCCTCCCAGCATCAGAGTCTTTTCCAATGAGTCAACTCTTCGCATGAGGTGGCCAAAGTACTGGAGTTTCAGCTTTAGCATCATTCCTTCCAAAGAAATCCCAGGGCTGATCTCCTTCAGAATGGACTGGTTGGATCTCCTTACAGTCCAAGGGACTCTCAAGAGTCTTCTCCAACACCACAGTTCAAAAGCATCAATTCTTCGGCGCTCAGCCTTCTTCACAGTCCAGCTCTCACATCCATACATGACCACTGGAAAAACCATAGCCTTGACTAGACGGACCTTTGTTGGTAAGGTAATGTCTCTGCTTTTGAATATTCTATCTAGGTTGGTCATAACTTTTCTTCCAAGGAGTAAGCGTCTTTTAATTTCATGGCTGCAATCACCATCTGCAGTGATTTTCGAGCCCAAAAAAATAAAGTCTGACACTGTTTCCACTGTTTCCCCATCTATTTCCCATGAAGTGATGAGACCAGACAACATGATCTTCGTTTTCTGAATGTTGAGTTTTAAGCCAACTTTTTCACTCTCTTCTTTCACCTTCATCAAGAGGCTTTTTAGTTCCTCTTCACTTTCTGCCATAAGGGTGGTGTCATCTGCATATCTGAGGTTATTGGTATTTCTCCTGGCAATCTTGATTCCAGCTTGTGCTTCTTCCAGCCCAGCATTTCTCATGATGTACTCTGCATATAAGTTAAATAAGCAGGGTGACAATGTACAGCCTTGATGTAGTCCTTTTCCTATTTGGAATCAGTCCGTTGTTCCATGTCCAGTTCTAACTGTTGCTTCCTGACCTGCATACAAATTTCTCAAGAGGCAGGTCAGGTGGTCTGGTATTCCCATCTCTTTCAGAATTTTCCATTTATGTTTATTATATTCATACAAAATATTTCAAATTATGAGGTATGTTTAAATGTCCTGTAGAACAAGTTAACACAATGGAATTTCAGATAAAATGAAAGGGACTTCATGGTAATTAAGTTCTTAGGACTTTTCAGACAAACTCCTAAAGATGGAATCCTAATTAAGTTTATTGGTGAGCCTACTCCATTTTCTTTTCCTATCTTCCTCAGAATCTGTATGCTTAGGTCTTCCCTGGTGGCTCAGTCAGTAAAGAATCTGCCTGCAATGTGGGAGACCTGGGTTTGATCCCTGGGCTGGGAAGATCCCCTGGAGGAGGGCATGGCAACCCAATCCAGTGGGTTTCCTGGAGAATCCCCATGGACAGAGGAGCCTGGCAGGCTACAGTCCATGGGTTGCAAAGAGTCAGACACAACTGAGTGACTAAGCACACAGCACTACAGACAGGTTCACATGAACTGTCCCTACCCTAACCTGCAGTGCTCCAAACTTGTATAATCAATTCCGTTATTCATACTTGCTGCTGACAGTCACTTAAGCACCCAGCACACATCAGGAGTGGTCCTAGGTGCTGAATTCTTGGCGAGGCGGGGTTGAAGGGGGAGTGGGGATGGAGGAAGGGAGAGGAAGAAATAAAAAATATTTAACAGTATTACCATTTGTGATGGTGTAAGGGAAGTTACAAAATGCTGTGGGAACAAAGAGAAATGAGTTTGCCCAGAGCATGAAGGAAGGTAGAGATGAGGAAAAATATGGGGAAATATTAGGGACATTAGATATTGGTAGAAAGTTTCTAATTAGTCAGTTGTAGTAAAGATGTTAATTGAAGAGGAAAGAGTAATCATGAGGCCCAAAGATATTTAGAGAGAAAAGACTGAAGATAGGTGGAAAGAAAGTTTATGATAACTGTTGTTTGAGTGTTATATATCTTGCTAGAGGCTTCCAGCTCTTTCCATAACAGTATTGCTGGAAGAGGACTGTGACGCATCATCTCTTCTCCCAAGTCTTGCTGCAGATTCCAAGATGTTATTATTCTGAGTGTGTTTTGTAAATTACAGACAATGACACAAATGTTAAGTATTAGCTCCAGTGGGTTCCAAAACTGATCCATGGGCTTAAATATGTTACATAATTATCCTAACTTTTCAAATGACAATGTCCTAAAAGTGATCATTGAATAAAATGAATAGAATGCTGATGGTTGTCATTTTAAACAGATGTGATAATAGTCAAGAATTTTGGAAAGAAAGAATATTGTGCAGAAAAAATAATTTACTTTAATCAAATGTCACAAAAGAAGACTTGGAAATTTTATAAAGGAGAAGAGGTTATCTGCATTTTTAAATCATATATAGGCAATGTTGTTTTACTAAGTGGCTCATTTGACATTATCAAATTCCTGTGCTTTGTATTTCAGCAGCTTTGTGCTCATTTTATAATTGCAGTGTGCTTTATCTACTTTTTTATCTATACTTCAAGAAGAAAGTTCTTGGATTATATTTTGTCAAATACTGGAAACTACTTAATAACAAATTACAAAAAGAAGAAGATGAACACCAGCAATTAATTTTTGCCCCCCTTTGGCTTTTATGTATGCAATAGACTACAAACAAAGGAAAGTAAGGACTTTCCTTTCAACTTTAAATTCTTAGTGCTAACTAGTGTTTGATAGAGAATAAGCATTCAGTAAATATTATTGAATAAGTTAATGAAAGACATTGTATTATAAAAGAAAATATTGATCATTGATTAGTCAACAGAAATGTTCAAACTCAAAAGAATAAAAGACAGGTCAATTAACTGAATAAGCTGACATTTTTTCATCACATTAACATAATAAAGATGATAATAGCTAGTGAACAGAGAAATTGGTGTATTCAAGTACTACTTATGAAAATTAAATTGAGCTAGATTTTGCAAAAATTTATCTCCTTAAAAATTATTTATATCCTTCTACTCTAAATTATTTTCTTAGCCATCTATCCTAAAGAAATAATCCAAGCTTTTTAAAGAGATATATTTGTAAACAGATAGTCATTTTAAAAATTACAAAATAATTGAAGCAGCCTAAATGGCATCTAATGGAGAAATGTTGAGGTAAATTCTTGTACCCTTTTAGTGTACCATTAGGCAAACATAAAAAAATTATGTTTAGGGATATAGTCATAGAAACAACTTCTCACAATGTCAGAATTATTGTGATAAAAATCTGTAATTTATTGACTCATGTGCATGCGATATGCACAGGAGAAAAAAGTGAAAGAAAATGGTCAATTCAAATTTTGCTTATGATATTACTATGGATTCTTTTATAATATCTTGTAATTTTTATGGCAGTTACTGACTCTTGCCAATGCAATTTCTATGACTTATTATGTATTCACTCATTAATAGTAAACATTCACTATTATTTCACTATATGCTTGTCGGTCTGTTAGGCACTGAGAACATAAAATTGAATATAATGTATTTATGATGCTCACGGGGGATGTTTTCCCTGAATTTCAGCCTATTATCAGCAATCCTGCTAGCCTGTCCAGGTAGCGCATTTGGTCACTAACAAAGCTTCTGTGAGGGAGATATTGCAGTAAGAGAGCTTAAAAAGTTTCTGTGGAGGTGAAGGAAAAGTCAAAAGAGGATTTCAACAGATAGTTTTTCCAAAAAACTGGTGATGGGGAAGGGATGAGAAAAAATTTTTAAATAATAATCTAGGTGTTTCTGTAAAATTATGAAAGTGTATAAATTCCAAGTACTTCAGCTTTCTAATAGTATCCTGGCTCAAAACCTAGACTTGTAATATTAATACAATAGTATTCTGAAATTTTTCTTTGCACCTGACTTTTCTCTGCTTAATAGTCACAAATGTCACGGGTTCTCTCACACTACTCCTTGAATTTAAAAGTGGTAGAATGTTACTGAAATGAAGGTTTGGCAGAAGTGAGAGCAGTGCCTGAATGTCATTTAATAAACTGAAAGGCAGATAAGCTGAATTTGGGAATTGACTGTATTAGCAGCTTAGCGTGATAGGGAAAGACACTGTATGTGGAATCAGAAGCCTAGTGGTTGAGTTTCTGCTCTCCTGCTGCTCAACATAAGATCTTGGACAAGTCTCTTAAATTGATTTTCCTTATTGTTAATTGATGATGAGAAATAGCTTTATTTACCTATCTACCTATTAAGATCAGTTTAAAGATCAAATGAGAAATGTAAATGAAAACTTTTTTATCCACTAATGTGGTGTAGATATATTAATCATTACAAGTGGTAGGTAATAATCCTGATAAAATCAAGATACTATATCTGGTTTATGACCCTTATGCCTTTATCTGAAAGAAAAGGACCCAAGGATATTTTAGCATTCTTTGTATTCAATTCTTTTTTTACCACCTCTAACTTGTTTCAGTCATGTCCAACTCTTTGGGACCCTATGGACTATATAGCCCACCAGGCTCCTCTGTCCATGGGATTTTCCAGGCAAGAATACTGGAGTGGGTTGCCATTTCCTTCTCCAGGGTATCTTCCTGACCCTGGGATTGAACTCACATCTACCTGTTTCTCCTGCATTGCAGGCAGATTCTTTACCCGCTGAGCCACCTGGGAAGCTCCTAAAATTTTTAGCAAACACTATATAGTTAAGCAACTGTAAGAAGAATTTCAGTAGTTAAGATTGATAATAAATGGGCTGTGCTACAAGCATGTTCTTCTTGCACAGGGCTGACATCTCTTTAGTCCATTTGTACTGTTGTAGTCATTATGTAATGTGTTATACTTTCAAACTAATGGGCTATTTTTCAAAGGTAGAGTAATTGTTACTGATGAGGAAATCACCCAAAAGTTGTTCTTAAATGTTCAACTGTGTCCAGATTTCACTGACCTTTTGAGTCTGAGAGCATTGTCTTTATAATTTATTCATTTTTTAATTTAAAATTTTATAAACAATTTCATCATATGGAACTTCAATTAGTCGATTTTCATTTCTATTTTTAAATTCTTTTTTACCATTTTTTAAAAATTATTTTTTAAATTATTTTTAATTCAATTTTAATTTATTTTGTATGAAAAACAAGCTAAGAGGAACAAATTGAACTTTCTTCTCTTTATGACATCTAATAAAAGGGCATAGATCCATAGACAAATGGATGAATGGCTAATGATATTTATCACTGCATAAACTCTACATTTAAAATGTCTAACGGTTTGAATTTGTCAGTAAATCTCTATGGGAAAAAAGCAATTTCAGTATGGCACATCTACTATTTGTATCATATGAGTTGGCACAAAAGTTCTATTGAGATCATTTTTAAAAATCTATTGATTTGTGCATTCCTGGTACAAATTATTTGCCCCAGAAAACACATTCTTCTTCTCTTCTAAAAGTTTGACTAAATGGACAAAAAGTACAGTCTGAGGTATACGTGTTTGTGGTATTCATCCAACTCAAATTTTAAAACATGAATTTATTTCTATTTTATGACATGAAAGAGTAACTCAGGAGAAATGGAAATATATTCAGACCCCATCATTCTGTCCTGTGTTCCAACTGTCCTTTCCCCAAGACATGTACACGCCTTAACTGAATTGAATTAGACTCGTTACTGAATGATCCATGGTCCTTACCTAGTCATCTATATATATAATTTGTACTAGATATTCATTAGTTGCTTTTTACTTTTTTTAGTGCTTTAGAGTCTTGAAAAAATAAACCCATACAAGAACTTGGAAAAGATTTAGAACTGTCAGAGTTTATAAAATTGCCTCTAGCTAACTTAAACAAAGTCATGTGTTTGTTTAAAACACTTATTCAAAATGCTGTTTGTAGCTCATTACATGCAGGTTTTATTTTTGCCATTTTATTAATGTAACCCTTTTAGTAAGATTATATTATATAAATATTAACAACAGTGAAAGATCATCTGAATAAGTATAAAATACTTATTGGTACCCACTAATATTCACAAATGCTTCTTGTTACCTTTAGAAAGAAGACAAGTTAATTGCAAAATGATAAACACTTTCAATATTCAACACACTTAGAATGCCGACCAAGTTTGGGATATTTGATTTACAAGTTTCATATACAGTTACCCATATTTATAAAACATTGCCTCCTGAGCAATACAAGAAGTGATTTTATCTGTATACCTACAATAAGAGGTAGTACTGCCAAACAGCTAGTTGTGTCATTTTAGATTCCAGATTAATAGGCAATCTACTGGGAACAGATGTTAAATCCTCATTTATATTGCTGTACATGTACATCTATTTCCGGTGGAATGGGTTTCACTCTGATCAATAACTGTATCAGCCTAGTTTTTCATCTTATTAGAGAGGGTCAAAGCAGTGACAGAGGTACATCTGTTTTCATGTCAAATAATGTTGGAGGTAATGAATCCTCTCCAAGTAGATAAACAACACTTCTGCAATTGTCCTTCGGTCTTCTACTACAGAGCTGATTGTGATTAAGCACAGGCACTTGGGGAATTGAAAGTGTTGGCACATCCTAATGCATTTTTTACTCTGAAATTCATTTTCATCTCTGTGGTATTTTCAGTTCTTGAGTAGTGACCTGGTTGCATAATATACATCTAAGATGATGCCTGTTATATAATGTCTTTGCATAAGTGGGAAAATGTAGCAGAGAGATGGTTCCAAAATAGAGCCTGTTAAAACTGTTTGCAGTTGCCTACATAACACTGAAACACCTCTGTAAGCTTAGATAGTACACTTATCATGATAATAGTTAATAAACCATGCCTAATGAGCACAATGCAAATGTGCGTGTAAATGCATGTTAACCTCCATACCTTGTTAACACTTGGTGGATGAAAATCTAATATGGTACTCTCTTAAATGCCTAAATGAGATCAACACAAGTCTACAGGGAGGCAAAGCACAAAGAGCTGTTCAGACAAATCTAGAAAGTTTCTATATGGAAGTTGAGTTGTTTCCAAAGGAAAAATATGAAGGTGATGTCTTGCTTGATGGATACAGCACATTGTTTTTGGTGGATTAAGTTACTGCCTTTCATCAAGCCTATTTCCTATAACAGAATTGGATGTGATGAATAGATTCAGCCACTCTGATTTGTAGTCACTTGCTGAACTGCTAGTATTCATTTTAACCACCATTCTGACTTTGATCGAGCAGGTAGCCCTGTCACTTGAGCCCTGTAGTCATCAGTATCTAGATTGATAAAATACAGAAAATAACACCTCACCAAACAGCCATCCTTGGGGACAGAGAATTCTTCAGGCTATAGAACAAGGTGAAATCTTGCCAATTAGCAGAATAATTGGCAACCCGGGGTAGTGGACAGGCTGTGAGCATCTGGGCAGCCTAGAGACAAGTAATTGCTATTTGTTGTTCAGACTGTCCTCTGTTCCGACGTTTGGGATTTTTATGAGGTTGTAAAATTTCAAAACTGTAGGCAAACGTATTATCCGCTTGCTTTTTCAACTGGAGACTTAAATATTAAACACTTAATGCCAGTATTAATCCACAAATTAAAAGGTATTTTAACATCAAGATTGGGAAGGATGAAACTAAAATATATTAACAGTAATTTTTCAATATAATTTTCTTAATTTATTTCAGTACAGAAACTCATTTACTGGCCCCAGATGATGAGCAGACATTTGGGAAACATGATTACTAAGCACTAGCAAGGCCCTGAAATAAAGATTCTATTGTTGGCCAGACTCTGGAGACCCAAGACCAGAATGCAGCATCCAAAGGTCCAAGATAGACAGCAGTGACTTGGTGTCAAAGCTGTGCTTCACAGGCCAACTCCAATCCTGACTGAAGCACTAGAGGAAACAGGAGCTGGCTAGGTTACTTGAGGTCACACTCAAATTCGAAGGGCAACATATTGAGACCAAACCTCTGGGGCAAGGGTAAAAGTCCAGTATAACCATGTAGCTGAGTTCATACTTCTGGCATGAAAGCAGAAACAAAAGAGAAGCTTAACACTGAATCTCCTCAGTTTCTGAATTAGGAATAGTCCTTAAATTTCTGAGGATGAAAGACACAGTTTCCATTGCTAAGGCTGGAGTTGAATCTTATGTAGTGGTCATTTCCCCATGTATCCAGGTGAGAAGGTTATGGATTCAGGACTTTTCATGGAGTCAGGGTGGGACCACTCCATGGCTTCATGGGAAGCCTCTCTGTAGTCATTTATGTCTCTGGAAAACTTTGTAAAATGTTCATATATAATTTTTCCACCCATGGGACAGTAAAACAAAATACCTATCCTTGTAAGACCTGAAAAGAAATCAGTAGCATGATTCCCATTCTAGGGTGAAAACTATATAATAATATTAACAGTATGGAAATTCATCTACATACAAGTCTTCTTGCATTTGCCAACAATGACTCGTTGACATGTAGTTGGGACAATTAAGCATCAAGTTTATGAAAGGTTGCAATAGATAGATCATAATTTTCCATACACATCTATAGATAATAATATTGGGTTTCATTTTTGTTATTCATTAAATCATATAGCTACAGTGAAAACTGCTGTAACATTTTCTTAACTATTTTTAAAATGTTCAAATTTTTCTGAAGCATCCTTTAACTCAGAGGCTGGTTGGCAAACTAGAGCCCACAGGCTAAAAAAATTAATAGCTGATTAAACTAAATAAAAACTGAGATTGAAAAACCTTAATATAAAAAATATTTTATCAAAATTCTGAAAATAATACTAAATATATCTATAGGTATTTAATATCAAATTATTTTTTTAAAAGGACATTAATGGAAAAATAAAGAGAATGATATCATATGTTTTATGTCAATATAATGGAAGTAAATTATATATTTTTTTTAATGAAAGTAAAGCATATGATTTTAAAAATCATATTTTTTAAAAGCTTAAATACTGAAACTTCCCTGGCAATCCAGAGGTTAAGACTTTGCCTTCCATTGCAGGGATTGTGGGTTCTATCCCTGGCTGGGGAGCTTAAGATCCTATATGCCTTGCAGCAAAAAACCAAAGCATAAAATAGAAGCAGTGTTGTAACAAATTCAATAAAGACTTTTAAAATGTCCCACATCAAAAAAAAGCCCCCCAAAACAAAAAATAAGCCTTAAGGGAACTTCCCTAGTGGTCTAGTGGTTGGAATTCTGCACTTTCAATGCAGAAGGAACAGATTGGATCTCTGGCCAGGGAACTAGGATCCCACATGCTGTGGAGTGGGGCCAAAAAAAATTAGAGAAAAACCTTAAATGTTTGCAAAAGTAAAAGAAAAAAACAACAGCAGTAAGTTGTATAGAAAGACAAAATTTTTGTAGATGCATAATTCTTAAGTTTATAATTACCCACTAATAGGCACATTTACAGAAGTATTAAATCAATGATGCATCCAGGTTGCTTCCATGTCCCGGCTATTATAAACAGTGCTGCGATGAACATTGGGGTACACGTGTCTCTTTCAATTCTGGTTTCCTTGGTGTGTATGCCCAGTAGTGGGATTGCTGGGTCATAAGGCAGTTCTATTTCCAGTTTTTTAAGGAATCTCCACACTGTTCTCCACAGTGGCTGTACTAGTTTGCATTCCCACCAACAGTGTAAGAGGGTTCCCTTTTCTCCACACCCTCTCCAGCATTTATTGCTTGTAGACTTTTGGATCACAGCCATTCTGAATGGCGTGAAATGGTACCTCATTGTGCTTTTGATTTGCATTTCTCTGATAATGAGTGATGTTGAGCATCTTTTCATGTGTTTGTTAGCTATCTGTATGTCTTCTTTGGAGAAATGTCTGTTTAGTTCTTTGGCCCATTTTTTGATTGGGTCATTTATTTTTCTGGAATTGAGCTACAGAAGTTGCTTGTATATTTTTGAGATTAGTTCTTTGTCAGTTGCTTCATTTGCTATTATTTTCTCCCATTCTGAAGACTGTCTATGGATAAGAAAGCTGTGGTACATATACACAATGGAGTATTAGTCAGCCATTAAAAAGAATACATTTGAATCAGTTCTAATGAGGTGGATGAAACTGGAGCCTATTATACAGAGTGAAGTAAGCCAGAAAGAAAAACACCAATACAGTATACTAACGCATATATATGGAATTTAGAAAGATGATAACGATAACCTGGTATGTGAGACAGCAAAAGAGACCCAAATATATAGAACAGTCTTTTGGACTCTGTGGGAGAGGGAGAGGGTGGGATGATTTGGGAGAATGGCATTGAAACATGTATAATATCATATATGAAATGACTCGCCAGTCCAGGTTCGATGCATGATACAGGATGCTTGGGGCTGGTGCACTGGGATGACCCAGAGGGATGGTACAGGAATGGAGGTGGGAGGGGGGTTCAGGATGGGGAACACGTGTACACCCGTGGCAGATTCATGTCAGTGTATGGCAAAACCAATACAATATTGTAAAGTAATTAGCCTCCAATTAAAATAAATAAATTTATATTTAAAAATAAATAAATAAAACACACACACACACAAAATCAATGATACAATAAATTCATAGAATGATACAGCACGGCCGATAGGCCAAAATGATAAAGGAGGTATCTTGCCAGTAATTAAAGATGAAAACATTATTGCTTCTTGCCTTCTGTTCTTGAATAATGTGCATGCATATTGAATATTGTATATTTCATTTCTAAAAAGTGACATGAATAAAGATATATTTTGTGCCATGATGGTAATTACATTCTTGGGAACCGATCAACTAAAGTAACTTTAGTAATAGAATATATGCAAACATTACCTATTTTTCTCCAAAAATCAAGACTGAATCATGACAACAAACCTGTCTTTAAGCTTGAATTTTAAAATCAGAGATCAAATGATAGGACTGTTCCCTCTTATTTCTCTTTTTTTAAAAAAAGAATGTGTCCCCATTTCACATAAGTAAATTTTTAAAATGGAAATGGATAGATAAGATTTGATGTCCTTATTAACATTTTAAACAAACATGTCTAGATACCTAAGTGTCACCCATCTTTTATTATTTTGTTTAGCTATTAGTGTTTTGATGATACCTCAAGTCTCTTTATCTGGTCCCCAGAACCATCGATATCATAAAATGGTTAATTGTAGTAATATGGTTAAAGCTAGTGATGCAGGGTCATTCCAACAAGTGGCACAGCCTGGAGCTAATCCAACCCTGCCTGAGTGCATAGAACAGGAAGGAACTATTCATCACTGTCATATTCTCCTAATATCCTCATTTTCAAGTTGAAGAACCGAAGACATAAAAAGCAATAAATTGTCTCAGATTGCCTGTATTATACTTCAGCTGTGTTCTCATCAATAGAATCCTGAGATTTAGAAAGTTTTGTACAACTTATACCCAGGAATTTTTATGTAAAACTTCTATTCTATTGTATATCCTGACATAATATTGCTATGCATTTATGACTAATAAGTGAATACCATTAATTCCATTTCAATAAAGAATAACATTTTAAAGTCATGAAATATTTCAGTATTGTTCCTTGACCTGATGACAATTGTGAGGAAACAGAATTCTTCCTATAAGCTTTAACATTCAACAGCCTTCATATATTTTTTATATATATATATATGTAATAGTCATATCTGACTCTCTGCTGCCTCATATATGTGTGTGTATATAGAATTTTCCAGGCAAGAATATTGGAGTGGGTTGCCGTTTCCTATTCCAGGGGATCTTCCTGACCTGAGTCTCCTGTGTCTCCTGCATTAGCAGGCAGATTCTTTCCCACTAGTGCCACCTGGAAAGCCCATAGTTATATTTATTCTTACTTATATATGCTTTTTTTAATTGAAGGAAAATTGCTTTGCAGTGTTGTGCTGGTTTCAGCCACACAACAACGTGAATCAGCCTTAATTATGCTTATGTCCCCTCCCTCTGAAGCCTCCCTCCCCTGCCTGCATCCACCCCTCTAGGTCATCAAAAAGCACCAGGGTTAGCAGCCTTTTTAACCTCTTTAACCATCACTCAAAAATTTGAATATCAACTTTATAAAATAATTTTAATATTTATCCCTCTCTCATGCCTGTTAATTCTCTACAGGGGCTAGACTTACTACACTTACGTTAACTTAGTAAAAACTTCCTTTTAAATGATCTAAAGGTAAAACTCAACATATCTTAAATGTAAGTTTGTTCACCAGTAATAGCCATTCCTCAAACCCACCTTGGATGTTAACTTTCCCCTCACATTTCATTAGTATTTTATTACTGTAATCCTAAAATATTCACCCAAATCACCTCCAAGCCTTCTTCCCCATGAAAATCACTTTATTTCGTAGCTTCAATGTTTCAAAAATCCGTTACAATAATCTATTCTCTTCATACTGGAATTAATTCTCCACACTACTTTCAGATTTCACATTAATTCTCCACACTACACACACACAGAAACACACAATCTGATTTGAACACATGTGTGTTTGAAACTCTTTGGGATAGTCCACTGTCTGCAGAATAAGATTTCAGTTTCTTAGCATTACAGGCTCTTCATGATCTGCGTCCTTTTCTTCACTAATCATCAGTTTTTCCTTGTTGTGCTCCCTAATCTTGGCCCCAGCCAGCTTCTCAGACCCAGATTCAGTTATGCCACTTATGCTACTCTGCTTGTATTACTTTAGAGTTCTTTTTATTTCACCTTTTCCCCTTATTTATCCTTCACGTTTTAGGCTTTTCTCTTCTGTAGCATTCATTTCTGGACCTGTCTTTGCTCTATTCAGTAACTACTTACATAGTTGATGTACAGTGTTGTGTTAATTACTGCTGTACAGCAAAGTGACTCAGTTCTACGTATGTATGCATTCTTTTCCATGTTATTCCCATTATGGCTTATCACAGGATATTGAACCTATGATTTTATAACATGCTATAGCATGTGTATTTTATTGCAATTTTTTTCTTATCCCTACTAGGCTGTGCATGGCTAGATAACAGAGACTGAGTGATTCTTATCTTTTTATTCTCAATATCTAACACAGAGCTAATTACTTAGTAGTTCAAATATATTAGAGAACTAATAGATTTCAATGAATAAAAGCATGAATAAAAATGATTCTTTTTTATTGACAGCAAATCATGCCATAACTCCTAATCATAGTATTAAGCACTTTAATAGCACAACCCTACCTGCTCTAGAGAGTTATTCTACTCTGTGTTCGCTATTCTTATACAATATGCTAACCATGTAGACAATAAATCTCTATTGAATACAGTATTTCTCTAACTAGCTTATACTTCTATTTGAAAATATTAATAATAAATATATAATTACATATAATTTAATGTGTAATTAGAATGTATACAATATGAATTTAACATATCAAATTATATATAATAAGTATGTTAATTTATTGACAAAATATTATAAATTATAAATTGATCATGATAATATTATAATGCTTGTTACTAAAATGTTCTCAAAATAGTAAACTATGTATTATCCAAGAAATAACATTTTACATTTGTAAAGTACCTTTTATAGTAGTAATACCCTTCCATATAAATTTGATATATTTTTAAAAATTTGGTATTTGCTAAGATGTCTTATCCTCATTTTGTAGAAATTGAAATTGAGCTTCAAATTGCTGAAATAATTTGTTTCTGGGTCACAAAGTAAGGAATGAACCTACTGACAACTTCTGTTTCCCAGGGCAGTTGTTTTCTGCCACATCACATTCACAGAAAAACAAAATGGGGTAAATACACAACAGACAATTGTATTTTGCCACTTCCCACTTCTATTAAACGCATAAGAGGAAATTAGATTCATTCCGGTTACATGCTCAGCTGCTAGAAAGTTCCAGTTCCGGAAAGTTGAAGGAGATGACAAAGGTAATTATGTTGCTTATACAACAATTGTTTCTTTCAAAATTCTCCCTAAAGTTAGCTCTACTAGAATTTTTCCACTCAACAACCTCTTGTGACTGTTTACCCGCTGAGCTGTCAAAATTATATCATAATGTAAGGGAGAACTTTTTTTATCTTAAAATAAATTTCCTCTAAAAATAAATGCAGCCACTCAAGTTCACCCTGTCCCTAGCCATCTTAGATGAATATGCATTTCCCTGACATCCTAGAAGAGCAAGGGTTGAGGTCTTTCCTGGCAGACTGACAGTTGTTCCACTAAGTGAAGAAAGGGGGAAAGGCAGAGCCAAATCTCTCATGGCTGTCTTCTAAGCAGACAGCGTGCTTCCACTAAGTTTAACCTCCTTACAGAAAGACGTCTCTCACAATATCTATGTGTTAGAAGAAAGCACCTACACTGACAGGCAGCTTCCAACTTCACATAAAAGCCATATTTGAATTTGCAGCTGATAGAACATTTGGAGTTCTCATTAAAATAGTTTAAAATTTTTCTGGGCAATATAGAACTTAGGTGGAAAAGACACGCAGTTTTCTTCCTGTGCCTCAGTAACCTAGAAATGACTGCTCCCCAGTGATCAAAGAAAAAGACCAGTTCTCTTAGAATATATCAATTCCAATTTATTTGATCCATTTATTTATTCATTCTTTCTTTGAAATTTTTAAGGGTAGTTGATTTGCAGTGTTGTGTTAACTACTGCTGTACAGCAAAATGACTCAGTTATACATATGTATACTTTCCTTTTCATATTATTTTCCATTATACTCTATCATGGGCTTTCAGGTGGTGCTAGTGGTACAGAACCCAGCAGCCAATGCAGGTTAGATGTAAGAGATGTGGATTTGATCCCTGCGTTGGGAAGATCCCCTGGAAGAGGGCTCGGCAACCGGCTCTAATATTCTTGCCTAGACAGAAGAGCCTGGCGGGATGCAGTCCACGGAGCTGCACAGTCGGACACAACTGAAGTGACTTAGCATGCTTTATTACAGGATATTGAACATAGTTCCCTGTGCTATACAGTAGTACCTTGTTGTCTATCTGTTCTATATATACCAGTTTGCATCTATTAATCCCAAACTCCCACTCCGTGCCTCTCCAACACCTCTCCCCCTTGGCAACCACCAGTCCACTCTCTCTGTCTGTGATTCTGTTTCTGTTTCATAGATAGGTTTATTTGTGTTATAGTTTAGATTCCACATACTGTATAAGTGATGCAATTTGCTATTTGTCTTTCTCTGTATGACTTCATTTAGTGTGATAATCTCTAGTTGCATCCATGTTGCTGCAAAGGACATTATTTCATTTTTTATATGGTCAAGTAGCACTCCATTGTATATATGTACCACATCATAATGCAGACATTGTCGATGGACACACAGGTCGTTTCTGTTTTTTGGCTGTTGTGAATAGTGCTGCTGTGAATGTAAGGATTCCTGTGTCTTTTTGAATTACAGTTTTGTCTGGATATATGCCCAGGGTAGGACTGCTGGATCATATGGTATATTTATTCATTCTTGAAACAAAGTTAAGTATCTCCTTTGTGTCAGTAGTTAGGATGGGCACAAATAAAACACCTAGGTAAAAACAAGTAATCGGGATGAATATATCAGGAAGAGCTTTCTGGAAGAGCCAGTGCTTTTGCTGATCCCTAAAAGAGACAGACAGAAAATTCGCCCAAGCAGAAACATCAGTATGTGATTAGAACTAAAGACAAGAGAGTACTTGACACATTCATATCTAACTGTGAGTTTAATAATACCAGGGCTAAGTAAGATTCAACAGAGATGGAGAAAAGAAAACAGATTTCAAATACTATAAAGACGTAGGATTGATAAAATTCAGTGGTTATGTGTTGGGAGTAAATCAGAGAATCATGATGTTTGCTTTCCTGAGTTGAGTGATTGGCTGAATAACTGTGCTACTTCTGCTTGGAAATAATGTAAGAAGAGGGGAGGGTCGGAGGAGTGGGGGTTGAACAAGCAGCAGCAGGCTGAGGAATAAGAAGGCAGTTATGAACCAGGCAATGCGGATGTCAAAAAGCAGTAAGACAGGTCCAGAGAGATACTTGAACTAGAATTTAGTTTGGCAATTATTGGCATAGAGTTCTTAAATGGAAATTGTTTTGAATCTTATTTAATTATGTAAAAATTTGTGATACATCTATAGTATAACAGGGACTTCCCCAGGTGGCTCAGTGGTAAAGAATCTACCTGCAATGCAGGAGACTTGGGTTCAACACCTGGGTCGGGAAGATCCCCTGGAGAATGAAGTGGCAACCCACTCTAGTATTCTTGCCTAGAAAATCCTATGAATAGAGGAGCCTGACAGACTATAGTCTGTGGGGTCGCAAAAGAGTTGGACAGTACTTAGCAACTAAAACAACAACCTCAATAGTTTAATAAATCAAAATTTCTATTAATGCAAAGGTACAGTCCTGCCTCACCTTTCACTTGAAGTGAAGTGAAAGTGAAAGTCCCTTAGTCGTGTTCTGCTCACTGTGACCCCATGGACTATATCTTCCTGACCCAGGAATCAAACCAGGGTCTCTGCATTGCAGGCAGATTCTTTACCAACTGAGCTAGGAGGGAAGCTCACCTCTACTTATCTCTAGTTATCCCCTTTATTTCACTCCCAGAAGTAAACTTTTTAAACTCTGTAGTTCTTTTATATATCTAATAACATGCTATACAAGCATTTGTTGAACTGTTTTTTCAGTTTTCAGTTCAGTTCAGTCGCTCAGTTGTGTCCAACTCTTTGTGACCCCATGAATCCCAGCACGAGAGGCCTGCCTGTCCATCACCAACTCCCAGAGTTCACTCAGACTCACGTCCATCGAGTCAGTGATGCCATTCAGCCATCTCATCCTTTGTCGTCCCCTTCTCCTCCTGCCCCCAATCCCTCCCAGCATCAGAGTCTTTTCCAATGAGTCAACTTTTTTTTTTTTTTTCAGTTTTAGGTATTATATATTGACTTTCTGTTACAAAAGCTGAGAATTTTCTTTTTACATTTTCCCTGTTCATCTTTTTGATAGTTATGTCAGTTTTCATTAAAAAATAACCTGTGTTTTTATCACTATAACTATGGAAATCTTATTCGTAATTAGGCATGTAATACGCTATGCTAGCATTTCCTTTCTTGTGCAACTCTTTTCTTCTCCAGGGATTTTATAACTGCCACATTCTTTCTTTGCTTAGTTTTCTGGGTACATATTACCACTTCACCTTGAGGTATCAGCAGAAGAGTAACATCCTCTCAATGTTGTTAAGCACTTCAGCCAAATCTGAGTTTACTGTTTCTACTGTGAAAATCACTGTGGGAATCTTGTATCTTCCTGTTTCAAGATGAACTGGATACTCTCTGGCCTGCTGAAGCTGTCATACTGGGAAGTTCATTAAAGTATCATCCCTGAGAAGAATTTTTTTTTTTTTTACTATTCTTGTTTCATAGACCCCTGCTGTGGTTTAAATTGTGTTCCTCCAAAACTCCTATCTTGAAGCCCTGACGTCTGGTTTCTCAAAATATAGCTGTATTTAGAGATAGGGCCTTGAGAGAAGTAGTCAAGTGAAAATAAATTTGTTACAGTTAACCCTCATTAATCTGACTGGCGTCCTCATCAGAAGAGGAGATAAATATACAGAGACAAACCAGGGACACGTGTGCACATAGGGGTAGCTATGTGAAGGGCAGCAACAGGAGAGAGACCTTAGAGGGTCAACTCTCTCTCTCTATCTTGGACTCCCAGCTTCCAAGAACTGTGAGAAAACGCATTTTTCTGTTGTTTAAGCTAACCCATCTTTTTAGGGCAGACCCAGTAAACTTTTTGTTTGCTGTTGTTTCTGTTACTAAGTGATGTTGGACTCTTTATGACCCCATGGACTGTAGCTGCCAGGATGCTGTGTCCATGGTATTTCCCAGGCGAGCGTACTGGCGTGGGTTGCCACTTCCTTCTCCAGGGGTCTGCCAGACCCAGGATCAAACCTGTGTCTCCTGCATTGGCAAGAGGATTTTTTACCATTGAGCTACCAGGGCAGCCCCAGTAAACTAATACAACTCCATATAGTGTTCTTGCTTTCTTGCCTCCCCATCCCACTATTTTTTAGGCAGAGTACATTTTCTAGATTTTTTTTTTTAATTAAAAAAAAAAAAAGGGATGAATAGGAGCAGGGATGATATTTTGACTTATCTGAAAATACCTGTATATGAAATTTATGTAAGTATGATACATTTTCTGGTTATAGAATTCTAAGTTGATTATTTTCTGTTGTCTTTTTCATCTCCCCTCCTATTATGAAGATTGTACTCTGTGTATCTATTATTTCAGTATTTACCTACATATGAAACTTAGCATTTGAAAATATACTTATTCCCTCTTCCCTAGAGTACTTCTAAACTTATAATTTATTGTCATAATATCATTTCATTCTTTTAATACATTAGAGCATTATTTTTTATTGTATACAGTCAAGGTTTGCTTAAATCACCTGTGTATTTTCTGTATCTTTTTTTTTTTAATTTCTTCTTGTTTCCAGAAGCTTCCAAATAGGACCATTTGCTTCCCCCTACAAATTTTGCTTGAAGCTTGAGTTTTGTGGGCTCTATAAATTTATATCTTTCACAAGAGGTGGGGTTATTATTTTTTCTGCACTTTTTTTTCTCTCTTGTAGATTCTATTTTAAACCATACTTTACAAAGTGAGTGAAGTTGCTGTCGTGTCTGACTCTTTGCGACCCCGTGGACTGTAGCCCACCAGGCTCCTCCGCCCATGGGACTCTCCAGGCAAGAATACTGGAGTGGGTTGCCATTTCCTTCTCCAGGGGATCTTCCCAACCCAGGGATCGAACCCAGGTCTCCCGCATTGCAGGCAGATGCTTTAACCTCTGAGCCAGCTGGGAAGCCCAAAAGCTATCAGTAATTCATAGTAATTTTACCGAAAGAGTCAGTTTAAAAAGTAAGTGCATCTAAAAAGAGAAGTATGTCTGTTAGGATAGGCTACATGATGCTGCAGTCTGGAACAACCTCCAGATCTTTATGGTCTAAAGTTACAAAGGTTTAAATTCTCATTCGTGCTCCATTTCCAAACAGGTCATCTGAGGTCTCTACCCTGCATCATTTTCCTCCTGGGACACTAGGCAGCCTCCATCTGGAATACTTTCTCCATGGTTGTGAGGGGAGAAAGAAAAAGAGGGAGGGGAATTAAGTAATTTGTTCCTGAATTTTACCTCCCAAAGTAAAATGTGTAATTCTACCCACACATCGGTGGCCAAGGCAAGATATATGGCCACTGCCTAAATTCACTGGATCAGAGAACTGCAATTCTGTGTGTTCAGAGCACTGGAAATACTTCATAAAGAGCATTAATAAGAACTATAAGGAACAATGTAAATCAATTGAAAAAATCAGAGCAATAATAACTTATTGTTGATTTGAGGTAAATTAAAAACTGATAAAATTTTCCTTGGCTAAATTTCCAAAAAGCTGTTGGAACTGAAAAATATTTAAACAGAGTTGCCAAGATTTTATATTTTCTTCTTAATCCAGTAAACTTAAACAAGTAAACTTGTTACTGATCATAGAGGATCACAATCTGATTTTTTAATTAGAAAAGCGCAGTAGAACATTTTCAACCTAAATTAGGACCACATATGTCAAATAAGGAGAAAAGAACCTTAAAATTATGGCTTTGTATAGCATGAACAGTCTAGACCACATCCACACAGTGAGGAAATCTATTTTATCCTGGTTTACTCACATGGTACAGCAATAACGCTAATATATGGCATCAAGGTTGTTCCAGACTGTAGCATTTATCAGGTTCTAAATTTATCAGGTTCATTGAAAAGAAGTCTGTCAATACAGAAACAGTAAAGATTGTTAAATACATCACAAAGTGAGTGGTTATGCAGATATTCTTAACATGTATATATTGTGATTTATACATTAGCATTTTTTTCTCAAAGATCTCAAGGATTTATTACACTTATAGTTAGGGACGAGGGAGAGTATCAGTGTAACTGTAATAATCTGTTTGTACACTAAGGGGCGCCATGGCCATGTGTTTAACATGACATTTCTAGATTAGAATTAAGAATTTAATGATCAAATCTGAGGTATTATTTCCCAATAGAAGCTCATTTCATTGTGATACTAATGGGGGCCATCATTGTTTAATAAAGATTTCCCCCAAACAAAGGTTCATGGTGGTCCTTGAAATTTGAACTTAACTACACTGAAGAAATCGATGTCATTTAATTTCCCTTAATAATAACATCATTAAAGAGCTTTTCCATAAATTCAAGTAGCAACATCTTAGTAAATCTCAGTAAACAAGAAACTCTTTGTCTAAGCTTTGGAAAGCCCTAAATGCGAGTAATGAACTATCTTTTCAAGTTTGAAGATGGAATAGTCCCATGTGGATCTCCACTGTGCTCAGTAGGAAAAGACAAGTTCAAAATAATATTGGGGAATTTTTTTTTTTAAGAGAGAACTAGCTATAGCTAACCATATAGTGAGATACAGGAGGAGCTCTCAAAATCCTCCTTCTCCTCCACTGCCACCTGCAGACTCTGTTTTTTTGTTTGTTTTGTTTTGTTTTTTATCATAGGATAGTTGGTTTACAACACTATTTTCTGCTATTTCCAGGAGCATTCAGTTCAGTTCAGTCGCTCAGTCATGTCTGACTCTTTGCGACCCCATGAACCGCAGCACGCCAGGCCTCCCTGTCCATCACCAACTCCCGGAGTTCACTCAAACTCATGTCCATCGAGTCGGTGATGCCATCCAGCCATCTCATCCTCTGTCATGCCCTTCTCCTCCTGCCCCCAATCCCTCCCAGCATCAGAGTCTTTTCCAATGAGTCAACTCTTCGCATGAGGTGGCCGAAGTATTTGCTTCCAAAAATGCCAGTTCTTGAGGAACATCACAGTTCACTAGACATCAAGAAAAGATCTACATGTAATAACACTGTTACTCCAAGGAAGAAGGGCCTTTTAGAATCATACAATAAATCTATAAAGAAAACTCATTTAGTAATAACTTCTTTAGTTAGTATGTTCACTGTTGCTTTAAATGTTACCTCATGTAATTCTCACAGTAAATCCAAGAGGCAAACATTATTCCTGTTTCAAATGTAGGAAAACAAAGCTTGTAGCGGTTAGGTAAACTTGCCCTGAGTTTTACTGGATGTGGATGCTAGAGCCAGGATTTTAATTAAAATCTGATTTCAAGACTCTTATTTCTGATATGTAATTAGCACTTTAATTGCTGCCAAACTGTTATACTGAAAAAATTTTTTTCTATATTTATTATAGTAATAATCTTACCAAATTTTCCTTCAGAGATGTTGCAAAAGTGCATTTCCCTAAAGGAAATGTAACAAGATACTATAGTTTTCATACCTAATCTTGTAAGAAGGTTTACTCTGAATTCATGCAATTTATTTAAAATGAAAAGGATTGGGGCTTCCCTGGTGGCTCAGTGGTAAAGAATCCACATGCCAATGCAGGAGAACGGTTCACTTCCTGATCCGGGAAGATCCTACATGCTGCAGAGCAACTAAGCCTGTGCCCCACAACAACTGAGTCTTAGTAGTATTAGTCGCTCAGTTGTGTTCAACTTTTGCAACCCCATGGACTAGAGCCCGCCAGGCTCCTCTGTCCATGGGATTCTCTAGGCAAAAATACTGCAGTGGGTTGCTATTTCCTCCTCCAGGGGACCTACCCAACCGTACATAAAGGAGACTTAATTAATGTGCATTAGAGGATTCCCCAGGTTAACCTGTCATAGAAAACTGTCTCTTGAGCCTTTAAATTCTGTACAACCACTGAGCCTGCGCTCAGTAGCCTGTGAGCCGCAACTACTGAGCCCACGTGATAGAGCCCGTGCTCTGCAAAAAGAGAAGCCGCTGAAATGAGAAAGTCCACACACCGCAACTAGAGAGTAACCCCTGCTCACCACAACTAGAGAAAAGCCTGCATGGCAGTGAAAACCCAGCACAGCCAAAAATAAATTAATTGATTAAATTTCAAAAAGAAAATGGTTAGATACAGGTTTGAGGGGCAGTATTCTTCATAGGAACTGACTGACAGGTTCACTTTACAACTTACGTTCAAAATCTGTGAATTATATGCTAGTTTGTCTCCAGGGCCTTAAAATGTTGAGAATTTTACTAAGAGTTAGAGTTTCAGACAAACTGGGACCTTTTGTTCCAAGGGTTTGTCACATCTCTGGATTGTTTCATGTATCAGTGAGACTGAATGCATTAGTGTAGGTTACACTTTAGTATATAATAGTTTGTTATCTATTCATCAACAATACCTTAGTTCTTTAATAAGGCAAAAATAGGTATATAAATTTAGAACTTGGAAGATATTGAGCTTGTGATAAAAGGAAAGCAAGAGAATCAAAAAATGTTTAATGTAACATATAGTTTGACCATTTTATATGTTAATATTAAATAAGATCAAAAGGTTTTTACATTAATTAAAAAGGAGATTTTCTGCACTTTGTTTCTTTAATTTAAAACTGAAACTCTGTCAAAGAAAAATTTTTTATCACTGGTAGACTGATGGCCAAAAATGCAACTTATACCTTTAGGGCAATAAATATTCTAAGGGCATGGATTTTAAAAATACAATGAAAAATTTTACCTTGTTAACAGAGAAGAAGAAAATTTTGGTATCTACTAGAAGATACTTACATACTAGAAATATGGGATGGTAGTGTAACATATTGGGAAAAAATGGAATGAGCAGTATAAACTCATAACCGTAGACAGAAGTTTTGGCCTTATGGAAATTATATTCCAGTTGTGCAATAACTAGCAGGCCAAGAGCTGTATCTTTCTTTCTGTACATCTTTCTTCTGACTCTAATTCCTCCAGTGCACTTCTAGTGTCCACTTTTTGGTTCTATCCTGTTTCACCCCTCTAAGGGTTCAGTGCTTTTTGGAGGATGACTGGTTACCTGTGCCAGCACAGAAACTATCAGGATAGTGCTGATCATTCTCTGAAACACCCTTCAAAGCTTTCAAGGGCAGTGCTAAAAATAATCAATGCCTAACTTAAACCAGCTTTTAATGGTCAATTTTGATAATTTGAACAATAAAATAATAGTAAAAATGAAAATGTTGATTACAGTGGTGATGAAAATGACAGGCAGAACATAGTGAATCTCTAAAAGGGCTTGAACATACAGTAGTCAAGACAAAAGTTATTTCCAAGTGTGTGGGAAGATAATGATCCAGGAAAATTAGGGTGACTAGAATAGGAAATCAGGAGTTCTTTCATTCACTTTAATATGTATTAGAGTATTTGTTTTTATAGATAATATTATTTTTACATTCTATGTCTGTTTTAGAAGTATACAAATGTATGTGTTTAATGGAAGGATAAACACAAAGAACAATGAATAAATCAAATAATGCAGGGAAAGTCGATACTACAAGAAAAATAGGAAGGCGTAATAAATATTATTTGTCACAAAAAATAATCAAATATAAAGAGAATGAAAAAGTGATTGACAGATAGGCATTGTGTATTAGCAAGTAATATTTCATAGTAACAATAACCCTTAAAATATTTCAGTGCTTAAAGTATACTAACTCATTCGATCCCTCTAATACCCCTGTTCATGCGTGTGTGAGCTCAGTCACTCAGTTGTGTCCAACTCTTTGGAACCCCATGGACTGTAGCCAACCAGGCTCCTCTGTCCATAGGATTTTCTGGAGTGAGGTTGCTGTTTCCTGCCCCAGGGGATCTTTCCAATCCAGGGATCGAACTCAAGTCTCCTGCATTGGCAGGAGGGTTCTTTACTACTAGCACCACCTGGGAATCCCAGTAGTCCTGTGAGTTAGGTGTTATTAACATTCCTGTCTTACAAGTGGAAACTGAAACACAGGTTCTGTATTGTGCTCAAGATGACACAATTCATAGCATGTATGGGGCTCTTCAAGTATTACTGAACTCTTCAGAAAGAATCAAAATGATATCACTGAATCTCTAAAACGTTGTCAAAATACGAATGACAATGATATAGTTCAGTTCAGTTCAGTTGCTTAGTCCAACTCCCTGCGACCCCAGGGACTGCAGCACACCAGGCCTCCCTGCTGCTGCTGCTGCTGCTAAGTCGCTTTAGTCATGTCTGACTCTGTGCGACGCCATGGACTGCAGCCTACCAGGCTTCTCCGTCCATGGGATTCTCCAGGCAAGAACACTGGAGTGGGTTGCCATTTCCTTCTCCAATGCATGAAAGTGGAAAGTGAAAGTGAAATCGTTCAGTTGTGTCTGACTCTTAGTGACCCCATGGACTGCAGCCTACCAGGCTCCTCCATCCATGGGATTCTCCAGGCAAGAGAACTGGAGTAGGGTGCCATTGCCTTCTCCCCAGGCCTCCCTGTGCATCACCAACTCCCAGAGTTTACTCAAACTCATGTCCATAGAGTCAGTGATGCCATCCAACCATCTCATTCTCTGTCTTCCCCTTTTCCTCCCACCCTCAATCTTTCCCAGCATCAGGGTTTTTTCAAATGAGTCAGCTCTTCGCATCAGGTGGCCAAAGTTTTGGAGTTTCAGCTTCAGCAATAGTCCTTCCAATGAACACCCAGTCCCTTGCAGTCCAAGGGACTCTCAAGAGTCTTCTCCAACACCACAGTTCAAAAGCATCAATTCTTCAGCATTCAGCTTTCTTTATAGTCCAACTCTCAAATCCATACATGACTACCGGAAAAACCACAGCCTTGACTAGATGGACCTTTGCTGGCAAAATAACATCTCTGCTTTTGAATATGCTATCTAGGTTGGTCATAACTTTTCTCCCAAGGAGTAAGCGTCTTTTAATTTCATGGCTGCAGTCACCATCTGCACTGATTTTGGAGCCCAAAAAATAAAATCTGCCACTGTTTCCCCATCTATTTCCCATGAAGTGATGGGACCAGATGCCATGATCTTCGTTTTCTGAATGTTGAGCTTTAAGCCAACTTTTTCACTCTCCTCTTTCACTTTCATCAAGAGGCTTTTGAGTTCCTCTTCACTTTCTGCCATAAGGGGGGTGTCATCTGCATATCTGAGGTTATTGATATTTCTCCTGGCAATCTTGATTCCAGCTTGTGCTTCTTCCAGCCCAGCGTTTCTCATGATGTACTCTGCATAGAAGTTAAATAAGCAGGGTGACAATACACAGCCTTCACGTACTCCTTTCCTGATTTGGAACCGATCTGTTGTTCCATATCCAGTTCTAACTGGACAATGATATAAGGAATATGCAAAAACAGGAAAATAGAGCAAAGATATTTAGTCTGTGGTGCTGACTGTTGATATAGGTGCATTTACATAAACTTAATGAGTTTTGAGGTTTTCTTTGCATGTCTTCCTCTTAAGGGGTGTCAAGAGTTAACCATGGCCATACATAATTGTTTAAAAACTAACATCAAATTGACAAATAGTTTAATACTAAAGAAAAAAATATTTTTTTCAGTTTTAATTTCAGAGTGCACCTCTCCATGAATCCCTTCCTATAAAGTTCCTATGAACATGTATAATGTTATAATTACACATGGTATTCATTGTTGTTATTATGAAAAGCATCACTTTGTAAAGTCTGGGCTTTGGACTGTCTGGGCTTCCCAGGTAGCTCAGTGGTAAATAATCCACCTGCCAGTGCAGGAGTAAAAGAGACATGGGTTTGATCCCTGGGCTGGGAAGATCCCCTAGAGGAGGAAATATAAAACCACTCCATTATTCTTGCCTGGAAAATCTCATGGAAAGAGGAGCCTGGCGGGCCTCAGTCCATGGGGGTCCCAAAAATTTGGACATGTTTTAGTGACTAAGCATGCATGTGGCTGACTGTCTATTTTTAGAGTTTTCCTAATTCAGACCCCTATCTACGCAGTTAGGTACAAGAATTTCCTTTTAATGTTGGTTATTTAAGAGAATTTACTGAAAGTAACTAAAGGGCTCTATGAGATGAAAATCATTTAATCATATATGTGTGTGTGTGTGTGTGTGTGTATGCTGATGTGTGTATATATTCATATGGTGGTGATGGTTTAGTTGCCAAGTTGTGTCCATATACATACATACATATATCCCAAACCAGAAGTACTTATACATGTGGTTTTAACTTCTGTAAGCTTCTCACAAGGATCTAATGGAAACACAAAGCTGTCCAAGCTATTCCCACTCAGATTTCTATCTTCTTTCATCTTTCAACTCTGCACCACCTCCTGGCATTTTCAAAGTCCCACGAGGCTCATATCCTGCTCTGTCTGCATTGTTGTAGTTGCTGCTTGATGCCATGGTGTTTACTAACAATTGCACAGAGAACTGTTTACAGTTTAGACTTTGTGTATAGAATTTTTGTCTATTTTTATCTCTAGCTATGGGAAAATCTGTGCACTCCTAGAATTTAAGAGTGTTAACATGGACCCCTGGGACTTTCTTTCTCTAGTTTATTATCAAAGAAATTGTATATATTCTTCATATATTTTTTTAGCTTTGTCTTCTGTTTTTAGCTCTGTTCTGTTTAATTCTGTCTTCTCCACTATAGAAATAGAAAGTGTTTTATATAATACTGAGTTTTTAATAGAAAAGTAGCTTCTGGGCATATGTTGATTTTTTTTTATTATTCAATATGCAATATGTTCTAGGTTCTTCTAAGTGCTTTTACAAACATTAAACATTCATTTAATCTTTAAAACAATCCAATAAGACAGTCATTATCTCCAATTCACAAGAGAGGAAACTAGGAAACAGAAAAATATAAAAATAGAAGTCTGCACTAAATCTAGATCTTCCCAGAACCTATTAGAATATGATTGGTGAAATCATTTCCTAAATGGAAATGGCATGGTTGGAACAATCTTAAGGAGCTGCAGTTACAAGGCTATTATTCACTAAGAGGGTATCTCTAGTGCCGTACCACAGTGAATATTTTGTGATAGCTAGAAAATGACAGAGACGGCATTTGAATCCAGGCAGTCTATTTCAGTCCATGTTCTTAAAGTAATGTGGAAAGAGTACCTCTATTCACAGAAATCACTAGATTCCATGATACATTTGCCCCAGAATTATTACTTTTCAAGTCTCACTGCCCAGTTTCCCAAATGTCACATTAATTGTAGTCTATTTCATGTCAAAGTCTATGGATGCCTTATTACCCCCATAACAAGTTTAAACAATAAATTCTTGATGTACATAGGGATTAATATTACATTAGAGTGGTGTGTGCTCAGTCATGTGACTCTTTGCAGTTCCATGGACTGTAGCCCACCAGGCTCCACTGTCCATAGCAAAGACATGATTAAAATTTGTAGAAAAGATGTGATAAGTCTACCCTTAACAACAGCATTCTGCCAGTGACCAGTAATCATAGTCCTAGGGGTTGTAGAAGACTAATCAATCAGTATAAAGCAAGTAATTCCTTTGTACCAAGTTATACTCGGTGGGGGTTTTATGAAATCTTTTGAATCATATGGGGAAAAAAAATGTTGGTATAAGCATTTCTTTTTAGAATACTTAACACTTGATGCTTTATTTTAAACTACTACTTTCTGACTGAACTTTGGTGATTTAAAAAAAAAATCTGCACTGGGTGCTAAATTCTCACACAGGGTATTAGCATTTAATTGGTGAAGTAGTCCCTTGGGCCCAAATGCCAAAATCAGAACAAGCCTAAGAAGCCTCAGTCAGTAAAGAATCGGCCTGCAACGCAGAAGACTAGGTTTCAATGCCTGGGTCGGGAAGATCCCCTGAAGAAGGGAATGGCAACCCACTCCAGTATTCTTGCCTGGAGAATCCCATGGACAGAGGAGCCTGGAGGGCTACAGTCCATGGGGTTGCAAAGAGTCAGTCACAACTGAGTGACTAACACACACACACACACACACACACACACACACACAGCCATACTTATGCATTGTTTAGTAAGAGAGCTTTCCTTCTTTATCTTTGCAAAGATTAAGCTGATGTTTTAATTTCCCTCATTAGATAAGGATCCATTAGATAAGGATCCTCATTAGATAAGGATCCATCTGTAAAGCCTATCTTGACGATTATCACTCAAGATAACAAGAGGGTGGAGTATGGCAGAAAACTGTGTTGCCTTTTACAGGATAATATTTTCAAGACTTGGTTTTATGCTGAGGTATTTTGCTAAATTAGACATACCAAGGGAACATTTCATGCAAAGATGGGCTCAATAAAGGACAGAAATGGTATGGACCAAACAGAAGCAAAAGATATTAAGAAGAGGTGAAAAGAATACACAGAACTGTACAAAAAAGATCTTCACGACCCAGATAATCATGATGATGTGATCACTCACCTAGAGCCAGACATCCTGGAATGTGAAGTCAAGTGGGCCTTAGAAAGCATCACTACGAACAAAGCTAGTGGAGGTGATGGAATTCCAGTGGAGCTATTTCAAATCCTGAAAGATGATGCTGTGTAAGTGTTGCACTCAATATGCCAGCAAATTTGGAAAACTCAGCAGTGGCCACAGGACTGGAAAAGATCAGTTTTCATTCCAATCCCAAAGAAAGGCAATGCCAAAGAATGCTCAAACTACCGCACAATTGCACTCATCTCACACTCTGGTAAAGTAATGCTCAAAATTCTCCAAACCAGGCTTCAGTAATACGTGAACTATGAACTTCCAGATGTTCAAGCTGGTTTCAGAAAAGGCAGAGGAACCAGAGATCAAATTGCCAACGTCTGCTGGATCATCGAAAAAGCAAGACAGTTCCAGAAAAACATCTATTTTTGCTTTATTGACTATGCCAAAGCCTTTGACTGTGTGGATCACAATAAACTGTGGAAAATTCTTCAAGAGATAGGAATACCAGACCACCTGACCTGCCTCTTGAGAAACCTGTATGCAAGTCAGGAAACAATAGTTAGAACTGGACATGGAACAACAGATCGGTTCCAAATAGGAAAAGGAGTACGTCAAGGCTGTATATTGTCACCCTGCTTATTTAACTTATATGCAGAGTACAGCATGAGAAACGCTGGGCTGGAAGAAGCACAAGCTGGAATCAAGATTGCCAGGAGAAATATCAATACCCTCAGATATGCAGATGACACCACCCTTATGGCAGAAAGTGAAGAGCAACTAAAGAGCCTCTTGATGAAAGTGAAAGAGAAGAGTTAAAAAGTTAGCTTAAGGCTCAACATTCAGAAAACTAAGATCATGGTATCTGGTCCCATCACTTCATGGGAAATAGATGGAGAAACAGTGGAAACAGTGTCAGACTTTATTTTGGGGGGCTCCAAAATCACTGCAGATGGTGACTGCAGCCATGAAATTAAAAGACGCTTACTCCTTGGGAGAAAAGTTATGACCAACCTAGATAGCATATTCAAAAGGAGAGACTTTACTTTACCAACAAAGGTCCATCTAGTCAAGGCTATGGTTTTTCCAGTGGTCATGTATGGATGTGAGAGTTGAACTGTGAAGAAAGCTGAGTGCCAAAGAATTGATGCTTTTGAACTGTGGTGTTGGAGAAAACTCTTGAGAGTACTGTGGACTGCAAGGAGATCCAACCAGTCCATTCTAAAGGAGCTCAGTCCTTGGTGTTCATTGGAAGGACTAATGCTGAAGCTGAAACTCCAATACTTTGGCCACCTTGTGCGAAGAGTTGACTCATTGGAAAAGACCCTGATGCTGGAAGAGATTGGGGGCAGGAGGAGAAGGGGACAACAGAGGTTGAGATGGCTGGATGGCATCACTGACTCAATGGACATGAGTTTGAGTAAACTCCAGGAGTTGGTGATGGACAGGGAGGCCTGGCGTGCTGCGATGCATGGGGTCACAAAGAGCCGGAAATGACTGAGCGACTGAACTGAACTGACTGATTTTGCTAAATAGGAAGACCTGGTTTCTTCTACAGACTGCGCCCAACTCTTTGGACATAATGCCTGTGCTAGAGATGAAAGTGAAAGTCAGCTCAGTTGTGTCTGACTCTTTGTGACCCCATGGATTATACAGTCCATGGAATTCTCTACACCACGATGCTGGAGTGGTAAGCCTTTCCCTTCTCCAGCAGACCTTCCCAACCCAGGGATCAAACCCAGGTCTCCCGCATTGCATGCAGATTCTTTACCAGTTGAGCCACAAAGGAAGCCCAAGAATACTGAAGTGGGTAGCCTATCCCTTCTCCAGAGAATCTTCACAACCCAGGAATCGAACTGGGGTCTCCTGCATTGCAAGTGGATTCTTGAACAACTGAGCTATCAGGGAAGCCCATAGAGAAGTGATAGAGATCACTTGCAGGGAAGTGATAGAGATACTTTCAAGGAAAAGGAAAGTTTGTCTTTTCTGGTCCTGAAAAACTGTGGAAGGAGGAAAGGATAAAAGATTTCCAGAGTAGGTGATATCATATATTTGTCTTTCTCTTACTTCACATAGTATGATCATCTCTAGATCTATCCACGTCTTTGCAAATGGCCCTATTTTGTTTCTTTTTATGCCTGATTAATATTCCACTGTATATATGTGCCACATCTTTATCTATTTCTCTGTTGATGGGCATTTAGGTTGCTTCCATGCCTTGGCTACTATAATTAGTGCTGAAATGGCATGCATCTTTTTGAATTAGTTTTCTTTAAAAATATGCTCAGGAGTGGGTTTGCAGGATTATATGGTAACTCTTGTTTTTTAAGAAACTTCCATATAGTGGCTGTAGCAATCTACATGTAGAATCTAAAAAAAATTTAAAAGATACAAGTGAACTAACATTTTTATAAAACAGAAATAGACCCACAGACATAGAAAACAAACATACAGTTACCACAGGAGACAGGTGGTGGAGTGATATTGGGATTAACAAATACATACTACTATATATAAAATAGATAACCAATGAGGACCTGGTGTACAATACAGGGAACTAGGCTCAATATATTGTAATAACCTATAAGGAAAAAGAACCTTAAAAAGTATGTATATTTATATATGCTATATATAGAGGTGAATCACTGGTGTATACCTGAAATGAACACAACATTGTAAATCAAATATACTTCAACAAAATAAATATATGTTCTTTGTAAAAATAAAATAGAATACAATAAAATAAAATTTCATCTGCTCTTTAAAAAAAAAAAAAAACAGAGTAGAAGAGGAAATGGTAGATAGGTTTTACTCTTCCAACTGGGACTGGGTCATTAGATAAGGTAAGAGAATTACAGTGGACAAGCGGGTTTTCCTACCTTCTTGAGTGTCTAGAAGTTAGTTTTAGATACTAATTTTACTTGAAGTGGTGTGGAGCAGAGAACTAAAGGTTATGAGAAGCAGCCATTTTAAATGACTTCAATGAGGTTGGCACTTCCTTACTGAGGAGTTCCTGCATCTGACCTCTGTCCACAAGGCCTGAACAGACTGCAGAGTAACAGCTGCAGGTAGGAGGTGACCATCCTCTCAGAGTCTAAGATTTGGCTGAAAAAGGATGAGTCCTTCAAGGAAGCCCCAGGTATTTTTTAAGGGTTTCACAGATTATTGTTGCTGTTTAAGAATCTAAGAAGCTGCATTTTATAGCAGTGTCAGTGCAAGGGCCTCTGACAACTATTTAAAATTGTCAGCAACTCCCACCTGCTGCCCATTTCACTTCCAACCACGGTACTCTACGTGGGGTCTGCAAGCGGCAGCTGGAATGCTTAGAAGCCGAGCAGAAATCCTGACTGATTCACAGGGCAGAGGAGTTAAAATAGGACTCCAAGACTTGCTGAGGCTTTGTTTGCAACCTAAAAGGCCATCTTGTCCTTTAATAAGAGTAGCATGAAAACAGATCAGCCCTCACAGAGATTATAATTAGAGCCTCAAATTATTCTATGATTTTTCATATGTAATCTGACATTCAGTTCAAAATGATCTTGTGTTTGAGAAGGTGGCACTTGATAGGCAACCAATAGAACAAAATAGAATCAAAACCCACATCCGAATAAGTTCAGTCTCTGTCATCTTCCCTTGCTTTACTTTTTACCTTTCAATATGCTGTGGGGGGGTTTTTTGTTGTTTATGGTCTGTCTCACTAGAATATAAGCCTCCTTAAGACACAGATTTGTCTCTGTTTTATTCAGTGTTGCCTGACAAATAATAGGTGCTCGAGAAATTTTGTTGAATGAGAGCACAGTCAAATTAATTTGCACGACAAATGATTGCTGTGAAATGTTAGTGATTTGAGCTTTTACTTCAGAATGGTCACCAAAAGAAAAACTTTATGGAAGTTAGGGAAAAAAGCAAGAGTTTTTTTGGTAAAAAATGAAAAGAAGAATAAGAGGAGGAGGGAGAAAGTAGTGGTGAGGGAGAGGAAAACTGAGGTCACAAGGAGAAGAACTCTCTATGTATGTTAATGTAAGAAAAATGAAAGAGTGCAAGACTGCAAATTCCAAGTAAATATAACAATGTTTTAACAATATCAGGATTGTTGTCAATATTAATAAATTTGAGAAATAAGGAAAAAGAACCATATGCTAATAAAAAAGATGAGAGTCTTCACATTTTAATGAGCTTAACTGAATCCAAGTCAGTACAACTGTATATTTAACTGTATGGGAAAGTCAGTGAGACTGTGATGAAATGAATCAGAGCATCTCCTCCTCAGAATGAACTGAAACTATACTAGACTCAGTTTCGATTTCTCATCTAAGGAAGGAATCAAAGCTTTAAATGGTTTACAAAGGTCAAAATCAAGGAGAAATTTTTTTTAAGTGAACCCAAAAGGATACTTAAAAAAAAACCTTTATTTGAGGAAGGAGAATTTGTTTTTAATATATGGAATATACTAGTTGTGAATGAAACTATTCTTCATGTACAAATGATAAGTATTTAAGATGATTGAGAAAAGTTGCAGAATCATCCACCATATATTAGAGCAAGGATTAACCATAAATGGATTTTGTGTTTTTTTCTCTCAATTTTGTCAAAATTGATAAATCAATTTTATCAAAAATCAATAAATCTTTGATTTTATTACTTGCACAGTTATTTATGTGCTGTTTTTAAGTACAGAAATTATTAGAATGTTTCCGTAAAATAAAGGTTAAAAATTTCCTAAGAACAGACCACAGCTACATATTTTTTATAACCTAGTATATCATGGGGGCCAAGTGGCTGCTGAATCATAGTCAAATTAATAAAACAGTTTCTTGGAGTATTGGTTGAAATGAGAAAAATGACAATGTAACAAGGAAAGTGTATGAGGGATTAATTGTGATACCTAATTGAGTTTTTAATGACAAATCTCATATGGATTTGGACAACTTTAAAATTGCAAGAAAAGCAGAATACGTACCAAATCACTTTTTACAGATCGAAAGCTTTATTGTAGGAAGATTTCTACAGAATTCAATAGTCATGGAAAATTGACATAGACTATAATTAATTATTCATTGGGGGAAAAAAAAATCCCTGGGAGAAATAAGCAAAAATCAAATTGTAGACACATAGAAGAAAATGGGAAGAGGCCAAATAAAATCTGTGCTGTGCCTGTCAGAATGGTCTGCCTTCCTCCTAGTAGACAGAATTAAACATGATAGATGTGAGCTTTCAAATCCACCATGAGAGCTTAAATTTTTTTTTTTTTTTTTTTTGGTCATTGTTTTCTGAATTTCTCTGCATACAAAACAACTCCAAAAGGTCTTTTTTAAAGCAAAGTATTTTAAATCATGTTTTAAAATTTAGGAGGTGGATGTATTTAATTCTGCTTAATGGGCTTTTAGTGACTGAATCTGAAACTCCTGGAGTCTGACCCTTTACTCTTTTTTTGCTCCCCACCTGGTACCATGGCTCTCAAGACTTAAAAGTAACCTGTTTGGTTTAGTACAAAGAATGATCCTGAAGTAGCTGTGAGAAATGGAGTCCCCCGAGGCCAGCTAGATATTAAAAGCTTTGTGCAAGTGGGATCCAGTGGAGCTGATGTAACAAAAACCAAGGCAGTTTTCTCTCAGCTCAGTTTTACTGAAAACAGCAGCACAGCAGAGTCTGTTGCCCGTGGTCCATCTCTTCCTTCGATGCGAGGAGGAACTTTTCTTTTTCTTTTCACTTTGATTAGAGAGCTGTTGCTTCCCAAAGCGGGGGAAAGTACTACATCAGCTTTTAAATATGGGCTTTCTGTCTTAGCCAAGTAAGAGTGTTAGAGACATGGAAGGATTTAAATTAGTTCTCATCCTCACTATTCCTTACCAGCCTTTGTACTAGGTTAAACCTTTTATGTTTAACCAAGCTCATGGGTAGCTATCCAGCTCAAAACTGGAGATATTGGGTCAGATAACATCTTCCGATATCAGAAATCTTTTTCTCTCTTTTTGTCCAGCCTCCTCTTTTATTAAGCATTACTTTGAAAAAAAAATCATCTCTGTGTTTTATAAATCAATACAAAAAAAGGACTGGTTCAAATGTTCACAAAGGCACAGGGGATTCACTAGCTTTCCATTGTGTACATTAAACACACACAGGTATAGACACGCATGTGCACACAGACTGGAATTTTCATGATCATTCTATTTTTTGAAAAAAGCAAGAGAGTTCCAGAGAAATATCTACTTCTGCTTTACTCACTGGGCCAGAGCCTTTGACTGTGGGATCACAACAACCTGGAAAATTCTTCAAGAGATGGGAATACCAGACCACCTTACCTGCCTGTTAAGAAATCCGTATACAGGTCAAGAAGCAACAGTTAGAACTGGACATGGAACAACAGACTGGTTCCCAGTTGGGAAAGGAGTACGTCAAGGCTGTATATTGTCACCATGCTTATTTAACTTATATGCAGAGTACATCATGCAAAATGGCAAGCTGGATGAAGCACAAGCTGGAAACGATTGCTGGGAGAAATATCAATAACCTCTGACACACAGATGACCCCACCCTTATGGCAGAAAGCGAAGAAGAGTTAAGAACCTCTTGATGAAAGTGAAAGAGGAGAGTGAAAAAGTTGGCTTAAAATTCAACATTCAGAAAACTTAAATCATGGCATATGGTCCTACCACTTCACAGCAAATAGATGGAGAAACAATGGAGACAGTGACAAACTTAATTTTTCTGGGCTCCAAAATCATTGCAGATGGTGACTGCAGCCATGAAATTAAAAGACGCTTGCTCCTTGGAAGAAAACCTATGACCAACCTAGACAGCATATTAAAAAGCAGAGACATTACTTTACCAACAAAGGTCCATCTAGTCAAAGCTATGGTTTTTCCAGTAGTCATGTATGGATGTGAGTTGGACTGTGAAAAAAGCTGAGTGCTGAAGAATTGATGCTTTTGAACTGTGATGTTGGAGAAGACTCTTGAGAGTCCCTTGGACTGCAAGGAGATCCAACCAGTCCATCCTAAAGGAGATCAGTTCTGAATATTTTTTGGAAGGACTGATGCTGAGGCTGAAACTCCAATACTTTGGCCACCTAATGAGAAGAACTGACTGATTTGAAAAGACCCTGATACTGGGAAAGATTGAGGGCAGGAGGAGAAGGGGACGACAGAGGATGAAATGGTTGGATAGCATCACTGACTCGATGGACATGAGTTTGAATAAGCTCTGGGAGTTGGAGATGGACAGGGAATCCTGGCGTGCTGCCGTCCATGAGGTTGCAAACAGTCAGACACGACTGAGCGACTGAACTGAACTGAACTGAATATTTAAATAAATCACTTGATGTCGGATTTACTGTTCAGTCATTAGGTTGTGTTAAACTCTTTGCGACCTCATGGACTGAAGCATACCAGGCTCTCCTTTTCTTTACTATCTCCTGGAGTTTGCTCAAACTCATGTCCATGAAGTTGGTGAGGCTGTCTAACCATCTCTGATTTACTTAGCAATAATTTTATCTTTTGGAACTCATAACAAATTAGTGGGGGAAAATGCCACAATAATGGGAGTTTTTGTCATGTACTTATGTAGACATAGGCGTTTAGCTGAATTTCACTCCAACGTACAAATACTCATTAGTCACTGCAGCCCCTGAAGGTTCCATATGCTCCTGACAGTCCCCCAAGACAGATGTGCTCTGTTCTTTAAGATTGATGGTTATGCCCATGAATCATCACTATATATATAATTCAAAAACTGGCACTTGCCCTTGTGCTAGAACATTCATTTTTCCATTCTATCAATGTTTACATCTTATTTTCTTAGAAGTTTTACTTATTTTATTTTAATAAAATAGGTAATGATATATGTTTATGAGCCAAGTGTCTTTTAAATTACAATTAATTAAATATGAGAGGAAATACGATTTCAAAGAAATACAGGTATGTTTGAGTTGTTAGGGTTAGATGTTTGGGTAAGCAGAAAAGTTTTGGTTTTTAGAGAAGGCCAACATTTTTTGAACTTGGAAGTCAAACTAGAGAAGAAAGCATGGCCTCTAGGTCAGCATCAATGCTGTTCCATGTGCTTAGTCTGCTAATAGGAATGAGGATGAAATGCAAGGTGCAAAATTGATGGTATCTGAACTGGAGCATGTAACTGTGGTGGTCTGTACACACAATATAAAGTAGGTTGTTGTTCATTAGCTCAGTCATGTCTGACTCTTTGTGACTCCATGGACTGCAACTCGCCAGGTTTCCCTGTCCTTCACCACCATCTCCCGGCTTTTGCTCAGACTCATGTCCATCAAGTCAGTGATGCCATCCAGCCATCTCATCCTCTGTTGTCCCCTTCTCCTCCTGCCTTCAATCTGTCCCAACATCAGAGTCTCTTCCAACGAGTGAGCTCTTCACATCAGTTGGCCAAAGTATATTCAGAGTTGATTTTCTTTAAGACTGATTGCTTTGATCTCCTTGCAATCCAAGAGCCTCTCAAGAGTCTTCTCCCATACCACAGTTAGAAAGCATCAGTTCTTCGCTACTCAGCCTTCTTTGTGAGGGGTGGGGGTTAAGCTGGGAGCTGTCCACAAAGTATGTTTGGCAGCTACATAAAGTAATTGGACATTCAGAAAGATGAATTCTAATCCTGTAAGCAGATATCACAGTGCTAAGATTAACCTTCAAAGTCACTCCCAGTTTAAACCCTGCCTTTGGCTCCCTAGTGCCTTAGGGATGGAATCTCTGTTTTATCTTGTCATAAAATATCTCTCAGAATCCATCTTGAGCTTCTTTCCCAAATTCCCTCTGTCTTTTCCCATATGTCAAATTTCTCATCATCTCCCAGGAAACTTCTGTGATTTTACAAAATTCTCTTATCTCAGAATACTGTTCCCATTTTTTAATTTAAAAAACAAAACAAGGCAACCTCTCAGATACCTTAGATGGAATAAATTCTCTCTTCTCTGTATGCTTTCCATGTCTCTCCAGGTGGATTAATTGACTCCCTCTGCTGTTTCCTTTTGCACTTTACGTCTCCACTTGAGCTCTTACCATGTTGTATGGTAAGTGGATGTTTATAGGTATTTATTGCCCATTAGACCTTAGAAGAATTTAGAGTCTAATGCATCTTAGAAGAACTTAAATTCTATTCTGAGTTCTGAAACACAGATGCATAAGCAGGCAGATAATGGAGGTGGAGTTTTGGAACACTGCAGCAGTTATGACGATAAATGGCAACTCACTAAAAGTGTTGAAGACTGAATAACTGCAAAACACGTGCTGAAAAATGCAGCTAAGTGATCTCAAAATGCAAGTCAGGTAATGTCTTTATTGCCTAATGCCTCAGTGTTTTTCTAGTGTTTTATCCATAGTTTAATCAAGTTCTGCCTGACTTGAAATCTCCTAGCCTTTCTATGCTCAGGATATCACGTTCCTTCTTGCTCTTTCTTCTTGAAGCCTCTCTGTGTTCTTATACCTAGAGTGCTTCTACTGTATGGCTTTTTACATGTTTCTCTCCTTTATTAATGCCCACTCATCTGAGTTCTACCGAAAGTTCTTCATCCAAACTACCAAATACCTCTGTTTGTATCACTCACCACAATGTAGCACTAGTTATTAATACAATGTATAAGTGGTAATAACAATTATCTGTCTCTGCAGACAGATCCTAGATTTTGAGGAGGCAGTGATCTTTTAACCAGTTATTCTTACTGTATCCCCAGAAATAAGTATAGTGCCAGAGAAGAGATAAGTAATATATTTTTTAAATAGATGGTTGAATAAATAAATGAAAAATACTAAAAATACATTATTAATTTTTAAATGGATGGACAAGTGGAAATGAAGATGTCCTCAAAATTCCATTATTCTAATTACACAATGAGAGAATAAGTCTGTGAAAGAAGAGACAAAATTGTTTAAGATCTTATTGCACACCTTTAATTTATGCATGGAGTCACTATTTCAATAGCAAAATTATTAAATAATAAATATTTTCATATATATTAAATGTCCATGTTTATTAACATCCATAAATAATTTGATATCAGAAAGATGGGAAGTAGTTTTAAAAGGTTCTTTTTCAATTTCATTAGTGGTTGAGAATAGATAGCTTGGTGAGAAAAGATAACCTTTAGCCCTCAGAGAGGCGCTTCTGCTTCTGCTGCCAGATATTTTCCAGCCAGGGTTTCTCTACATCATTCTATTAGAGATTGATTGTTCCCCTTTTGACTTAACTCTGGAGAGAAGTAATATTTCACTGAGTGCAGTTTTAACCTGAAAACACAAAAATCCATGTGTAACAACAGTCATTCCTTGATGAAAAATAGGAAATAAAAATCAGTAATGATCAAGAAAATATTTAACTTCTAAAAGACAAGAGAAGAAATAGAAGTTGTAATAGGAAATGACATAAAAAATAGTCTCATTTCTTTCAGCATTTAAATTTGAAATGCTTTTGTTTCTCTCAGCAAAATACTTAAATAATGCTAATTACACTGCTCTTAACACAAACACATTAAAAAAGACATATGAAATATATTTTAAAATATGTTATATGCATATATATATTTCAAATATATATGTATAAATGTGTTGTTGAAATACATCTAGAATCAGAGGAGTTCAGTTCAGTTGCTCAGTCCTGTCCGACTCTGAGACCCCATGGACTGCAGCACGCCAGGCCTCCCTGTCCATCACCAACTCCTGGAGTTTACTCAAACTCATGTCCATTGAGTTGGTGATGCCATCCAACCATCTCATCCTCTGTCATCCCCTTCTCCTGCCCTCAGTCTTTCCCAGCATCAGGGTCTTTTCAAATTAGTCAGCTCTTCGCATCAGGTGGCCAAAGTATTGGAGTTTCAGCTTCAACATCAGTCCTTCCAATGAACATCCAGGACTGATCTCCTTTAGAATGGACTGGTTGGATCTTCTTGCAGTCCAAGGGACTCTCAAGAGTCTTCTCCAACACCACAGTTCAAAAGTATCAATTATTTGGCCCTCAGCTTTCTTTACAGTCCAATTCTCACATCCATACATGACCACTGGAAAAACCATAGCCTTGACTAGACAGGGCTTCCCTGGTGACTCAGATGGTAAAGCGTCTGTCTTTGCAGGAGACCCAGGTTCGATCCCTGGGTTGGGAAGGTCTGCTGGAGAAGGAAATGGCAGCCCACTCCAGTATTCTTGCCTGGAAAATCCCATGGACGGCATCCATGGGGTCACAAAGAGTCGGGCACGACTGAGTGACTTCACTTTCACTTTCACTTGACTAGACAGACCTTTGCTGGCAAAGTAATGTCTCTGCTTTTTAATATGCTGTCTAGGTTGGTCATAACTTTCCTTCCAAGGAGCAAGCATCTTTTAATTTCATGGCTGCAGTCACCATCTGCACTGATTTTGGAGCCCCCCAAAATAGTCAGTCAGTGTTTCCACTGTTTCCCCATCTATTTCCCATGAAGTGATGGGACCAGATGCCATGGTCTTCGTTTTCTGAATGTTGAGCTTTAAGCCAACTTTTTCACTCTCCTCTTTCACTTTCATCAAGAGGCTCTTTAATCTTCTTCACTTTCTGCCATAAGGGTGGTGTCATCTGCATATCTGAGGTTATTGATATTTCTCCCACCAATCTTGATTCCAGCTCGTGCTTCTTCCAGCCCAGTGTTTCTCATGCTGTACTCTGCATATAAGTTAAATAAGCAGGGTGACAATATACAGCCTTGACGTACTCCTTTTCCTATTTGGAACCAGTCTGTTGTTACATGTCCAGTTCTAACTGTTTCTTCCTGATCTGCCTACAGATTTCTCAAGAGGCAGGTCAGGTGTTCTGGTATTCTCATCTCTTTCAGAATTTTCCACAGTTTGTTGTGATCCACACAGTCAAGGCTTTGGCATAGTCAATAAAGCAGTAGATGTTTTTCTGGAACTGTCTTGCATTTTTGATAATTCAGTGGATGTTGGCAATATGATCTCTGGTTCTTCTGCCTTTTCTGAAGCCAGCTTGAACATCTGGAAATTCACAGTTCACGTACTATTGAAGCCTGGCTTGGAAAATTTTGAGCATTACTTTGCTAGCATGTGAGATGAGTGCAATTGTGTGGTAGTTTGAGCATTCTCTGGCATTGCCTTTCTTTGGAATTGGAATGAAAACTGACCTTTTCCAGTCCTGTGGCCACTGCTAAGTTTTTTAAATTTGCTGGCATATTCCGTGCAGCACTTTAATAGCATCATCTTTTAGGATTTGAAAGAGCTCAACTGGAATTCCATCACCTCCACTAGCTTTGTTTATAGGGATGCTTCCTAAGGCCCACTTGATTTCCCATTTCAGGATGTATGGCTATAGGTGAGTGATCACACCATTGTGATTATCTGGGTCATGATGATCTTTTTTGTATAGTTCTTCTGTGTATTCTTGCCACCTCTTCTTAATATCTTCTGCTCCTATTAGGTCCATACCATTTCTGTCCTTTATTTTGCCCATCTTTACATGAAGTGTTCCCTTGATATCTCTAATTTTCTTGAAGAGATCTCTGCTGCTACTGCTGCCAAGTCGCTTCAGTCGTGTCCGACTCTGTGTGACCCCATAGATGGCAGCCCACCAGGCTCCCCAGTCCCTGGGATTCTCCAGGCAAGAACACTGGAGTGGGTTGCCATTTCCTTCGCCAAGGCATGAAAGTGAAAAGTGAAAGTGAAGTCGCTCAGTCGTGTCTGACTCTTCGCGACCCCATGGAGTGTAGCCTGCCAGGCTCCTCCATCCATGGGAGTCTCCAGGCAAGAGTACTGGAGTGGGTTGCCATTGCCTTCTCCAAATTCTCGTTCTGTTGTTTTCCTCTATTTCTTTGCATTGATCACTGAGGAAGGCTTTCTTATCTCCCCTTGCTATTCTTTGGAACTCTGCATTCAAATGGGTATATCTTTCCTTTTCTCTTTTGCCTTTCACTTCTCTTCTTTTCACAGCTATTTGTAAGGCCTTCTCAGATAGCCAATTTGCTTTTTTGTGTTTATTTTTCTTGGGGATGGTCTTGCTCCCTGTCTGCTGTACAATATCACGAGCCTCATTCCATAGTTCATCAGGCACTCTGTCTATCAGATCTAATCCCTTGAATCTATTTCTCACTTCCACTGTATAATTGTAAGGGATTTGATTTAGGTCATACCTGAATAGTCTAGTGGTTTTCCCTACTTTCTTCAATATAAGTCTGAATTTAGCAATAAGGAGTTCATGGTCTGAGCCACAGTCATCTCCAGGTCTTGTTTTTGCTTACTGTATAGAGCTTTTCCATCTTTGGCTGCAAAGAATATAATCAATTTGATTTCAGTATTGACCTTCTGATTATGTCCATGTGTAGGAACTTCTCCTGTGTTGTTGGAATAGGGTATTTGCTATAGCTGGTGCGTTCTCTTGGCAAAACTCTATTAGCCTTTGCCCTGCTTCATCCTGTACTCCAAGGCCAAATTTGCCTGTTACTCCAGGTGTTTCTTGACTTCCTACTTTTGCATTCCAGTCCCCTATAATGAAAAGGACATCTTTTTTGGGTGTTAGTTCTAGAAAGTCTTGTAAGTCTTCATAGAACCATTCAACTTCAGCTTCTTCAGCATTACTGGTCAGGGCATAGACTTGAATTACCATGATATTGAATGGTGTGCCTTGGAAATGAATAGAGATCATTCTGTCATTTTTGAGATTACATCCAAGTACTGAATTTCAGACTCTCTTGTTGACTATGATGGCTATTCCACTTCTTCTAAGGGTGCTCCATGCTGGAGTGGTGGCTGCAAGGTGCTGGAACGGCTGTGAGGAGATACCCCACATCCAAGGACAGAGAAACCCCAGCAAAAGGTAGGCACTGGAGCGGTGGCTGCACAGTGCTGGAGTAGCTGTGAGGAGATATCCCATGCCCAAGGGCAAAGGAGAAGCCCCAGCAAGATGGTAGGAGGGGTGAATTTGTGTTTATTATCAAACCTCATTCCTGCCAGAGATGCTCAGAGGGCCTAAACAAACCTTGTGTGCAGCAGGACCCAGGGACCCCACAGAGACTGAGACAGAACTGTGTCTGAGCATCTCCTGTGGAGGTACAAGCCAGCAGTGGACTGCCACAGGGACAAGGGCTCTTGGTGCAGCAGACTTGGGTATGGCATAAGCCCTCTTGGAGGAGGTCACCATTAACCCCATCATAAAGCTGCCAGAACTTACACAGGACTGGGAAATAGACTCTTGAAAGGCATAAAGAGAACCTTGTGAGCACCAGGACCCAGGAGAAAGGAGCAGTGACCCCACAAGAGACTGACCCAGACTTGCCCGGCAGTGTCCAGGAATCTCCAGCAGAGGCGTGGGTTGGTGGTGGCCTGCTGCAGGGTTGGGGCACTGAGTGCAGCAGTGCATGCATGGGACCTTTTGAAGGAGGTCACCATTATCTTCATTACCTCCACCATAGTTTGGGCCCAGATAAAGAGCAGGGAGGGAACAAAGCTCCACCCATCAATAGAAAATTGGATTAAAGATTCACTGAGCATGGCCATCAGAACAAGATCCAGTTTCCCCCTCAGTCAGTCTTTCCCATGAGGAAGCTTAAGCCTCTTATCCTTCTCCATCAGAGGGCAGACTAACTGAAAACCACAATCACAGAAAACGAACCAATCTGATCACATGGACCACAGTGTTGTATAACTCAATGAACATATGAGCCATGCCGTGTAGGGCCACCCAAGATGGATGGGTCATGGTGGAGGGTTCTGACAAAAGGTGGTCCACTGGAGAAGGGACTGGCAAACCACTTCAGTATTCTTGCCTTGAGAACCCCATGAACAGTACGAAAAGGCAAAAAGATAGGACACTGAAAGATGAACTCCCCAGGTCAGTAGGTGCCCAATATACTGCTGGAGATCAGTGGAGAAATAACTCCAGAAAGAATGAAGAGATGGAGCCAAAGCAAAAACAACACCCAGTTGTGGATGTGACTGGTAATAGAGGCAAAGTCTGATGCTGTAAAGAGCAATATTGCATAGGAACCTGGAATGTTAAGTCTATGAATCAAGGCAAATTGGAAGTGGTCAAACAGGAGATGGCAAGAGTGAATGTCGACATTTTAGGAATCAGCAAACTAAAATGGACTGGAATGGGTGAATTTAACTCAGATGACTGTTTTCACCATATTTCTCCACAAAAACATTTTGTTTTTCTATTTGCTTTACATGACTGTTCAGTGTGTACTTTGTGACTTAATTTTTCATTGAAATACATTTTAGGTAATCAGCCATGTTAACATGTGAGATGTATTTCAGTCATTTACACAGGCACATAGTATGTCATTGTAGGCATACGGTGTATTGTATTTATTCATTCTCTTGTGGATATTTGTTCTGTTTTCCATGTTAATTTCTTAAGAACAAGGCTCTTATGAGTAGTGTGATTCTTCTAGTGGATATGTGCAAAGTTTCACTGCAGTATATATCTAGGCAAAGTATGGCTAAATGCAAAACTGCTTTTTTAAGTGACTGCACTAATGTATACTCCCACCATCAGTGAATGGGAGCACTCACTAGGCTTTGGATATCCCCTGATCTTGGTAGCATTAGCAGACTTTTAAAATTTGCCAGCCTAGTTAAAATGGTATTTCATTGTTTATAAGTTTGAGAATGAAATTCAGTTAATTTTAACATATTCACAATTATGTCACCATCAACACAACTGAATTTTGGAACATTTTTATTACTCCAGAAAGAACGCATTAGGAGTTACTCTCCATAATCTTCTGCTCAGTCGTAGGCAGTACTTTTTGTCTATATAGATTTGTCTAATCTGAGTATTTCATATAAACGAGAGCATACAATTTGTGATCTTTTATGACTGGATTCTCTTAGCATAATGTTTTCAAGGATTGTCAGTGTTCACATGTATCAGTATTTCATTTCTTTATATTACTGAATAATAGTTCATTGTATGGATATATTACACTTGGTTTATCCATTCCTCAGTTAATGGACATTTGAATTTTTCCACGTTTTGATTCTTATGAATGATATCGCTATGAACATTTGTATACCAGCCTTTATATGGATGTGCGTTCATGCTCAGTCGCTTCAGTTGTGTCCAACTAGCAACCCTATGTGCTGTAGCCTGCCAGGCTTCTCTATCCGTGGGATTCTCCAGACAAGAATACTCGAGTGGGTTGCCATGTCCTCCACCAGGAGATTTTCCCCACCCAGGGATGGACACACATTTTCATTTCTCTTAGCTATATGTATAGGAGTGAAATTGCTGGATTATATGGTAACTCTATTTGTTTAACATTTTGAGGAACTACCAAATTGTTTTCCAAAGTAGCTTCAGTATTTTATCCTCCCACCTGCAGTGGTTGAAGACTGATTTCTCTACAACTTCATCAACACTTATTTCCTGTATTTTTGTTTATAGTCATTCTACTAGATGTGAAGTGGTCTCTCATTGTGGTTTTTCTTTGCATTTTCCTATTGGTTCATGTAGATATTCATTTCATTTGCTTATTCACCATTTATATATCATCTTTGAACAGATGTCTATGCAAATTCTTTACCCAAATTTAATTAGACTGTCTTTTTACTATTGAGTTGTAGGTTATTTTTATATGTTCTAGATACAAGTCCCATACCAGATATATCCTTCAAGTGAATTCCATTTCAGGTCAAATAATGACATCTTCCAGGGAGCTGTAAGGTTACCTAATGACAGTTCTTGGGCATAGGCCTTCTTGCCAAGCCTCAAATCCAGTCTTCCCCCATCCAATGACTGCAAGGCTTCTGGTTCTCATAGCTCTGTGGTTTTGAGGCTGATAATTTTCAAGGCTACTGTGGAGCTGTAAAGAAGAGGGCTTATATCCAGAATCCATAAATAACCCTCACAATTCAATAATAAGAAACCAAAAACTCAATTTAAAAATTGGCAAGAGACTTAAAGAGATACTTTACAAGAGCAGAAAATATGAATGACATATTAGAATTTGAAAAGATCCTCAATGGCATTAGCTGTTAGGGAAATGTAAATTAAAATCCTTATGAGATAACATAACATACCCACTAGAATGGAAAAGACTCAATACCAACTGCTGGTAAAAATGTAGAACAACTGGAGTTCTTTCACTGTACTGGTGGGAATGAAAAAACAATGGTACAAATATTCTTGAAAATGGTTTTTTAATTTCTTACAAAACTAAAGAATTTCTTACATGTCCCAGCAGTTCCACCCTAGAAATTAACCCAACAGAAAGCAAAACAAAATCCATTAGGTGAATGTTCATAGCAGCTTTATTCATAATAACCAGAATCTAGAAACAATTCACATGTCTATCAAAAGGCAAGTGGATTAAATCCATAGAATGTGAGCAGCATTAAAAAGGAAAGAACTGCTAAAAGGTACAATATGGATGGATTTCAAATGCATTACACTGAAGAAGCCAGACACAAAAGACTGTATACTGTGTGATTCTGTTTATATGGCATTCTAGAAAAGGTGAAATAGTAGTGACGGAAAATGGATCAGAGTTTGCCAGAGGCTAGGTGTAAGGGAATGGAATTGCCTGCAGTGAGGCTGAAAGGAACTTTTTGGAGTGATTGAAAGTTTTCAGTATCTTGATTGTGGGGGTGATAACTATGTACATTTATCAAAGCTCATTGAATTATGTACTTATGGTGAATTTTGCAGTATGAAAACTATACCTCAATAAACCTGGCAGAAAATATTTACACAGATATTATATTGACCTTTATATTATTATAAATATTAAAGATATTTATATTTACATTTAATAGAGACTAGACAAAAATATGTATCAATAACATTACATACATAGCAACAGTATCAACAATAGTAAATGTATAAGGTTAAGAGGAATAAATCTAATAAATTGTGTGAAAACATCATGTAGGAAACTTATGAAGCCTTATTAAAATAATTTAAAGAAAATCTTTATAGATGAGGAGAGCCATCATAGTCATGCATCAAAAAACTGAATGTTATAAAGATATCAGCTTTCTTCAGATAAGTCATAAATTCAAGTTAAATTCATTCAATCAGCAAATGTTTACTGAGTACATATCTTTACTCAGGCAAGATTTATTTTAGGTACTTGAGATGTACCAATGAACAAATCCAAGAATAACCCTGCCAATTTTAAGTTTATAGTCTAGCTGGTGGGAGATGGCTAGGTGAGAGGGAGAAAAAATAGCAATAAGCATATGAATAAATAAACCATGTAGTATCTTAGAAGATAATCCTTTACTGTGAACAGAAAGTAGAGGCAAGAAAATGATTAAAAATGGTGGAAAGGGGGTTACAGCACTTTTAAGTGAGGTTTTCTTTAAAATCGGTTTTATTCTAAAATATGTATGTGGAAGGACAAGTGAGCCAAAAAAACTAACTCTTTACTGAAGAATACATACATACTAGAGAGAGATTCTCTAAGAGATACTAAGACTATATTAAAGCTATACTAATATGGTAGTATCATACCCCACTCCAGTATTCTTGCCTGGAAAATCCCATGGACAGAGGAGCCTGGTAGGCTGCAGTCCATGGGGTCGCTAGGAGTCGGACACGACTGAGCGACTTCATTTTCACTTTTCACTTTCATGCATTGGAGAAGGAAATGGCAACCCACTCCAGTGTTCTTGCCTGGAGAATCCCAGGGACGGGGGACCCTGATGGGCTGCCGTCTCTGGGGTCACACAGAGTCGGACACAACTGAAGCGACTTAGCAGCAGCAGCAGCAGTAGCAGTATCATACTGGTGACTGTTAGACAAAGGGAGAGAATGGAGAATTCATAAATAGACCCAAAGAGATATGGAAACCATATAAGCAAGGAAAGGATGGATTATTTAATAAACAATCCTGAAATAGGTACCTACTTCACATGTCTCAGAAATAATTTCAAATGAAAAGACTTACAGGACAAAATATTTAAGATGGTAGTATAAGAGAATACCCTCATGAAATTGTGTTAAAAAAGATGTTCTTAAGCAGAGTTTAAAATGGCAAAAATTGCAAACTTTTTAATCAAGATTTAAAAAGGAAACTATACCGTATTTAAGAACTTTTAAATTTCAATAAGAATACCTACTGTATTAGTAACCAAAATCTGAGTTAAATTCACAGCATCATTTCATATTCATCAGGTTGACAAAAAGTAGAGACTAACAGTTTCAAATAACAGCAAGGATGTGAAACAAGAATACCATACCTTACTTCCAGGAGTACAGAGTGGTATGACTTCTTTATAAAGAAACTCATGATGCATCATAAGATGCTTGCTCCTTGGAAGAAAAGTTATGACCGATCTAGACAGCATATTAAAAAGCAGAGACATTACTTTGCCAACAAAGGTCTGTCTAGTCAAAGCTATGGTTTTTCCAGTAGTCATGCATGGATGTGAGAGCTGGACTATAAAGAAAACTGAATGCCAAAGAATTGATACTTTTGAACTGTGGTGTTGGAGACGATTCTTGAGAGTCCCTTGGAATACAAGGAGATCCAACCTGTCCATCCTAAAGGAGATCAGTCCAAAATGTTCATTGGAAGGACTGATGCTGAAGCTGAAACTCCAACACTTTGGCAACCTGATGCGAAGAACTGACTCATTTGAAAAGACCCTGATGCTGGGAAAGATTGAAAGTGGGAGGAGAAGGAGAAGGAAAAGATGAGATGGTTAGATGGCATCACTGACTCAATGGAGATGAGTTTGAGTAAACTCCAGGAGTTGGTGATGGACAGGAAGGCCTGGCCTGCTGCAGTTCATGGGGTCTCAAAGAGTCAGACACGACTGAGTGACTAGACTGAACTGAACTGAACTATGTGATACCATACAGTATTTGTCTTTTTTGACATGTTTCACTTTAGCATAATGCCCTCCAAGTCTATCTGTGTTGTTGGAAATGGAAAATTTTCATTCTTTTTTTAGTTGAATAATATTCCACTGTGCACATGTGTATCTTTATATCTTTATTCATTTATCGGTTCTTAGACACAGATTGCTTCTGTAGCTCAGCTATTGTAAATAATGCTGCTATGAATATTGGGATGCATGTTTCACTTTGAATTAGTGTTTTTGTTTTGCATAGGAGTTAAATTGCTGGGTCATATGCTCATTCTGGTTTTAGTTTTTTGAGTTTGGAGTTTTTGAGAAAACTCCACACTGTTTTCCATAGTGGCTGCACTAATTTACATTCCCACTAACAGTATACAGAGGTTCCCTTTTTCCACATCCTCACCAACATTTGTTATTAGTATTCTTTTTGATAATAGCCATTCTGACTGGTATGAAGTAATAACTCATTGTGGTTTTAATTTGCATCTTTCTGATTAACAGTGTTGAGCATCTTTTCATGTGCCTATTGGTCATCTGTATGTCTTCTCTGGAACAATGTCTGTTCATGCCTTCTGCCCATTTTTCAATTGAGTTTGCTTTTTTTTTATGTTGAGTTGTATCAACCATTGATGTATTTTGGATATTAATCTCTTATGGGTCATATCATTTACAGATGATTTCTCCCATTCAGTAGGTTGCCTTTTCCATTTGTCATTGGTTTCCTTTGTGGTGCAAAAGTTCATAAGTTCAATTAGATCCCATTTGTTTTTGTTTTATTTTGTTTTGCTTTAGAAAGAAGATCCAGAAATGTTATGGTTTATGTCAAAGAGAATCTGCCTATGTATTCTTCTAGGAGTTTTATGGTTTCTGGCCTTAAATTTAAGTCTTTAATCCATTTGGGTTTTTTTGGTATATGTTATGAGAAAATGATCTAATTGCATTTTTTACATGTAATTGTCCAGTTTTCTCAGGACCACTTGTTGCACAAACCTTTGTCATCATTATATATTCTTGCCTAGTTTGTTGTGGATTAATTTCACAGAAGTAGAACAACTAATTTAAAATTTTGTATGGAAAAACAAAAGACCTTAAAAAACTTTAAACATTTTTTTTTTTTGAGAAAGAAGGACTGAAAGTCACATTCTTCATGACTTCAGACTGTACTACAAAGCTATAGTAATCAAAACAGTATGGCACTGGCCCAAACACACACACACACACACACACACACACACACACACACACAGATTTATAGACCAGTAGAAAAGAATAGAGAGCCCAGAAACAAACCTATACACTTATGGTCAATTAATCTATGACAAGCCATGCCAGACTGTATATTAGAGAAAAGACAGTATCTTTTAAGTGGTACTGGGAAAACTGGAAAGCTACATGTTAAAAAATGAAATTAGAACATTTCCTAACACCATACACCAAAATAAAATGCATTAAAGATTTTGCTTAGTTTTTATAGCTAAAAGTTTAATGTTTGCATAGGTATTTTACTGTATTAAAACACTGAACACTCTTTAGTGAAGTGAAGTCGCTCAGTCATATCCAACTCTTTGCGACCCCATGGACCCTACCAGGCTTCTCTATCCATGGGATTTTCTGGGCAAGCGTACTGGAATGAATTGCCATTTCCTTCTCCAAGGGATCTTCCCAACCCAGGAATCAAACCCAGGTTTCCCGCATTGCAGGCAGACACTTTACCCTCTGAGCCACCAAGGAAACCCAAACACTCTTTGCTGCTGCTACTGCTAAGTCACTTCAGTCGTGTCCGACTCTGTGTGACCCCACAGACAGCAGCCCACCAGACTCCCCCGTCTCTGGGATTCTCCAGGCAAGAACACTGGAGTGGGTTGCCATTTCCTTCTCCAATGCATGAAAGTGAAAGTGAAGTCGCTCAGTCGTGCCCGACCCTCAGCAACCCCATGGACTGCAGCCTTACAGGGTCCTCCACCCATAGGATTTTCCAGGCAAGAGTACTGGAGTGGGGTGCCATTGCCTTCTCTGCAAACACTCTTTAATTCTATATAAAAAATAATTGCTATTTTAATTCTTAAAAATATTTTTCCTTATTCTTTTATTTCTTAGCAAAAAGTTATAAAGTGTTTCTTTCCTGTAATAACTAAACAGAAGTTGATAATAAAAGATATGTTAGTATGTGCAGAGTGCTTCCACAAAAATGACTGAAAAGTAGATTGGTTTACATAGCAAAGATGTTTCTTTCCCTCATGAAAAAATTTGAATTGCATTTTTTTAGGCTGCCAGGAAGTTCTGCAGGGAGTTATTTTTCCCTTGCGGCCATTCAGGGGCTCGAGTTCTTTCCAGGTTCTTGCGTCTCCCATTTTCCAGGGCAGTTAGGGTTCTCGAACTTTTTTGTGCCGTGGACCTCTTTGGTAATCTACTAAAGTATATGGACTTTCTTATCATAAATGCATAAAATACAATTCATCAGATTAAAAAGGAAACATGCATAAAATAAAATGCATCAGATTAAAAGGGAACAAATTACATTAAAACACCATAATCAAAATATATAAATGTATACTTCCTTAAAAGTTTAAATTATGATGTAAAAAGTCTGTATTATGGGTATAAATACCATAATTTTGAAGCAATTGTGGACATAAGCAATATTTTAAAATATCTGCAATGACTGTAATGATTTGAAGATACCTGTAATTTCTATTTTTGCCAAAGTTGCATGTATTACAGTGTATTGTCTCTGTTTTCAACAGAAGAAAATCTTAAATTAATAAAAATGAGGATAAAAATGTTCACTATCCAAATATCATAAGCACATTGAATTCTATCTAGTGGTAGGCCTTAGGTTACAGGTTGAAAGCTCTTTTTCTATGATGTTGATATTATGGTTATGGTCCAGTCTGAGTGGAATTGGCAGGAGAATGTGCGGGTCTGAAAAATTAGGTCTAGAAGTTGGCATATAATTCTTCCAGCCCATTCCATTTGAGATAAATCAGTCTCTAGAGACCTGGAGAAATATAGACCAGTCATACATCAAGATGAAAGTACAGAATTAGAGGGCCACCAGCAGATTGCCACAAAGGCTACACTCTTCATCTCCCGTTTCCTTCTCCTTCCCTTTTGGTGTTTGTTTTATTTTGGTTAAAGTCAATTAATTTTCTTATATATGTTCCTTTTGGGTAGTCCCTCAGTCTTTTTGAAAATCTCCTAATATTAGGATTTTCAAAGGATGTTTTACTTCAAGGTGCATTAAGTATATGAAGACATTTTTAGCAACATAATCCAAATGCTGGGCAGATTATTCAGAGATAATAAAATGCAAGTAAATTATACATGATCAAGTGTATGATCCAAGTTGATCTATTTTTCTAAAATTTCATTAAATAAAATAGTTCTTAAAATAAGTGTATTATCATACAGATATGATATTAACTATATAAATGTATTAAATTGTTAAATTTTTCGTATATATTTTTGTATATGTACATGTACATATTGCCTTTAATTTTCAAAAGTCTAAATCATACAAATTTAGTTTTTTAGACTCATACAAATTAGTCAGTAACAAAATAACCTTGTAAACCAACAATATGATTATAAGCTGACCTTCTAACACTGCCTAAGGAAGAAGGACCAGTTTTGAGCAATGAAGGTAACTATCCATCAGATTATTCTGTTCCAATATCTCGGCTATAACCAGTGAGACTCCAATAATTATGCCCTCTGGTAGTCAGATGAGAGAAAGGAGAATTCACCTTTATTAACTATTTATTTATAAGAACATTTTAAACTTGAAAAGTTATTAGATCTGAGAACTTTATATCACTTGTAATCACCTCAAAAAAAGTTTTTAAAGGATATAAGTTTGAAAGTAAAAGAGGCTACTGATAGAAGGAAAAATTGCTGCTGGGAAATCAGTTCCATGTGATCCATCTGCATGAGGCCCGTCTTATCTTCATCCAGTGCAGAGGTGTATATACAGTGCTTATTTTAGTGGTTTATATAGTGCGTCTTTAAAACCATAATTTTCTTATTTAATAGACAGTGATGAGTGATTTCTTTTAGTAATTTTAAATAGAATATATTATCTTGAATCTGTTTAATAGTGACAATTACATGATTATATCACTGTGTTGCGTCAGTGTTGCTTAACCTTTTGGGGGGATCACTTGGAAACTTGGTAAAAAGCTATGGACTCTTTCCCCCAGGGAAAAAAAACACATGCACACAAATAAACACAAATTTCACATAAAGTTTAGGGGTGTTTACTGACACCTTAGTACTCTTCCAGAGGCATCTCTAAGATTCAATTCAGGACCTGTTTAAAACCCTGCTTCTACATTTTCATGTAATGGCGAAGGAATCAATAAAGGAGTGGTAAGATCATTTTTCTGTAAGTCACTTCTACAACAGATTTCCTTTTTTCATTATGCTGGTCTTTTGGCTAGCAAAATCACCTTGGTGATATTTTCTTGTTCATTCTTGGTACAAATGTATCAACTCTATCTTTCTACTATAGTTTGATTCTCACTAGTACAAACTAATGAAAGTAAGTGATGTTGTGAGTCATCTAAAAAATACATTATTCACAAGGTTCAGTTGTTTCCATACACTTATTTAAAACAATATAAGACCCTAATTGTAATTTATTTACATTTAATATAAAATTGTATGCATTTCTCAGTATATATTACCCTAGAAGAGACAGAAATTCAGAAGTTTATTAAATGACAGAAGAAATTTCTCGTATATAATAGGGTGACCGACTGGGCATTTTCCAGATGTTCCAGAATTGGTGACTAGAACCCAAAGCTTGCATTTGAAGAGGTACTCGCTTTCTGAAGAGATACTCCAAAAATGGAGTTCAGAATCCTCTCTGTAGGATTTACCAGGCAGGATAAGAACCAGTCCTGGAAAGCTACAGAGTGGTTAGTATTAATAGCACAGGTGCTGTACTGAGTTGGCTTGCTTCAAATCCAGACCTGGCCACACTGTGTATCTATGAGCAAGTTACTTAATCTCCCTTCCCTGCAGCCTCCCCAGTAAAATGGGAATAATACTAGCTAGAAAATAGTGCTCACAACACTTACACTTAGCATAGTAAATGCTCAGTGTGCTTATACCTAGCAGTTAGTGATACTACTGGATAATTTCTGTGCTGCAGTGTCCTCCTTTGCAAATTCCTACTTCATAGGATTATTGTGAAGATTAAATGCCAGCACAGGCATAGACAACAGGAAAATTAACTGGGCATAGATAAGTAATAAATGTGTATTATATACATTTACTAGTTAATACAGCCATTCTCCCAGGTGCGTGTACATGTGGACGGCTGTGTGTGTGTGGAAAACCTGGAGAAGAGACAACGTAGAAGGCATGGGGGTAGCAAGCCCTGTGGAATGGAAAGTGTTTTCTTTGATGGCATTCTTTCTGTATGAGGAAAGGTGTTTCCCCCACATCCAAAGGAAATTAAGGAGGCTTCATAAGAATCACGCAGAGATGAGGGCTCCCTGTTGAAGGAGCAGGGACTCCATTTGCTTAAGTGCCTCTTTAGCAAGACTTACTGACATGCCGTGTTGCCAGTATTCCTTCCTATTCCACTTAATGTCTAACCATCCGTTAGGTATTACCTCCAGTGTCACTTCCATAGGTAGTTTCTCCTATCCCTCAAATCAGATAATATCTCCTATATAGGCACATAGCACTTCTTTTTATAGAACGTATCAGAGTTGACACTTTAATATTCATTTATGTCTACTTAATACCTCTCTACCTTATTAAAGTAAAAAATTTAATATGGCAGTGACTATGTATTTGTACCTCACTCTAGTGTCTAGCTTGATGCCTGGCTTATGGATAAACACTTGATAATTTGGGGGTAAATAAGTGAATGATGTAAATTGGGGGAGAGATTTCTCAATGTTCAGTTGAAATTGAATGGTATTGAATATTGGGTTAACAAGATCCTAAAGAAACACAAATGCTGATGAGTTCAGCTAGGGAAGAATGAGATCAATTCTCGTTAGGTGATCACAGGAGGTTTATCATATAATGGTGGATTAGAATGAGAATTTGAAGGAAGGTAGGTTTATCTGTCTTCCTTTATATGATAAACCTTATATGGTCATCTAACCAGGATTGTGAATAAATGAATCTGGGAATAAAAAGAAGGGACTTTATTTTTAAAAAAAGATACATATATAATTGTGAGAAATTTATCATTATACAGCCCCTTTCGTGTAATGTTAAGTATTTAGATTCCTATAAAGAGTGTTAGATATTAAAGCATTTAAGCAGAGAAGAACATGAGAGTATATTCGACAAGGTTGATATAGAAAACCAAAATTATTTTAGGTATTTTGCACAGAAAGTGACTTAACAGAGGATTTGGTAATTGAAAAATTGTTGAAACAGTTTAAGAAGTGAACACCAGCCTAGATCTTCAGAGTTGGCTGCACAATGCTTCGCAAAACCCAAGAAGCTAGTAAGTAGACACTAAGACTCTGCAAGAAAAGTTTTAAAGCTGCTGCCAAACTTTGTATCCATATGACTTTGATTAGTGGAAGAAACAAACAAACCAGATCAAACATACAAAATGTCTCCATATTAGTCCTGCCTTTCAAATATTACAACATTGCATGTAATAGGCAAAATGTAATTTGCATCAAGAGAACCAGCAGTGGAGCCTCTAGGCTGGTGAACACAGGGATGTGCTGGTGTACCCACAGGGGTCTGAAAGCCCCCCGCACACCCGTATTTTGTTTTATGCCTGTGTTCCATTTGGCTTTTCCAGAAATGCATTTTTTTTTTAATAGAAGCAGAATCTTGAAATTTATAAGGAAAGCTTTGGGGTTTCACAGTTCCTACCAGGTCTCCTTACAGATGCAATCAATTGCAATTCTATCATACCTTGATGATGTTTCCCTTGGCCAGAAATGCACTAAGCACAATTAACATTGAACAACACAGGTTTGAACTGTGCATGTCTACCTATATGTGGATTTCTTTCTCAGTAATAAATACTATGGTACTCAAGATCTGTGATTGGTTGAATCTTTGGATGGGGACACCATATACAGGGGGGGCCAACTATAAGTTATTCCTAGATTTCTGACTGCACAGAGGACGGCACCCCAAATCCCCTCATTGTTCAAGGGTCAACTGTAGTCTCAAAAATCTAAGCATTCAGAAAGTCATGATAAGAAAGAACCACTTAAAATACTCACTGGATTCCCATAACACATTAGGTAACGTTGTGGTAGCTAGCAGAACCATTTTCTGTGTTGTCATATGAGTGCTTGCTATCACAGGATGGAATAGAATGGAACCTCGTAGAGACATCCTAAAGGGGTAGAGAAATAAGCAACCATTACAACTGCTCTAATACAGAATTATTTCTAAATCAGTTGGTCATCTAAGCACTCAGCTGCTCATTATAATATAATTGAAGAAAGGAAATACAATTGAAACCTAAAAAAGAAAGCAAACAAAAAACCAAGCAGCGAAGAAACCAAAGAAATGTAGTCTTGGCCTCTGTCTCTTCAATCTTGACCTTCTCTTCTTTCTCTCCACACCATACTTTCTGCTGCCACCGAGTTTGGGTCAATGCACAGCATCCATTACAAAAAGTTTCTTTTTTAATTAATTCACTGCCAGTGTACTAGTTGGCTTGGAGTTAAAATATTGAAACAGGTGGTGAATGGAATTGTTCCCTTAATTTCTCTTTCTGTATTCTCATTATTAGTGTATAGGAATGCAAGGGATTTCTGTGTGTTGATTTTATATCCTGCAACTTTACTATAATCATTGATTAGTTCTAGTAATTTTCTGGTGGAGTCTTTAGGGTTTTCTATGTAGAGGATCATGTCATCTGCAAAGAGTGAGAGTTTTACTTCTTCTTTTCCAATTTGGATTCCTTTTATTTCTTTTTCTGCTCTGATTGCTGTGGCCAAAACTTCCAAAACTATGTTGAATAGTAGTGGTGAAAGTGGGCACCCTTGTCTTGTTCCTGACTTTAGAGGGAATGCTTTCAATTTTTCACCATTGAGGATAATGTTTGCTGTGGGTTTGTCATATATAGCTTTTATTATGTTGAGGTATGTTCCTTCTATTCCTGCTTTCTGGAGAGTTTTTATCATAAATGGATGTTGGCCAGGACATGGAAGCAACCTAGATGTCCATCAGCAGATGAATGGATAAGAAAGCTGTGGTACATATGCACAATGGAGTATTACTCAGCCATTAAAAAGAATACATTTGAATCAGTTCTAATGAGGTGGATGAAACTGGAGCCTATTATACAGAGTGAAGTAAGCCAGAAAGAAAAACACCAATACAGTATACTAACGCATATATATGGAATTTAGAAAGATGGTAACAATAACCCTGTGTACGAGACAGCAAAAGAGACACTGATGTATAGAACAGTCTTATGGACTCTGTTGCAGAGGGAGAGGGTGGGAAGATTTGGGAGAATGGTATTGAAACATGTATAATATCATGTATGAAATGAGTTGCCAGTCCAGGTTCGATGCACGATACTGGATGCTTGGGGCTGGTGCACTGGGACGACCCAGAGGGATGGTATGGGGAGGGAGCAGGGAGGAGGGTTCAGGATGGGGAACACATGTATACCTGTGGCGGATTCATTTTGATATTTGGCAAAACTAATACAATTTGTAAAGTTTAAAAATAAAATAAAATTAAAAACAAACAAAAAAGAAATAGGTGGTGAGGGAGAGAAGTCACCAATTACTTACTCCCTGGTACTTTCAAATATGTGGTGCTTTCAAATATGACAAAAAATTCAGCCAATGTAATAGATAACTTTTTCTTTCAGGGTTAGTTTATAATCATTTATTCCCTTTAAAGTATATAATCAATATGTTTTAAAAATCCTTTAGAAACTGAATTTGAACTGTAGCAACATTTCAGTTTATATTGAGGAAACAAAAGTTCAGTAAAGCTTTTGAATTGTTTTCCACGAAAAGACAGAAAAGTGGACAAAAAAAATGTAATATTGTGCAATGATATGGTATTAGCTTTTAATAAAAGTATTTGATGTAATGACCAAATTTCATTAATTTTTAAATATTAAGGAAATATTGCCTATCAGTATTAGTTTTCCGAGAATAGCATCCATACTTGGTTAACCATTAATAATCCATTCATCTAGTTTAGGTATAGCCATGACCAGTCTACAGCCCACATCCCAGCCTACATTTTGCTTTTTACAGTTCTTCCATTTGAAAATGAAAGTTAGGATCCTTGCCAATAACAACCACCTCCAATGTTTTCGATATTGCTACCATCACCCTGGCAACACAGAAGACAGGACATAAATAGTTGCCCTGCCAAACATATCTATTGCCTTGTTATACTCGTGGGAGTTAGAGTTGTCAAGGAAAGTTTATACCAAAGTTAAAAGTAAATTTGGACTTATCAATGGCAAGATTTTTCTAAAAAGTACATTCTACTATATGTAGATAATTAAGTAAAAGTATAAATAAAATATAAACGACATGATACAAAAAAAAATCTATTTTGTTCCCCAGCACTGAGCATTAGAAGATGTGCTATAAATATTTGCTGAATGGACAGATTTCTTCACTGCATATTGGATTTCTAAGGTCAAAGCATACAGTTTAACATTATTTATGATTACTTATGTTATTGTAGTCATGTATGGATGTGAGAGTTGGACTGTGAAGAAAGCTGAGCGCCGAAGAATTGATGCTTTTGAACTGTGGTGTTGGAGAAGACTCTTGAGAGTCCCTTGGACTGCAAGGAGATCCAGCCAGTCCATTCTGAAGGAGATCAGTCCTGGGTGTTCATTGGAAGGACTGATGCTGAAGCTGAAACTCCAGTACTTTGGCCACCTCATGCGAAGAGTTGACTTATTGGAAAAGACCCTGATGCTGGGAGGGACTGGGGGCAGGAGGAGAAGGTGACAACAGAGGATGAGATGGCTGGATGGCATCACCGACTCGATGGACGTGAGTTTGGGTGAACTCTGGGAGTTGGTGATGTACAGGGAGGCCTGGTGTGCTGCGATTCATGGGGTTGCAAAGAGTCGGACACGACCGAGCAATTGAACTGATTGATGTTACTGTATTGGTGACATTAAAACTTTTTAAAAAAATGATAGTCCAGAATGTTTTTAGGTGACAGAATTGTAAATGCATATGGAGATTTAGTTAACTAATTTCAGTTGAACTATCTGGTATCTATAAATAGACTTAATATTGTCAGATATCATCAATGCTCTTGACACTGAATTAGGTGCTTTTTTATACATTTGTGGCATTTTAACCTCCCCAGTGCCACATGTTGTAGATATTTTGCAGATAAGATCTAGACTTTAATCAGTCAGCAGAGTTAAGCAAGATTAACATACCTTGTTAGGGGAAGGCAAGACATGAACCAGTTTCATCTGGTATCAAAGCCTGCAGTCCTGCTGGAATAGTCCTCTGACTACCTCTCCTGGTATCTCTCCTCCATCTCTCAAGTTGTTTGGACCTTTCTGGAGGTGGTGGTGTTCAGTTGCTAAGTCATGTCCGACTCTTTGTGACCCCATGGACTGCAGTACACCATGCTCCTCTATCCTCCAATGTCTTCTGGATTTTGCTCAGACTCATGTCCACAGAGTCATGATCCTATTGAACTCTCATTCTCTGCTGCTCCCTTCTTTTGCCTTCAGTCTTTCCCAGCATCAGGATCTCTTCCAATGAGTTGGCTTTTCACATCAAGTGGACAAAGTATTGGAGCTTCAGCTTCAGCATCAGTCCTTCCAATGATTCAGTGTTGATTTCCTTGAGGATTAACTGGTTTGATCTCTTTGCAGTCCAAGGGACTCTCAAGAGTCTTCTCTATCACCTCCTTTCTGGAGGTAGGAGGCTAATTTAGCAATTAGGCTGTTGTGCAAACCTGGTTTTACTTGCTTAGAATCCCTGCTATCATCTCTCTTGAATAGGACCCTTGGCACCTTTTCCATAGCTCAGATACTTGCCACTTTCAAAGGACAAGGACTGTGGGAGCAGAGCAATATGGAATATCCCACATGTGTACTGAGGATCTTTTTGAGAGTAGAAAATTAGATACATCACTGACCTCCCAGATGAGGAAATAGTTGGCCTGGTAATGAAAACATGAAATTTGGAATCAGAAATTTCAGGTTTGAATCTTAGCCCCCTCATCTACCAATTATTCTCTTGTAGAAAAATTCCTTAAAGTCTGATCCCTCTTATTTGTAAAATGACTTATTACAAACTTTGGCTTTTGAGGCTATTGGGAGTTTAACTGATAACATATGGGAGCATTTTCTAAAGCATAAAGTGTTGTCCAAATATGTTATTTGTGATAACAGTATAGTTATTATGGTATTGACCCTAGGACAGAACACAGAGTATCTAATCTGACATTGTAATTTTACACATAAGAAAACTGAGACCTAGAGGAGTGAAGTGAGGCAAAGCTTCCCAATAAAGGTGGAATAAAAAGAAACTTGAAAACAGACACAAACCAATATTGCCCAGAATCTATGTATTCCAGTACATTGTCTAACCACATATACAAGATTTTAATTGGCAATCATTGCTTTCTGTATTTAGCTAGTCTGAAGTTTTCTTAAAAATTGAACGGAAAAAAAAATAATCATTACCACAACTGCTATTTTGTCCAGACAGAGAAGTCCAATTTGTAAGATATTTCTCACTCTGTTAGGAAACAAATGATTGTGTCCCTCCAGAATTCCTAATCTGGAGCTTCAGCCCCCAGTGAGATGGTATTTGGAGATGGGGCCTTTGGGAGGTAGGTAGGTTTAGATGTGGTCATGAGGTTGACCTGGGGCCCTCATGATGGGGTTTGTGCCTCCCCCTGCCCTGGAGAGTGTGAAGGCAGCTGTGTACATGTAAGAAGAGAACTTCTCCACTGTGCTGGGACCCTGATCTTGGACTTCCTATCCTCCAGAACTGTGAGAGGTAAATGTCTACTGTTTAAATCTCTCATTCTGTGTGTGCTTAGTCACTCAGTCATGTCCAACTTTTTATGACCCCATGGACTGTAGCCCACCAGGCTCTTCTGTCCATGGGGATTCTCCAGGCAAGAATACTGGAGTGGGTTGCCATGCCCTCCTCCAGAGGATCTTCCCAACCTAGAGTTCAAACCCAAGTCTCCCACATTGCAGGCAGATTCTTGACCATCTGAGCCACCAGGGAAGCCCAAGAATACTGGAGTGGGTAGCATATCTCTTCTCCAGGGGATCTTCCTGACTCCGGAATCAAATCAGGGTTATTTGTGTTATTTTGTTATAGTAGCCCAAACTGACTAATACACTTTGCTTTCTCAGATTTCTAAAGTGTTGGCCTAGGCCATAGGTCTGTATGCTTTGCTTCTTTGATTCTTATTTAAATATTTTTTTTCAATATTTAAAAAGGCTTCTCTGACTTTCACCAGTTCTCTAATGGAAAATGATGCTTGCAATGATCCTCTATTGACCACTTAAAACAGAGAGCTTTATTTCCACCAGGTGGCATCAAACCATAGCAGGGATGGGAATAGATGGCTTTAGCTTCTGCAGCGAAAGGCTGGAAACCGGGGCTAGGGGTCAGGCCTGGGCACTTGCAGAAAAAAAAAAAGCAACCTATGTTTTATTCAGTTGTATTTTTAAGGCAGACTTCTTGGTTATGGCAGATTTTGCCGTAGTTAGAATGAATGCTTCTTCCTCACTGTTTCTAAAGATGTTATTTCCTTATTAGGGCTGATAAAACTTCCTAACTTTTCAGCTAATGCCAAATTCTTCTAAATGCTAAATTCTTCTTCAACCTGCATGTTCAGATAACTTTTACTGGCCATTAGACTAGTTAGAGCTTATTTTGCATTCTATTTACTTTTCTAAATTTTTTAATGATGATAGCAGTTTTAAAAATTTAAGGAAAGTTTAGTTTGATTCCTCCAGTACATCAGCTCACAGTGTATTACTATAGAAGTGCCAATCTCTGTCTACATTCAACTTGATGTTGGTTAGCCAAGCGGTGCCATGTTCAGAGTGTTCGTTATGGTCAAAGTTCTCCATTAGACAGTATGCGCTAACATTACAAAAAGCTTGGAACAGTCAACATTCCCTTCATAACACTTAAGAATCTACTTGAGATTTTAACTACATAAAACAAATATTTCTAAAGACAAACCACTCTGTTCTTCTAACCTCATTTTAAGAGAAAGAGTAGTAATCATCAGAGTCCTGGTGGCCTGCTTTTGTTTAAGCATTATCTGTTGAAAATATGTAAGGTCATCCCTTGGAACTTCAATTTACGAGATAGCCTTTACCACCACTCTTATGGACATTACAGGAATCTGAAATTTATTTATCAAATCTCATATTTTTAATAATTTACTATAAAATTAGTTGAGACTCCAACTAGAATACAGAATTGTCATGTGTGTGTTTACACAGTCAAGGCAAACATTTATAAAATATTTTTTAAATGCTGAATTGAAAGTGTTATTAGAGAACAATGAATCAAAACCCACTAATTTTACAATGGAAAAGCTGTGATATAGAAAGGACTTCTTGAAAAATTATACACAATTAGGTAAAATAAAAAGGGCCAGAAGTTAATGTTTGTTCATATTGCCTTATATTCTGTGTCTTTAACCAATCATTTTATAGCTCATTTTAATAGGACAACTTAGAAGATTTAAGAGTCTTCTGGTGCCTAGTGAAAAAAATCCCTCTGATAGCTTTCCCTGCTGCCTGATTCTGGATTTAATTAATCTCCTCATCCTCTTTTGGAAACTATTATCACAGAGATGACCTTTTTGTTGTAGAAGTGTTGCTATTGGTACAGAACCTGCCTGCCAATTCAGGTTAGACATAACACACGTGGGTTCAACCCCTGGGTCGGAAAGATCCCCTGGAGGAGGGCATGGCAACCCACTCTAGTATTCTTCTCTGGTGAATCCCATGGACAGAGGAGCCCGGCAGGTTGCAGTCCTTAGGGTTTCACAGAGTCAGACACAACTGAAGCAACCTAATGCAAAGCACGGTAGTGTTCAGACCAAAGTCATTGAAGTCAGTCCTCATTTTGAATTCAAAATGGTTTACTTGTTAAATGCGAAAGTCTCTCAGTCATGTCTGACTCTTTATGACCCCATGAGCTGTACAGTCCATGGAATTCTTCCAGGCTAGAATACTGGAATGGGTAGCTGTTCCCTTCTCCAGGGAATCTTCCCAACCCAGGGATTGAACCCAGGTCTCCCACATTGCAGGTGGGTTCTTTACTATCTGAGCCACCAGGGAAGTCCTACTTGTTATGTAATTTTGGGCAAATTAATTAATCTCTTATCTAATCTCTCTGTATCTCAATTTCCCTATCTTTTAAAGGGGATTGCCAACTACCTCTTTTATGGAGCTAGTCTGAGGTTGAATCAGTTCAGTTCAGTTGCTCAATCGTGTCCAACTCTTTGCGACCCCATGAATTGCAGCATGCCAGGCCTCCCTGTCCATCACCAACTCCTGGAATTCACTCAAACTCACGTCCATCAAGTCGGTGATGCCATCCAGCCATCTCATCCTCTGTCGTCCCCTTCTCCTCCTGCCCCCAATCCTTCCCAGCATCAGAGTCTTTTCCAATGAGTTAACTGTTCGCATGAGGTGGCCAGTACTGGAGTTTTAGCTTTAGCATCATTCCTTCCAAAGAACACCCAGGACTGATCTCCTTTAGAATGGACTGGTTGGATCTCCTTGCAGTCCAAGGGAGTCTCAAGAGTCTTCTCCAACATCACAGTTCAAAAGCATCAATTCTTAGGCGCTCAGCTTTCTTCACAATCCAACTCTCACATCCATACATGACCATTGGAAAAACCATAGCCTTGACTAGATGGACCTTTGCTGGCAAAGTAATGTCTCTGCTTTTCAATATGCTATCTAGGATGATCATAACTTTCCTTCCAAGGAGTAAGTGTCTTTTAATTTCATGGCTGCAATCACCATCTGCAGTGATTTTGGAGCCCAAAAAAATAAAGTCTGACACTGTTTCCACTGTTTCCCCATCTATTTCCCATGAAGTCATGGGACCAGATGCCATGATCTTCGTTTTCTGAATGTTGAGCTTTAAGCCAACTTTTTCACTCTCCACTTTCACTTTCATCAAGAGGCTTTTGAGTTCCTCTTCACTTTCTGCCATAAGGGTGGTGTCATCTGCATATCTGAGGTTATTGATATTTCTCCCACCAATATTGATTTCAGCTTGTGCTTCTTCCAGCCCAGCGTTTCTCATGATGTACTCTGCATAGAAGTTAAATAAGCAGGGTGACAATATACAGCTTTGACGTACTCCTTTTCCTATTTGGAACGAGTTTGTTGTTTCATGTCCAGTTCTAACTGTTGCTTCCTGACATGCATATAGGTTTCTCAAGAAGCAGGTCAGATGGTCTGGTATTCCCATCTCTTGAAGAATTTTCCACAGTTTATTTTGATCCACACAGTCAAAGGCCTTGGCATAGTCAATAAAGCAGAAATAGATGTTGTTCTGGAGCTCTCTTGCTATTTTGATGATCCAGCAGATGTTGGCAATTTGATCTCTGGTTCCTCTGCCTTTTCTAAAACCAGCTTGAACATCTGGAAGTTCATGGTTCATGTATTGCTGAAGCCTGGCTTGGAGAATTTTGAGCATTACTTTACTAGCGTGTGAGATGAGTGCAATTGTGCGGTAGTTTGAGCATTCTTTGGCATTGCCTTTCTTTGGGATTGAAATGAAAACGGACTTTTTCCAGTCCTGTGGCCACAGCTGAGTTTTCCAAATTTGCTGGCATGTTGAGTACAACACTTTCACAGCATCATCTTTCAGGATTTGAAATAGCTCCACTGGAATTCCATCACCTGCACTAGCCTTGTTCGAGGTGATGGTTGAATGGATACTGCTCATGATGGAGTCTGAGGAAGCCTCCAGTACTGTCAGCTGTGGTTGCTGTCATTATTGCTGTCCCAGTCATCCCTGCAGTAGTCATTGCAGTGTAAGTGATTCCAGATGTGTTTATACTAGTTTATAAAATCAGTAGAAGGTGAATACAGGATTTAAAAGGCAGTTATAGACCTCAAGTGTTACATCTCTAAATCCTCACTGATGTATGTACAAAGTTGCATCGAGTAATGGATAAGAGAATTTTAGCGGGATGGGAATAAAGCAGATAATATTTATCACAAATAGTTACATCAGTGGGGGTGGAAGTGAACAGCAACTTTATAATTCACGAGACTGTTTAACTCCATTTGGAAAAAAAATAACATTTTTTGAAATGTGTTCATTTCATTATTACCATTGGAGTAAACTAAGAAAATATTTAGGTATTCAAATATAAATTTAAAAATCCCCTTAAACTCCACCATGTGAAGAGAACTAGTTTGATATGTGTGTATTCTATAAAATGTAAAGATAACATTTTGATATATAATCTTGCATACTTTTTCTATACATCTATGAAGACTTTAGGAGAGTGAGGGAGTAGGCCATATGGCCAACCAAGAGAACAGTGAAGCAGTTTTAAAGGCAGAGAAAATAGTAAGTACAAAAGCTCTAAATTGGGAACATGCCTAGTATATTCTAGTAGCATCGAGGTGGGTAATGTAACAAAAATAGATGGATGAAGAGAAAGAGTAAACTAAAAAAAGTAGCTAATTAAAAAGTTAAAGTTGACAGTAGCTTAGATCAGAGTGGTGGCACTTGGTCTGGGGAAAATGTGATGTATTTGGATATCTGGATATATTTTGAAATTATAGACAAAAAATTTTTTTGGTGAATTGTAAATGAGTTGAGCTGAAAGAGACCAGTCAAGTGCAACTCCAAGTTTTGTGTATGAATAATCAAAAGACTCAGATGACTGGAGCTGCCAGCTACTAAGATTGGAAAGAACACAGGAGAAGTTTAGTAGCAAGTGGAGATATGTCAGGCATTCCATCTTGAACATGTTAAGCTTGAGAGGTAGAGCAAAATTCCAAGTGAAGACATGAAGCAGGCAATTGCTTATATTAACCTGGAGTTCAGTGGAGAACTCTGGGCTGGAGATATGAATTGGAGAGCCATCTGGACCCAGATAGTTTTTAAATCAGAAGAATGGATAAGATCATCTAGGGAGTGTTAAATAGAAGAGTTTAAGGATCTGAGCTGTGGGGCACATCATAGAGTTTGTAGGGCCAGCAAAGGAGGCTGAGATGAGTGGTCAGGAAGTTGGGAGAAAATCAGGAAAGTATGTGAAGGCAATATCTTAAGAGGAAAGGAGTGATACACTATGTAAATTGCTGTCTGTCATTCAAATTGTGCGACAGTGGATTTAGCAAGGTGGAAGTCATTCACTGGTGTCCCATTCTGCTAGAAAATCCTTTATCATATTTTAGAATTGTCTTCTAATTTCAAGTACCTCCTCACCCTCAACTAATGACCTGCTGCTTATTCCAATGCAAAAACAGAAGCAAACAGAGAAGGATTTATGCAGTCTCACCTATGTCTCTGCCCAGAGTGTGCCTGTCTCTTGTTACACAAAAGACTCTGTGCTCTTAACAGTGGCCAACCCATCTACCTGTGCAAGACCCAATCTGTTTTTGACTATCCATGAACATTGTCTCAGCAATACTCCCTTCCAGTATGATTGTTTTCTCCATATTTTATTATTCTCATCAGCATTCATCTTTCTGGAAGTAAGTTTATTGGTCAGGTGACTATGTACTTCTTAAAGGATGCACAGAATCTTTTTTACTGAAATGGTTTAATAATTACCATTATCCATGCACATTCATATACGCCCTGATCTATAGTTATTTTCTTAGCATCAGAATCCATCTGTGTTGAGATTTAACTTCCTTTTAAATGTGTTAGGTATAAGGACCTGACTTGGTATGCATATCATCAGAAGTATCTGGTGATTGACAGATTCTGATTCCATAGACCTAGAGAAGAAGAGCATCATCATTTTCTAGTTTGAGGAACAGCTACCACACAGCATCAGAGCTAACTTTACCATAATGCATACCTGGAGTGGCCTGAAGTTCCCTGTTATGCAATTCCTTCAGGCAAAGTGTCTTGGATATATTATATCATGGATGAAGAGGTTATTTGCAGTTGTACTGGTGGGGCTGGGCAGTAGACTTCAAACAGTGATTAATATCTAGTTTCTTTTCTCAAGTTTAAGTTCAATATGGGTACTAATATGTAAACAACTTACTTCAGTGTAGTGTAATTAGTTCTCGAATTACGGAAACACATAGAAGGGATAGTTAACCCAGCTTAGAAGGATACATAAATTTGATTAATAGAACAGTTGCATGTTAGATCAGGAACACGGAAAAGGAGCCAGCAGAAAGGAGTTAGGTGAAACCCAAGGACTCTGATGTCACAGAAGCAAAGATACCTTCCTGTATTTCTAGACAGCAAAGTGAAGAAACAGAAGCAGAAGGTAGAAAAATAGGAGGGTACAATCAACAGTCCAGAGTCACAGGAAAAGCAAATGGAAACCAAATTTAAAGACAGAGATTTAGACATGTTCATCTCAGAGGTCACAAAAATGCTGATTTTTAAAAAAAAAAAAAAAATCACTTTATTAGTCTGCCTGGAGGACTGGGCAGATGCATAGTTATTACTTAGTAGACACTTGTCAACCAAGAGTAAATACAGATGGAGGTCAAAAGCGGGGCAGGCAAGCACAGCGCTCCAAAGAGGGTGTGTGGAAAGGGAAATCTGGCAGAGTGTTTCAATGGCCAGGTTTCCCAGATTAGATAAAAGTCTTTAAATCTTAAAGTTACAGTACCATTTCTGGCAGTTGCTTGAACTAAAAATAAAACTCTACTTGTCTGCATGATGTCCCAGCATCTTTAAATGTGAAAGAAATTAGTCAATAACCACACTATTTAATCTACCTAAGTCAATCAAGTCCTGCACTGAATTGAGGGAATATTTTGGCGGCCGCAATCCATCCCATCTATAACCACCCAAAGAATTGATTTTGAATCAAAGGTACTTTAGGCAGATTGTGAAATTTTGAACTGCATTTAGCACTCCAAGATGTCAGAATGTAATGAGCTCAGAATCTAGTTTTTTAGAGTTCTGACAAGGGACATGGCCAGCTTTGGCAGCCACGGGAAGTAGGCTGTTTGCCCACAGTGTCCAAGGCTTCACCTTTCTGGGCCTGTTTATTGTTCTTTGGCTTCTCTCTCCTCCTTTGCCATTAAAACCATTAAAAAAAAAAAAAAAGAACACTTCAGAGAGTGTCTCGTATCAGTCAGTTATATTTTAATTTGAGTTTAGATACGTGTGTTCTCTATCCCAGGTTATTTTGCATATTAAGTCTTAGCATAACTTCTTCATTCTCTCTAAAGAATTTCAAAAATTAGAAAGCAGGAAGACTTGACAGTGGGAGATGATCCTTCCCAGGTCTCTAAATATGTCAATCCATAGATTTCAAATCTAGCTAAACATAGAAATTTAATAAAGAAGTCTCTGGGGACATAGAAATATTATACCTTAATTATGGTCCGTCTAGTCAAAGCTATGGTTTTTCCAGTAGTCATGTATGGATGTGAGAGTTGGACTATAAAGAAGGCCAAGTGCCGAAGAATTGATGCTTTCGAACTGTGGTGTTGGAGAAGACTCTTGAGAGTCTGTTGGACAGCAAGGAGATCCAATCAGTCCATCCTAAAGGAAATCAGTCCTGAATATTCATTGGAAGGACTGATGCTGAGGCTGAAACTCCAATACTTTGGCCACCTGATGGGAAGAACTGACTCATTTGGAAAGACTCTGATGCTCGGAAAGATTGAAGGCAGGAGGAGAAGGGGAAGAAGACAGAGGATGAGATTGTTGGATGGCATCTGCAACTCAATGGACAGGAGTTTGAGTAAGCTCCAGGTTTTGGTGATGGGCACGGAGGCCTGGTGTGCTGCAGTCTATGGGGTCGCAAAGAGTCCCACATGACTGAGCAACTAAACTGAACTGAATCATGGTGACACCTGGCTTCCCAAGTGGCACTAGTGATAAAGAAACCCGCCTGCCAATGCAGGAGATGCAAGAGATGCAGGTTCAATCCCTGGGTCAGAGAGATCTCCTGGAGGAGGAAATGGCAATCCACTCCAGTACTGTTGCCTGGAGAATCCCATAGACAGAGGAGCCTGGCAAGCTACAGTCCATAGGGTTGCTCAGAGTTGAGTACAGCTGAAGCAACTTAGCATGCACGCCTGGTGACACCTATTCTTGTTAATCTGCCCCAAATCCATTTAACCTTTCTTGGGAATAGCATCCTATTTTTCTGTAAGGGATTGTCATTCCCTTACTCTTCTGATTTGTGTAGTGTTAATTTCAACTCTGGCTACCAAAATGAGCCTATGATTTAAACTTAATTAATCAGAGCATCAAATTCCCCCAAGCTCAGTGATTATTTACCATTAGCCTCAAACCAAGAGGCTCTGACGTAAGGAAAACAAAGACACATTAACAACATTCTGAGTGGGACAAACTAGAGCCAGTGAAACTCAATCTTGGGACTTTGCCTGGACTTAAAGGGGAAGAAATATCTCTGTTTTCTGAGCCACCAAGTGGAATGCATGTAAGGTGGAACTCCTGCCATTAAGAGAAGCACCGTGCCTCAGAATGAAGCCTGGAAAGGAAAGTGAGGTCAAGAAAGAGGAGAAAGTGTTTCCCAATCTTGATCATTTCATTTGAGCCCACTAGTCTTTTCAGTTATGTGTGTCAATACTCTTTAGTCAGTTTTAGTCATTTACAACTAAATGAAGCATCAAAATATTCCCATTTCTGTTTCATTGGATTTCTTGAACAAGCCCAAGCTAAACCTTTAATGATGTTCCAACTGCTGTGAAAGCTCTGAGGACTTCAGGCTGCTACTCTGACTCATTTGCTGTCCTGGAATTTCTTCCTGTTAACCCCCAAAGCCTGATTTATTTTTGACATTTATTTAATAGAAATTTAACTTCTTAATTTCTATTTAATTAATAGAAGTTTAATTTCTTATTAATTAGAAATTTACATAGTCATGGCTACTGTCCTAATTACTTTACAAATCTCAACTTATTTAATTTGTTCAGCAGTCCCATAACGTAGTCACTCTTTCTCCATCCTTATTTTATAAATGAGGACACTAGGCAAAGATCACACACCTAGGGTGTGGGGGCAAGCGGGGAGCCAAGAACCCATTACTAAGAGAGCCTAATCCTTAATAAAGCATTTACATCACTGTTTCTCAACCTGTGCTCAATATGAGCATCTCAGGAATTTTTAAAAATCTAAAGAATACTGTTTCACAGGTTCCAGCCTAGAGACTTTGATTTAATTGGTCTGTCCAGTAAACAATACTGGACATGAGTATTTTTGAAAGCTTTATAGGTGATTTCTGTGGTTTATGTAAACAAACAAGCACCTGTTTACCTAAAAGCCTTGAGTATCCAAGAAGGAACTCATTTCAAATCCCCTGTTTATGTGATTCTGTATTATCACTAGGAAATAATGGTTTTAAAGGCTTATAAAGACAACCCATTGTGATATATTATACATTTAAGTTGAAGTTGATATTTACGAAGACTAGGGGTGGGGCTATGTCTCATGAGACTGTGACTATACCTAATGTGGGAAATGGAAGGCAGCAAAAGTGAAGGTACTTAAGTTTAAATAACAAATGACTCAGTTTTAACCGTTTCTGCATGTTTAAACTGTGAGTAAAATGGAAAAGTTTTCCATATGTGACTTGTACCTAGCCCAGAAGAATTTAATAGCAATAAAATACTGTTTATTTGCATGTTATCTATCTCTAGGAATATAGACTCTTTCAAACTCACTACTCTCCTTTTTGTCTGGGCTTTAAAAAGAAGGAAGAAACAATGTCTAACTTTCCTTTCCATTTTCTATTCCCTTCTTACCACGCTCAATCCCTCAACTAGTGTCTAGTGCTTAGAATCACAGATATGCTATGCTTTCTGAGAAATATATGAATAAAAGGAGGAAGGTTTTAAAGACATCTTAAATAATGAAGAAAATATTTTGCTTTAAAAAATCTTCAGTTGCATTGCTTCTGATGAATGAACGTTCTTCATGTCTTGGAAAATTTATGTAGCATAATTAACAGTCTCTGGTCATCCCTCCATTCCAACTTCCAGTTCAGTTCAGTTCAGTTGCTCAGTTGTGTCTATTTGCGATCCCATGGACTGCAGCACACCAAGCTTCCCTGTCCATCACCATCTCCCTGACCTTACTCAAACTCATGTCCATCAAGTTGATGATGCCATCCAACCATCTCATCCTCTATCATCCCCTTCTCCTCCCACCTTCAATCTTTGCCAGCATCAGGGTCTTTTCTAATGAGTCAGTTCTTCGCATCAGGTGGCCAAAGTGTTGGAATTTCAGCTTCAGCATCAGTCCTTCCAGTGAATATTCAGGACTGATTTCCCTTAGGATGGACTGGTTGGACCTCCTTGCAGTCCAAGAGACTCTCAAGAGTCTTCTCCAACACCACAGTTGAAAGGCATCAATTCTTTGGCCCTCAGCTTTCTTTCTAGTCCAATTCTCACATCCATAAATGACCACTGGAGAAACCATAGCTTTGACTAGACGGACCTTTGTTGACAAAGTAATGTCTCTGCTTTTTAATATGCTGTCTAGGTCGGTCATAGCTTTTCTTCCAAGGAGCAAGCATCTTTTAGTTTCATGGCTGCAGTCACCATCTTCAGTGATTTTGGGGCCCAAGAAAATGAAGTCTCTCACTGTTACCATTGTTTCCCCATATATTTGTCATGATGTGATGGGACCAGATGCCATGATCTTAGTTTCCTGAATGTTGAGTTTTAAGCCAACTTTTTCACTCTCCTGTTTCAGTTTCATCAAGAGGCTCTTTAGTTCTTCTTCACTTTTTGCCATTAGGGTGTGTTATCTGCATATGAGGTAACTGATGTTTCTCCTGGCATTCTTGTTTCCAGCTTGTGCTTCATCCAGCCTGACATTTCTCATGATGTACTCTGCATATAAATTAAATAAGCAGGGTGACAATATACAGCTTTGATGTACTCCTTTTCCTATTTGGAACCAGTCTGTTGTTCCAAGTCCAGTTCTAACTGTTTCTTCCTGACCTGCATACAGATTTCTTAGGAGGCAGGTCAGGTGGTCTGGTATTCCCATCTCTTTAAGAGTGTCTTTAAATATTACCTTTCTTATTCAATTTCAGTTAGAGATCCACTTATTCAAGGTAGAGAGTAAATATTTAAGCTCGTTTTCTGATTTCTTTTTCCTTGGGGAAATGAGAAGCCATTTTTCTGAAATGTAAAAATATCGTTGAAGATTGTTTTTTTTTTTTGGTTAGAGTCTGTGATCAGCAATCTATGTTCATAGTGCAGATAAATATAATCCTAGTGTCTAAACAGGCTTCCTAGGTGTCCATAGTGGTGAAGAATCTGCCTGCCAATGCAGGAGACTCAAGAGACATGGGTTTAATCCATCTGTTAGGAGGATCCCCTGAAAGAGGAAATGACAATCCACTCCAGCATTCTTGCCTGAAGAATCCCATAGACAGAGGAGCCTGGGGGGCTACAGTCCACAAAAGAGTTGGAGGGTCACAAAGAGTTGGAGATGACTAAGTTTCTGAACAAGTAGTGTATAAATACTTATATGTCTTTTATCGTGTTTTTAAGTAAGAGACTTTTCCTAAATAAAATTTTTAAATTCTTGTAAAGGTTTTACTAAGCTCCTATGGTCTAATGGCACCCTGCCATCCTCACCCAGACTTTCCATAAATCATTTTGTATTTTAAATAAATAAATATTCACACTCAGAAGAATATAACATTATTGGTTCAAGTGGTGAACATAGAAAACAAAATCTTTGCCCATTCTCATTATTTAATGTTATCACAAATATGTAAGCTTTATTAATTATTCCTTAATCTGAGACTGTTAGTCAGGGAGGGTAAAGTGACACCCACTCCTTTAAATTAGTAATAATTATACATAGAGTTCATGCCTGAGAATGCTGACCTTTCCGGGGGAATGAACTGTGTTGTCTTCATGCAGTCTAAAACAGCCCAAAGATTTGCTGGTATTATTTGTGAAAGACAGAAATATAGTTAATAAATATATTTTTTATTTATTTAATTTTTAATTTAAAAATAAATTTAATTACATTTAATTAAATAAGGAAATATATGAGAATATGTTTTTTACTGAGAAGAAACATAGGAAAACATATTCTTAATTACTGAAAGATAGTAACAGTTTAATAAGTAGCATTTGGCCACCTTTTTGACACAGCACTGGATTCTGAATGAATTGCTTGATTGAATGTTGAGGCTTTTGTTTATGTGTCATGAGAGAGAATTTGGGAACAAGTAGTGTTCAACGATTTTCTCATTTGCACCACCAGCAGGCGCATTCAACAATTAGATTGCCGTCTACAAAGTAGTTTCTGTATTCAATAATGACTCGTGGCTTATGCTTCCTCTTAAAAAAAATAACCAAAAAAACACCTTTAAACACACACACACACACACACACAGAGAAATTTCTAGCGTTTCTACTGAATGTCCTACTGCTCATTCCTTTCTTTCTGAGGCTCCTGCTAGGTTGACAGGGTCATCTGGGTCTGGGATTTTTATCAATATGTGGTAATAAATACCAAGGGTGTTAATAATTCTAAAAATACGATAGAGTGAGAAAGACATTTTCCTAAACTTCATTTACTAACTCAGTAAATAAAAGTCAGCCAGTCCCACATTAAACTGTGAAACAGATAAAATATGCCATTTTCCCCCCATAGGAAGCTGACTTCTTTGCCAAGCCTCTGTGTGATTCAATAAACATGTATTGACTTTTAAGTATACACAAGGCGATATGCTAAGTGGTTGGAATACAAAAATGGGTAAGATGGATGAGTTGTTGTTATTATAGTGTGTTTCTCAGTAAACCCAGAAATTTTTTCTGTAAATAGGGTAACCATACACTCCAGCTTGCTCTGAACACTCCCTGTTTACTCCTGTTGTACCAATACTTATAACGCCCCATTTTACTTTCAGAAAATCTGGTTTAATCCACATGTATTTGTATGTATTTCCTTTTATCCTTAGTGACAGCAGTCATCATTACCAAGAAAGTGATATTGATGCTAAAAAGAGCTTAATATAGGACTCTTTCTTAATAGATATTGACTTTTATCCAACAATGACTTGATGTTAGAAACTAGTTTTTTAATTTTTTCTTTGAAATTAATCATATATACAATTAGGCAAAAATAGCCTAAAAAATTTCTGTTTACCCTTCCACTAGATTTCTTAAATGTTGACATTTTATAAAACCACAGTAAAATGAAAGAAATCAGGAAATTAATACTGATACAATACTATTTATATTTTCTAATCATAGACCTTATTCAACTCCCCCACTGATGTCTTTTTTTTAGTCCAGGATCTAATCAAGGATCACACATTGAATTTAATTATAATTTCCCCGTAATCTTCTTTAAGTCTGGAATAACTCTTCGGTCTTTCATTTCAAGACCTTTTTTGAAGGATACTGGTAGATTATGTTGGAAATACCCCTCAATTTCACTTTATCTTTCTTTTTTATGGTTAAACTGAACTGTCTTTTTAGCAGTAATACCAGAGTATGCTCATTACCTGCAACTCCTTAAATTATAATACAAAGGCAGATTTTCACTTTTCTCTTTCGTAGTGATAGTCTTATTCACATTAGACATTTTAAACCTTATATAATAAAGTCCTTTATTATATTATATTTTTTTCTGTTGGTTTTATAAGTCAAAGATTCATACTGATCTCCTTGAAGAAGTTTAACCGTGAGGACAGTTAATCCCCTTACAAATTATTAATAAATTTACCTGCATAACCTAGAGGACCTGGTTCTGATGCTGAAAAAAACTCTACATGGTCCACTTAATCTAAAAATGTCTGAACAAGCAATTGCAGAGGGCATTTCTTATCCTGGAGAGGGCATTTCTTATCCCTTGTCCTCAATTCACATGTGACACTGATGAGTGAATAAGTTGAGTTGTTTATTAGTTGTAAAATACAAATCTTATAAATTTTAAAATAAATAATGAAGCAATTTTTAAGTCTCCCAAAATGCAAATAGACAGGCTCTAATGATTCCATTCTATTTAATTTGTACCAAAAGAGACATTAAAATTGGGGCCATGTGTTCATGGCATGGAATAATCAGATAAGAATAAAATAGTAGGAGGTTCTGGTTTGTCACAACCTAATTACACATCCTTATGAGTACAGAAATGAAGAATTTCCAGACCTTTTTACACTATTTTTTATTTAGCTATAACAAATCAAAGTACTGAAACTTTTGGTTATATTAAATTCAAGCATGAGCCTATAGACACAGGATGAGAAATGTCATTATAAACAGACATGGCCACCAGTTGCTAGTAGTAACAGTTACTACATTATTTTCTCTTGTAATATATTAAGCATTCTGTCTTTGCTTCCTATTTTCAACACAATTTAAGTTAGCACACTAGAATAATAGTGAAAACTTTACATTTATAAGTGAATTAAATTCTCTGACGTTTCATGTCTCATCTGCAGAAATATAGTCATACTTCCTTAGAAGATTTTTTAAATTTAATTTTTATTGAAATATAGTCGCTTTACAATGTTGTGTTAGTACATCAGTTATAGATATACATATATCCTCTTTTAGATTTCCTTCCCATTTAGGTCACCACAGAACACTGAGCTCGCTGTGCTATACAGTAGGTTATTAGTTACCTCTTTTCCCGGGTGGCTCAGTGGTAAAGAATCTATCTGCAATGCAGGAGACCTGGGATTGATCCCTGGGTTGGGAAGATCCCCTGAAGGAGGAAATACTGGAAACCCATGCCAGTATTCTTTTTTTTTAATTAATTAATTTTATTGATTGGAGGATAATTACCTTACAATATTGTGATGGTTTTTGCCATACATCAACATGAATCAGCCACACGTATATGTGTGCCCCCCAACTTATGTAGACCCCCCCCCAACCTCCTTTCCCACCCTGTCCCTCAGGGTTGTCCCAGAGCACCAGCATTGGGTGCCCTGCCTTGTAATGGTCATCTGTTTTACATATGCTAATATACATGTTTTAATACTAGTCTCAAATCATCCCATCCTTGCCTTCTCCCACTGAGTCCAGAAGTCTGTTCTGTGTCTGTATCTCCTTTGCTGCCCTGCATGTAGAATCATTGGTACTGTCTTTCTAATTCCATATATATGTGTTAATATATAGTATTTGTCTTTCTCTCCCTGACTTACTTCACTCTGTATAATAGGCTCCAGGTTCATCCACCTCATTAGAACTGACTCAAATGTGTTCTTTTTATAGCTGAGTAATATTCCATTGTGTATATGTACCACAACTTCCTTACCCATTCATCTACTGATGAATATCTAGGTTGCTTCCATGTCCTAGCTGTTATAAATACTGCTTCAATGAACACTGGGGTACATGTGTCTCTTTCAATTCTGGTTTCCTTGGTGTGTATGCCCAGCAGTGGGATTACTGGGTCGTATGGCAATTCTATTTGCAGTTTTTTAAGGAATCTCCACATTGTTCTCCATAGCGGCTGTACCAGTTTTATTCCCATGAACAGTGTAAGAGGGTTGACTTTTCTCTGCACCCTCTCCAGCATTTATTGTTTGTAGACTTTTTGATGGTGGCCATACTGACCAGAATGAGATGATACCTCATTGTGGTTTTGATTTGCATTTTTCTAATAATAAGTGATGTTGAGCATCTTTTCTTGTGTTTATTAGCCATCTGTATGTCTTCTTTGGAGAAATGTCTGTTTAGGTCTTTGGCCTACTTTTTGATTGGGTTGTGTTTTTCTGGCATTGAGTTGCATGAGTTGCTTGTACATTTTGGATATTAATTCTTTGTCAGCTGCTTTGTTTGCTATTATTTTCTCCCATTCTGAAGGCCACTCCTGTATTCTTGCCTGGAGAACTCCATGGACAGAGGAGACTAGAGATCTATACAGTTCATGGAGTTGCAAAGTGTTGGACATGACTAAGGGACTAACACACACATATATAGTAGTGTATATATGTCAATCCCTACCTCCCAATTCATCCCACCCCACCCCTCTTTTCCCTCTTTGTAAGCATAAATTCTCTACATCTGTGTCTCTATTTTTGCTTTTGCAAATAAGTTCATCTGTATAATTTTTATAGATTCTGCATATAAGCAATATTACATGATATTTTTTTCTTCACTCTGTATGACAGCCTCTAGGTCTATTCACATCTCTTTAAATGGCACGATTTCATTCACTTTTATGGCTAATATTCCATTGTATATATGTACCACATCTTCTTTATCCATTTATCTGCTGATAGACATTTAGACTGCTTCAGTGAATATTGGGGTGCATGTATCTTTTTGAATTGTGGTTTCCTTGGGGTATACACCCAGGAGTGAGATTACGGGGTCATATGGGGTTGTTCTATTTTTAGTTCCGGGGACCCTCCATACTGTTCTACATAGTGACTGCATAGTACCAATTTACATTCCCACAACAGTGTAAGGAGGGTTCCCTTTTCTCCGGCATTTATTATTTGAAGATTTTTGGATGACAGTCATTCTGTAGGTCTGTCTTAAGGATAAATGAGAGTGGAGGTTTTTTCCTGGAATTCAAAAACGTGTCTAATCAGTAAACATTGCCCTCTTAAAAGATAAAAACCGTACTCTTCTCTTTGGAACTTAATTTTAAGGGCATCCAACTTTTCATATGCATATTCTCTCATTCATTATGTTTGTTTGTATCTTGGAAAAGAACAGGAAATAAACGCTATCTAGATTACCCAAAGCTTATTTGTTGACCCAATAAGGGTTGATTCAGTATACTTATTCTATATTAAATTAATCTTATTGCTGTAGCACAAAATTATATATTTAATTGTTGGGGAGGGATTTTGTTGTTTTTATTTTCTTCTATAAGAACTGTACCTATTCAAAAATGTGATAAAGCATAAAAGGCTGTTTTGATAACTTACATTTTTAAAGCTTTGAAAGGGAAAATAAGTCAGTATCTTTCATCCAAATGTTCATAGATAAATATTAGGATGATCAAAGACTATTTGTGAAGATGTGTTTTTATATTTAAACATATCTTTGAAGGAAAATATATTTAATTTACTAAAGAAAACCATTCAAAATGAAAATTTTGACAACGTATTTTTATAGCAGAGTTCCTTCATTACTCAAGTTCATTACTTCGAAGGTAAGGAAAAAGAGGAGCACATTGTACATATGGGTGCCGTTGTTAAAGAAGACAGGTTTTTCTGTGTGATTATGTAATTTATATCTGTACTTTGGTCCTCATATCCCATATGTGCATAGGATGCTGGACTGGAAAAATATTCATAAACTGTCTGAAAAAAACCAAGCCTCTTGTAAAATACAGATCTTATAAATTTTAAAATAGATGTTGAAGCAATTTTAAAATTCTATCAAAATGCAAATAGACAACCCTCTAATGATTCCCTTCTACTGAATTTGTACCAAGAGAAACATTAAAATTGGAGCCATGTGTTCATGACACGGAATAATCAGATAAGAATAAAATAGTAGGAGGTTCTGGTTTGTCACAACCTAATTATACAACCTTATGAGTACAGAAATTAAGAATTTCCAGACCTTCTTTTTATACTATTTTTAATTTGGCCATAGAAAATCAAATTACTGAAACTTTTGGTTATATTAAATTCAAGCATGAGCCTATAGACACAGCTTGAGAAATGTCATTATAAACAGACATGGCCACCAGTTGCTAGTAGTAACAGTTACTATATTTCGTGTATTTTCTCTTGTGATATGTTAAACATTCCAACTTTGGTTCCTCCTTTCAGCACAACTTTAAATTAACACACTAAAATAATAGTGAAACCTTTACATTTTTAAGTGATTTAAATTCTCTGAAATTTTATGTCTCATCTGCTGAAATGCAGCCATACTCCCCTTTTTTGAGAATTCAATAAAATAACGTATATGAAAAACTCACTTTATCTCATACAGAATAGAAGCTTATTTTTTAGCTATGATAATATTTTATCTTTATTGCTTTCTGATAATTTCACCAGATCCAAATTCATGTTCATTATAACAGACCAGAATATCTTTGACCTTTATCATTCGGGTATTTTTTTTCCTATTTATTAGAGAGCTCCACATACTATTCTTCACAAATCATTATTTCTGAAGCCATTCTCTGAGGTGTGAGCATCTGCTCGCTGTTAACAGAGGGTGCAGCTGTTGTTCGGAGGCTGCCTGTGTTGTGTTGCCAAGCAACTGCTGCAAACCAAATCCCGGGGCAGGTTGCTTGCCCAGGCGCACCTGCCTGTCGACCCAGCTATTTATTTAATTAAAAATCTGTTCCTGCACAACAGCTTGGCCAGAAAGGCAACAGCAGCAATCGATTACAACTGTATTAAATGACCTACCCACATTGTTTCATTGACTATTCATTGTGAACCTGAGGTGTCTCGGACCACCCTCACTTACTGTTAATGATTTTGCAAAAAGTGTGTAAGAGCAAAGTAGAAATGGATTCTATTTGCACGTCAGAGAAACTGAAACCTATTTGTCAGGCACATCACCTCAAGTAATCAAAGGTGCCAAAAATAAAATGTTTCATCAACAAGAAAGCTTCTAAAGAGGCATTACTGCATTTTTATGTAAAATAGGGAGAAAAGATGTAAAATATGTATTTACTATTAATTGAAATTTGGAAAGTCAGTGTTTTCAGAGACCAAGTTATTTTTTTCCTTCAATTAAAAAAAAAAGACACCTTTAAGTGCATTAGATTTCACTCCTAGATTATACTGCTTTTCTCATTTTACTTTCCACATTTTCTAAATTGACAGTGGCTCTTTTATGTCAACCAGATGACATTAGAAATAAAACGGTCAAGAATTAATACCAGCCATTAAAATTTCTTTTAAAACCACAGGGAGTCTTGGTAGTACTTATATATATGTCAGACGTGCTCCATCCTTTGAAGTTCATTCCAGCTCCCTTTCCCTCTTAGGAACAACTAGATCTAATAAGGATTTCAAGAGAAAAACATAATAGTTTTGACTGTGATTGCTTTACAGATTTATTTTTAATACCTGTGAAGGAATGACTTAAAAGTGGGACACAAGTAACTAAAGTATTCCTAATTTTTATGGCAACTATTAAAGTCAAGAAAGGTCTTTATTAAGAATTCAGTGTTTGTTATATCACCAAGAGCAGCATAAATTATTATTAAAAAGCCTAGAATTCTCTTTGAGTGATGTATAAATTACATGTGCAAAGGAAGCTTGTTCTCAGAAAAGGTACTAAATATAAGTAATGATAATTTGATGTTAACTGGAGCTCAATTTAAAGAATATAAGAAAGTATTTTTTAATATTGTATGTTTATGTCTTATTTGCATGTGTGTGTCTTATTTTAAAATGATAGTGTTTTACAGTTAAAACTGGGATAAAAGTAAAGAACAATTCTGCCAACAAACATATCAGTAGTCTCCCTTGTTTAATGCATTTTCTATTTTTACTCAGATATGTAGCTCATAGGCTTCTGTTTCAATTATCTGTTTCTTATCTGTGCCATATTTATATTTTTATTGTTGACAAAGAAGTTATATCTATTGACTGTATAGAAAATGTTTAATCTTACTAATTATGTTATACTCATAAGGTACTGAAATTTCATGATACCTATTTCCAAGCAAATTTCAAAGGAGGATCTCCTATGAACCTACCTGATTCAATTTTTCTTTTTATCTCTGCAGAGTTTCACCAATTAAATGTCTACTTTTATAAACACTAGAATTTGCCAGCAACACACATTTCTTCTGTGTATGTATATTTACAGTATTTTTTTCTTTTTTTCTCTCATTCCTTTTCCTTCTAATGAAATAATCTAAATCTTCTACTGGATGTAATTTAGGGGCCTGAAAGTCATTTTGAATCTAAAACAGTTACAGTGTTTTTAGTCCAGATTGATTACTTTTAACCACACAAAGAAGTAGCATTTAATCGGGTGTTTCTTTTTTTTTTTTTTAATCTAAAAACTATTAATTGGACCATCACTGAGTTTAAGATAATACATACATGTAAATATGACTCTCATATCATGTTCCCAAACTTACTGTTTTCTTCTGCTTCAGTATACTTATTCAGAATCTACCCATTCTTCAAAGCCTAGTTAAATATCATCTTCTTTGTGAGGACATGTCTTCTCTAGTGTATCATGATTTCCTCTTACACCAGGTAAGTATAATCGTAAGGGATTTGATTTAGGTCATACCTGAATGGTCTAGTGGTTTTCCCTACTTTCTTCAATTTAAGTCTGTATTTAGCAATAAGGAATTCACGATCTGAGCCACAGTCAGGTCCCAGTCTTGTTCTTGCTGACTGCATAGAGCTTCTCCATCTTTGGCTGCAAAGAATATAATCAGTCTGATTTTGGTATTGACCATCTGGGTGAGTCCATGTGTAGAGTCTTCTCTTGTGTTATTGGAAAAGGGTATTTGCTGTGACCAGTGTGTTCTCTTGGCAAAACTCTATTAGCCTTTTTGTACTCCAAGACCAAATTGCCCGTTACTCCAGGTATCTCTTGACTTCCTACTTTTTCATTCCAGTCCCCTGTAATGAAAAGGACATCTTTTGGGGGTGTTAGTTCTAAAACGTCTTGTAGGTCTTACAGAACCGTTCAACTTCAGCTTCTTCAATATTACTGGTCAGGGCATAGACTTGAACTACTGTGATATTGAATGGTTTGCCTTGGAAATGAACAGAGATCATTCTGTCATATTTGAGATTGTGCCCAAGTATGGCATTTGTTGTACTCTTTTGTTGACTATGAGGGCTACTCCATTTCTTCTAAGGGATTCTTGCCCACAGTAGTAGATATAATGGTTATCTGAATTAAATTTGTCCATTCCAGTCCATTTTAGTTCACTGATTCCTAAAATGTTGATGTTCACTCCTGCCATATCCTGTTTGACCACTTCCAATTTACCTTGATTCATGGACCTAACATTCCATGCTGTGTTCCAACAGTAATATGCAATACTATTCTTTACATCGGACTTTACTTCCATCACCAGTCACATCCACAACTGAGCGTTGTTTTCACTTTGTCTGAGCTTCTTCATTCTTTCTGGAGCTATTTCTCCACTCTTCTCCAGTATCATATTGGGCACCTACCAACTTGGGGAGTTCATCTTTTAGTGTCATATCTTTTCGCTTTTTTGTATTGTTCATGGGGTTCTTAGTATTCTTGGCTCCATGCCTCTATCAGAGGCTCCTAGACACTCACAGACCTCCAGAGTGGCAGCTTCACTGTCCTCAGCATGATGGTGGTAGCCGTGACCCCGAGCAGGTGCCTGGTGCCACATCTAACCCATCTCCCTGAACTCCCTTTCCAATCTCTGAGGACCACCTAGCATCCATGCATAAGCATCTTATCCTTATCCATCAGAGGGCAGCCAAACAGGCAACTACGTGTACATAAAACTAACCAAACTCGTCACTTGGATCACAGCCTTGTCTAACGCAATGAAACTATGAGCCATGCAATGCAGGGACACTCAGGATGGATGGGTCATGGTGGAGAGTTCTGATAAAATGTGGTCTACTGGAGAAAGGAATGGCAAACCACTTCAGTATTCTCACCTCAAGTTATATCCTTATTACTAACATAATTCAAGAGACACAGTGTCTTAGAATAAATGAGGGAAGAAGTATGTTTTAATGTAGGGGATAGAAGTAGTAAACACTGATAAGAATAATTTGGTTGCTCTCAGGATATAAGACAATACTTCCAAACCTATAATATTACCAGAATATTGGGAAGCTTTATTTAAAAAATAAAGTTTCCATAGCATCAATATTTATGTTCTGAATTAGAATTAAGATGGCTTCTCAGGTGATTCTAATGACTAGCCAGTTTTGGCAGTTTTTAGAGGAGACCTTGGAGAAGGCAGTGGCATCCCACTCCAGTACTCTTGCCTGGAAAAGCCAATGGACGGCGGTGCCTGGTGGGCTGCAGTCCATGGGGTCGCTAGGAATCGGACATGACTGAGCGACTTCACTTTCACTTTTCACTTTCCTGCATTGGAGAAGGAAATGGCAACCCACTCCAGTATTCTTCCCTGGAGAATCCCAGGGACAGGGGAGCCTGGTGGGCTGCCGTCTATGGGGTTGCAGAGTCAGACACGACTGAAGTGACTTAGCAGCAGTAGCAGCAGCAGAGGAGACCTAGTAGAGTAAGGATTAATATTTTGTGAGCATTTTGGGATTTGATATCTTATCTCCTACTCCCACATTCTGGAGCCCAAAGACTAATACAAAGGGCAACCTTGTATAAGATCTTGGCTAGATATGGGCATCCTTTTAACATAATTTACAAACCATATGTTAACAGGAGAGTAATTGTTCCAGCGTGAGAAGTAGAATTTTTGATATGACCTCTGTGCTGTGATCACCATGGAGGTTCCTGTTCCTCCAGGCCTCATTATCAAGCCCTTAAGCCCCATGAGCACTACTCCCTTGTCACTCTTCCCAGAGTGGAAATGGATCAAGTGGTTATTTATTGCCATCCTAAGCTGAAGGCAGGGCCTTAGGAGATTTATAGGGTAAGAAGTTGATGAAAAGCAAAAAAGAAGGCAGCTAGTGCATGGAGTTCTCTGCCCTTTACAGACCCACTTCCCAACAGGGACCAGTTGGATATCTTAGAAAAACTGTTCTCAAATCTCCCACCATGTAAATTCAATAAGGGTTAAATTACACTGTTTGCACCTAAAATTAAAAAGAAAAAGAAAAGGGGAAGAAAAGAGGAAGTGTACAGAACAGATTTAATATTTACAAGATTTAATTATGTGCTCAGTGAGATAACAAGAATATATTTCACTTATGGAGTATAGCAGCCATTCTTTATACAGTAGAATTTAGTGTCAGAGATACATAATGATGCCATGTTCTTGTGGGTGTTTACTCTATATTGCTTTTCCAGAGCTAAGCTCTGTGATAGACTGTATTATCAAAGATATATAATACGTGATCTCTACTCTCAAGGAACTCAGAGCCCAAGGAAAATCCTATTAGGAAACAAGCAATTACAGCTTCCTATGTTAAATATCCTGGTGGAGACTGAAGTGACCGGAAAAGCTTGATCATATCCTTCAATGGAAGGATATACAGGAATTTTTCTGATGAACAAGAATAAAGGTATTTCTAGTTAGGGAAGTTGAGGATGTAAAGACATGAGTGTGTTAAATAGCATGGTGGTTTATGAGAAGTGAGTAGGAGGCTATATATCAGCTTAGAATGTAAGGTTTGGGATCACATGGAGATTGGAATTCTTGCATCTGCTACTGACAGTGACACTGCAGCCTTGCCTGTCTTTGTTTAGATTTCTGTTTCTTCTGCAGTGAAATGGTTATAATAATACCTCTGTCAGTTTTTTAAGTTGCATATTATGTATGTAAAGTGCTTACTTAGCACAGTACGTAGCAGTGCTTAGCAAAGTACAACTTAAATAATAACTTAGTGGTTCAGTATGGTTGGACTAGGAAATACATAGAAATGTGTAATGGAATTTCAGTCTTAATTTATACATGACCAGATCAAAAGAGGCCATACAGCATTGCTATAGAAAAATCACTGCACTCTCAAACCATACAAAAGATCTTTTGTCCTTTTATGTCTTGCAATGAAATATAATTGATTTTGAGTATTTCCCCTGATACTTAAAAGCAAAAAATACCTCAAAGAAAACAATCCTCAAAAAAAAAAAAAAAACCTAAAATGGATGTTTTTATAATGTTGTAAAGTATATTTATACAAATGACTCAGAGAAATGTATTTGTAAAGAAAATCTGTACTGTTAGACCCCAAGGTAAGTAAACAAGAAAATGGTAATATAACCCGCCCTTCACCATATGTCATTGTGTGCCTAACATAAAAATCAATAAACAGAGAACACATGCAGTTTTTTAGCCTTTGTGTGATTTGCTCTTGACGCCAGTCTTAAAATTCAGAGCAAAACATGACCCAGAGTTTTACTTACTTAGATGTCATTTGTATTACCATCGGGACAGGAAGTACACTGGCCTCTGTCGTTTGAAGATGTGACCCTCTCACTCATGTGACATGTAGTTCACTTTAAAATTTCAAACACTGGATCATTAGCTACACTTGTGCAAGGGCTGCCCTTTCCTTTCACTTCCTGCTGCTTTGGTTTTATTTTTATTGAATCTGTTACTCCCCTCCACCTCAACATGTATGAATATTATGAACAAACATAAATTTAGCAGAAGAAAAAGAATTTGAACCAGAAATATGTATGAGAATTGTCACCTGTTCATATTATGGAGGTGTACCAAAATAGTAAAAAATGTGTTTTACTCCTGCTGCTGCCGCTGCTGCTAAGTCGCTTCAGACGTGTCCAACTCTGTGCGACCCCAAAGAGAAAGTGAAGTTGCTCAGTCTTGTCTGACTCTTAGTGATCCCATGGACTGCAGCCCACCAGGCTCCTCCATCCATGGGATTTTCCAGGCAAGAATACTGGAGTGGGATGCCACTGCCATCTCCATTTACTCCTGCTTTGCCCATTAAATGAAATTGAGCAGCTGTTTAGGCTATATGGGTTTCAGTTACTACACTTACAGAAGAGGTCACTTAAATAGTTGTACTCTGAAACCTATCCCACTGTGTGTGTGTACTCAGCTGCCTCTGACTCTTTGTAGTCCACCATGTTCCTCTCCCCATGGAAGTTTCCAGGCAAGAATACTGGAGTGGATTGTCATTTCCTATTCCAGAGGATCATCCTGACCTGGGAATCAAACTCCTGTCTCTTTCATCTCCTGCATTAGCAGGCTGATTCTTATCCACTGGGCCTCCAGGAAGGTCCTCAGTTTTACATTTTAAAGCCCTCAGATCCTTGGGCTTGTCTGAATTTATGGGTTATATATTATGTACACCTTATATAACCACTGTATCTTTCTTAAGTATACATAATAGTAAAGATATATCTATTTCAAGATATAGAATTTAATAGTTAGCTGTTAGCTGTACTATTTACTGTGTTATAATAATAATTTGCCCAGTTATGAAATAACTGATCCAAAAGATTTCAATTTTGAACCCATTTAATAAAAACTCAGAAGAAAATGCTGCCAGATAATAATCAAATATTTTGTTAATTTATGCACAAAAAAAACAGAACCGGTCTTACCGTATATTATAAGTAATACTTACCTTGACTTTTAGCCAAGTTTTCTATGATAGCTAGCAGGTAATATTAAAAAATTAGACTCTTCTCTAGTATCGATGTATTTCTGTGTGTGCTGTCAGGTCATACATGATATAAAGTCTAGACAGTAACGTCTATGTTGATTGTGTTGATAAAATTCTCTGTAATGCTGTGGAGCTAAAACCAAAGTGGTCATACAACAAACTTAACAAGGATGGCAAATCATTATCTAAAATCTAACTGAAATTGCATTAGTTGTTTTTTGGTATCAGTGCCACTTCTTTAGAGTATGTTTATAAAAAAAGAAATCACAAGGTATCTTTATTGAGAAATTTTGTTCAGTAATATTTTTTAATATATTAATGAATTGACTAGAAAATGTTCTACTTACAAATGGGCAATGAGAAAAAGGATGCTAGTGTATAACAGAATTATTGGAGTTTAGCTAATTGTTATAATATAAAAATAATTTGCCCAAGAAGACCTATCTAGCCCTGGTATTCTTTATTATAATCCACTTTTAATTAATTCCTTGGGGCTCAAGGGTGTTTTTGTTTTTGTTTAATGCTGTCATATCAACTGCAGAACCATTCCTTAAATATGGTGGTCAGGAATTTTATTTCCAGATCCTATTCACTTTTCTAATTAGCTTGCTTTATAGACAGAAAGGAGATCCAACCAATCTATTCTAAAGGAGATCAGTCCTGGGTGTTCTTTGGAAGGACCGATGCTAAAGCTGAAACTCCAGTACTTTGGCCACCTCATGCAAAGACTTGATTCATTGGAAAAGACTCTGCAAGGGATTGGGGGCAGGAGGAGAAGGGGATGACAGAGGATGAGATGGCTAGATGGCATCACCGACTCGATGGACAAGAGTTTGGGTGAATGCCAGGAGTTGGTGATGGACAGGGAGGCCTGGCGTGCTGCAATTTATGGGGTCGTAAAGAGTCGGACATGACTGAGTGAACTGAACTGAACTGAACTGATAGACAGAAAATGTGAGGTATTATTTGCCCTGAACAAAATAAAAAGAATATACTTTTTTATTTTTTTAATTTTTTTTTTTTCAAATTTTAAACTTTTAATTTTGTATTGGGGTATAGCCAATTAACAACAATGTGGTGGTTTCAAGTGAACAGCAAAGGGACTCAGCCATAGATATACATGTATCCATTCTCCTCCAAATTCCCCTCCCATCCAGGCTGGCTCATAACATTAAGTAGAATTCCACATGCTATACAGTAGGTCCTTGTTGGTTATCTATTTTGAATATAGCAGCGTATACATGACCTTTCCAAATTCTCTAACTTTCTCTCTCCCTCAGCAACCATAAATTCGTTTTTTTTAAGTCTGTGAGTCAAAAAGGGTATATATACTTCTTTTAAAACTGATTCTCCTCCTAGGTAGGAGCGTGCTAAATTGCTTCAGTCATGTCCCAGTCTTTAAAATCCTTTGAACTGTAGCCCACCAGGCTCCTCTGTTCATGAGATTCTCCAGGGAAGAACACTGGCATGGGTTGCCATTTCCTGCTCCAGGGGATCTTCCTGACCCAGGGATTGAACCCGCGTCTCTTATGTCTCCTGCATTGGCAGGCAGGTTCTTTACCACTATCGCCATGTGGGAAGCCCTCAGTAGTTAACTATCTGATTAAAACTCTCTCTACAAAGAAAGTGGGCATTAGGACCTCTGCTCTCATTATATTCCAGAAGTAGCAATTATATCTGCTGTGGTTATTGTGTCCCACCAAGAGAAGTGGCAATTAGTAAAATCATTTATTTTAGGGTGGCTCCTGAGTAGCTGAGAGTGCTTGATTTTATTTGTTGCTTTTCTAGGAATGCCAAGGTCACCTTGTCTTTTAACAAAATAGAGAAAGTTTTCAAGAAGGGAGCCATCAAGACTGTCAAGTGCTTCTAGGCACTAAATCAACATAAGAACTGAGAAGTGTTCCTCTGATTAGTGTTGGGGAAATCATTGATTTCCTTGGCAACTGCAATTTCAATGAGATTATTGATAGCAAGAAGCCAGATTGCAATGGGTTGAGAAGTGGGTGGGAGGTAAGAAAGAATTCATTACAAGTGTAGAAAATTCTTTCAACTTGTTTTGTTATGAATCATGATGAAGAAGATAGCTGGAGAGGGTTAGGGAACTAAAAGAGAGTTCTTTCATTATTTTCTAAATGGAACCTTTTTTAAATATTAATGGAATAAAGGCAGAAAAAAAAAGAAGTTGAACTAGAATAGAGAGGTCAACGTAGCAATTTCCCTGAGAAGGAATAGAAGAGTCTCAGGTAGGAAAAATGACATCACTTCTGACTTTAACAGAAACAAGATGTCCAAGTGTTTATTTGGGAACATTTACTAAGCCACTGGCAGAATATTGAGGGGTTTTCTTTCTAACAACTTTCAATCTGACATAGCAGAGAAGATACTTGTTGAACATAATGTAGAAGATGGGAGAAGTAGCATGGTTAAGAGCTCAAAAAAATAATTTTTATTAAAGTGGAGAACTGGGGAAAAAAAAAAGAAAACTTTTTTTTTTTTTGAGGTGGGAATCCTGGGGAGTGTTACCAGCATAGCCAATATTAACACCTCAACCAGGAAAAAAAAAAAAAAAGAATATATATATATATATCAAAGCTTAATCTAATTAAATTTCTCTATCATCTCAGGGGAACTATGAGAGATATAGGGATGTGTTAAATGAAACTAGGAAAATGTAATTAGTTAAGACCCATGGTATATGTGATCCAACTGCTTCATCAAAAAACAGCAGTTTAAAAGGATAAAGGAACACTTTTTAAAAAATACAACTGAAAAAAAATGAGCAGTAATGAGGTATTAGGTCATTTAGGATGACTGTTATTTTGTTAGGTATAGAATTAATAGCATATTTATTTAGAGTTGACTATCTGAGAGGTATGGAAAAGTATGAGCAATAGGGAATGATGTTTGAGATTTGTTTTGAAATTTGTCAGAGAAAAAAAAACGGGGGGGGGGTAGTAGAATTAGAAGAAGCAAGAAGGGGGAAAATGCCAATAATAAATGTTGATAACTGTGGAGACAGTGATCCTGGGCATCTATTTCAAGATGTTTTGTTGTGAAAACTGAAACTGTGAGGCAGCTGGCAGGGATGTGGGACAAAGCAGATTACTTATTTTAAGATTTTAAGTGGTATTCAAGCATGTTTGCCTGCTGGTGGAACTATCCAGTAGATAGGAAGAAACCAGTGATATAAGGAGAAGAGTAATGACGGGCACAAAGTTGCTGAGCTGAGAGGTGATGGCGTCCAGAACTCAAGCAGAGAAGTTAAAGTTCATCTTTGATAAGAGCAAGGAGGTTTCATCCACAGCAACAGTGAAGGTGGTGTGTCTGTGTACAGATGTAGGTAGGTTACTTGTGGGAGGAACTCAGAGTTCCTCAGTGAAGTCTTCTCATTTCACAAGTCACATAAAAGGTGAGAGAGTAAGATTAAAGAAGCAGTGAGGAACTGGAAGAAGTTTGAAAAGAAAAGAGAAATATTAAATGGTCCTAGAAACCCAGAAAGTGCTTTCCGTTGGATTTTTCTTCTGAGTAAAAGCATCTGTCTATATATATTTTTTTAATTGGAGGATAATTTCTTTACAAAGTTGTGTTGGCTTCTGCCATACAACAATGCTCCTCAGCCTTCAGCATGTGTATACCCCCACCCTCTTGAACCTCTCTTCCACCCCAGCCCCTTATCCTACCCCACCCTCCCATCCCACACCTCTAGGTCACCAGGGAATGCCAAGCTGGGCTCCTTGTGTTACATAGTGGCTTCCTGCTAGCTATCTATTTTACCCATGGTAGTGTGCGTAACAAAGGTCCGTCTAGTCAAGGCTATGGTTTTTCCAGTGGTCATGTATGGATGTGAGAGTTGGACTGTGAAGAAAGCTGAGTGCCGAAGAATTGATGCTTTTGAACTGTGGTTGGAGAATACTCTTGAGACTCCCTTGGACTGCAAGGAGATCCAACCAGTCCATTCTGAAGGAGATCAGCCCTGGGAGTTCTTTGGAAGGAATGATGCTAAAGCTGAAACTCCAGTACTTTGGCCACCTCATGCGAAGAGTTGACTCATTGGAAAAGACTCTGATGCTGGGAGGGATTGGGGGCAGGAGGAGAAGGGGATGACGGAGGATGAGATGGCTGGATGGCATCACCGACTCAATGAACGTGAGTCTGAGTGAACTCCGGGAGCTGGTGATGGACAGGGAGGCCAGGCGTGCTGCGATTCATGGGGTCTCAAAGAGTCGGACACGACTGATCAACTGAACTGAACTGAACAGAGTGTGTGTATGTCCATGCTAATCTCCCAGGTTGTCCCACCCTCTCCTTCCCCTAATGCGTCCACAAGTCCATTCTTTACATCTGTGTCTATTTCTGTCCTGCAGATATGTTCATTAGTACCATTTTTCTGGATTCCATATATATGCTTTAATTTATGATACTTGCTTTTCTGACTTCACTGTATAACAGGCTCTAGGTTCATGTTTATTTACTAATGAAGGCTGTGATGTGGTTCTAAAGGGAATGATACCATGTTTGTTAGATTATTTTCCTGTGAAATTACTTTATCTTAACTTCATCTTATCTTGAGGGAATCTGGGCAGTGAACAATTCTCAGTCGTACTCTAATGAGTCTACTTACTTGGAGATAATCACATGAAGAAAAAAAAAGGTATTTTTGACACTCCTGCCACAGGGCGCTGTGCCTCTCATCTCAACCTTCAAAACTATCAGCTGTTCAGACTGTGAGATTCCACAGTGGCTTTATGTAGAAAATGCTACTGTAGATGCAATGTCTTTCTTTACCTTCTTTGAAGAAGTATCCTTTTAAAGTAGCTGTAGAAGGAGAGGAGTGATTAAAGGGAATACATGGATGACACAATGGAACTTTGTTAGTATATCTGAAACCAGGCTGTGTTCACTCTGCACCACGTAGCACATATCATATGAAATAATAATAGATTAACCTAACATCCTGGTGGAAGTGGGAGTCTGAAGGCCAGTTACACAAAACAAGTTTTTTTCCTAATGTATCAAAACAGTGTAAGTGGCTGTGCTAAATAAATTCACGCTGGTGCACTGCTGTGAAAATTGAATGATTAATAACCTTCAGTATTATTCCTGCTTCATTTAAGACACAGTAGACTAATGATCAGACATCATGCAACAATACCTTTCTATATGGGTATTATGAATTCCATTTTAATTATCTGCTTTCTCTGAGATATATATTCCTCCAGATTTGCTTTTGTCCCTTCTGAAGATTAATATAAAAGGTCTTAGGTCTTAGGCTCAGAAGAAAGTAAGCTTTGAAACTTTAACCTAAAATGGGCTAGCTGTTTGGAAATGGGTTTCTAATGAATTCAGCATGCCTGAAATGCTTCCCTAAATTGGAGCTGAATTAATGCAGAAATATATATATTTATTTGTTTCTACCTGTAATTCTTGTTCCATAGTGACTTGATATGAAGGGAAATTTTAAGGAAAAACTGAACTTAAAAATACTTTATCAAAAATGTAGTGCATTATCATGGGTGTTTATGATTTAAAGTTTCTATTAAAAATGAGTACTATTTGAATCTTATAATTTTACAGTGACTTACATTTACTTATTGATTCTTTCCTTTATGAGGATTCAATAAAAATATGAAGGAATAAAGGATAAATATTAAGACTTGAGGTCCCTTCCTCATCTGGACACATTTTACCTTCTTTGAGGTTTTCTTGATATGAGATGCAACTTAGTTTTTTAATTATATGGTAAAAATTTTATAAAATGCTATATGTCATATTTCTTAAATTCCATGTGCATATATAATTTAATATTCTTTTTACCATCCATTCATTGCAAGAAAATAATGTGAAACAAAACTAGATACAATCTTTGCTAATCAGGTGGTGCTAGTGGTAAAGAACCCGTCTGCCAATGCAGAAGGCATGAGTGATTCAGGTGCGATCCTCAGGTGGGGCAGATCCCTTGGAGGAGTACATGGCAACCCACTCTGGTATTCCTGCCTGGAGAATTTCCTGGACAGAAGAGCCTGGCAGGCTACAGTTCTTAGGGTTGCAAAGAGTCAGACACAACTGAAGCAACCCTGTACACACACACACAGTCTCCCTATAGGAGAAATCTGCAGTGAATAAACTCGCATATAGATTAATTATCTCATTTCAAAGTTACTACATGAAAAATTGGAGTTTTGACATGCCAAATATTTAAAAACTGAAGCTTATAATTGACATTTTATTTGGCATTTTTAATGAAGTAGTATAATCAACAATAGGTAGTCACTAAAACACTTGGAGTTAGAAGAATCATAAAGTATCAGAAGCCAAATCAGTTCACTTAAAACTTTGCTAGATAGGACTTTGCATACTGATATAAGATAGCTTTCTTCTCGTCATAATTTTAGTTTACAAAAGCATATATTAAGTAAACATATTGTATCAAAGTTAAATTTCTTGAATTAAGTAGTTGTGGTAATAAAAGAGAACAGCCCATTTCTTAGGAAAAACTTGCCAAAGTACTGAGAGATGATGTGTAGAGTCATGATGTCTGAAAATTATTCTCACTGTGTAAGTGTGTGTGCAGTGCACCTGTGAGTATATCATGGAGGAGACAGAGAGACACCTGGAGGACCTTCTGTTTCTGTAAAAGAAAGAACAAGTTGACTGTTTCAGTGAAACAAACTTTCTGACGTTCTGAAGAGTTTCCTTGTAGTCCCTCTTGATTAAACAATAGATTTCTGGGAACCTTAAGGGCACTGTCCCCCAGAAGCTTCACTTTGGATACAAAATAAAGAGAGGCTTGTCTGAAGAGATCTGCAGGTATGACTTTTAAATAATAGGTTGAATCCCATTATGATTCATAGAACAGTACGAGCAGAGATGCCACAAAGTGAAAAACAGCCTTTTGGCTCCTGAACCTTCCAAGGGCAAGTAGAAAATCCAGAAATCTATTCAGTTGCAAGTACAGGCTATTTCTTATCAAAATGACCAGATGACTCAGCCAGTAGAATCAAGCAAGAGCCCAGATGATAGGTCCAGGAGTTTTGTAGAATTATTCCCAGGGAATAAGACTAGATTCTAATCAATGGAGACAAATGCCTAGCTGGCATTGAGGATTGCAGAGGATGAGTGACTTAGTACTAAGATTCTGTTTCCCACTCTTCCCTCCCTTTCAATGGGAGTGTGTGCTGTGATTATTGTATCTCAGCTTCACTATTTTATGTTGGGTTTGTGGACAGCAGGTAAATTCTCTCTTTGGTTGATAGGCCTTCAGATTGAAAGCAGTCATGCTCAATATATATCACCCACGTAGCTTCACAGGCACCTGGACTTGAATTAGACGACAGGACCTCAGGCTAATTCTGTACTCATGAGACTTTGGGTTCTTGGGATGGTAAAGGTGCTAAGTACATTTTCATATGAAAGAGATGCAAATAATTTATAGGCCTAAGATGGACTATGGCAGACTAGTGATGGCCATACACTCTTTGTTCATTCCAGTAAGAGGTGAAGTTTGTGTACCATCTCCTTGAATGCAGGAAGACTCTGTCTTTGCTCTGGCCAATAGCACATGGCAGAAGTGGTGCAGTGCTGGTTTCTGGGCCCAGGCATCAAGAGACTGGAAGACTCTACATCCGATGGACAGTCACCATGCTGTGAGAAACCTAACAGGAGTTTTTAAGTGTAGATTTGGTTCTTATTCAGCTATAGTAAGACCAGCAGTTCAGGAAACAACTACCTCTGAAAAAAATAGCTTGTTGCTCATAATTCTCAAGAGGAAAGGATACACTGTACCATTCAGGGCCACACAGGGTTTCACCAGGGTGGATCAGGAGGCAGAAGGAGTGACGGAAAAGTATGATAAAGTGATGGAATCTTTATTATGATCTCCAGAGGAAAGGCAAGGCAAACAGGGTAAGAAGTTGTAGGATTGGCTAGTTTAAATAATGTCAGCAGGCTTTGTCATCTAGGGACTGTGTTTACTGATCTGGTACTGGTGCTGGGATGATTAGACCAGAGGGAAGATTGCCTCCTGGCGTGTAAGAGCCAGTATAGAAGAGGCAGTAAAGAATATGGGCTCTAGATCAGTCACTTGCATACAAAGGGCATGCTTCCTTGTGAGTCATAAGCTGTCTCCCAGAAATGGCCAGCCCTGGGAGTGGCAGTCTCTCTCTCTGCAGTCAACAATGCCTCAGAGGCCAGTATACCAATAATATAGAAAATGTTCTATTTCTCCATCAGTCTGGAAAAGCCTTGTTGTTCAGGAGAATAACTACCATGGCTTCTAGTTCTTTGATGAAACCTCAGAGTCATGGCAGGAGCATTTGTTGTCTCCCAGTAGATTGCAGCTTTCTATGCGATTGCTGTGGCTGAGCCAATAAAGAAGGCATATGCAGATTTCTACAGAAATTATGATTCCATAGACGATTTTGAGGAGATGAGGAAGGCTGGTATCCTTCAGAGTTCATAAGTGAGTCTGAATGTAAGAATTTCTTTGGGTTGCTTTCATGGAAGTTTGCCACTGACCTGTGTTCCTAAACCTTGAAATTAGGAACTATAAGTATGTGGGCTAAGGAATAGTTTCTCTTGATAAATAAATGATTAATGATACTGTGGGAGATGGAGGATACAGAAAATAAGAAAATATAGTTAGTACAGGCGGCTACTTTAGCCAATGAATGATAGCCATGTGAGTGGACTGTCTCGAGGGTTCAATTAACTGAAAACTTCAACTGACTTCAGCCATATAAAAGACCCTGAACAAAAACCACCGAGCTGAGCCCAGCAACCCACAGAACCGTGAAAGGTAATAATGAATTGTGTTTTAAGCCCCTAAGTTTTGGGGTATGCAAATGAATTGTGTTTTAAGCCCCTAAGTTTTGGGGTATGCAAATTCCAACCGTAGATAACCGAAACAGAATCTGTGTGTGTCTATGGATATATGTGTGTCTATACACACACACACACACACACACACACTAACACACACACACACACACACACTAACACACACACACACACACGGGGAGAAGAGAACAAATGTGGCAAAACAGTAACGGTTTGTCAGTAATCTAGGTAAAGAGTTTAGGGGTATTCTTTGTAATTTCTTTTAACATTTCTGTGGATTTGAATTTTTTTTAATTAAAAGTTTTGAGGAGGAAAAACACACATAGAAATACCAAAAAACTATCTTATGTGAAATGTGGACATGAATTCAAATTGTATTAAGAAAGCCAGAAGGAAGAATGAAGACTTTTCATTAGGTTGATGCTCACATAAATAGAAAAGCATCCCCATTGTGGGTGAAGCCTACATAACCAGAGCCCTAACTTTTCTGCTAAACTATAAAAGAGAAAGAAGCTCTGTAAATAAAAGAAATGTTTAAAAACACTGCCAGATTTAAAAATATTCTCACATTAGTTTACTTTCAGAGATTTGGGAATTATTGTTGTTGCATCCCAGCAAATCTTTGGGGAAAAAAGATGTTATTACATTCCGATAACTGCAAAATAGACATGCCTCTAGCATTCAAAAAATAAAATAAAGATACTTTGTTAGCTCATATAACTGAGAAGTCTAGAGATGGGTAAGGATTCATATAAAGCTGACCATAATTTCTCAAATACTTTAATAAGGGTCAAGTTTTTCCTGTCACTACCTTCTGCCTTCTCAGTGCCAGCTTGATGCTAAGCCTGATTCCAATATGGCAGTGCATCCCAGGGCTACCTGCATTCTTATTCATTTAAGAAAGTGCAAGTGTCTAAAAATCTGAGATTCACTAAGACCAAATGCTTACTATGCTCATAAGGCACCAGGCCATTTTTATTTCCAGAAGATGTAATGTGATGATCAGCCCTGCCTTGATTATATGGTTTGCTTCATAAGACAGGAGTGATAGGAGCATCTCTCATGCCACCTAAAGGAGACATAGATGGGCTAATAATTCAGCAAGAGAAAATAGATATTCCATGGGCAGCCAACCAGTAACTACTGCAGCATATAGTCTTTCTCCTGTGCGCATGATTTTCTGTTTGTTCAGAGTTTCATTTTTTTTCTCTCTCTCTCTTACACTGTAAAGTGACTGCTGGCTGCCAGAGTCGAGTTTAGAATACTTCCTTCAAGAAGATAGCCAGGCTTACATTAGAAAGTTCTTCTCCCAGATCAGATCAGATCAGTCACTCACTCGTGTCCGACTCTTTGCGACCCCATGAATCGCAGCACGCCAGGCTTCCCTGTCCATCACCAACTCCCAGAGTTCACTGAGATTCACGTCCATCGAGTCAGTGATGCCATCCAGCCATCTCATCCTCTGTCGTCCCCTTCTCCTCCTGCCCCCAATCCCTCCCAGCATCAGAGTCTTTTCCAATGAGTCAACTCTTCACATGAGGTGGCCAAAGTACTAGAGTTTCAGCTTTAGCATCATTCCTTCCAAAGAAATCCCAGGGCTGATCTCCTTCAGAATGGACTGGTTGGATCTTCTCCCAAGGCAAATTTATAGGCAGCAAATACTGCCTGGCCTACTCTGAGTCGTGTGACCAAATAAATGTGGTCATGGCCTTGAGTCAGTTCCAGTAAGCAGAAGGTATCAGATTCATCTTTCTTTATTGTTGGATCATGGATGTCACTTTAAAAAGGAGGTTCATGGGAGGACTGTAGAGTCAACCAAAAGTTGTCCACTCCAGGTGTCATCCTAAGTGGGGTATTGGTTATTGATTTAAGATCCTGTGATAGCCAGGCTCCAAGATGGCTTCCAATCCTTCATTCTCAGCATTCTCATCCTGTGTAATTCTCTTCCACCATGAATGGTTTGCTCTGTGTGAATACTGTGAGTGTGATGGGATGATATCTAAGACTGGTTAATAAAAGGTGTTGTAACTTTGGCCTTGCTTTCTTGGATTGCTCACTCTCAAGGAAGCCATGTACCATGTCATGAGACTTCTCAAACAGCCCTAAAGAGAGGCTCACGTAGACAAAACTATGGTTTTCTCCAACCGCTAGTCTCATCTGAATAGCCATAATGTTTTGGCAACAAGGGAAACAGAATTTTGAACGCTGTTTAAGCTTTCAGATGACTACAACCTCAAAGAGCATCTTGTTACCATGTCACAAGAGGCTCTGAGGCAGAACTCCTCTATCTTATCTCTTCTGAATTTTGTATCCACAGAAACTGAGAGTGATATAAAAGTTTATTACTGTCTTAAGCCACTAAATTTTGAGGTAATTTACTATGTAGCAACAGGTGGCTAAAATAGTCTTATATTCTCTATTTTATTAAAGAAAAAATGTTTTATTGCTAGGAGTGTGTGTGAGAAAGAGAATTCTGTCCCAGGTTAAGCATATTAGGTATTATATTTCATTAAATGTTCTTTTAGAAGCAAAGGCAGCTACTGTTAATTTTTTTCTGATTAGATAATTACTGATGTATCTTCTACTTTTATTTTTTTAATTTAATTTTATTTTTTTACTTTACAATATTGTATAGGTTTTGCCATATATCAAAATGAATCCGCCACAGGTATACATGTGTTCCCCATCCTGAAACCTCCTCCCTCCTCCCTCCCCATACCATCCCTCTGGGTCGTCCCAGTGCACCAGCCCCAAGCATCCAGTATCGTGCATCGAACCTGGACTGGCGACTTGTTTCATATATGATATTATACATGTTTCAATGCCATTCTCCCAAATCATCCCACCCTCTCCCTCTCCCACAGAGTCCAAAAGACTGTTGTGCACATGTGTGTGTGTGTAAGCTTATTTGAATGATTTCCCACAACATTATGAACTAGGTTTTAAGGAAGAAACTGAGGCTTAAAGAGGTTTGGGAACCTAGCCAGATTCACCCAGCTAGCAAGTGCCAGCTCAAGGATTCAAGGCCATGATATTTTACTTCATATTTTAGCCCATGCTTTTCATCATTACATTTTATATAAACCTTCTATTCTTACTCTTGACCCTAATTGCTCATGATGTACCCTGAAATTTGGAATGGTGGTATTCATTTAGGATTTTGTATTACACTCACAGAAATGTTTTCTCTCTGTCATATATACTATATTGTGACATTTGAGCATCAGAATGTTAGCTTCATAAACCAAATTGAACTACTATGCCTAGATTCTGTACCAGTTACAGTGTGAAGATCACATATTCCATTAAAATATCAAATTATTTTGAAAGTGTGGAATCAAACTTCATGGTTTCAGAATCATTTTAAGAGTATCTCTGAATCAACATATTTTTTATGTTTTTAATATTTTTATTGTGAAATAATCACAAAATTTACAAAAGAGTAAGATTTTGTTATTGTTGAAGTATAGTTGATTTACAATGTGTTAGTTTCTGGTATATAGCAAAGTGATTCAGATATATATATATATATATATTTCTTATTCTTTTCAATTTTAAGTTGTTACAAAATACTGAATATATTCCCTGTGTTATGCAGTTGGACCTTATAGTTTATCTGTTTCTACATATATGTATTAGTATGTATCTATTCATCACAAACTCCTAATTTATTCCTCTCCTCCTTCCCCTTTAGCAACCATAAGTTAGTTTTCTATGTTTGTGAATCTTTCTCTGTTTTGTAAATAAGTTCATTTGTATCAGAATTTTGATTCCACATTTAAGTGATAGCACGTGATAGTTATCTTTCTCAGACTAGAAGAGTGAGACTTTATAATGAATGATTTAAAAGTTAGTTTGTCAAACTGATAGCATACCACCCTCAAATACCATATTGTGTAATTCCTATAAACAAAAACATCCCCCCTATCCAAACTAACACATAATCATCTAATCCTTGGATACCATTCAAGTTTCACTAATTGTTCCAAAAATATCTTTTCTACAAAATGGTTCAGTTTGTAACTACTGGCTATACTTAGCTTTCATGTCTCTTTAGTCTTCTTCACTCTGGAAGAATTTTTCAATGTTTACTTGATTTTGGTGACCTTGGTATTGCTGTGAAAGCGTTAGTCACTCAATCATGTCCAGCTCTTTGCAACCCCATGTACTATAGCCCACCAGGTTTATCTGTCCATGAAATTCTCTAGGCAGGAATACTGAAGTGGATAGCCATTTCCTTCCCTAGGGAACCTTCCCATCCCCGACATCAAACCTGGGTCTCCTGTGTTGCAGGCAGATTCTTTACCATCTGAGCCATCAGGGTAGTTTACAATATTTCCTGACTTGAGTGTTCCTTTGTAAATATGAATTTTTATTTCTTTTTAATTATTTTAAAATATTTAAACCTTTTTCTTGATCTTAAAGATTGTGTAGATTGGGGCTGGGGAGGGATGAGGGGTGAGTGAGTCTAAAGTGAAGTCACTTAGTCGTGTCTGACTCTTTATGACCCTATGGATTGTAGCCTACCAGGCTTCTCAGTCCATAGGATTTTCCAGGCAAGAGTACTGGAGTGGGCTGCCATTGCCTTCTCCAGGGGATCTTCCTGACCCAGGGATCGAACCCAGGTCTCCAGCATTGTAGGCAGCGCTTTACCCTCTGAGCCACCAGGGAAGCCCAGAAGGATAATAAATAATCAGTGACTGAAACCATTTCCCCATCATCCTTTGTTCTGAGCATTCTCTATGCCCTTTCAGATACCCATCTTTTTCATTTAAAACCCCAGTCTTTCACCTGAAAGATTTTATTGTATAAAAGTTCCACAGGTAAAAATATTTGGTCCAAAAAAAAAAAAGGAAAAATAATCAATATTTTAGGGCTTTTATTTTTTCTTTTGTAATTGCGTAAAAAATGGGGGAAAAAACACATAAAAAGCAGAATTTTAACGTGAAAACATTTTTTGCTATAATCATTGGTTTTAGGGGCATTGTTAGTTTAGCGTGTGTGCAGAGTCTGTTTCCCACATCTTTCCTCAAGTATCTTCTATTTTTATCATGAATTCCCTTTTAATCAACTGTAGGTTATTTAAAATAAATTCTTACAACTTAATGGGAAAAAAAAGTTTGGATTTATCTGCTGTTTTCTTATGATTGATTTCATGTATGGGTCTTTGACAGGACTGTAGCAGAAGTGGCTGCATCCTCCTCTTAGCATCCTTTCAGGTGACACATGATCTCAGTTTTTCCCATTACTGTTGGTGGTTCACTTTGATCCCTTGATAAGCTGATGTCTACCAGAAATGTCCATTGTCAGGTTACCCTTTCTTTTTAAATTAGTAGATATTTTGAGTTGGACTGTGAAGAAGGCTGAGCGCCGAAGAATTGATGCTTTTGAACCGTGGTGTTGGAGAAGACTCTTGAGAGTCCATTGGACTGCAAGGAGATCCAACCAGTCCATCCTGAAGGAGATCAGCCCTGGGATTTCTTTGGAAGGAATGATGCTAAAGCTGAAACTCCAATACTTTGGCCACTTCATGCGAAGAGTTGACTCATTGGAAAAGACTCTGATGCTGGGAGGGATTGGGGGCAGGAGGAGAAGGGGACGACAGAGGATGAGATGGCTGGATGGCATCACTGACTCGATGGATGTGAGTCTGAGTGAACTCTGGGAGTTGGTGATGGACAGGAAAGCCTGGTGTGCTGTGATTCATGGGGTCACAAAGAGTCGGACAAGACTGAACGACTGAACTGAACTGAACTGTGTGGAGATAGTTTAAGGCCATGTAAATATGTTCTCTGTGTATTTATTAATTTATTTTGGGTATGGATTCATGGTCAGAAAGTGTCTGACCCAGGTTTGATCCGAAAGACCCGGGTTTGATCCCTGGTTTGGGAAGATCCCCTGGAGAAGGAATTGGCAACCCACTCTAGTACTCTTGCCTGGAATATCCCATGGATGGAGGAGCCTGGTGGGCTACAGTCCACGGGGTCGCAAAGAGTCTGACACGACAGAGCGACTTCAGTTTCACTTTCATGGTATAATTCAAAACTATCAGTATTGGATTGTTTATATTCTTTCTGAATATATGAGACCAATGGGAGCCATCTCAAGCCAGCTCTTATGTCCTCTTCACATGTTCCCATCATTCTTTGAGCAATGCCTAGTCTCTGGCACAAGATATTCTTGATTTATCTTGTAATTTCCTTGATCAAACATGGTATTACCATTTCTTCCAGGACCCCTGGTTGCTTTTAGTATAGATGGTTTTGAGAAGCCAAATCTGAGCTCTGTTTGCTTATGTTATTGAAATGTCATTAGTTCCAGACAGAGAACAGAGCTACAGAGTATATGCATGTATGTGTGTATGTATGAGTATATTCATGTATGTGTGTATACACATGCACACACACACAGACACGCACACAATGTGCACTCTATTGCTTTGTCTGTCTATGTCTCTATATTGGAAACTCTTAGTTCACACTAACACATGCAATTCCAGGTCAACGCCACATTTTCATTTGTTCCCCGTCCACACCCCTAACTCCCTTCTATGATATTGAAGAATGTGGTTCTCATGGTACTTACTATATTTACTTATTTGACCCCCTGTTCATGACCTATTTCAGAATTTCCCTGCCACCCTTCCCCCACATAGAAGCATCCCTCTTCCTTTTAATCTAACTCTTCAGAGCATTCTCCCTATTTGCCTGGAATGAATGTCAACTCAACCTGTCTGAGCCTAGTGTATCATTACCCTCCACACCCAGCTTGGGCTGTGACACCCTACCCTGTTAGGCGACACTCCGATACAGATGCCATCTTTATTTTGCTCAGTTCTGACACTTCATTCCAGGCCACAGTTCTTTGAAGTGATATCCTCCTTCCCCTGCGTGGGTTCTGACTTCCCACGGTGAGCAACTTCTATAGCTGCTTGGATTGACACCCCACTTTGGGCCTCTCCCCTTCCCACTCCACTACAGACACCTACTTTTCTCTGCCACACCTAATAGACTTGGGACCAAGTTGTTTGGGAAGGGAAGAGGAAAAAAAGAGTGGATAACTTTTCAATAACTGATTTCAATTTCCTGTACCAATAGTCTTTCCAATAATTTCAAGTTTAAACTTATTTACTGTATAAATTTTTTCAAAGAGATGTAGTCATTTCAAAATTCTCAGAGCACAGAATAATGAGGACAAAATTCTAAGCCACAGCAGCTACAAATTTTGAAAAACAGTTGTCTGATATCATAGTTGTACACATCTTGTGAGAAAAGGCATTCGATAGCAATTATTCATGTTTCTACATGAATTGTGAGTTGTCTTTTTCTTTAGACTATCTTTTTTTCTTAGACATGGCACCCCACTCCAGTACTCTTGCCTGGAAAATCCCATGGACGGAGGAGCCTGGTAGGCTGCAGTCCGTGAGGTCACTAAGAGTCGGACATGACTGAACGACTTCACTTTCACTTTCATGCATTGGAGAAGGACATGGCAACCCACTCCAGTGTTCTTGCCTGGAGAATCCCAGGGACAGTGGAGCCTGGTAGGAGGCTGTCTATGGGGTCACACAGAGTCGGACACGACTGAAGCGACTTAGCAGCAGCAGCAGCAGCAGCAGCAAACAGCTTTGGATGATAGAGATTCTTTCAGAGCAGAGGACAGTTTTGTTTTCTTTTTGCCACCCAGTGTAATAAAGATGTCTTCTTCTGGGGCAAACGTTGAGCAGGTTTGCTTGCAACATGTAATAGAAGACTGAGATTTTCTCTCTTGTAACACAACCCACTGTGTGGTAAGAACCCTTATCCTAACACTTGTAGGAGATGGGAACTTAGGAAATTGGCACAAGAAAATAATGATGCTCTAGCTTCTGATGCTGCTGGGGGGTAATCAGCTATCCTTTGTCTATAACTTAAAGTCTTGTGTCTTCTGCCTGCTTCTGTGAAACTGTCAGCATTACTTTGAGCTTGCAAAATGGGTAACATATCAAATATTTTATAGTTTTTATAAGAAATGCATTTGACTGCAAATAACAGAAAGTCTAAATATTACTGGCTAAATAAAAATTTGTTTTTCTAAAATAAATAAATATGTAAATAAAAATCTTGAGATGAGTGGTACAGTAATAATGCAGTTGCTAAAGAATCATCATGATTTGGATTCTTTCTTTCTTGGCTTTGTCACCTTTTCAAGCATGGTTTATTCTCAGAATATAGGCATCATCTATTTACCAGATAGGAAAATGAGAGAAGAGAAAAAACAATGGATGGGACCATTAATTTTGCCAGAAAAAAATTGTTTTTTTCCCTGGGAGCACTGGCCAAGCCAACTTCCACTTACCACTTATTGTCACAGAGACTGCCCTAGGGCCTAAGAGCAAAACTTTGAGAATGTATCTTAAGTCAACCAAGAAACAGTATTATTGAGTATTATTCTATAATGCTTAGTCTTCTTTGAACACATTACAAAATTTTCTCATTTCTAGTTCTTTGAATTCATGTTTTCTCTGACTGATCTTCAATAGGTTTGCCAAGTATATCTTTTTATTATTATTAGTTTTATTTGAAAAACTTATATTAGGGGACTTTTGCTTTTGACTACCATGAAGTAATAGGAACTCGATTTACTCTCACATCTGAAACAGTTGAAAATCAATGTAAAATATATTAAACAATGATCTTCAGACTTTTGACATCAGACAGCACAGGAGGGTGACACTGGAGAGAGGAGATGTCACGTAGTCCAGCAGTTCCTAAAGCAGGGGCATGGTGGCAGCTGCTAGGTTGATTTGCCACAGAAAGGAAGACAGTGAGCCAAAATGGATCTGGACAGTGCGATTCTTATAGCACCAGTAACAAGTTGGAACTGATTTTCCAGAATTCAGTTCCTACAAGTGTTACCTGTATACCCACTGGGGGTGCATTACACTAGGGAGAAGTATCTTGAACTTAGGAGACTCCTAATCACATCAGGAAACTCCAAGCAAGCCTGGCCAACCCATGCCCTAGAGGAAGACATTGTATTTATTATCTTGGTCAGATATCTCTCTTCTGCCCTAGAGGGAAAACTATGTTTGTTATACAAACATCTTTGAAAATATAGTCCAGGACAAAAACTGTCACAGAGCATGTAGAAATGCCATAGAGGGTTAGCAACAAGGAAAACAAATAAGATGAGCTCTGCAATAGCTCTAGTTTACTGCCTGGAGAGAACCATCAGGGTGCAGTGCAACAAGGGGTAACCAGGCAGAGCTTGCTTCTGAGAAGCACGGCCTCAATAAACGACAGGCATCCAAATTTCTGTCTCATCTTCTGCTTCTGGAGATTTCAAACTATGAAAACCATTTATAGTCAGTTTTTATAAGTGCTTCATAGACACTTTAACAAGAATGGGTATGTAAGATGTACATTTATAGACCTATATTTATGGGCTTTTCAGGTGGCTCAGTGGTAAAGAATCCTTCTGCCAAGCACGAGACATGGTTTCAATCCTTGGGTTAGGAAGATCCCCTGAAAAAAGAAAAGATAACTTGCTCCAGTATTCTTGCCTGGGAAATCCCATGGACAAAAGAGTCTGGTGGGCTACACCCATGGGGTCATAAGCGTCAGACACAACTTAGGGATTAAACCACCACTGTGGTGAATGTGCAAGTTACCAGAAAAATGGAGGACTGTTTTATAGATGGAAAAGGAAGTTGAGAAGACCCCATAAACAAGGAGTCCATGGCCTTTGATTGGCTGAGTCGTTGCCAGGGAAGGAGTTTTTCTTCTTCCTACTGGGCTCTGCTATTGTAGCTGGGCATGAGAACTCACAGTTCTAGTCCCCTTACTCTTTTAATTTAAGATTTCTGTTTATTAATTTTTTATACCTTTTAGGCCTGCTGTTTAACTGTCACCTTAGGACCTGCCTTAACTTCTAGAGCCAGTTTTTTAGAGCCAGTTTCTTAACCATTCTTGTTCTCATTCAGCCGCTCAGTCATGTTGGACTCTTTTCAATCCAATGGACTGCAGCACACTAGGCTTTCCTGTCCTTCACCATCTCCTGGAGCTTGCTCAAACTCATTTCCATTGAGTAGGTGATGCCCTCCAACCATCTCATCCTCTGTTGTCCCCTTCTCCTCCTACCTTCAATCTTTCCCAGCATCAGGGTCTTTTCTAATGAGTCAGTTCTTCACATTAGGTGGCCAAAGTATTGGAACTTCAGCTTCAGCATCAATCCTAATGAATATTCAGGACTGATTTCCTTTAGGATTGACTGGTTGGATTTCCTGGCAGTCCAAGGGACTCTCAAAAGTCTCTAAAACCACAGTTCAAAAGCATCAATTTTCAGTGCTCAGCCTTCTTAATGATCCAACTCTCACATCCATTACAAGACTACTGGAAAAACAATAGCTTCCACTAGATGTATCTTTGTCCACAGAGTAATGTCTCTGCTTTTTAATAGCTGTCTAGGTTGGTCATAACTTTTCTTCCAAGGAGCAAGTGTCTTTTAATTTCATGGCTGCAGTCACCATCTGCAGTGATTTTGGAGCCCAAGAAAATAAAGTCTCACTATTTCCATTGTTTCCCTGTCTATTTGCCATGAAATGATGGGACCAGATGCCGTGATCTAAGTTTTCTGAATGTTGAGTTTTAAGCCAACTTTTTCACTCTCCTCTTTCACTTTCATCAAGAGGCTCTTTAGTTTTTCTTTGCTTTCTGCCATAAGGGTCGTGTCATCTGTGTATGGGAGGTTATTGATATTTCTCCTGGCAATCTTGATTCCAGCTTGTGCTTCTTCCAGCCCAGCATTTCATATGATGTACTCTGCATATAAGTTAATAAGCAGGGTGACAATATACAGCCTTGACATACTCCTTTCCCAATTTGGAGCCAGTATAGTGAATCCATTATTTTGCCAAAGTATATCCTTTAATTGATCTCTCTTATTCTTATGCTAATGCAGTCTCTCTTGCTCTCTCTCTCTCTCTCTCTCTCTCACACACACACCCACAGGCATCAAAAGATCTTACCTTTATTCTTAGATCTTTTTTCATTCATCTGCATCAACCCCCTGAGGGAGTATTTGATCTAAACATTTTTTTGTCCCTGGTGTATGTTTTTTCTTTCATTATTCCCTCTATTCCCAACAGTTCTGTTTTCTCTAATTTAGACTCAATCTGAATTAAATTTCATCAGATATTGAGACATTTAGATTAATCATTTATGTCTTAGAGTTTTCATCTTCTTCTCTTTTTTTTTTTTGCTCTACATCCTTTTGATCTACAATCAGGGAGAACTTATTTACTCTATTTTCCAAATTTATTATACAATTTATGTTCATCAATTGTGCATTTTATTTCCAGGAGGTTTTTTATTTGTTACTTTTCCATAACATTGATTATTTTTCATGGATGCAATATCTTAGTGAATGTGTTTAATGACAAGAAACAATTTTTTTAAATGTTATCTTCAGTTGTGCAAATTAGTTTCCTTGAAGTTAGTCTTTATTTTTCATTTTGATCTTTTACTTTCAAACACCTTGATTATCAGTTCATAATGATATTGTAGATAATATCTTGGTATCAATTCCTAGTTATAAGAAAGAGGAAGGGGCACATTTTATATATTCATGTATTATATTGATTGATTCTTTTAAAGGTAGTGTCAAGGACCTGGCATTTATGCTATGTGTGCCTTGAATTCCAGGATTAGAAGAAATTTGTGCTGGGATGCCAATAATCATACTTGTTTTACTTCTCAGTAGAATTCTATTAAGTTATTTAGAGCACTCTACTCTGTTAGAAGTTGTATTGGGTACTAGCTAACAGCAGGCTGTTCTTCATGAGGAAGTTTGGGAAAGGGGTGTCAAATGCCTAGTGCTCAGTAATTCATGACATTTCCATGTTCAAATCTGGACTCCCTCCTCTTCACTTCCTCTGTCAGAATTGTACAGTGGATTTCTCTGTCTGTTGGCAGGCTTTAATCCACTTACTGTCTTCCAGATATTTGATTAAGCCTCTTGTCTGCTCTACTTTCATATAGTAGAATACACTTTTAAGAATTCTATTATTATCATTGTTCTGTTATATGGGGAGAGAGAGGAGTTAAGCATAAGTTTTTAGTCTACCCTGTTGACCCAGAATCATTATGATATTGTTGATCCGTTATTTTTAAAAAGTAATCAAATATTTGATTCAAGTTTTTTCCATCTCTAAAAAGAAAGGAAAATTTAACAGAAGGTCTCAGTTGTAGTGTCATTTCTGACTCTCACAGAAGATCTTGGCCAATGAACTTCTGCGGACCTCAAACTTAACACCTGTAAAATTGAGCATCTAGATCAAGAGAGTTCTAAATTTCTTTCACCTCTAAAATTTTAATACCAAGTGTACTGTAAAATATTTATTAGTTGAAAAAAATTCTTCTGGTTATCATAGAATGCTTTCTTATTGCATATTCTGGAAAGAAAAAGCAAGAATTAGAAGACAGTGTTATTAAATAAGAAAATCTCATTCTTCAAGAAAAAAATCCTTTTTCCATTATAAATTGTATTCTGAGGGGGTAAACCAGCTGGCTTTAAAACAGTAAGGTTTTATTTATAGAATAAAAGAATGACAGCTCAATTCACTTTAAAGAGATGCCACACCAACAGCTTATAAGAAAAGATTCTCTCCTTTGCAAATGTTCATATTGCTCTCTGAATCTTTTTCCAATTATGAAAATTAGAGAGCACCTCCTGTGCAGTGATGGATTTGCTTTTGTTCACAGCACGTTCACAACACTTTTACAGATTTGGGGTCAGTAGACTGAGATTTTAGATTCATATTCTTAAAAGATTTATTTTTTAATTCTAGGGAAATGTACAGAGAAAGGCAGTTGTAATATTTTTATGAGCTAAATTATACCATCGTTTGAGGCTGTTTACTTTTATTGGTTCTTACTTTGAGCTCCCTAACTTAATCTGAGTTAGTGCCTGTTCTTTAACATGTCATAAAAGTGATATTATTTGAAAACCAGTGAAACACATTTTAGTTCTCATTTTACCCTTGGAGCTAAAGTGCTGTTGATTGGTGAAGCACTATATGGAACCCACATTAGTAAATTCTGACACAGATGAGTGGAAACTTTTACTCCATGGGCATATAGAAGAATTGGAAGGAGGCATGGATACATCACAAAACATAATTGGCTCTATTTTAATTGGATCTTGGGGAAAAATTGTGCTTCTTCAGCTTGAGGGTTTTCTTCTGGGAATAAGAAAACCATGGCTCCTTTCTTAACAGTTTTATTCTTATACATTTTAGCATCAATTTAAACTGCAGAGATGATGATACTAAAATATTTATTAGAAGGAAATACTTAACTAAACTTCATGAAAATATCAGCTTCATAAATCTGATCCTATGTCATGAAGTTGTATATTTGACAGAAAACTTGTTTTCATTGTATTGAGTACTTTAACCTATGTTTATATTATGTATATATATTTTTTAATTGTAAATCTATGGGAAGAGAAACAAAATAGTTTCCAGTCATTAAAATTATATAAATTAAGATTATTTGCAGAACTAGGAAAGTTAGAACAACAGGATTGAAGGGATCGACATCTTTCGTAAAAGATTTGCTGCTTTCTTTGGGCTACATGATGTTTCTAGTTGTCTGTTATTACTAAAGTAGGATATTTAGAAAATTATTTTAAATACCAATTCTTACATTTGTTATAGGAATAATAAAGAAATCTTGTGTCTTAGTTATGTTTTGAATACTCTTTGTTGACAAACTTAGTCTCTTTTTAATTGTTCTTTTTATTCTAGCCTGAAGTCCCTTTGTTCCTCAGGCTAGCTCGGGCCTCATTTTATTTGTCTGCTTGTGTTTTTTGTGGGTGTGACATTTTTCTCAGTCTTGTGAGATTCCAGATGTCAGAGATCATATTTTATTAGTTATATTGTTTCACTACTTAGATTAGTGCTTGCTAAGGGCTAGATAGATATTTGTTGAATTTAATATTGGGTTATCTAGATTTTAAAAACTAGGTCTTTATAATCATTTTCTCTTTCCTGTAAATTCATAGAGGACTGTAAAAATAATACAAGAATATTTCACTTTGACCAAGCTGCTGAAAATTGTTGTTATTGTTCACTCGTTAAGTCATGTCCGGCTCTTTGCGAGCCCATGAACTGCATGCAGCACACCAGCCTTCCCTGACCTCCATCATCTCCCAGAGTTTGAAGAAACTCATGTCCATTTAGTCAGTGATGCCATCCAACCATCTTATCCTGTGTCACCCCCTTCAATCTTTCCCGGCATCAGGGTCTTTTCTAGTCGGTCAGCTCTTCGCATCGGGTGGCCAAAGTATTGGAGCTTTAGCTTCATCATCAGTCCTTCCAATGAATATTCAGGGTTGATTTCCTTTAGGAGTGACTGGTTTGATCTCCTTGCAGTCCAAGGGACTCTCAAGGGCCTTTTCCAGCACCACAATTTGAAAGCATCAAAAAGTAAGGAACAAAATGAAACAAATTTTTACAAGTGACATATCAGAGTAGATTTTGAGGAATCTAAGCATATAACGTTGAATTATTACAAGTTGACCCTTACAATATGGGTTTGAACTGCAAGAGTACACTTATACATGGATATATTTCAATAGTAAATACTACAGTGCCACACCATTCAAAGTTGGTTAACTCTGTAGATGCCGAGGAAATGTGGATACCAGGACGAAGTATAAATTGTAGGCATATTAATCTGTGCATTATTCAAAGGTCAACAAAGTTCAACTGTATTGAAAGAAATTTTATTTTTCAGAAGATTTCATAAAGAAAAAGTTATCATTGCCAAGTGCTTTAAATGCAAAAATTGATAATATTCTTTGTGAAGGTATTGTTTGTAAAATGGATTATTAATAATCTCAAAATACTTGAAGTAAGAGGACCATAATGAAAACATTGATCATTTTCTTAAAAATTTTTTTTTCTAACTTTAGTATCTTTTAATTTTACTCTCACATTCTTCAGTTCTGTGAAGAAAGCAATTTCTGAGATAAGGTGATTTGAAGCAAATAATTATCAGATCAGGCTTTCCAGGTGACTCAGTGGTAAGGAACTCGCCTACCAATGCAGGAGACATGGGTTTAATCCCTGGGTTGGAAAGATCCCCTGGAGAAGGAATTGGTAAACCACTTAAGTATTCTTGCCTGGGAAAATCCTAAAGACAGAGGATCCTGACTGGCTACAGTCCAGGGAGTTGCAAAGAGTTGGACATGACTGAGTGACTGAGCATACACACACATATATATAAAATTATCAGATCATAACTATAGAAAAGAATTATTTAATCAATGCCTTATTTTAAATCAGCCGAATCCTGGTCTGCTCACACTTGCTGCTACCTTTCTCCAATTTCCTCTCTTTGTCCATAATTTTTGGTTTCTGTTAAAGAGCCTATTCTTACGCTGTTTGAACCTTGTCTTTCACCCACATACATCCTGCTGCTTTGCAGGTAACCATGACAATGTTTCACAGTTCTCAGGTTATATGCCGTATAAAATGCAGCCATGCTGTCTTAAATTTATTAGCAAATACACCTTTCCCAAAATATGCACACGCACACAAACAAATACCGTATTAAAGCTGCATGACATTTGGAAACTTTTACAGGACTGAGTATAAAATCAAATGATTTAATGGGTGGAAACAGCTCATGATTCTTTTGTTAGGAACAAATAAAAGGATATGAATCCTTGCTGATATAGACATTGTAATTTTTTTCTGAATTATTTCAAATACTTTCATGTCTTCAGTGTCTGCCTTCTGAGATGTACCTTATAAGAAACATTTGGTTACTAAGCACAGTAATGTTGGAGATAGATGTATTTTCTGGTTAAAAAGTGCTAATAAATACTAGTTGTTTAATATTTCTAATTAGACAACCGTGGTACAGCATAAATACACTGGTCAAGATTCAGGTTCTGGGAAGCCATAGAAATCACTGGATCAAACATTCACAGCTTTTCAACATGTATATTGTATGCTGTTTGGGGAAACAAAGTATACTATACATTGTTTATAGTATACGTATAGTATACAGTATATGCTATATGGGAAAACAGTGGAACAAAGAGAGACTTTATTCTTGGGCTCCAAATTCACTGCAGTAGTGACTGAAGCCATGAAATTAAAAGACACTTGCTCCTTGGAAGAAAAGCTATGACCAACCTAGACAGCATATTAAAAAGCAGAGACATTACTTTGCCAACAAAAGTCCGTCTAGTCAAAGCTATGGTTTCTCACATGTATGGATGTGAGATTTGGACTATAAAGAAAGCTGAGCACTGAAAAACTGATGGTTTTGAACTGCAGTGTTGGAGAAGACTCTTGAGAGTCTCTTGGACTGCAAGGAGATCCAACCAGTCAATCCTAAAGGAAATCAGTCCTGAATATCCATTGGAAGGACTGATGCTGAAGCTGAAACTCCAATACTTTGACCACCTGATGCAAAGAACTGACTCATTGGAAAAGACCCTGATGCTGGAAAAGATTGAAGGCAGAAGGAGAAGGGGATGACAGAGGATGAGATGGTTAGATGGCACACCAACTAATGGACATGAGTTTGACTAAGCTGCAGGAGTTGGTGATGGACAGGGAAGCCTGGCGTGCTGCAGTCTGTGGGGTTGCAAAAAGTTGGACGTGACTGAGCAACTGAATTGAACTGATACTATATGCTAACATATTGTTTGCCCACACTTAAAGATCTGATTATCACCTCTTCAAAAATACATCTTCTTTTGAGCATTGGTGGAAACATTGATTTAGACCCTGAGATTTAAAGAAAGATGTTAGATGTTAACCCAGAACTTGGAAGATTTACAATTAAGTTGGAGATGTGCCATATCTTTGTAAGCTTTTTTCCTACCTTTTCCCCACTTGTTAAACTAGTATATACTCAGTGATCAGTATGGCTGCATCCTCTCTTAGATATGCCCAAGAAAGGAAGGCACAATGCTGGCCTTCAGGAACTTGTATTCTTCATCCTATTCTTCCTCAGTCTACTTGCTCCCTTAGTTCATGCTGTAATTTCAGTACTAACATTAGTATCTTTTTCTTAAACTTCGTCTGTCAATGAATTACATAGCAGATTAAACTCTTAAAAACAAATTTTCCAGTATAACAACAACTGTAAAACTTTCTAACAGGATGGAGTTTGTCATTGAAGGACCAACAAAACCTAGCACTTAGTAAACCCTGTGTTATTCCGTTGTCAGATTTTTGCCAACATTTTTCCTTCTACCTAGAAATTCCTAATATTTATAGCTTATCAATATTTCAAGACCAATTCAGGCTACAACTGCTCTTTGAAGTTTTCTCAGACATTCAGAATGACATCATTAATGATAAATAATGAAAGCAATAATAATAATAATATACAATATTTAGGGAATAGGCCTGTACTTCAGATAAGCACTATGATCAATGCCTTTACACATCTCCTTTAATCTCTGTATGAACTTTTTATCTGCTATAATAAATTGCCACACATTTCCTGTCTTATAAACAATAGAAATTTATCATTGACAGTTCTATAGTTTAGAAGTCTAATGGGTATCATTGACTAAAGCCCAAGGTATGGACAGGGTTGAATTCCTTTGTACTAGCTCTTGGTAGAATATTCTTTGCCTTCTCCAGCTTCTGGAGGAACTATTGTATCACCCTAGTTTTCTTAAGAGTATATGGGTTCTAGGAGAGTGATGGCTAAAAATAAGAGCTCTAGATTCAAAAATCCTGCATTTGAATCCTAAGACTTCTATAAATTCTTTGTGGCCTTGAGAAGTTGCTTTTACTAATTCTGTGCTTCAGTTTCCTTTTCTTTAAAATAGGGAAAACAGTGGTCCTTATCTCATGGGACAATTATGAATATTAAATGACTTAATCCCTGCAAGGACTTGAAGCAATAGAAGGTACATGTAATTTCCTATGAAGAATCCTTGCAAAAAGTCATCTAACTGGAATCCAATCATGTAAAAAGGATCCAGACAAATCCAAAATGAGGGACCTTCTGCAGGACAATTGACCTGGAATCTTCAGTAAAGCAGTCAGTCAGTGTTATGAGAAACAAAGACAAGGCTATCGTTCTAGATAATAGAGACTAGAGAGACAAAACAATATTGTTAACATGTAAACTTTCATGGGATCCTGGATCTGCATGGGGGGAAGTTTTGATAGACATTTTGGAGACAGAGAAAATTTTCACGTGAACTATGTATTGATTACAGGGAATTATTGTTAATTTTTTACAGGTGAAAATGGTGGAATTTTTTAAATTGCTACTGTACCAGATTGCCCAAAACTTGGTTAAAAATAATACATATTCTTTATCTTAAAGAGCTGTAGGTTAGAAGTCCCACATGGGTCTAGCTGAGCTAAAATTGAAGTGTTGCCAGAACTACGTTCCTTTCTGGAGGCTCTTTGAGGCTTTAGAGGTCACCAGCATTCAATGGCTGGGGAGCTGTCTTCTTCCATCTTCTAAGTTAGCAAATATTGCATCGCTCTAACTGTTCTTTTTGTAATCACACCTGCCTCGGACAACAACAGGAAAGGCTTTGTACCTTTAAGGATCCATGTAATTAGATTGAGCCCACTCAGATTAACCAGAATACCTCCCCATCTCAAGGTTTTTAATTTAATCACATCTGCAAAGTCTCTTTTTCACTGTTAGGTAATTATTTATAAATTCTAAGAGTAGAACTTTGGAATGATGGAGTAGGAGGGAAGCATGATTTTCTTAACTCAATGGTATTGTGGCTATTTAGGAAATTCTTTTTATTCTTAGGAGAAACATAATTAACTAGGAATAAACCTGCAGTTTAAATATATATGCTGCTGCTAAGTCACTTCAGTCGTGTCTGACTCTGTGCGACCCCATAGACGGCAGCCCACCAGGCTCCCCCGTCCCTGGGATTCTCCAGGCAAGAACACTGGAGTGGGTTGCCATTTCCTTCTCCAATGCATGAAAGTGAAAAGTGAAAGTGAAGTCGCTCAGTCGTGTCTGACCCTCAGCGACCCCATGGACTGCAGCCCACCAGGCTCCTCCGTCCCTGGGATTCTCCAGGCAAGAACACTGGAGTGGGTTGCCATTTCCTTCTCCAATGCATGAAAGTGAAAAGTGAAAGTGAAGTCGCTCAGTCGTGTCGGACTCCTAGCGACCCCATGGACTGCAGCCCACCAGGCTCCTCCATCCATGGGATTTTCCAGGCAAGAGTACTGGAGTGGGTTGCCATTGCCTTATGTATATATATATTTAAAATATATATGCATATGCACAACCATAAACACACGGGTAACCAAATATAGCAAAATGTTAACAACAGCTGAATCTAGACGGAGGGTTTATGGTTGTTTTTGTTCTGTTCTTTCAACTATCTGGTAGGTTTACAGTTTTTCAAAAGGTAAAAGAGGGGTGCTATCGAACACCTTCAAGTCCCCTGACAATCCAGGACACATCTGATTAGAGATGATTTTAGAAAAGGAAAGTGGGGACAATTTTAAAGTGGAATATCTCAATAAAAAATCTATAGTGAGAGCCAATTAGAATAATAAAACAGTAATTGGTTAAAAAGATGTTACTCATATTTCTTGGAAAAGGGAGGTGTTCACTAGTTTGTAGGTGACATAGAGACCTTTTTGGGACTGTTTAAATAAAATTACGAAGTGACCTTGTTTTGTTTCATTGTGGTCTTGTCTGATATTGATGTTCTATAAGAATGTCTAATATTCAACAGGACAGCATGGTCTAGCTGTAAGCACCAGGCCAGTTTCTGACAACAGCAAGTCCCAGCTGTCAATGTCAGACCAGTTTTAGGCCACCTAGGACTGCTTTTCCCTTCCTTTTTTTTTTTTTTTAAATCAAGGCTCCCAGCATAGTAAGAAGTGAGTTACTTTTCATTCCAATGGTAAATTTGCGGAATATAGTCCTTAAAAGTGGTAACTAAACGTAGGGTAAATATTTCAAGGAAAGTGAATATTACTCATACAAATTCATTCATTTGATAAATATATTGAGTATTGAGTAGTTGGAAAGAACTCTCAGTAGCCCAAAGGGGAATGAGTATGTAGTTGCATATGAGACAGTGATTGTCTCTTAAAAAAAAGTACATTTTGGTCATATATATAATAAATATTTCTTCTAACTTAGACCATTTATTATAAATAAGGAAAAACTGTCTGTGTATTTGTTAACTAAATTCTTGTTTAGAGCTGAATTCTAAATAATTATATGTAGTAACTTTAAGAATATTGTCAGAGAATCCTTATGGAATTATTTAGCCTGCTATGTTTGTGACTATATTTGTGAAACTCAAATATTTACCTCCCACAGAGTTTATCAAGGCTGCTATACACTGAGTTGTCAGTAGAAATAAATACATGACTGAATTTAACCAAAGAAATCAGTGTTAAATAATATATGACAAATAGCTGTTCGCCACAAGAATCACCCTGCATGTCGTCTCTAGCAGTGCTCTGCACTCACACTGATATGATAGATGTATGATATAAAACCAGAGCTGTGTCATGTAGTCTTGGGTATTCTTGTATAAAATAAAGATTTCTTCGTAATTTTTTTTTCTATTAAGTCACAGCAAAATGTGATGGTAGGAACCACTGTTCTTTTTGGTATTGTCATCAGCCTTTTATAGTCAATAAATGCAATCCTCTAAAAGGAAACACAGGGGAAAGCAGCCCAGTTTAAAGATGTTGTTACCAAAAGTAATTGACATGCAGAAAGAGAGGTCTTTAAGTCCTGTATCTACCCTGTGGGGGTATATTTGAATGAGTATAGTTTCTATGAGCTTAAAATCTCCACGTTATCCAAAATGAATGAAGCAGTTCCTCTTTTTGTTTTATGGACTCTCAGACTTCCAGCTGGATTGGGAGGAAGTTAAACTATTTGAAATTTAACTTAGCTCTCATGTCTTTTGTTCATTTTCTTTTTGAGTTATTTAGTTTTCTGCTATGGAATTTTGAAAGTTCCTTGTTATTCTAGATCCTATTTTTCAGTCATTATGTCTTAGTACCTTTTCAGCCCTGCCCTCTCTTCTACTTTCCTTCCAAGATTCCTGGAATGATAGAAATGTTTGATCTTTTGTTATTATCCCACAAGTTCCCAAGGTGATGTTGATTGGGGGAGGCGGGGGGCGGTGTATTTTTTAAAAATTTTATGTTGAAGTATGGGCTTCCCTGGTGGATCAGTAGTAAAGAATCTGCCTGCTAATGCAGGAGACACAGGTTCAGTCCTTGAGTTGGGACGATCCACTGGAGAAAGAAATGGCAACCCACTCCAGAATTCTTGCCTGGGAAATCCCTTGGACAGAGGAGCCTGGTGGGCTACAGTTCATGGGATCACAAAACAGTTGAACACAACTTAGCAATTGAACAACAAATTGAAGTACAGTTGATTTACAGTGTTGTGTTCTGCTGTCCAATAGAGTGAGTCAGTTATACGTACACATACATCCACTCTTTTTAGATTCTATTCCCATGAAGGTCATTACACAGCATTGAATAGGGTTCCATGGGCTATTCACTGGGTTCTTATATCTATTCTATACATGGCAGTATGTATATGTCAGACTCAGTCTCACAATTTATCCTTCCTGCTCCCCCCACCTTTTCCCCCTGGTAACCACAAGTTTGTTTTCTACATCTGTGACTCAACTTCTGTTTTGTAAGTAGGCTCATGTGTACCATGTATTTATGTACCACATCTTCTTTATCCATTCCTCTGTCGATGAACATTTTGGTTGGTTCCATGTCCTGGCTATTGTAAGTAGTGCTACAGTGAATACTGGGTGCATGTATCCTTTCGATTTATGGTTTTCTCTGGATATATGCCCAGGATTGGGATTGCTGGATCATATGGGGTCTATTTTCTTTCTGTTTTTCCAACAGGTAATATATATCATTCCATCTTAGACATCATTGATTCTTTCCTCAATCCTCTCTCTTCTGCTGTTTACTTTATGGCAGTTACTGCTTGCCATAAAATTTCCATTTGGTTCTTTTTTCCTTTTATTTCTTTGCTAAGACTTTCTTTTCTGAAACTGTCCATTTTTATTTGTTTCCAACATTTTTATAATACTGGTTGAAGCATTTTAAAATTCCTTCTTTAACATCTTAGATATTTCTAATATGTCATTTCAGTGTTTATTTTCTTTTTAAATTCAAATTGTGATTTTCCTATTTCTCAATATGAGATGTGATTTTTAAAAACTTAAAACCTAAGGTATTAAGTTTATGAGACTCTGGATTTCACACAAATCTCTGCCAAGAAGTTGGCTTTCTCTGGCACTGCTGGAGCAGGGGAAGAAAGAGGTGCCCTCTTGTAACTGCCAAATAGATGTCCAATTTCCTACTCAGTTTCCAGGGAGACTGAGGAGTGTCTTTTCCTGCTGGGTAGGGGTGGAATTCCAGTTCCCCTCTAGGTCTCTGCTGACACGACCCTGCCTAGGAATGCTTCCTGTCTACAGAGTGTGAGTGGGCACCCTGGCCTCCAGTGATATCAGGGTAGAAGGAGTGACCTCATTATCACTGGGTTTTGGGGAAAGTCCTAATTCTTCACCAATCCTCACCTGCCATTCACCTTGGTAGGGAGGAGAAGGGATGCTCAGTGGAGATGAAGTCTTAGCTTCCAACGTGGTCTTCTCTGGCACCATTCCAGAAGTGGGTTGCTGAAATTTGTTACAGTCTAGAGACAACTTTCTTCAACCTTTGCTGGGGTCAGAGGCCAAGTTGGAGCCATAGTTTTTTTTCTCTGATGTCTGGCTGGAGTAGTTATTTATTGTTTAAAATATTTCTCTGTGGCTAAGCTGCCCATTTCCTGATCTTTGGGCTGGAGAGCACAAGCTTTTGTTGGAGTTATTTTTGTCTGCCCCTATTTGTATTTCCAGGTTACCACTTGTCCAGCATGCAGTCTGGGATATATGGGGCTGAAAGAAAACCCATGCTTTTAATATCATGCTTTTTTTTTTTTTCCTGGTCCCAAGATATCTAGCTGATCTGCCTCTTCTCTCTACCTTTGAGAATTGCTATTTTTGTTTTATATATAATGTCCATGATTTTCAGTTGTAATTAGTGGGAGATATGTGAAAAAGAATCTACTCCATCTTCCTGTAAGTGGAAATTCAAAAAGAAATTTATTTTTTATATCTAAATGTGTAAATTTTATTTATTATAAATTTTATCAGTGAGGACAGTGAGACTATTTGATGGACATCTCAGATGACCTTCAGCATACAATTTATTTTTATAGTTTTTTTAGCCTTGTAGTGAGAAAATTCTGCCTGACACAAATAAGGAGTTACCATAATATCCTTTTTTACTTCTCCTGTGACTCATAGGGCACATCTCACCCATTGCCTGCTTTGGTAAGCAAAGTTAGATTGGCTCACAGTCACACCAATTTTTTAAATTGTGTGTGGCTACATTTGCAGTACAATGTCAGAGTTGAATAGTCATGACAGAAACATTATGGCACACAACACTGAAAATTTTTTCTCTCTGTACCTTTAGAGGAAGAAGTGTGTCAACCCCTGCTCTACAAGTTTCGCTTTACCTTTTCATGATACTAGTATGTTAATCCAACCCAGAAACTGAAATGAGAAGTGTGAAATATTTTTATCACAAAGAAGAATTGCCAACTATCCTCAATAACTCATTATTTGGTTAATAAAGGAGTCTTTAGCCATTTAAACAATCATTTATTGGTGTAAATATTTTTAGACTAATTTTTGTTAATGTGGTACATTCAGTATTGTGAGTTAAAGAAAATAATAGATGTATTAATTGGAAAGTCAAATTTTTTTAATCCCCTTTATTAGAACATGTTGCATCTAAAATTTTAAATGTGTTGAATTGCTGATACTTTTTCATCTCAGTTGGAGCACTGTAGTATTGTGTTCAGACTCTGCAGTACCCAGTGGAGTTTTTCTGAGCAACGTGCAAATGAGTGTCATTGCAAAAGACTGATGCTGGGAGGGATAGGGGGCAGGAGGAGAAGGCGACGACAGAGGATGAGATGGCTGGATGGCATCACCGACTCGATGGACGTGAGTCTGAGTGAACTCAGGGAGTTGGTGATGGACAGGGAAGCCTGGCGTGCTGTGATTCATGGGGTCGCAAAGAGTCGGACACGACTGAACGACTGATCTGATCTGATCTGATCTGATACCACATATGAGACATATGTGAAGGTAAAATAAAGGAAGAGAGTCATGGGGATAAGTGCAAAACTTTTTTCTAAGACTGTATTGAAAATCTGAGGAGTAGTTACAAAATTTTCATGGCTGGGAAAGAGTGAAGGAGGAGGAGAAGACTGATAGAAGATGAGTTTAGATACGTGACCAGGGGCCAGTCATGCCAGACTCCTTTACCATGTAAAATGTTAACTTCTACAATGAGTGAACTAAGGAGCCATTGGATGGTTTGGGGCAAAGAAATCACATGATTCCACTGAAGTTTTGAAAGGATACTTTAATGTTTGGAGAATGGGCTGAAAGAAAGTAGAAGAATAAGTGGAATATCATTTGGGAAGCCATTGCATAGTCCAGGCAAGAGATATTGGTGATTTGAGCTAAGGGGGTGTATGATACAATTTTGACTGGTCTTCATCCCTGGTTCCTGGGAGGCAGACTTTCAATTCTTGGAATTTCCTGAGTGATAGGAATGTCTTTGTTTTCGTGTTGGGCCCTGATAATTATGCCAATCAGGTGACTTATAGTAGGCGCCAGCATAGTTTAAGCTGGCAAGATGACTCAGAATGGTGGTAATTCAGGCCATAGAGACCAAATTGTGTGATTGGAGGACTGAGGCTTTGAGCCACACATCATTAGCCTGACCCCTAGCGAGGAGAAGGCTCTGGAGAATCAATTCAGTCATGGTGGCGAGTGATTCAATCAATCATACCTATAATGACCCCATCCCACCCCCACACAGTCACACACAAGAGCTGGACACCAAAGCATGGATACAGTGATGTGTACAGAGAGATTTTATGGAAAGAAAACAAATGCTACTTGAGCAGTCTTTGGGCAGGTCAGTAAGATGCTGTGATGTTTGGAGAGTCATATTGGTTCAGAGAGTGAAGAATCTGCCGGCAGTGCAGGAAACCTGGGTTTGATCTCTGGGTCAGGAAGATCCCCTGGAGAAGGGAATGGCAATCCACTCCAGTATTCTTGCCTGGAGAATTCCATGGGCAGAGGAGTCTGGCAGCCTATGGTCCAGGGGGTCGAAAAGAGTTAGACATGACTGAGTGACTAACACTTTGACTTCTTTCACCTTCTTCCTTAAAAGCAAGATGTTGTATTTGACAAGCTGTTAGTCATGAAAATAAATATAGAGTTTACAATATTTTTGTGAATAGAGAAACGTTCCATAATATTGTGTATCAATATTTGCACTTAGTAAATACTGGAGTGGTTACCGTGTGATCTTGGCTACATTTCTGTATGTTACAGTACCTTGGACTTTTAAAGCATATGTATTTGCTTTGATAGAAGATTAAATGAGTACTATACTTTCCAATCCCTACCCTGTCAATTACATTTATAGAACTGGGGACACTCTTGACCTGACAATGCCACAGCTCTAAACAGTTCCATGTGTATATGTCAAATCACAAAGAACTATACTTATATGAAGTGACTGGTTAGAGGGATGTTCAAATAAGTGCATATAGCTTCAAAGGATCTGTAGATCTTAATTTAGACAGAAACTTAGACTTCATTTAGACTTTAAAACTTTAACTGAAAAATTCTTGAAGCCATGGGAATAGCATTTGATAAAGAAACACTAGAAATCTGTGATAAAAATTATAGATTTTCAATGTCATGTTAAAGTCACTACTATAAAAGTTAGAATCACCAATTCAGAGCAGAGGACAAAGTTATGACATATATATAAAGCTGGCCTTAAAACATATATATGTATATATTTTATATACATATAAAAATATATATGTATATATATTATATATTAAATTTAATTAAGCTAAATTAAATCTTTGAGCTATGTTTGTGTATGTAGAATAAAAGACGTTTTGAGGCACCAGAAAACTCCGTTATAAGTGGCAGAAAGGAGTCTTCACCAAATATAGTACTGTATTTTAGCAAAAAAAAATCTAGAACACAAAGATACCATGACTATAGTTACAGGAATAAATTGGGGCAGTAATAGATGTTTTTAATAAGAGAATTGCATGTTGCTTTTGAATTTTCCCCAAGCTCTTTCAAAGATTTATATAAAACCAGCCAAAAGCTTGATGTTTGTCAACAACTCTATATTGTAAGAAATTTAGTGGTGGTATACAGAGCTCATCTATTATAAGCTACCTGGAGGAATGTGTTCTTTTGTATTATGTTTAATACAAATAGTGAAATTAACTGAATGATTCAAATGCCTGGATTCACAGGACTAGTCATTTTTTAAATTACCATCACTCTCTTATTAGGTCATAAAAAGTATATTGAATTACATCAACTAGAGTCATGCAAGAGATGTGTACCCAGTCTGAATCTGTAAGCAGATATGAGCTAATTGGCCTAACTGGCCTAGACCCAGTGTTATTTAAAAGGTATGGAGACTTTCTAAAATAAACTTACTAAAGAAGGTAGGATAATGTTATATTTTGAACATATATATTTAAATCTCAGGGAGTAAAGCAATTATTTAGGTTTATCTGGACATTGATTATTGCTACTTCAAATCTAGACTAGTATTTAATCTGCAAATGTCAAGGTCCACTGGTGTGGATTAATATATCAGATCAGATCAGATCAGTCACTCAGTCGTGTCCGACTCTTTGCGACCCCATGAATCGCAGCACGCCAGGCTTCCCTGTCCATCACCAACTCCGGGAGTTCACTCAGACTCATGTCCATCGAGTCGGTGACGCCATCCAGCCATCTCATCCTCTGTCGTCCCCTTCTCCTCTTGCCCCCAATCCCTCCCAGCATCAGAGTCTTTTCCAATGAGTCAACTCTTCGCATGAGGTGGCCAAAGTACTGGAGTTTCAGCTTTAGCATCATTCCTTCCAAAGAAATCCCAGGGCTGATCTCCTTTAGAATGGACTGGTTGGATCTCCTTGCAGTCCAAGGGATCTCAAGAGTCTTCTCCAACACCACAGTTCAAAAGCATCAATTCTTCAGCACTGAGCCTTCTTCACAGTCCAACTCTCACATCCATACATACCCACAGGAAAAACCATAGCCTTGACTAAACGAACCTTTGTTGGCAAAGTAATGTCTCTGCTTTTGAATATGCTATCTAGGTTGGTCATAACTTTCCTTCCAAGGAGTAAGCATCTTTTAATTTCATGGCTGCAGTCACCATCTGCAGTGATTTTGGAGCCCAGAAAAATAAAGTCTGACACTGTTTCCACTGTTTCCCCATCTATTTCCCATGAAGTGGATTAATATATATATATGTGATAAATAATTTCTGCATTTAAGAAATTTATGATACTATGGGAAGTATAATACATGTTCACATGATATATAATTTATGCAAGACAGTGCAATTACCAGGCAGTTAGGGCATGAGATAAATATCTCTAACCTAAGATGGGCAAATAAAGTTGTTCACAGTAAATGCATGTTGACATACAAGGATATGTCACAGCTGAATATGATAAGGAGAAGGGTGGTATCAGCAAAGGATCAAGCAAGGACTGTGTGTGTTTGGAATTGGCAAGTTGATATATTTCCCAGGATATTTAAATATATGTGAAAAAGCAGTAAAAGTAAGATTGGGTTTTCTTGTGGAGGATATTAAATGCCAGATTGAGAAGTATGGATCTCAAACAGTGTATTAATATTTTCATTTGGATTCTGAGTCACTACATCCATAAATCAAAATGTAAACTTAAGATCTGGATCAGTTAAAAAGTGATGAACTTGTTTAGCTGAAAACAGCAGTTGTTCATTACATGCCTCTTTTCTTTGACCTGAGAAGAGATTTTTTGCAAAAGCAAATACGTAAAAAATTTAAACAGTTGGTTACAATGATATGAACATCTTTATCAATCTTAATGACTTCATGTCTCTGAAAGAGGATTTCTCACTGTTAAAGCATCCCCTGTGATGATTCTCCAGGGCTACCCAACAGTATATATTAACAGGCTTTTGTGGTTTTCCTGCCCAGCACCTTTCCTTTGACTTCACTCCTGTTTTTCATTCTCCATTGTAGGGGATTTGCCAGTGAAAGCGCCCTGACCTTCTCTAACGTTGAGAGAGACACGTGACCCAAATGAATCAGATTCCCTGTCCTTGGAACTGAAATCTTGGCAGAGTGCCACCAACTCTGGAACTCTGAGGCAAAATACCCCAATTTGTAGCACCGTAAAAAGATAGTTCATTAGTTTCTATTACCTAGCCTCCAGGAGCTGTTCTACTTCCTGGGCTCTAGGACACTGGCTTTTCAGTTTTCTCATAATATGCTTCCAAATTCATTTTTTGCCTAAGTTTTCCCAAAGAGTTTTTGTGGCTTGCAACTCATGACATTGACTGGTAGCAGGCAATTTCTCATAATATAGTTAGGGGATTTCAGCGTGACATGCTATTGTTGATGGGTTATGCTTTGGACCCATTAATGTCTTATAGGTAAGGTAACGATATAATTCATGATCTTAATCTGGGACACTTCTGAAAGTCAGAGAGGGCATCATTTAAAATTAGCTATAACCACAGTAAAGACCAAGACATAGGTCCTACTCTTACTTTTAGTATATCTTGTGTAAAAAAAAAAACTTTAGATAATAAGCTCTGGTTTGTATTTACACACCTTTGTTTTAAGAAGTAATAAAGAATGGGCTCGTCATTGAACAATCATGTCTTTCTACAAAATTTTGAGTGTGCCACTCCTAAGATTCCAGAGTGGTGGTTTGCTATCTTGAGAATTTATCTGACCTTATAGTTCAAGTCTTCTGCATTAAAACATTATTGCTAAGGTTGTTACTGTATGAAGTAATAGAGGCGCAACAAACAAAACCACCAACAAAGACGAAAAGGTCTGGCTGATGCTCTCCAAAACATATTGGCTGTATGAGACAGCCCACACTCAGCCCATATTCTTTTGAATATGTTCCATTCTATATAGGTCAGTAGTACTCTTTGTTTTTTAAGGAACAGAAAAGTTGAAAAAGTCCTTTTAATAGTAAAATTCTTTTAACCATGCCTACCATATATATACATACAAATATATATAATATATACATATACATATGTGTATACATATACATAAATACTGATCATAATTTTCACCTACTGAATTACCCAGTTTACACAGATATTGTGAATAAATTATGTGATAATGTAGGGATGTTCATACATGGAAAAAATTCCACAAAAAACCATGAAGAGAATAAAAGTACAGTTTTGTAGTGTAAGGATTAATTGTAAATATGACATCGTAATTCACTTTTTAGCTATTTTCCACCTTTAGGGTTTTTTTTTTTAACCTAGGAAAGACTTTTTTTTAATGAAGGAAATACAGTTGATTTACAATGTTGCATTGATTTCTGCTGTACAGCAAAGTGGTTCAGTTTTATATACATTTATGTATGTGTGTGTATATATATATATACACACACACTCAGTTGCATATTTTTTCCATTATGGTTTACCATAGGATACTGAATATAGTTCTCTGTGCTATGCAGTACGATCTTGTCGTTTAGCCATTCCATATATAATAGCTTGTATCTGCTAACACCAACCTCCTAGTCCATCCCTGTCCCAGTCCCCTCCTCCTTGACAAGTCTGTCCCTGTGTCTGTGAGTCTGTTTCTGTTTCATGGATAGGTCCATTTGTGTTATATTTTAGATTCCACATATAAGTTATACCACATGGTATTTGTCTTTCTCTTTCTGACTTATTTCAACTAGTATGATCAATAGTTGCATTCTTGTTGCTACAAAAGGCATTATCTTTTTTTTTTTTTATGACTGAGTGATATTCCATCATATGTGCCACATCCTCTTTATCCATTCCTCTGTTGATGGACATTTAGAGGGTTTCCATGTCTTGGCTGTTGTGAATAGTGCTTCTCTGAACACAGGAGTGCATATGTCTTTTCGAATTATAGTTTTGTTTGGATATATGCCTAGGAGTTAGATTGCAGGATCATATGGTAATTCTATTTTTAGTTTTCTGAGAAACCTTCATTCTGTTTTCCACAGTGGCCACACCAACTTATATTCCACCAGCACTGTCCTATACTCCTACCAACCTAAGTGTTCCCTACCTTAGGACTTTTAAGTTCTGCTGCCTGAAAAGCTTGTTTCTCACTTTTCTTCTGATTCTAACCTTTCAGGTTTCCGTTTAAATATTATTTCCTCAGCAAAGTCTTACCTACCTGTCCAAATCTAAATCACATACTTCTGATCTTCAACATATCCTTAATTTTCCTTCATTGTAGAATTTGTAGTCATATCCTTATTTATATTATTATTCTATACATTAGAAGAATAGAATATACCTGAAAGCAAAGGTCTTGCCTGCTTTGACTCTTATTAGATGTTCATCAAATTTAATGAAACTCCAGCTAATTTCTAAAACTGCTTATTTTTTTCTTGTCATGTCTTGAGTCTGTTCCAAGAGCACATAAGCAAAGATTCAATAATGTACAGTCTTCTGTATGATTAAATTTGCTCCAAAAATTATGTATGTAGTTATCAAGTATTATCAACCACAGATTTTGTAGGCAATATTTAATTTCCTTTCAGTCAGAATAGCAAACAAATGATAAGAAAAATCATTAAAATTCAAACTTTATTATGTCATAATTAAAGGTGGGCAAACTTTAGTGTTATTGAGATAATTAAAAACATGAGGAATAGGAACTCCCTGGCAGTTCAGTGGTTAAGACGTTGTCTTCCAATGCAGGGGATGTGGGTTTGATCCCTAGTCAGGAAGGTAAGGTCTCATATGCCTGGTGACCAAAACATAAAACAGAAACAATATTGTAAAAAAAAAAATAATGGTCCACAAAAAAAAATTTTTTTTAATCCAAAAACCATGAAAAATATATTGTGACCTGATAATGTTATCAGTGTTGCTATCAAATAATAAAATGCTTGAATTCTGAATTCTCCCATAAAATTACTGGGAGAAAAAAGAGTGCTACTTCACAAATTTTAAAAATCTCCCATAGACCATAATTTTCTCCTTACTGGGTCTTAATGAAAAGTTACTTGCATGGTTTGTTTACAAACATTTTTTACATACATTCAGTGTCACTGAGGGAATCCATAATTCAAAGAAGACTATTTCACGTTTGCTTAGTTGACATTTTGATAAAAACACATCATATCAATGTAAATGGTTAATCATAAAGACAGAAACCAAAATAGCACATTTTTTTCATTGGCTAGCCATTATATTTGGAGAAGGCAATACCAGTACCCTTGCCTGGAAAATCTGATGGATGGAGAAGCCTGGTAGGCTACAGTCCATGGGGTCGCAGAGAGCTGGACATGACTGAGCGACTTCACTTCAGCCATTATGTAGAAATTGATATATATTTCAAACTTACAAATTAGATTGGTAAAAGGTGTACATTTATCCTTCTTTTGTCAAGGTAATGATCTTTTTTACCACCTCATGATTTTTAAATTGAGTCAAAGATGAGGAATATTCAGGAGAAAGCCAATTACTTTTTCCTTCCATGAGGATCTTCAGAGCAGATTTTGGAGGTATGGCATACTCAACAAAAATACTTAATTAGAAAAGTGTGAGTAGATGAACATCACTAAGACAATAAAATAAATTCATTTCCTTTCTATGGCTATAAGAGTAGTATTTTAGCATATGCTAAAAAGCTGTTATCCATGAATTTAGAGATGTTATTTAACATTGAACAGTTGTTTGCCAAAGACAGTAGAGATTACTGTGAATTGACAAAAAGAGATAACGCAGTGTTAGCATAAGGCCACTAGAGGGTGAAATGAAAAACAGTCACAATTCCATATGAAAACATTTCTGCAAAACAACATTTTATTTAATCAATATATGACCATTTATTACACCTTAAAGCATTATTTACCTTCACAGAATTTTATCATAGGAAAATAGTCATACTTTGAGATAATTTATAAACACAGATGATTTTATGTTTTGATTTGAGCCACATAATTGGAAATATAGCTCTCCTTTGTTGTTAGTGTGACATTTTGTTCCTTATTTTGAAAGGGATTTATTTGAAAACAAACCAAAAGCTATGTTTTAGTTATTTTGATCATTTATTACTCAGATAAATCCAATAGAGTCAATTTAATAAGATAAACCAGTAATTATGTTAAATGTTTGAAGGATAACTCTGCACTCTGTGGTTGAAGGGAAATCTGGCAATCACTTGTGAAAAATGGTAGATTGGTTGGAATTCATAATAAATCCTAACTTTACTTTATAAGTATCAGAAAGGCCTACAGGCTTCTTCAGAGTGTCTCCACTTTAATCATAAATTAGATGTTTTAAATTTGACTTGATTAAGACTCGCAGCCAGATATCATTTGGTTCTTTTATTTTTAACCTGAAACTGCTGTTGCAAAATCTGTAATCTTCTATGTATATGCTTCCTTTTCAAATTGTACAAGTATTAATTTCATAGACTTATTACTGTTTTTGGTGATGAACCTGATGATAGTGCCAATGACTGGCATTATTGAATTAGGCAGTGTTTAGAGTCAATAATGATCTCTTTAAATGTACCAAAAACTATCCTGAGTGTGTTAGATGAATTAACTCATCCAGTCCTCAAAACAAACCTATGAGGTAGGTAGTATTGTTGTCTTTGTTCTACAGATAAACTAAGAAAGAGATTCATTAATTTGCTCAAAATCTCATGCCAGTATGTGGTGAGGTCAAGATTTTACTTTTTTTTTTTTTTTTTTTTGAGGTCAAGATTTTAACCCAGAAAGTTTAGCTGCTCATACGCTGATAAATTTTTGGCTTTAATTTTGTTTTTGTTTAGTCTCTAGGTCATGTCCAGCTCTTTGCAGCCCCATGGACTGTAGCCCACCAGGCTCCTCTGTCCATGGAATTTCCCAAGCAGGAATACTGGAGTATTGCCGTTTACTTCTCCAAGGATCTTCCTGACCCAGGGATGGAAACCGTGTCCCCTGCACTGGCAGCTGATTCTTCACTGCTGAGCCACCGGGGAAGCCCCTTGGCTTCAGTTACTTAGAAGCAGTTAAGTTCTGCTACGTGGAAACAACACACTGTTAAAAGTCATCAAATTCTCATATCTTACCATACAGTCTTAAAGTTTATGCCCATTTTTGGTTATTTATTATTCATTTCTATTTCTTAAATTCATAAGATCGTAAAACTTCCCAATGATATGACATATCTAAAAATCCTGTTTTCTGAATTATCAACCATATAGATTTTTAATTTCATGCCACATCTACACAGTATATATTACTCCATGGTCAGAAGAACTGACTGACTTATTCTTAATCTGTTTTCATATTTGCTTTAGCTATTCTGTTAAAGCTATATTAGAAATATTTAATTATATAAGTTACTCAGTGATATTGATTTACATTTATATTTTGATTCGTTACCTGTCTTGTCTTTTTTATTTAATAGTAAGGTTGATGATGCTAAAAGGTGTTTATATGATAACATGATACTGAGGCAGTTTCCTAATGTGAAAAAAACAAACACTGGATTAAGTATGAAAGATGTGGATTCTGTTTCTGACTCTGCCACTTAAGTGGTACCAAGCAGATGCAACTTTTTGAGCTTCAGTTTCTTGATGTAAAAACAGAAGATAATTCCAACTATAGTAGTCCTATCACAGAGCTTTTAAGAAATAAAGCATAATTATGTATTAGACAACATTTTTGCAAACTGAAAAAAATGCAATGGTGTGTTTATTATCACTGCTTCAGTTAGTGTTAACTCACATAAACATATATCAAAAGATTAAAAAGGAGCATGTGACAGCTTATAATAACTGTTTGTAGCAAATAACTTGCAGTTTAGTTCTGTAAGCTATTAAAATCCGTGAAAGAGTACAGAAAGGAATAAGTTTTGAAGAAGTTTGGATTCAGATTATGAAGAGTTTTGAATGTCTAAGACTTCTGTCCTCCATCTAAGAGAAAATCTGACTCACTGAATGCTTTCCCACAGAATAATGTATAATACCTGTAGTTTAAGATTGATTTTACAGAAGTGTTTAGGACAGACTAACATTACTAGGAGTCCAAAAAGGAGAAGGCCAATTATAAAAGAGTAGGTAGGGCTTCCCTGGTACCTCAGCTGGTAAAGGATCTGCCTGAAACACAGGAGACCTCGGTTTGACTCCTGGGTTGGGAAGATGCACTGGAGGAGGGCAGGGCAACCCACTCCTGTATTCTTGCCTACAAAAATCCAGTGGAAAGAGGAGCCTGGCGGGCTATACTTCATGGGGCCGCAAAGAGTCAGACATGACTCAACAACTAAGAACAGCTCAGCACAGGTACGAGATAAAGAATGCCTGCATCCTATTGCAAAGACAGTTTAACTTTGAATAATTTGCTTCAAACTTGAATATTAAGATTAGTGCTGTGCTATGCTTAGTCGCCGGAGGAGGCAATGGCACCTGACTCCAGTACTCTTGCCTGGGGAATACCAAGGACGGAGGAGCCTGGTGGGCTGCAGTCCATGGGGTCGCTAAGAGTCAGACATGACTGAGCGACTTCACTTTCACTTTTCACTTTCATTCATTGGAGAAGAAAATGGCAACCCACTCCAGTGTTCTTGCCTGGAGAATCCCAGGGACGGGGGAGCCTGGTGGGCTGCCATCTATGGGGTCGCACAGAGTTGGACATGACTGAAGCGACTTAGCAGCAGCAGCAGCATGCTTAGTCGCTTCAAATCTTTGTGACCATGCCCTCCTCTAAGGTTAATCAGTTCAGTTCAGTCACTCAGTCGTGTCTGACTCTTTGTGACCCCATGAATCACAGCACGCCAGGCTTCCCTGTCCATCACCAACTATAGGAGTTCACTCAAACTCATGTCCATCAAGTCGGTGATGCCATCCAGCCATCTCCTCCTCTGTTGTCACCTTCTCCTCCTGTCCCCAATCCCTCCCAGCATCAGGGTCTTTTCCAATGTGTCAACTCTTCACATGAGGTGGCCAAAGTATTGGAGTTTCAGCTTCAGTATCAGTCCTTCCAATGAACACGCAGGACTGATCTCCTTTAGCATGGACTTGTTGGATTTCCTTGCAGTTCAAGGGACTCTCAGAGTCTTCTCCACCACAGTTCAAAAGCATCAATTCTTCGGCGCTCAGCTTTCTTCACAGTCCAACTCTCACATCCATACACGACCACTGGAAAAATCATAGCCTTGACTAGACGGACCTTTGTTGGCAAAGTAATATCTCTGCTTTTCAATATGCTATCTAGGTTGGTCATAACTTTCCTTCCAAAGAGTAAGCGTCTTTTAATTTCATGGCTGCAATCACCATCTGCAGTGATTTTGGAGCCCCAAAAAATAAAGTCTGACACTGTTTCCACTGTTTCCCCATCTATTTCCCATGAAGTGATGGGACCAGATGCCATGATCTTCATTTTCTGAATGTTGAGCTTTAAGCCAACTTTTTCATTCTCCTCTTTCACTTTCATCAAGAGGCTTTTTAGTTCCTCTTCACTTTCTGCCATGAGGGTGGTGTCATCTGCATATCTGAGGTTATTGATATTTCTCCCAGCAATCTTGATTCCAGCTTGTGCTTCTTCCAGCCCAGGGTTTCTCATGATGTACTCTGCATAGAAGTTAAATAAGCCAGGTGACAATATACAGCCTTGACGTACTCCTTTTCCTATTTGGAACCAGTCTGTTGTTTCATGTCCAGTTCTAACTGTTGCTTCCGGACCTGCATATAGGTTTCTCAAGAGGCAAGTCAAGTGGTCTGGTATTCCCATCTCTCTCAGAATTTTCCACAGTTTATTGTGATCCACACAGTCAAAGGCTTTGGCATAGTCAATAAAGCAGAAATAGTTGTTTTTTTGGAACTCTCTTGCTTTTTCAATGATCCAGTGGATGTTGGCAATTTGATCTCTGGTTCCTCTGCCTTTTCTAAAACCAGCTTGAACATCTGGAAGTTCACAGTTCACGTATTGCTGAAGCCTGGCTTTGAGAATTTTGAGCATTACTTTACTAGCGTGTGAGATGAGTGCAATTGTGCGATGGTTTGAGCATTCTTTGGTATTGCCTTTCTTTGGGATTGAAATGAAAACTGACCTTTTCCAGTCCTGTGGCCACTGCTGAGTTTTCCAAATTTGCTGGCATATTGAGTGCAGCACTTTCACAGCATCATCTTTCAGGATTTGAAATACCTCCACTGGAATTCCATCACCTCCACTAGCTTTGTTCATAGTGATGCTTCCTAAGGCCCACTTGACTTCACATTCCAGGATGTCTGGCTCTAGGTGAGTGATCACACCATTGTGATTATCTGGGTCGTGAAGATCTTTTTTCTACAGTTCTTCTGTGTATTCTTGCCACCTCTTCTTAATTTCTTCTGCTTCTGTTTGGTCCATACCATTTCTGTCCTTTATTGAGCCCATCTCTGCATGAAATGTTCCCTTGGTATCTCTAATTTTCTTGAAGAGATCTCTAGTCTTTTGCATTCTTTGTTTTCCTCTATTTCTTTGCATTGATGGCTGAGGAAGGTTTTCTTATCTGTCCTTGCTATTCTTTGGAACTCTGCATTCAGATGCTTATATCTTTCCTTTTCTCCTTTGCTTTTCGCTTCTCTTCTTTTCACAGCTATTTGTAAGGCCTCCTCAGAATAGGTAAGTTTAAATAAAATAGGTAAATTTGAGTTTATTGTAGATAAATAAACTTTGAGTTTTTTTAGTTTATCCTTATTTTATCCTTTGAGTTTACTGCAGATAATTTAGGCTTTGAGTTTATTGCAGATAATTTAGGCTTAATTTAAAAGCAAGTTGTCTAGAGCAGATAATTGTCTATTAAAATCCTGGTAAACTGTATATAGTTTTGCTAATATAATTTGCTAATTCTCATTTTAGGGAATTCCCTTGATCATTTAATTTTGAAAAAGCCCTTGTATTTCCACACGTGAGTAACAGTGTTTGATTAAGTGCTATATATTTATCATCTATCAATATTTTAGAAATTTGACTAAGCATAATTAATAACAGTTTAACCCTTATGTACTTCAATACAAAAATGGTCCATAATATACAAAATATTAAAACATGAATATGAATACACATGCATATGCAGTCACTTAGTGTTAATGCTGAGGATAATGGCATCAAACCAACATGAGTGATCACAGCAACTAAGAAGTGAGTGAGAGTATAAAAACAGCAGTTCTGGGTAAAGATTTTCCTGAAGAAAGCCAGAAAAACATTAGTAAGGTATTTTCACTTATATTTGATCATAAAGAAATGACAGGCTGGCAAGATTATCTTGGGAGCGAGCCATCAAAATACAATCAAGAAAGCAAGGGACTTTACAGATGGAATGAGCAAACCTTTGAATTAAGTATACAGTGGCCACAAGACAGAACACTGCATTTTCTGTCACAGCTTTTAAGATGGAAGGATAATGTATGATGACCTCAAAGAGACTCACTTTAACTGACTAACGCTTTCTGAGAAATCCATTTTGGTTTGTCTCTTCATGAATAATGAAACTGTTGAAGGAAAGGGGACCCCTTCCTGGGCCTGAAAGTGGGCTCTTGTCTAACACTCAGAAATGAATTGTTCGAAGAGACACATGTGCTGACAAAGCAAGAGATTTTCCTGGAAAGGGCGCCCAGGTGGAGAGGAGTAGGATAAAGGAACCCAGGAGAACTGCTCTGTGGCGTGCAGTCTCAGGTTTTATGGTGATGGGATTAGTTTCTGGGTTGTCCTTAGCCAATCATTCTGGTGGTGCATGCCTTGTTCAGCCAAGATGGATGTCAGCGAGGATTCTGGGAGGTGGTCAGACATATGGTGTCTCCTTTTGATCTTTCCCAAACTCTTCCAGTTGGTGGTGGCTTATTAGTTCCGTGTTCCTTACCAGGACCTTCTGTCCTAAAACAACTCATGCAAATGGTTACTATGGTGCCTGGCCAGGGTCGGCGGTTTCAGTCAGTTTGCTTCCCCTAACAAAACCACATCTAAGTTTAGCTGTGCTGTGAAACTGAATCTCACTTATTAAATAATAAGTGACATCTATTGGCAAGTTAAGGAATAAACATGTTGGTATACTCATATCAGAATAAACATGATTGACATACTCAAACTCTGTTAGATGTAGTGTGACTACTTATTCTGCATATTCTTTGAAAGATCAGTTGATTAAATAAATCAGGATGAGTTCAAATATATGTTGGTTTAGATAAGGAAATCTTTGATTACTCATGGTTTCCTAACTATACGAATTCAAGTACCTTTAAAAGTCTTATGAAACTAGGAAACACCAGAAGTGGTCTTAACTAGCAATAGGATATATTGGTGGTGCTAATTTAAAGAAAAACTGTCTCTGTCATAACAGCTGGTCACTGCTGTGCTCAGACTCTCCACGCTATTGCTTCTCATTTAAACAGAAATGACTGATGTCTGTAAAAAATCGTTTTCACCGTTTAGCTGGCAGTGTATAAACCTGCTAGTTACCAGCCAAATATCGAGAACTTGAGAAATAATATTTTTTCTGTTGCTGATTAGATGGTGTAGCTTTACAGCTCTGAGGTACGAGTAAAATTAGAAACTCTTTGGAGTTGATTTAAAATAAAATTCTTAAGGTTGGTTAGAGATAGAAATCAATCATTCTTAAAGTCATACTGTTCCACAAGCAGAGTTGTAAACAAGAGTACACATAAAAGGAACAAATGATGTGGAAGTTTCTTGATACACTTTTCAGTGGATTCAAGAGGAATTGTAATCAACTTTGGAACATGAAATAAAAGATTGTTATTGTGCTTAAGAGAAAAATATAAATTTTAAATTAGTATCTTCTCTGCAAAAAAATTAAATGTAGGCAAACTAGACCCAATCTAAATTGATTCAGTCTGTTAAAACGTCTTGTAGTGTCTCCAGTTGGAAAATCATTCTTACTCTATGTCTATGTAAGCCTAAAAACATGTTGTAAAGGAAAAAATTGTTTGTATATCAAGCACCTAAGTTTTTATCCTAAATAATCACAAATTTGGCTTATTCTCTCAACTGACCAGTCCAGGGAACTAATCAAAGGAATAAATGATCGTTGCAATGCCAGTAACATGTCCAACATCCCTTATGTGTTGATGATTTGCTCATGATTTTTCTGAATTCCTAGCCAGTAGGATTTTTTTTTTTTTAAGTAAGCAAAATTGTGATTCCAGATGAGTGGGTTTTCTTTTTGTTTGTTTTTTGTTTTAAATAGGATTTGCTGGAAATAGCAGGCCAGTGGAGACTGAGGAGTCTTAACCTTTTTCTCTCACTTTCCTGCTGCATTATTTCTCTCTTCAAAATACATTTGTTTTTCAAAATGGTCCTTTTTCTTGGCACTATGGGATTAAAAGGGAAAAGAGGGAACAACTTGTGGAAGGGGAAATTACCTGACAATCAGAAGTCTCAATTCATTCCTGTATTATAACCAACAAAAGCAAGTCCCTTAGCATGTCTGAGTTTTTGTTTCTTCATATGCAAAAGTAGGAGTTAGAAATTATGCTCTCTGAGGTTCTTTTAGCTCTGTAATTTATTATTCTGAGTATGTGAGAACAGATAAATCATCATATATTATTGAAGGAATATTTGTTACAACAGAATGGCAGTACTTTTTTCCTTCACAGAAACAAATGTGTTAACTTCAAAGTGTAATAATTTCATTTGTATTTCTAATGTTTAAAAAAGTAGAATATAAACCCCAAACACTGGTATAATCTCTAGAGAGTTTTAGAAATCCTATTATAATATACCCTGTCTTTTCAAGATACCTCATTTCACCAAATGTTTGCGACTAACAGCTCTTTTTCCGGAGGAAATAACAGTTAAAATCAGTTAAGGCTTGATAGTGCTGAGTTTTTGTAAGTTTTCATACAGCAAAAACTTAAATGGAGAATTATTGGGGACTAAATATTAAAAGCTAGAAAGAAATCATTGTTTTCATGACCTTTAGCTTTGATCACTGCGGTACATATATGTATCAAATAGACTGGAAATTTTATCATACTTTCAAGCGTACAAGTTGGCCTGCCACAGTTTCATGGTTGCTGACAAAAGACATGAGACTTCTGTGTCAAAGACAGAGGACTTTATTCCTTGTTATATGAGCCAATATTAGAGTATTGACGTTTATGTCTGTGTCCCAGTTTCAACAGGGAGACTTGAAGCAGGGTAGATGTTATTCATGGGCTTCGCAGATGGTTCAGTGGTAAAGAATCCACCTGCCAATGCACGAACCCTGGGTTGGGAAGATCCCCTGGAGTAGGAAATGGACACCCACTCCAGGATTCTTGCCTGGGAAATCCCATGGACAGAGGAACCTGGAGGGCTACAGTCCATAGGGTTGCAAAGAGTCAGACACAGCTGAGCAACTGAGCGCAAATGTTATTCATATACATTGTGGGTTACGTTACTGAGAGGAATCCTGAGCTTAGGGAACAAGTCCTTTAAAATGAACATTAAGTCTGACTGACCTTTGCCCCAGTAGGAGACATTATATATATTTGCATGCAACAGTAAATAAACCAGATTTTTGCTCCAGAGAGAGACTTCAGTTTCAAATATTATTCCCTGTATGTTCAGACATCCTTGGGAAGGTAGTTCAGAACAAAGGCTGTCAGGATGTACAGAAACCAAAGAGACGTGTGGAGAATTATTCCCAACTATATGTTAAATCAAACTGTCTATGAGTGACTTCCCTGGTGGCTTAGATGGTAAAGCGTTTGCCTACAATGACAGAGTCCTAGGTTCAATCCCTGGATTGGGAATATCTCCTGGAGAAGGAAATTGCAACCCATCCCAGTGTTCTTGCCTGGAAAATCCCATGGACAGAGGAACCTGGTAGGCTACGGGTCCATGGGGTCACAAAGAGTTGAACACAACTGAGCGACTTCACTTCACTTAATGAGTGACTAATCATTAAAGCCACATACAGTAAAAATATGTATTGTGTTATATTAAAACTGTTTACCTTTCAGATGTCAATCACAATTGGAATTTGGGATAATAGTGAGGTAGGAAATAAAGCAAACCCAAAATACTGTTTTAACTCAACTCTTTAAATAAGAGTTGACTATATTGTCAATGTCATCAACAAACTTCATTTTGCTGAATCATCAGTCAATCCAAATTCCTTCTCTTACTCCACCACTCTACAGCACTGACAAAGTTGACTACCTCTCAGTCCTGAAGCACTTCCTTCAAAGATATCCAAGATGTTACAATACCTTGATTTTACTATTACCTTATTGGTAGCTACTGTCTAGGTTACTTTACTAAACTTTATTCATCTGACAAAATTTTACATTTTAGTGCACCTGTCTGCTGATATAAAAAAAGACAACCTAAATTTGAGAGTTATGTTTTATCTGGTGGACCATTCTGAGGACTTTAGTCCTGGAAGATAAAACGTTCAGCTTATTCTGAGGGACTGCTCCAAAGAGACAAGGTAGAGGGAGTCAGGATATATAGAATTTTTTTGCAAAAAAAAAAAAAAAAAAGGCCAGATAGCAAAAACATCAAAAGATTACTGTTAATTAAAGCAAACTGGATATCTCAAGTTAAGGAATCTAGTGCTCTTCTATGTATGGGAGGATACAAGATTCTTGGCTCACTGAAATTATTCCTTTGATATGCACTTAAGCTATCTGGGGCAAGTATCCAGTGTTTTCTCATCCTGAGTTTCATGAGGGTGCCAAGGGTGGTTGCAGTGGCTGACTGCTAGATGGACTTGGCAGTGGGCAGCCCATTTGTCTCCATCCTGGGTTCCATCAGGGTTCACCATCAGGGCAGCTGTAATGTGATGGCTTGATGGCTGCAACATCCTTTGTTTACTGATACGGCTGGCAATATTTTTCATTTACATGACTTTGGATAAAGTTGTTAGCCCTCTTCTCCATCTAACTTTGTCCTAGGTGGTCTCACTCAGTCCCCCAAATTAAAATTGCCAGCTGAGAACCCTTTCTAGATATCTAGGCTCGTATATCCAACTCTCTATATTTCTACTGGGATACAACTGGTATGTCAAACTCAGCATATCCAAAAAAAGAGTTTTTAATTAACCCCAGCTCAACAGGATCAATTTCTTCTTAATAATTCCCTACAAATATCAGCTCGTTTGCTCAAGCTCCAACCACACTCAGAAGTTACATTTGGATTCTCTTTTCCATATCCTTGACAAATGATCCATTAGTAAATCACATCAGCATCATCCCAACATAAACCTGTCATCTGACTGCTTCTAACCATCTTTCACACACAACTATTATCCTAGCTATTATCATTTCTTGCCTGTTCATTAGCTTCTTAAAATGCTTTTACTCTTGGCTCACTGTAATTCATCCCTATATGGCAACCAGTTTGACACTGGATTAAGTATGAAAGATGTAGATTCTGTTTCTGACTCTGCCAGCAATGCAGGAGACCTGGGTTTGATCCCTGGGTCAGGAAGATCCCCTGGAGTAGGGAATGGCAACCCACTCCAGTATTCTTGTCTGGAGAATTCCATAGTCAGAGAAGTCTGGCAGCCTATAGTGCAGAGGGTCACAAAGAGTCAGACAGGACTAACACTTTGACTTTTCACCTTTTTCCTTAAAAGCTAAATGTTACATTTGACAAGATGTTAGTCACGACAATAAAATAAACATAAAGTTTACAATATTTTTGTGGATAGAGAAACCTTCCACAATATGGTGTATCAATACTTGCGCTAAGTAAATGCTGGGGTTGTAACAGTGTGATCCTGGCCATTTTTAAATGGCTTAAAATTTTCTCAGGCTTAAAAACCTTACTATGACTTCCAGTTATCAATAGAAATGAAACCAACTCCTAGTAGCCTCTAAGACCTTGTAGCTTTAGTTAGTGCTTCTTTCTTGGTCCTCTTCTCATGCATTCTCCCTGATATTCTCTGAACTTCAGTCACACACACTGTCTTTCATATGTTTGTCAAGCACATCAAACTTCCCCATCTTGGGTACATTTCTCTCGGTCTTCACTTTGCCTAGAATACTCCTCCTCTAGATTTCTACGTGGCTGTGTCCTTCTCATCAGTCACATCTTGGTTCGATTTTATCTCAGAGAGATTTCTTGGAGCTCCCACTCCTTCCAAACTAGCCATTCACTGTAGCAGACACTCTTATTTGCTTATTACAAAGTTCTTCTTTGGTAACAGAACCTTCACATTCACTAAAAATTTTAGAACAAAGTCTTCAAGGGAGACTGGACCCTTCCCAATGCCAAGGCATGACTCCGTTATTTTAAAACATAAGCCTATCAAACAATTCACAGGAAGCTCTGGATGGGGGCAAGGAATTGTACTTCTAGAAAATTGTATCTCTTTAAAAAAAAAAAAAGAATGCTCCCTTTACTACCTCAGGATATCTAACATCTAAGACACTCTCAGCTATTTTGAAATCCTGAGGATATCTAGGCAAAAATACTGGCAAACGTGCTGAAAATGGCAAAGAAGAAAGCATTTCTATAAATAATGAGGCAACTGAGCTTTTGAATTAATCATCCTGGAACTTTTCTAGACCCTGACTTCATATTTTGTGAGATAATAAATGTCCTTACTGACCAAAAAAAAATTTTTTCTGGTAATTTGAGACAAGAAATATCCTGACTGCTATATCAGATAGCCCATTGTCCCGTGTTTTCTTCCCAGCACTTTTCTCAGTGAGGCTAGGGAAATCTTTATCTTGTTAATCCTTATTTGTATAGCACTCGGGATAGTGCCTTGACATAGTAGGTACTCAGTAAATATTTTTAAATTAAAGAAAAAGAGTAAAACAAAATCAATGTTCAATGGAACTTATATTAAAAGGAATTTGAAAAAATTTCATACACACTCGTGTGATAGATGTAAAATCCTTTAAAATATGTTACAGAGCTTTTTTGTTTTACCTTTCTGTCCTCTGTAATCTCCTCATCAGCTATTTTTGTGTGTTGGTTAGGGCAGGGAGAGTAGAGGGGGTAAGGAATTAGGGTTAAGGAAAGAGAAAGACATAACTGCTCAACTTTTAAGACCAAAAGTAATTTATGGGGTATTTGTCTTGCAAGAAACTCTCTAATCTCCAAGTGTTTTGACAAAGAAAGGGATTTTATATGTTCTTTTCTTGAAAATATTGATTTTATTTATTTATTTGTGTCAGGTTGCAGCATGTGGGATCTAGTTAGCTGACTAGGGATCAAATCCACGCCCCCTGGATTGGGAGCACAGAGTCTTAGCCACAAGACCACTAGGGAAGTCCTGGTTTTCTATATTCTTTAAGTGTCTGTAAGCATACTAAGATTTCAGCCCTCTCAGCGGGAGTGTTAGAGCTCTTGTAAGATAGAGAAACATCAAGAAAGTGAAGTGGCATTTGTGGACGAAAATGTTTTAAAGAGGTTTTGAAGGTAGGCAGCAAGGAGAAATTACAAGAGAGAAAAAAGAAAAATATTTTCCTATTCTCCATGAGATTGTGTGAGTTTGAAAAACACTGTAGATGTATCAAGACAAGTATCAGAAGAAATGGAAAATATTTGAAATCAATAGCTCACTTTTCTGGGCAGTCATAGAAAAGGTTGAAAGGTAATTGGAGAATTTTCCTATGTGATCCATCCCAAGCATAAAAGGAAGGGACGTGTCTAGATGGAGGTACCCCAGGGGAATGGAAGGTTGGTGTGAAAGGTAGAAACAGAGGTTTTCCACAAGCAAGGACAAACGCTTGAAATGCAGAGCTTTAGAGAGTGTCAGCAGGGTGCAACAAAGGATCAGAGCCCATCTCACTAGAAACATGGTGAGACCAACCGACCCACAGTGGAAGCCAGTAAGGATCCTCCAAACAGTGTATAAATTTGTGGCTACCTCTTTGCCACAAATGTCTATCCATAGTCCAAATCTCAAAAATGTCTGTCTGTAGTCCAGACCTCACTTTTGAACTTTAACATGCATACCCAATTGTCTACTCAGCATTTCCATTTGGATGACAAATTGAAATCTTGAAACTAACATGCCCCCTCAAAACTAGCATACCTAGATGGGATGCGGAGGGAAGTGGTAGGGGGGCTCAGGATGGGGAACACATGTACACTCATGGCTGATTCATGTGAATGAAGGGCAAAACCACTACAATATTGTAAAGTAAGTAGGCTCCAATTAAAATAAATAAATAAATAAATAAACTGGCATACCTAAAATGGAAATCATATTCCTTACCCTTGCATTTATTCCTCTTCCTGCTTTTTCTATCTCAATAAATGTTCACCTTACTCACTTGTTCAGTTGAATGTCTTCAACCTCATTCTTGACTCCATTCTTTAACTAATACTTCATTTCAAATCCATTACCAGGTTTGACCATCTCTAAATTTAAAGCACACTCAAAATCTGATTGCTTCCCACCCATGTCTTCTGCTCCCATTTGAATCTAAGCCACTATCATCTTTTACCTGATAATGTCTTAACTGTTTTTTTTGCTGATGCTAGTTTTGCCTACTTTAAGTCTATTCTGTACACACACACATCTGTCAATATGATATTTTCAAGATATGTCATATCATGTCTCTTGGCTTAAGCCCTACAATAATTTCACAGTGTGTTCACAATATAATATCCAAATCTCTCACTGTGGTCTAGGAGGCTACTCTTTATCTAGTCCTTAGTACATTTCTGATGCACTCACCAACTACTGCTCACTCTGCTAGAGCCTCACTGACCTCATGATTATTCCTTTGTCAAGACAAGCTATGCCTGCATTAGGGTCTAAGAACCAGTTCTATGGGTTTGACGTTTAGTGGTCCGTTAGCTTGCTCATTTACTTCATTGAGTTCTTTGATCAAATGTCCTTTCATCAGCAAGCTCCTTTATGACCACTATCAAAGGAGGGCAAACGTATATATTTTTACTACCATAACGCCAAAGCTTTCCCTTACAATTCTTTTCACTGCCAACCAGACTATAGTGTTTCAATTGCAAATTGCAATCCTGTTATAGAAAATATAAGACAAACTTAGACAATGAAAGCTTTTATTATTTAAAATACACCAGTAAGTTATGTAGAGTTCAAATGAAGGAGAAATCATTTCCAATGAATAAAATGTGAAAAATATTTAGTAGATGGCAAATAAAACAGACCTTGAAGAATTCATACAGTTTATCAAGACCTAGTCAGAACCTAAATGTCAATCAGGTCCAAGTAATGAATTGTAAAAATACTTAGAAGTATTCATGTGTCTCCAGCTTCTAGGATACTAGGTTCTATTATCAAAATATTGGTTTTCATTGGAATTTTAAGATGAGAAAAGGCAAAGTGACAAAGGCTAAAATCATAAAGTACCAGGTTACCAAGGCAACAATATAGGGATGAAGAAGCAAGAATGTTCTTTGTTTTACAAGACTCTGGAAACTAAAATATGATAGCTTGGTATATAAGAAAATGTAACAGTCCACTTTATAGGTTTATGAAGGAAAAAAAGTAGAGATTTGAGATTGGTTTGAGGCTGACATGCTCAGATTTTGGACTTTTCTTGTTACCCTGCCAGGAAACAGGGCGCTATCTAGGATCCAGGGCTAAGTGTTTTGGTCTACTTGGGCTATGCTATAGCCCAAGATTCATATGCTGAAGCCTTAACTCCCCATGTGACTGTGCTGGAGATGGTCTTTAAGGAAGTGACTAAGGTTAAACAAGTTCGTAAGGGTAGAGCCCTTATCCAGTAGGAGTGGTGTCCTGGTACAAAGAGGAAGAGACATCAGATCTCTTTCTCTTCCATGAGAGGACATAGCAAGAAGGGAGCCACCTACAAGTCAGGAAGAGAGCTTTTACCAGAACCCAACCATGCTGGCACCCTGATCTTGGACTCCCAGCCTCCAGAACTACAAGAAAGTAAATTTATGTTTTTGAAACCACCCAATCTATAGTATTTCGTTATGGCTGCCCAACCTAACTAAGATGGCGCCAATCAAAAGTCTGCAATTTCATGATGATCCACATGCCAAAATGAACAGACAAGCCAAATAAGTGAAAGTCACTCAGTCGTGTCTGACTCTCTGAGACCCCAGGGACTGTAGCCCTGCCAGGCTCCTCTGTTTGTGAAATTCTCCAGGCAAGAATGCTGGGTTGGGCTGCCATTTCCTTCACCAGGGGATCTTCCAAACCCAGGGATCAAACCCAGGTCTCCTGCCTCAGAGGCAAATTCTTTATCATCTGAGCCATCAGGGAAGCCCACAAGAGTCAAATAAGAATTCCAATATTACTACATAAATTCTTCAGATAACAGAAATCAGGCAGTTCTGCGAGATCATGGGCCTCCTAAATGGCATTTCCCTACAGTCTTCCTGCTCACTGATAGGACCTGTCCAATGCAGAGTGATGGCTCTACTGCGCCAACCTAATCATGACATTGGCTTGCTTCTTCAATAACAGCAAGTCTGTGGCACAAAGTTAATACTGATCCTGGCAAACAATGTCCTTTGTGATCTGGCCCCAAAAGCACTCAGGATTCATTTCCTGCCATTTCCAGAAACACCCTAATTATCAGCCTAAAGGAACTACCTCATATTTCCCAAGTTGCCATGCTGTTTTCACAGCTTTAAGCTTTACACCTTGCCTGAGAAACCTCCTTTTCTTCCCAATCCTCATCCATTTAAAAAACTATTCATTTTTCATGTTCTGGCTAAAATTTTGCCCTCATTCCTAACCATATAATTGTACCTTTCTTCACTGCATCTTGAACATTAGTCCTGTATATATAATCAATTGCCGTATCTGGTCCATGTCCTTCCCTTTCCTGGACTTACTTAAGAGCCTCAGTGTATCACACATTATTCATTGATCTGGAAATTCTCTCTCTTTCTTTTGTGCTTCTCTGTTTGGCTTAATAATTTTTTGGAAAACCTTCCCAGTCTCTTAAAATTAGCTGGTCTCTCTGTAAATATCCTTGATCCCTTGCATCACACCTTGATTGCAATGTTTTTATTTGCTATTTTCCTCAGGCTGGAATAATGAATGAATAGCATCTATTTGCTAACTGAATTGCTTAGTTCAGCAGCCACCAATGACATGTGACTAATAAACAATTGAAATCTAGTTAGTCTAGGTTGAATTATGATGTAAATGTAAAATATGTACTGTATTTTGAACATAGTACCAAAAAGAATATAAAATATCACAATAAAATTTTTATATTGTTTGCTGCTGCTGCTGCTGCTAAGTCACTTCAGTCGTGTCCAACTCTGTGCGACCCCATAGACAGTAGCCCACCAGGCTCCCCTGTCCCTGGGATTCTCCAGGCAAGAACACTGGAGTGGGTTGCCATTTCTTTCTCCAATGCATGAAAGTGAGAAGTGAAAGTGAAGTCTCAGTTGTGTCCGACTCTTAGTGACCCCATGAACTACAGCCCACCAAGCTCCTCCGTCCATGGGATTTTCCAGGCAAGAGTACTGGAGTGGGGTGCCATTGATTTTAACATCTCAAATATATCGAGATAAAATATATTATTTAAATTAATATCACTAATTTTACTCCCTTTAACCTGGCTACTGGAAAATTTTAAATGTTCATATATGCCACTCATTATATTTCCTTTGGATTGCTACTACTGTAGCTTATGGTTTTCAGGAATAGAGAAAACATTTTATTGATCATAAATTTATCATATGGCCAAAATATTTATTGAAGGAGTCAGCTAATAAATGGCAAGTAATCAGTAGAAAACACCTGCATTCTTTAATTAGCAACAAGTAATTTGCACAAGTTGTATGTTACTAATCTAGCAAAGTAATTTTAAATCCATCATGATAATATTTTTATATGCTTTTTTATATGCTTATAAAATGAAAGAAATCAGGGAAAAAGAAACTATCCTGAAACCCTTATGATGGTACAGTTCTGACTCTAAAATAAATATACATCCTGACTTTTCTTTAATATATTTTTTAAATTTTTTATTTGAATCTATGTTTGGGGGGCAAATCTAAATGTGCCTGTCATAGGCAGATGCTTCTGTTCTCTAAGACTAGAGACATAGGAATCAGTAGGTGGTGGTGCAGATGGCAAAGAGAGGGTGGGGTGACATTTCAAACTGTGGGCGGGACTAATGCAAATTTGGCAGCCCAAATGGAATTTTTGTGGGCCTGATCATTTTTGTAAGACTCTTGCTTCCCAAACGGTCTTTGCCTACCCCCCCAGGATATATATATATGTATGTGTGTGTGTGTGTATATATATATATATATATTTTTTTTTTTTTTGCTAATGAGATGAGATTTCATACTTCTCTAACATTGGACATTACAGGAATTTCTATGATAAAGAATATTAAATATAGATAAATAGATTTCATTCTTTCTCAAGCATTATTAAGATCATATATGCAGATAGTTTCAATAGAAAGTGCAACTTATTTCATCTGAATATTTTAGCCATTGTCACTGGAATTGAAGAGCCATAGAATGCAAATGGTTTGAGAGAAGTCAGCCTTCACACCAAGCTTTGTGGCATGACTCAATACTGTTTCCAAAGTCATGGCAAAAGAATTTCATCTCTATGTTCTTGATCCCTAATCTTTTAATAGAGAATGTCCTCCAGGTTGACAACATCTTCATATAGCAATGATGTGTTTCCAACTGTCTAACCATATCCCACTGTGTTAAATCTTTTTTTTTTTTTTTTCCCTTTATGTGATTGATCATGGGAGGGCCAATTATGGTATGGTACAAAAACTTTAAAAAATTCTAAGTTTTTGCAAACTATTATTTCCAATGTTCTCATCTATGTAAAAATATGAGAAGTTTCAAAGATGAAACTTAACTGGCTGCTATAAAACATTACATGTCTTTAAACTTAGCAAAATTCTGTAGGCCATTAGGTTTTGAATTCTAGGTAAATTTCATTTTAAGCTCTTGTTGTAGCAGGAGAAAAAAAAGATACTATCAAGTGTAACTGAGGCTCTGGAATATCCCATATTCTTAACACATTGTTAGTTGGATCACAAAGCATGATAGCTACTGTGAAAATAATTTGACATTGTCTAGTAAAATTGTGCATTCCCAGTTACTCAACAATTCATTCTTAGGATTGTATCTTGAAGAAATTCTCAAATACATGAGGCAAGAAACAGGTGCAAAAATGTTCACAGAAACACTATCTGTGAGAATAAAGAATTAGGAGGTATGTAAGGATCTATCAACAATAAAATAATTCAAAGAATTGTGATAAATTTATGCAATGAAATGTTAACTAGCAATAAAATGAATGCTCTTTAGCTAAACTTAGCATGAATCTACCTTGGAGTCATGAGATTAAATAGGGAAATAAGATATAGAAGACTAAATACAGTAAAATTCCATTTATATAAAATTTAAACATGTACCATAAAATAATACATTAATTTTAAATAAAGACATAGATAAAATTACATAAAAATTGGGAGTTTCCTGGTGGTCTAGTAGTTAGGACTCAGCTCTATCACTGCCAGGGCCCAGGGTCCATCACTGGCTGGGGAACTAAGATCCTGAAAATTGTGTGTCATGGCCAAATTAAGAAAAAAAAAAAGCTTAGAGAAAAGATTATGGCAAACTAAAAGTTAGATAACTGTGAATTCATGGTAAGTGAGAAGGGTTGATGGAACCAGGATGGGACAAGGAGGGGCTTTCAAGATATTCTGGTAATACTTTGTTTCCTAAACTGAGTGGCAGGAATGGAAGTGTTCAATTTTTTATTACTGATTTTAGCTTACAATCCATAATAAATGTTTTACTATTTTGTGCATATCAAATATTAAATTTAAAATAATTTAAAACATGGAGTTATAAAGGAAAAGAAAGAAGGAAGTGAGAGAGGAAGGAAAAATCATGGACAAATAAAGATGAAAAATAAGGACCAGCAGAGGAGTAAATTAGTTGAGCAGTCTGAGCAAACAGAAATCCAAAGGGAAAGTTGAAAATAACAGGAAAATGTTGGTCACGATGACATATTAACAATAACATTAAAATGATGATGACAATGATGATATAGTAGCTAATGTTTATGGAGTAGCAGTTATTTTCCAGACAGTGTTCTCAGTTTATGTACATTAATTCATTTAATCATTTCCAAAACTTTATGGGATAGGTCTACTATTTCTATTTTTCACATTGCTAAACTAAGCAAATAAAATCTGAGTAAACTTGAAAAGGTTTCACGCTGATAAGTGGCAGAAGGGGGATTTTAATCCCATTCCAGATGGGCTGCTTCCTTCTTCTTTGGTTGTTTTAATTGAGGTCTAATTGACATTTAACCTGTAAGTTTCAGGTATATAGCATAATGATTCAATATCTGTATATATTGTAAAATGATCATCACAATAAGTCTCGTTAACCATCCATTTACCAGACATAGTTATAAATTTCTTAACATCATAAAGTCTGCTAGAATCATGGTCTCCAGATGAGTGATTGATTTTTCATAGTCTATCTGGAAACACTTCCATGAACATCCCTCAGTCTGTCCTAGACTCTACTAGGTCATTTCTGGGAATTTTGTTTGGTCTAATAGATTTTAGGCAGACTGTGTGAGAGGCTATAAGATTAAAAGTCTGTTCAAGCTTCTATTTTCACCTTTTAAGAAAGTTTCCTGCTCCTTCTCAAGACTAGTCATCTTCATGAGATACTGACTTTGGAATCTGTAGCAAAGGTATTAGATCACTTATAATAAAGGCATTCTTGTGCATTACTGTATTTCTATTTCAATTCCTTCTTCCGAAACAAAGAGTAAGTCTTATGTGATGTATAGGATTTTCTATGTCACATAATCTTTCATTAAAGATTAAAATTGGATAAAACTATTTCCCATAATTTTATCTCAGTCTTAACTAAAAGCTTACTCAGGATGATGCCAAGCTTAGAGATTTATACACAGAAACAATTACAAATTGTTACAAAGAAGAATGACAAGGTTCTATATATTTTTCCGAAATGTCACTCTGTGTTGTAACTGTCTCTTATTTCTTCTATCACTGTGATGACCTTATTCTGTGGAATTATGTATGCTTATTAATATTTTATCAGTCTTGTTAGCAGAAGTCATCATAAAATTATATGCGACTCACCAAGTTGGGGAAAAATAATCATAATAATCACTGAAACTAAGTCACCTTCTCTTTATTATTCCATCCTGTGGTTCTACAGCCCATCTACAATGGGATTAAAAGCAATGATTATGCCTTTACCAGTCTAACTTCCTTTAGAACCTAAGTTCCCTCTTTAGTATTTCCTGAAAAGTGTGAATAAGAATGTGAAGCTCTAAAGAGCAAGATGGAGTAAAAACACCACACAGGCTTTAAGTCAGTGACCTCTGTCTATTTTTAGTTCTGCTATTTGACAGTGTGCCTTGCTAAACAAGTTTCATAATCCCTGTTTCCCTCAACAAATCGTTTAAACTTAGTTTCAATTTTCTCACCTGTGTAAGGAAAATAAAGACCTCCTTCATATGGTGGGTGTGAAAAGTCAGTGAGATGACATATATATATATATATATGTAGATATACAGATGAATAGACATAGATACGCAGAGTCAGACACGACTGAGTGACTGAACTGAACTGAACAGATACATACATATAACACAGTGTATGACTTGAATACTTGTTAGTTTCCTTTGTGGTTGTTGTTCAGTTGCTCAGTCATGTCCGATTTTGCAACCTCGTGAACTGCAGCTCTCCAGGCTTCCTTGTTCTTCACTATCTCCAAGAGTTTGCTCAGACTCACGTCCATTGACTCAGTAATACTATCCAATCATCTGTCACTCCCTTCTCCTCCTGCCCTCAATCTTTCCCAGAATCAGGGTCTTTTCCAATGAGTCGGTTCTTCACATCAGGCGGCCAAAGTATTGGAGTTTCAGGCTCAGCATCAATCTCTCTTCAGTGAATTTTCAGGACTGATTTCTCTTAGTTTGGACTGGTTGGATCTCCTTGCAGTCCGAGACTTTCAAGATTCTTCTCCAACAGCACAGTTCAAAAGCATCAGTTCTTTCTTGTTCAGCCTTCTTTATGGTCCAACTCTCACATTCATACATGACTACTGGGAAAACCACAGCTTTGACAATACAGACCTTTGTCAGCAAAGTAATGTCTCGGCTTTTTAATACGCTGTCTAGGTTTGTCATAGCTTTTCTTCAAAATAGAATGAGTCTTTTAATTTCATGGCGTCAGGCACCATCTACAGTGGTTTTGGAGCACCACCACCCCCCACCCCCAATAGTCTGTCACTGTTTCCACTGTTTCTCCATCTATTTGCCATGAAATGATGGGACTGGATGCCATGATCTTCGTTTTTTGAATGTTGAGTTTTAAGCCAGCTTTTTCACTCTCCTCTTTCACCTTCATCAAGGGGCTCTTTAGTTCCTTTTCACTTTCTGTCTTAAGGGTAGTGTCATCTGCATATCTGAGGTTATTGATATTTCTTCTGGCAATCTTGATTCTAGCTTGTGCTTCAACCAGACTGACATTTCACATTGATGTACTCTGCATATAAGTTAAATAAGCAGGGTGACAATATACAGCCTTAACATACTCCTTTTCCAATTTGGAATCAGTCCATTGTTCCATGTCCAGTTCTAACTGTTGCTTATTGACCTGCTTACAGGTTTCTCAGGAGCAAGTCAAGTGGTCTGGTATTCCCATCTTTTGAAGAATTTTCCGCAGTTTGTTATGATCCACAGAGTCAAAGGATTTAGCATAGTCAGTGAAGCAGAAGATGTTTTTCTGGAATTCTCTTGCTTTTTCTACGATCCAGTGGATGTGGGTAATTTGATCTCTAGTTCCTCTGCCTTTTCTAAATTCAACTTTAACATCTGGAAGTTCTCGGTTCACATACTGTTGTAGCCTGGCTTGGAGAATTTTGATCATTACTTTGCTAGCATGTGAAATGAGTGCAATTGTGCGGTAGTTTGAAAATTCTTTGGCATTGTCCTTCTTTGGGATTGGAATGAAAACTGAAAAGGCAAATAGGTTAGTTTCCTTAACTTCCATTAATTCATTTAGATTTCCCCCCCATAGTAAATATATGTAACCTCAACATCTCTAAAATTATATAGATAAAAACAAAATAATGAACAAAATATCTTCCAAGGATCTGTGAGCAGTATTACATTGCTAGATCCTCACCTTGGCAGCCTTTAATTTCCCACTGGTTTCATCAGTGATCACTGGACCCTGTCAGGTAATCTCAGCCTTGTCAGTATCCTAACAACCACTGGTTAGAGGCATTTTTACAAAATCTCACTCAACACATAGAGACTTTGCTTGTAGTTGTTCTTTGAAATTGTGCCTAGTTGTTCCCAATGTGCCTCCATCTTACTTTAATACTTTTTGTTCTTAATTCCGGTAACCAGATTTCTGATCTCCAGTATTTATACTTGCCTCCAATCAATTCTCTTCAGAACTGCAAAGGTAAAGCTTTTAATTGTGCATATCTGATCATTCAATTCCCCAACTAAGTCCTTCAGTGACTTTTTATTATACTAAGATAAAATCTAAAACCCTTCAAGATTCTCTATAACTTTTCCTATTTTCTTCCTTTTCAGCCTCATATTGAATCACTCCTTTGTTTATTTATTTACTGAAGACCAACAAGTTTAGCTTTAAAATTTTTTTTCCTTGAATGTGACAAACTCTTTCTGCCTATTTCATTGAACTGCTTTCAAAAATGTCTCATTGTTTCTTTTTTATTTTCAGCAATGTGCTATGTGCCTAAATGTGATTTTCCTTTTAAATATACTAATTGAGTTTCACAGTGCTTCCTAGATTGCTGCTGCTGCTGCTAAGTCGCGTCAGTCGTGCCTGACTCTGTGTGACCCCATAGATAGCGGCTCACCAGGCTCCTCTGTCCCTGGGATTCTAGAGGCAAGAATACTGGAGTGGGTTGCCATTTCCTTCTCCAGTGCATGAAAGTGAAAAGTGAAAGTGAAGTCACTCAGTTGTGTCCAACTCTTTGCGACCCCATGGACTGCAGCCTACCAGCCTCCTCCGTCCATGGGATTTTCCAGGCAAGAGTACTGGGGTGGGGTGCCATTGCCTTCTCCCCTAGATAGCTGAGCTGACATCTTTCCACAATTTTAGAAATTCTCAACCATTCTCTGTCCTTTCCATTTCAGACTCCAATTACATGTGTGTTAGACCTTTTTCACTCTGTCTTGCATGTCTATTCATATACTTTTCTTTTTAATCTGGATAGTTTCCATAAGTCTGTATTCCAATTCCTTAGTTTTGTCTTTTGCATATTTAATACACTGTTAAATGCACCTCTTTTTCAGTTATAAAATTTTCCTTTTAGTTTTTGATTTTCTAGAAAAAATTTTCTGAATCTTATTTTATTATGCATGGTCTTCTCTGTTTTCTTGAATACATTAATAATATTTGAATGCTATTGTCTGATATATCCACTATTTAGAGCACTGTAAATCTATTTGTATTTTCTTAAATTTTCTAAATGTTTAGTTATGTGATTTGATCTTTAACATCTCTAGAAATGTCTGACTAAATACTGGACATTAGGCATTGAAAAAAATGGAGATTTTAAATTATGTTATTTTCTTTTCTTTTCTAAGAAAATATATTGAGACTGATCTCCTCAATATAATCACAGACTTATGGGTTGAAGTTTTGATAGTATTTTGTTGACTTCTGGATTTCTCCTGGAGCATATTCCCCTAGGGCTTTAAAATGAATGTTTGAGATCTTTTTCTGGCAGTCTAGACCTCTAATTCTTGTCCTCTAGGCACAGTGAAACTATTGTAACCTCTCTTAGGGTTTTCAGAAGCGTTCGTCTTAGTTTATTAAACTGATCATGTGTCAAGCACAATTCTCCAAACGTCTCTTCTTATCAGGATCTTTGATCTTAGCCCCAGAGATCTCCTTCCCATGCACACCCCCCGCTCTCCTACTCCCTTCCAACCTTACAGGACTCCTGAGATCTCTAGTCATTTCCCTATCCTTCAGCAGTCATCTTTTGCCCAAGAAAAGTCCATACTCTTGGACATTTGCTGAGGAATATTAGCTCATCCCTCTACAGTTCCCATTTCTCCAAACTTCTGGCCTCTTTACCATGGTTGGTTTTGAAGATCTTTGGTGCTTTCTGAACATTTTATGTGACTTTTTAAGTTGTTCTTAATAGAGACTGGTATGCTACAAGCTGCCTCATTCTATCAGAATGGGAAACGTGCCTCCACGCCTTCACACAATTATCCTTTCTTTGGGATGTCTCTGATCCACTCTACCTAACGATCATTCTTCTTCTGTATGTCTTTCTCTGAGAAATGACTTACCCATATTAAGTCTTATTGTTGGATTCTCTTATAGTACTTTAGATTTTTCATCTGTAGCACTTCTCAGCTCTTGTAATTGTATGTGTGACTTATTTAATGCTTTTCCTTGACAAAATTGTAAGGTCCAAAAGGATAGGGATCCCTGTGCTTTTTTATTAATGTTTTTTCCCCCAGAACCTATTACGGTGCTTGTGTTTTCCTGACCTTTCTATCAGTACATATTCAAGTACTCCATTCTCCAAAGAATCAACATTTTTGCTTGCTACTTCTCCTCTGAGATGTAGCATAATACCTCAAAACCAGTGGTTTTCCATCCTGGCTGAGGACATCGTCCTAGTTAGCAAAGCTCTTATAAATAAGAAAAACTTTAAAATACTCTTTTTCGAATATGATGAATATGTATTAGTAGCAAAAACAGTTCACTGTCTAGCAAAATGTGTAGATCTCCTTTCATAGTATAAAACTGACTTTAGAGAGGCCATGCTATGAAAAGAGACTAGACTTCCTAGCCTATCTGCATCTAGAGAGGATCATGTCTCTCCACTGAACAGTGAACAGAAATTCTGTGACGTGCTCTTATACTAAATCTTTTCAGAAAAAAAAAAAAAAAAAAAAGCCTGCCTTCTCCTCCCCATCTCCTGCTGGTGAGTTTCAGGGAGGTTGGGACCACAACTTGAAAACATCTAGGTGAATCCCCATATTGTACTGTTAGCAGAGTGAGAAAAAAAAAAATGCCCGTTTTTTTTTTTTTTTTTTTTGGTGAACCACTGAAACATATGGGGTTATTGGTGAGACAGTGAACATTCTCAAACTAATGCAATTACAGATTCTTTGAGCTGGGGTGATACCAGAACCAAAGCCTAAAATATGCAGCATTGGTTCAGTGGTCAGGAGGTGGTGAGCAAAGAAACTGATCTAACAGACTAGGAAAAGAGACACATATTATGCAGATTTCATCAGGGTATCACTAGCAAAATGTAATAAGGAAACTACATAGCTACCAGACCTATAGTTCTTTCTAGAAAAGAGATGAGGGGCGGGAAAAACCCATAATAAAGATAATGGATGGTTCTTGTGTGACTTAACGGAATTTGATAAGAAGGGCTCATGAAAGAACAGAGTGAAAAGTTCAGCCCTATGGCAGAGATTAAGAGTATTTCAGTCCAAAGATGTTTATAATCTCATGTGGTCATGTGGTCTTAATGCAGCTTATATTAAGGGAAGAGGCAGAGAAATAGAGAAGGAAGAAAAGAAAAAGAGTAAAGCTGGTTTGAGTATGATATCTAAGAACTTTTGAGTATGATAATGGTAACTTGGGTACTAATGGAACTAATTAGATTTGAAGTCTCTAAATTTTTAGAGAATTTTATTGTTAAGAACAAAACACGAGCATGGCCTAAAAAAATTTTTTTTGAAGTTTCTATGACCTGCTAATTTATCGTAATAGGAATTGAGATCCAAAAATCTATTGCTGCTATACCAGACCACCTGACCTGCCTCTTGAGAAACCTGTATACAGGTCAGGAAGCAACAGTTAGAACTGGACATGGAACAACAGACTGGTTCCAAATAGGGAAAGGAGTATATCAAGGCTGTATATTGTCACCCTGCTTATTTAACTTACATGCAGAGTACATCATGAGAAACGCTGGGCTGGAGGAAGCACAAGCTGGAATCAATATTGCTGGGAGAAATATCAATAACCTCAGATATGCAGATGACACCACCCTTATGGCAGAAAGTGAAGAACTAAAGAGCGTCTTGATGAAAGTGAAAGAGGAGAATGAAAAAGTTGGCTTAAAGCTCAACATTCAGAAAACTTAGATCATGGCATCTGGTCCCATCACTTCATGGCAAATAGATAGGGAAACAATGGAAACAGTGGCTGACTTCATTTTCTGGGGGCTCCAAAAGCACTGCAGATGGTGACTGCACCATGAAATTAAAAGACACTTACTCCTTGGAAGGAAAGCTATGACCAACCTAGACAGCATATTAAAAAGCAGAGATATTATTTTTGTCCACAAAGGTCTGTCTAGTCAAGGCTATGGTTTTTCCTGTGGTCATGTATGGATGTGAGAGTTGGACTACAAAGAAAGTCGAGCACTGAAGAATTGATGCTTTTGAACTGGGTGTTGGAGAAGACTCTTGAGAGTCCCTTGGACTGCAAGGAGATCCAACCAGTCTATCCTAAAGGAGATCGGTCCTGGGTGTTCACTGGAGTGACTGATGTTGAAGCTGAAACTCCAAAACTTTGGCCACCTGATGCGAAGAGCTGACTCATTTGAAAAGACCCTGATGCTGGGAAAGATTGAGGGCAGGAGGCGAAGGGACAACAAAGGATGAGATTGTTGGATGGCATCACCGACTCAGTGGACATGGGTTTGGGTAGACTCCAGCAGTTGGTGATGGATAGGGAGGCCTGGTGTGCTGAGTTTCATGGGGTTGCAAAGAGTTGGACCCGTCTGAGCGACTGAACTGAACTGATTATAGATTACCACAAATATAGATACTTAAAACAACACAAATTTATTATCTTAGAGTTTTGGAGGCCAGAAATCCAAAATGACTCTCACTAGACTAAAATAAAATACTGGTAAGCCTAAATTCCTTCTGGGAGATGGTCTGTTTCCACCCCCCAGCTCCGGCTTTCAGCATTAAGAGACCCTTGCATTGCTTAGGGCATGTTATTCTTACATTTTAAAAGCTACTGGTGGATGGTCAAATCTCTCTCATTCTGCATTATTTTGACATTGGTTTGCTGTTAAGAAGTGGAGGTTCCTTATCCAGTCTGCCTTTCTTCTGTTTGGACGCAAAGGACTCCAGGGCTCTGGGTAACAAGAGCTAGGAGCAGGAATCAATCTGTTTCCTTTAGTTACCACTAAGCACAGTCTGCTTGGTGATAAGCAAGCCTGCAATGGATTGCTAAATGAGCAAAAACAAAACAAAAAACCTTGAAGTCCTTAGATGTAAAGTTATATTTCTCACATAAATCAATGTTAACCTAATATAGAATTACCTATATAATTAGTTAGAAAAACAAACAAAAAAACAAAATGAAAATACACCTTAATCTTATAAACCAAAACATTAACTTAAGAGGATGTTCATTTTTCCCCCCACTGAAATACCAAAATTTTACAGAGCATGATTTCATAATTAGTTCTGTGACTATTTTAATGAATGCCAAATATGTGATTATTTAGGTACAAAAATGCCTATTCTGTTGAATACTCCTTTAAAAGTAAAAATTAGATAAAATACATTGATAGAATCTAGCATGATCCCCAATTTATATTTTTAAGGGTCTTAGTTATATTAAGATATATATGAATATGATTCTATCATATCAACTCCAACATTCTGTGAAAAATTTTGTATTAAAGGAAAACATGTATATATATGTGTGTGTATTATTATTAACAATAGTATTATTGTTTTATATAAAAGAAGTAAGCAGAACCAAATTTCATAGGTGATAACATTTGGAAATGTTGAGTATATCATAGTAAGAATTAACCTATTCAGTTTTATAAACTACAGCTAAAGTAGCCCTAACATTTCAGGGGCTCAATTTTTTTTTATGATATCAAGATACTTTAATAATGTTACTTATAGTTTAATTTAAACCCCAGAATTACCTTGCTGAGTCACATAATGCATAGTAAATGTAATAGTGAATAATCAAATAGTTACAATAACAGTGCTGTATTTCTTATAAATTAAAACATATATATATATATTTTGGTTTTGCAGATGGTTTTCAGAAGTCACAAAATCTAATTTAAACTTCCAAATCTTATAGTAACCCAATCCATGTATTTACCAGTGCCAGTCTCCATATTAGTGTGCCTACCTGTTTATTCATATTGACATAATACAAGTAGGGAGCAAACATCTATCTCCAGATGATACACATTTCTTTGGAAAACCTGGGGAACTAAAGGAAAAGGAAGACTGGATTACAGTTCTGTACTTTCTCTATCGAATCCTTTAAATTTTATAACCATATTTTTTTTGAGCATCCAGATTACTTTTATGCCCAAGGCATTAAGGACAGTTCCTTTTTTTTTTTTTTTAATCCAATAAGGATTTTTTTTTTTTTTTAGTTTTTGCTCTCTGAAAGGATTCTGTGTCCTATATGAGGCTCTGCTGCTGCTGCTGCTGCTAAGTCGCTTAAGTCGTGTCTGACTCTGTGCGACCCCATAGACGGCAGCCCACCAGGCTCCCCTGTCCCTGGGATTCTCCAGGCAAGAACACTGGAGTGGGTTGCCATTTCCTTCTCCAATGCATGAAAGTGAAAAGTGGAAGTGAAGTGGCTCAGTCGTGTCCAACCCTCAGAGACCCCATGGACTGCGGCCTTCCAGGCTCCTCTGTCCATGGGATTTTCCAGGCAAGAGTACTGGAGTAGGGTGCCATTGTCTTCTCCGATATGAGGCTCTAGGTCTTATTAAAAAGAGTGAAATTGTCCTTTAGGGTCACGTAAAGTAGATTTGAGAAACAGCTAATAATAAGACTATGTTTAAAGAACTCTTTGTTAATAATGTTTCTTGTTGATTATTGTTCTTACAAACTTATTTTCATGGTAAATTAAATAAAAATCTTAATCATTTAATTTCAGAGTGAAATGGTTACAGTGATTTAAATCTGTACTGACTTTCTTTACCAAAACAAAAATAATTTCTCATAGAGCCTGGAAATCTCCTTTCAAGGTGATAACTAGTTCAGCTGATAAAACAATTTTTGATAAGAACAAACGAATATTTGTTACCTCTCAATGGGAGTGGTATTTCCACCCTAATAGCTTGTGCATTTGAATATACTTCTTAATAAACCTAATGTAATAAATTTGATAACAGTGTTTTAAGCTAAGTAGGGGAGGGAGGTGATGTTGAGGGTATATGTTTGGAGAAGAGTGAGGTCTTTGACATATTCCAACTCTCATACTGAAGGGTGACCTTCCAACTTGGCCTCACATGTTGCTAGAGCTATTATAGGGGCATGCCAATATCAGTTAATTTGAAACATGAAAGGAAGCAGGAGATCTGATGGCAATTTAGCTCAGGAATTAGTATGAAGGGTATCATCTGGTAGTAAAACTCCCTTACTGAATCATCCCTCTCACCAGGTACCAAGATAATCCACCAGTGTTCATAACTTTGCTCTGAGTTGGTTTATCAACTTACAGAATTTGTATTCAGTATGTCATCCCCTTTCTCTACTTTTCCCTGACTCACCTCACATCACTTTCCACTTACAAACATTTAATTTATGAGTAAGCAGCAGAATCTCCCTGACCTGCGAGATCACTATCACTTGTGAATTTGTTAGACATGGAGACTCTCAGGCCCCATTCTGGTCTATGGAATCAAAAATTCAGGGCTTGGAACCATTTATGGTTTAACAGGTCTTCCAGGTGTTTATAATGCCTAATCAAATTTGAGAACCACTGATTTGTGTGACTGGTACAGTACCTTCAGTGTTACCACTATAGCTTTCTCCTGTCATTAGCATTTTTTTTCTCTGTAACATCTCAGTCCAGCCTCTATCTCAGGAAAGTGATTATGGGCTGAATATGTCCTTTGAAATTGCTTAGGAGGGATAAATCCTCTTCTCTATGAATTCACACCTCCCAGGAATTTATCTTGGCTCTTAGGAGGATATTTAGAAGAAATTTCAGTTATGCGAGATTTACTTTAAATATACAGAATACCAAATTTTGATTAGTTTTTCTTGCATGTAATACTTTTGGTTCCTTTACCTTCTGTTTTGCTTCTTTCATAATATAGGTATAGAGTGTAATTCACAGCCCAGGTACTTAACTAAAGGCAGTATTTTGTATAAAACTTGTAATGTAGTAAATACACATACACACACACATGGCTTATATAGTATATATGAGCTGTAATTCAGGTAAAGTTGATATGCCATTCACCCATGTAAAATGTACTATTCAGTGGTTTTTAGTATATTTACAACGTCGGCTGCCATAACCACAACAATCAAATGTATAACACAATCAAATGTTCTAAATCTTAGAACATTTCATCACTCCAAAAGAAACCCCATACCAATTTGCAGTCACTCCCCATTTCACCCAACAACCTAGTGTAGTCTGAAGTGACAGTATTTAGACATGTCATGTATTAATACATAGAGTTACATTATTTAGCCTTTTGTGACTGGCTTCTCTGACTTAATATATTTTCAGGGTGTATCCATGTTTAGTATGATCAGTACTTCAGTAGTTTTTATTGCCAAATAATATTTCATTGAATGGGTATACCACATTTTATGTATCTTTCAGTTGATTGACATTTGGCTTGTTTCTGCTTTTTGGCTATTATAAATATTGCTGCTCTGAACATTTCAGGTACATGTTTTTCTGCAGACACAAGTTTTCATCTCTTTTGGATATATACCTGGAAGTTGAGTTGCTGGGCATATGGTAACTCTAAGCTTAACCTTTTCCAAAGCTCTTGCACATCCGTAGTGTAATTTACAATGGTTTTTGACCTGGTATTCTGGATACAAGTTTCAAGTTCTAAAACTTTGTTTTTAGCACCAAAGGGCATGATGTACCTTGCCTTAAGGCTAGAAAATAAGTGGATATCTCATCTAATGTATGTATCACCTACACACACACACATTTCACTCAATTTCTGGATGGTGAGTAGAAACATATATAAATTTATGAAGCTTATGATTCCTATTAGAATATATAGCTCTTAGCAAGTTCTTAATGACGAATAGATGACTGACTGAAAGAATAAAATATGAACAAATTAATAAAGACACATCTAAGTTTCTAGTTTACATCAAACAATATACTATGTTCTTTATATACTCATGTATATACGCTACATGTGTGAAAGGGAAGACATGGCTTTTTTTCTTAATGGGATACAATAAATTACTCTTTATTTTTGGCTGCACTGGGTCTTCATTGCTGCACATGGGCTTTCTCTAGTTGTAGTGAGTGGGGGTAAATTACTCTTAATGCTGTTAATGAGATTAAGTGATGAAAATAAATCCACATTAATCAATAGGTACTTCCAAGGTTATTAATTTAACTGTGTTTGAGGTCTGTTTAGACTTTGTGACTAGAAATGGTAATTCTATACACAGCATTTGAAGCTAAGTGGGAATTTAAATACATGCTCATGTTGCTAACTAAAATTCACATCTCTCTATGAGAAAATGCAACCTGGGTTTCAAAACACTGATATAATTGTTTGAAACATATTTATAAGTTGGAGATTGACTGTATTTTCAGATTACTATTACTATAATGGTGTTTAGAAAGTATTTTTACTTGTTTTTAAAAAATTAATTAATTTTAATTGGAGGCTAATACAATATTGTAGTGGTTTTTGCCATTTACTTAAGTTTTTAACAAAACTTCTAAGAGAAAGCACTTGATTCAGTAACTGTTACTATTTTATTGAGTAATAAAATGACAAATCCTCCACATATGATAGATTTGAGGATCTCATAGAAATTGTCAAAATAAAATGCATTTAGTTATGAATTTTATTGATCTTTTTTTCTGGTATTTTCATATTCAGTTTTTAAAGCTTCTTATTTACTTGATCAGGGTGAGATTGTTTCATCTCTATAAAATGTTTCTGCCTTTCTCATCTCCATTGAAAGGCTCAAAAATCAGTACTATGAAGATGTCCTGGTGTCCTACTGAGGTATTGCTGTTTATGGAAAAACAGTACATAAAGCAATAAATAGCTCTAGCCTGAGATTCAATGTAGAAGCAGAGCTGATGTATCTGATGAATGCAAATGCCATTTACAGCCTCATATCCTTCAGTATCATAAATACTAGTCTCAATGTAAACATGGTAATACAAAATGAACTGTATAGTATATACTTTGGAGAAGGCAATGGCACCCCACTCCAGTACTTTTGCCTAGAAAATCCCATGGACGGAGGAGCCTGGTAGGCTGCAGACCATGGGGTCGCTAGAGTCGGACATGACTGAGCGACTTCACTTTCACTTTCATGCATTGGAGAAGGAAATGGCAACCCACTCCAGTATTCCTGCCTGGAGAATCCCAGGAATGGGGGAGCCTGGTGGGCTGCCGTCTATGGGGTCGCACAGAGTTGGACACTACTGAAGCGATGCAGCAGCAGCAGCAGTATATACTTAAATGATAGAAATGAAGAAGTAGGTGCATATGCCAATCTGAATTATAATTTGTTTTTATGACTCTATCAGAGTGAGCTCAAAGTGATTATTTTTATCATTTAAATTTAAATAGAAACTTTTATAGTGATTAGTTGCTTGAGGTGGACTATGTGAAGGATATAGGCTAAGGTTCTATATTTGGCTATACCCTAGTCATCAGTAATTTGTATAAGTATCAGGTTGTTAAAATTTGTTTAACATTAATATTACTTTGATTAACATATGCTACATGTCTACATAGCTAATACTTGCAGATCTCATAAAATACTCTCTTAGTTTAAATATGTAATAACTGATATTTTAAAAAATAGAAATGATAGTGAAAACCTTTTTACAAAACTGAAAGCCATTGGACCATACTCTTTATTTTTAATTTATTTTTTAAATTGGGGTATAGTTGCTTTACAATGTTGTGTTAGCTTCTGCTGTACAACAAAGTAAATCAGCTGTATGTATACATATATCCCCTCCCTCTTGGACCTCCTTCCCACCCTATGCCCCCATTCCACCCATCTAAGGTCACCACAGAGCACCGAGCTGAGCTCCCTACACTACATAGCAGTTTTCCCTTGCTATCTGTTTTACAAATGGCAGTGCACAGATGTCAGTCCCAGTCTCCCAATTCATTCCACTCCCCTCTTCCCTCTCCCCTCACTGTGTCCACAGTTCATTATTTACATCTGCATCTCTATTTCTGCCCTGCAAATAGGTTCATCTGTACCATTTTCTCTAGATTCCACATATATTCATTAATATTCAATATTTGTTTTTGTCTTTCTGATTTACTTCATTCTGTATTACAAACACTATGTCCATCCACATCTCTACAAATGACCCAATATCATTCCTTTTTATTGCTAATATTCCATATCTTTATCCATCCTTGATGGACATTTAGGTTACTTCCATGTCCTGGCTATTGTAAATAGTGCTAACAATGGGATGCATGCATTTTTTTGAATGATAGTTTTCTTAGAGTATATATGCCCAGGAGTGGGACTGCTTGGTGATTTGCTTTTAGTTTTTTTAAGGAATCTCCATACTGTTCTCCATTGTGACTGTACTAATTTACATTCCCACCAACAGTGTAGAAGAGTATCCTTTTCTCCACACCCTCTTCAGCATTTATTGTTTGTAGATTTTTTTGATGACGGCCATTCTGACTGGAGTGAGGTGATGCCTCATTATAGTTTTGATCTGCATTTCTCTAATAGAGATGTTGAGCATCTTTTCATGTGCCTCTTGGCCATCTGTATGTCTTCTTTGGGCAAATGCCTATTTAGGTCTTCTGCCCATTTTTTGATTTATTTTTTTTGATACTGAGTTTCATGATCTGTTTGTATATTTTGGAGATCGATCCCTTGTCAGTTGCTTCATTTGCAAATATTGTCTCCCATTCTTAGGGTTGTCTTTTTGTCTCATTTATAGTTTTCTTTGCTGTGCAAAAGTTTTAAACTAGGCCCATTTGTTTATTTACATTACTCTAGGAAGTGGATCAAAAAGATCTCACTGTGATTTCTGTCAGAGTGTTCTTCCTATGTTTTCCTCTAGGAGTTTTATAGTATCCGGTTTTACACGTAGGCCTTTAATCCATTTTGAATTTATTTTGTGTATGGTGTTAGGGAGTGTTCTGATTTTATTCTTTTACATGTAGCTGTCCAGTTATCCCTGTACCACTTATTGAAGAGACTATCTTTTCTCTATTATATATTCTTGCCTCCTTTGTCATAGATTAGGTGACCATAGGTTACATGGGTTTGTCTCTTAGTTTTCTATTCTGTTCCATTGATCTGTATTTCTGTTTTTTTTTTTGGGGGGGGGGGACCATATCCTTTAAATGGTGAATTATATGATTTTTTAATTATCAGTAATGCTATTAAAAAGAATAAAAATTGGGGGAAATAAAGACCTTATCATATATTTCCAGTATCTATTTTTTTTCCAGTCATATTTGCCTACCTAAATTGACACTTGAAAACCACTGATTTATTGAGATAATTTTTAACTTAATTAATTTTGGGCTGTGCTGAGTCTTCATTGCCTTCCCCAGGTTTTCTCTGGTTGTGGTGAGCAGGGGCTACTCTCCAGTTGGGCTGCTCATTGCAGTAGTTTCTCTTGTTGCGGAGCACAGGTTCTGTTGGTATGTGATTCTTAACCACTGGACTACCAGGGAAGTCCATAACCTGGCTACTTTTAAAGTAGAAAAAGAAAAAAACAAATAGAAAAAGAATTAATTTTTTTTTCATATTTTTGTACATTCATGAAGATTTGTATCATATTTGTATCATATTGGTTTAGCAATAACAATTTTAGATGATTAAATATTGAAATCAGTGATTTGCCCTACTCTTTTGTGTCATGAATGCTACAAGTTTCATTCTCAGTTTTGGCCTTTATGTTTCTGTCTCTGCTCTACTTCTTTCTTCTTTGCATTGTGTTCATCTGTGTTACAGGAATAAACCCATTCTTCCTTTCACATTGCTCTTCTTCATGCATCCATTTTTCTCTTCCCTGGATAATTTTTCTTTGCATCCCTTGATTTTTTTCCCACTTTTCTCCTTGTTACTTAAAAAAAACAAAGTCCCTCTTGTGGTATTGTGTTAAAGACAGTCAACTATTGTATGTGGGGGAAGAAAAAAAGATCAAAAGAAGGGGTGGAGAAGGGGCGGAGTGGGGGTGGTTGGTTGACTTGGGGAATAAAAGGGGAAAGAATAGCAGAACCTTCTGTTCCTGAACAGGGGTGAATCATGGACATTTGTTAAGGCTTGAATTGAAGTTTTGTCACCAAGTTGTAACTAAGTTTATGATGAGGGTTCATCTTTGATAAGTATTTTGTTGTAGTTGAAAGGGAAACATTGTACACATTTTGAGGGAAAAAAAAAAAAAAAGAAATTTAAAGGAAATGCATAATCAGTCCAATAAGTAGGAAATCCAAAAGTACTCTCATAATCTTTTGAAAACCATCAGGTCTTGAATATAAAGAATTTTTAGATACTAACAGAGAAAGATATAGAGATGAGTGAATCTACATAGTCTTCTCAACCAAAACATACTTGTTTTTAATACAAATAACTACTACTCACATGAATGACATAAGTATTTCACTATCAATGGCAGCTAGATTATGAAATGTTATTAAAATGTTATAAAAACAAAGATCTTTATTTTGAAGTTATTCATTTGATATTTTAAAGTTATGCATTTAACTTACAAAATTAATCTGCATGTATTCTGACAGCATTAATTCTATCCATAAAATGAATGAGATTCTGGCAAAAGATAGATTGATCTCTGTGTAACAGAAAGCTGGCAGTAATGTCTAGGTAATAAATAGGCTCAGCTTAAAACTCAGAATTTAGTTTACCATTTTACATTGGACTATCATCACCCAGGTTGGCAAATTTATGAAATCAGTTCTCTTCTTCTAGCTGGTTATGGACATTCTGAGAGTACCATATTCTTTAAGAACAAGTTACCTTAGAATAAAATTTAAGGAATTTGAATAAGAAAGAAAAATCAATTTACATAAATCCAGTTGTGCACAGTGCAAGCTATCTTTAGTATTGTTCTTAGTTTTAGAGGTATAAAATGTTGAAATATTACTGATTTAATTATGAAAAAACAATAGGACGTTTGATAGCATATGACAATATCGTTCAGTCTATTAGGCATTACAGTATTTCCTCCCCAAATTACCATAAACCCTATTATATCCCACCACCTTATATATCTTGAAGAAAATACTGTTATTATATAAATATGTTTGCTCTATTGATTTTCCAATGTTTCCTGATACCCAAATTAGAAGTTTATATCTTCCATTTGCAATAAGGGAGTAAAAAAGACATCATATCATTGTTGTTTGTCAATGGAATATGGGATTTTAACTCTTAAGTTTATCTTCTTTGTACTAACAGTTGGCATTTTAATAACCTAAATCTAAAATATGTGGCTCCAAAGTCAAATGATTGATCTTTTATTTTCTATCCCATGCTCATTTCAGCAGGAGAAATTCCTAGCAACACCCTTTTGTGGTGCTTCTGTGGATACTCATCTAATTAACTATGTGTACAGAAAGTGAATCTGATCCCTAACATATCCATATGTTCATAGAAATATGCTGGGTTATAATGGTGTTTTATTATATAAAGTATATTTAAAAATCTAGTGTCAGAAAAATAATATAAAAAATGATTTTCCTTTCTTTCTCATGGAAGGCTACATCCATGAAATTAAAAAACAAAACAAAAAAAGAGCATCAAGAGTTATTAGCTTTGATTATTTCAAATGTTACTATCTACTTATTATTAACCACTTCACATTGTGTTTTTGTTGTTAGTGAATACTTAGATAAATAACTGAATTGTCTACATTCTTTTGTCTCTGTAGGCCTAAGTAAATGGATTCTATATACTTTGTGTTATAAATTATAGTTCAAACAACAAACTCCACCTCTATTTATGGCGAAGGATCTTACTATGAAATCTAGATTTTGGAGTCTGAGTTTTGTTTTTTTTAATGGAAAGTCATACTGTAGATGCTGACTTTTTCTGAGATGTGTTTGAGTTTAATGGTGGAGGAAGAGGAAGAGCAAAAATAAAACAAAAATTAATGAAAAATTCTATGATTAGTAGAGACTGAAAAATAGAATGGCCTAAACCTATTGCTTGTTGAAGATACAATGATGTTTTAAATGCAACAGCTTATTTTTCTACATACTTAAGTTAGCATAAATTTGCTAGCAAGAGACTCCTGTGGGGAAATGATAAACTTCCAATAAATACTTTTAACTGTTACTTTGTGTCCATTTTAGAAAAGGTATTTCCTCAAAAGCTTAATGTGGTTATCTGTCAACAGGTGTATTATTTAGGCCAAGGAAAAATGTCTTCTAAATATTTGTCTTGATTTTGGGAAGTATTTGACCATACCTGTTCATCTAAGACAGCGTCTGTTCCATGTTGCTTTGTATCAAGGCCTTCATGTGCTGCTTCAGTTTGAAAGTACTGAATGTGAACGCTGACTTAAAAACCACTACACACGCGCTTAACCATTCTCCTGGGAATTGATGCTTCTGAGTTGCTTTCTTTCGTATTCCCATCTCCTGAAAACATTCCCCAAGGACACAAATAGCGGAAGCTTTCTTTCCATTTGTCTTTAACTTTGCTTTCCTCAGCACACATCTGTGCAAGGCAGCGTGACAGGACCTCAAATCAGAAGTATTTCTGATGTGATTCTTCCACATATATTGATCTTAGAACCAGGTCTTTTACTCTATTTGCATATAAGAAAAAGAAGGTCTTTTGTCACACTTTTGCCTTAGTTTTCTACAGATATGACAAAAAACTAAAAATTCATCATTTCCTTTAAAACTTTTCTAACTAAGGAGGATTATTTTCCTTTCTAGTGTTTGTACATGAGAGGGGGGGAAAGTGAGGGGAGGAGAGGCCATTTTTAGAATTTCTTTGTCCTTTTCTTAATCTCAAATGTTGAAGAAATTAGATTTGACTTACTGAAAAATAAATAATAGAAAGCATGCTCATACATACATAGAAAAATATGGGAACATCCAATAGAAATAGAATTTTATGCTAGCAATACACACAGTATAACCTAAAACAAAAAGGTAGAAAGAGGAAACATTTTATGGCTGTTCTATTCATATTGTTTTTTGTTCATTCTTAATAAAAATGAAATTATATGAACAAATTAAACATTTACATATTATAGCAATTGATGGTTAGCTAAAAGTGACAGATTATAAATATGAGTAAAAGTGCTGTGCATGAAATCTTTAAAGTTTATTAAAGGAATGATTAAATACAGACATCTAACTTTTCATTAATCTTTACTTTCTTTTTAGAATATTTCCTCCTAAATGAATAGTAGATACTGGTTTCTTATATCTTTCTCACTTAAAGCCCATAATTCAAGTTTATCATCAATCCTTATGGTATATAAACATTTTATCTTGAATGGCAAATTTTGGTGACTTAGCAAAATTTAATTAAAATTGATAGGCTATGATCTAATCTTCATGAAATTTTCCAAAATAACACAACTGGACAGAAACTGTACATTATAGAATGCTATGGTTAATCAATTGACACATAATGCTATATTGTGAAAATGGTCTTGGTTTAGTTTTCATACAAAAGAAACAAAAGCCACATTTTGAATATCATCATTAAAAAGGTTTAGATTGATAAAAAGCAATTAACACAACCGAGGATTAAGCAATGATTTCGGCTTACAGATGACAATCAACCCCAACAAAAAGAACTGTAGATGTAATATCTTTCTTCAACAGCTTCAGAAATGAGAGAGCACAGTGTTTCATCAGAGTGATCCAAAGGAATTGAGATTTGGCTCAAAGGCCAACGAACTTAATAATGAAGGCTGACTACCTTCTCGAGAAGTTTATTACATTCTTTTATTCCTTAAGCTCTTTCTCTTAAAGATGTAAAATTGGAAATGGTGTACCTTAGTAGGAAGTCTGAAGTCATTATTGAAATAATTATTTCAGAATTTATTAAAATATTTTTCTGCAGTGTGGCTATTATACCAACATATCATGTAGACAGTAATGGGCATCTGATTCTGCCATTCTTAATCCCCATGCTGGGGAAGAAAATTTGCTTTTTAATCACTAAAAATTGGAAAAAAAAAAAAAGATGGACTTTACTATTTTGTTATCTAATTTTGGAGAGGAAAGCTATCTATGGTTATATAAACTATCTTTGTGAGCTGAGTTCTCAATCCTACTCCATCACATCCCACTTCATCGCTCATTTGCTCCCTCCTGCTGCCATTCTCTTGGTTTAGCATAAAACAAACTAAGTCAAGTCACGGTGGGGTGCCTTTTGTGAGGTCACTCAGAATAAGAGGAAAGAAACAGAGGGCAAGATATATATGTACAGAATTAAAGAAAACAAGGCGTGCACGCGCGCGCACACACACACACACACACACACGAGAGGTTAGGAGGAGGAAACATCACTGGGTCAAGAATCATAAAATCACATCACATTTTAAAATGTTGCTATTAAGTATTAATAGTCTTCTGTGTGAGCAGATTGCCTTTAGAGAGATGGCAAATCAATTCCGAATTAATAAGGGTCTTTCTGTTTTCATAATCTCAAGAAACTAGAGAAGGGCTAATTAAAAAATCCCAGGCCTCCCATAATGACAACTTTTAGGCATATGCAGGATGGTAATTTTTTTTTTCCCAGTCAGAAATGGTGTCAAAGTGCTCTAATACACTACTAGAGGGGGCTTAATAATTTAAGGTGTTCAGGGAAACCTTTTTATCTGGTGCACCAGCTCCTTCCTGAAGGAAGCCTATGTGGTCCGAGAGGCCTACGCAAGACCCACCTGTTTTTTCTAATGGAAGGCCTGGGCACGCCTGCCTGCGGATGCAGGTGAAACTAGTCTGTACCGCAGTGCTGTTCCCTAGCTCTCTCCCTCAATTCCTCCTCCATATTTTAGGCGCGTTTCGCAAATTGCCACCTGTTTCTGCTTACCCTTTTCATGCCTTCATCCGGACCAAGTGAACTTGTTTTGCAGCAACCTTGTCAGGGCAGGGCAGGCCACAGGCCAGACCAGGCATTTGGGGGACTTTTGGAAGTAGTACAATGCTTTTCTCGCGGCACAGTGCTCCTCGGGTATAGAATTTGTCCTTCCACCCCTCGGTCCTACCTAACACATGGCCAGAGTAGGAAGATTTTACAGCATTGGGTCCTTCTCTGATTGTCCTCAGCCCGGACCTTGCCAGGTCTGTCTTGCCTTGCTCTGTCTTGCCAGGTGAGAGGTACCTGGGCGTCGGGCGGCGCTGCCACAGTTGGCACTCAGCCACGCCGGAGGCTCTAGCCTCTGGCACTCCAGGGCAAATAAATAGTGCCACCTGGTAGGGAGTCAAAAGTGGTGCTTTAAAATGCAAATATAAACCCCTCCTACACTCGTTGTCAAATCACTGCCCCACGATTCTCAGGCAGGCAGTGGATTCTGCGCCTGGGAGAAGGGCCGGGGGAACACTGCCTGCCTGGGAAAAATAACCCCCGAAGACGCGAGCCAAGTGCTGGCCCGGAGCCCCTGCTGCCTGTGGATACCCACCCAGCGGCTAGCGGTCCCCTGGGAGCTCCGCGGGGCCCGCCCCGCTCTCGTTCTGCACGCCGGGTGGCTGGAGCAAGCCGGCGCCGACTTTGGGAGTTCCTTTCTGCCTTGTATGGAGGGCCGCTCCTGCCCGTCTCCGCCCGACTGCTCTGACGCCCAGCCCTCCCGCTGTCCACCCCCAGCCACCTCCCTCTGACTTGCCCGGAGAAGCCAGACGAAGCCTCTCTCTCTGCCACAAGTCTCTCCGCCTGCCATTCCCCCATTCCTGCAGCCACCCCCACCCTCCCCAGTGCCGTCACCCCTTCTCCGCCCCCGCCTCCGCCCCCCGCCTTCTCCACGGCAATCGGGGGAATAAATCAGGGAGGAAACCGAGAGGGAGCGAGAGCGCGCCAGCGCCGGCGGGCTCGCCCAGGTCTGTTTCCAAAGTCGCCCTTGATGGCGGCTGAGGCGAGGCAGCTGCGGCGCGGAGCTGCCGACGCGCGCTAGTGGGTCCGCCCGCCGCCCCTTCCCCCGCGCCGGGCTTAGCCCCTGCGGCACCCCCACGCCAGCCCGCGCCCCAGCCACAGCCTCGGCCGCGCCAGCCCGCAGACGCCTGTAGTCCGGGCGGACCTTGCTCCTTCTCCTCCCGCGGTTTCCAGCACCGGTCCTTCCCCCGGCTCCGGAGGGAAGCCAGATTGATCTTCGATCGCGAAGATGGCTGCTGGCTGCCTGCTGGCCTTGACTCTGACACTTTTCCAATCTTTGTTGATCGGCCCCTCGTCGGAGGAGCCGTTCCCTTCGGCCGTCACGTAAGTGCTCGGGCCGGGCAGGCAGGGCGGAGAGTGCGGGCCAAGGGGTGCCGTGGAAGTAGGACGGGGGCTCCGTTCCCGAGTTGAGGGGGCTTTTCTGCCCGTGGGGGTGGGGAGCGAGCCGGGCTCAGATCTGGAGAGGCCGAGCGGGAGGTACGCGCGGCTCATCGCCGGAATGCGCACGGAACCGGCGTCTCGGGAGCCTCGGCGGGGCCGGGCTGTCCCAGGAAAGGTCTGCTGACGACTTGCCGGCACCTCAGCCCATCTCTAAAAGGATTCCTTGGACTTAAAGAGTTTAGCTGCACTGTGGGAAAAAGTTTCCAGCCACATACCCGCTCTCATCAAACCGACTCCAGTAAAAAGTTGTGTTTGGCTAGGGCATTTTGCAAACAAGTAACTGCAGGCTGGCCTGGGTAGCATGGACTTCTCCCGTACTTGGCCTCTGAGATGCTAATTGCTGTGGTATCCAAACTCGTTTAGGTCCCAAATTACTGGGCGCACTTGACAGCCTTTCTGATATGAGGAGTGCTTGGCCCTCGCGGCAGAGGTGCTGTCCACCCCCAGGGGCTCGCAGGAATTGACACCCTGCCATCCAACCTCCCTCACCCTCTATTTGAAACAGTGTCGGCAGACACGCGGTTCCTGTTGTTAGAATGAATAGAACCCTCTATTCCTTGGGGGGGAGGGACTGAGCGTTTTCCAGAGTCTCCTGCAATTTTTCTCTTATTTTTAACATTTCTAAAATAGCTTAAGAAAACCTCGCTGCTGTTCTGGAAATAGTGTTTGAAGGTAGCTGTATAGTCACACGGCAGGAAGGGAGTGAAAAATAATAATTCTCTCGTGTTGGAGAAAGGAATCAAAGTCAGTGGCACATAAAAATATATACATATTTTTAAATGTGCTGAATAGCCTATTAGGCATTCTGGGAAAGCATTTATTTTGGTTGTTGAAGCTACTTTAAAGCTTGTAAGAGTAGGTAATGGTAAGTGGATGAGTCACTTTAATGCATTTTACATAACAAAAACAAAGCCCAAGGTAGCCTTCCCGGTATTTTTGCTGTTGGGAATTATTTGCTGTCCTTTGTTGGCAGAGTGCTGAAAACTGGAGTTTTTGGTGTATACTGACCTTAAAGCTTCACTAGTTGAAACCCTGCAGTTATTATTTAAGACTCAGCTTAAAGTATTTATTGCATTAGGTGTCAGTGCAAGAACCCGAAGGATGCACATTCTAACCCGGAGAAGGGGAGTGTCTAATATTTTTGTCATGATTTACAGTCATGTTATTTTTTAGATAATCTTCCATAAAAATAATAGCAGATCCTTTTTGTTATGAAGCAAAAGGGTAAATGCCATCTGTAGATATTCCTTTAATTGGCAGTATATTCCAAGCGGATATTTTGAAACGTGAAAAGAGTAAGAATTACACTAAAGATGCTTCAATATTATTCACTCATTAAGAAATTACACTTTTATTCTTTTTTAAGTCTTTTTGTAGCTTGGCCTATAAACTGAAAACTGAAGTGAGTCGCTTGCGTTTTGTGTCAAAGAAGTGGCGCTTTAAAAAGGAGTCAGTGTGTTCAGTTTACAGATTTTTAAAGTGTTATTTTTAACTGGCAGTTTATCAATATTTCTATCATTTGGAGGGAATGCATCATCACACCATAGGGGGAAACTATGACTTTTAAAGATACAACAAAATACAATCTTTTGTTCCTGAACAGACCATGGTAAAATATTAATGTAAAAAATTCTTGTTGTAAGAAGGACATCTGCAATAAGTGTTTTCCCAAAATTAAGATAGCTAAATTTTCATGGTCAGAAATTCACTAAAGATAAGAAAGAAAAGTGAATAGTTGGCAAAAATAGGAAATTAGGAAGCCACAATTTCTTTTCTTTCAAAGGATTTTAAATTTATTTCCTAACAATGAAAATTTGAGATATTTTCAAATAATTTGAAACTAATTATTTTGTAAAAAAAAAAAAAAAAAAAAACTAAAAGATTTTGTATATATCAGTCTCTTGTAGGAAATACTATTTTTATAAAGCTTCTGCATCTATTAATTATTAATTTGAAAAGTCAGTCATTTCTCCTTCTCTTCTGAGGAAGATGTACTTCATGTTAGATTTCTGAGTAAACTTTATGAAATTTACAAAATGTAGCATTAATTATATCATGATGCAGTGCCATTTGCTTTTCTTGCAAAAAGAGTTCATATGGCGTATTTGTCAGGATAAATCTCAAATCTTTGGGAAAAATTCGAAGTTCATTAAAAACTCAGTACAAAGATTACAGCATCACTGAAGACAATTATTGTGCTTGTCTATACACATTTTTCATTAGTAAATTCTTTTGGTTTTCTTGATCATTCTAGTTTTTCCAGAAAAAGGTAATATAATAAATTTTTTTATCAGAAGAGGAAGAATATGCCACTAACAGTATAAAATTCATTATGCACTCATTGGAGTGGGATCTGAATTAGAATTAGTAATACAAAGTTTTTTGTTTTGTTTTTTACAATTTTTACAATAAGGGCTTAAATATTATTATAAAAACATAAATATCATTCTAAATATTTTCTTTAATTTTCTCTGGTTTAACATACATTCTCATATAGCATATTCTGAATTAGTGATTAAATTGTTCTGAGTTAACACTAAAATAGCTTTTTTTTTTTTCAGACAAAGGGAGGAATTTTGATACAGTTCTTTTGCTAGTTTAGGTTTTTCTTTTGGAAATGATCGTTTTAGTAAGGTGTAAAACATAAATATGCCATATGGTTGCAGCCACCTCATGCATATTGGTTTGTATATAAATGGAAAATACATAATTTTCATGTTACAGTATGCACATGTTATATTGATAGTTTAAAATGTAGTTTTCTAAAAGGGAGTTCTCGTTCTAGAAATAATTTGGCTCATATGTGAAAACACTTCTATTTTAAAACCCAAGAGTATTATGTATGGTAGCCAGTATTGTAATGTTAATTTGAATTTGTCAGTTCTAATTTTAGAATCTATTTACAAATCCAATTTTTTAAAAAGAAACATAGTTATAACTACTATTCATTTTAAACTTTTAGTTATAACTACTATTCATTTTAAACTTTTATCTCATCATATCAAAATGCCAATATGTCCATAATAATTGGCTGAGAGCCCATTGGCATATGGGGATTTTTAATATATTTAAACTATATAATGGGATAAATATACTGGTAAGAGTTACAGGATCTATAGGAAATATAGCATCTCATAAAAGAATAGGACCTTGGGGTTTAAGTACTTAGTTTATAAATTTTTTATGTATTATGAGACAAATTTATATTTAAAGGCTATTAAAAATAAATATTTTCATTGGAATGGATATCTCTTTCATGTATTAGAAGTGATATAATTATTCTTATTTGGGCTTAGCAATTTTAATTTGCATACTATATATAGAACAAAATGTACTTTATGATAAAATATGAGCTAATATATTAGATTGTAAAGCAAAATCTAAAAACAATGAACATTAATAAATCCCTTTCTCAGATCTTTGTTCTCATCAGTTTCATCACACATTTTTCCACAGGTGTATCTTTAAAGTATGCAACAATAGATACATTTTTCCAGATGAGTTGTAACATATTAAATTTTAGTGGGTATATGTGTAGTTGTTTGGATTGGCATTTGAATATACATTAGACAGGTTGAAATGAATATAGTCTAAACATTTGGAAAGGTACAAGAATCTAAGCTTATTATGGTTTGTAAAAGGAAATAAAATGTGCCTTTATTATTTTTCTTTGGCTTTCACCAATTTTAATTTAAAAAAGAAATATATGATCAGAGACTATAGCAAATTGTTCATTGTGAAAATAGGTAAAATTTTACCATTCTCTTCCTTCAAAGAAATCTTGCTTTGTAGACAACTTTCCAATGTTTCTCCTACATTGATACGTTGTTAGGTTTTGCAGAAACATAAATAACACATGCAAATTATGTATTCAGATTTACTGTTTATATTTAGAAGTATGTATTCATAAGAAATAATGCATTTAGAAATTTTAAAATTAATACAGAAATTATGCCCATAACAAACTGTATTATTTAATTAATGTGTTCTCTGAAGTATCACTATATACAACACATACACAGAAATTTCTTGTTAGTTTTCAGTACTGATGCAAATATCCAAGGAAGTAATCTGTTCTTCTGAATTCATATCTTGTACCTAATGTGTGTCGTCAAGCTATTTAGAACCTTAAAGTGGAGATTTAAGTGGTTAAATTGAAATATTTTAGGCAATTGTCCAGTTTATTGATTTCATTCAGTGTATTTCATGTGTGGACATAACCCTCACATGAGCATATTTGGATGAAAGTTTGGGGGAAAAAATCAGAATTTGCTTCAGTATTTCTAAAAAGTAACATTTCATTGCTATTCAGGTGACAGCTTCCATCATTTGTAATAAAAGAACTGGCTGTCATAGTATTTCAAAAAGCATGTAAGTTGCTGGTAATGCGTAACTGATCTCTGTTCTATGACATCTATTGCAGGTTTACTTAAGGCATATGGTATGTATCAGGCACTGTGTCACACTGTGTCAGCCAGTCTTTCTTTTCCTGGACTATTTATGCATTGTACTACAACTGTTCCCTAGGCTTTCATATGGTGGCTTTCCAATAAACTTGAAACGGCACCGAGATAGTCAACCATGCAGCTTACACATGGTTTGTTTTCTTCTGTGTGCACAAAACTTGGAAATTACTGTGTCATTACTGTTTACAGAGTTTAAGGGAAAAAAAACGATTGACTTCGGTGTCAATTGAGATAAAATGGTAGCACTTTGTGAAAAATACTGTATTTACCACCTTTTTGTTTTTCTGAGGGTTTAAAATATATTAGCATTGCATCATTATATAATTTGTATAGTGTGTCTTATTTTAATATTGTATTTAATACATAGTATTTTATGTCTCTATATCTTTATGTATCTATTATCTCTATATGTGTGTATACACACCCGTTTTTTTCTTAATTCTTCAAGTGGCTTGTTAGAGTAGAAGAACCTCAGTAAGATAAGTTTATTAACAAAGGTGCATGCTGAAAGCTCCCTGCCAGTCCACAACTGTTCATAGGGAGTAATCTCATTCAGAATATTTTTATAACAGTAGCATTTAAAAATATTTCATGAAGAGAATCAGATGAACTATTCAAAATGTTCAGGTCCTGTTAGACAAGTTATTAACACAAGTGATGAGTGACAAAAGAAGTGTGGTTGTGAAGATAGGCTTACTGTCTTTTAGATAAAAGGAGGAAGAGACTATTGCACTTGAACTGTTGAGTGCTTATTAAAAGGTCTTTGCATGCTAAGCAATTTTATTTCTACCATTTAGATATAGGATACTTGAAATTTTTAAGAATTAAACATTTGGTGCACCATGTTTTAGGGTTGAAGGATAAATATGCACAGGTTTTAAAATTTTGTTCGTAAAACCTAAACTTTTCTTTCTTATAGGCTTTATATAATTTGTGGTAATTGAATTCCATTGCTCCTTTAAAATTTGCCATTTGCATAGATTCTAACAAGATCTTAAGGAAAAGATTGACATTGTGGCCTCAACAAACTGGCACACTTTTACCGTTAATTTCAATAATACAGAATCAGGCTGTTATATATGAAGCAATATTTAAAGGTCTCTTTGAATATGAATGTGGGATATTTCTGGCTCAATGTTATTTTAACATTTGCTTCTGCTGATTTTTTTTAACCATATGCTTCTGTTGGATTTAAAAAAATTAGGATACATTTTAAATTCTATATCATAAATGGAAGAACAACTTAAGCTAGAAATGATAGCAATGGAAAATAGTGGTGTTGCCCATTTTAAATGATTGAGATTTGGGAATAATCTGTTTATCTGAAGTTCTTTTCCCTGAGTACTTAAAATTTTATTGCAGTAGTCTCCTGGCAAATTATGAAAAACAATTCCTGTATTCTTTTGTTTAGATAATTCCTTGCCAATTCTTCTTTCTCTCTTCCTTACCACCCCCCCCCACACAATTAGTATTAGTCATACTTGATTTTTATTTGTATGTAATGTCAAATCAATTGGAGAAAAAAGTTTTTGATTTGTTTTCCATCAGGTTACCTGTAACCAGACCTCAATTTTGGGTCCTTCAGACTTGAATTTTCACTCTCTGTTGCAGGGGACTTCCATTTACTACTAGATTTTTCTCTCTGTAGGGATATTGTTTAGAGGTTTCGATGCATAGATAAATCTGTGATACATTATAAGTACTTTCATCAGAATTGTCAGATGGTTTGGACTGTTGTTGCTTTTGACATTTGCCTATATACTCTGGGAATAATTGGGGAAAGAGTGAGAAGAGCTGACGAGATTGTTCTCTGACTAAGGTACATACTGTCAGGCTATATAAAAGGATTGTCAGACATTAATAATGTTTTATTTTGAGGGTCAAAGGAGGAATGGCTCAGAAAAATAAATGCACTTAGGTATACTGGGAAAAAAAATCTGTTTTAAAAAAGTAATCAAAAGGTGTTGTGGTGAATATGCTGTGAGGAATGGTATGTATTTAAGTGGAGGCAGACAAAGGAGCCCTCAGATATATGAGGTGTGAAATTACATTAAAGATGCTAAGGTGGCAGTTGATTATTTTATTTTGCTTTTATTTTCTCCCCCCACCCCCATTTTCCATGTGAGCTTGGTTATCCTGGAAATGCTGTTTACTTCACATATTTGATTTTACTGACCTAAATATTAATATATTGGAAATTCACCTGAGAAACCAAAGACAATAAAATTGTCTCGATTAAAAAAATAGAAGCAATTAGACATTCCTTTTAATTAGACATTCCTTTTAATTCCTTTTAATTCCATTTTTTTTAATAGAACCTTGGGAAAATGGGGTTCATTGGATAAGACATATTGGTGTAATACTGTATCAAAAGCTTAAATACTAATAATCAAGAAAATTGTCTTAGTAAATTTCTTCTGTTAGATTATAAGAAATGAAATATCTTGAAATAGGCTTCTAGGTAGTACACTGAAGACTATTTAGACCTCTGATACACAGTACATCTTATTTTTAAAGAATAATTTTGATTTATGCCGTCTCTTTTAACAACTTCACAGATTTTTAACATCAAATGTAATTTAATTCAACAATTAATGCAGTTACTGTTATCCAGAGCAAATTATGTACTTCTCTGAGTTACATGCTGGGAGTCCAAATTGAGGAAGAGCATACCCAAGGAAGACATTCCCAACTCCAGGCTGCCTGTGAAGTAGTGGAATCTAACAAAGCATGACCAGGGAAAAACACACAGCGTGGTGAAGAAGTACCCATGGGTTGTTTCACGTCAGGCATGGGACTCCTGGGTGTGAAGACAGATTGAGGCTGAACCATCAGTCTGAGCCTAGGTTACACAAATTTTGCATCAGAGTTATCTTCTCACATGACCCGGAGGGGAGTTGGGCAGTGTGGTAGCCCAGCTCTGTTTTCTCAAACAAATTTGGTTTTCATCCTAAGACTTTGTAATTAAAAATAAAAGTCATGGGTTTTAAATCATAGTATGTGGAAGATGGATTAAAGAGGACCATTATTTAAAGGGACAATGGGAGCAGTTAGTAGACCATCCTAGAGCGAGAGATGCCGAAAGACAAGGAGAAGAGTGGCAGTGGGAAGGCAGAGCAGGGATGAAACGTAGTTTAGAGGTGCATATTCAGGTGCTGTTGTTTATGGGGTTGGGGGAATCGGGAAGAGAGTAGTGTTAGAGATGGCTCTAAGGTCTTTATTTCTAAATTTTATTTACTTTTGACTGTGCTGAGTCTTCGTTGCTGTCCGTGGGCGCTCTCTAGGTGTGGTGAGTGGGGCTACTCTTTGTTGCAGTGCATGGGCTTTGGTCTTAGAGCATGGGCTCTAGGGCACACAGGCTTCAGTAGTTGTGGTACATGGATTCTAGAGGGTGGGCTCAGTAGTTGTGGCGCTTGGGCTTACTTGCCCCATGGCATGTGGGAATCTTCCTGGACCAGGGATTGAACTTATGTCCCTGGGATTCTTAACCACTGGACCAGCAGGGAAGTCCTCCAAGCTCTTTAAAAGGTAATGCAGAAAGAACAGCAGGTTGGTGGTGAGTGAGGTAACATGCTTGCTGTTGGGCATTTTGACATTGAGGCATCTCTATAGATGACTATTAAGCTGTTAGAAATACCTATCTGAAGGGGATTTGGAGGCAAAATGAGTATCTTTGAAAATGGATCCTTCCATTTACTTAGAAAATATCTATTTAGTATCTTTTATGATAGGCACTGTGAGTTTTAAAAGATGAATCTTGATCTACAGTTTCATTTTGCAGAGAGGTCGACGATGGGCTCTTTAAGGAAGTCACCAGACCTTTGCTGACATGACAGCAATTTCAGTAGCATGTTTTGGGTGCAAGCATGGCTTCCGTGCCTTGAAGAGTTGTTGTGTGTGTGGTAGTTGCTCAGTCATGTCTGACTCTGTGACCCCATGGACTGTAGCCCTCTAGGCTCCTTTGTCCATGGGATTTCCCAGGCAAGGCTCCTCTGTCCACTGGATTTCCCAGGCAAGAATACTGGAGTGGGTTGCCTGTTTCTTCTTCAGGGGATCTTCCTGACCCAGGGATTGAACCTGGGTCTCCCATATTGCAGGCAGATTCTTTACCGTCTGAGCCACCAGGGAAGCTGTAAAGAGTGAGAATATGAAGGCAGCAAATGCAGATTCTTTCAAGGAACTTGGCAATGTGAGGAAAGGGAGAGAGAGAGCAACTTTAGAGGAAGATGGAAGGGATTTGGCTTTCTTTTGTTTTGCTTAAAGAGTAGGAGTTATAATAGGTTACTTGGGATTGCAGGTAGTAGAAAACTACAGGACTATCTTGAACCAAAAAGAGAAATATTTTTCAACGGTCGTGAAACTGGATGCTCAGTTATGGGAATCAGCAGGAGGAATATGCCCCCAGTTGCAGAAAGGGGTGGAGCTGTTATCAAGATCATCTTTTGTTCTAGCCTCTGGTTTTCTTTGACTCCTTACTCGTCCCTTTCCTTGCTAAGGCTTTATCTGCTTCCTGGAGCTCACTTTGTCGAATGGCTGTAAGGATTTACATTTTTTTCCCATTGAAACTTTGAACCAGCTTGAGAGTAGAATCGAAGTCCAAAACATAGCCTGCTAAAGAAGATGTGTTGGTAATCTGAATATGAGTCAGATAGTCATCAATAGCCCATTAATTTGAGATCAGGAGATGGGATTTAAAAAGGTTTTGATTGCCTGAGCTTGGGTCACTTCTCCGATCCTGGTCAAATCTCGTTAGGAGGTATTGCATTGCAACAGGCCAATTGCTAGTACCATGGATAGAGGAAGAGGCAGTTCTTATAAAAAGGCATCTGCTGGGAGGGAGAGGTTGTAGAGACAACTAAATAAGTGTTACCAGAGGGAAATTTAAGCATATCAGAGGAAACCAAATGGCAGAGAGATGAAAGGGATGAGAGAGGCCATGATTGATGGGTGAATGTTCTGACCAAGGCAGGTGAGAAAGGGATCAAGACTAAAAACAATGTCTTACAAAGTAACTTTTGAAATATGAAACAGCCCTGAGAATTAAAACAGATGGTTGGAATATAGGATAGATGCACTTTTAATATACTGGAGATGTTTTTGGAGGATTGTTCCAAATTATGTATTCCATTCTCAAGAAGACATGACATTCAGAAATGTAATAAATGGACATTAGTAATGTTCACATTTTGAGATACACAGGCCAGAGTTTATCTTTTCTTGGTAGTAACAAGACTCTAGTATGTCACTGTGTTTCCTTTGGACACAACAATGTTTGTTTCTTTTTCTTTTCTTTTTAAAGTAGAGATTATCATCCCGAAGATCCATGTAGTTTTGCAAAATGTCATTGGTTTTAATAAGTGTATATGCTTACGATAGAAAGATGTTTCAGAAATATCAAGGAAGAGGAAACAAACAAACAAAAAAAAAACAAATAGTTCTTGTTTGGGGCAATTTACCATTATTCACTTATAGATTTTTTGGCAGATAGGAACAGTTTACAGCTGGTTTACAGCCTTGCTCTGCCTGTGCTTCCCTGCACCTCCCAATCCCATGTCCATTCTTTAGCAGAGGGCAGAAATTTGAATTGAAACAAGATTGTTTAAAAAAAAAAGTGCATTTGATAACAGCAAACCACTGACAGAATATTCCAGCAGAGCATGTCCCTGGTCAACTCATACAGAGGCATCTCAGGTCTCTTGAAGGTCTGAAAATCACTGGCAACTGCTATCTCAGCAGTTTTCTGAATTTCCCAGATGACTGACTGAATGGTTAGGATCACAAATGCTGGCAGATCTAAGAATCAGTCTTGATCTCATTGGTCCCACGGCAGTGTGAAGAAACTACCCTTGTGGTCTCTAACAAGAGAAGAGGAGAATCAGGGTGGATATTTATTGCCATTTTGTGACTTTACTCTTTTTTCTCTTCCATAGGTAGTCACAGTTTGCGGGAACTAATTTTGATGTCTCTACCTGCAGAATGTCTGGACACTAATAATTACTCACAGCTATCTTTGAGTTATTGTGATATTGCTTTCTATAATTTAATTTTTGAGCTCTCGAATGCCAGGCACTGTGAATTAATACTCTGCTTATTTTTTAATCCATCTAACCTTTAAGTCCCTTCCCTAAAATAAGTATTATCCCTATTTTATAGGTGAGGAATGTTAAGTTTTGAGTATGAAGGAGTTTTCTGAGTTTTTTTAGGAATCAAGTTTGACCCCAAGCAGCTTGATTTTAGAGTCCTCTGCTTACCTGCTATACTTTGCTGCCTTTCCCTGGCAGTACCCTGGATGTCTTTGCATCCATTATCTTACCTGTTCAAGTTGTGGCTGGCTGCATATTCTAACAAGGAGGCCAAGGGGGAAAAGGAGTCAGTGTAAAGTAGAGCAGAATTAACAATAAGTCCAGTTCCTCTATCTGCAGATCAAGGGTAATATTAAGCTAATCTTGAATCACGGTATTCCATTATGGGGATCACATGAGAGGATGCGTTGGGGACCTTGAAGGACCATTTTAGAGCCAGGCTTTATTATTTGTACCACATATTATTTTTTCTGCCTTCAAGAGGTCATGAATCGATGCCTAAGGGTTAGTGAGTTAGATTATTGTACTAATACATCATTTGGGCCAACAGAAAAAACTAAAATGAATGAGAAAAGGGATGCTTAGCTGGCCTTAAAAATGTCTCTCCTTACAAGTTGTGTAGCCTTAAATGATAAAGAGGAAATGAGAAGAGATGCAGTGGATTCCAGTGAGGGAAGTGTTTTGTCTCTAGGTTCAGGACACAACCTGTATCTTAAAAGGGACCGAAAGAAAGCAGGACCGCAAGGGATTTTATGTGCTTCATCTTGGCATTTCAGCCAGCACCTGTTGTATGAGTTCTGTGCCACAGGAGGTTGAGTCTATTTTTAATCGTCATAATTTTGCCCCTGATAACCTCTCATTGTCAAAGATGGGAGTTATCAGTTTCAAGACAGAATATTTGAAAGTGAATAAAGCAGTCTGTCTATGATGTTTATAGAAATGATTCCAGACAACCCTGAAAACTGAACGAGCACAGAATAGTAAAATTGAGACCAGTTGCATTTTTAGCAACCAACACAGAAGTCAGAAAAAAAAAAAATCTGCCAAGAGCGTACTGAAAAAGGCCAATTTTTTTCGTCTGACTCATCCAACTGATGATTAGTTAAACTCATTGAACCCCACCCCTTCACTTTACAATATAAATGGAGCCTAGCCTTTCACAAATACTTTTCCCATTTTGGTAGAAATAAAACACTTAAATTTCTGCTGCACGTTTTTGATCGATTTATGGAGGGAAGAGATATTTTAGATGAAACTGTTTTAATACCAATGACAAATGAGCACGACTTGAGGATAACCATTGAAACAGTAAGTGTTCCATGCCAGGAACCTGCCTTCTTATGGCAGTCATTTTGACATTTGCTACAGAAAGGAATGTGTAAAATTCTTATTATGTCTGTCACTTTAAAAATACCAACCCTTCTTTGCCATTACATTACATTAGAATTGACTTAAATTTGCATCTGTGAAAATGTTAGGAGAGATAAACAAATGGGCCATGTGAAGCCTCAGGAGGATGGGCACAATGAGGGGTGTGCAGATTGCTCTAAATTAAACATGTAGAATGCTTGGTTGTTGCTCAAAACACCTGATTTTCCTGTCGATGTAAATGTAGGAACCAGAGTTAATTTTCATGAGGTGAAATTTTATTGTGCCTGTGTAGCTCAGTTCCCAGGGGGTTGATCCATGCTGTTAAGATCTGCTAGTGAGTAATTGTTTAAAATTTATAGTAATACTTGATGGTAATAAATAAACATAGGGGAATGGTAACTCATCACAGAGCAAACCATGCATGATAATTAGATGAGGTCATTTATCTCCTTAAATTATCAGAGGTGACGCAACCTGTCTGTGTGGTGTGTAAAAGCCAGCTGAGACCCTGGGTGTAAATGATCCTGACAGGGGCGATTTGAAGGTTGCAAACTTTGGATTTGGTCCTACACCTCTGTTTTTTTTTCCCCTATAAGTGATGTAGGTTGGCTCCTGGGATTTTCTGCTTTTATAATAAACACAAGGATCTAAAACCTGAGTTCAGAAGGTTGCTCAGAGTCTGTTTTTCAATTTCATTTTTATGTTTCTTCAATTTCATTTTTATGTTTCTTCTGTATTTTTCTGTATTGCATTTTAATCTTTACAAAGAAATGCATCAACTATATATATAAAAAACTATAAATGTGTATAAACACACATATATACATAGTTTATAAATATTAGATGTTGGTTCTATGCTGAGTGCCATTGAAGCTGTGTTTTTTGAGGTGACTATTAAGTACTTCTGAATTCTAGAAAGTGATCATTTGTGGTGTGGTTGTAGCCTTCCTAACCAGGTTTCCTCATCTGAACCACAGAACAGATAATGATTGTGTTTATTTAGTGACCATTCCAAAGGTATAGGGTGAAGTTAATAATGGATGCTTTTGAATATTAGGGCTTAATTCCCTCCTGGAATTTGCCTGGTTGGCCAATAGTGTGGGTTCAGAGATCAGCTCTACCATTTGAACAAGTTAACTCTTTCATTGCTAAAACTTCATAAGGTTGTTGTGAGAATTAAGAATGCTAATTCATATGAAGTATGGCACAAAAAAAGCACTGGAAAATATAATTTGACTAGAAGCAAGGGAATTTAGTGGAGTCAGGTGACTTGAGTTCCTTTTTGCCTCCACCAGTATCTTGTAAGGAAGAATTCCTGGCTTTAGCCCTTTCTATAATTACTCACCGTCCAGTCATTTCTGAACAAGTTGGTCTTAGTTGTCATGCATTTGCATTCACGTGTCTGTTGAGCATAAATGAGAAGTTTCTTGGTACCCAAGTATTCCACTGCCGGTAAGGATGCTTCTGAAGAGTTCTCACCTCCAGCCCCCACATTTTAGTATCTCTCTAATAATCTTTCTGATAGCAAAAGTGGTAAAATTCGATGTTTTCCTCCTTTTTCTTTAACTCTGTGCTATCCCCACTTGTACTTAAGTGTGATATGGTCTCAGACTCCTTTCTTTATTTGATTGAAGGGCCCACAAATAAATATATAAGGAGGTCAGTGACCTTGCATTCTTGCGTGCAGAGAAATAATGTTAGTGGCCTATTGACATATGAGGTTTTGGTTCTGTGAAATACACCCTAGATGTTCTCATTTGATAATATATTTCTAGTAATGGTTGCAAATGGTCTGAAAATGGTAACTTTAAATATCAGTAATAATTGTGTGTAACATAGAATAGTGCTTTCATTTTCTTTAAGATGAGCAAAAACCACGTTATCATACATTACCCATGGAATAAATGAATATTATGAGTGTTTTTAAAAGAGTAGAACTCAATTGTACTGTTTAAAATATCTAATTTTTCAAGGAGAATTAATATTAGGACTCATTATACATCTTAAAGTTTCAAAGAGGTATGTGTGTAGAATCACATGAAGTATGGCCTTTCGTTGTGCCCAGTTGACCAGCTTTCCTCATAGTAAGGAATGGAGAAGGAAATGGCACCCCACTCCAGTACTCTTGCCTGGAAAATCCCATGGACGGAGGGGCTTGGTGGGCTACACTCCATGGAGTCGTGAAGAGTCGGACATGACTCAGCGACTTCACTTTCACTTTCATGCATTGGAGAAGGAAATGGCAACCCACTCCAGTGTTCTTGCCTGGAGAATCCCAGGGACGGGGAAGCCTGGTGGGCTGCCGTCTATGGGGTTGCACAGAGTCGGACATGACTGAAGTGACTTAGCAGCAGCAGCAGCATAGTAAGGAAATTCCTAAATGAGAGAAGTTAGAGAAACAGTTAAATCCTCATGATTTATGCAAGAAAGATGTGAATCAGACTATACAAAGGGGATTGAAGACTGACCATGACCACTCGTTTAAAGTATAGTGAATGAAACAAACCAACAGAATCTTTGTAAAGGCATTTTATGTGGAGATTGAGAGAGAAAATGAATCCTTTGTTTAGAATTAAGTAATCTAGACTCATGTGTTTATTTTAGTTTGATGTCTTCTGTGTCGTGAATACCACAAATTCAGTGGTTTCAAACAATGGGCATTTCTTTTCTCAGTTTCCACGGTGATGAGTCTAGCCATGGCTTTGCTTGTTCCTTTCCTCAAAGTCTCACATGGTTGCAATAAGGTGTTGACTGGCTTGCATTCCTTTCCAGGGCTGTTCTCTGCTCTTTTTTCAGGCTTTTGTGGTTGTGGATGCTTGCTTGTGGTTGTGGGACTACTTCCCCACTTCCTGTTTGTTTTCAGCTCTTGGAGGCCACTCACTTCCTTTCCACAGGGACCTCTCAGAGGTCTTCTCACAACATGGCAGTTTACTCTTTCAAGGCCAAGGCCAGCAGTAAGATCTCTAATCAGAAAGGGGTCCCAATCCCTCTTTAAAGGACCTTCAATTAGTTAAGTTAGACCATTTGCACTCTTGATTATATCTATAGAATTCCTTCACTTTAGCCCTATAACAATCATGGGAGTGACAGCCCTTCTTGATCCCAGGTTCCACCCCTGCACCAGGAGTGTGGATGATGCACGCGAGCTGTCTCAGAATTCTTCCTCCCTGGAGTTTTATTATTAGACAACCATCATATAAACACTAACAACTAGAAAATGGGGAAACTTACTCCTTTCCACTTAAGATGTTCACAAACTTTGAAGAAGCACTCAGATAACTGTCATCATTTTTGCCTCAGGCGATCTGTGCTTTGCCACATTGGTGCTGATCCATCCCATCAGGAGTCAGGAAAGCAAATCCCAAAAGCTCATTAACTGCTCATTACTGGTGTAGTTAGTTAGCTGAACTTTTCACCCTCTACAAAGAAAAGAGTTCTCTGTACTGTGGTTTAAGCCAGTTTGCACAATTATTGTTAATAAATGTGTGAAAAAACTATAAGAGTTCTTTTGTAATGTAAAGGATCAAGTTACTTCTAAATTAAGGTTGCTGCTGCTGCTACTGCTAAGTCGCTTCAGTCCTGTCTGACTCTGTGCGACCCCATAGACGGCAGCCCATTAGGCTCCTCTGTCCCTGGGATTCTCCAGGCAAGAATACTGGAATGGGTTGCCATTTCCTTCTCCAATGCATGAAAGTGAAAAGTGAAAGTGAAGTTGCTCAGTCGTGCCCGACTCTTAGTGACCCCCATGGACTGCAGCCTACCAGCCACCTCCGTCCATGGGATTTTCCAGGCAAGAGTATTGGAGTGTGTTGGCATTATGAAATCTTAGATCTCTCCCTAAATTGTGTGCCTTTCCCTGCCTGAATAAACTAGGTGATTCTGTAAATTTAATCAGCATCTAGTTTTGCTTATATGTATTTATGGTATGGTCATGTTTTCTAACTAATGCCCCGGTTACAGAGTATTAATGCAGGAATGTTCATATGTAACTGAAAGCATCCATACGTGATTTCTCCTCTTCACTGACTAGATTCAGGTGAATAGCTGTGGCTTCTGCTTTTCAATGAAAGTATTATAAGATACTTCTTCACAGTACCTAAGTACTGGGTACTCAATAAGTTTACCTGGAAAAAAAAAGGCCCCTCTTATCTTGCATCTAGGTGTGCCTTTGCTCTGTACCATGTATGCCTACTGACTTTGTTTTAGAAGTACTGCTGATTGTCTAATTTATTCAGGATTTGTCTTGTTATACCTTTAACACTAATTAATTTGCTAACATGACGAGATTCTGGCCAAAGTAATTGTCTGTCTAATTCAGTGCTTTTCACACTAACTGTGCTAAAGGAACACAGTTTGTTTATTTTTTGTAAATTTCATATTCATTGCAAATGTGTATTTTTCTAGCATACAATGAAAATCAGTAGAAAAATAAGATTTAGAGAGGTATGAATCTTTGTTTTTAAATAACTATATTCGGTAGTCATAACATTACTTTTTCAGACTGTTATCAAAGTGTCTAAACACCCTTCGTTTCTGTACTTTACCTGAGCTGGATTTGCAGAGTGTAATCTGAATAACTCTAGTTAAATTGATTTGGCTATTTAAGGTAACTAAATGTTTTCAGTTTAAAGTGGCATAAAAAGAAACAAAACTCCCAAAATTGAAGGTTTTCACATTAAAAGATTTTTTTAAGTGATATGTCCTACTTTAATGCTTATCTTTTATTTTGGCTATTAGATAGAAATGGCATTTTTTCTCAAAGTCATCGTAATACTTTGGTTTGGAAGGAGCTGCCAGTTTCACATTGTTACATGCTGTAGTTCCTTACCGGCATTTTATGTTCTTCACAAGCAAACTTATTTGACTTTTAATGTGTTTTCTTTAGAACATTTACCATTTGCCATAGGTCTAAACATTTGCTATCAGTAAAGCAAATATTTTGGTACTGTAATGAAGTTATATGGGCTGCATACCCTTCTTAGGACCATTTCAATAAGTCAGGACTCATGTGAAGATAACTAGTATTCCCTTTTGATGGATTATGGAATTATTTGGATATATTCAAAAACAGAGAGACACAAAATTATTACTTTACAAAGATTTTATGTCCCAGAATCAAGATGAAAACATCTTAAACATTCCTGAGGTAGGTGAGGTTTTTTTCCTTTCCCCCTTCCTTACCTTGTCTTTAAAAAATCATATGTATTAGGTGTAGTTGGTCTCTGAGGCTGAGGCTATATAAAAATGTCTACCTATTTCTCAGATTTCAGTGTATGCTGAAGTATAAAAGTATAAACGTTTTCACTGTGTTGAATAACATCCAGAATCAAAATGATTCTTGCAAAAGGCAATTTTTTTTTTTCCAAAGAATGCAATGTGCCATTTATCTTTGGTTCAAATGTTCACTTAGTAAGTAATGAAAATTCAAGAACTTTTTCATTTTGTAGAATTCACTTACTCCGTATGCATCTGTGCACTCTAAAGTTGACATGTATATTAAAAAGCTTTATTGGACAAGAATATTTTTGCTTTCTGTTGGTTCAATTAGAGATTTTTCTGACAGTTTGTTACCAAAGATGTCCTTAAGTTACATATATGATTTTACCTAACAAAACTGAGGCATATTAAATTATATCAGTAGACTGGCAGAATAAGATTAGCTGCTCTTTATTTTCTGTCTTTTCTTGCAGTCCTTCTGAGTAATATCTTTCTCTATACACTTATTCCTGAACAGTTGTCTCAAGGATTTTTATATGAATTTTCCAGACTGCTGAGAAATTAGCTTCCTAAAAAGTCAGAATTATATGTTTTAAGAATGTCTTAAAGGATTCTTAATGTTCTTTAGTGGATTACTTAAAACGAACTGAATTACACTAGATCTTTTTATAAAGATGTTGCTTCTTTCAGCTAATAGTTGGGATGTCAGGTCAAGAACAATACCAGTCTTAACAGTGCTAGACAAACTCTTGCTAAACTTGCCAGAATGGTAATCTCTTTTAAATGACTTTCAGGATAAGCTCACAAAAAATACCTTGTTGACAAATTCTTAAAACTTCATGAATTTTACATAGTAAAAATTGTAGCTGTTTCTATGTAGTTTGAAGAAAGATTTCTTGAAAAGGATGTTCAATTCAGCACATTACAAAGGCCATTGATTTTAAGAAATCAGCTGAAATCTTACCAATGAAATTGTCCAACACCTTGGTAACCATTATAGTTATTATTGCAATGAAATACCAATTATTACATTTTATGTGCATATCATTTAAAATATCTTGCTGAGATGACCTTCATACATGAATATTTTAATGTAATTTAATATATTTGCAATTTGGCCAAAAATATGGCTAGAAATTTAGAACCAGATGTCATTGCCTTTTAAATGTCACATCTGAAAGTAAAGTATTATCTTCGTAGTGAGCAGCTTTGGCTAGGGGTTAGTTAGGGCTGTTTCTTAGAGCTACATGAAACAATAGGTAGGGAAAATATGGTTAAAGACTATATGAACAAGAAAAACAGAACCTTTGCTGCTTAAAATTAAATAAAATTTTTATTTTAATCTGAGAGGTTATTCTGTTGACCTTAGATGGCCCAGAAATGAAAGTCGCTGCAGTATTCTTTCTTTTCCCTGACCGTCCTCAATTTTTAAATTAGATTTCATTTAAGGCACACCTTTGCACACGTGAACCCACTCCAGTGTTCTTGCCCGGAGAATCTCAGGGACAGGGGAGCCTGGTGGGCTGCCATCTATGGGGTCGCACAGAGTCGGACATGACTGAAGCGACTTAGCAGGAGCAGCAGCAGCAGCAGCAGCAGCAGCATGCACACGTGATCTGATTCCATCTGAGCCGCCCTTCCTCCGAGTGAGCTGCTTAGGACTGACAAGCGTCATATTCAGTGGTATGGAGGCAGTCTCCAACTGTGTTGAAATGTGCTTTTGTGTCCATCTGCCTCTCTTTTGCTATTTCTCTGCCACTATATTTCTTCCTTCCTTGATGGAACAGGTGTATACAAGCTCTTTCTTGGTTTTATGCTCCATCCATGATTTTTCATTTGACAGTCAGAAGCAAAGTTTTATTTATACATAAACTGGGTTTAAAACTTGTATTTAAAGTGGTGTGTTTCAACATCTGTTTAGTGATGCTGAAGTTCTAGAGGTAGAATCAGAAATGAAGATGGGATTACCTGGTTCTTGTCTTAAGCCAGAACCTAGAAAAATGTAAACTTAACCTTGCACAATTTCTCAATGAAAATAAAAGTTAGGAGAAGATATGATGAAGTTGGAGTCCTTTTAAAAATATCCTTTAAAGTTTTATTCCAGTCTTTGTTTTAATAAACTTATGCCTTTCAGAAAAGAGGGGATATATTTATACATATAGCTGATTCACTTTGCTGTATAGTAGAAACCAAATCCCATGGACGGAGGAGCCTGGTAGGCTGCAGTCCATGGGGTCGCTAGAGTCAGACATGACTGAGCGACTTCCCTTTCACTTTTTACTTTCATGCATTGGAGAAGGAAATGGCAGCCCACTCCAGTGTTCTTGCCTGGAGAATCCCAGGGACGGGGGAGCCTGGTGGGCTGCCGTCTATGGGGTCGCACAGAGTTGGACACGACTGAAGCGACTTAGCAGCAGCAGCAGCAGCAGAAAACAACACAGCATTGTAAAGCAACTATACTGCAATAAAACTTAAGAACAAACAAACAAACAAAACCCCAAAATAAAACAAAATAAAAAGTTACTGTTGTATGGAAATTAGAGAAAGTCTGATTCTTGTAGAATTTTCTGTTGTGTGATTCCACGTTACTGTAGCCTGTATTGAAGAAGATAGCATATGTCAGTGTGCTCCACAGACCATCTGCGTCCGTCATGAATTTACTCAGAATCTAAGGTGGGCCCAGGAACCTGCTTTTTAACAGCCCTGCCAGGTGGTGCTTATGAATTTTCATGTTTAAAATCATGGCATTATGGACAACTTGTAAGAGTAACTAGCTGGCAGCTTACTTTGATAAGTTTGACTTAGATGTGGCAGATCTAGTGTAGAAACACCTCAGAACAAATTAAAAACGACACCTTAGGGCAAATGAAGTACCAGAAACTGGTTAGAAAGGCACTTACTTCCAGGGAAGACTATAATGAATCAGAGTTTCCAGCATTCAAGTTCAACAGTTTTCATTTTGATAGTTTTGTGATTCTTACCCTTAAAAATATTTTGATAATGCTGCGTGCATATTCTTTCCTAAGATGTTTGCATATGAGAGCCCACGTTTGTTTATGTTATGATGGTTTCTGGGTTAGAAGATGTTCACATATACATATTAATCATAGAGTTTTCTGTGTTTTTGGCATAGCAAAATATTGTATTAAAAATACTAATATGAAAAGAATTGTGACAGGAAGTCCACAATATAATAATTTATGAGCACAATTTTTTTCACTGTACATTTATATTTTGAATGAAATTGGAACTTGCCTGACTTAACACATTACTGACCAGGAAATTTTTGCAGAAACTTATGCCTGTGACTGGTGATTTGTTATGCGAGTGAATATTGAAACCCCCAATATTCAGGTGCATTTGAGTAAATAGCGACAAGGTTTTTTTGCACTTAAGAAACTTACAGCATGTCAAATCACTCTTCTTTCCTTCTGTAACAACCAAGAAAACACCTTTTATCCTTCTGGTAATCACCTCTCTTTATTATTTAGAAATATCCTAACACTGGAGAAGGAAATGGCAACCCACTCCAGTATTCTTGCCTGGAGAATCCCAGGGACAGAGGAGCCTGGTGGGCTGCCGTCTGTGGGGTTGCAGAGTCGGACACAACTGAAGCGACTTAGTAGCAGCAGTAGCAACCCTAACATTGAATCTGTTTTAATGATAATTATGCTGTTTTAGGTTTATTTACCAGAGGCCATTTATTCAAGTTGATGTTCTAAGATTGAGTTAAAATAAGACTGCTGTGCTTTTTTTTTTGAGCCAAACTGCTATATTATGTATGTATATGTGCTTTATAAAACTTAGGGATATGAAAGGAGTCCAAAGGTTACAAAGAATGCTTATTAAGCAAAAAGGAAAAGGCAGATGTGTTGTGATAAAAAACAATGAAAAATAGATGATTATTTTTCATTCTGTTGGCTCTGTCTTTTCCTGTGCTTCAAGTTCCTTATGTGAGCCTTTTTGTGAAATCCCTGTCTTTCAAAAAGTAATTTGGGATGTGGGGTAGGCAGGGAGAAATAAGAGTGTAAAAGGCGCAGAAAATACACTGTAAGTTAAAGTCTTTAGAAGCACATATAACTAAGTCCCCTTTAACCCATAGGCGGGCTATCCAAAGGAACTGCCATGGACTCATATTTAATAGTATGGAGGCAGTACCCAACTGTGTTGAAATGTGCCTTTGTGTCTTATCTGCCTCTTTCCCTATCCCTCTACCACTATATTTACTCCTTTCCTGATGGAACAGGTGTACACAAGCTCATCCTTGGGTTTATGCGCCATCCAATGTTTGAGACCTGCCCCCCCACCCCAGCGCCTTTTAAAAAATTCAAAGGACCTCTTCTCTCTGAAACATGGGATAAACAGAATCTTCCCAGAGAGGTGATTTTAAAGGTAGTCTATTACCAGTGGTATATCCTCATTACGTAGACCATGTAAATGCAAATCATAGTTTAAGGGAGGAGTTTTCTCTGATTCTGTTTTGACTTGGTGATTGCAGCTGTCAAACTGTCAGGTAAATATCATCTGGGCTTTCTGCTTCTGAAAGTTTTCTCACCAGTGTTTTGCCACAGAGTCCTGGAAAAAGCTGTGAGAGCATGATTTCTTGGGGTTTTCTATGTAACTTCAGATACTACCCCTTAGAACTCCTCATACTATTCTAAAGTCTTTGTAGATAGTTATCAGTGGCACTATAAAGAAAGCTGAGTGCCGAAGAATTGATGCTTTTGAACTGTGGTGTTGGAGAAGACTCTTGAGAGTCCCTTGGACTGCAGGGAGATCCAACCAGTCCATCCTGAAAGAGATCAGTTCTGGGTGTTCATTGGAAGGACTGATGTTGAAGCTGAAACTCCAGTACTTTGGCCACCTGATGCGAAGAGCTGACTCATTTGAAAAGACCCTGATGCTGTGAAAGATTGAAGGCAGGAGGAGAAGGGGATGACAGAGGATGAGATGGCTGGATGGCATCACTGATTCTATGGACGTGAGTTTGGGTGAACTCCGGGAGTTGGTGATGGACAGGGAGGCCTGGCATGCTGCAGTCCATGGGTTCTCAAAGCGTCAGACATGACTGAGTGAGTGAACTGAATTGATCAGTGGCACATAATAAAGTGCTGATAAGAAGCTGGACATAGCTAGTATAGAACTACTCTGAATATATGTGGTATTTTATAATAATGAAGCAAGAATGCTATTTTACATAATTATGGTTAGTGGAATACCAGTGTGGTAGATTAAGAGGACAAGACCATTGGAATAAAAAGGTAAAGATATTTTGAAGGACTTGCACTTGAAGAAGTATAAAGGATAACTGAATCATAAAGACATAAGTGATAAAGCCAGTGTTAGAGGAAGCTGTGGCATGATGACTTTCTTCCTACTCTGATTTTTCAGAATACTTTACATTCTGAATTGAAGATTGAAAATCTGCTCCACGTAAAACATAATAGAAATTTATCAAAGGCATGTATTCTCCAAAATTGTTGTTTAAAATATGGAAACAAGAACCTCAAACTGCTTAAAGCAATTACTCTGTAAAGTATATCACAGAAAAGATATTCTAGTATTTTTCAAGATATAGCAATAGATTTCCTCTTTATATTCATTTAGGTACATTTTTGAAAGCATTTGTCATTCTTTTATCTTTCAACAAGCATGGTTCTGTTTCTGACCCTAATGATGTGGTGGGTTAAAAGTGATGTTTTATTAAAAAAAAACAAGTTGGTTATGAGGTGAAAACTGGAAATTAAGAGGTTTTTGAAGTTGTCATTTGATATTACATGCAGCTCAGTTTTGATTCATTTATATTTCTTACCAATCTTCATTTCTCCTAAATTCAGACAGTATGATAAAGGCTAGACTATTTTGTTTTAATTTTATACTATTTTTCTTAGCATTTCATAATAATTTTATAGTATTTGGGAATAATTCAGAATTATAATTTTAACAAGTTAAAAAAATCAAACCAAAGAAGCTTCACTGAAAATAACTATTGAAGTCTATTAAAATGTACCTAGGAAAAATAGTATTGCCACATGGAATTTATTTTAAAAACCCATGAATTTTCCCATACATTGTAAGGCTGGGTTTCTCAGGCTTGGTGCTGTTGATATTTTGGACTAGATAGTTCTTTGTGACAGTGGTCTGGTGTGTGCTTTGTACTTAGCAGCATCCTCGGTCTACCTGTTAGAGGCTAGTGGCAGTTCTCCAAGTCAGAGTAATAAAGAAACATCTCCAGACATTGTCAGATGTCTTCTTGGGTGCACAGTCACTCCTGGTTGAGAACCACTGATCTAGATGGAATCTGCACAATAAATTGGCCCCTGATATGTATTCCTCTTGCCAATGATGTCTATTTTTGGCTCACTCCCACAATGCTTAGGTGGTGTTTGCATTTTGCTAACATTTTGTCACACCAGTGAGTTTTATTCATTGATCCCTGATAATAAGTATGCCATTAAAAGGGTAAATTAGCTAGTTCAAAATATTTTCAAAATTAAGCTCTTAAATTTAGTGCTTGGTGAAGCAGGAAGTGTAATTATTTAACTTATAGTCACATGTGCAAGGGTAAAATTCTCCTGTTCCTGGAGATCTCAATTTCCTGAAGGAAAATTTTGTAGTGAAACTTGTCTTTAACAGAAGCATATTGGTGTCTGCTCTTTCCTGCTGAGTCTGGAGCGGAAATGAGACAATCTTTCCTGTCGTTGTGCACATTGAATAAAATGCTTTGTAGATACCAGAAATGTTGGACAGTTGCCAAAGTGGCCTGTGGGCAAAGTGTAATTAGCATGGACATACACTCTCCTTATGGGTATTTGTTTCACCTGGGAAAGCGGCATAGTAAGCTAATGAAGATTCTTCTTGGTTGAAAGTACTCCATGTTTTTCAGGGGAGAACAATTGACAGAGTCCCTGAAACAGTACAAGTACTACTGGGACAAAGTCATGGCACTGCTCAGTTCTATTTGTAGGTATACTGTATAGTGTTCTGTCTTATATGGAGCTTTGAAATTTTATAGTGCTGGTCTGAGCTGATCACGCACACAAATATCTTGATGACTATGAAATGAATACCAGGTGTTTCTGCTCATCTACTTTTTTCTGTAAATGGAGAATAGCTACATGCTGTTTGTTCTCTTTTAGGACAGTACACTTACAAGAATGGCAACACCAAGTGGTGTAGTATAGAAACAGTAATCCCAGTGATCACTGTCTACATTGGTTAGGAGGGAATGCTATTAAACAAGTGAAAATGGAAACCCAGGATCTCTGGTCCAAGATATTCTTTTTTTTTTTTTCTGTTGTTCAGTCAAAAGAAATTTCTTTGCTTCTTTTATTTCTGTTGTTAAAAAAAAAAAAAAAACAAATAGTTTACCTTTTTAGTTGATTGGCTTAAATGGGGGTAAGACCCCAAAAGAGTCCGAAATGCAGTACTTGGATACCATCTCAAAAACGACAGAATAATCTGTTTGTTTCCAAGGCAAACCATTCAGTATCACAGTGATACAAGTCTAGGCCCTGACCAGTAATGCTGAAGAAGCTGAAATTGAATGGTTTTATGAAGATCTACAAGACCTTCTAGAACTAACACCCAAAAAAGATTATAGGGGACTGGAATGCAAAAGCAGGAAGTCAAGAGATACCTGGAGTAACAGGCAAATCTGGCCTTGAAGTACAGAATGGAGCAGGGCAAAGGTTAACAGGGTTTTGCCAAGAGAACACACGGGTCATAGCAAATACCCACTTCCAACAACATAAGAGAAGACTCTACACATGGTCATCACCAGATGGTCAATTGACTATATTCTTTTCAGCCAAAGATGGAGAAATTCTGTACAGTCAGCAAAAACAAGACCGGGAGCTGACTGTGGCTCAGATCATGAACTCCTTATTGCTAAATTCAGACTTAAATTGAAGTAAGTAGGGAAAAACCATTAGACCATTCAGTTCAGTTCAGTCGCTCAGTTGTGTCCAACTCTTTGCAACCCCATGAATCGCAGCACGCCAGGCCTTCTGTCCATCACCAACTCCTGGAGTTTACTCAAACTCATGTCCATCAGATGCCATCCAGCCATCTCATCGTTTATTGTCCCCTTCTCCTCCTGCCTCCAGTCCCTCCCAGCATCAGGGTCTTTTCCAATGAGTCCATTCAGGTATGACCTAAATCAAATCCCTTACGATTATATGGTGGAAGTGACAAACAGATTCAAGGAATTGGATCTGATAGACTGAGTGCCTGAAGAACTATGGATGAAGGTTTGTGACATTGTACATGAGGCAGGGATCAAGACCATCCCCAAGAAAAAGAAATACAGAAAGGCAAAATGGTTGTCGGAGGAGGCCTTACAAATAGCTATGAAAAGAAGAGAAGTGAAAGGCAAAGAAGAAAAGGAAAGATACACCCATTTGAATGCAGAGTTCCAAAGAATAGCAAGGAGAGATAAGAAAGCCTTCCTCAAGAGATCAAGACAGAGAAATAGAGGAATACATTAAAATGGGAAAGACTAGAGATATCTTCAAGAAAATTAGAGCTACCAAGGGAAATTTTCATGCAAAGATGGGCACAATAAAGGACAGAAATGGTATGGACCTAACTAACAGAAGCAGAAGATATTAAGAAGAGGTGGCAACAATACACAGAAGATCTATACAAAAAGGATCTTCATGACACAGGTAATCACGATGGTGTGATCATTCACCTAGAACCAGATATCCTGGGAATGGGAAGTCCAGTGGGCTTTATGAAGCATCACTACGAACAAAGCTAATGGAGGTGATGGAATTCCAGTTGAGTTATTTCAAATCCTAAAAGACCATGCTGTGAAAGTGCTGCACTCAACATGCCAGCAAATTTGGAAAACTCAGCAGTGGCCACAGGACTGGAAAAGGTCAGTTTTCATTCCAATTCCAAAGAATGCTCAAACTACCACACAATTGCACTCATCTCACATGCTTGTAAAGTAATGCTCAAAATTCTTCAAGCCAGGCTTCAGCAGTACATGAACCATGAACTTCCAGATGTTCAAGCTGGATTTAGAAAAGGTAGAGGATCCAGAGGTCAAATTGCCAACATCTTGGATCATAGAAAAAGGAAGAGAGTTCCAGAAGAATATCTATTTCTGCTTTATTGACTATGCCAAAGCCTTTGACTGTGTGGATCACAGCAAATTGTGGAAAGTTCTTCAAGAGATGAGAATACCAGAGCACCTGACCTGCCTCCTGAGAAATCTATGCAGGTCAAGAAGCAACAGTTAGAACTGGACATGGAACAAGACTGTTTCCAAATTGGGAAAGGAGTACGTCAAGGCTGTATATTGTCAGCCTGCTTATTTCACTTCTATGCAGAGTACATCATGCGAAATGCTGGGCTGGATGAAGCACAAGCTGGAATCAGGATTGCCAGGAGAAATATCAATAACTTCAGATATTCAGATGACCCCACCCTTATGACAGAAAGTGAAGAAGAACTAAAGAGCCTCTTGATGAAAGTGAAAGAGGAGAATGAAAAGTTGGCTTAATATTCAACATTCAGAAAACTAAGATCATGGCATCTGGTCCCATCACTTCATGGCAAATAGATGGGGGAACAGTGGAAACAGTGATAGACTTTATTTTTTGGGCTCCAAAATCACTGTAGATTGGTGACTCCAGCCATGAAATTAAAAGACACTTGCTTCTTGGAAGAAAAGTTATAACCAACGTAGATGGCATGTTAAAAAGTAGAGATATTACTTTGCCAGCAAAGGTTTGTCTAGTCAAAGCTGTGGTTTTTTCCAGTAGTACTGTATGGATGTGAGAGTTGGACTATAAAGAAAAATGAGCCCCGAAGAATTGATGCTTTTGAACTGTGATGTTGGAGAAGACTCTTGAGAGACCGTTGGCCAGCAAGGAGATCCAACTAGTCCATCCTAAAGGAATTCAGTCCTGAATATTCATTGGAAGGACTGATGTTGAAGCTGAAACTCCAGTACTTTGGCCACCTGATGGGAAGAGCTGACTCATTCGAAAAGACCCTGATGCTGGGAAAGATTGAAGGTGGGAGGAGAAGGGGATGACAGAAGATGAGATGGTTGGATGGCATCACCAACTCAATGGACTTGAGTTTGAGTGAACTCCGGGAATTGGTGATGGACAGGGAGGCCTGGCATTTTGCAGTCCATGGGGTTGCAAAGAGTTGGACAAGACTGAGCGACTGAACTGAAATAATTCAGAAGTGTTGCTACTCTGATATATGTAGGAGAGGCTAGAAAGATCCCCTTTATGTGATTAACAATATTTCCTTTTCATATTGTCCACCTCATACTTTGTTCTCAGGCATATCATTCATTTTATTCACAAAAGAAATATATATTATGCTCTGATACTGTGGAAAATCTAGTGCATTTCCTCACATTTCTCTCTCCTTATAGGTGTTCTCCTTATAGGTATTCCTACGTGAGTAGAATAATCACTGCCTTTCCCATTCTCTACTACAGACTAATAAAGGAAAAGATATCAACCTTCCAGCATTTTCGTTCAGCCCAGTTCTTTTTCTTACTTATCCTCATGTTGGGCTTGACCAGGACCCATTTGGTTCCTGCTTGTTAATACTACACTGTCACTTTCAAAGTGTCCAGGTTCAGACACCAAATTATATAGTCCTGTTGTGCTCAGACTCTATCACCAGTATGCCTTACCATGCATTCCAGTATATGGTGTCATTAGTAGGAAATTTAGATTGTGATTTATTAATGTATATGTAACATCTAGTAAAATATTGAGTATTTATAAACTAATATACGTATGTCTGGATTGTAGCTATATCAACTCTAAAAAAACAAAATAGTTGAGACATACTTGTTCTAGCTTTTTCTTATCCTGAATATATGCTTTCCTTAAATACATCGAGACATGGGATATTTATTATATATCACACAATATTAATCTTTTAAAAAATATTTTTATTTTGTGTTGGGGTATAGCCAATTAACAGTGTTGTGATAGTTTCAGGTGAACAGCGAAGGGACTCAGCCATGTATGCTGCTGCTGCTGCTAAGTCGCTTCAGTCGTGTCCGACTCTGTGCGACCCCATAGACGGCAGCCCACCAGGCTTCCCGTCCTTGGGATTCTCCAGGCAAGAACACTGGAGTGGGTTGCCATTTCCTTCTCCAATGCATGAAAGTGAAAAGTGAAAGTGAAGTCGCTCAATCGTGTCCGACTCTAGCGACTCCATGGACTGCAGACTACCAGGCTCCTCCGTCCGTGGGATTTTCTAGGCAAAAGTACTGGAGTGGGGTGCCATTGCCTTCTCCGCAGCCATGTATACATGTATCCATTCTCCTCTAAACTCCCCTAGTATCCAGGCTGTCATATAACATTGAGCAGAGTTCACTGTGCTATATAGTAGGTTCTTGTTGGTTATCCATTTTTTTCTCTTAAGATACATATTTTATTGAAGTATAGTTTCAGGTATACAACAAGATGGTCAATTATATACATATATTATTTTAAAAATTATTTTCCTTTTAATGTTATTATAAGATATTGACTATAGTTCCCTGTGCTAACAGTAAACCTGTTGCTTGTTGCATATCTTTTTTTTTAAAATAGGAATCCAACATTCTATTCATACTGAGTCAAACAAGTAGAATCAAAATGGCAAAGTTTTTAGTGAGGCAAAAATTCACAAGTCTTCTAAAGTATGTCTACTATAATCATTATGATGATCTTTTTCTTTTATCTCATTTGTTTCACTTTCTGTATTTCAGTTTCAGTGCTCCCATTTCATCTAGTTTATGTTTTCCAATTTCTCCATCTCTTTTTCTTTTTCTTCTTTTGATCTTAAGCTTTTATCAAGCATAGGTTGACTTGTGTACTCCCAGAATCCCTGTGTTGAAGCTCTAACCACCTTTGCTTCAGAATGTGTCTTTAGTTTATAATGAGGTCTTTGCAGCTGTAATCAGTTTAAATTAGTTCAAGCTGCAGGAAGGTGGGCTGTAGTCTATCACAGGTATCCATATAGAAAGAGAAAATTTGGACCCTGACGCAAACATAGGGACAGTGCTGTGTGCTGCTTAAATCAAGGACCCACCAGAAACTAGGCGAGGGGCCTGGAACAGTTCCTCCCTAGTGCCTCCAGAGGGAGCATGGCCCTGCTGACATCTTGATCTTAAACTTCTAACCCTCAGAACTGTAAGGTGGTAGATTTCTGTTCTGCGCCACCCATTTTGTGGTAGTTTGCTTTATGGCAGCCTCAGTACAGTAGTACAGACACCAAGTCTGAGATGCTCTGCTGAGGAGGTCAGGATATCACACTGAGTCATTCAATATCTGGTGGCTTAGATTGTCATCAGATACCATAAACTTCAGTGGCTTCATTTTAAATGAGACATCATTAAAAATAATTCCTGTAGAACATTTAACTATGAATGCTTCATGTATTTATATTCCCAATATTTTTTTACTGGGTGTGTATATATGTACTTGTTGTTCAGTCACTCAGTCCTGTCTGACTCTGCGACTCCGTGGACTGCAGCACGCCAGGCTTCCCTCTCCTTCACCATCTCCTGGAGCTTGATCAAACTCATGTCCATTGAGTTGGTGATGTCATCCAACCATCTCATCCTCTTTCATCTTCTTCTCCTCCTGCCTTCCCTGGTCTTTCCCAGCATCAGGGTCTTTTCCAGTGAGTCGACTCTTCTCATCAGGGGGCCAAAGTACTACAGCTTCAGCTTCAGCATGATGTACTGGCCATACACATATATGGTTGCCTGCTAACTGGTTTGTCTTTGAGATGTTTTTTTCTTTTAAAAATTAAGATTGAACTAATGAAAGATAAAGTGCAATACATTTAAGCTAAGGAAAAATATTCAAAGACTACTGTTGCATATTCCTGCACAGCCTGTGCAGTGGGTAAGAATTGTGCAAAACCTACCTGACTAGACTAGAAACAAGATGTATGCAGCAACAGAGCTTGTCTTTGAGATCTCAGAGGTAAAAATTCTAGGGAGTTTCATGCAGCTCCTAGACTTCATGCTGAAGGCATTTTTCTGGCCTTCCCTTACAAAGAGAGACTTTTATCTGATATTATTATGCTTGTACTCCTCTCTGGCACAACACCAATAGGTCTGCTCTAGATTTAGGAAAATATGTGATGGATGAATAGGATGATTCTTGCCAGACAGACTTCCCAAGAAATAACCCAGAACCCTTAGGCCTTTAAAGATTAGTTTAATTAAAAAAAAAAAAAAAAAAACAACCAGAGGCCAATTGGAAAGCTTTTATTTCTTCTCATAAAATAATATGATGATAGTACCTTCTAGTTTGGTACATTTTATGTTAGAAGAGTATGAATTTGTTACTGTGTACATTTTTAGGATGCTGATGATGTGATTATAAGTATAAATGATAGCCAGTACCAGGACGTTAAACGCACGGTTTCACTGAGGTGTACACTCCCAGTATGTATAGTCTCACAGAATTGGAGGTGGGGCTCACTGTGAACTATCAGCCTGGTACTGTGTCCACCTTCTTGAAGAAAACATTGTTATAATAAACCTTTTGAACACATAGACTTCCCTAGAGTGGGTCAGAACCATTTGTCTGCGGAATCAATACTGCATGTGTCTTCTTTCAAGATTTGATGCTCTTTGTACCCTGGTCTCTCTGGATAGATGCTTGATATGTGCTTCTAACACTCATGGCCACTCTTACTTACCATAGATTAACACTCTATATTTCATTGTTATTATGCTTAGTTGTTCTTTACACTTGTCATTTTTCCTGAAGCTTGTTTGATGGTTCCAGTAACCAGCTCTATAGTATATGTGTAGGGTCAGTTGTGACCTAGGCTTTCTTGCTGGCTGTGGGCCCATGTTTGCAGTGTTTGACACTTCAGTCTCCGTTTCCTCATCAGTAAAATGCTTTCAAATGATCTTTCTTACTGAGCTCACTGTGTGGTTGTGACATTCAAATGTGGTGATATTATGGAGTACTTTGAACAAGCTGTAGAGCACAATATTGATATGTGACATTAGACTATTCGTTTTCCTCATTTAAGCCAGTGTGTTGGATTTGTATAATATTAAACCCATCGTTAAGATTGGCGGTTCTGTTCCTTGCTTTTTCTGTGCTCATCTTATGTTTGAAAAGCAGTGTCGGCTTCCCAGGTGATGCTAGTAGTAAAGAACCCACCTGCCAGTGCTGCTGCTGCTGCTGCTGCTAAGTCGCTTCAGTCGTGTCCGACTCTGTGCGACCCCGTAGATGGCAGCCGACCAGGCGCCCCCGTCCCTGGGATTCTCCAGGCAAGAACACTGGAGTGGGTTGCCATTTCCTTCTCCAATGCATGAAAGTGAAAAGTGAAAGTGAAGTTGCTCAGTCGTGTCCGACCCTCAGCGACCCCATGGACTGCAGCCTACCAGGCTCCTCCGACCATGGGATTTTCCAGGCAAGAGTTCTGGAGTGGGGTGCCATCGCCTTCTCCACCTGCCAGTGTAGGTAGATGTAAAAGACAAGGGTTCTATCCCTAGGTCGGGAAGATCTCTTGCATACTTTTGAATACTAAAGCAACCCACTTTAGTATTCTTGCCTGGAGAATCCCATGGACAGAAGAGCCTGGCAGGCTGTATGGTCTATAGCGTCGCATAGAGTTGGACATGACTGAAGTGACTTGGCATGCACGTAGACACCCACCGTCTTGTTTAGACACTAGCATTTGTGTTCTATAATTTTAAAGTTATGACTGTGTTACAATTGTGTCTTGGTTTATCATTTTCGTATTTCATTGGTATTCTAGTATTTCTGGCATATAGATTGTTATAAATACTATTCATGATAATATAGCCTCATTAGTAAAACATTCAGTGTAGTGTTTCTATAAATATGCATTGTATCTATAGATGCACATACACATCATGTACCTCATGTATCACATATGTATTGTGTCTATATAATATATAGGTACAGAGGATGAGATGATTGGATGGCATCACCAACTTGATGGACTTGAGTTTGGGCAAGCTCTGGGAGTTGGTGATGACAGGGAAACCTGGTGTGCTGCGATCCATGGGATCACAGAGTCAGACACGACTGAACAACTGAACTGATGTAAATATGTGTGTATATGTAACATATACTAATTAATTAGATGAGTAAGATAATATATATATATTTTTTGTCCATGGGGTCACAAAGAGTAGGACACAGCTGAGCGACTGAACAACAACAAAATAATTAAACATTATTAGTCATGGGCTAGGCCGTATATTAGTTCTTGAAGAAACAAAGGCATTGAGCAAGATCATAGCCTAAATAATTCATAGGACAGTTATAAGAATACTTAATACTTATTTTTACTTATTAATACTTATTTTACTTTTATTATTTTTTTCTAGATTATTTTGGGTTAACAAGTGTTTTGGTTGTAATCAAGAATTAAAAAAAAAAACTCGGTTTTTTGTAAACCACCCATACAATAGAATAAGCTCCGTTTATTTTTCTAAGGAATAATGAGACTCTAGCCAAAATCAGTGTCAGACATTGTTCTGGAGCCCTTAGGGACTTGCTGGTCATAAGGATATGACCAGCAACTCATAGAGATGGGAAGCTGTCTGAAGAAATAGTCTCAGCCCAGGCCTGAAAGTGCAGACCCATCACTTATTTGGCTGAGAAATCAGAGCATGAATAGAAATAAACTTGCTGATGACCCATTTTCCTTTGGGCAAATGTTAGATATTATAGAAGGAAAATTAATAAGTCAATACAGTGTTCCTCTTGTACAGACATAAGAATGGTTCTGCAGTCAAAAAAAGTGATTGAGAAATATCCACTTAAGAAATGCTCAGAAAAGTTATCCAAGAAATGCTCATGTAGGCTGTGTAAATCTGTTTAGTTTGTATAATAGATACGCAAACTAATTCAAATAGTATTGTTTCTTTTTTAGATACATTGAATATAGTTAAAATACTTTAGCAAACTAAATACCTTATTTTTAGCAAACTTACGTAGTTATACTTACTTAGAAGTAAGTATAAACTTCTAGTTTATACTTCTATACTTGCTAGTAGTTTATAAGCATTTTGGAACTTTTTTCCCTCATCATTTTACATCTGAAAGAACTTGGGAAATATTTCAGTTACTTCTGAGTTTAATACAATGTCTTGTTAATCTCAAGGGAGGTATATGATGTTTACTCTAAATGGACCTTCTGAATTTCAAGTATTTTTGCATAATATTCCTCTTTTATACCAATAATTAATGACTTCTGGTCTAAAGGATAAGGTGAGAAGCAAACTTAGTATATATACTGTGTAAAAAATAAAACTAGTTTTCACCAGATTTACAACTGGTTTCTATTTTCTTTGAGAACCAAACCAGAGAAAATGGCTGAAACAGTTAGGACACAGATAGCTTCAGATACAAATACAAAAGTGTAACATGTGAACAGTCTCTGGGAAGACAGCTCAAGAGTCCAGTGGTGATGCCTGTGAGATGAACCCAGAATTTTGATCAAAGTTTACTTTTTAAAATGACTTCTCATGTATTCCCTGACACCTTGGAGGGAGGAAACTCAAATACATTGTTTGAGATTTAGGTAAAGTGATAATGATTAACCATGAATCAGGATTTTTCTGGGGTCTGTATTAATGGATTGTGTGTGTGTGTGTGTGTGTGTGTGTATAGTTTCTGTTTTGGCTTGAGCTTAGGAGTTGAGCGTTTTGAGGCACTATCAATTTCTATGAAATAATTTCCACTTGTCATCAAATATAGGTATCTCTAGTATGTGCATGTTGTGAGAAATGTACCAAAATGCAAAATTTTCTCTAGCAAAGTTTACCACCCGGGAAAAAAAAATTCCCCAAGATATTTTTCACTTCTATTATGCTCTGTCTGCCAGAAAAACAGGAAGAGGTAAACCTGTTTAGAAAAAAGGCTTTGAGATTTTGGATTCTTAGATGTAAATAGTATGTGCCTACTTAAAAACAGCAGCAGCAGTTAAAACAGTATTGCTTCTTGATGGTTCGATCATCTGCTGCTCATTGAGTAATATCAATAGATTATTGTCACCAGTAACCATCATCTGTAGTATTTATTGAGTGCTAAGGGGCTGACAGTAAGCTAGTGTCCTGCTGATACTGTCTTATTTAATTCTGACCTCAACTTTATAAAACAGGGATAGACATTATTTTCATCTTTAATAAATGAAGAAGCTGAGATCTTGAGCAGTTGAATTCTGTGCTTCAGACCACCAACAGTGGATGGGGGATGCAGCTCTGAGCTGATTCCAGACTTGCTGTCCTCCTCAACATTTTATTACCTTCTCATGCAGAACTATTCTGGACCAAACATTTAAAATAGCATTTAAAATAAGGATGACCTTATTTGGCTCATGAAATATGTTATTAGGAAGTCTGTAATTTTCCTTTTTTTGGGCCAGTGATTTTTCAGTGGAAGACATTTAAATTGCTATTTCTCTGGATGTGTTAATAACTCTTTTAACTCTTACTTCTTAGACCAAGAGTCCCAGAAAGAATACATAAAATATTAACAGATAAACAGTTTTTCCCCAGAATAATACATGTGAAAGCAATCTTCAAAGTAAGATAGGCAAATGAATATCAAAGACACTTATTTTAGAGTGTAATCCTACGAGAGAGCAGTCTTGAAAGATTAAAAAAAGATTCTCTTTATGATTATGAATATGAAACAGTTGGAATGAATTCAGTCATGGCAACATAACTGAGGATCATTTCTGAAAGTGAGGGATACAGAAAGTTAAAAGACTCATTGCTTGGTGCTGAGGTCACCTGCTTCATAACAGACTAAAATAGAAGAGAACAAGTGTTAGGAATTCATTCTGCCTTCCCAGTGCTTTTGTAGTTTTATTTTTAGAGATCTGCCAACAGTAGTTGGAGCATTGTTTGCCCTTCTGCGCCTGCTCAGTCAGACTCAGCCTCTCTCTTGCAGTCTTTGCCTCCCTCGACAGGTGTAAGGGACTTCCTAAATGTTGCAGACCAGTCACCTGTCGTCAGCCACCCTGAGGTAGCTTGCTTCTTCACTCACTGAGCTCATAAGAGAGGTAATTTTTATCTGACTGTTAACATGCATTACTTTTTTCTTAAGGCTGAGGTAATCAGAACAAAAGGGTGTTGGATAGACAGTGGTGCAAGAGTGGTGGAAAAATACTTAATAAAGAGTATGTGTTTCAAATACTTAAATATTTAAAACCCAGGAAACAATAGTGAGCAGAAGAAGTCTTAGTGACTTTCTCAGAAACTGTCAGCAGTTCATGTTGTTCATTGAAATTAAGTGTGATTCAATGGTTTTAAGCACAGATGCATATTTGAATTACCTGGGAAGTTTTCAAAAAACCATTATTTAGTTCCTATCCTAGAGACTATAATAATTGGCTTGGTATTGGTATTAAAAATTTTTTTTCTCCAGATGATTTTATTGTATAGCCAGGGTTGAGGGCTACTGACTTAGACAACTCAGCAATTAGTTCTGCTTTTGCCAACATCTGCATCATCCTTGGGTACCATACTTCAATATGTCAGTGTCCTTGTATTAAGGACTATTAGAAGAAATAACATATTTTAAAACTGGAAAGCCGTGTAAGGTGTGTTCAGAATTACATGCAACCATTTATATTTGGCTTGCATGATTTGTAGAAAATAACATTTTTTTTTTAAAATTTTATTTTATTTTTAAACTTTACATAATTGTATTAGTTTTGCCAAATATCAAAATGAATCCGCCACAGGTATGTACTGCTGATGCTACCGCTGCTGCTGCTAAGTCGCTTCAGTCATGTCCGACTCTGTGCGACCCCATAGGCGGCAGCCCACCAGGCCCCACCATCCCTGGGATTCTCCAGGCAAGAGCACTGGAGTGAGTTGCCATTTCCTCCTCCAATGCATGAAAGTGAAAAGTGAAAGTGAGGTCGCTCAGTCGTGTCTGACTCCTAGCGACTCCATGGACTGCAGCCTACCGGGCTCCTCCATCCATGGGATTTTCCAGGCAAGAGTACTGGAGTTGGGTGACATTGCCTTCTCCCTTAAATATACTAGCATTAATTAAAAAAGAAATAGCACAATGCTTTCATTACCTGACCATATACATATAATGGTCATTCAAATATTTGTTGAATACCTACTATGTAGAAAACACTGACGGAAAGCCTAAAGAATCTGGCTTTGTTTTGTTGTGAATGAATTTGTGATCTGGTGAACTAATAGGTATAACTTAAGAAGTAATTAACATTCCAAAGCTCTGTGTGCTTTACAGCAGTGTACAGTTAGTGCTACAGTGAATGCAGGAAGAGTAACAACTCTGGGCTTCTGCTGTCATGGAGAGGGAGAGAGTTCATAGAAGGTATGACACTTGCAACGTTGACCAAGTTGCTGGTTTGCAGTCCTCCCCATTACAGCTTTTCTTTTAAAGCCTCAGAGACTGAGAGGGAACTTTTTGTTGGTGGCTTAAAGTTCTGAGATCAGATCACTAATTTAGACCTATCTGTTCTTCCCTTACAGATAATTATTTTCTTACTGAATAACAACATTATCTAGGGCCCGCCCTTAATTAGCTGATTACCAATTGTGTTTACATCTGCTTGGTGCTTGAATATGATGCTTATGTAAGACAAGAGTAGCTTTTGAGCTGGCCTTACAAAATGAACAGAGTTTAGGTGTCAGTAATAGTAGGTTGAATTCTCTGTTTCAGCTATCAGGAGGAACATACTAAACAAAGGCTAAGGGTATATAATCTGATTGGGAAAGAAACATTACTGCAGTAGAAGCGGAGTTCATACAGTTCTTCCTTCCTGTGCCCTATCTGTTAAGTGTATTTTGATTTTTATCTTTTGTTTACAACTTCTGCCAGGTAGTAATTACTTTTGTTTAGTACAATGTGAGGTTCAAAGAGTTTGTAATATCATACATCAGTAAGCCATCAAGTCAAGACTCACACATAACTCAGTAACCATTCTGATATCAAAAGCAGTGCCCTTTCTACTCTGCCGTGTTGCCTTCTATAAAGGATTAATGAGCAGAGACAGAAGGAGAGTACCAGGGAGAGACTGGGTTGTGGAAGGCCTTTGATGGATTTCATCCAGATGGAAGTGGGTAGCCACTAAAAACTTTTGAAGTGGAAATATATTTTAGGTATTTTAGGAGACTTACCTGGCAAGAATGTATAAGTTATATTCGTTCAATAAAAATGCTTATTCATTCAAAACCTATTCTGTTGAATACTGTGTTCTACGCTGTGTGTAGTCTCTGGGAATGGAGTTGTATTAGTGAGTGCTTTTAATCCTGAACTCTCTATATAATATACTGTGCTACACACTTTGGAGAGAAAGAGAAATATGACACAGCATCTACCCTTTACACGTCTTACGATTGAACTAGCCTGTTGGATAATTGGGTCCTTGTTGGTATTTTTGTCTGCCCAGTGGCAACAACGATGGCTTCTAGGAGAGGAAGGTAGAACCGGGATCACCAGGCTTTTGTAGTGGTCTGGATGGTTTCAACTCAAGCGGTTAAAGAACTGGAAGTATGGAAAGAAGAGATCACTGTAAGAGTAGGCAGACTTTAGTTACATGATACATATGGGAAAAGTAGGGACAATCAGAGACAGTGTCAGTAGGATTGGTCTGGGTAACATTTTAAAATTTCCCCTCTACTCACATAAAGCTGCCTAAATAGAGGAGCGAGCATTTAAAATGTTTCTCTACTGTCTACTTTGTTTCTTTGAACCTTTATGTTTTATTTCAAACAAACTTCTTAAAAGTTCTGTCACCATGAATTAATACGTAGCATGCTGTGATGTTGTGTATTTGTGCTGTGCTCAGTCATGTCGACTCTTTGTGACCTCATGGACTGTAGCCCGCCAGGCTCCTCAGTCCATGGGATTTCCCAGGCAAGAATACTGAAATGGGTTGCCATTTCCTACTCCAGGGGATCTTCCTGACCCAGGTCTCCTACTTTGCCGGCAGATTCTTTGCCACCAGGGAAGCCCTAGTGTTCCAAATATAATCAGTTTTTAACTTTCAGCATGGAAATAAGTTCATCTTATGTTATATAACTGTCTCTTTATGAAATGTGTGACATGTAAGACTATGAGAGATACCACTCCTTGCATGTTTCTTTATAGCAAAAGAGAATTCACATTTTGACATGTTGTGTTAAGAAAGATTATATTAAGCAAGAGAAAAATTATGTATTAAATTATATAATATTCTTCCTGCGAAGATTTAATAATTCACTAAATTTGACCAACATGTTTTTTGAACTGTCTTTCTTGATGGCAGATACTCTTTCAAGAAAAACTATGTGAATACCATTAGGTGTCAATATTATGTCTAGAGTACAGAGTAAAATTACTTCATTGTAGCATTAAACACGACTGAGCGACTTCACTTTCCCTTTTCACTTTCATGTACTGGAGAAGGAAATGGCAACCCACTCCAGTGTTCTTGCCTGGAGAATCCCAGGGACGGGGGAGCCTGGTGGGCTACCGTCTATGCGATAGCACAGAGTCGGACACGACTGAAGCGACTTACCAGCAGCAGCAGCAGCAGCATTAAACCCTCTTCCTGGTCTTCCTTAGTACAAGCTCTGACCTAGTCTATGTGTAAGCAGAGGCAAGAAACTCATCAAAACCCTATGGACACCACACATTATCTATAGCATAGACATAAACAGCTATCATGTTCATAATAATTATTGTTATTTCTCAACTGTATGTCAATTTGGTGTTCTCAATATATATTTGGACATGTGCCATTCCTTTTTGTTAAAAGGAACCCTGATTCAAAATTCTAGCAGCAAGCTCTTAGTCTTTTTTTTTTGGCCAATGTGGAGATTATCAAGAAAAACTTAGTTAATGAGTATATTAAAATAGCAGTACTTTTCCCATATTTGTGGGATACAGGAATGTATATTTTATGGAGGTACAGCAATATGAGACATTTTGCTTATGCATGTTTTATTTATCTAGTGATATGAAAAACTCATCGAAGTAAAACTACATTAATAGGGATGTCAAATTCATTTCCCATTGCCTCTTCAAATTTCAAATACATTTTCATAGCTCTAGAAAAACAATCTCACACACCTAGTGTGTGTGCTCTTTGTGTTCACACTACTTAGGGTGCTAGGCAAATCCCTCAGAAAATAATTGAAAAAAGAATTGGAGACAACTGTCAGGCAGCTATTAAATTAAGCTGTGCTAGAGTTTTCTGTCTGTGCCAATCACATTCTTCAATTCGGCAGAATACTTTTACCATTAACATATCTGCCTTATTGGACTCCTTATAATATTTTTGGAGGGGTTCAGTTCAGTTCAGTCGCTCAGTAGTGTCCGACTGTTTGTAACCGTGAGAAATGCAGCACACCAGGCCTCCCTGTCCATCACCAACTCCTGGAGTCCACCCAAACCCATGTCCATTGAGTCAATGATGCCATCCAACCATCTCATCCTCTGTTGTCTCTTTCTCCTCCTGCCCTCAATCTCTCCCAGCCTCAGGGTCTTGTCAAATGAGTCAGCTGTTCGCATCAGGTGGCCAAAGTATTGGAGTTTCAGCTTCAGCATCAGTCCTTCCAATGAACATTCAGGCCTGATCTTTAGGATGGACCGGTTGGATCTCCTTGCAATCCAAGGGACTCTCAAGAGTCTTCTCCAACACCACAGTTCAAAAGCATCAATTCTTCTGCACTCAGCTTTCTATATAGTCCAACTCTCACATCCCTACATGACTACTGGAAAAAACATAGCCCTGACTAGACGGACCTTTGTGGACAAAGTAATGTCTCTGCTTTTTAATATGCTGTCTAGGTTGGTCATAACTTTCCTTCCAAGGAGTAAGCGTCCTTTAATTTCACTGCTGCAATCACCATCTGCAGTGATTCTGGAGCCCCCAAAAATCAAGTCTGACACTGTTTCCACTGTTTCCCCATCTATTTGCCATGAAGTGATGGGATCAGATGCCATGATCTTAGTTTTCTGAATGTTGAGCTTTAAGCCAAATTTCCACTCTCCTCTTTGACTTGCATCAAGAGGCTCTTTAGTTCTTCACTTTCTGCCATAAGGGTGATATCATCTGCATATCTGAGGTTATTGATATTTCTCCCAGCAATAGTAAATAGAATATGTGATTGTTGACATTAGTTTATATATATATGGGCCTATCATTTGAAATTGCTTAAACATAACCGTTAATTCATTATAATTACTGAAAAAAATTTAAAAGTGATTAGCTGGTTAGGTTGTAAAGAAAGTGGGAAGTCTAAAATTAACAAAGTAGGGATGGGGGAAAAAAGCTTCCAAGATTAAAATAGGTAAGGATTTACAGAAAAGAAATGCAATGTGTTGAACACTAAAGCTATGATTTCTGAGCCAGGTTTTCTCCAAAATGAGAATTTTTTAAAAAGATTTTATGTTTTAGAGTCCTGGAGAAGGAAATGGCAGCCTACTCCAGTGATCTTGCCTGGAGAATCCCATGGACAGAGGAGCTTGGGGGGCTGCAGTCCATGAGGTCATGGAGAGTCAGTCATGACTGAGTGACTACACTATATTTTAGAGTAGCTTTATGTTCACAGCAAAATTGAAAAGAGAGTAGTACATTGATTTCCCACATCCCTCCTGGCTCCACATGTGCACAGCTTCAGTGTCAGCATCCTTTTCCTTTTACATAAAGCACAAGAATCCAGACTATTGCTCAAAGATAGGAACGCTTGAGGACGTGATGCTCTGTGATGTTAGTTTGGGGGGTGTCTTCCGACCAACACCATTCAAACTCCAGTGCCCACACTTGAAAAATGGTTCCAGTTGTACAGACTTGATAATTTGTGCTGTATGATACATGCTGAGCCATGTTCTTTGGAATCCCCTTCTACTTTCCACCCACAACATTGCTAGTGGCCCACCAGCCACAGTGTGAATTCCTAGAGTTCATCCATTATTTTCCTACTGACCAGCTTCTATATTTTATCCAGGTTTTGTTTTTTGGCTTTTTTTAGGGGGTGGGCAGGAATGTTGTATTGCCTTCACTGATAAGTAATTTCCCCAATTTTAGAAATATGATTGTGTTCACCTAATCTGTAAATCTGAATTTATATGATGATTTTAAACCTTAATTCTATGTCTTCAGACCATTCTGGTAAATTTTAATATACAATTTTATATTTAAAATTTAATATATTTAAAAGTAATGTGCATTAATGGTCTATTTTCATGTTACTATTATAATAATTAGAAATATATCTTCATTTTTAAATTGAGAGCACTTATTGTATTTTGGCATTGGTCATATTTTATGTTTGGAATCCCCATGAACAGTGACATGAAATGACCAGTCAGATAATCATAAACTGGTAAAGAGAAAGTTAATTTTTTGTTTGCTCATCCTCTACAAAATTTATGATAATACCAATAGAATTTTATTTAACCAGTTTTGAAAGACTATAGCTCCATGAGAGAAACTCTCAAAAACAGCTAAGTCAGGAAAGGAACGTACCTTGGATGCTTTGGATTTTTCTATTTAAATCTCCACTCACTGCCCCAAGTAAATATAGATTTAGTATCTGAGTGACAGCGACAAATGTTGAAACCTAACCCTAAAGTCTCAGTGCTCCAGTGGACCGTATTTGGCAAATCACTGCACTCTCTGGACTTTACTGATCTAGCAAATATCTTTTCTGTTGACACCAGAGGAGAAACTACGTGAGACATAGGGCACACAGGCTCCTGGTTTTCTTTTCTGAGTGTAAAATTAATAGTACTGGCTGAGGGTGAGAAATAATGAAGTAGTTTTAATTAAAAGTTATCTTGTGGTGCAAATGTAGAATTAAAGTTTGGCTTTAATCGAAAGTTCTATGATACGTACAAAAGCAAGTATACAGGAAATATAATAAAATTTATTCCCCTATGATTGAACTTGATTTGGAATTCGAGCCTTAAGAATAATGATAGAGAACTTAAGCTAGTTACTTATAACTGCTGTTGCTGCTAAGTCGCTTCAGTCGTGTCCGACTCTGTGCGACCCCGTAGACGGCAGCCCACCAGGCTCCCCCGTCCCTGGGATTCTCCAGGCAAGAACACTGGAGTGGGTTGCCATTTCCTTCTCCAATGCATGAAAGTGAAAAGTGAAAGTGAAGTTGCTCAGTCGTCTCCGACTAACCTCAATCAATTTGAACCCATTTGAACCAGGGCTCGCAGTTTAAGGTCTGAGGATGGCTTAAGTAGTTTCTCCGGCTTTGGAAAGGAAGGTTTTGTCTAACATTCTTTGACGTGACACGAGTTTGGCCTCTGTCCCTGCTGCAGACACTTAGATATGCATGTTCCTCCACATGTCACTCTGTGTCCTCCTTATTGCAACCCTGAGGTTCCTTCAGGTCACTGGCCTCAGCCGCTTTCACATCTCTCTTGGCCAGGGTTTCAAGAACTTAGAACTCTCATCCAAGAATTTGACTCTTTTCTTTCATCTTTGTACTTTGGTGTCCTCCTTTGGCTACTGACTCAGTATAGGGGTTGGGAGTGGAGGGTAGAGAAAGGGGGAAGAAAGCGAATTCAGTTCGTTGCAGTAGGTTTTATCCCTTTAGTGGTTTAGTCACTAAGCTGTGTAAGACTCTTGCCACCCCATGGACTGTAGCCTGCCAGGCTCCTCTGTCCATGGGATTCTCCAGGAAGGAATACTGAAGTGGGTTGCCATTTCCTTCTCCAGGGTATCTTCCAGACCCAGAAATCGAACCCGAGTCTCCTGCATTGCAGGGAGATTCTTTACTGACTAAGCTGTGAGGGAAATCCCCACCCCTCCTTTTTAAATCCCTTTGCACATATTAAAAACTTCTGTATTTACAGTATTAATATATTTTCCTCATAGAGTTGGAATATTTCTATTGTCATTACATTTGGTGAGGGAGTATAGTTGAATTTGGGTGATGCTGGAAGCTTAATCAATCCTTAAAAAGCCTCTAAATCATAGATAAATAACTTTTTCTTCAATGTGATGTTTGAAAAATATTCTCCAGTTCAGTTCAGTTGCTCAGTCGTGTCCAGTTCTTTGCGACCCCATAGACTGCAGCATGCCAGGCTTCCCTGTCTATCACCAACTCCCGGAGCTTACTCAAACTCATGTCCATTGAGTCGATGATGCCATCCAACCATCTCATCTTCTGTTGTCCCCTTCTCCTTCCACCTTCAATCTTTCCCAGCATCAGCATCTTTGCAAATGAATCGGTTCTTTGCATCAGGTGGCCAAAGTATTGGAGCTTCAGCTTCAGCATCAGTCCTTCCAATGAATATTCAGGACTGATTTCCTTTAGGATGGGCTGGTTGGATCTCCTTGCAGTCCAAGGGACTCTCAAGAGTCTTCTCCAACACCACAGATCAAAAGCGTCAATTCTTCAGTGCTCAGCTTTCTTTATAGCCCAGTTCTCACATCCATAGGAATGTGACGTTGTCCCTTAAGGAAATGGAATAATAACAACCACTGTCAGCTTTGGAAGGCAATTGAGCAGGACACTGGAAATACTTCCTCGTCATTCATTCCAGTTTTCCCCCACTGTGTGGCATCTACATAGTTTAGGTCAGCCCTCATTTCATGCTAATCAGTGTAATCCCATCCCTTGTGACAGTGGTGGGAATGACAGAGCTGGTGGGAATGATGTTTAAGACTATTTTCAGTAAGTAGGGAAGAAAATATTTCTCTTCTAAGCTGATTTTGTGGTCAGCATAGTAAATGAATGAATGTTTTATTTATCTTTTATTATAATGCCTAACACAAAAGCTGGCATATCTTCAGTTCAGTTCAGTTGTTCAGTCATGTCTGACTCTTTGCGACCCCATGAATCGCAGCACGCCAGGCCTCCCTATCCATCGCCAGCTCCCAGAGTTCACTCAGACTCATGTCCATTGAGTTGGTGATGCCATCCAGCCATCTCATCCTCTGTCGTCTCCTTCTCCTCCTGCCCCCAATCCCTCCCAGCATCAGAGTCTTTTCCAATGAGTCAACTCTTCGCATGAGGTGGCCAAAGTACTGGAGTTTCAGCTTTAGCATCATTCCTTCCAAAGAACACCCAGGGCTGATCTCCTTTAGAATGGACTGGTTGGATCTCCTTGCAGTCCAAGGGACTCTTGAGAGTCTTCTCTAACACCATAGTTCAAAAGCACCAATTCTTTGGCACTCAGCTTTCTTTGCAGTCCAACTCTCACATCCATACATGACCAGTGGAAAAACCATAACCTTGACTAGATGGACCTTTGTTGGCAGAGTATTGTCTCTGCTTTTCAATATGCTATCTAGGTTGGTCATAACTTTTCTTCCAAGGAGTGACCGTCTTTTAATTTCATGGCTGAGGTCACCATCTGCAGTGATTTTGCAGCCCCCAAAAATAAAGTCTGACACTGTTTCCATTGTTTCCCCATCTATTTGCCATGAAGTGATGGGACCAGATGGCATGATCTTTGTTTTCTGAATGTTGAGCTTTAAGCCAACTTTTTCACTCTCCTCTTTCACTTTCATCAAGAGGCTTTTTAGTACCTCTTCACTTTCTGCCATGAGGGTGGTGTCATCTGCATATCTGAGATTATTGATATTTCTCCCGGCAATCTTGATTCTAGCTTGTGCTTCTTCCAGCCCAGGGTTTCTCATGAAGTACTCTGCATATAAGTTAAATAAGCAGGGTGACAATATACAGCCTTGACGTACTCCTTTTCCTATTTCGAACCAGTCTGTTGTTCCATGTCCAGGTCTAACTGTTGCTTCCTGACCTGCATACAAATTTCTCAAGAGGCAGGTCAGGTGGTCTGGTATTCCCATCTCTTTGAGAATTTTCCCCAGTTTATTGTGATCCACACAGTCAAAGGCTTTGGCATAGTCAATAAAGCAGAAATAGATGTTTTTCTGGAATTCTCTTGCTTTTTCTATGATCCAGCAGATGTTGGCAACTTGATCTCTGGTTCCTCTGCCTTTTCTAAAACCAGTTTGAACATCTGGAAGTTCACGGTTCACGTATTGCTGAAGCCTGGCTTGGAGAATTTTGAGCATTACTTTACTAGCGTGTGAAATGAGTGCAATTGTGCAGTAGTTTGAGCATTCTTTGGCATTGCCTTTCTTTGAGATTGGATTGAAAACTGACCTTTTCCAGTCCTTTGGCCACTGCTGAGTTTTCCAATTTTGCTGGCATATTGAGTGCTGCACTTTCACAGCATCATCTTTCAGGATTTGAAATAGCTCAACTGGAATGCCATCCCCTCCACTAGCTTTGTTCATAGTGATGCTTTCTAAGGCCCACTTGACTTCACATTCCAATATGTCTGGCTCTAGGTGAGTGATCACACCATCGTGATTATCTGGGTCATGAAGATCTTTTCTGTACAGTTCTTCTGTGTATTCTTGCCACCTCTTCTTAATATCTTCTGCTTCTTTAGGCCCATACCATTTCTGTCCTTTATCGAGCCTATCTTTAGGTACCAAAAAACAGTTGCTTGAATAAATGAATGAGTGATGCTATAAACCTGAAAATTGGAAGAATGTGATTGAAATACAGAAGGGTTTTCTATCATAGTTTAGGTGCATTTAGCTTTAGAGAAAGTGGATGTGTATTATAATGATAAGTCTTCAGTGCCTTATTTTGGGCCTTTTTTTTTTTTTTGTCTTTTTTTGAGATGGAGGGTGCAAAATGGAAAGAAAAGGTGCGTGGGAGATAAAGCTTTTAGTTTTTACCCATTTACAAATGGAACTGTTATATAAAAGTTTTGCCAGTTTATAAAAGGGAATTGTAAGCCTAAACTTGTTCTATTGTTAAGAGAATTTTTTTTTTCTAAATTATTTTACTATCTGGTGGAAAAGTTAAGTTTCTACATAGCTATTTAAAACATAAAGCATTGTTAAATCACAATGGAGACAAACAGAATTGAGTGGAATCAAGAGTGCCTTTTCATGTTGATTGTGACTTTTATGAGATGGAAAACTTTACTCAATTTCATAATAGTCATAGTCCAGTAAGATTTTGGTGACTGATCTTATTGGTCTGACTTGAATGGGTGACTTAACTGTAGAAGGTTCTCTGTTCCAATTTCAAAATAACTCCTAGTTGATAATTCAAAGAAGTAATGAAAGAACAGAAGGATGAACAAAACAAGGAAGAAAAAAAGAAGCAAAAACAGATGAAAGGGAGGGAGGATAGAAGTAATGAAGGAAAGAGACAAACTACTGTGATTTTTCAGTGAAACCTCACTCAGAAATGAGTAAAGCAATTCTAAAATGTTATTTATTTTATTCATTGTGTCTAGTAGCATATTGCATCTCTGGGTATAGTACTGTAGTGTGAATAGATAAGTACACACACATATGTACACATGCATATATTTATGTAATAGTTCAATACATAGTACATAATAAGGAATTAAAACATACAGACTCTGATTTGAAAACTCCTTTGTTGAAATAAGTGTCTGTAAATGGAATAATGTTTGTACTGTGGCAAAGACAGTTCAACTGTAGGAGTGGAAAATCAGCTGATTGATCCTTTTCTCCCAGCTCAGTATTCTTTCTTCTTTACTGTCTGTGAGTCTCTCTCCTAAGTATTTATTAGGTCTGGGGCTCTGAGGCTGCTGAATCATTCTTTCTTGTATGTTGATAGTTGTGGTTTAACCTGAGTTTCCTATAGACGCAATGTTCAAAGAATGACATCACTATAGATATTTAGGTAGAAAAGCAGTTGGAGGCAGCCTGTTTATGAGGCCTGGCCTTGGGCTGCTGTCATCACCTGTCCGATCCTGTCCCTCTGTGTCTCTTTGACATACTTGTGACTATTGGCTGTTAATACATTTTGTTCCCATCACTGGCCTACTCTTTCCCACTTTTATCACCTAATGAAAAACATTTCATCTTTCAAGACCCTGTTTTGTCTTGAAAGTGAATCTTGACTCCGCTACTGGATTACTTTGGTAAGTTGTTTAACCTCTGTGTGTCTCATCCATATAAGCACCTGTCACAGAACACAGCAATGATGATTAAATGAAGTCATATGGGCTTAGTACATTCTATAATATGGCAATATATGTTAAGTAAATTTGGCAATCAGAGGAAAATTTGTTGCTGCCTTCAATACTAATATTGCCCTTTCATTGTCAGATACGTCATTAAAACTCTTAACTACATTATATTGTTATCACTCCTTTGCCCTGTGTTTCTTGCATGAGTTTGTGGAGTCCATCAGCATAGATGTTTACATTTTCAAATGCTCAATTCTATGCAAAATGAATATTATTATTAAGAATGATCACTTAGAATCTAAAATAGTCCCATAAATACAAATATATAAAATCTATAAGTATGTTCAGTATACTTCCCTCATGCCTTTCTCCTTTGGTAATCATAAGTTTGTCTTCTTTGTTTGGGGGCCTATTTATACTTTGCAAAAAAATTTATATCATTTTTTTAGATTCCACATGTAAGTGATACCATTCCTTCATTTGTGGATATGTAAAGTAGCAAGATAGCTGCCAGGAAAACCAAACTTCAGAACAATAGTGAGTTTTACATAAAAGGTTCTACACAGTGAACAAAATTGAAGGGCAGTATTACAAATTGAGGAGCGTAATTCTTGCCTGGAGAATCCCCATGGACAGAGGAGCCTGGCTAACTGCAGTCCATTGGGTCGCAAAAGGACGGACACTACCGAGGGACTGAGAACACATGCACATATTACAAATTGAGGAATAATTATTTAGAAGTAAAGGAGTAGCAAGTACAAGGAATCCCCAGGGAAGAAATATATTGTGTAGCCACTAAGTGGTGAATCAGCCCTCAGAAGTGCTAATATGAAAGAAATATTAGCTGATTTAAGATTATCCAAATATCTTCATCTTTAAAGACCTAGATTATGGGACTTATATAGTTATACCTAGCACTCTGCATTGCCTAAAAATTGGATAGAACCTGAAAGTGGGAAAGAAAAAACTTGGAGAGTAAGGGAGCAATATGGCAGTTCAAAAGGTAGTATCAACTGAGAAATAATGGTTACTAAAACATGAGTTTGGGTTAAGGAGTTAAGGGCAGAATATTTTATTTTGAATTGTACATAGGCAAAGTTTAATAATTACCAAAGTAATAGAGTATATTAGGAAGTCCAAATAATTCTGTAGTTCTGTGAAGAGAGAATGATAAAGAACATTGCATTCTTTAGTTTGCATAGCATTTTTACATTTGTCTTACTTAAGCCTATCAGACAAATGCCAGGAATGTGTCTTATGCCCATTATTTATTTATTTTTAAATACATCGATGGAGACTCAGAGTAGAGTCATCTGCTTGACTCTGATTGCAACTTTCTTTCTGTTATAGAATATTTCTTTAGGCTGAGAAAATATGCTCTTACTACGAAACATTGATGAAAATGTGAAATGTCGTAAGTATAGACAGGATGCGTGCTATTCTAACTTCCTTTAGAGTATAATTGAAATCATATAAACTATTAATTGTAATCAACTATTTATATCAATGACCATTATAATATTCAGTGTAGTTCCTCAAACACTTTTAGAGTTAGCATTTTCACCTCGCCTGCTTTTTGAGTTTTGTGCTTAGAGGTTTTGTTTTTTTAAAAAAAATGTAACCGTATTACAATTGAATTACTCCTTATACAGTATCAAGTAGAAAAATATAAAATCTGAAAAGCAGAGTGCCATGTCTGAGCCCTGGCCAGTGTGCTCTTACATCCAAAAGAGTAAAGTCAAAAAAAAAAAAAAAAAAAAAAAGAGTAAAGTTCATGGTATGAAGAAAGGGGTCCCGGAATCAAATTGCTTGACATTGCCCTTGTCACTTACCTGGTGTTCAATGCTGAGCAAATATCATTTAAGTTCTCTGTAGCTCAGTTTACTCAGCCAGATTGTGTAATCTATCAGAGTTATGTTTTATGTTTTTTGTTCAATATTCTGAATGTCTAGAGTAGTGTCCTATGTGTAATGAACATTCAATAAGTATTTTTAAAATACATTTGCAAAAAACTGACTATATTATCTACCCATAGGTTGCTTTGAAAGTAGGCCATTTACCATTTACCATAGCTTTTGGCAAATAGGAGATGCCGTCTCTTCTTTCTGCTATGCTTTTTATCATCATTATCATTATTAGTGTCTATTATTGTGGCTGAGGGTGAAGGAGGTTTAAAAGGCAAGACATTGTAGACTGTTCTAAGTAAGTGAGCCAGTGTTTTGGGAAAGGACTCCATTCTGGTAAAGTATCTGGTGATTGATTCTATTTAGTTAAACAGAGAGGAGGGTGATGGCTTTATGTTAGTCTCGACTAATAAAGGTTTCAAGTGGCCTTGACCCTCTTGGTTTCTTCTTCTGTTCTAGTTATCCCTTTTCATCTCCTTTCACAGATAATCAGTCTTTGATTCTTTTACTTCTGATGGTTGGGTTTTATCAAGTATTTGAGACTTGGAACTTAAACCATTGGAGTCGTTGCTCCATTTTTCTCTTCCCTATCACTTCTTCTTCTCTTCATGCTTTCATATGCAATGCTGCTGCTGCTGCTAAGTCACTTCAGTCGTGTCCGACTCTGTGTGACATAGCTGTAGCTAATTAAATTAACAACTAGTGTTTAATTTTCCTCTCTGAAATGTAAAACTAATTTGGAAGGTCACGGGCCTAGTCCAATATTACAAGGGCTTAGGAACTTTTTATAATATACTAAACATTAATAGCTTGAGATATTTGTCATTTTTTGGAGAAATCTCCTTTTTTTAAAAAAAAATAGAAAGTATTCTAGGAAAACAAGCACAAATAAGCCAACAACCAACAAGCAAAAGCAAACAAGCCCCTAAAATCCCCCAGATATTTGTTATGCATGTTGCTTTTTTGAGAGTGGTCTCTTATTCCATGTTCTCTATGCAGGATACACTGCTTTCATAAAAAAGGGTCTGTGAAGCAAACTAGCTGACATGTGATTGATTACTGATAACCTGACACTCAAGCGCTCTTATCTGTCATGATAGATTTCAGCATGGAAAGTTTAGTTTTATTTTTTTCCCTTCCTTTCTTTCCTCTTTTACTTCCTGTCTTCCTTTCTTCTAGTTTTCTTTATCCTCCCTCCCTCCCTTCCTTCTTTCTATTCTTTTAAACTCTTTATAAAGAGGATTGAAGGTATTAATGATAAAATCACTAAGTTTTGATTTAAATTCAGGTAGATGTATTCTCTAGAGCAACAATCCCCAACTTGTTTGACACCAGGGACCAGTTTCTTGGAAGACAGTTTTTCTATGGATGGAGTTAGGGAGGAGTGGTTTTGGGATGATTTAAATGTGTTACATTTATTGTACACTTTATTTCTATTACTATTATTACATTAGCTCCACTTCAGATCATCTGGCAGTAGATCCTGGAGGTTGGGGACCCCTGCTCTAGAGCCCTCTTCAAATCCTCTTATCATCCATTTCACCTCAGAGTTAATCAAACCCTCCTCTAGGTCGTGTTGCACTTGTACTTGCCTTTATTGATGTACTTACTACACTTCATTTATTCTCTATTATCTGAGTAAGAATTGAATCTTTTTTATTGCCATTCCTCATACTTGGCACGTACCAAAGTCTCAGTAGATGTTTATGTTCTACTTCTGACCTTTAGCAGAATTTTTTTCACTTCTCATTCGAAGTTTCTGTTGTTTCTGCTATTTTCCCACTGGTATTGCATTAGGGATGTATAAGATTATCTGTAAATAAAATATGCAAGTTATATGTACACACAATGTACATATATCAGTAAGTCTGGTATCTAGTTATTTTATGTTTATATGATCATTTTACATTTTAGAATATCAAGAATAAATAGTTGTTTACAATTATTTTTCATAGACTTCTTTATGTCAGACACAAGTGAAAGTTTTAGTGTAAATGTGCATGTGTGCTAAATTACTTGAGTCATTTCCAACTCTTTGAGACTGTATGGACCATAGCCTGCCAGGCTCTTCTGTCCCTGGGATTCTCCAGATAAGAATACTAGAATGCGTTGCCATGCCCTCTTCCAGGGGATCTTCCTGACCCAGAGATCGAATCTGCCATCTCTTGCGTCTCATGCTTTGGCAAGCGAGGTGGGTTCTTTACCACTAGCACCACACATTGCAACATTTGGTAGCTATGCCTCAGATAGATCATTCATTATCAGGTATTCTGATAAATGGATTTTATGTGTTGGAAAAGTTTTTTCAAGTTTTTATTTTTTATATTAAAATAATTTAAGAATGGACAGAAAGTACATCTTTTTTGGTTGCTTATTACATTGAAATAAAATAGATGATTAAGGTTTTTTTTTTTTAAAGGTTTCTTTATTTACTTATTTTTTATATGTATACGTTTTGGCTGTGGTGGGTCTTGTTGCTGCATACAGGTTTTCTGCAGTTGCCGAGAATAGGGGCTACTTTTCGTTGTGGTGCTCGGGCTTTTCACTGTGGTGGCTTCTTCTGTTGTGAAGCACAGGCTGTAGGCACACAGACTTCAGTAGTTGAAGCACACGGGCTCAGTAGTCGTGTCTCGTGGGCTCTAAAGAGGAGGCTCGGTAGTTGTGGCACATGTTCTTAGGTGGCCCAAGGTATGTGGAATCTTCTAGGATCAGTGATTGAAACTGTGTCCCTTGAATTGCAGGGTGGATTCTTAACCACTGGACCATGAAGGAATCATTCAGTTTTATTTTAATTCCACTTTCTAATGTAAATATATATCTTATTAGCCTCTCTTTTTGTCTCTATTTTTGTTAATATAGATACAGTACTATTATTTGAGTTGATGGTATAACGAGCACATCTGTGTAGCATTTAGCTTGGATTATACATATACTTTTCAGGTAATAACATATGCAGCATTATTCTTTCTGTAAGAAATAGCATTACCCTTTTGCATAAAAATACTGCATCTCCGTATATAGGTGAAAATTCTACATGCAGATGCTGTTTCAAGGTAATTCAAGAATCACTGCCCTTTGCTTTTTTTGTAGTCTGTCATTTTATTGTATTTGAATCTTTCACCACTGAGCTTTGAAGACTGCTTACTTACAACTTTATTTTTACAAAATTCATGGAAATTATTGATAATACAATCAAATTGTTATCACTCCTAGAATATTTATTACTTGGATGGGGGAACACTATGTTTCAAAATGAAAGGTAATAAATTTATTTCTTCTATTTGCTGTTTCCTGATGACTTACAGAGATACTTGAACCTTTACATCTAAGGGGCAATATTTATAATCAGAATTTTTGCACTGACATGGGATAGAACCCAGTGATGATCTCTTTTTCTCTGAGGTACATATTGTTCAAAAATATTGTTTTATCTGTTTTCTTAATCATAATAAATTTATTCATTCTCAGCATATAGTGCTTTAATATGTCACTCCTCACAGGGGCATTCTGAAATAAAAGAACATTTCAGGAAAGGGAGAAAAGTTTATATAAAACAAGGAATGACTAATTACAGGTGGGAAGGTAGTTAATCTTTCTAGCTCCCTTTAAATGCTGCCATATGGGACTACCAACTTTACCTTCTGTTTGGTTTGAATTTGTACAAGGGAACAAAATAAGCCTTAAGAAAAATCTATTGTGTGAAAATATTTAAGGTACTTAAAGGCCAAATATAATATTTTTGTGCTGTAGTCGACCTTAGTCTGCCATAATATCAGTACCCTTTATGACATGGATAATTAAATTTCATTGCATTTTGAATTTAAACAGATCAGTTTGGATAATCTGAGACTTCAGAATTAGATGAGTGGGAAAAACATCAAGGGGGTCAGCAGAAGTGAAGATTACACTGTGTAATTTGCCAGTCCTGTTCAATTTAGTGCTAGAAATTGAGTAATTTTTCATGGACATAGAAAACATGCAGAGGACGTAACTTGTTTCCATCTAGTTATATGCTTGTGCAGTGAATGTGTTATCCGATTCTAAAACCATCTTTGAATTAGCTTTTTTTTTTTTTTCACGTTGGTACTCTGTGGTTTCTGAGATTTTGTATGATCGTATGAACTGCAAGTGATGCTCAATATTGACAAGTACAGTACAAACAGCAGATGGTAAGATACTGATGGAGACATTTGTTAATGGGCCAGTAGTCTTCCTTAGAAGTACAGATTTTGGGGAGAGTTTTTGGCTTTTTTAACCCACTGCTTTTCTATACTGAGTACCTGGGAAGGAAGAAAGAATCCAAAGATTCTTTTGTGTTTCTTCATGGGTAGAAAAGGTGAGTATCAGGATTGCATCAACCTTAGGTGAAACCACTGTTAGTAAACGGAGTTGCTACATTAGGAAAAAGAATGTATGTAAACACCAGCTCTCACACACTAGTTGGTAAACTTGGACAGATTTCCTAACCCTTCTGAATTTAAGATTCTTTTAATGTATGTTGAAGATCACAATATCTATTTTATTATGTTTTCCATTTACTAGGATGAAGTAATACATGTATAGAAAATGTACATAGTAATGCTCCTGGATATTATTATGTAACTGGGAACTAAACAATGTCATGGGAGATCATAGATTCTACTGGCTTAAAGTATGGGCTTCAGAAAATCAGAAAGATCTGGATTTGAACCTCAGACTTACAGCTTCCTTTCTGTGGGAGCATAAACAAATTACTTTCTTAGTTTAAGCATTAGTTTGTTTATAAAATGGAGTATTGTTGTTATATGGATAGTGCTGCTGCTGCTAAGTCGCTTCAGTCGTGTCCCACTCTGTGCGACCCCATAGATGGCAGCCCACTAGGCTCCTCTGTCCCTGGGATTCTATAGGCAAGAACAGTGGAGTGGGTCCCATTTCCTTCTCCAATGCATGAAGTGAAAAGTGAAAGTGAAGTCCCTCAGTCATGCCCGACTCTTAGCGACCCCATGGACTACAGCCTACCAGGCTCCTCCGTCCCTGGGATTTTCCAGGCAAGAGTACTGGAGTGGGGTGCCATTGCCTTCTCCCATGGATAGTGCTGCTGCTGCTGCTGCTGCTGCTGCTGCTAAGTCACGTCAGTCGTGTCCGACTCTGTGCGACCCCAGAGACGGCAGGCAGCCCGCCAGGCTCCCCTGTCCCTGGGATTCTCCAGGCAAAAACACTGGAGTGGGTTGCCATTTCCTTCTCCAATGCAGGAAAGTGAAAAGTGAAAGTGAAGTAGCTCAGTCGCGTTTGACTCTTCCCGACCTCATGGACTGCAGCCCACCAGGCTCTTCCATCCATGGGAGTTTCCAGGCAAGAGTACTGGAGTGGGTCGCCAGTGCCTTCTGGATAGTGCTACTTATATGCAAATTATTCTAGAGTTAGCATGAATTAATTGCTTTATAAAGCTTCCCAGGTGGCTCAGTGGTAAAGAACCCATCTGCCAGCACAGAGACTGAGGTTTCATACCCTCTGGGGAAGATCCTCTGGAGAAGGAAATGGCAACCCACTCCGGTATTTTTGCCTGTAAAATCCCATGGACAGAGGAGACTGGTGGGCTACAGTCCATAGGGTCACAATGAGTCAGACATGATTGAGTGACTGAGTACCCATAAGTGGTAATTACTATCTCTTTCTCTCTCTCACTTTTTTTTTTATCCCCCACCAGTGACCATGCTGTCACTATTTTTTGTTAGTAAAATAATAACTATTTGAAGGATTGTTGTAAGTTAAAATTATTTTTGACAGGTCAGAACATGAGCCATAACTAAAAAGATGAAATTGTATAGGGTTGAATGTAAAGTCCTGCATTTAGGCTTATGAAAAATATTTAGAAATGAAAAATAAGAGAAAAGATGAACTTTGTAAACCTTATGTTAAGTGAAATAAACTAGAAAAGAAGACTACATAGTATATGATTTCATTTGTATAAAGTTTAAAAGATAGACAAGTTACAGAGACAGAAAGATTAGCAACAACTCTGGACTTAGTCCTGGGGAGGACAGGTAGAAGAAATAGAAGTTGCTTACTAATGGAAGCATGGGTTCTTTCAGGGGGTACAAAAGTGATCTAAAATTACACAGTAGTAATGGTTGCACAATCCTATGACTTGACTAAAACAGAACACTAAACTTTACATTTTTAGTGAGAAATTGTATGTAAATTTTATCTCAATGAAGTTCTTTAAAAATGAAAATAATACTACATTCAAAATAATTTCTGTGGTAAGGGTTAAAGTGATAGTTTCACTTTTAGAACTCGGTTAATCCATTCAGTAATCAGCATTTTCCACATTAGAGACATAGTTTTGTATGTATTATGTTTAAGGGTGTATGGGAGGTGCTGTCCCATGACTGTAAACATCTCAAGGGGAAAAAAAAAAAAAAGGGTCCCAGGCTTCCTCAGTTCTCTGAAACTATACACATTGTCAGTTAATAAACCCCTTTTCTAGAAGTGGTATTTTGTACCTCTGCTGTTATTTTATTGTTAATTGGCTATTTCTTGTTGATGATGTAGTCCTTAAGACCTGCTTTCAGGAATCCCTAAAGAGCCTATGAAGCTTCAACTCTAATTTACCTCCAGGTTCGCACAGTTACCTGAGCCCTTGGAGAAGACTTAGTTTTCCCAGCAGACTTTTCTTTTACTCAAGAAAACAGGAATATTAGCACACAGATAAAGATTGGTGACTCTGCTTTCTGATACAGGCAGGTGAAGACCCCAAAAGAGGAATTGCTCTTTCCAGTCTTCAAAAGGTACACAACTATACAGGGGCTCACACTTACTTCAAACAAGTTTTTTTTGCTCTTTTTTTTCCTGAGAAGAAAATACTGCTCTAGAGAAGCCAGTGAGCCTCAAGTTTGGTGAACTTTGATGGCCTTGAATGTTGCTTGGCTGCTCTCTGGCCTCTTAGACAACATCCTATGGCTTATTCCCTCACAAAGCATAGGGCACAGGGCCTCTGACTTCGTGGACTGTATGTGAAATGGAAAATGCTGCTCAAAATGAGTAACCCACCTGAACTGATTTTCATGGTTCTGTGAATTTTGCTCTCAGAACAGAGTACTATGGTGGCTGGAGCATCTAGAATTCTAATCTGTGCTTTAAGAGCTCATCACACCTCCACCTAGCCACTAATAAAGTAAGCCAACACAAAGCCAAAACATAACCTGCTTTTTTGAATATCAGGTTGTCAGGGGAGTTTCTAATTTCCTTGGTTCTGCCTCGCCACAGCAAAAATTTGAAGCAGTGGATGGACAAGTGTTACAGCTCAGTTTTATTTGGCAAGCAAAGGAAAATCAAGGCATGAGGGCGGGCTGACCCAAAAGACATGAAGAGAAGAGAGGCCTCAGGCTCAATTTTGGCTCCTCTTTTTACATGTTTTTTCTCCTCCCCCTGAGCCTGCCCTGTGTAAATTGGGCTAGCCAGGGGGGTTGTTTGTTTCACCTGAGGTTCTCACTCAGGTCCTTGGACCTTCCTTTGTTCTATTTTCACAGGCTTTTCCCTTTCTTTATCTTTTAGCCAGCACCGTTTTGGATTCCTTTTTCCTATTCTAACTACCTAACATTCCCCCTTCAGGAGATGGGAGGCCCGATTCTTTGGGAATAGTGGTGTCGAGGTCTCTCTGGCTACTTCCTGCAGAACTGGGATGGCAGGGGGAATTGGGCCTCCCTCTCTTGCTAGTCTCAAGCCTCAGAGTTCTCACTGTGGTGTCCATCTAAGGGTGAGTGATATTTTCTGTGGTTGGCTGTAGTTTTATATATCCTTGTTGAAGTGGCATTGCATGTTGTAGTTTGTTGACCTGGGCAGAGACAAAACAGGTTAGACAATTGATAATACATGGAGCGATCATAAGCAGCATCAATATGGTGATAACAAGGGTTAGTAGGGGCATTAGCCAACTCCAAATTCCCCCTCGCCAGGAGAAGGATCCCAGAAAGAGAGATTGTAGCCACCCCGAGGACTCTCCAGCTTGTTCTTTGAGGTCCTGTAGGCTTTGGAATGTTTTTCTTGAGGACTGTGAGACTTTCTTTAACTTAGCTGGAAGGTATTTACCCAGAAACAACACGTCTCATTCAAGATGGCTCAAGTCCCTCCTTGTTCAGGGATCAGAAGATCTGTCTCCTGTCTATTTTGGAGTATAATCCCTGCCAAACTGTGTTGGCTCGTTAGAGCTGTCTTATCCCCAGAAACTTAATTTTGGGGGTGTTCATTAGAATGATACTCATCTGTAGTCCAGAATAGGTATCTAATAGCTCCCAGGGGCTCCCAGGTGGATTGAGTCCTCTTCTGTTTTCTTCCAAAGCTGGACTCATGAGTAGTGAATCTAGGAGTCGTGTCCTGGTACCTTGACTGCTGTGGGGATAGAAAGTATTACAGGGTAGGGGCCCTTCCATGTGGGCTGGAGTTGAGCCTTTGGGGACCTATCTTTCCAGACTTTAATTAGGACTCGAGCTCCTAGAGCATATAGTGGTGGCTCTTTAGAATCTTTCGTGTGCTGGTTGACACCCAACAAGCATATATCTTGTTGGAATTGCCCAGTGGCCATGGCCTAAGACCGGAGGGTCTGAACCTCTGGATCTAGGAAGAGGTCTCCCATATAGCATCTCATAAGGACTAAGTCCAACCTGTTCCTTAGGGGCAATATGGTGTGGAGGAGAGCTATTGGTAAAGCCTTCTTCCATTTGAGAGAGGTCTCCTGGGTTATTATTTTTTATCACTGATTTTAAGAATTGGTTGGCTGTTTCTACTTTTTCTGAAGACTGAGGCCTCCAGGCACATTGTAGATAATAAATAATGCCCAAATGCTTTAGAGACCCCTTGAGTGACCTTAGAAGTAAATGATGTCCCATTGTCACTTTGTAATGACTTGGGCAGACCAAATCTCAGAATGATTTCATGGAGCAGTTTTTTTTAACCACCTCCTCAGCCTTCTCAGTCTGGGAAAGTCTTCAATCCATCCTGTGAATGTATCTGTCATGACTAATAGGTATTTATACCCTTGAGAAACTGGCATCTGGTGAAGTCCATCTGCCAGTCCTCTCCTGGGTAGGTTCCACGTTATTGGATGGGATGGGCTGTCTGGGGTCTTTGAGCTATTTGGGGGTTGTTTAACTGGCAAGTGAGACGGCGGAGACTGGCTGCCTTATAGTTGTTTGGAGGCCTGTTCTTCTGAAGGACCTTTTTAGTAATCTTTGGAGGGCCTTTTCCCCTAAATGAGTGGTGGCATGTAAGGAGTTAACCAACTTCCGTTGGAGGTTCCCAGGCAGAAAAAGGAGTCCCTCCTTTTGGAACCACCCCATAAGATCTTCTTGAAAGTCCTCACTCTTAGATTTAAGAGTCTTACCTTCAGTATATGATGGAGTTTCTGGCATATTAGTCTCTGGAACTAAGGTGGCAACCCCTATTAGGTCATTGTTCTGTAATGCTGCTCTCTTAGCTGCCTAATCCGCAGTTTAGTTCCTTCGTTCCACTTCCTCGTGCTCCCTTTTGGTGTACTTTACAATGGGAGACTGAAACCTCGGTGGGCAGATGGACTGCCTCCAAGACCCTAAGGATGTGGTCAAGTGGCCTCTTTATTTCCAAATAGCGGCATGTGCATGTAGAACCAGAAGGGCAGGCTTGGAGTCAGTGCAAATGGCTACTCTTTTTCCTTTTCCCAGCTCTAAAGGTTGAGTCAGGGCTATGAGCTCAGCTAATTGGGCTGAAGTACCTGGTGGCAGCAGCTTAGTCTCTGTGGTCTCAAAATTGGAGACTACTGCATATCTGGCCCTTATTTTTCCATCCAAGACAAAGCTGCTTCCATCAGTGTACCATATTTCCTCAGAATTGGTCAGAGGATCTTCTGACAATCCCTCTCGGGGTTTTGTCCAGTGGTCCAAAGTTTCTAGGCAAGCGTGAAAGGGGAGAGAGACCTCAGGTAGGCAGGAGGGTAGCTGGGTTAAGAACCTCACAAGGGGATGTAGTCAGGCCTGGATTTTCTTTTCTTTTCTTTTTTTTTAAAATTAATTAATTTTAACTGGAGGCTAATTACTTAATATTGTAGTGGTTTTTGCCATACATTGACATGAATCAGCCATGGGTATACATGTGTCCCCCACCCTGAACTGCCCTCCCACCTTCCTCCCTATCTCATCCCTCAGGGTCATCCCAGTGCACTGGCCCTGAGCACACTGTCTCATGCATCGAACATGGACTGGCGATCTGTTTCACATATGGTAATATACATGTTTTAATGCTATTCACTCAAATCATCCCATCCTCGCCTTCTCCCAGAGTCCAAAAGTCTGTTCTTTACATCTGTATCTCTTTCGCTATCTTGCATATAAGGTCATTGTTATCATCTTTCTAAATTCCATATATATGCATTAATATACTGTATTGGTGTTTTTCTTTCTGACTTACTTCACTCTGTATAATAGGCTCCAGTTTCATCTACCTCATTAGAATTGATTCAAATGCATTCTTTTTAATAGCTGAGTAATATTCCATTGTGTATATGTACCCCAGCTTTCTTATCCATTCATCTGCCAGTGGACATCTAGGTTGCTTCCATGTCCTAGCTATTGTAAACAGTGCTGCGATGAACATTGGGGTACCCATGGCTCTTTCAATTCTGGTTTCCTCAGTGTGTATGCCCAGCAGTGGGATTGCTGGGTTGTATAGCAGTTCTATGTCCAGTTTTTTAAGCGATCTCCACACTATTATCCATAATGGCTGTACTAGTTTGCATTCCCACCAACAGTGTAAGAGTGTCCCCTTTTCTCCACACCCTCTCCAGCATTTATTGTTTGTAGACTTTTTGACAGCAGCCATTCTGACTGTCATGAGATGGTACCTCATTGTGATTTTGATTTGCATTTCTCTGATAATGAGTGATGTTGAGCATCTTTTCATGTGTTTGTTGGCCATCTGTATGTCTTCTTTGGAGAAATGTCTGTTTAGTTCTTTGGCCCATATTTTGATTGGGTCGTTTATTTTTCTGGAATTGAGCTGCAGGAGTTCCTTGTATATTTTTGAGATTAATTCTTTGTCAATTGCTTCATTTGCTATTATTTTCTCCCATTCTAAAGGCTGTCTTTTCACCTTGGTTATAGTTTCCTTCATTGTGCAAAAGCTTTTAAGTTTAATTAGGTCCCATTATTTATTTTTGCTTTTATTTCCATTTCTCTGGGAGGTGGGTCATGGAGGATCCTGCTGTGTTTTATGTCATAGAGTGTTTTGCCTATGTTCTCCTCTAGGAGTTTTATAGTTTCTGGTCTTACATTTAGATCTTTAATCCATTTTGAGTTTATTTTTGTGTATGGTGTTAGAAAGGGTTCTAGTTTCATTCTTTTACAAATGGTTGACCAGTTTTCCCAGTACCACTTGTTGAAGAGATTATCTTTTCTCCATTTTATATTCTTGCCTCCTTTGTCAACGATAAGGTGTCCATAGGTGTGTGGATTTATCTCTTGGCTTTCTATTTTATTCCATTGATCTATATTTCTGTCTTTGTGCCAGTACCATACTGTCTTGATGACTATAGCTTTGTAGTAGAGCCTGAGGTCAGGCAGGTTGATTCCTCCAGTTCCATTCTTCTTTCTCAAGATTTTTTTTGGCTATTCGAGGTTTTTTGTATTTCCATACAAATTGTGAAATTATTTGTTCTAGTTCTGTGAAAAATACCATTGGTAGCTTCATAGGAATTGCATTGAATCTATAGATTGCTTTGGGTAGTATACTCATTTTCACTATATTGATTCTTCCGATCCATGAACATGGTATATTTCTCCATCTATTAGTGTCCTCTTTGATTTCTTTTATCAGTGTTTATAGTTTTCTATATATAGGTCTTTTATTTCTTTAGGTAGATTTATTCTTAAGTATTTTATTCTTTTCATTGCAATGGTGAATGGAGTAGTTTCCTTAATTTCTCTTTCTGTTTTCTCATTGTTAGTGTATAGGAATGCAAGGGATTTCTGTGTGTTACTTTTATATCCTGCATCTTTACTATGTTCATTGATTAGCTCTAGTAATTTTCTGGTGTTGTCTTTAGTGTTTTCTATGTAGAGGATCATGTCATCTGCAAACAGTGAGAGTTTTACCTCTTCTTTTCCAATCTGGATTCCTTTTCTTTTTCTTTCTTATTGCTGTGGCTTAAACTTCCAAAACTAGGTTGAATAGTAGTGGTGAGAGTGGGCACCCTTGTCTTGTTCCTGACTTTAGGGGAAATATTTTCAATTTTTCACCATTGAAGATAATGTTTGCTGTGGGTTTGTCATATATGGCTTTTATTATTTTGAGGTATGTTCCTTCTATGCCTGCTTTCTGGAGGGTTTTTATCATAAATGGATGTTGAATTTGGTCAAAGGCTTTCTCTGCATTTATTGAGATAATCATATGGTTTTTGTATTTCAATTTGTTAATGTGGTGTATCACATTGATTTGCGAATATTGAAGAATCCTTGCATCCTTGGGATAAAGCCTACTTGGTCATAATGTATGATCTCTTTAATGTGTTGTTGGATTCTGTTTGCTAGAATTTTGTTAAGGATTTTTGCATCTGTGTTCATCACTAATATTGGCCTGTAGTTTTCTTGTTTTGTAGGCCTGGATTTTCCATCCGTACTGTTTGATGCTTGAGGATTCTCTGATCAGACATCCATTAAATGGCCTCTCCCATTCAGGAGTTGTTTCACTTGGTGGCTGGTAAAAATAGTTATTTTGCCCCCAAAAGAATTTTCACACATCTTCTATCAGGACTGTAATAGCTGCAGGATTTTGAAGGCAGGGAAAGATCTCTTCCCAATGAGGGAATAGGACTCTCAGGGGCCACCAGAAACTGGTGGGAAAAGATTTGTCCATCCCAGCAACAAAGAAGTGCTTGGGTGAATCTTTTTGTAATTGTTTTCCTTGTAGCACCCAAATTGGTACAGGTTTGGGAGGAGAAGGCTCCAGAGTATGGAGGTCAGGACAGAGTAGGTAGCCCCTGTGTCAACCAAGAAATTCTCAGACCTACCTGCCACATCCAGTTGCACCCTTGGCTCCAGCCCCATGATGGTTATTTGTGACAGGTGGGCTGGCTGGAGTGGGCTGCTTCAGTCCCGTTGAACCATTGTGAGGGAAGGCTTGGCGCTTGACCTTGAGACTCTTGGGTCCCCAGGGCAGAGTGCCGCCCAATGTCCCAATTGATGGCCTTTGTAGCAAGCCGTTTTAGGAAACTTGTCACGGTTTAGACACTCATTGGCCCAATGTCCCACCTGTCCACAGATTAGGCATTTGCCTCAAGCCTTGTTGTTCAAGGACCCAGGGTTTGCCATAGGGCTTCCCTGGAGGGCAACCAGCATCTGGGCATGCCTTATCTCTTTCCTTCTCTCCCTTTCCTGGGCCTTGGCCTCCCTCTCCTGTTCTTTGTTATAAAAGGTATTGGTTGCTGTCTGGACCATCTCATTTAAAGAGGCAGCAGGGTCCTGCTGCTATAGCTATTGTAACTTTATCCTGATGTCTGATTCACATTAGAACAGGAATTTATCCTTTAAAATCACCTATCCCTTATAAGAGTCTAAGTCCAGATTGGTAAACTTTTGGAGGGCCTCTTTTAGCCTTTCCAGAAAGGTAATGGGGTTCTCGTTGGGCTCCTGAGTTATTGCTGAGCCCCGGGCATAGCTTATTACTTTTTGCTAGGCTGCTTATAGTCCTTTACACAGATCAGAAAATGATCCCTTTCCCAGATGTGCTCAGGGTCATTATAATTCCAATTAGGATCTAAGGAGGGGTCCGCAGTTTTTCCTACTGGGTATTTATCGCTTGACATGTGAAGCCCTGTAGCATACCTTCTTGCTCTCTTTAAGATACTAGCATGCTCAGGGTCAGATAAAGTTTGACTAAATATGACCATGATGTCCTTCCAAGTCAAGTCAAAGGCCAAGGTAATGTGTTGGAATATATCTATATATTTGCCTGGGTCATCCATATAGCTTCCCAGGTCTTTAGTTCTAAGAGGGAGAAAGGCTTAAGGACCCGGGTTGGTCCGAATTCTCCCAGTTTCTACTAATGGACAAATTTGAGTTGGCTTTTGTGGAGGGGGTGCTCCCAGATATGGAGGCACATTTGGATACAAGGAAGGAGCACCAGGCAACTTGGGAGCCATGGGAGGTGAGACTTCAGGGGGGCTTCCTTCTCTTGGTTGTCTGTGCCTAATACCATTTGCCCAGTAGGCTCACTTTTAGGGCATATAACAAACCCATACTTAAGACAGAGTTCCTTCATATCTCTTAGCCGGAAGAAAATTTGAACACGGGGGGTCTCTGTCCATTCCCTTGTCTTTTGCAGAATAGATCTAGCTGCAGGATTGTATTGTAATTTAAATTTCCATCCTCAGGCCAGTGTTCCTTGTCAGCCAGAGGGCACCATGGCCACACAGTGGTACAAAAGAATTTTAAGCGACTTCTCCTTAGAGTTAGAGGATCAAACAGCTTCCAGTTATCAAGGATGCATCTCAAGGGCATCTGTCTGGAAGTGGATTGGTTATTTACCATGTGAAAGACAGTGATGACAGGGAGGAAAGGGAAAAAGAAAAAAACTAATAGTCCTTCTGTTTTTATGGATGGACACCTTAGGGGTGAGTCTTTCTGAAGCTTGTTCTACCCAATAGTGTTGCAACCTGAGAGCCAGGCATTCCTAGGTCAGGGTGCAGATCCACAGGCAGGCTGAGGTATGACAGTCTCCTAAAGATCGACTCCCTGGGCAGGTCGAGGCAGGTAAGCCTCCTGAGAATTGGGTCCCTGGGCAGGTCGAGGCATGTCGACCTCCTGGGACTCCCAGACTGGAGTTGGGCATCCCCAAGGTATCCAGTGTGACCAATGCTGGGTAGGAGTTCAGTTCAGTTCAGTTCAGTTGCTCAGTTGTGTCCGACTCTTTGAGACCCCATGAATCGCAGCACGCCAGGCCTCCCTGTCCATTACCAACTCCCGGAGTTCACTGAGACTCACATTCATCGAGTCAGTGATGCCATCCAGCCATCTCATCCTCTGTCGTCCCCTTCTCCTCCTGCCCCCAATCCCTCCCAGCATCAGAGTCTTTTCCAATGAGTCAGCTCTTCGCATGAGGTGGCCAAAGTACTGGAGTTTCAGCTTTAGCATCATTCCTTCAAAAGAAATCCCAGGGCTGATCTCCTTTAGAATGGACTGGTTGGATCTCCTTGCAGTCCAAGGGACTCTCAAGAGTCTTCTCCAACACCACAGTTCAAAAGCATCAATTCTTCGGTGCTCAGCCTTCTTCACAGTCCAACTCTCACATCCATACATGACCACAGGAAAAACCATAGTCTTGACTAGATGAACCTTTGTTGGCAAAGTAATGTCTCTGCTTTTGAATATGCTATCTAGGTTGGTCATAACTTTCCTTCCAAGGAGTAAGAGTTTTTTAATTTCATAGCTGCAGTCACCATCTGTAGTGATTTTGGAGCCCAGAAAAATAAAGTTTGACACTGTTTCTACTGTTTCCCCATCTATTTGCCATGAAGTGATGGGACTGGATGCCATGATCTTCATTTTCGGAATGTTGAGCTTTAAACTAACTTTTTCACTCTCCACTTTCACTTTCATCAAGAGGCTTTTGAGTTCCTCTTCACTTTCTGCCATAAGGATGGTGTCATCTGCATATCTGAGGTTATTGATATTTCTCCCAGCAATCTTGATTCCAGCTTGTGTTTCTTCCAGTCCAGCGTTTCTCATGATGTACTCTGCATGTAAGTTAAATAAGCAGGGTGACAATATACAGCCTTGACGTACTCCTTTTCCTATTTCGAACCAGTCTGTTGTTCCCTGTCCAGTTCTAACTATTGCTTCCTGAACTGCATACAGATTTCTCAAGAGGCAGATCAGGTGGTCTGGTGTTCCCATCTCTTGAAGAATTTTCCACAGTTTATTGTGATCCACACAGTCAAAGGCTTTGGCATAGTCAATAAAGCAGAAATAGATGTTTTTCTGGAACTCTGTTGCTTTTTTGATGATCCAGCAGATGTTGGCAATTTGGTCTCTGGTTCCTCTGCCTTTTCTAAAATCAGCTTGAACATCTGGAAGTTCACGGTTCACGTATTGCTGAAGCCTGGCTTGGAGAATTTTGAGCATTACTTTATTAGCGTGTGAGATGAGTGCAATTGTGCTGTAGTTTGAGCATTTTTTGGCATTGCCTTTCTTTGGGATTGGAATGAAAACCGACCTTTTCCAGTCCTTTGGCCACTGCTGAGTTTTCCAGATTTGCTGGCATATTGATTGAGTGCAGCACTTTCACAGCATCATCTTTCAGGACTTGAAATAGCTCAACTGGAATTCCATCACCTCCACTAGCTTTGTTCGTAGTGATGCTTTGTAAGGCCCACTTGACTTCACATTCTGGGATGTCTGGCTCTAGGTCAGTGATCATACCATCATGATTATCTGGGTCATGAAGATCTTTTCTGTACAGTTCTTCTGTGTATTCTTGCCACCTCTTCTTAATATCTTCTGCTTCTGTTAGGTCCATACCATTTCTGTCCTTTATCAAGCCCATCTTTGCATCAGATGTTCCATTGGTGTCTCTAATTTTCTTGAAGAGATCCCTAGTCTTTCCCATTCTGTTGTTTTCCTCTATTTCTTTGCCTTGATCGCTGAGGAAGGCTTTCTTATCTCTTCTTGCTATTCTTTCGAACTCTGCATTCAGATGCTTATATCTTTCCTTTTCTCCTTTGCTTTTCTTTTTTTTTTTTTAATTTTATTTTATTTTTAAACTTTACATAATTGTATTAGTTTTGCCAAATATCGGCCTCCCCAGACAGCCATTTTGCTTTTTTGCATTTCTTTTCCATGGGGATGATCTTGATCCCTGTCTCCTGTACAATGTCACGTCCACTGCAGATGTGAATAGATAACTTGATGTAAAGCAATCCATATCTGTGCCCTGAGACTTGGAACCTGGTGAAACACCCATAAGCCTTATCCTCTTATTGCTCTGAGGGAATGTAAGTCACTGACTTCCTCCCCTAGTCTTTCATAAGAACAGCTTAGGGTGTTTTCAGTGGTAAACATTTCATTGTCATAGACCCACTTTAGGTAATAACAGAAGTAATGACAAAGGAGTGGGTGATTTGGTTCTGTTAGGGGCATTAGGAATATTTTAATAATAGGTGATGTGGAGCAATGTTGCCTACAAGGGGGCAGGGTCCTGGTTGTAGGAGTTAGTAAGTGGCTTAAGAACAAATTGATAAGAGGCAACAGACCGGATGTTCCATAAAAATGGAGTGGAGATTTGATCCAGGGGTATGTTTGTAACTTTAGGAGAAGGGTGGTAAGGATTTGGGCCCAAACCGCCTGCAGGGCTAACTCCCAAAGTGGCCAACATTACCCCTGGAAGCCTATTTGCCCTTGAAGGGATGCCAGCAACAGACGGAGTTCTAGCAGGCTTGTGTGCCTATCACCAGACCTAGCGGGTTCACTGAGATGCTGTTGTTGCACATGTTGTCGGAAACATGGAAAATGAAGGCCTGAATATCTAGAGGGATTGAATATTATGCAGTATTTCCTTCCCAAGGGCCAGCTGTTTTCTGGTTGTCCCTCCAGAAGATTGTAGAGGCAACATTGTTGGCCCAGACCGGGCTCAGGAAAAGAGCATGAAACTGGAGGGAAGGGGGCGGGTCACAACTTTCGAAAGAATAACATAGCCCAAGGGCATAACATAAACTGATTAAAATCAAATGGGTCTAAGAAGACAAGTCAAATTCAACTAAACCTTGATCCTCAATCTACAAGCTAAATGACACACCTAGAGGTGTCAGGACAGTTCCAAGGCACTGTCAAAAGTCTTGAGGAGTGGGTGATTCCCCAATTGTTGGAATGATCCTCCAGCTCATTAGCATATGAAATCACCCAGTTCAGGAAAACTAACTACACTATATTCCATGGCCTCTGCACTTGCCCTCTGTGATGGCCCACACCCTGTGGAGCGTGCTTCTCCCTAAATCTGAGCAAATCTACCTCCTACCTATTGCTCTGTTTCTCACTGAGCTTTTTCAATGAGACATCAAAACCTGAGATTGATTAGGTCCTGAAACCAGGCACTCTGGGTTTTGGCAGGGCTCAAATCCCAGTTGAACATGAATGAGTGACTAAGCATAGCACAGAGTCCCTGCCATGAGGATTTGAGTCCCAATCTTAGGTAAACGGTTTCAAACACAACTTTCAGAAATGGAAAGCTGATGACCTCCCCAGTCAAACAGTGGCATAGATGGAGAGAGGAGCTGAAAGGAGGGAGGAAAAAGCAGTAGGAAAAATGTGCTGAGGAATCTCCTTCATAACCTGCTGGAAAATCTGCTAAATACCTGACCTGTGCTCACAGTTTTTATTGGCCTGATCCTTGGCACAAAGAAGATTAAGGAAGGAAGAACCCCCACACCTTGGCAACGGCTACTAAGGCACAGCAGATAGTAGAGCCTTCAGGACACCCTGGAGCACCCACTGCCACTCGCCTGTTCCCAGGGGATTCGAGGAAACAAGAAATGAGAGATTGTAAAGAAATTAAGATTTTGTTAGCCATATGTCCTTCCAGCCATAGGAGGGAGGATTTCCTACTCCAACTGGAGGTCTTCTGGAATCTGAGACTGAGCTGCATGAGCTTTCTGCTGAGTTTGTTTTTGCTGGGTTCTTGCATGCTGGGCTTCTTGTCACTTCTACCGCGCTGAGTTTTCTTCATGTTTGGCTTCCACTGTGGGAACTTTCGCCAAGTTGGGCTTCTGCTGTGCTTGGCCTCCACCTCTCAGTGGCCAAGCTGAGGTTGTTTCAGCCAGGTTAAATCTGAGAAACGGCACCATATATGTCAGGGGAGTGTGTAAATTTCCTCTGTCTGTCTTGCGGCAGCAAAAATTTGAGGCAACAGACGGAAGAGCGTTTGGAGAAGGCAATGGCAACCCACTCCAGTACTCTTGCCTGGAAGATCCCATGGATGGAGGAGCCTGGTGGGCTGCAGTCCATGGGGTAGCGAAGAGTTGGACATGACTGAGTGACTTCACTTTTACTTTTCACTTTCATGCATTGGAGAAGGCAATGGCAACCCACTCCAGTGTTCTTGCCTGGAGAATCCCAGGGACGGGGGAGCCTGGTGGGCTGCTGTCTATGGGGTCGCACAGAGTTAGACACGGCTGAAGTGACTTAGCAGCAGCAGCAGCACGGAAGAGTGTTACAGCTTAGTTTTATTTGGCAAGCAAAGGAAAATACATCCTCGAGGCATGAGGGCGGGCTGACCCAAAAGACATGAAGAGAAGAGAGGCCCCAGGCTCAATTTTGTCTCCTCTTTTTACATGTTTTTCTCCTCCCCCTGAGCCTGCCCTATGTAAATTGGGCTAGCCATGGGGGGCTGTTTCACCTGAGGTTCTCACTCAGGTCCTCGGACCTTCCTTTGTTCTATTTTTGTGGGCTCTTTCCTTACTTTGTCTTTTAGCCACTGCCATTTTGGACTCCTTTTTCCTGTTCTAACTACCTAACACGGTATAATGAAACTTCTAGAATATTTGCTAATTCATAGACTGAAAGTGAATTTGTAGGCAGAAAATCAATACTTCTCTGTTTCCTGTAAAGGGAAGATAACTCTGCTTTATGGTATTCTAATGTATTTTAATTTTCTTTGCTACTTATTTGCATTTAGCTAAGAAAAGAGCAGAAGCATTCATACTGTGTTCTCAGGTATTTTGCAATGAAACATATGTGATATATTATGGGAAAGTCAGGTGTTGATTAAAATTTTTCCTTTTGATTATCTAAATAGTTCAGAAAATTTAATTCATAGCTCAGAAAATTTCATTTGCAATGTGAAAACTAATATTTTCATGGTAATTTTCATTGTTGGATTATTGTATCAATACATTGTAACTTCATAAATGAGATTTGCCATCCTCTGCACTTCTGAGCATGAGAAAACATTTGTGAATATGTAGAAACATTAATTAAATTTGGCAATGCAGAACAAACTAACAATATTACTAAAAATGTGTGTTTTTTACTCAGATCTGTTCTTCATTGATCTAGCATTGATCTTCAGTTTCACAAAGAGGATAATGTTCCAGAAAATGCTGTTTAAGGTGGGATGTGTTACTGAGCAGGACCCTGTGAGGCTTCCGCCATATCCTCTGCTTTAGTGCCTCTGAAGTATCTACCTAGATAGATAGATTTGAGGCACATTTCATGAGTTGTTTTACAGATATGAAACCCCTCCCACCAAATTTTGGTGACCATACTTCCAGGCTTTCCAGAGCCTAAGGACTGATAATGTTAACTCCTGTGACTCCATTCTATTACTGCACCATCAGCCAGTCAGAGAATTGTACATGAACTGATTGCTTAACTCTGAGACCCGTTTCCCTCATCTGGCTTTAAAAATACTTTACCAAAACCCTTTGGGGAATTCAGGACTTTTTAGTCCTCCTTTTTCTGTTTTTTTTAAAAAAATAACTTCTTTAGATTTTTGATTTGGTGTTGAGGAGGAGGTTGCTTGCTAGTCTCCTTGAATGGCCCTGAAGTAAATCTTTCTCTGCGCCAAACTCCAAGGTTTTGGTGTATTTGGCCTCACTGCATGCTGGGCACATGAACTCATGCTAACAGATTGGAACAAAGAATGATTTAAAATTTGAAGGATGAGAGTGCTTATATGCTTGTATCCAAGGGTTATTTCACAAAAAATTTTGTTCTTCATTAGTATTACTTCTTATGGTTGTTTATTATACAAAAAAAAAAAGTCTGGGGAAGGGCTCACTGTGGATTCCTATACTAGCCCTCATAGTAGGGGCATTTAATGATTTATAAAAGACATGTGGCCATTGCAAATGATATATTTTTTCAAAGAAATATCTTCAAGTGTAATAATTAATTGCCACATTAATCTTTAACCACCTGATAAATACTTTTAAGTTACTTCCACTTTATACACTGTATGTGTGTGTGTGTAGAGGGTACTAATCTAATTGCTTTATAATAATTTTAAATTCATTGTTAAAAGCCCAGTTAACATAGTATGTTTTTACACTGAAACAGTAGTGGATTTAGAGGCTTTGAATAGGTGTAGTGGTATATTTTATTTCATTCTTCATACCTGCATGTATATTTCTGCTAAATACTGGTTCTCAATGGATACTCCCTTGGCTTCAAAAGGTTTTTATTATGTTAAAATGTAGTTTGAAACAGGAACTAATTTCTTCCCTCAGTCTCATGTGGAAAGGTATCTCTAACGTATTGTCTTATGTATTTTTCTCTTTCTCATCGTGTACAGTTGCATTTGATATAAAAGTTTCCACTGGAGAATAAGGCACAAAATAAGAAATGGGAACCTGGTTCATTAAAACAGAGGGATATTCAATACTATAGAAATTTTTTACCTTTGCTGAATGTGTTTATTGCTATGATCATTGCCATTTAAACAAGCAGAACCTGCCGCTTACTTAATGGTAGCAAGTGGTCTCTAGGGGAGTTTGCAAAAGATTTCAAGGATACATAGTCATTCCATGAACCAAAAATATTTTGAAATTGCCTGAAAAAATCTTAGCTCACTTATTTCTAAATGTGTTGGTAATTCTAAACCTAAATATAAATGCCAGCATGTAGTTAATGTTATATAATGAAAAACAAACTTAAATAAAAAGTCAGAAAGTATATCCAGTATAGGTGGTATCTTTCTGTAATGTTCCAGAATTTATAAGAATATTCTTTGGAAAATGAGCATATATTTTATCATAAAAGCAGTAGTTTCCCATCTCAGTTTGTAAAGCCCATTTGAACCAGATGTCCTACACACAAAAAAATTATTTCACCATCAGGTTTTTTGCTCATTTACTCACTGTGAACATCAGTGGGGGACACATAGGCACTTTGGAAGAAATAAATTTGGAAAAGTCCTTTCTCTATTTCTCTGATTGCCGTGGCTAGGGCTTCCAGACTATGTTGAATAAGAGTGGTGAGAGTGGACATCCTTTTCTTATTCCTGATCTTAGAGGAGATACTTTCAGCTTTTCACTGTGGAGTGTGATGTTAGCTGTGGGTTTGTTATACATGGCCTTTATTATGTTGAGGTATGTTCCCTCTGGGTTTCCCACATGGCTCAGTGGTAAAGGATCCACCTGCCAATGCAGGAGACATGCATTCAATCCCTGCATCAGGAATATCTGGTGGAAAAAGAAATGGCCACCCACTCCAGTATTCATGCCTGGAAAATTCCATGGACACAGAAGCCTGGAGGGCTGCAGTCCATGGGGCTGCAAAGACTGGATAGAACTGAGCAACTGAGCACAGCACACTGGGTACTCTGCCCATTTTCTGTAGAGTTTTTATTATAAATGGGTGTTTATGATTTGAATTTTGTCAAAAGCTTTTCAGGCATCTATTGAGATGATCATATAGTTTTTTATTCTTCAATTTGTTGATGTGGTGTATCCCACTGATTGTTTTATGGATATTGAAAAATCCTTGCATCTCTGGGATAAATCTCACTTGATCATGGTGTATGATCCTTTTAATGTATTGTTGGGTTCAGTTTGCCAGTATTTTGTTGAGGATTTTGCATTGATGTTCATCAGTGAAAACTGGCCTGCAATTTTCTTTCTTTCTTTTTTTTTTTTTTTGTGATCTCTTTCTCTGCCTTTCTTCAAAGATTTAATAATCCTCTTATAGTAGGTTTTTGCCCATTCCAGTTTGACATTCTAAACTATCTTCCCTTTTCCAGCAGTGGGAGAGAAGACACTCTCCAGCTCTTTGGGCAGCAGCAGCGGGAGTGGAAAGGGAAACACAGCAAAGGACAAGTTAAACAAAATGTGATTCTGTGCCTCAGGGAGCTTGCGATCCAGAGGGCAGGCAGGCAGTTCTTTGATTTGTTGTCTTGAGAAATAGCGAAGTTTTGTAGATGTTGAAAAGAGGAGGAGGAAGCTAATAATGCAGGCAGAAGAGAAAGATTTGCAAAGCCCAGTGTTTCAGTAGAGGATAAGGATGCAGGAGCATTTCAGTGCAGTAATGTGATTTATGTTCCATCTACATGCATTAATTGATTCTTACATCATGCCCCATTTTCCCTTGTGTCTTGCAGTTGAAAACAAGTCCATCTTTGCTTTTTTTTTTTAGTAGTGAAATATACTTACTTTCTGTTGATTTCGATGTTAACTTTTACTGATTTCAGGTTATATGAAAAATCTCTTCCTCAACTAGCCAGGCATTTTTATCATTTATATATAAGGCTAACAAATAACTTATGAGGCTGAAACTCCAATACTTTGGCCATCTCATGCAAAGTGTTGACTCATTGGAAAACACCCTGATGCTGGGAGGGATTGGGGGCAGGAGGAGAAGGGGACGACAGAGGATGAGATGGCTGGATGGCATCACCGACTTGATGCACACGAGTTTGGGTGAGCTCTGGGAGTTGGTGATGGACAGGGAGGCCTGGCGTGCTACGATTCATGGGGTCACAAAGAGTCAGATATGACTGAGTGACTGAACTGAACTGAACTGAACAAATAACTTTACATTTCTTTTATCTTGAGTATTTGAATGCAGCATTTATTTCATACCATAAAATATAATTCTTTCTAGGGCAAAAGTATTTTTTCTTTCTTTCTTTTTTCAGTTTGACTGTCAGTCATCTATTTTTTTTTTCTCAAAATATTTTACAACTAATTGTGTTAGTCTGCTTGGGCTGCTATAACAAAGTACCATAGATTGGGTGTAAACAACAGACTTTTTTTCCTCATGGTTGTAGAGACTGAGAAGTTCAAGATCAGGGTGATGGCAGATTTGGTTCTCGGTAAGAACCCTCTTCCAGCTTTGCAACCTTTTTGCTGTGTCTTCACATGGCAAGGAGGGAACATTTCTCTCTTCCTCTTGTAAAGCCTTTAATTCCATCATTAAGGCTCTACCTGCATGATCTCATCCAACCTGAATTATTTTCCAAAGATCCCATTTCCAAATTCAGTCAGTCACATTAAGGATTAGGGCTTCACAATTTAGTCCACACCATTGAAATTGAAAACAACAGCAATGACCCTGATTTTTCTTTAATTGCTGCATTAATTTCCTAGTGCTTTTGTTAAGTGAAACTTGAGAAATGAGAGATTCAAGTGTATACTCTAACTGAAAAGGAGCTATATACTTTTTCTGTATATTTTATTTCATATTTTCAGGACTCACTTGGCTATGCATGGTAAGTATGTATTTCATATAGACTTGCAAATTTTTCCAGAAGCTGCTTTTGGCTTCTTTAGTTTTAAGTAAATCATTTTGTTTTTCAAATATGTAAAAATGACGTGTGCAGAAAGAGTCGAGTTCAGGTGAAAAACAGAAAGCAATATAAATACTGTGCTTGTTCCTACTCTGGAAGCCTCGGCTCATTCAGCATTTCTTTGAATTTTTCATACATATTTGCTACTAATTTAGTTTGAATGTATGAAGACCCAGGATGCTATTTTTGTTAGAATTTCTGAGGACATTGTGTATGTCCCTTGTTTCAGTACCACCTTTCTTCTGTGATGCTTCTTTCCTGCATGCCTATTATAAATCCTCTTCCTTCCTTCTTGTATTTGCTGCTCTATTTCTCCTTATTGTTTTCTCTTCCCAACGAGGGCTGAATATGAATAATTGAATGGGAAGTAGTTTTTAGTTCAGAGTGTCAGAGTTCTAGCTGGCTGTCTTGCCTACAAACATCCTTGGGATGGAATAGTTTAGCCTTAGGGCTAATTCTTCTGTTTTGGAATAGATCAATGGCCCAAAAATCTCATTAAAAGAAGCTGCAGCACAAGTTCTGTAAACTCTAGTGGAGGAAAAGTCCCTAGTATCAATTATGATCTATTTTCTAATCAAAACTTTATTCGAAGTGACAAATGTGTAAATATCCCTAATGGTTTATTTCTCAATCTCTACTGACTTTTACACTACTAGGTAAACTATCAGTGTGAATCTTTCTTCTGCCACTCTGGAACTGATGATTTGGAAGGAATCAGAGTACCATTTTAATAAATGCAGTTAAATAGTGGGAGACCTAAGTCGTCTTCGTATCTCGTAATACCATTATATGTTTTCAGGCAGAAAAGTCTTAGATACACTTACTGTTTTATTTTTGGAACAAACATAGTAAATATTTATGAATGCCAGTTATATAATAGATTTTGTATTTTTTCTGTATATCTAAGCATGTCACTTGATTAGTTTTAAATACCAATAATTCATCTAATCTTTTCAGAAGCCCCATTTTAGGCCATGTAACATTTACGGTATCACAAAGCGTATTATAGAGGAGGTGGTTCCCTTACATTACTTAGACAACCAATGACAAATAGAAGGTCATTTTCTGATTTAAGGGGTCACTTTCCTTTCTTCTGTGGAGGGCCACCATCCCGCCCACTGCCCCTCCCCTAACATTTCGCTGAATAGTCTCAGTGAATGGGCCAGCACGCCTCTGTTTAGGCCTCAGGCACTCTTGGTGCAACACTTGAAAAGAGCAGGTGCAGGTCAGAAGTGAATGGGATAGCCCAGAATCACTGCTGGGAAACATGTGCACGCAAGTCTCAAGCTAATCTGGGAATGACTTCAGACAAAGAAAACAAAGGAACACTTTAGGGTCTAAATCACCCACTTGACAGAGGAGGGTTCCGGGATGAGAATGCCTATAAGGACCAGTTGCTTCTGTTTTCCTTTCACTCAACTTCTAGTGCATTTAAGAGATGAAAGACAAAACTCTGGTCATCTGAAAGTCAGAAAATTTCCTTACATTTAAGTGAATCCTATATGGGGCTATTCATCATATATATCTTCCTTCTTTCTAGAACTCTGTACGTATACAACTCAGCTTCAATTTAGACTATTGCTGTTACTGTGGCCTTCAAAGTATCTTTATTGAGAGGATGCATTCTTCAAGTTAGTTTATGTCTCTCCCCAGTGTATGGTTTGATTAAATATTTCTCTTTTGTGATATGGGCAAAATAAATCTATTTGGAAAAAATTATATCTATTAATGTTTTGTATTTATAGAAATACAAGAATATAAAACAATATGGTAAAATATGAAAATAATACAAAGTTAAAGACAGGAAAAGAGTAAATATGAATAAGAGGTGTGGATAGTTTGAGTGCAATATGTAAACCACAGGGTATTATGTAGTCTGTCAAAATTCACAAGCCATCAGGGAAGACCCACATGCTAGTAAGGTAATGTTCAAAATCCTTCAAGATAGGCTTCAACGGTACGTGAACTGAGAACTTCCAGATGTACTTTCAGAAGCTGGATTCAGAAAAGGCAGAGGAACTGGAGATCAAATTGCCAACACCCTTGGAGCATAGAAAAAGCAAGGGAATTCCCAAAAACATCTGCTTCATTGACTATGCTAAAACCTTTGACTGTGTTCACTGTTGTGGATCACAACAAACTGTAGAAAATTCTTAGAGATGGGAATACAAAACCACCTTACCTGTCTCCGAAGAAACCTGTATACAGGTCAAGAAGCAACAGTTAGAACCAGACATGGAACAATGGACTGGTTCCAAATTGGGAAAGGAGTACTTCAAGGTTGTATATTGCCACCCCTGCTTTTTAACTTATATGCAGACTATATCATGCAAAATGCCGGGCTGGATGAAGCACAAACTGGAATCATAATTGCAGGGAGAAATATTAACAACCTCAGATATGTAGATAATGCCAGTCTAATAGCAGAAAGCTAAGAGGAACTAAAGAGCCTCTTGATGAAGTGAAAGAAGAGGGTGAAAAACCTGGCTTAAAACTCAACATTCAGGAAACTAAGGTCATGGCATCCGGTCCCATGACTTAATGGCCAATAGATAGAGAAAAAGTGGAAAGTGTGACTGATTTATTTCTTGGGCTCCAAAATCACTGCAGATGGTGACTGCAGCCAGGAAATTAAAAGATGCTTGCTGCTTGGAAGATAAGCTATGACAAACCTAGACAGTGTATTAAAAAGTAGAGACATCACTTTGCCAACAAAGGTCCCTATAGTCAAAGCTATGGTTTTTCCAGTAGTCACGTACAGATGTGAGAGTTGGACCATGAAGAAGGCTGAGTGCCGCAGAATTGTTGCTTTCAAAATATGATGCTGGAGAAGGCTCTTGAGCATCACTTGAACAGTAAGCAGATCAAACCTGTCAATCCTAAAGGAAATGAATCCTGAATATTCATTGTGAAGAACTGATGCTAGAGCTGAAAATCCAGTACTTTGGCTACCTGATGGGTGAGCTAACTCATTGGAAATACCCTGGTGCTGGGAAAGATGGAAAGCAAGAGGAGAAGGGAGTGAGAGAGGATGAGATGGTTGGATGACATCACTGACACAAATCGACATGAATTTGAGCAAACTCTGGGAGATAGTGAAGGACAGGGAAGCCTCACATGCTGCAGTCCATGGGGTTGCAGAGTCAGACACAGTTTAGTGATTGAATGACAACAATTCTTGAAATAACCAATAACCATGCAGTCAAGGCTGTATATTGTCACCCTGTTTATTTAACTTATATGCAGAGTACATCATGAGAAACACTGGGCTGGAAGAAACACAAGCTGGAATCAAGATTGCCAGGAGAAATATCAATAATCTCAGATATGCAGATGACACCACCCTTAAGGCAGAAGGTGAAGAGGAACTGAAAAGCCTCTTGATGAAAGTGAAAGTGGAGAGGGAAAAAGTTGGCTTAAAGCTCAACACTCAGAAAACGAAGATCATGGCATCTGGTCCCATCTTGGGGAAACAGTGGAAACAGTGTCAGACTTTATTTTTTTGGGCTCCAAAATCACTGCAGATGGTGACTGCAGCCATGAAATTAAAAAACTCTTACTCCTTGGAAGGAAAGTTATGACCAACCTAGATAGCATATTCAAAAGCAGAGACATTACTTTGCCAACAAAGGTTCGTCTAGTCAAGGCTGTGGTTTTTCCTGTGGTCATGTATGGATGTGAGAGTTGGACTGTGAAGAAGGCTGAGCACCGAAGAATTGATGCTTTTGAACTGTGGTGTTGGAGAAGACTCTTGAGAGTCCCTTGGACTGCAAGGAGATCCAACCAGTCCATTCTGAAGGAGATCAGCCCTGGGTGTTCTTTGGAAGGAATGATGCTAAAGCTGAAACTCCAGTACTTTGGCCACCGTATGCGAAGAGTTGACTCATTGGAAAAGACTCTGATGCTGGGAGGGATTGGGGGGCAGGAGGAGAAGGGGACGACAGAGTATGAGATGGCTGGATGGCATCACCGACTCGATGGACATGAGTCTGAATGAACTCCAGGAGTTGGTGATGGACAGGGAGGCCTGGCGTGCTGCGATTCATGGGGTTGCAAAGAGTCAGACACGACTGAGTCGGACACGACTGAGCGACTGAACTGATGGAGTTATGTTTGTTTGTTTTTTTTTAATTTCTGATACATAGAAACTGTTGACACAAAGTTGATATTATGAGTTATCAGAAAGCACAAGCTAGAGTTGTAGACCTATTTGACTGATACCTTTTTTTTTTATAAGTCAAAGTGAGTTTATTTATAAAGATACACATTCCACAGGCAGAATGCAGTACCTCTTTGAAGGTGCAAGTGGCTCTGAGATATGAGGTGACTTATACCTTTCTCATTACTCATAAAACTAATTTTTTTAAATTTTAATTTTATTTAATTTTTTCTATTTAAATATTTTATTTGTATTTGAGATTTAAGGTGAACCATGCTGTAATGCCAAATGGAAGCATTCTGTTTCTTGGGTAATGTAATGGAAGACAATTACAGTTAGAGAACAGAATGTAAATGTAATAAATGCTGACAATTTAAAAGTAATTCTGTAATGGAGAGAATCTGGGTTATGAGTGGGGGTTAGGTGATGGAGGGATGTGGCGTGGTACTAATATTTTTACTTCTAATACTTAAGGTCTGAGTAATATTGCCTAAAGCCTATGGATAGTCCAATAGAGTTTTTTTTTTAACACTTATTTTTTTGAGATATAGTTGATTTCCGATGTTATGTTAAATTCTACTGTGCAGCAAAGTGATCAGTTATTCATACATAGACACACATTCTTTTCCATATTTTTTCTATTGTGGTTTGTCACACGATATTGAATATAGTTCCCTGTGCTATACAGTAGGATCTTGTTCTTTAACCGCATCTGTCTTTCTATCAATGGATGTGCTAATCCTTAAATCCCAAGCCATCTCTCCAGTGCCAATAATAATAATACTAATTAGGGTATTATTTAATTGTTAAAATGAAAATAGTGGAAAAGTTACAAGTCACATTATGGCAAAAGTTGGAAGAGGGGAGAGAAAAAGATAGACGGGTTTATGGTGGAGGAGAGGAAAGGTATACATGTGAGCTGATTTCTATATAGCTCATCGCAAGAGTGAGTGGTACTTCCTACAGCTGAAAAATCAAGAAATGGAAGTGAAAACAGATTATTTCAAGTTCTGAACATGACCAAAACGAGGCATATAAAGAGAAACTGGAGAAAATAATTGTACTTCCATGGAAAAAACTGGGTAGGGAATGATAGGAAACATTTGCTTTTAATTTTTTAACTTTCCATACCATGCATTACTTTTATATTTTCAAAGAGGTGATGAGCAATTCACTGGATATATTATGTGTGAAACTCCAGACCAGTTTCTGAGTAGTCAATAATATTTTAATGTGTCTGAAGACAATATAAATACTTAACACATATTTTCCCAAATGCGATTTTGAGAGAAATTCAGATAAATGTAAATAAATTACAAAAGCATCATTTTTTTTGGTAAAATCAGTTTATACAGTTGTTATAAAGGTAATTAAGAGTATGATAAAGTACTTTATGAATTTTAAATGGTAAAAATGTTATATGTTACTATTAATTTATCAAGATTGTCTTTGAAATGTTTTTCTAGGGAGAAGTAAATATTTAATAACTTTATGAGAAAAAATGGTTTGTGTATTATGCTTCCATGGATTCTTTTGACTCATGCTCTGAAATTCACTATTCAGCAGGCATAGGGCTGGACCAGCAAATGTTTAATTTTTTAAAGTTTTATTTTATATTAATCAACTAACTACACTCCAATATAAAATAAAATTAAAAAACAATTACACATTTGCTGGTCCAGCTCCATGCCTTGCTAAGTAATGAATTTCAGAGCAGGGGCCAAAGGAATCCATGGAAGTATAATTCAAAAACCATTTTTCTCATAAAGTTATTATATATTTACTTCTCCCTAGGAAAACATTTTAAAAACTATCTTGATAAATAATGGAAGCATGTAACATTTTTTTTTTCAGTTAAAACAATGTTGTGTTAGTTTCAGGTGTTCAGCTGTGTGACTCAGTGTTACATATACGTGTATCTATCTATTCTTTTTCAAATTCCTTTCTCATTTAGGTTGTTAAAGAATATTGAGCAGAGATCTCTGTGCTATGTGGTAGGTCCTTGTTGGTTATCTGTCTTAAATATAGTAGTGTGTACATGCCAATGGCAAACTCCCAGTTTATCCCCGCCCCCCGCCACAACTCTTCTCCCCCGGTAACCCAAAGTTTTGTTTTCTATGTCTTTGGGCCTATTTCTGTTTTGTAAATAACTTCATTTGTATTTGGTTGTTTGGCTCCACATATGTGTGACATCATGTGCTACTTGTCTTTCTCTTACTTCATGAATTATGATCATCCCAAGGTCCATCCATGTTGCTGCAAATGGCATTATTTCATTCTTTTTAATGGCTCAGTAATATTCCTTTGTATATGTACAACAAATATGTAATTTTTAAAGGCATCTAATTTATTATAAAGCAAATGGTTGGAGAAAACACTTTGAGAAACTGAATAAAAAGTAACTGGTACAGATCACTAAAAAATAGTACCACTTTCCCTGGTCTTCTCTTTCACTCTCATTAAAAAAAAATAGTTTCACAAGTAAAATAAAAATTCTTAGTGTAAGTTTACTGTCTGTAGTGTAGAGTGGAGAAGAACTGGCTTAGGTGCAGCACCTGAGTTTAACATACATGACACAGACACACTCCAGCAGCACCAGTAACCAGCTGATTATAAGCAAAACATATCATCCCTACTGAGACCCAAAACTCTATCCTGGTCAGATGACAGTTTGTATGTTGGCTTCAGGTCTCAAAGTTGAAATTTTATTTAATAAGCTGATTGACAGATTATTTTCAAGGAGACTAGGGTGCTCAAGTAGCAGGGAATATTATTCTAATAATTTGGTGTTTTTTAAACAAAAGATTTCATGACAGAAGTAGATATAATGAAAGCATCAGAAATTTAGGCTACTGAGTGAAAGTTACAGGGTGGCAGAATATGGTTTCAAAACTCAAAGTGAACTTGTCATTAATCATCTTTAATACAATTATAATAATTGCTCTTTATTGAGAACTTGTATATTAAATACTTTTAAATCCCTTTAATCTGTCATTTTTTAAAATCCTTACAACATCCCTGAAAGAAAAGTATGGGTAAATAACTCCATCTTACAGGTGAGAAAAATAAACACTCAAGATTATTTGTCCTGCTTATGATCTCACTGGCTGTACATGGCAGGGAATCGAATCTTAGCTCTTCAGAACTTTGAACTTCCAAATAAGAAGATGAAGTCATAGTTTAATATACTCAGGTTACCTATGTTTGGAAGAGGAACTGAGTTAGATAACATCAGTGGTTTTCTTTTCTTTTTTAAATGTTAAGTACATGTTTAATGATTTTCTTCAATCTTATGTTGGAACCAGATTGATATGACCTGTTAATAGTTACAGTTGCCTTATTTAATGATAGAAGGTAGGAAGGTCAGTCCTGTTTGCCACCTAGTGGAGTTTGGATGTTACCATGTTGGGACTTAGAAAAAAGTATTTTGGTCTTACTCAGTGGTTGTACAAAAAAAGATCTAGAAATGCATGAATTTCTGCCAGACTTTTTTTTTTTTTTTGCCTTTTCAGAGAAGTTTCTTATAAAGGCACATAATTCATGGGCAAAAGTACTATCGTGGGTGCTCACAAAGTGATTGATAGCCTCATGCAATGTTTGGAGCTAATGACTTAGCTGTAAATAACCTCTGTGTATCTAAAATTCGAGCCCATTATGCTTGAGTACTTGTAGAAACAGTGAGAGTTGAAGCACGACAGAAAAAGAAAGCTTGATCCACAGAGGGGGCTTCTGCTTTCTTTTCCATCCACATTCTTAGAATCAGGAAGAGAAGGAGAAGGATGTAGTCTGAAGTCAGATAATCATGTGGCAAAGAGCAGAGAGTGCAACAGAGAGAGAGAGATCTTTTCTGTTAAAGAATCCTTGCCCTTTAAACCATAGTGATTGCTGATTATTACTAATAGTAGTCACTGGAGAATCATTATTTCAAGTATGAAGCAGTAAGATTATGAAATCCTTCTTTTAGGTAGGACAGACTGAGAGGGTGAGATCCCATTCAGGAGGATGGAGAAAAATATTTCAAGCAGTGGAAAGAAAGCAAAAATATTCCCTCACTTGGATTCTTTTGCCTACATTCTTGACAATTTTGCCAAACTCCCTAAGAGTCATACTGGTTGCAGTAACTGTAGATAAGCTCTGGACTGAGACAAGCCAATATGAATAGCTGAATCTGACAGATGGCCACAGCCTTGGTCTAGTATAGCAATCCTGATCTAAATGAAAAGGAGGATCTGATACCTTCCAAAGCAGCTCTGAAGCTTTAATCAATAACTGGAATGTTAGGTTTTGGCAAAAGAAACTGACTACATGACCCAATTAAAAAAGGATCAATTTTTATTAGGAATGGAGCCTGGTAGTTTTGCATAGTAATCCAGAATTTCCTTGACAAAATTTGAGTAATGGATTAGCTCCAGTGGAAACTGCGCAGTTTTTTTTTGTGGGTGTTTGACTTAAACATGATGCACAAAAAGCTTCAATCAATAATATCCTTGCGTTGCAGAACAGTGTTTAAGTAGGCAAGCAGTGTGTATAATACTGTCATATGTATATAATTATCTCAGCATGCGAATGGGTAGAAAACAATCTTCAAGTGGCAGAAAGTTAATAACCTTCTATTTCACTGTTCAGCATTTTCCTCTAAGTTGTGTTGGTTTGTTTCCGTTTACCCTCATCGCTTGAGATTGCCTTAAAAGTATAAGCCTGACATTGCTCATTACAGCTTACTTTCCCTCAACAGTGAGCTCAATGCTGTTGAAAGCCAAATATTTTACTTATCAGTGTCTAGGAAGGCTAGTTACAAGGAACAAAATTAATCAGCCTAGCTAGTATATGGAAATTCTGTGCATATATAGATTTGAGTCTAACCCACATGAATTCTTTTAAATTAGATACAGAAGTATATATTTGGAAAAGAAGTATGGAACTGTTCATTTCAGATGAGAAGATTTTAACCTTTGCTGACATTACTGAACTAAGATACTTGCTGTTTTGGAATATATATTGTTTACTGTTAATAACTGTGATAAGAATATATGGTTCATGATCAAAGATTATATTTTACCTCATGGTCATTTCTCTTTGAAGGGGATATTAGCCTTGAATAAGGAAGTCAAGCAAGGACAACATGTACTGGAATCATGAGTGTTGTGCTGGCATTGTGAGTTTCCAGCTGTTTCATGTTTTTTATAGCAGTAGGACAAACTGTAAGAGTAGTGCTAGGTGCATTAAAGCTTGTTTCATTTTGAGTTTGTGAATGACAGGTATTTATTGAGTTGCTTAAGACATATAGCAAGATGGAAAAATAGTCATTAAAAGCTCCTAGCCCCTTGAAAAATATTTTTAAAGAATTCAAAACTAAATTTGGCAGTGTGTGGGATCCAACTACGTTTCTTACCAACCTCCCAAGCCAGTGAATTGGACAAAATCAGCCATACCTTTTGTTTGTTTTGTTTTGAGGCAAGAAACACAGATTTCCTGTATTTTACAAGATGGTAGGGGTGCTCAGTTCCCTGCAGATCTCCTTTGTGACATCTATTTTCTGTACCCCCAGCTCTGGCTGACACACAAAATCAGTGACATGTGGCCTTGTTCCACTGACGGACAGCCAGTGTGTTTTTAGTCATTAAGCTTGCTCCTGAAGCCAAGAGAGCCCAAGGCAATCACCCGTAACTTGATTTTTCACCCCAGAGACCTCACAGACACGGCATTTGGGGCTGTAAGCAATTAAGACAGTCTAGAGTGAAATCAATAATATTTGGGGGGGGGCATTAAGTATATTTATAAGCTTTGTGCCACATGTGTTTGTTTCCTGCCCACAAACATCTGCCTCTTTGCGGATGAGAAAGTACACACAGGCAGCTTGTTAACTCGATGATAAGAAATTGGAAAGAGAGAAGGGTTGTGTGGTGGAACTATAACAACTGGGAATTATTTGTAGGGGAAAAGGCTTGAGCAGAGCACACACTCCCATGTCTCCACACCTCCACACTCCTGTGATCAATGTGACTGGGAATTTAATCGGGCGCTTGCAGTTCCAATAGGAGAGATTTTATGATGTGACCAGGGTATCTCTCTGTCACTGAAAATGCTAGGAACAATTCTGACATGGCATTGCTAGAATCTGAAATGCAAGTAGTCTTTGAAATAAATACCTTTATTTTCTCTAGTGGCCTGAAATATGACGTAGGGTGATGGGGGGCTAGACGAGGCTTTTCTGTATTCTGAAGACCCCATTATGGATGATGGGATATGGCAGGATAGTGGCAAACCTAACTGCTCTGAATGTGTGTGTGTGTGTGTGTGTGTGTGTGTGAGGAGCATTCAGTTTGGAGTGGTTTTTCTACCTCTTTTCTGCTCCTTGTTTTTATTTTATATATCTCTAACCCAAATCTTTCGTTTGAGTTATCCCACAAAACTTAGATCCAATATGATACTCGTAGGGATAAATCTCTTATATTCTGTCAATTTAATGCCCTTAGCTTGTTGAGGATTAGAAAACTGGAATCTGTTTTGTAAATTCTAAAATCCAGCTGCATCTTTAAGCCGTCATGAAAATGCCTTATTTTCCTCCTTTTAAAATGCTTTTGGTTAAGAGAGACTTTCCTTATGGTAAAGTGAATTATTTTGGTCAGCAGATACTGTATACATCTCCAAGAGGGCTGTTAATCAGAAGGACAAGGAAACATGATTGTGTTAACTTGCTGGATTCCCTGCTTTGCATGAAGATGTGAGAATTGGTTGGCATATTTCAGGACTTCTGAGCTTCAAAAAACCCTGCAACTGTGGTAATTGTGAATCAGGTTCTAGTGACGAAACAAATTTTAATTGCCAGGAGATTCACTTATTCTGTATATTGTGTGTATGTTTTTTGTTTTGCTTTGTTGGATGTTTTTGTTTATTGTGCTCTGTTTTTAGTAATTTTTTGAAAACAGCTATTTTATGAAAAGCATTGCTGTATAAGAAATTTGTAGTAAGGTATTCCTGAATCTGAATTATGTTAGCTTTCATTTAGCTTTATTTATTTTTCCATCTATGTATCTGATCTTTGGGTACTGAATGCAGCCACCATAAATTCTCATTTGCAGAGATGGATGTAGCAATGACTAAAGCATGGAACAAAGCTTAGAAGGAGTGTGTGTTTGTCTGTGGGTGGTGTTTGTGTGTGTGCATGTGAGATGTCTTGATCCATTTGTATATTTCTCTGGGGAATTCTCAGGCAATTAAGTCAACCTATTACAAATAGAGCCCTCTCTGTACATTCTGATTTGATAGGAGAATGGGTAATTCCTGTTAATGACTAGTACATCTGTTCAATTATATTGTTTTGTATTGATGCTTAATTAGGTGTCAAGTTGGAGGAGAGGGAGACCTGAATGCATGATTCCCTTTTAAATGTCAGAGACGCTTCCTAAATTACCTGTCTTTTTAACATACACAGAACACTTTGACAGGCATTATGTTCTTTTGACCTTAAAACATTTACACTGTCTTGCAGAAGTATAATGTTCCTTAGAAAGTGAGCTGTATGTATTGGAACTGGTTTGCCATGAATGTCACTCATGTCCAGTTTCATGTGGAGTGACCCTTGTCAACCTTTAGCTGGCAACAGAGAGGAGCTTCCCATGGGTAATACAGTTTTTGTTAAATAGCTTTCTTTTCTCTGGGAGGTTTTCGTTAGAAAATATTGCCCCAAATAAAGTTGATGCTGTATTGTTTAAAAGTATAACTTGGTTTTTTTTCTAGGTGTATTTAGATATAAGCAAATGAAAGACCAGTTGCATGTTTTTTTTTTTTTTTTTTAAATGGTAAGATCACACTGAACCTATTTCTAGAATATAGATGGACTAATGTGTAGGTTTACTCAATGAATAATAGTGAGTGTTTATAAATCTAACTCTTGAGAACAAAACAGGAAAAGATTTGTAGTAGAATGGAGAGTGTCTCAGGAGCTGAGTAGTATTTGTTACATTATCTGGAGAGTTACAAGAGTACCACAGTATAAGAGCCTTTTTAGCCAGCTTGTAGGTGTAATTTTCATTTTTTATTGATGTCAGTGGGTGCGTTGAGGCCAAAGATTATTACGCTTTACTTGACAGCTCATGCTATGTCACAAGGCAATATGATGTGTTCTGATAAAATTATGTATTATGTATGAGATCCTGTAACAATTAAAAAGGGAGAATTGACAGCACAGAAATTAAGTTCTTAAAAATGAATCATAATAGTCAAGGCTTGCTTGACTAGAAGACTAATCTTGTTTAAAGTGTTTGGAGTGTTTTTTTGTGAACTGTGGTTTTCCATAACAAAGGAGAAGGAGGTTAATACGATATTCAAGAAATGAATAAAGAGTTGTTGATTGTAGTAACTTTGGTTAGAAGCCCCTTGCCAAAAGAGTCATGCGGTTAAGGCAGTCTAGTAATAATCCAGCAATTCTCAGGTCTGGTCCGTTCTCTGTTTGGTATTGTTCTTATTAGTAAATTTTTTTCTTAACTATATCTTAAGATAGTAAAATATAAGAATATGTAAAGGAAACTATAAGCCATCTCTTGACTCTGGACACAGTAAAATTTAATCATCCATTGTAGGTTCTTTACAAGTCCTCCCTTTGACAAATTTCATCAATATTTCAGGTTTTATAAATAGTGCTCAGGAATATTATTTGTAAACTATATTTTAAATTTGAATAAGGTTATTTTCTTTTATTGTTTAGGTAAGATTGGAAAATAAAAATCTACTTTGCATCATATATTGCTGTAATTTTATACTGAATGACATTTTGCCTTACTGAATTTCTTTTTTCTTGTATCAATTCTGTAAGTTATTGCTTAGAGAACTAATTTGTGCACGTCTTAAATGCAGTGAGAAATCTCACACTAATTTCCAGAAGACTGAACAAATTTTTTGACTCATGATTTGGCTCATAATATCTGAATTTTTATAGTTTATTTTGTATTAATACTTATATATATATTTGAGAATATTGTCTTAGAATGGAAGTTAAATGTAAGTTAATGCTGTAACTGAGCATACTTTTTGTAATATACAAAAATGTATTCTAATGATAATACAAATCAAATACCTACAGTTTTTAAGCTTCTTATCTTATTAATTTGTTTAATATATAAAATTAAACAAATTTTATTTTTTATAAATAAAATATATATATTAAATATTAAATATATATTTAATATAAATTTTATTTAATTTATAAATTTAATATAAAATATAAATTTTATATATTAAATATTAAAATATATTTATATATGTTTTATTATAAATAAAACATAAATATATATATTTCAAATGAAATATATATTTCAAATATATTTCAAATAATATATATATAAATATATATATTAATATATATATATATAAATATATATATATATTTCAAAATTTTGAAATTTTCTTTTCTAAGAAAATTCATTTCATTTTCCTTTTCTAATAATAGAATGTTTATTAAACATAGAAAAAGTACTGAGGGGGATTTTAATAAAAGGATGAAAATGACGAACAGTTGTACAACATTCCAGGCCTGTAGCCTTATAATGAAATCACACATTAAGCATCTCCTGAAATTTCATTATAATGAAAGTTTTTTTTTTTTTTTTTTTTATTTTTAAACTTTACAATATTGTATTGGTTTTGCCAAATATCGAAATGAATCCCCCACAGGTATACATGTGTTCCCCATCCTGAACCCTCCTCCCTCCTCCCTCCCCATACCATCCCTCTGGGTCGTCCCAGTGCACCAGCCCCAAGCATCCAGTATCGTGAAATAGAACAAGTGATTTTTCAGAGGAGCTGTGTATAAAGGGCACAGTAATCCCTATGTGGTAACTTGAAGTTGCAATTACTGGAAGACAGAGGAAGAGAGAGTCAGTTTGACCAGGTAGGGGACTACTGCAATAGTCTATGCACTAGATGGAAAAGTCCTTAAAAACAATGGCAGTGAGAATGGAAAGAAAGAAGGGATGGCAAAGAGATAATCATTTAATAGAATTAACATTAATTCATTAAACATTTAATGAATTCACACTAGCTGTCAGTCTAGTCAAGTTTAATGGCAAGCTTGTTGACAAATAATTACTATGAAATTTAATACCATTGTAATATTATAAGTAAAGTGTATGATATCCAGGAGAGATTTGCTGAGAAGTTAGTATTTGAATTTGGCCTAACAAGGAATTTTCCAGGAGAAAGATTTCAAGGAAGAGATGTTTCCAGTAGAGAAAGTAGAATGCAGAGAGTTTGTACATTAGGAAAAAAGAGTATGTAATGTTGTTAGTAATGTGCTATACCTAAATTATTTTGACTTTCTGAATTTTTATACCAAATAATGTTTTGTTGAACTCATGTTATTCTGGGATGAGAATGATATAAGAATCATTATTTATTACATACAGCAAAAGAGAAAATATTGATAGAAAAAGGATTGGAAATATAGGAGGTGCCAGTTTGTGGAAGCTGCTCATAAAACATTAAAATGTAAATAAATGGGATGTACCTGGAAATTTCTGGACAGGGAGTGAAATGATAGGTTCTGGTTATTCTGAGTAACAGATTTGTAAGGCTTTAATTTGTTGTTGTTACTGTTAATCGATAATAGAATGCCAATCCCAAAGCAACTACCTAGGAAAATGAGACTGGATTAAAGCATTTGTAAAACATGTAAAAGAGTGCATTCCTTGGAGTTAATAGTCTATAGACACTTAAAATAAAAATGGTACATTGATTTGTTTAAAGTCTAAAAATGCAGAAATAGAGACATTTTGTTTCTACTTTAATTTTAGATTCTGCTTTTGACTGAATAAGATATTAGCTATGGTATCATTACTTTCCTGATTCATAGAACTTAAAGAGCTTTTAAAAGTAATTTTAGCCATTGACAAAGTCAGACAATATTAAATAGTAACCTCATTGTATTTCGACACAATTTGTGTAGGTGCTGTTCTCCAAAGAATCTAAAAATTACCCTTGTATGCCAGAGCTTTCAACTTCACAGGGAAGGTATGCCTGTGTGTGAAAGTCACTCAGTCGTGTCCGATTCTGCGGCCCCATGGACTGTAGTCTGCCAGGCTTCTCCATCCATGGACTCTTCCAGGCAAGAATACTGGAGTGGGTTTCCATTTCCTTCTCCAGGGGATCTTCCTGAACCAGGGCTCGAACCCAGGTATCCACGTTGTAGGCAGACATTTTCCCGTCTGAACCACCAGGGAAGCCCTCCTTAGTTCCTTGTGTTGAGGTTTCTGCAAATGATGAGAAACATTCCCACTATCAAAGCAGTTGAAGTTTAGGTAGCTGGGCAGATAGACAGTGGCGTGCAGTGCTGGATCCCACCTGGTGGAGATGGACAGTGTCCAGAAATTGTTGCTCTGATTGCATTGTCGTTTCTGATACAATGGCATCATCCCAGTTGGATTGTCTACTTTTTGCTATAGGAAAACAATGATCCTTTTATTTTTCTCATTCAAAACTGACCTGACATAATTTTATGGACATTTTGCATGAAAATTCAGACATTTGAAATGTAAATTTTTTCCACATGACTTTAATAGAAACTTTATGGTCTCTGTGTCAGCAAACATTATGTTTACCTAATCTTCTCCATTCTATTAATTGTGAGTAGACTTAAGAAACAATAAGAGCCTGATATGGACAGGAGGTGGGACAAAGAGGTAGTTTAGCTAGTGTGGTTGGGAATGTGTCCTTGCCCTGAGTTTTAAAGGAATGAGGAGAAATGAGAAGCTATGGAAAGGAAATTTGGTAGGCAGAAGAAAGAGTAGATAAGAACATGCTATTCAGTGATGGTGTCAAATTCTAGAGTGGCAAATTTGAGATCTAAGTCTCTTATATCTCTGCTATAGCATTGAGCTAGCTAGGAGAAGAGTTGGCTTAAGAGTTACTTGACATTTAAGTTCATTTTCCATTTTGAAGGTCCAAGTGCTAAAGAATCTCCAATTCATTAGCTGAAAAGTTAGGGAGTAAAACCCCCAGCCAGGTTATAAAGCACTATCAAGACTACCTCCCCACAGTAGCTTGACTTCCCAGATCCTGTGTCATCCACTGTGTTCAATAGAAAATAACATGTATGGTTATGCAAATCAAACAGTATGACCTTAGCTCTCCTTTAAATCTCCGTTATTAACCACATAGAACTCCTAAAGAGAAGGTGAAAGATGGGGGTCAAAAGTGTAGAGGTAGCATATGCAATGGCACTTCAGTATTTAGTGCAATAAAATAAATGTGTGTCTTTCACAGATATGTTCAGATATCAGTGTAGCTAAGATGTGAAGATGCACAAATATGAGCTCTACTTCTCTGCAGGGAACCAGTTTTATGATTGCTGTAAACAAATTATCATTCATTTATTGGTATGTCATTGATCTGCACAGCAAAAATCAATGTTTTTCAAATATTTGTCCACACTGAAAAGATGTATACTTGATTAGCAAAGGTGAATGAACATTGTTTTTTCCTAACAATAAATTGAATGTAAACAAGAATTCATATAAATGAACATAGTCTTAAAAGTGATTTGATTTCATAATTCTATGAGAAATAGAGTAAAACAATCATATATCCCATTATAACCAGATTAAGGGCTATATCAGTTTATAGGACTATTAATTATATATCTCAAAAGTTGCAGTGATTATGTAAATAACATAAATAACGCTTAGTTTAAAGTTTTTGGTGATAAACCAAAATTTTTAAGAGGTGCAAAAGTAAATTTTCATCTTCTTAGAATTCAATTGATTTTTAGAAATATGCAGATATTTTTAATATCCTTTTTTTTGTGTGTGTACTCTCCTCCTCACTCTTCCCAAATTCTGTGTGTCCCTATTCCTCATTTCTTCTCGTGATTTCTTTCTTTTCCTTTGAATCCATCAAGTCTCTTTCAATTTCTTCTGTTTCATTTTCCTTCATTTAATCATATCTACTACCAGGTGACTATGTTATAAATTCAGGGAGAGTTGGTTAATCAGGAGCATGTTATTTCCCCTGGGCTTCCCAGTTCTGTGCACTCCTGGATTTTTCTAATGAAGAGTAGAAATACTGTGATGGGTGTAATGGAGTCTCTTCTGTTAATTCTGTTGCCTGCCCATTCATTGCACACACTTCTCCTTCTGTCAAATCGGAAGAGTGAAAGTAGAGAATAAGACCAACTTGGATGGAAATGAGAACACCTTTACCATAGTCCTGATAGAGGTGTTTCCTTTAGATGGAAAGTATATATACTGTTCTTGAATTTATCCAAAGATAGTCCCTTGGCCTTTTTAAAAAATCCAGCAGGAAGAATTGATTGAGAGAGTCAAGAATAAGGTTCTAATTTGAGTTCTGGCATTAACATAAAGATGAGTATATTTACTTCTTAAACTTCAGTTGTCCAAAAGAAATAGTAAAACCAAATGAACTTTCCATTGTAGTGACATTCTGCATGATACACTTTGGGATCCTCAGAGTAAGAATTTAAATAGATGTGCTTAGTTGCTTACTCGTGTCTAACTCTTTGAGACCCCAGGACCACAGCCCACCAGGCTCCTCTGTCCATGGGGATTTTCCAAACAAGAATACTGAAGTGAGTTGCTATGCCTTCCTCCAGGGGATCTTCCTGAGCCAGGGATTGAACCCAGGTCTTCCACATTGCAGGCTGATTCTTTACCATCTGAGCTACCAGGGAACCCCAGTATTGGAGTAGATAGCTTATCGCTTCCCCAGGAGATCTTCCTGACACGGGAATCAAACCAGGCTCTTCTTCATTGAAGGCAGATTCGTTACCAGCTGAGTTACCAGGGAAGCCCTTATAAAGATAGTAAAGGTCTTTAAACACACCTTCATGTCCATGGCCCAGTCAGGGCTTTTAGCAGCTCCCTTTGAATCCACAGATGGACAGGAACACAGGAATTCCATAGATAAGTCCTTAACCACATTGTGAAATTATTGGACTACTCCTTTGATCCCCAGTCACGCTCTATTTTTGTCTATTGCTGTATTATTGTCTCCAGTTGCTATTCTCTTCTAGAGCCCCTGTTCTCTTTTTACCCAGCTTATTCGAACCTTTATTTCTATGGGCAACTTCTTTGGTTCTTGGCTCCAACTTTCCTTTTGGACACTGGCTGCTGGCTCTTCTTTAACATTCGTAATCCAAAGAACTTGACTGAAGCCAGGCCCCAGTCTACACCTAAACCCAGACCCAGGTTCTAGAACTTACCATTTGAGCAGAAAAATATTTCTATTAAACTTACATGGGATGTTCATTAATCATTATTACCTGTTTGCCTTTAATTGCTGATTGTTTTTTCTTTTTTTAATAGGAAGGAGAAGATATAAATTCTCATTTTTTCCTTTACATACATGTATTTTGTTTTCCTTTTTTATTTTGTTTAAATCTTAGTATAAAGACAAATACAAGTAGGGCAGTCAGATGGCCACAACTGTATTAACTGCATTCATTGTTCTTTTTCTAGGCATTAGGAATTGCATGTCTGAAGACAATTGTTTTTCTGAAAATTTTATAATTTTATTTGTAAATTTCAAAGTGATGATAAATAAAAATCAAGCCACATAGAAACATATATAAAAGGTATTTTGGATGGTTGCCTGATATGTTATAAGATAAATATACCATGATTTTTTTTCACCAGAAGTACTTTCTAATAGTTCTGCCCTTAAAACAAGAACATTGTCAGTAAGATACAGTAAGCCCCCTTCATACGAACCTTCAAGTTGTGAACTTTCACAGATGCGAATGTGCGTTTACATGTCTAGTCATGTTAGTTCACGTGTCTGGTCTACATTCTCGTGTGTGTGCATCCTCTCCCAGTGGCTGTGCTTTTGTGTACTTTACTGTACAATTCTTCATAGAGTACAGTACTACAGTATCTTTGTTTCAAGCGTAGGATGTCCGGAAGCAAGCATAAAAGTAGTGGTGATGTAGCTCATACTGCTAAGAGGTGCCGAGTGATAACACTGGGAACAAAAGGGAACATAATTGAGAGAGTGGAGTGAGGTGAAAAGACGGTAGACATTATTCATTCTTCTAACATGAATTGTTCAACCATCAGCATGGTTTTAAAGGACAAAACCATGAAACATGTGAAATCTGCTGTGCCAATGATGTCAACTATAATTTTAAAGAAGCATGGAAAAGTGATGGAGGAGATGGAGAAAATTCTCAGTGTGTGGATGTAGGATTAGCATCAGTGTTGAGTCCCACACAGCTTAATGCTGATTCAAGAGAAAGCTAAAAGCGTTTCTGAAGACTTCAAGAAACACAGCAAGAAGCATAGGGTTCACCTTTTAATGCCTCTCATGACTGGCTCCTGAGAAACCTGTATCCAGGTCAAGAAGCAACAGTTAGAACTGGACATGGAATGACAGACTGGTTCCAAATTGGGAAAGGAGTATGTCAAGGCTGTATATTGTCACCCTGCTTATTTAATTTATATGCAGAATACATCACAGGAAATGCCAGGCTGGATGAAGCACAAGCTGGAATCAAGATTTCTGGGAGAAATATCCATAACCTCAGATATGCAGGTGATACCAACCTTATGGCAGAAAGTGAAGAACTAAAGAGCCTCTTGATGAAAGTGAAAGAGGAGAGTGAAAAAGTTGGCTTAAAACTCAACATTAAGAAAACTAAGGTTATGACATCTGGTTCCATCACTTCATGGCAAATAGATGGGGAAACAATGGAAACAGTGACAGATTTTATTTTCTTTGGTTCCCAAATCACTGCAGATGGTGACTGCAGCCATGAGATTAAAAGATGCTTGCTCCTTGGAAGAAAAGCTATGACCAACCTAGATAGCATATTAAAAAGCAGAGACGTTACTTTGCCAACAAGGGTCCATCTAGTCAAAGCTATGATTTTTCCATTAGTCATGTATGGGTGTGAGAGTTGGACTATAAAGAAAGCTGAGCACTGAAGAATTGATGTTTTTGAACTGTGGTGTTGAAGAAGACTCTTGAGATCCCTTGGACTGTAAGGAGATCCAACCAGTCCATTCTAAAGAAAATCAGTCCTGAATATTCATTAGAAGGGCTGATGCTTAAGCTGAAACTCCAATACTTTGGCCACCTGATGCAAAGAACCGACTCATTGGAAAAGACCCTGATTCTGGGAAGTATACAAGACAGAGTGGGAAGGGGATTGACAGAGGATGAGATGGTTGGATGACATCACTGACTCAATGGACATGAGTTTGAGTAAGCTCCGGGAGTTGGTGATGGACAGGGAGGCCTGGCTTGCTGCAGTCCATGGGGTCACAAAGAGTGGGATGTGACTGAGTGACTGAACTGAATTGAACTGATGACTGGCTTCAGCACTTCATGGCTAGAGCCATCTTTCATAACATAAAAGTAAGTGGCGAGGCAGTGAGTGCAGATATGGTAGTTGCCTGGGAATTTCCTGAACCGATTTGAGAAATTATTAATGAGGCATGTACAGTATTTACCCAAGCAAGATTTTTTTTTTAACTAGTTAATTTATTTTAATTGAAGGATCATTGCTTTACAGTACTGTGATGGTTTTTGCCATACATCAACATGAATCAGCCATGGTTGTACATGTGTCCCCTGCATCCTGAAATCCCCTCCACCTTCCTCCCCACCCTATCCCTCTGGGTTGTGCCAGAGCACCGGCTTTGAGTGCCCTGCTTCTTGATTCACACTTGTCCTGGTCATCTGTTTTACATATGGTAATATACATGTTTCAGTGCTATTCTCTCAAATCGTCCCACCCTCTCCTTCTCCCACATAGTCCAAAAGTCTGTTCTTTACATCTGTGTCTCTTTTGTGGCCTTGCATATAGGATCATTGTTATCATCTTTCTAAATTCCATATATATGCTTTAATATACAGTATTGGTGTTTCTCTTTTTGACTTACTTCACTCCGTATAAATGGCTCCAGGTTCATCCACCTCATTACAAGCGACTCAATGTGTTCCTTTTAATAGCTGAGTATCCATTGTGTGTATGTACTATAACTTCCTTACGCATTCGTCTGCCAGTGGACACACAGGTTGCTTCCATGTCCTGGCTATTGTAAACAGTGCTGCAGTGAACATTGGGGTGCACGTGTCTCTTTTTTAGTTCTGCTTTCCTCGGTGTGTATGCCCAGCAGTGGGATTGCTGGGTCGTTTGGCAGTTCTGTTTGCAGTTTTTTAAGGAACCTCCACACTGTTCTCCATAGAACAGTGTTGTACCAGTTTGCATTCCCACCAACAGTGTAACAGTGTAAGAGGGTTGCCTTTTCTCCACACCCCTCTCCAGCATTTATTGTTTGTAGACTTTTTGATGGCAGCCATTCTGATCAGTGTGAGATGATACTTCACTGTGATTTTGATTTGCATTTCTCTAATAATGAGTTACGTTGAGCATCTTTTCATGTGTTTTAACTATCTCTTTGTCTTCTTTGGAGAAATGTTTGTTTAGTTCTTTCATCTACTTTTTGATTGGATTGTTCATTTTCCTGGTATTGAGCTGCATGAGCTGCTTGTATATTTTGGAGATTAATTCTTTGTCAGTTGTTTCATTTGCTATTATTTTCCAACATTCTGAAGGCTGCCTTTTCACTTTGCTTATAGTTTCCTTTGTATGCAAAAACTTTTAAGTTTAATAAGGTCCTATTTGTTTATTTTTGTTTTTATTTCCATTACTTTGGGAGGTGGTTCATAGAGGATCTTGCTGTGATTTTTGTCAGTGTTCTGCTTATGTTTTCCTCTAAGAGTTTTATAGTTTCTTGTCTTACATTTAGATCTTTAATCCATTTTGAGTTTATTCTGATCCAGTTTTTAATGTGGGTGAGATAGGACTGTACTGGAAGAGAATGCTAGGCCAAAGTTACGTCAGTAAGGAAGAAAAAGTGATGGCAGCTTGTAAAGCAGCAAAGGCTAGGCTAACTCTGTTGTTTGGTGGCGGTGCTTCTGGTGATATGAAGCTGAAGCCTCTCTTAGTTTATCATTCAGAGAACCCAAGAGCCCTTAAAAACATAGCCAAGGGTTCTTCTCCTCTTGTGGAAGAGTAAGCCCCCAAACATGGGTTACACAGGATGTTTTCCAGGAGTGGTTTTCCCATTGCTTTATCCCAGATGTAGAAAAATACTGCTTGGAGAAGGATGTCCCATTCAACATTCTTTTGCTGCCCAACAGTGCCCTGGGCCACCCCCCATAGATGGACAACTTTCATCCCAACATCAAAGTAGTGCATCCACCACTGAATACTACCATGCTTATTCAACCAATGGACCAAGGAGTTATAGTGACTTTCAAGAAATAACTTTTACATTACAGTTTTTGTTAGGTGGTAAAGGCAAGAGATGAATCATGAACAACCTTGTGACAATTTTGGAAGGATTATTACATCTACAAAGCCATAAAACATATTGACTTTGTCTGGCATGCGGTTTTGGCTGTCACCAAGAATGAGATTTGGAAGAACCTTTGCCTGCACTTTGTTCATGATTTTTGTGAATTTGAGAAGTTAGATGAGTCATTCAGAGAGGTCTTCAGTAACTTAGTGACCCTCAGTGAGAAGCTGGAGCTAAATCTGCAAGTGGATGACTTCATGGAAATCCTTGTTCTACACCATGAGGAGCTTACCAACCTGATGGAATTGGAGGCCCAGAGAAAGGGTGAAGGGAGACAAGAGGAAGAAGTAACTGAAGAGATTCGTGACACAGGAAGTGGTAAAGGGATTTTCTTTAGTTGAGGAGGCACTGTTCGTTTTTGAATCACAGGCCCTGAATTTAGAATGGTATGAAGGTTGCAGCAGTTCTTCAGAATGCAGTCCAGTGCTACTGTGTTATGTATGATGAGAAAAAAAGAGCTACTACTCATGCACCACTGGATCACATTTTTCAAGACAGTAGATAGAATTGAATCGCAGGGAACCTGTGCCATCAACATCAGTCATAAGCGAAGTTGCACCTTGCCTGTTGTCTCCTGTTGCTGATGATTCTTAAGCTCTACCATCTCCCATCTCCTCTCTGTCCTCCATTCAGGAATTCTTCTTGCCTGTTCACTCAGTGCCAGGCTCTGTATGCCAGCTGCACTGAACTACTGTAGTTTTCAAGGTACTATACTGTAAGGTTAAAGATGTTTAATTTTTTGTTTGGTTTTATGTATTATTTGTGTCAAAAGTACTATAAATCTTTTACAGTACTATATCGCCGATTGTGTTAGTTGCGTTCCTTAGGCTAAGTTTGTTAGACATAGGAACACATTGGACTTATGAACAGGCTCTCGGAAGAGAACTTGTCTGTAGTATGTAGGGGACTTAAAATAGTGAACACCTGCTCCGGGAAGTATTTGGGTGAATTGACATGATCATTTTTTATCGGTAATAATATGAAAATCACCCATTAAGTAGGAAACTGGACTGCAGGCCTGAGGTGTATTCTTCTGCAGTTTTTAGAACTGAAATAACATTTATTGCCTGCATTAACTGGAAAAATAACTTGAGTTAAAAGATGTTCAAAGGTGATATAAATGTCTATGAGGTTACTCTTTCCCTGATGTGATCAAGAGGCAAGAGAGCATGATCTGGAACTTGAGGGCAATATAATATGAATAGTTGAAAAGACAGTTCTCTAGATAGCAAGAGATGTGGCAATGGGCTTTTTCTTTTTTCCTTTTTTTTCCCTCTATACTACAGTGACCTAAAAGTGGTATTGTGAATTCTAATGGAGCGCCTGAGCTCAAATTCCTTTGTGTTTTCTGAATAGTAATAAGGGAGTTCATTCAGCCTCTCTTTTACAGAAGGAACATTTTCTGGGAAAATATATGGGATGTCAGGCCCGTGGGAGGTTGCTGAGTCACATATGATTCACAGATCTGGCTTCAGAAATCTTTAGATTTTTGTATTACAGTACAGGGTGGTCTGTTTCAAAACTGCTTGCTGAAATCCACATTGAGGTGTCTAAATGGAGCATGAGGAACACTAACAGTAACTATTAATGAAAAAAATTAGAAGCCTGCAACAGCTCTTTCGGAATGTTGATTTTTAATTCATGCTGCTGGCTGCTTTGTGATTCCTTCCTGTTTCATGAAGATGATGAGTTCCATGGACGTGCCATCTTACCTTAGACCTCTGGAGCCAAAGTTACCTCTTTGGGTGAGGGCTTATGAAATGCTTCCTCCCTGTTTCTAAAATGACTGAATGAGATCAGTTTCTCATCTTCCCTTCTGATTGTAGAATGAGTATTTCAAATGTGGAAGATAGAAAGTAAGAGTGAGTATTCATTACTCAGTTGTGTCTTATTCTTTGCAACCCCAAAGTGTAGCTCCCCAGGCTCCTTTGTCCATGGAATTCTCCAGGCAAGAATACTGGAATAGTTATGCAGTCCCTTCTCCAGGGGATCATCCCGACCCAGGGATTGAACCCAGGTCTCCCAAATTGCAGGCAGATTCTTGACCGATTGAGCCACCAGGAAAGCCCTGGAAGATACAAACATTAGCACAAATGAGACTTTGAAGAGATTAACCATTGTATTTTAAAGTGTTTATATGTATAGAAATAACTTAAATTCAAGTAACCATCTTGTTCACTGTGTGATAAAGGAAAATATGCCCAAGACTTTGATTTTTTAAATTTTTTAATAATTGTGAATTATCTGATAATAAAGATTGATTTTAACTAGAAAATTTTTTTAGTTTGTATTTAAATTGGACTTCTAAGTAACTATTCATACATAAATCATGCTTTACAGTGTTTTGTTTTGTTTTGTTTTTCTTTTCTTGTCTTTCATTCATTTAAAAATGTATTTTGGCTTCACTGCACAGCTTGTAGGATCTCAGTTCCTTGCTACAGGGGATCACACTGTGGCCACAGCAGTGGCAGTGCCAAATCCTAACCACTGCATCACCAGGGAATTCCATACAATGTTTTTAAAACTTACTAAATGCATGACAAAGAAGCTTCAATTGGATTTCATTATATAAAGTGCAAACTTTTTCCTCTTTGATATTTTTTTCTATTTAATTGCCTAGATTTTGACCCATCTTTCCACATATACTGCATCAAAGGTCATAATCTCACAATGTCGTTGATTAAACAATAGCAATTATGGCATAATTTGGAAAATTATGTACATCATGAGTACATCATGAGAAACGCTGGGCTGGAAGAAGCAAAACCTGGAATCAAGATTGCTGGGAGAAATATCAATAACCTCAGATATGCAGATGACACCACCCTTACGGCAGAAAGTGAAGAGGAACTAAAAAGCCTCTTGATGAAAGTGAAAGTGGAGAGTGAAAAAGTTGGCTTAAAGCTCAACATTCAGCAAATGAAGATCATGGCATCTGGTTCCATCACTTCATGGGAAATAGATGGGGAAACAGTGGAAACAGTGTCAGACTTTCTTTTTTGGGGCTCCAAAATCACTGCAGATGGTGGTTGCATCCATGAAATTAAAAGACGCTTACTCCTTGGAAGGAAAGTTATGACCAACCTAGATAGCATATTGAAAAGCAGAGACATTACTTTGCCAACAAAGGTCTGTCTAGTCAAGGCTATGGTTTTTCCAGTGGTCATATATGGGTGTGATAGTTGGACTGTGAAGAAAGCTGAGTGCCGAAGAATTGATGCTTTTGAGCTGTGGTGTTGGAGAAGACTCTTGAGAGTGCTTTGGACTGCAAGGAGATCCAACCAGTCCATTCTGAAGGAGATCAGCCCTGGGATTTCTTTGGAAGGAATGATGCTAAAGCTGAAACTCCAGTACTTTGGCCACCTCATGCGAAGAGTTGACTCATTGGAAAAGACTCTGATGCTGGGAGGGATTGGGGGCAAGAGGAGAAGGGGACGACAGAGTATGAGATGGCTGGATGGCATCACTAACTCGATGGACGTGAGTCTGAGTGAACTCCGGGAGTTGGTGATGGACAGGGAGGCCTGGCGTGCTGCGATTCATGGGGTTGCAAAGAGTCAGACACGACTGAGTGACTGAACTGAACTGAACTTGGAAAATTAATTATTTGAGTAATACATGTTCAAAATTGTGACCAAGGGACTGAAAATGATTTCTTTTCCTGTATTCTTTGACATGTATATAAAATTTTCCCAATGGTTGACAGTCTTTGCAAGGAGTTATTTGATAGTGCCAAAAGTTGTAATTCTTTGACTGTTCTATAAGCATAAATTCATTGTTAAATGCAGTTTGCATAATTTCACTACATTAATGGAAGAAAACCTATTTGTTTAAAAAAAGTAGTTCTGCTTTGTGTTTCTATTGAGCTCAGACCAGGAAGGGCAACTGGTCGTAGTCCCTACCCAAGAAGCAGTTTTCTACTTGGAAAATCTGGTGCTCTTAGACCATCAGAGAGGAGTGCCAGGGCAGTGAACATGCTGCTCAGGCAAAGAGGGTCAAAGAGAACCACAGGCTGTGAGGACAAAAAGGTTGAAAGCAATTAAATTGTAGTGTATTTCTGAGCTGGGAAGATGTGTACTATTTCACATTTGAAAAACAATTTTCTTTTTCTAGAATCCTGTGCTTAAATATTCAGGAATAAAAATCTTAACAGTGGGCTACTTTTAAAATGTTCCTTCTGATGGTCTTCAGAAAGAAAGTTATTGTTTTTCTAATTTGTGCATTAATAAATTTGCATGAAAATCTTTTTGATTGATAAGTTAACTTTGTCCTGGAATAGCTATCAGACAAATTACACTATGAGCTGTCTTTAAATGGAGCATCATACAAGTTGGTCTGGGCCCAGACTTTTGTATTCTTATATTTGTTTGCGATCTGAACTTGCAGTATGAACACAATGAAGGCCAGCTGCGAGAGTCTCATAGTTGAAGGATGTAATGTTGCTTCTAGAATATTTTATATTTAAAAACACATCAGGGCTGACTCTACATCTGACCTGCTACTCCATGTCAGATCTTTGTGCGTGTTGTGTATAATACGAGAGTCTGGCTATGTACCGAATGCTGAGGAGCCATGATATTATGTTAATGAAAGCAGCAAAATTCATGGTTTTGTAAATATAACAACTAATGCTTGTTTATTTGATAATATGGATAAAACTTAATTTGAGGAAAAATTGTTACATAAATAGTCATGCATATCTTTTTAGGAAGATGCCTGGGTTTTCTCAGTTATAGGTTTTAAATTGTTATTTTTTAAATATAACTAATTCTTTTCTTACTGTGTAAAAATAAAACTGAGGTAATTGTTATTTCCTCTATTTATATCAATGAAATACACTTAGAACCTAGGCCTATGAAAGTCTATAAAAGTGAAAAACAGAAGACTTTTGTAAGTTAGGATGAGAAGAGGATTAGAGTCTACTGCCTGGTGAGATAAGAGATGAGAACAAGCCATGTTTTAAATAACATCGATTAGCATTTATTAAGATGGTAGACTCTTGGCTTCTAAGGGTAAATTGCTCAGCTCTGTCGCTTACTAATTCTGTGACCATGGACAGGTAATACAACCTCTCTATGCTTCAGTTTCCTTATCTGTAAAGTGTGATTTGTAATAGTAACTGCCTCATAGAATTTTGGTGAGAATTAAAGAGTTTGTTCACATAATGTGTTTAGAACAGCTGTTGGCACATAGGTGTGTGATAGATGCTATCTGTTGTCTACTGAGCATTTACTGTCTGTTCAGAAATGTGCTAGACATTCTCTGAATACAGAACTAGAAGCTGTGTCCCATCCGCTCAGGGAAATCAAGCATTGTTGAGGAAAAATAATACTAACATAAGACAATATATCAGTGTGTATGCTGTTTTGTAGGACAGGCTATGTCTATTTTTAGGAACTTAGGAGGGCTTGAGGGCTTGCCCAGAAGAAGAAACTGAAGTATCGACTTGAAAAATGATGTTCAGGCACTGAAGAGACTTAAGAGAGGTCATTTGAGGCTAGTGGAAAATGTGATTAAATAACATGACAAAACTGACATGTTTGTGAAACTCTTAAACTGGCCTCACTTCAAATACCGATCTATGAAGGGAAGTAGATGGGCTCTTTAAGTCAGAATCCGAACATAATAAATATTTAAGGATTTTGCAGTATTGGAAATATTGTGGATCTGCAGTAAATAATTCAGAGAAGAAAGGAAATGAGGATAATTTGATTATGACATTAAATAATCTTTACATGCTTGAATTAGGCTAAAATAAAATTTGTGAACTATCTACAATCCCTAAGAAAAAATATAGATAAACAATGAAAGAGAAGATCCTCAAGAAAGTGAACGGAGGTTTTATAATGTGCAATTAGAAATTCAGGTCATTTGGTTCATAGAAACACCAGCAGATTGTGTGGCCATTTGGGACACCTCCCTTGGCACCAGGCTGGAGGGACAATGCCTCAGGTTGTAACTAAGGGTGATGTGGAAGCATAAAAAACAAAGCTCTTCAGGCCTCCAGGGAGCAAATGCCTTGTATGAGAACCCTCTTCCCTGTAGCTAATCTAGGGAACTACACTAACATCAACCCTGAAGTGTATTGCTTATTTGTTGTTTTGGAAGCTGGCAGCACATTGCTGCAGCTGAGGCAAAAATAATAGCTAAATAAAGAAACAATGAAAATGCTGGGATAAAACAAAAATCAATCCAAGATGGTGGGAAAGGTAGATCTCATGAAGAAACTTTGGTCTTTGAGAATTATGAGTATATATATTTGTATTATATATGTAGAGAATATATATTACATATAGTAATATGTATAGTATATATATTTGTATATATTTGTATTATGAGTATATATATATTTGTATTATGAGTATATATATTTGTAAAGCAGATTAAACAGACAGACACGACAGTGAAAAGCAAACAGAAAATGAAGGCAGAGGAACACAACAGCATAAGAATCCATTTTTAGTTTTAAAACCTTTTTGCTTCTATTCTCATGTACTTTAGTTTTCCACTGTGATTAGCACGATCACATCCTTCTCTGCATTTCTTTCAGGATTGACTCTAGACAAAAATGAAATAGTAAGACATTTCACAAGTCTAAACAGCTTTCTAAAAACAGAGCAGCAGTGTTATTGAAAATGGTTTAAATAGAGGATAATTTCAGGAACTAAGGTTCCTGTCATGACATGCATCTCACAAGCAATTTTATGTTTAATGTAGATACCAAGTGTTCCTTTCACACACACATACACACACAGTATTTCATAATACAGTTATCCATGTTATAAGAAATGCATATTTAATAAAATAGTATGTGTAGGCTATTTAAATCTTTGGCTTACTTGTGTTATTTTTTATCCAACTATGAGAACACTGTGGGTGTTTTATTATATAACAACTGGGAAAAGTTTGGCATTGGTGGGATATTTATAGCAAGTGGAACAGTTTTGAAATATATGGTCTTATTACTTCAAATTTATGAAAAAGCTGTATATCAACACAATTGAAACGGTCAGTTTATTAGACCTTGTGATATTTTTATGTTTTCCCAGGCCCACAGGGCAGAATTGTTTCTAATTTCCTTGGGTTAAAAATAAAATTATTTCTTAAAAATACTAGTGTAGGCTGAGAATTGCCTTAGGACAAGGACTCCAGAGGGCATGGGCTTCTCACTCTCCTGCCTCCTCTTCCTCTCAGTCTCATACTGTACCAGCCCTCTTCTGTTTGCATTTATTTTCTGTGTATCTACAATAACTTAAAGAGATTTTTAAAGATTAATTTTTATTGGAATATAGTTAATTTATAATTTTGTTTTAGTTTTTGCTGTACAGCAAAGTGAATCAGCTATACATATACATGTATCCACTTCTTTAACGATTCTTTTCCCATATAGATCATACAGAGTATTGAGCAGAGTTCCTGTGCTATTCAGTAGGTTCTTTTGTAGAAACCAAACTTCTCGTTACCAAGGGGGAAGTGGGGGTTGGGAGAGGGGATAAAGTGGGACACACCAATATCTTCCTTTTTTGCTCTCGTCTCTATAATTACTAGTGGGATAATTCAGGATGGATGTAGGAAAAAGATGTCTGTTTCAATACTCTATTACTAATAGCAGGAAGTTCACACATTCTTTTTTAACTGAGGACTTACTATGTGAGGGTAGGAAGGAAGACAGTCAGCCTCTGTAGGACCTGTTACAACATTTCTTAGCTTTCAGTTTGGCTCTATTATTCCAACCAGTAAAAAGGCAAATTCTCTCTGTAGCATTTAAAACAATTAAATAGATAACTATACAAACTTGACACTTTGTACTCAACTACTACACTTTACAATAGATGGAGCAGGGTGTAATTTGTGCTGTTCTGAATTTGATGTTCCTCAAATGCATGCAAAATGAAATGAATTTCCATCTCTCTCTCTCTTTTTTTTTTTTTTAAATAAAGTTTTCTGAACTATGCAATACTCTTTTTAAAGCCATCTGACAGGCAAATGTCATCTCAAAAGGAACAATATTAATTGCATGACTAGTTTTTTTTCTCAAGTTTAGTGAAAACTCGATTATATTATTTGCCTTCAGAATTTGTGCTGTTTGTGTACAATAAAGTGAAGTAGAGGATATAAAAGATTATCTCAACTATTCAATAAAATATTTGCCTCAATTTTTAGCAATCTTTCCAAATTACACTGGATCTGCAGACATCATAAAACAATTGGAAGCATATACTGATATTTGAATTTGTAATAAGTTATTGTAGAGTTAGAGAAGGATTATAAGACTTAATTTTTTTCTGATGAAATTTAATATCCAGTTGAAAGATTTAGAATTATAAGTTATATGCATGCTAGAGATTTAAAAAAAATTATTTAAACTGTTAAGTCATATTTTACAATTCTTCTACTTGTTGAAAAGTGGGTGCTTTTTATAGAAACATGGATTCAGTAGTTTATGTTTTTCTCATGTGAATTTTGGAGAGAAGAAGGAATTTAGTAAATAAATCACTTACTCTATGCATTAAGTAAAGATAATTGTACATTTTAAAAAACATTATGATTACATTTCATTTCAATACACTTTTCTATTTATTCAATAAATATATGTGTGCCTGCTATATGTAAGGCAGTATAATTTTGATTGAGTGACAAATGAGAATAAAAGTATATCTAATCATGAGAGTCTACAGAAAAACAAGCACAAAGCATATTTTTAGTTTGGGAGTTTGTGAAAGGTGATATTAAAGTATTTGTGAAATTTATTCACAATGATGGTAGAGGCTTAATTTCAGGGAGAAGTTATAGAGCAAAAGCAGAATGTGAAAAAGGACAGTCTACGCACATGGAAATATCGGAGGTTGGTCTAAGTAAATGGTCTTAGAAAAGCAGAAGCTAGAAGGCTGAATAGTTAAATTTCAAATTTCTCTGAACTTTGTTTTCTCATCAATGAAACGTGAGCAGTGTTTTTCTGATGATGGAGAGAGAATGTTAAATACTTAGGCAAAATGTTAAAATTTTGGCAGAAAATAAGATCTCAGTGCATTTAGCTATCAAGTGTGTGTTGGAAAAACACTGAGATGCAAAGGATTGATTGAAGAAGGGATATGATGATGAAATTGATGGCAGGGACATGGATGACTGAGAATATGGTTGGTCAACAAGTAGAAGGAGCATGGAAAGATTAGTGCTATTGGGAGGAAGGATTTTGAGTTCAGTTTTATAGATTTTTGGAAAAAAATGGTGCAAAATCAAAAGGGTGTAATCTGGCAAATAGTTAAGACAGAACTGGAGCTCAAATTACGTATGTAAAGGTGGTAATTGAAGTCATGAGATTTTGACTTTTTATGGTTGTAGAAGCTTAAAAAACACAGGGTTTCAAAAAACATTGGAAAATTGGGAGACGGGGTAGCAGAGTGATAGAAAGTAGTTGTGTTACATTCTGTGGTTGACTACATACCCAGTCTCTGGAACATCTCACCATTTTCCTCTATAAATATCATGCATTCTCACTCTCCTGCTTAGATCATGCTCTAGTCCTATCCTTGTTACCTTGAAGCCTCTGTTACCACTTAACACTTGAAGCCATGGTTACATTTCTAATAAGCAGAATAAGTGTGTTCTTGACATCACAATTTGAAAAATCCCATGCATTTTCTCACTGAAACACTATACCTATTAGTCAAGTTCTGTTGTATCTATATAACCAGATCTACATTGATTCAACTTTTTTTGAACTGCTCAGGTATTCTAATATGTATTTATTTCTAAGAGAAAGATGTTCAAGCAAATTGTTAAGCTTTCTGAGAGCAATCTGTTTTATTGCAGTAATTTTAAGAATTTTTTCTTTTAGAAATTATATGTTGTTTCAGGTGACTTAAAGTGAGATATGTGTTCAGGCCACTTTCTTCATTTAGTCTTCTAACATATTATTTTGTGAGAGTATTAGTCTAAAAATGTCCCAAATGATGAGAAATTTGAAATTTGGTTATGTCGTATTAGTATTTTTGGTTCCATAAGAAAAGTGTTTAAGAAAATAAGCATTGTATATGAATATAACACTATAACATTTTAATGACTATTTTTGGTGGTCTTTGTTATTTAGAAATAATAGAGATCTTAAAATTTTCAGGTCCTTCAATTTATTTTTCCTAGTCCTTTATTTCCCCATCTGCTGGTATCTGCTGCATAGTCATCTGAATGCCTTTTTTTCCCATGTTGCCCTCTTGAGCTTAGTACTGGTAGAAAAATTCACAGTTAAGCTGATTAGTACTGTTAAAAACTGATGACCTCCAGTATAGGACTGGTCCTTACTCTCCAGCTATTGTTCTTTTTAAACCTTCAACTTTTAAACTACCCTACCTTAAAACCTCCTGCCTTTCTCTGAACAGAGGACTGTGTCTCTGTTTCTGTTATTAAAAAGAAAAAAATAGAACTTGTTTCCAGTTCTGTTTTTTTTTTCTAGTTATTACAGTTATTTCCATTTACTTAAAACCTTTTACATTTTCCCTTCAGTCTCCATGGAAGAAGTAACCCTAAGTTTCTCCTATGTTCTGCTTATCTCTTTACTCATCCGCCATCTCATCATATTTGGAATATAGGGGGTGAGCAAGAAAAAGTTGAATGAATTTGGAGTCTTTTGAAACCTTGCCCTGTCAGTAAGTTACATGTTCTCTCCTGAAATCTCTCCCTAATGTCTCCTTTTCTCCTTGCCGTCTCCTTTTGCATGAAACCATGTCTTTGTCTCTTGTGGCGATCTAGTGTTTAAGACTCTGTGTCCCCGTGCGGGGGACATTGGTTTGATCCTTGATCAGTGAACTGAGATCTCACATGCAGTGTGGCATGGCTGAAAACAAACGAAAAGGAGCACTGAACTGCTTGTTCTCCATTTATTCCTAGGTTCCACACTGTTTTCTCACTCTCCTCACATATAAGATTGATAAATTTCTCTCCTTATTTGGTAACTCTCTTTGGAAAGTCTCCCCTTCCCTGACTTTTTTGATACCATTGTTCTTGGATTCCCTTCTCTCTTGCCACTACTTAGATTGCTGCGTCTCCTCTTTTAGTGTTGTTTACAGAGTTCTAGGTCCCGTGTGTTTTCTTCCCCCCTCTAAACCTCTCCTATGGGAATCATATTAGTTTACCTTTGTCCTTTGTAACAACCAGATCTTTCAATTCTACGGAAACTTCTGAGAGCTTAAAATCTATGTATATTCAGATCCTACTGAGTTTCTATACATCAATCTCAAAAATATCTCTACTTCAACCAATAGCAATAAACTCATCAATATTCCTTTAACTTGTTCTTCCTCTTATACTATCATCGTGTAGCTGAGAAATTCCATGAGTCATCTGCATTCACTATTTAAATCAAGTAAGACTTGAAATCCTGTTGGCCATCCTTCAGAATTTTGTTGAGCTGGTTTCTTCAACTTTCTCTCCCTCTCTATTTTTGGACACTCCTATGGCATGGCATGGCTTAGCATGTAGGATCTTCGTCCCCTGACCAGGGATGGAGCCTGCGCCCCCTGCAGTGGAAGTGCAGTGTCCCTAACTACTGGACCAGGAAAGTCCCTACTTGGTCTTCGTTTTGTTCCCCTCTCTACTCTCGCTAATACTGAGCTGTTTTGAATACTACTCATTTCTTATGTCTTGTCTTGACTTCCCTCCTCACTTTTTGTTTTCTCTTTAAGCTACCATCCACTCGGCTGTCACAGGAATTATTTAATAATGTCATTATATACTTAATTGATCTTGTTACTTGCTAACTTCACATTTTCCATCATCTCTCCTTTATTCTGAGGATACAGTTTAAATGCTTTAGAATGTAATTTAAGACCCTGGGTCTGGCAGCTATTTGCTTGAATTTCTTCCTGACCATTCCTGCCTCCTTTCTATAATTTGTTGAGCCAACCTTGGACTCTGGCTATACAGGCTACTTGTGGTTGCTGACTAGGCCATGGTTTACATTCCCTCTGCCTTTGTTGTTACTGCCTTCCCTTCTCGATTTTGTCAAATTCCACTTGTATTTCATATCTTAATTTAAGTAGCTAGTGCAGAAAGCCTCCTCTATCCACCCTCCCACACAACTGTCTGGTAAACTTTAAGGGACTCTCATATTGTACTGATGGGATTGAGTATATGCTACCCCAAAATATGGTTACATGGCCTATTGAGTATTTTAAGCTGAAGGTGTTTGGGAAGTGGTGTGTTTGGGAAGGACCTCCTGACCTTACTCTCTGGTGAACATTGTCTTCCCTGTACTTGGAAGAAAAGGGCATCCTTATCTCTTAAGACATGGGGCAGAAATAGAAATGTGTTGTTTTCCCCAGTTTACTATACTTAGCTGATATTCTTTGTCCCAGCATATCTTTTTTTAAAATTAATTTTTTGGCCACACTGCTATGTAGAATCTTAGTTTCCCGCATGGCATATCAATGAACCCGGGCTCTAGGCAGTGAAAGTGCAGAATCCTAACTATTAGACTGTCAGGGAAATCTCTATCATATCTTTCTGCTTTTCATCAAATCTAGCATAAAGATATTATGCTTAACCATTTTTTGATTAGGCTTAACTATTTTTTGAGGGGATCTTCATTTCCTTATCAAGGCTCTCGTGTCATATAAAATTTAAATTAGATAAATTTGTGTGCATTTCACTTATTAATCTGTCTTTTGTTACAAGGTTCTCAGCCAAGAATTTAGAAAGGTAGAAGAAAAAAATACTTTTTCCTCCCCTACATCACCTTATTCTTTTTCTCTTCTGCCTCTTTCATATCAGACTCAGTTTAAAGCTCAACCAGATAGTAAGACATGTATCTTTCATTTCTACCCCTCCAGGTTTTAGTATCTTTTCCAACAATGTTGTGTTATATGGGTGGATAGAGAAGAAACAACACATTCTTCCTCATGGAGTGCTATGTTAGTTTCTTATCATCTTAAAAGGCTGTGTCTTCTGTAGAGACATTTAATAGTGCTTAGTGATTATACAAGGCTTCCCTGATAGCTCAGTTGGTAAAGAATCTGCCTGCAATGCAGGAGACCCCAGTTTGGTTTCTGGGTCGGGAAGATCCACTGGAGAAGGGGTAATCTACCCACTCTAGTATTCTTGGGCTTCCCTTTTGGCTTAGCTGGTAAAGAGTCCGCCTGAAATGCGGGAGACCTGGTGATTATACATATGTGCTTGACAGTTTACCCTAGAAAGACTGATGGAGAATTTGCCCATGTGAATATTTTCCCTTGTGATCAATGAAATCTTTGCTTATATCCTAGCCATTATTATTTTCTAATTCCAGGTTTGAAAAGCAAAGTGCCTATACATTTTAGAAAAGCCAGGTAACACCTTTTGTCTATAAAAAATAATCTTTGTTCCTATAAAATGTTGTTGACAGCTTGTCAGTGGGACAGAGAAGACTGGACAGGCCCTGAATTACTTTTCAGCCAAAACGGGTTCACCCCAGTGAACACTGGCAGTGACAGCAGACTCGGGTGTCAGGATAGAAAGCGCGTTTTGGATCAGTTTAGCATAAATCAGAATTCTAGAGTTAAGTTTTTTACATATATAGTCTTTGTCTCTCAGTTTCCCAGCCGAAGACTTGTATAACACTTCTTACTATTTTTTTTTTTTTTCCTTTTTTTGCTGGGAACACTATTTGTCAAGGTTGGGAATTATATTTGAGAAGAGGTGATTCATTTTCTCTGGGTTTTAGGACTTGTTCAGTAATTGCTTGGAGAAATGAAATAGTTTCTCTGAATTTAGAGGATGATATCTATGTCTTTTTCTCCTACCCATCCCCTACTGTAATTGTTTGTTCTTGATATAAAAGTGGATTACATTTATACTTAACTTAATAGAGTAGTAAGAATTATTAGCAGTTATAATATTTTTCAAATATATACACCAGGTTGTAAGTAGTACAAAGTATAATATTATTCTAATAATGTGGTGTACATCATTTATTTTAATGGAACTATAAATTTTTCTTAATTTTACACCCTTTTTCCATTTATTTATGTCTTGTTTCTTGATAATCATGTTTAAAATCATACTCATATAGCATAATTCAATAAATATTCTTTCTTATTTTCATTTGTGTGAAAAGTACCTGTTGTTTTTTGTGTTTCATTTACCACCTATTTTGTTTCACATGTAAATCAAGCCTCTGTGTTTTCCTCTAAGGCATTCCATCCTTTTTCATGATTGATTTTCAATTTTCCTTGTTCCTCTTTAGTTAATCAGCTCATTATTCTTTTATATGTTCTCCTGTATATACCTAATTTAAATCCCTTTCCCATGTAGAAGTTAGACTTCTACATTTAAGTTTTAATACTGTTCCATTCAAAATTAGCAGAAAAAAGTTGATGACCTTGTAGTTCTGTCGAATTTTTTGTCTAAGGAGAAGACATACATGCTAAGTTAAATTCTTGTGATTCCCACTTGTGAAATACAAAGTTTATTTTCAAAACAGGACTTTTCTACTCCATTCTAGGAGGAGTGGAAACTAGGCCAGTGAAACCGGTGAACAGGGCTGGGCTTTGAAATAATGAGAACCAGTTCCCTTGGTAGAGGTGGTATAGCCACCTGCCATTTTAGATTCAGATTGTTGGTCAGTCAGAGTAAGACAGCGGTTCAGTGTTACTCTTCATCGCTCTATTTCCTAAGCGAAAATGTACATAAGTGCCTTTTAGATACTAATCATGAATAATGTGATTTTCCTCAGGGTAAATTTTTCTGAAATGTTTGGGAGCCACTCACAAACTTCTGGAGAATAGGGAGAGGGACCAGAATTATTGTTCTTCTACAGAGTCAATCCACTGATGAGCTAATTCTCTAGCATTTTAAAGAATCCGTACATTTAGAGTTTCCTGGTGGAATCAGCAGAGATGATATCTACTCTTAGACATTTTCAAAGCCCATGCCCCTTGTCCTTCCATTGAGAAGGCTAGTAGTCAGGAGGGGGCAGGCTCAGTTCGGTGTGAATGCTGACTGGACAGAGTCAGTGCTATTGTGGGCAGACCAGCTTCAGTCCTTGAATTAGTTTACTGAAAGAAGAGTTACCTTAAAAAATTTTTTTTAATTGAAATAAAGTTGATTTACAGTGTTGTGGTAATTTCTGGTGTATAGCAAAGTGACTCAGTTATACGTGTGTGTGTGTGTGTATAAAAATGTATGAAAACTGAAAGTTGCCCAGTCGTGTCCAACTCTTTACGACCCCATGGACTACACAGTCCATGGAATCCTCCAGGCCAGAATACAAGAATATTAGAGTGGGTAGCTATTCCCACCTCCAGGGGATCTTCCTAAACTAGGGATTGAACCCTGGTCTCCCACATTGCAGGCAGATTCTTTACCAGCTAAGCCACCAGGGAAGCATATATACACACACACACACATATACACACACACATACATACATATATATGTATTCTTTTTTATATTCTTTCATTTTGATTTATCACTGGATGTTGACTATAGTTCCTTGTGCTTTACAGTAGACCCTTGTTGCTTATCTGTTCTGTATATACTAGTTTACATCTGCCGATCCCAAACGTCCAATACTTCCCTCTCCCACCCCACTTTCTCCTTCGCAACCACAAGTCTATTCTCTATGTCTGTGAGTCTGTTTCTATTTCATAAATAAATTCGTTTGAAAGTTTATGTTCACTCTAAGATGAACATATCTAAGAGTTACATTTTAAATGTATGAATTATTTGCTATTTCAGTATAATGAAACTAGATCACACTGTCAAAAGGAAAAGGAAAGAAAACACTGTCAGTCAAAAAAAAAAATTGAGGGAATACACTTAGTGCCAATGAAATCCAAAGAATAGAAGAGATAAGCGACATATAGCTACACATGCCATATATATAGAGAGAGAAAAATTAAAATACTGATAAATCATTATTTCCTATTGTTTTTATTAGTGTTTTATTTCTATTTGAATGGACAGAAAAGAATACACACTTTTTGCAACATGAGGATGAATAAGTAAAATAATATGAAGGGATTGCAAATTAATTTATTAGAGTGGGAAAAATTGTGTGGCATTTGGTAATCTCTAGTAGCGGGAAAAATATGACCATCAGTTTAGAATTTTTCTAAGATCTCTAGACATCCATACCTCCTATTTTAAGATCTCTGTTACATTAATCTAAAGTATGTACAATTGTCCCTCAAACAACATGGGTTTAAACTTTGTGGGTCTACTTATAGTAGATTGATTTTCAGTAAATGCACAGTACTACATGATCTGTCATTCGCTGAATCTGTGATGTCAGCCAATGGATATGGAGGGATGACTGTAAGTCATTTGTGGATTTTCAACTGCTGGGGGCTTGGTACTTTTAACCCCCAACATTGTTCAAGGCTCAACTGTACATGGAAAGGATTTGAACTGGATCCTTCAGCCATAATTTTAATGCTCAAAACTATCTCTTTAGAACTTAAGCCTTGATCCAGTAATTCCAAATCTGAGTCTAGCTAAGGACTAAGCTTTTAAGCTTTATGTACTAAGATATTTGTTGCAGTGAAACTTTTAGTGGTTAAAGCTGATGGCATTCTAGCTATATATTTATTTATTTTTTCTAAAAAGGAGTATGGTCAAGTGTATTAAGTGATTTAGAGATAATGGAATATTAGGTGGCCATTAAAATGCAGTATTTATAAAATACTTGGCATGGAAGAGTATCAAGTGACTGATGTCAAAGACATGAATTTTACATAATATGTGCTCAACTATACAAAATGCTTTTAAAAGACTAGGAGGGGAGTGCCTCAAAATGTTAAGAGTGGCTATCCTTGGGCATTGAAATTATAAGAAATTTTAAAATATTTATTATTTTCTTGAATTTTTCAAATACTCATTTATCACACCTTTAGTATTATATTAAGAAGACTTGGGCTTCCTTGGTAGCTCAGCTGGTAAAGGATCCACATGTAATTCAGGAGATCCCAGTTCAATTCCTAGCAGGAAGATCTCATGGAGAAGGAATAGGCTATCCACACCAGTATTCTTGAACTTCCCTGGTGACTCAGATGGTAAAGAATCCACCTGCAATGTGGGATACCTGGGTTTGATCCCTGGCTTGGGAAGATCCCCTGGAGAAGGGAACAGCTACCCACTCCAGTATTCTTTCCTGGAGAATTCCATGGCCAGAGGAGCCTGGCAGGCTATATAGTCCATGAGGTTGCAAGAGTCAGGCATGACTGACTGTTACTTCACTTTAAGAAGACTTGTAAGCCAAAAGATTAAGTTTAGTTTAGAATATTCTATTTATTAACTTATTTTAATGGAATTTTCATAAAAATTAAGCATATATTTGTAATTTCTCTCTGTTTGAATTGTTCATATTTTAGCATCCTAAGAGGTTGGCCCTTAAAGGTTCATTGGTCTTGTAACTTAAAAGTGGGCTGGGGAGGTGTAGGCATAGTAGGAGCTAGGAGGGAGGAGAAATATTTAAAGATAATTTAAGAACTATCTGTGGATAATGTGTACATATCAAATGTCAGTCTATGACCTTACTTTGCCAGAGATTTGATAGAACATTCTTTCCTCTGATTTCTGCAGTATCAAGTCATGGGTGGATAAGATGCAAGAAGACCTTGTCACCCTGGCAAAAACAGCAAGTGGAGTCAATCAGCTTGTCGATGTGAGTAAAGTTCCTCCAAACTTACACATCATTTCTTTAATTTGAGTGCAATTTTTCTAAGAAATCTTATTTCTATGTTTTAAATAGTACGTAATTTTTCATGGGAATATGATAGTGAAATTGAGAGAAACTCTTGGTATTGCTATTTATTACCATCCTTAATAGTTAGTGAGGTGTTTATATACAACCCTCACTTACATGAGTTCACGTGATATATATTCATTCCTACAATTCAAATCAGGATATCCTGTTTCCTCCATCCTTCAGAGCATATTGGAATCTCACATGTAGTGGTTACTTTAAGGCTTGTGATGGATTCTTTTGAATGTCCTCAGTGGGAACATATCTTCATTCTTTGAGGGTAGATTTTATTTTCAAAAGTGGTTTTCAGTGTTTACTACAGCTATGCCTGAAGACATGAGTGAATCACTGAGATGGGTAATACAGACTTTTGTGCAGGAGAAAGAGACACTTTTATAAAAGATAGTTTTTCTTATGATTATGAAATGGCTATGAATGTCACTCTAAAATGATTTTTAAAAATGATAGCAACATATAAATACTTGTGTGGCATCTTAAATAGATCATGTTCCTTGGGTAAGAGCATATGCATATAGAGCTTCTGTAAGATTTATTAAAAAGTAAATGTCATTTCTTTGGAGTCTCACTGCTTCCATTTTAATGTAAGTAATCTAACAATTTGAAAATATCTCATCTGTGTTCCTAGTGATGCAGTGAGGTCTTTTGTTTCCAAAAAAGTGATGGGATCAATGAGGTGAAATGGTGTAAAAGTGGTTTCATGTATGGATATATGAGTATTTTTTTTAACATGTGAATATTCCTTTCTGGTGGAAACTAGAACGAATGGTTGGTTACCTTGTGAATTACTAGGAATTCACAAGGAAAACATGCTAAGCATATACTTCAATATATTATTCCAGAATTTCTTTGTAAAACAATTGTAGTTTTCAAACTGAATATCTTGAGTAAACTTAAATATCTGTGAGATGACATAGGAATATGCTTTGAAATGATGTGTTCTTTGTTAATAACAATTATCACACTTAATTCTAATGAATACTTATCGAACACATGCTATATCCCAGGCACTGTGCAGGCTACCAAGGGTTTATGGGGAGATAGTTCCTCTCCTCAGAGAACTGACAACCTAGTAATCAAAAATCTCCATTTTTGAAGGTGCAAAGATGCCTGAAAGCTATTGTAAGCTGATGTTTGGGAACTGCAGTGATTCTCTGTGGGAGAATAAATTGAAATATGAAAGTGTGGTGGGTAATAAGTAAGCCTCTATGAAAGTCATGGTGTTAGTGGAATAAGAAAAAATAAATGAGAATTGACAGATTCTGGTTAAAGATTTCATGACAAAATAAAATTAAAAATAAGCTGCTCTTGGGAGCTCTCCTTCACTCCTGCAGTGTTTCTCCAGCCTCAAAAACCAGCTTCTTGACTGACCTCTTTTTTACTTCTGGTGTTAATATGTGGACCCTCTCTTACCAAATCTGCAGTTTTCAATGAATCTATAAGGGAAACAATAAGTGTCGTCTCATTTCCATTATGCTTTATGAGGTGTGGGTTACTAAGAAGAGTGTGAATACTGATGAATGAGGAAATGGCCTTGTCTGAATTAGGATAACGAAAGAGAATTGACAGGATGGAATAAAATCCTTACAATGTTGCTTTTATAAGACATGTACCTTATTATAGTCACAGGGAAAATACAGATAAAAGAATCATATGTATGTAACAGGGAGGGAAAGAGCAAACTTTACTATTGAAATTTAAGTATTAGGGGACAAGAAGGTAAATGAATGAGTCTATATGCCTCTTCCCTTTCATCCAGAGAGAAGGTACGTGATGGGGACAGAAGAGGCGCATTTTTTTTTTTGGCCACAGGAACTCAAAGCACAGACTAGCTGAAGGACACCAGAGTTGAGAATGAAATTTGTGCTGAGACCGGGGGTGTTAGGTGCATGCTGAGGACAAAAGTTGAATAAATAGAAGAATTTAGCAGGTTTATGGGTTGAAATTCAATATTTTAAAATGATGGATCTTCCAAAATTATCAAATTTAGTTTTTACTGACTTCACAGGACACATCTTGCTTTTTACCTGCAGGCTCAACCTCAGTGAGTGAACATATCTAAACAGGATATTTTTGCAATTTTATAAAGATTACTTTATGGCATCATGAAATATTAGCTCAGAGAAGATTGATAAATAGTATTGAATAAATGCAGAACTTTAACTTTTAAAAGTTAGAGACTTTGCCAGGTGCCTGCCTGCATGTACGTGCATGCTAAGTAGCTTCAGTCATGTTTAACTCTTTGTGAGCCCATGGGCTGTACCCTGCCAGGCTTCTCTGTCCATTGGATTCTCCAGGCCAGAGTAATGGAGTGGGTTGCCATGCCCATGTCCAGGGGGTCTTTCCAACCCAGGGATTGAATCCATGTTTCTTGAGTCTCGTGCATTGGCAGGATTCTTTACCACTAGTGCCTCCTGGGAAGCCCTGATACTACCTAAGTTCGGTTAAAGATCACAGTGAATAGGCCTACATAAAACTGCTCTCCCTGATGCTTTCAACTTCTAAGATATCTTTTATTGGATTTTTCCATTTCTAATAATATATTGGAAGAATACATATGTCCTTCAATTGCATATGATTATCCACAAAAGTAGATTAAATAATTGAGGAAAAAAACAAGAGAGATAAATGTATTACACTTTTTCTTAATATAATATTAGAACCTTTTAAATACAACTAAAAGGCTACATTATTTTTTCTTTCTAAATTAGTTCAAGTACTGTCCTGAGCTCTTTTCACCCATTATTTTATTAATCTTTAGGACAACCTTGTGAAATGAATATCATCATCTTTGATATGAAGAAAGAAATTGTTTGCAAGGTTAAAGTTTTTTTCTAGGTTATACACTGTTGGAATGTAATTCCAACAGTGAAGAGAGTCTTGTTATGCTTTAGAATATATGTTAATATTTTATGTTTTTATATTGCCACATGTATTTTGAGAAAGTGAGCAGATCCCCAGTTAGGTACAAGGTTAATATGTCTTCTTATTCCACTGCTCTTTTTATAAAAAATATAAAGGAGAAGTCAAAGCTTTGCCACCAAATATCCAAATATCCAAATAAAAAAGAAAAATGTAGAAGGAAATTCTAAGACCAAAACTTACATGTATAATTTTAAAAACTTCCATTATTGTGGTGTGCATGGAAGTGGCTTTGTATGTATATCCATTGAAAGAATTGCTAAGAATGGTACAGAAAGTTTTTCTTGTCTTCATGGTCATTCAGCTGAAAGAAATACAGTTAATTATGTTTTTATATAATGTTATAACATATTCTTTTAAATATCATTTTAAGACTGTTATACCTTGTGGTTCTTTCAGTTAATATAGCTTTGTGATCTACCCAAGATGTTTAACCTCATGGAATTGTTGAGATAGTGGAGTGGGTTGCCACTTCCTTCTCCAATAGTTGACATAATCCATATAAAATATTCATTGACCTGTAATCAGAACTCAACAAATGTCATTCATTTGTTTTGTTAAATAAGGATATAATATTGTATTAGTTGGAGATACAGATGGAACTAATGTAGCAAAGAGATAAGTTAACCATATGTTTTCCTCTCATATAACAGTCTGGAGGTGAGCAGTGTAGGGTCAACAGAGTGGCTCTGCCATCCTCAGTATATGGCTTCCTTCCTGGGTCTAAGGTGATCCTTCTAGTTGCCCTTATTTCCCAGACTTCATGCAAAGGAGAGAGACTAGGAAAGCAGGTACACAGTCATATTTGCTTCCATTCAAGTGGTCAGAACTTACTGTCAGGGCCATATCTTACTGAAAAGAAGTCGGAACAGTGAAATCTTCAGCTGAGTGGTCATATATCTCCTCTATAACAATGGAAGATGAGAACGAACAGTGGAGGATAACTAGTAGTCTTTCACTGATAATGTATCGTTATTTGAAGAACTATATCTAAAAATGTATTAAACACCTGCTAATACAAAATGGAATATGTATGTATATTTAAATATAATTAAGAATAAAATTGTAGATGAAGGAAAAATAAAGACTCCCAGATTATGAAACAGATGGTATTTTTTTTTCTTTAAGATCATTTTATGTAAAATATAATACAGTCTCAAATTTTATCCTGCATACAACATTACATGGGAACTTTATGCATTTACAAAATTATTTGACAGGGAGGCCTGGCGTGCTGTGATTCATGGGGTCACAAAGAGTCAGACACAACTGAGTGACTGAACTGAACTGATACATTTATGAAGAAAGATTTAGCATACTATTCTGTCCTCATTTTTAAAAAATTTATTTTAATTGGAGGCTAATTACTTTTCAATATTGTGGTGGTTTTTGTCATACATTCACATGTATCAGCCATGGGTGTACATGTGTTCCCTATCCTGAACCTCCCTCTCACCTCCCTCCCCATCCCAGTGCACCAGCCCTGAGCACCCTGGACTGGTTATCTGTTTCACATATGATAATATATATGTTTCAATGCTATTCTCTCAAATCATCCCATCCTCCCCTTCTCCCACAGAGTCCAAAAGTCTGTTCTTTACGTCTGTGTCTCTTTCGCTGTCTCGCATATAGGGTCATCGTTACCATCTTTCTAAATTCCATATATATGCATTAATATACTGTATTGGTGTTTTTCTTTCTGACTTCGTTCTGTATAATAGGCTCCAGTCTCATCCACCTCATTAGAACTGATTCAAATGCATTCTTTTTAATAGCTGAGTAATATTCCATTGTGTATATGTAACACTGCTTTCTTATCCATTCATCTGCCGATGGACATCTAGGTTGCTTCCAAGTCCTGGCTATTGTAAACAGTACTGCAGTGAACATTGGGGTACACATGTCTCCTTCAATTCTGGTTTCCTTGGTGTGCATGCCCAGCAGTGGGATTGCTGGGTTGTATGGCAGTTCTATTTCCAGTTTCTTAAGGAATTTCCACACTGTTCTCCATAGTGGCTGTACTAGTTTGCATTCCTACCAACAGTGTAAGAGGATTCCCTTTTCAGGTGGAGTCTTTAGGGTTTTCTATGTAGGACTTCCCTGGTGGCTCAGATGGTAAAGCATCTATCTACAATGCAGGAGACCTGGGTTCAATCCCTGGCTCGGGAAGATTCCCTGGAGAAGGAAATGGCAACCCACTCCAGTACTCTTGCCTAGAAAACCCCATGACGGAGGAGCCTGGTGTTTCTATGTAGAGGATCATGTCATCTGCAAACAGTGAGAGTTTTACTTCTTCTTTTCCAATCTGGATTCCTTTGATTTCTTTTTCTTTTCTTATTGCTGTGGGTTAAACTTCCAAAACTAGGTTGAATAGTAGTGGTGAGAGTGGGCACCCTTGTCTTGTTCCTGACTTTAGGGGAAATGCTTTCAATTTTTCACCAGTGAGGATAATGTTTGCTGTGGGTTTGTCATATATGGCTTTTATTATATTGAGGTATGTTCCTTCTATGCCTGCTTTTTGGAGGGTTTTTATCATAAATGGATGTTGAATTTTGTCAAAGGCTTTCTCTGCATCTATTGAGATAATCAAATGGTTTTTGTCTTTCAATTTGTTGATGTGGTGTATCACATTGATTGATTTGTGAATATTGAAGAATCTTTGCATCCCTGAGATAAAGCCCACTTGGTCATGATGTATGATCTTTTTAACATGTTGGATTCTGTTAGCTAGAATTTTGTTAAGGATTTTTGCATCTATGTTCATCAGTGATATTGGCCTGTTTTCTTTTTTTTTTGTGGCACCTTTTCTGGTTTAGTATTAGGGTGATGGTGGCCTCATAGAATGAGTTTGGAAGTTTACCTTCCTCTGCAATTTTTGGAAGAGTTTGAGTAGGATAGGTGTTAGTTGTTCTCTAAATTTTTGGTAGAATTCAGCTGTGAAGCCGTCTGGTCCTGCACTTTTGTTTGTTGGAAGATTTCTGATTGCACTTTTGATTTCTGTGCTGTGATGGGTCTGTTAAGATTTTCTATTTCTTCCTGGTTCAGTTTGAAAAGTTATACTTTTCTAAGAATTGGTCCATTTCTTCCAAGTTGTCCATTTTATTGGCATATAGTTGCTGATAGTAGTCTCTTATGATCCTTTGTATTTCTGTGTTGTCTGTTGTGATTTCTCCACTTTCATTTCTAATTTTATTGATTTGATTCTTCTCCCATTTTTTCTTGATGAGTCTGGCTAATGGTTTGTCTATGTTATTTATCTTCTCAAAGAACCAGCTTTTGGCTTTGTTGATTTTTACTATGGTCTCTTTTGTTTCTTTTGCATTTATTTCTGCCCTAATTTTTATGATTTCTTTCCTTCTTCTAACCTGGGGTGCTTCATTTCTACTTTTCTAGTTGCTTTAGGTGTAGAGTTTGTGATTTATTTGACTTTTCTCCTGTTTCTTGAGGTAGGCTTGTATTGCTATGAACTTTCCCCTTAGTACTGCTTTTACCGAACCCCATAGGTTTTGGGTTGTTGTATTTTCATTTTCATTCATTTCTATTCATATTTTGATTTCTTTTTAGATTTCTTCTGTGATTTGTTGGTTATTCAGAAGTATGTTGTTTAGCCTCCACATGTTTGTATTTTTAAATTTTTTTTCCTGTAGTTGACATCTAATCTTACCACATTGTGATCAGAAAAGATGCTTGAGATGATTTCAGTTTTTTTGAATTTACCAAAACTAGATTTATAGTCCAGGATGTGATCTATCCTGGATAAGGTTCCATGGGCACTTGAGAAAAAGGTGAAATTTATTGTTTTAGGGTGAAATGTCCTATGGATATCAATTAGGTGTAACTGGTCTATTGTATCATTTACAGTTTGTGTTTCCTTGCTAATTTTCTGTTTGGTTGATCTATCCAGAGGTGTGAGTAGGGTATTACAGTCTCCATTATTATTGTGTTACTGTTAATGTCCCCTTTCATACTTGTTAGCATTTGCCTTACATATTGTGGTGCTCCTATGTTGGATGTGTATATATTTATAATTGTTATATCTTCTTCTTGGATTGAGCTTTGATCATTATATAGTGTTCTTCTTTGTCTCTTTTAATGGCCTTTATTTCCAAGTCTATTTTATCTGAACTATGGAATGAGGTTCATGACATTGTACAGGAGACAGGGATCAAGACCATCCCCATGGAAAAGAAATGCAAAAAAGCAAAATGGCTGTCTGGGGAGGCCTTACAAATAGCTGTGAAAAGAAGAGAAGTGAAAAGCAAAGGAGAAAAGGAAAGATATAAACATCTGAATGCAGAGTTCCAAAGAATAGCAAGAAGAGATAAGAAAGCCTTCTTCAGCGATCAATGCAAAGAAATAGAGGAAAACAACAGAATGGGAAAGACTAGAGATCTCTTCAAGAAAATCAGAGATACCAAAGGAACATTTGATGCAAAGATGGGCTTGTAACAAAACAGGTAGTTTGACCATTAAAAGATTACTGTTAATTAAGGAAAACCGGATATCTCAAGTTAAGGAATTTAGTGCTTTTCTGTGTATGAGAAGACACAAGAGTCTGGGCTTACTGAAATCATTCCTTTCATATGTATCTCATCTATCTAGGGTCAGCATTCTTTGATTTTATTATATCTATCCTTAGTTCCTTGCTTATTGTAAGCAGTGGTGGCAGCTCAATGGCATTGTTCTTCCTGGGCTCAGAAACTCACATTTGGAGGGCTGGAATCCCTGATGGCTGTGATATCCTTGTTTACTGATTTGACAGGAAATACTCCATTTCACAGTGCTGTAGCCATTTTAACAATATTAATTCTTCCATGTACACAGGGTATCTTTCCATTTGTTTATGTGTTTTCTAATTTCTTTCAGTAAAGACATTTTATAACTTTTAAACTCATATACAGACACACAAACACAAACTTTTTACTATCATGCTGGCAAATGAAGCTGATAATCATATATTAATAAATAGATGACATTTAAAAAATTAAAGTCTTAATATTCTTTGCATATTCTTTGTCTTAATATTTTTGGAAACAAAGTTTATAAAACATTCTCTAGCAACCATTTTTTCATTTAATACTTTAATAGCATTCAACATTGTGTAATATATAATTTAATACTATAGTTAATTATAGTATATATTAAAAATTAAGATATTAAATTTAATATTTTTAAAATTAAAATATTAAATATAATATAATTTAGTAATACTTAATATGTAATAAATTTAATAATGAATTTCATTTGAGAAAACATTTAATGATAAAATTGTAGCTAAATTTCAACCAATATCTAAATGATCAGATATTCTAAATGAATTGGCTCTATAACAATAAATTTTGGTTTATTTAAAAGATTTCTAATAATAAATTGATTAGAAACCATTGTTGATTTTATAAAATGCCATTCTGAATCCACAAAAAATTATATTAAAAGGAAAGCTAAGTCTGCTATCTGTCAGAAATGCTCCGTTGCTGCACTTGATGCCCCTACCCTGGGAAAGCAAACCCCAGTAGTAACGTCAACTACAGCCATCCAGGAGCTTTGTTGTCTCCTTTGTGCACTATTCTCTTCACACCTCTTCTTTTGCCTTTAGGAGTCCAAGGCTTTCTTATTCCCTCCTCTTTATTACAGAAGGAAGGGATTGATAGTTATCACTTACACTTGCTTATTTAAGTCTTTGTTTACTCACTTTAATCCCTGAATAGAACATATTCGATATTAGAAAGCAGGTGTGAAGGCTGCATTTTGGAAGAGGTAGAGTTTCTCCTCATACCGAGAATGTCTGTCTTTTCTGGCAGGGACTGGGTAGGGATGGGGGATTTGCAGAATCTGGAACAAGATGAGGCACACGATGCACTGAGGGTGGGGAATTTAGGGAGGCTCACTCATCCTGAGAGTCTAACGCTTGTACGATTTTCAGAGTGAGTGAGCAGCTCCTGAAATTTATTGCTTCACCCTAGTCCTAGCTCTGGGGCCCAGGAACAGTAAAGGCTGACTTGCTCTGCGTCTTCTGCTCCTCATGGCTCAAAGGAGAGGTGTTTAAGCCTTTGAACATCACAGGAATTCCAGGCTACCTATTCTTCCCTGTGCATTTCTCCCCAACATATAATGTTAGGTCTTTCTTGCAGCTTTACTTGATGCTTTATAAGCCTTCCAGACTCTTATGTCAATGTAAGGTACAGTGGCTGTTCCTCTAGTTTTAACAATATGTGCGTTTTGAAATTTTTACCCCATTATTGGACACTCTTCTCTACTTCCCTCTATTTCAGTTCTAATGTGTTGTGTCTTATAATGAAGGATGTTAGGGAAATCCAACTTTTTGTTGACAGAGACTATTGTATTCCTCTTGTTATCTAAGAGAGTTGAAATGATGCTTGTCACATTGTTTTTATAAGACATACTTCTTAAAAGTAAATCTTGTCTGGATTTTTAACATGTTAGGCTAGAATGTGCAAACACATTTAAGAAACTTACTGAATAATTTTTCCTGGAAGTTTATTCTTGAAGTAGACTCAGGCTGCAAAGGCATTATCATAGAATTTCCTGGCTTTTGATTCACTGTTATGATTTCATAATTTAAAATTTTGTTGACATTAATATCTTCATATTTTAATATGCTCTCAAAAATGTAAATATGAAATGTGTCTAAATATTGAACATTCAGAACTCTTAAGTTAGTATTTACATAACTGTTTTAAGTGAAAAATTTATTTTCATTAGTTACTTATGGGACTAACAGACTGATGCTCTGACACTGTGGTCATGCCATCTTTATGTAAATAAAATATTTTCTAGAATCAGAATGTAATTAATCATTGGTGATTGTGTCTAGGAAATCAGCAAGATGCAGAGTCAACAACAGGATTGGGGAATCTTCTTTTCTACTCTAGGTGATTCTATTAAGTAGTACCATGATGCTAGCTTTCTCTTTACCTGCTTGTCCAGTGAGGCAGATAGTAATATTCTCCCTTGCTTATAGAAATGTTACAGGGGTAAAAGGAAAATAACATGAAATGTGGAAACAATAGTAGATGCTGTGAAGAAGTTAAATTCTTATTACTTTAAAAAAAGTAGCTTTGTATTACTTTGTAAAAGCAATATATTTTATATATTTATAATTACTTTATAAAGGCAGTATAATGATTATAAAGATAATATAATTACTTTTCAAACAAGGCTATTTATTTTTGTTTCATATGTCCTGGTTTTATTTAGAGTTGCCCTATTCCCTCAATGATGAAGTGTTGTAATTAAATCAGTTACCATTGCATGTCAGCAACCTGAGATTATTATGATTTTAGGGGTGAAACACTTTTTTTCTCTTAGGAGAAAGAACTCTATTTAACTATAGACTATATTATCAGTAGAGACTGTGGACCCCCTTTACCCAACTACTGGAGATTTTAAAATAAGAAGCTATTTTTTTTTTTTTAAGACTGTAGTTAATTACATTCATTTTCAAAGTTACAGAATACACTAAGGGAATTTCTAATCTTAAAGTGACTTTCAATATTTTATTAACAGATTTTTAAGTACTGTTGTTTCACACACATGAACAGTGAAGGATTATTACAGATGTTTTCTACCTTACAAATCTGTTCCATTGTCAATCAGTAATTAACACTTTAAATTATGCTAGTACTTGAAGGATGAGTGATTTGTTATTGTTTCTCCAAATAGCAATCAAATGCTTTGGTAATAATAATTAGAGAGTAATGTATAGTAGTTGTGTTCTTTGCTTGTCTATGAGCTGCACAGAGAGAGGAAGACTAAACGCTCATAAGTGTTGTAGCCAAGTGTTGGCTTCTTGTCCAGAATGAAGATGAATGGTATAAAAGACGATGATTTACTATTGCACACTCTGAATATGCAACACGGAGCTACTGCTGCTACTTTCCCCCCCCCCAAAGACATCTGTCATTAATGTCTTTATATCTAGAGCAGTGGTTCTCAGCCAGGGGCAGTTTTGTCCCCCAGGAGACATTTGTCAGTGCTTGGAAACATTTGTGATTGTCACAGCCAGGGGCGGGGGAGGGGTGAGTGCTATAGGCATCTAGTGTGGAGACTGAGGATGCTGCTAAGCATCCCATAATACACAGGACGCCACCCCACAACAGACTTATTTAGTAAAAATGTCCACAGTGCAGTGCTTCTAGAGCAAAACTGCTCTAGAAGGACTTAAGAATTTAAGGCAAGGATAAAGCTCCCAGAATTCTTTAAAAGAATATACAGTTGTAAAAATTGGATCTCAGCATCTCTGGCTAGCAGTTTTACTTTCCAAAAGCTGTTTGTTAATAAAGTATTGTGGTTAAGGGCGAATTAAACTCTGCTCCTCTTCAAAATTCTTTTGTTGGCAGTGAAATGAATTTAGGTCATTTGAGGTTAGGGACATTAAAAGAGCCTCTCACTCAGCCTATGGTTAATTATTTTTTTAATTTAGTTTTTATAAAATCTAATATTATCTCTTTTAATTACATATGAATTTTCTGGTCAAAACACATACACAATTCATATATAGCTTCAGATATTCAAAGGGAAACAGAATAGTTTAATAAGTTATTTCTGGAATTAAAACCAAACAGAAAACTAAGTAGGTAGGTTTTATACATATCTTAATATTTTTCTTGTTTTAATTTTAAGTATTCTAAGAGAAACTTAAAACTTACCATATGTGGGCGATGTTTCCAACCTAAAAACTGAAGAATTCTTGATCTGGATTTTTTTCATGCTCATCTTAGTCTTTGTTAGAGTTGTTTTCCTTATTCCAGAAATGACCCCTCGTATTTCACTTGTATTTTTTGTTAAAAATAATCACCGATTCCTATGTGTAGTATGGAGAAAGTGAACAGGCATATTTATGGTTGTCACTTGTTCTGTTCTTTCTTACATTTTTAAATATATTGCTCAAAAGTGTCACCATAAAATTCTTGTGACTAGGAATTAGGGCAAGAAGGAGTATATGCTGTGGAAGACTAGGAATTAGGGCAAGAAAGTGTATGCTGTGGAAGAGTCACTAATTTTGACTTCTTTCTTAATATTCTTCCTCAAAATACTGTCCCAGTTGAAATGTGATCCTGTCCCAGCTAAGATGCTGTGTCATATCAAATGGAACGAATAGGGGAAGTAGGGAAAATATTATCAAACTCTGGTGTCTTATTTTAGAATGCCTGTTTGATGTAATTATGACAGGAAAAACATGCACTGTAGAAGTGAGAACATGACATATTGTATATGTGTATTTATGCATATGTGTGTATATGTACATGATTAACATGTGTAAATATGTTTATACATACGTATGTATATATATTTGGATCATGTTTATAATAAACAAGCCTATGTTATATTTTAAATTCTTCCTATATATGAATTGTTATAATAGGCACTAGACGTTCTAGGAGTCAGTTTAAAATAGCTTGGACTTGACTACACAGTAAAATACAAACCAATATCTTGAATTTTAAAGCTTTTCATCATAGTGTTCCAGTTTGCCTTTCAGTATTGTTCAATAATTCCTTATATCACATTCATTCGGATATCTTTCTCTCCTATTAATACATATTTCCTCTAAAACATGGCTGTAATACCATCTTTTGACTGTCACAACCCATGTAATCTTTTCTTTGAATTCTGATAGCCACATTTTCTGTACCTCTTCAATGAAACTGTAATAATATTCTTCCTCATATTGATCAATACCTTATTTGTGTATTTATTATTAGAATCTAATTATCATTTAGGTGTTTTTATTTCATTATATAACTGCAAAACACCTTATGTAGCCTTTTTGGGGGGTTCAAAATAGATATGCATTTTTAAAATATAAGGAAGACTTTGTTAAATAAGCATTTACATTGCTAGAAAAGCCTGACGTAGTGGCAGTATCAGTGTCCATTCACTGATTCATGTCATCGGTATTTATTGAGTGCCTGCTACATGCCAGGCACTATACATGAGCTGGGCTGAACCAGTGAACAAAATGGACAAAAATCTGCCCTCTTGATACTAACAATGTGATTAAGAGAAGTAGGAAATACATAATAAACATGATACTTACATGTTAATGATGTTTGCATATGCTCAAAGGGAGCAAAAATACAGAGAACTGAAGCTGTAAAAATTTCAAAGGCAGTATCCTATCTCAAAAAACTAGGTTATTAAAAGAAAAAAGGAACTGTAATTTACTTAAAATGAAGTTGTAGACAATCAAATCTGATTCTTTTAATGATATTAACATATTCTTTCATCTTATGAATGCTTATATCTTCATAAATTTACACAAATTCTATTGGATTAATATACAATTGATGTTGTTATTCATTTTTTTACCCAATTGTGTTAGCTGATACAACACATTTTAAAAGCTTGACTTTTGTTTGAGATTGCATTATTTGCTTTTTAAATCAAGAGGGAAGAGTTTGAATAGTTTAGGGGGTTATTTAGGAAATACTTCATATTTTTTATGGCAAATTTCACCTTTTAAAATTCAGCTAGCTTTCAACGGAGGAAGGAAGGTTTTGTTTTGTTTTGTTTTGTTTTTTGATAAAATATATTCCAACATCAATTCAGATTTGGTGTTAGTAGTTACTCTTTACCTTAGATGAAGGACTCTTCACATATCTTAATGTCTCTCTCTGCTGGCCAGCTTAGATGATGATGAGATTTATAATAAATTTAAAGGAAGACTGTACCTTTGAATTGTAAAAATTTCTCAAGGGAACTTTCATCCTTGAAAGTGACCAAGAAAAAAAAATATATATATCATACTTTCGTGTTACTGCATCTTTTAAGAAACAAGACATTCTTAAGTTGTTAGGAAACAAGTAATTCAGAAGCCCACAGAACACTATTACAAAGGAAAAAAAAAAAATCCCAAACTGCAGAATTCAACTAAAAGTAAATGAAATTGATTTTATGATTATCTAAAGCCATCGAGGGGGTAGTAAACCTCTTTTCCTGCCTGCATCAGTAGTGAAGATATATGAATTTAGTTAATAAAGATAGTGAAATTGGAGTGATGGTGAGGTGTATATTCTTTTTCTCTTACGCCACCTTTCATTATTATGAGGTAGAATCATATTTATTCACCTAATTCATATATATTTTTGTACAGTGTATGCCATCTATTCTTTATATTTTTAGCTCCTCTTTCTAATATTTCTTTTCAGGCTCCTAAACAATTATCCAGGCTATAATGTGAGTCCTGAGATAGCTTCATTATTTCATAAAGTCTAATGGAAATTGTACATTTCTCACAATAGAGCTTATTTTTTCATTTCAGTGAAGAGAGTCTGATGACTAATGAAAATGGACATTCAAAGAGTATTTAATAAACAATGTTAATCGCAACTTAGAAAAATACTCCTTAGCGTTTTTAGTTTTTATAGAGTGAATCACTTGGGGAATTTATTGTAGGACTACATGTAAAAGAAATGTAATGGTACCACATGTAAGTGAACTCAGGAAGAGTGGGTTTCAGCAAGAATTTAAGGCGTTTGGAAGATAGTTTGGGCAGTGGGAGGGAAGGTCTAGAGCCAAGACATCCCCTGAGGCTGAGTATTAGCATTGTCTCCACTGCTAACTCCTTGTGTTAGTTTTCTATTCTGAGTGTGACAAATTACTCTAAATTTATTGACGTAACACATTTATTATCTTACAGTGCTGTGGATTAGAAGTCCTTTCCTTGCCTCATGGCCCATTTTCCTCCCCCTTCAAAGCCAGCAACACATGATAATTTCTTCTCACATTATCATCCATTTGGTTTTCTCTTGCATGGTTGCGTTTTCCTCTTCTGTTTTTTAAGGATCTTTGTGAGTACATTGGACTCTCCAGGACAATCCAGGATAATCTCTTTAAATGCAACTGATTAGCAAAACTTCATCTACAAAATTAATTCCTCTTTGCCATGTAACAAAATATTCACAGGTTCTAGGGATAAGGATGTGTTTATCTTTGGGAAGTCCTTACTCTACCTACCATAGCCATCATTTATCGCACTAATAGTATTTGAAGACTGTTTTTCTCCTGCTAGTCTTTTCACTTTTGCTACTGCTTTTAACTTTGATCCATCTGTCATTCTATGTGGAGAAAACTTGATTTCTTCAATATATTATCCTTGTTCATGTAGATCTTTTCTATCTGATTCCTCACAGATTATTAATTCAGGAATTAGCTGCTTCCAGGTCCAATATCAGTTCAATTCAGTCGCTCAGTTGTGTCTTACTCTTTGCGACCCCATGGACTTCAGCACACCAGGCTTCCTTGTCCATGACCGACTCCTGGAGGTTGCTCAAACTCATGTCCAACGAGTCAGTGATGCCATCAACCATCTCATCCTCTGTCATCCTCTTCTCCTCCTGTCTTCAATCTTTCCCAGCATCAGGGTCTTTTCAAAAGAGTCAGCTCTTTGCATCAGGTGGCCAAAGATTGGAGTTTCAGCTTCACCATCAGTCCTTCCAATAAACACTGAGAACTGATCTCCTTTAGGATGGACTGGTTGGATCTTCTTGCAGTCCAAGGGACTCTCAAGAGTCTTCTCCAACACCACAGTTCAAGCCTCAGTTCTTCAGCGCTCAGCTTTCTTTGTGGTCCAGCTCTCACATCCATTCATGGCTACTGGAAAAACCATAGCCTTGACTAGATGGACCTTTGTTGGCAAAGTAATATCTGTGGTTTTAATATGCTGTCTAGGTTGGTCATAGCTTTTCTTCCAAGCAGCAAGCATCTTTTAATTTCATGGCTGCAATCACCATCTGCAGTGATTTTGGAGCCCAAGAAAATAAAGTCTGACACTGTTTCCACTGTTTCCCCATCTATTTCCCATGAAGTGATGGGACCAGATGTCATGATCTTCATTTTTTAAATGTTGAGTTTTAAGCCAACCTTTTCACTCTTCTCTTTCATTTTCATCAAGAGGTTCTTTAGTTCCTCTTCACTTTCTGCCATAAGGGTGGTGTCATCTACATATCTGAGGTTACTGATATTTCTCCTGTCAGTCTTGATTCCAGCTTGTGCTTCATCCAGCCCAGCATTTCACATGATGTACTGTGCATATAAGTTAAATAAACAGGGTGACAATATATAACCTTGACGTACTCCTTTTCCAATTTGGTACCAGTCTGTTGTTCCATGTCTGGTTCTAACTGTTGCTTCTTGACCTGGATACAAATTTCTCAGGAGGCAGGCAAGGTGGTGTGGCATTCCCATCTCTTGAAGAATTTTCCACAGTTTGTTGTGATCTACATGGTCAAAAGCTTTGGTTTAGTCAGTAAAGCAGAAGTAGATGTTTTTAGAGAACTCTCTTGTTTTTCAGTTGATCCAGTGGATGTTGGCAATTTGATCTCTGGTTCCTCTGTCTTTTCTAAATCCAGCTTGAACATCTGGAAGTTCACAGTTCATGTACTGTTGAAGCCTGGCTTGGAGAATTTTGAGCATTACTTTGTTAGCGTGTGAGATGAGTGCAATTGTGTGGTACATTGAACATTCTTTGGTATTGCCTTTCTTTGGGATTGGAATGAAAACTGATCTCTTTCAGTCCTGTGGCCACTGCTGAGTTTTCCAAATTTGCTGGCATATTGAGTGCATCACTTTAATAGCATCATCTTTTACAATTTGAAATAGCTCAACTGGGATTCTATCACTTCCACTAGATTTGTTCATAGTGATGCTTCCTAAGGCCACTTGACTTCTCATTCCAGAATGTCTTGCTCTAGATGAGTGATAACAACATTGTGATTATCTGGGTCATGAAGATCTTTTTTGTATTGTTCTGTGTATTGTTGTAACCTCTTAATATTTTCTACTTCTGTAGGTTCATACCATTTCTGTCCTTTATTGCGCCCATCTTTGCATGAAATGTTCCCTTTGTATCTCTAATTTTCTTGAAGAGATCTCTGGTCTTTCCCATTCTGTTGTTTTCCTCTATTTCTTTTCATTGATCACTGAGGAAGGCTTTCTTATCTCCTTGCTGTTCTTTGGAACTCTGCATTCAAATGAATATATCTTTCCTTTTCTCCTTTGTTTTTAGCATAGGTCTGATATGTCCTGATGCTATTAGGCAGGGGCCAATGGCAAGATCTTACATTAAAATATTGCTACCCATTTGTATAATGCTGGACCTCATTGGGATAAGAAACTCAAGTACTACATCCCGAAAGTTGTTTACACTGGCGTCTACCCGTCTTATGCAGGAGGAGGCGGATTCCTCTACTCCAGCCATCTGGCCCTGAGACTGTACAATGTGACTGACCGGGTCCTTCTCTACCCCATCGATGATGTTTATACTGGAATGTGCCTTTAGAAACTCGGCCTTGCTCCAGAGAGACACAAAGGCTTCAGGACATTTGATATAGAAGAGAAAAGCAGGAGTAACATTGTTCCTATGTAGATTTGATGTTGGTACATAGTAGAAAACCTCAAGAGATGATTGGTATTCGGTCTCGGTTGCAGAGTGCTCATTTAAAATGCTGAATTATGTGCAAACTACATTTAACATAGAAATGTATCTCAAATAGTTCCCATTTGTGTTCTTTTCCATTAGAGGTCATTTCTATGTAAAACCATCAAAATTGCCTTTATAGGTCATGTCCATTTGACGGCCTCTAAACCCTTCAGTTCAGATGATAAAGCGTCTGCTTGCAGTGCGGGAGACCTGGGTTTGATCCCTGGGTCGGGAAGATCCCCTGGAGAAGGAAATGGCAACCCACTCCAGTATTCTTGCTTGCAGAATCCCATGGATGGAGGAATCTGAGGGGCTACAGTCCACGGGGTCGCAAAGAGTCAGACACGACTGAGCGACTTCACTCACTCACTCACTCACTCACTCACCCATTTGTAAGGAAACTCCTCTGACTCCTGTTTCATCAGGGACTTCCAAGAGAAAACTTCCCTCAGAAAGATGGCAGAGGTTTTAATGGCTTGTCCAGGACAAGTTCCAATGGAGGGAAGTAAATGCACAACTATTGAAGGGGCTATCAAAATGTACATATTTTGATTTACTCTGCAGACATTTGACTGTGTTTGTCTTTGGGGAACTTAACTTACTGCCAACAACAACTTAACTGAGCTGCCATTGTTTCTCCCAGAATGGGGGAAAAATTATTCTCACAATTTCAAGGTTCAGCTTTTTCAGTTTAAAACAGTCTCTTGTGATCAGTTTTATATTCAGTTAATTCAGAGTTTCAACTCCCTTTCAGTATTTTCTGATTTTCTTGACTTTTTTCTTGGGCCTCTGGGTACAAGGTAGACTGACATGACAAGATATCTGGTGTATTTACTGTTTCTGTTGACATGGATATTAATGTTATTGGTACTAAGAACTTGGTCAATCTTTCCAGATAGTTTTCACCATTATTCTTCAGCTGGATCTCTGCTTCCCACTGGCCATTCAGTCTGCATTGGGATCCCCTTGAACTCATACCAGGGTCATCTCCTAGAAGAGATAATTATCCTTAATTTCCAGCCTCCTTACTTGTTCATCCCAAGGGGCTTTGCGATGAATATTTCAGCACATCCTGCTGAAACAAAGAGAGGTCCCAGATAGACAGTGGCACTCAGATTCCCTTTGTGTAACTATGATACATTAGAATTTCATTTCCTTCTGCTCTGGGCAGTGGTTTGCTCCTGAGCGATGTGAAATGGGACTTAAAGTCTCTCCACGCTTACATTCTGGAGGCTGACACCCACTGTTCCCATGAATAAAATGATTAAATGAAAGTGGTGGATGGTTTTGGCTTCCTGGGTGGCTCAGACGGTAAAGTGTCTGCCAGCAATGTGGGAGATCCAAGTTTGATCCTTGGGTTGGGAAGATCCCCTGGAGAAGGAAACAGCAACCTACTCCATTACTCTTGCCTGGAAAATTCAATGGACGGAGGAGCCTGGTAGGCTACAGTCCATGGGGTCACAAAGAGTTGGACATGACTGAGGGACTAAGCACAGCACAGCCTACATATGAACCTGCAAGATGCAAACTTTCAAAGATGCTAAAGTGCATTCTCATGATCAATCACATGAGATTGATCACAGTAATTCACACGTGTGAAATTCATCATTACATGCATGCATCCTCTCTAGGTGTTTGTGCTTTTGTGTACTTTACAGCATAATACAGTAGTACAGTATCTTTATTTCAAGCCCAGGATATCTGAAAGCAAATGTAAAAGCAGCAGTATGTAGCCAATTGTGTTAGTTGGGTACCTTTGCTAACTTTGTTGGACTTAACGAGAAAATTGGACTTATGAACGTGCTCTCAGAAGGGAGTTCATTCATATGTAGGGGAATTACTGTATTTCACGGTATAATTCCATGGTGTGATACTAATATTATGATTTTTGAAACATTTCATTAATTATGTTTATTTAGCGATGGTGTCAGTGAGTGATGTTGCTTTTTAGATAATTACAGGTGAGTTATTTTTAAATGTATTGTTCTGGAAATTATCGCTGAACCATGGGCTTAACTATAGAGCAAAGAGACTTAATGGATGTTTTCAGTGAAAAAGGTAGGGAAACCATGGTTTCTGTAATCACAGCAAATCTTGGCCTGTGAGTTTTGTAGTGAAAGAAAATTAAAACCAGCTAGTTAAGATGATGAGAAGGAAATAATGTACAAGGCGACAAATATTCTTTTTGTCAAGACTAGTGTTAAGGGTGGCAGTGTGAAGATTTGAGTTATAGAAAAAATTAATAGCATGTTAGTGTTATCAGTCAGGAGGAAAAAGATCCTGTCTTGAATTCTCTTTATGTGCTCCATTCTTTCTAGTAGAAGAAACGGAAGCCAGTGTCACATGGCATGTGAGGAGCTGACATGTGATTTGAAAGTAGCTCTGTCTGGTGCCAGAAACTCATGTTATTCCCATCATGTTGTTTTTCTGTCAGGAAAGACATTGGATAAAGGGGTAAAGCAGATAATTAATTTTTTATAAAGGAAAAGAAAAACTAGGAAGAAGAAAAAAAGATATTTAAGACTCTTTAAAATATTCATGTTAGCATGTTAAATATTATAGAAATGTGGTTTATTTTAGTGGTGGAAGGAACTGTAAATACCTGTAAGTTATGGAAATATAATATCTTAAAAATCCATGTGAAACCTTCTACTCTGAAAATTGTTCACTAAACATGCACCAGGCTCTTTCTCTTTGAGAGCCATTGCAATATCTCATGCAACAAAAACAACAAGATTGCATTCTTTGAAACCAGAAGCAAAGTCCACTTCTTTTGATGGAGGCTGTTACATGATTCTAATTCATGTTTTATTACAATGAAAACATTTCAAATGTGATATTGTACCTAAAAATGTATGGCAGGGCATTTGCATTGGGGCTCTAGATTTAAGCTTCCTTGACTTTATTTATTAAAGTTTATTTGCATTCTGGATCTTATTTTTTATTTCCTAAGCTTTTAAAAATTACTGTATAAGTGGAACTTGAGAGAATATTCTCTGTTTGAGAAAATATATATACTTGAACTAGTTTTTTCTTATTTATAATTCATTCATCCTTTATAGCATTTAATATGTCTGGCATACATAGATAGTGGCTAATAATTGGCATTAGCTGTAGTACATAATATGAAGTAGAGACTGTGTCCTGAACTAAACTTTACCAACTTTCAGTTCTATTAGAGTCCCAATACCACAGGAAGGAGGTTAGACTTTATACAGAAATGAGCAAGATATTCATGATACAAAGCACATCTGCCTTTCACAGCAATTAATTATATTGGTTTTTCTGCAAAGAACTAAATATCCTTGATCAATTAGAGTGATGTTGAGTTTTATCTGTTTGTACCTCAAATCAATCTGTTTAGGAGTTCATGTTCCTGGATGAGGTCTTAGGCTGAAACAGATAGCTTTGGACTGGAGGGAGTCCTTCATGGATAACCTGGGTCTTTAAAAACAGGACACAATAATCTGTCCATCAATAAAAAGTAGAAAAAATCCAGTAATATACAGGAATCATGAATGACGTTAACTCTTGGGATTTTATATGACTAAATTACTGTGCCTTGAATAATTGGGATGAGAACCTACAAGGTCAAAGTTCAAAGTGTGAGGGAAAGCCTCATGGTTTGAAAATGATAAACAATTTTAGCAATAGAAGTTTGATTTAAATCTCCAAAAATATTTATTAGATAATTAATTTTATTATAGTTAATTATTTTAACTTATTAATTAAAATGTTGATATATTTTAAATCACTTAAAACTGTGAAACTTCATGTGAAACCAACACACTTCAAAAAATAAATGTTAGCCAATGTATATTGCTCCTTTTGAAACCAGTGTTTACCAGCAGCATTCATGGTCGGCTGGGACCAGCTGTAGAACCTGTTGGTAGTAACCAGAATGCTGGCATTATGCCAGTAAAAAAGCAGGGTTGAACTGGTTCCTGCTTGTGCCTGGATTCACTTCTCATAAGACAGTAAAAACCTGCCAGTCCCTGGCTTTGAAGATGGTTTAGTCATGCATGTGCAACCCATCTGTTGGATGAATAAGGGATTTCCTTTTCAGCCCAGCCCTTCAGCAACAGACATGGTCACTGTCTTTGTGCTCCTCACTGCCCGCCCCCCCCAACCCCACTTTTCTTTTAACCTTTATTTCCTGCCAGGAGTATACACGCTTGATAAACCAGGTGCATCTTATGCTACTCTAGGGAAATCCTTCCATAAATGCTGATGTGAGCCAGAAAAGTAATTGTTTTCTCTTGCTGTCTAGGTTACTTTCAATATAGTCTTATTCAGTGAATTTAAAAAAAAAAAATTCAGTTTCATAATATAAATGCTTATACTATTACAGCTTCAACCAAACTTTAATGTAGACCTCGGTGACCTTGTTCTTCACTGTGAAATGTGAAGCTCCCTGTGCCACCAGGATGAACCTGAGGAGGGGAAGGTCTTCATTCTCTGTGTTTCTGTTTTTGGTTATAAGCCTATTTAGCAGCGTACATCTTAGCTTCAGTGATGGAAAAGGTGCAAGTCTCCCTCAGTGCAATATCTTATTCCCTTGTCCTGACTTTTGTTCAGTGCACACATCCTCCAGTTTTGATGTCCCATGCTTAAGTTCTTCTGTTTTCTAGAATAACCTCCCTGTTTCTTTAAAATGCTGAAGGCGGTAAATACCAGTTTTGGGGCTTCCCTATAGCTTAGCTGGTAAAGAATCCGTCTGCAGTGCAGGAGACCCCAGTTCAATTCCTGGGTCGGAAAGATACCCTGGAGAAGGGAACAGCTACCCACTCCAGTATTCTGGCCTGGAAAATTCCATGGACTGTATAGTCCATGGGGTGGCAAAGAGTTGGACAAAGACTTTCACTTTCAATTTTTCACTTTGAGGTTGGAGGTACAACTTGAATTTGCAAAATTGCACACACAAATTGTTGTGTTACAAGATGTTTTACAACCTTTTAACATGATATACTGTTTTGGTGAGCTTGTGGTCTTACAGTTAATTGATATTTATATGTATATCAACATATATATATTTATATATGCATATATATGTATATTTTGAACACACTGGAACTCCAAAAAGATCAAGATGAAGCGAGGAATAGATTTGTCTTTCTAATCAGTTGTTTATGGTTTTAAATACATTCTAATGTGAGGACGGGAACCAAATAAGCAATTATTGTTCTTACTAATTATATTTCCTCTTCATACAGATTTATGAGAAATACCAAGATTTGTATACTGTGGAGCCAAATAATGCACGCCAGCTGGTGGAAATTGCAGCCAGGGATATTGAAAAACTTCTGAGCAACAGATCCAAAGCCCTGGTGGTGAGTTTAAATTGTATCTACTCATTTTATTATTCTATATTACTCATTTATTATTTATCTTTCATGCTTTATTTGGAGGTTTTCTTTAGTATGCTGTTTTATCTGAGAAACTGTGTTCATCTAATATATGTTCATAAAAGATAAGATCATGGTTTCATTGTGGACTTGAAATAATGAATTAGCTTGTTTCTAATTATTATTTTATTTGTATAAGGTGATTTTAATACAGAGAAATAGTATATTTAATTAGAACATACATCTGTTTACACATATGTAAATAATCATGTGTAATAATCCTGTTTAAACTGATCATACAGTGTAAAACCCTTGAATATTGCAAGCATCCTTAAACCTGCCTTTGTAGTATTTGTCTCATCATCCTGCGTCTATACCAGAGATAGCCAGTACACTAGATATTTGATTATTTGTTTCTTTGCTCTTTAAAAGTAGCTGTACCTCACATAAATGTTTTGCTAAACATGTGTTAGTCATGATGCTGTATGTGGTCTTCAGCTACATCCTTTCTTCCATCAACATTATGTTTGCATGAGTTTTTTAGATGTTTGTGCTTAGCTTTAATTCATTTTTATTCATGGTAAAATATTTTTTGAGCATATATCTTAATTTATTCACTTATTCTCTGCTGGTAAATTATTATTTGGATAGAACCATGAATAGGGTGGCTTCATTTTCTTGAATGAGTTTCTCAGTACATATGTGCAAGAATACGGGTCAGTATGTGATAGTAGAATATTAGACTATAGGGTGTTCATAAAATCAGATTACATAAGTATGACACTGATTTTCCAAAATAGTTCTATCAGTTTAGACCTCTACTACCAGTATTTGAGTCCCCATTGGTCCATATTCTGGCCAATGAGTGGCAATGTCAGAGTTCTTAACTATAGGCAGCTGAGTGGGTGCCAAATGGCATCTCTGCTTATCCCTAATGACACGGTTATCTGTTTTGTATTCTGAATATTCTTGTTTCCTCTTCAGTGACATATTTCTTCATATCTTTTACACATCTTAATCATTTAAATTGATTCGTAGATTGTATATTCTTGATGGTAGTTCATTTCAGTTACATGTGATGCAAATCTCTTTTTCCAGTTTGTGACTTGTCTTTTTATTGTCTTTATGGTATATTTTGATCAAATAAGTTCTTAATTTTAATGCTGTCAGAGTCAACTTTAAAAAAAAATATTTTGAGGTGTGTGCTTTGTTTAAAAAATCGTTTCCTACTCTGATGTTCTAAATATTTTTGTGTATTTTATTGTAAAAGATTCCACTTCTTTCAGATCTATTTAAGCCACCTGTAGCTAATATCAGTATACAGTTTTAGGTCACAATACAAATGATTTTTTTTTTCTGATCAGTTCTCCTGAGACCATATATTAAATATTTTACCTTCCCTTGATGAAGCCCCATTTATCAAGCTAGTATGCTCAGCAGCTCACCATCTTCTTCTTCAAAAGGAATTGACTAGTCTTGAATGTTCACACATTATTTAAAATTTATATTCAGCATGCAATTATTTGAAACAATCATTACTGGGATTTTAAATGGTATTCCATTGAATTCCAAATTAAGACAAAATTTGGAAGAATTTATATCATTATGATTTTTGTCTTTATATTTATATACATGATTTTTTATCCAGTTAGCTTTTTTTTATGCCACTTTATAGCATTTTAAAATTTGTTTATAAAGTTCTTATATATATCTTTTGTTAGATGTAATGTTGCAGTTTAAGTTTAACTCCTTGTTCTACAAATCTCAGCACTGTTGCAGGTGTTTGTTCCAGGATAACTCTGAATTCTTTGTTTACTGATCACTTACAGTTCAGATTTTTAACTTTATATATATATATATATATATGTATACACACACATACACATCTCTTGGCATTCAGAAATTGTCTGTTTTGTTTTTGATCCTTACACATTTCTATGTATCTTAAAATATCCAGGATCTTGTTGTAACATAATAAGAGGATCCTTTGGAATATTTGGTACACATTGCCAGAAGTTGAAACACTTTTTTTTTTTTAAGTATAGTTGATTTACAGTAGTTTGCAAATTTCTGCTGTATAGCAAAGTAACTCATTTATACACATATATATACCCTCTTTTCATACTGTTCATGGGGTTCTCAGGGCAAGAATACTAAAGTGGTTTGCCATTCCCTTCCCCAGGGAAATAGATGGGGAAACAGCAGAAACAGTGTCAGACTTTATTTTTTTGGGCTCCAGAATCACTGCAGATGGTGATTGCAGCCATGAAATTAAAAGACGCTTACTCCTTGGAAGGAAAGTTATGACCAACCTAGATAGCATATTCAACAGCAGAGACATTACTTTGCCAACAAAGGTCTGTCTAGTCAAGGCTATGGTTTTTCCTGTGGTCATGTATGGATGTGAGAGTTGGACTGTGAAGAAGGCTGAGCGCCGAAGAATTGCTGCTTTTGAACTGTGGTGTTGGAGAAGACTCTTGAGAGTCCCTTGGACTGCAAGGAGATCCAACCAGTCCATTCTGAAGGAGATCAGCCCTGGGCTTTCTTTGGAAGGGATGATGCTAAAGCTGAAACTCCAGTACTTTGGCCACATCATGTGAAGAGCTGACTCATTGGAAAAGACTCTGATGCTGGGAGGGATTGAGGGCAGGAGGAGAAGGGGAGGACGGAGCATGAGATGGCTGGATGGCATCACCAACTCGATGCACATGAGTTTGAGTGTACTCTGGGAGTTGGTGATGGACAGGGAGGCCTGGAGTGCTGCGATTCATGGGGTCGCAAAGAGTTGGACATGACTGAGTGACTGAACTGAACTGATGGCCTCTTTTAAAATATTCTATTAAGGTTTATTTCGAGAGATTGGATATATTTTGCTTTGCTACACAGTAGGACTTGTTTTTTATCCATTCTAAATGTAGTAGTTTGTATCTGCTAAACCCAAACTCCCAGTTTATCCTTCTCCCTACTCCCTTCCCTTGGCTGAACCACAAGTCTGCTCTCTTCCATCTGTGAGTGTGTTTCTATTTTGTAGATAGGTTCATTTGTGCTATGTTTTAGATTCCACATATAAGTGATAACATGTGGCTTTTATCTTTCTCTTTCTGACTTCACCTAGTATAATAATTTCTAGTTGCATCTGTGTTCCTGCATATGGCATTATTCTGTTGCTTTTGATGGCAGAGCACTATTGCATTACATATATGCTACCACATCATCTTTATCCATTCATCTGTCAATGGATATTTAGGTTGCTTCCATGTCTTGGCTATTGTGAATGGTGGTGCTATGAACATGCTGCTGCTGCTAAGTCACTTCAGTCGTGTCCGACTCTGTGTGACCCCATAGACGGCAGCCCATAGGGATGCATATATCTTTTTGAGTTATAGTTTTGTCTGGGTAAATGCCTAGATGTGGGATTGCTGGTAACTCTGTTTTTAATTTTCTGAGGAATATCCATACTGTTCTCCATACTGGCTACAGTAACATATATTCCCACCAACAGGTATGAGAGTTCCCTTTTTGCCATACTTTCTCCAGTGTTTGTTTATTTGTAGACTTTTAATGATGGCAATTTTCACCAGTGTGAGGTGGTACCTCATTGTAGTTTTCATTTGCATTTCTCTAATAATTAGCGATTTTGAGCATTTTTCCATGACCCTAATGGCCATCTGTATGCCTTCTTTGGAGAAGTGTCTACAAAGTCCTCTATGAAGCACAATTTTTAAGAAATGTGTAATGGTAAGGGAAACTTTCTTGATTAGAAGATTCATAACATTATCTTCAGATTTTGTTATATGAATATACCTCTTTAAAGCATCATTTATAGATGTAAATATATTTTCATTAAAAGTTTATCTAATAAAAATTACTTCTTAAGTGATTAATATTCACTAATGACTACTGAAAATGATTCTATTTATATTGATTTTTATCAGCTTACATTTTTTTTTTTCGCCCTGAATGTAGGAAGCAGATAATTTGGTCATCACAGTCCTTAGAAGAATGTGTTGGAATGAAGTAGGATGTATCTTGCCTTAACTGAATTAAAATGGGAGCTTAATGAGACTATTTTTTATCATTTGGAATTGAAGATCTAGATACCTGGTATATTATTTGAGTCCTGTGGGATCACTGGCGATCTTAAGCGCATGATGGGAGAGTACAGAAAGCATAATTACTAATGAAATGTAGAATTTGTTAGATTTTATGTGAGGGAGAAAGATTCATGTTTGTTTGCAAACTAAATTTTTATTTAACTTTTTGAATACATGGAAATAAATACATTATTTGAAAGAGAAATATTTTGAGGATAATTAAAAAACAGGTTCTATAATGTGTTGTAAATGAATATAAGATGAATATGAATTCATGAATAAATTAATAAATTTATCCATATTCATATTCATAAATTCATTCATACAAGACGGATATGAATGAATATAATATAGTAATATTATATAAGAATATAAGATTACTATATTATTAATAATAATGTATATTATTAATTCACTTCTACTTTTGTTATTGGCTTATACTCAGGGAGACTTCAGTATTAAAGGAGCTTTAATTTATCTGCATGGGGTACCAATGTAATTGCATAAATAAATACTTTGGAAATATATCTTGAATATACAGGTTTGAGATTGATGATCAAATTTAATGCCAGTTATACATTATTGAGTGTTTATTAAGTACTGTTACCTGATGATTTCTCATAATAATGCTGTGCACTATATACCATTAGTAGTCTCATTTTTCAGTAAGGAAATGGAGTCTTTGAATATTCTTTTAACTTTCTTCCAAAAACATATTTAATAAGCAGTGTATTCCAGTGTTTCTCAAACTTTAATGTGCATGTGGTTCACCTCTGGCTCTTGTTAAAATGCAGATTTTTATTTAGTGTGTGTATGTGTGTGTGTGCGCTCAGTCATGTCTGACTCTTTGTGGCCCCTGGACTGTACCTTCCAGGTTCCTCTATCCATAGGATTTCCCAGGCAAAAATACTGGAGCGGGTTGAAATTTCCTACTCTAGACGATCTTCCCATCCTTTGGATCGAACCTGCATCTTTTGCGTCTCCTGCATTGCAGGTGGATTCTTTACCACTGTGCTACCCTTTTTATTCAGTAGATCTGGCCAAATATACTGAATTTCTAATAAGCAAACAGGTGATGGTCCAGCTACAAAGACTGTACTTTGAATCAGTTTAGTTCAGTTGCTCAGTCGTGTCTGACTCTTTGTGACTCCATGGACTGCAGCACGCCAGGACTCCCTGTCCATCACCAAATCCCGGAGATTGCTCAAACTCATGTTCATCGATTTGCTGTTGCCATCTAACCGTCTCATCCTCTGTCATCCCCATCTCATCCTGCCTTCAGTCTTTCCCAGGATTGAATCAGGATCTTTTCCAATGAGTCAGTTCTTCCCATAAGGTGACCTAAGTATTGGAGTTTCAGCTTCAGCATCAGTCCTTCCATTGAATGTTCAGGACCGATCTCCTTGCAGTCCAAGGGACTCTCAAGAGTCTTCTCCAACACCACAGTTCAAAAGCATCAATTCATTGGCACTCAGCTTTCTTTATAGTCCAACTCTCACATACATACATGGCTACTGGAAAAACCATAGCTTTGGCTAGACAGACCTTTGTTGACAAAGTAATGTCTCTGATTTTTAATATGCTGTCTAGGTTGGTCATAACTTTCCTTCCAAGGAGTAAGCGTCTTAATTTCATGGCTGCAATCACCATCTGCAGTGATTTGGGAGCCCCCAAAAATAAAGTCAGTGACTGTTTCCACATGTTTGCCATGAAGTGATGGGACCGGATGCCATGATCTTCATTTTTTGAATGTTGAGTTTTAAGCCAACTTTTTCACTCTCCTCTATCACTTTCATCAAGAGGCTCTTTAGGTCTTCACTTTCTGCCATAAGAGTGGTGTCATCTACATATCTGAGGTCATTGATATTTCTCCCGGCCATCTTGATTCCAGCCTGTACTTCATCCAGTTCAGTGTTTCTCATGATATACTCTGCATATAAGTTAAATAAGCAGGGTGAAAGTATACAACCTTGACATACTCCTTTTCCTGTTCTTACCTTGAGAATTCCATGAACAGTGTGAAAAGGCAAAAAGATAGGACACTGAAAGATGAACTCCCCAGGTTGGTAGGTGCCCACTATGCTACTTGAGATCAGTGGAGAAATAACTCCAGAAAGAATGAAGAGATGGAGACAAAGCAAAAACAACACCCAGCTGTGGATGTGACTGGTGATAGAAACAAGGTCTGATGCTGTAAAGAGCAATATTGCATAAGCCAACTAGAGTGATATAAAAAGATTGCAAGTTTATTTTCTCTCAAAGCAAGAAACCTGGATGTAGGTAGCTCAAGAGATTTCCAGAAGTCTCATTCTGTTACATCTGCCTTCATCCCACTGGGTTACCCTTGGCTGCAAGGGGAAATAATAGATGGAGTTTTTTCAGCTGGGACACCACCTCTCTGTACAGAATTGTGGTAGTCTTAATTAAAATGTGGATCCAGCCAGCCAGTGTCTGTATCAAATCTTTTCAAGATTGAATGTGAGTTTTAGGGAAGAAAGTCTGGAGAAAATTCATTTTGAAAAAGCTGAGGAGGGGAAGGAAAATGTTGCTTTTTTTGGCTTTTTATATAAAGTCCCATTTTGTAAGAATATTTTATTGAAAATATAATGATTGCATGTGTAGTCAAATCAGCTTTTTCTAACAAGGCTTGGCACAGTGTGAACAGCAGTAGATTGAAAGGACTATTGAATCCATGTTTTAAGACTCGTAAGAGTAAATTTTTTAAATATCATGGGTACTTGAGAATTAGTCAACGATAGTTGAAATATTTGAAATCATGAACCATGGGTAGATCTGGTAATAGTTAGAAATTGTGAGTTCAAAAGAGTAAACATTGTTACGATAATTTGTAGTGAACAGTGGAGAAAAAGAAGTTTTGATAAATAATAGAAATGAGAGAAATTAAGAGTTCTGGGTGATAAGGTTGAGGCATGAGTGAATGCTCAAGGAATTTTGAAAAATGTGTTCAACTTTACACAGCAAAGAATTCATTTCTGTATATGTATATGGAAATGTGGTTGGATACAAGCATGAGGTATTTTTTTAACAAAATAAACATAATACATGGTGTCATATTTCTCACTCAGAACATATGATTTTTCTGAAGTAGATGACAGATTTAAATGGGAAATGCTTGTCTTTCTTGATACCATTTGCTAATGTGTTAAATGAAAATCTCCAGATACAACAGCACATTTCCTCTCTCAAGTTATATACTTTAGCAGCATTTTTATGGATTTTAAATCTCAAGTAATGATAATGCTCGAAATTTGGGGTCAGACAGAATGAATGGGGAAACAGTAAGTGCTGTGTTTGGAACCTCTTAAAGTACCCTAAGGAGTAAACAGATCCATATACTCGTAATGGTGCTGCTACTCACTACCACACTCAGCACTTTAATTTTTATAACATTCTGTTCTGATTATTTGAAGGTTATTTATATTATTTAAAGGTTAGCAGCAAGGTGTTTTTAAAATATTTCCTGCTGTTACTCGCGCTCTGCTATACAGTACTTTCTTCCTTGTCCATTCTGTGAAATAGTGTTCATACTGAATTGTCTGAGCAAAGACACTTTTGGAAAAAAGATAGCTGCCAAATACCCCTTTAAGACAGAGAGTAGAATTAATGGTAAAATGAAAGTGAAAAATTTTCTCATGGAAGGTGTTCAGAAAAGGAAAAGTTCTGGGCAACACTGATAGTCTCTTTTTACTAAAAAAAAAAAAAAAAAAAAAAACCTCTTTTGGAAATATGATTTTCATAGACTTGAGTTGGCTTAATTATTTAGGATCAGAAAGTAATGTCAACACTGCAGTATTATTGTGTTGATAACTTAACAAACGTAATATATGCTCCGATAGCACTGCATTTGCAAAAATTAGGAGAAGAGGGAGTGTTGGGTTGTTGATCACATGAAAGATAATGAAAATTAGATGAATTGAATTGGAAATCTCACACAGGCAGTAACAACTATGTAATTTGTGGGGTCTTGTCCAAAATGAAAATGTGGGGCGCCTCTTGAAAGAAGTTATTCAGAATTTAAAGACGGCAACCACAGAGCTTTAGAACAATTGTGGGATCCAGCTGGGTGATTGCACAGGTCCCACACCCATGGAGCTGGCCAGCCCTCACACCCAGGTGGTCAGAGTCAGAACTGGAATTGGACTTGGGATTCTTAATCATGCGTGCTGTGCTGTTTCTACAGTGATAATCATTGAACTTTACCTGGAGACTTAGGAGTCTTCAAAACCTATGATAATTGTAAAAGAATGTCAGAGTAAGATCCGTATTTCATTCCACTTCTGTTCTAGAAAATTGAAAACTCAACCCAGTGGAATAATAGACATGCTCTTATCTAAATGTGCTAGTGAATGATGTTGACAAGGGAAAAACAAATAGAGAGAAGCAGTGCTAATCCAAGGTTACCATCTTTGATTCACATAATGGAATCTTTCAATAAAACTTCATAACATGCTGTACATTTGGAGACAGTCTGATCAAGTAGTCTTTGCTAAAGGAAGGTAAACAGTGTCTTAGCTGTTTATGGAATTCAGCCTTCCATGGTGTTCTGATTCTTTTTCTGAGTCCTTACTAACTTTATTTTTTAATCTTTTGATGTTTAGTTTTCCCCTTGCCCCCATTAACTCCTTATCATCCTCCTACAGAAATACATAAACTCTCAACCTTCCTCTGAATTAATTTTTATCTTTAATGGAGAACAGAAGGCAGCAGAAGCCCTTTGTGAGATACCCAATGCCATCCAGGTTTTTTTGTATATACAGGAATTCTTTTAAATCTATTCCAATAATTTTTTTTTTTTAGAGCTTGTAAAATCATGAACTACATTTTGCAAAGATGAGCTGTCTGTGCTTTGCTTAAAACCTCCTGACACAATTTATTGGGAGAATGATGGAATGTCCTATTAATTTAATTAAAGTATCATAGAAACGTGAAAGTTGAAAGAATTGGGGAATTCAGTTTTCTGGTCCTCTTCTCATAAGTAGGTGAATGTCTAAACCACCGAGTTTAAGAAAATAGCTGTTTCTTTTCTCAGATATTTTTGGTGATGAAGCTTCCATAATTATAATATCCCATTATTATTGCTTAGCTTAGTATTCAGGAAATTATTTCTAACATGGATGTCCTTGTCTAATTTAAATCTATTTTCTTTTCTGTTCCCTATATATGTTAAAATTTGTTTGGCTTTCTCCTTACCAGAGTATCTCTCTGTGTTGGGTTGAGGAGTGCTGTGGGTGGGAGGACCCATCATCAGCTCCTCATAGCTAAGTGTTCCTGGCAGATCCATATTGATGATTCTCAGTTGGTGAGCAATCTTTATTGCCAGCCATCGTGTTAAATGCTTTACACACATTCTCGGAACAACTCTTAAGAACAACTCTTAATCTTCAGAACAACTCTAAGAGGTAGGTGTTGTTGTGTTGAGGTTGTGTCTAAAGCTAGAGGTATTACCTAACAAAATTGAGCCATCTCAGTTAGCAGGTAGAAGAGATCTTCAACTCAGGTATCCCTGATTGCTAAAGCCTCTGTTTTTTTTTTTTTTTTTCTGTCAGTATGCTGTACTCTGTAATCTAATGAATTCTAATTTAACTCCCTTATATAGACATATTTTTTGGTTTCTTTTTCATTTCTGTATTCTGGAAATTATCAAATATTCTCCAACTTTGTTAAAACATGGAGGATGCAATGGAAGGTGGTTCTTTTATTAAGGAGTAATTTGATAAAGCATAGTATAACAAGTTCACCATTTTTTTTTTTTTTTTTTTTTGGTCACATGATCCAGGTACAGTGAGAACTGCTTTATTCTCTGTGGGTTGTGTATTAGATGATACCACTGTGAATGTTAGATGATTCTGATATATGTTATACTTATGTTGCTAAATTTATAATATATTCTTATAAATAATTTAAGCAATATAAAATGAAAAAAAAATTCCCTATGAGTTAAAAACAGTACCTTCTATAGTGTGGTGACTACCCTTTAGGACTCTTTTGAGTGTGTGTGTGTGTGTGTGCGTGTGTGTGTACTTATGAGTATTCCAAGAAGATTTTATGTCTGTGGATATGAATACATAATTGCTTCTTATGGCTTTGTATATATGAGTATATTATTTATTTAACCAGTCTTCCATTGATAGTTTCTATATTTTTTATATAGACAATATTTAATATTCTTTATGTCATACCTTTGTATATGGGAAAACTGATTATTTGAATTAAGACATATAAATGGAATGGTTGAGTAAAAAAGCTTATGGGATATTATTTATATTTTTATTTTAAGAAAATAGAAATCTTTAATCTTTCCACTGATTTCTTCCCTCCTTTTTCTTTGTTTTTAAATAACAGAACTTCTGATAGACTCAGGTAGGAGTGACTAGGTTGCATTTGGCCCAATATAGTGAGTTAAATATGTACACAGAACTTAATTTTAAATGATATATATATTTCTAATTATTATAATAATGTCAAAAACTGTTTTCTAAAGATTAGTCCCTTTGTTGTTGGCAACATAATCAGTTCAGAATTAACAGGCTGGCTGGGGCAAACATCTGTCTTCCAGATTTATTAAAAAAAACAAATTCCGCCTAAGAGTTGCAGTTGCTGATTACATATACCAGCTCATATGCTCTAACTTGCATGCATCATCTCAGCCACAGGCAGAGTGCCAAATGCTGCACTGTGGATACCTGATCCTGTTGCCCACAAACCTTGTATTCTAGGGCAACTGACACTGTCAAGGCCCAGTTAAGAGAAAAATCCAAGTTATGTCTTGACAGCCAATGTATTTGTTATAGGATTCTGTCTACCCTTTCTGTGATTAAATTTATTCATTTAGTTCCAGGACTCATTATTCCCCAATTACAGCTACTCCTAGAAATGTTGGTCTATTGTTGCCTGACAAACCAATCACCCCTGATTATTTACACTGCCTTTTATAAAAAATTCTAGGTCAGCCGACTTGAAAGTCCTGTAATAAATAATAATGACTCATTTTCTCCAAGAGGGTTTACAGAGAATTTATTGCCCTATACATCACTGCCTGTACCATTTTTTCCCCGGTGTAACAACATAATATGACCTCTTAAAAAGCAAAATAATTAAATAAATCATCCAGTATGGTATTTGTGTGCTTTGGATGTTTCTTTAAAATGTGGATGTTCAATGGTCATTTTTTGCTTGCAGCTAGTTCACAGTAATGGGTTTGACTCTTGCAGAATATTAGTTCACTTTCATTAAATAATATTGTCTACATGAACTCTTCCCTCTAAAACAGGTATTTTTTAACTTGAGAGATAAAAATAGATTAATCAAGTGTATAGTTTATGATGCCTTTATTAATAATTATGTTTTGACTAATTATATTATTTGAAATGAAATTGATTCTCACATATTCTCATTAGAGAGTGATGGCATCTTTAGTTTAAATATTAAATTGTTTTTGTAAATAGCATTATATGACATCTTATATTGAGGGATAGTAATAACATTTTATGAAGCACTTATGATATACTAGGCCCTGTGCTAAGGACTTTATTTGGATTTACTGATATAATTCTTACAACATGCTTCCACTTCATGTATTATTGTTACTATTTAATGGATATATTTTCCCCAAGGATTTGAAACAAGATGCATTTCACTGCCAAGTTTTATAATTGTGGTTTTGCACTTATGACGTATCAGGCACTCTGCTGAGTATTTTACATGTATTTTCTGTTTCATAACTTCTCTCTTTCTCTTCCCCTGTTCCTCCTCTTTCTCTTCCACTTTTCCTCCTCTTCCTTTGACCTTCAGCTTCTTGTAATGAGCATATAATATGATCAGGTAAGGAAGTATAGAATTAGAAAATTTTTAAGTGTATTATCCAAGGTCATGTTGCTCTAGGTTGGTATTTTTGTTCCAAAATAGGATTATATATTAATGTATTTTATTTTATATAAGATTTGCTATATAAAAGAATTAGTGAAAGTGAAAGAGTCGCTCAGTCATGTCTAATTCTTTGTGAGCCCATGGACTGCGGTCCGCCAGGCTCCTCTATCCATGGGATTCTCTAGGTAAGAATCCTGGAGAGGGTTGCCATTTCTTTCTCCAGGGAATCTTCCTGACCCAAGGATCAAACCCATGTCTCTTGTGTCTCCTGTGTTGGCAGGCAGATTATTACTGTGCCACCTGGGAAGCCCCGAGCCTTAATGTTATTTGTCTTGCCTTAAGTATTTACCTAAAAATATGTGGTTGTCTGCTGATGGAGATAGAGCTAATAAGATCCAAAAGTGTTATTAAGCTCAGTGTAATTACTTGGGCTTATATCTGAAAACCAACAATTTTACAGTATCTACAAGCCACATGCTGCTGGGGCTTTTACTTCAATAAGTGGATATATTTTGAGAGTGTTTTAGGGAAACTCTGGTGCAGCATATACAGTTGTGGTCTAAAGATAAAAATTAGAAAGGTTCTTGTTTCTAAACCCAAGCTTCAATACTATGTGGATATGCACTCTCTTAATGTAACCAATGAAACCAACAACATTTTTTTGTTGCTATACTCCTCACTTGATATTTCAAGGAGTAAATTTTAATATCTTATAAATATTGGTTAAAGACAGAGATGCAGAGCTCAGTGGGCTATTTGCATGTCCCAGCCTAAGGTATTCTTAAATTAACCAACTTTCTTTTTTTTTTTTTTCCAACTTTCAATTATAATGAATAGTGAGAAACCCTGGCTGTGGACACCTGTCAGCCCATTGATCACTAGGGTTGATTCTGCTGATCTGGTAGACTGAGTGGTATCCCCTCCTCCCTCATTGCTCCAAGTGCATCTCCCCTGAAGCTGTACACTGATAGAAGAGGATGACCTTCTCTGAAAGAGGCAGACATTTCTTTGGTGAAGGTTTCAAGAGTAGCTGCACTCACCTGGTAGAACCTCCAAAGTGCTCCAATGGGGTATTTGTAGGACAACAGGTAGTCAGCTTCCAGAACTCCAGACACACCCAAATGAGGTGCTGCATGTGGCAGTCAGCATTTCTTAAAAACATTGTGAGAAAGGTAGGGCTATGGTATATATTGAAAAGGCAAAATCACTCCTTTAAAGGGGAGAAAGAGGCATCATGGGAAGAGGAAAGTTAGAACTTGGAGGCCAGCTGAGTTAGTAAAATACAAAGAACCTGGATCAACTCCTAGACTTTTCATTCTTCTTCAAATGTATAGATGTTTAATATATTCACTGTCTGTCATTCCTTTGTCCCCAAATGGTGACTGTGGCCATGAAATTAAAAGAGGCTTGCTTCTTGGAAGAAAAGTTACGACCAACCTAGACAGCATATTAAAAATCAGAGACATTACTTTGCGAACAAAGGTCCGTCTAGTCAAAGCTATGGTTTTTCCAGTGGTCATGTATGGATGTGAGAGTTGGATTTTAAAGAAAACTGAGCACCAAAGAATTGATGCTTTTGAACTGTGGTGTTGGAGAAGACCCTTGAGAGCCCCTTGGACTGCAAGGGGACCCAACCAGTCCTGAATATTCATTGGAAGGACCAATGCTGAAGCTGAAACTCCAATACTTTGGCCACCTGATGGGAAGAACTGACTCATGTGGAAAAGACACTGATGCTGGGAAAGACTGAAGGTCTTTCTGAAGGAAAGAGGAGAAGGGGACTACAGAGGATGAGATGGTTGGATGGCATCACCGACTCAATGGACATGAGTTTGATCAAGCTCTGGGAGTTGGTGATGGACAGGGAAGCCTGGCGTGCTGCAGTCCATGGGGTCACAAAGAGTCGGACACAACTGAGTGACTAAACTGAACTGTTGCTTTATAATTCAGAAGTGATATTATCAGTTGGGAATTTGGAGGAGGATACCTCTGTCTTTAATTTCAGTGATGCCAAATGCCTACCTGTCATCTGGCCAGGAAAATCAGGGCTGCTTACTGTTGCTGCAGTTCTGTGATCAGATTTCCCTTCACTAAATGGTAGTGTCTAGTGGGAGGGATTGGGGGCAGGAGGAAAAGGGGACGACAGAGGATGAGATGGCTGGATGGCATCACCGACTGGATGGACGTGAGTTTGAGTGAACTCCGGGAGTTGGTGATGGACAGGGAGGCCTGGCGTCCTGAGATTCATGGGGTTGCAAAGAGTCAGACACGACTGAGCAATTGAACTGAACTGAGTCCTTAGCTGCCATTTCACACCAGTTGCTCCATTGCTGATGGAAGCTAAATCAGCGTGTCAAGAAGCAGCGAGTGGCACTAGGGCCTGTCTTGAGAAAAGCCCCCAGGTTTGAGTCGCCTTGGAGTTCCTCAGCTGCTCTCCCTGAAGAGTCTCAGACGCTGATTTGAAACAGCTTTTCTCAGCTTGGTAGAAGGCACACTGAATAGATGCTGGAAGGAGGACAGTTTAAAGACTTAAAGGCAGGTCCTGTCAAGGCAGGCCTTACTTTTGCTCTCAGCTGCACACACACTAGAGAATCAGTCCTGTGACCTGCCAGTGTTTTATTGCCGTGTTAAGTAGGCGTCCATTACAGAAGTAGCTGCAAGGCAACATTTTTGTTGTGTTTGTGTGACAATAGTAATTTCCAACCTCTCCATTTAGTGACAGTGTTTAAAAAGGAAAATAACATTTGCATTTTAAGAAACAGTGAGCTCCAAAAGACTCTTGGGAGCTTATAGAAACACCAGTCGTGTGTGTGGTACAGCTGATGTTTAATAGTTGGATAATGTTCAACTGATGCTGACCAGTGAAAGACTGGAGTGTGCTAGTGTGCCCTTGATGATGTTGGTATACCCTATTTTGGTTCCCTTTGTGGTGTTACCTGTTCGAGTATTACTGAATTAGATTATTTTTGATTTTATATATTAGATCCTGATTCAGTTGTTTTAGCTTTCTGGTCATAGGAAATCATTCCATTATATTTAGTTCTCATTATCAAAGAGGTTCTCAATAAGTTTAATTTAAGGGCGTGTTTCCCTTGTGGCTCAGCTGGTAAAGAATCTGCCTCCAATGCGGGAGGCCTGGGTTCAGTCCCTGGGCTAGGAAGATCCTCTGGAGAAGGGAAGGCTACCCACTCCAGTATTCTGGCTTGGAGAATTCCATGGACTGTATAGCCCAAGGGGTCGCATAGAGTTGGACGTGAATGAGTAACTTTCTTTTCTCTTTTTTTTCCCTTTTAAGGAACTGGATTTTTCTCTTGATAAGAAGTTGGGAGTGGGGAAAAAGAATTGACGGTAGAACCAACAAGGCTGAGGATTTTTTTTTATTATTATTGAAGTATAGTTGGTCTGGTGGGCTACAGTACACGGGGTCACGAGAGTCTGACATGACTTAGCAACTGAACAACAATAGTCGATTTACAATGTTGTGTTAATTTCTGCTACACAGCAAAGTGATTCAGTTATGTGTATAATGCATTCTTTTTTAAAAAGTCCTTTTACATTATGGTTTATCATAGGATATTGAATATAATTCTCTTGTCATTTATCTATTCTATATAAAATAGCCTATATCGGCTAAACCAACCCCCTAAATCCATCCCTCACTCAACTCTCTACCCCTTGGCAGCCACAGATCTGTTCTCTATGTCCTTGTGAGTCTGTTTCTGTTTCATAGATAGTTTGATTTGTGTCATCTTTTAGATGCCACATATAAATGATATCATTTTTTTTTTTTCTGACTTACTTTCTCTTTCTGACTTAAATCTCTAGGTTCATCCGTATTGCTGCAGATGGCATTATTTCATTTTTCTTTTTGTGGCTGAGTAATATTTCTTTGTATATATCTACCTTGTCTTCTTTAGCCATTCATCTGTGGATGGACATTTAGGTTGTTTCTGTGTCCTGACTATTGTGAATAGTGGTGCTATGGACATAGGGATGCATTTACCTTTTTGAATTATAGTTTGTTTTTCCCCACCCGCACTGCACCCCCTGACCCCCTGCACTGCACCCCCCCCCCTGCCCCCAGGTATATGCCCAAGAGTGGGATTGCTGAATCATATGGTAATTCTATATTTAGTTTTTTAAGGAATTTGCACGCTGTTCTCCATAGTGGCTACACCAGTTTACATTCCCACCAATGGTGTAGGAGGGTTCCCTTTTCTCCACATCCTTTACAGCATTTGTTATTTGTAGCATTTTTAATTATGGCCATTTTGACCCCTAGAGGTGATATCCCATTGTATCTCACTGACTGTATTATATAAGAAGATAGTGTGCTGAAAAATCTAGAACAAGAGAAACAAAGCTATTATTCCTTTTTTTCCCTTACAATGTAATATGAAGTGGAATGGTGAAACAGAGGGTGCTGAAGCCTTGATAACTATAGTCATATCTGCTTTGAATCATCTCATTATTATGAGTATAATGATGAACAAGGTTATCTCATGCATTTCTGTACCACATTAAAATGTCATTATTTCTGCTGCTAGGGTGACTGGACATTTTTCAAGTTGGGAAAGAATGCCTACTGTTTAAAATCACTAATTAAAATAGGTGAATATTTATTCCTTAACCATATTTGAACCATATAAATTAACTAAGATTTTGTATTTTTTAAAGGCAAAGGTGGCATGCAGAGGTTCAAGCAGCATAATTTCTCTCAGGAGCTTTAAGATAGCCCATGTTGTATTTTCTTACAGTTCTTCCTACATATTGTTGATATTACTATGTTTATTTGATACGCTGACTACAGGAATAACTTAGAATGCAAACTTTGCCAAAAGTCTCATTATCCTGGTTTTTTGAAAAATTGGACAAAAACAGTATTATCTGGTTTTCTTACATTCTTTAATGAATAGCACAAATACCTGACTGGGAGAATAAATGGTTTTAGCATTTTGAAAACAACTACAGTCCTTTAATGTCTGTAAAAAAAACAATGAAGTTACAAATAAAGCTTTTTTTCTTCATTTTTTAACAAACTGAAGATGGAAAATATAACAAATAGAAAAAAATAAAAATCAAGCAAACCGAAATACTTACCTGTGCGCCTTGGCATCCTTTGATCCCTTGAGATTCATATATAAAAGAAACCAAACATTATTAATATTGAAAATATGATGTCATAAATATTTTTCATCCAATTCTTTTAGAAAGCCTGTGTTTTTTTCAAAGCAGCATTGGATATAAATAAAAATTGTTGAAAATAATGTACCCTACTTTTCCTTAAAAATATTTAATCTATTGGTAGAAGTCATTGATGTAATATAGTTTTAATTTTTATTTAGTACTTATTAAGGTAAATTTTTTTTTTGGTCTCACAGATAAGCATGTTCAATATAAGAAATATGAGAAATGGAAATACATTAAGTCCTGTTATCCAGAGACAACCATGATTTGCATTTTTAGTATTTATTTTTCAATTATTTCTGTATACATATTTAAAAGTAAAAATTGAATTGTTCTCTGGACTGTTGATGCCTATATATTTTACATGCTTGTACATGTGTTCACCAGACTCTTGTAAAATATTTCAAATGTATTATCTCATTTAATCTTCACAATTATCATTTTAGAGAGGAGTTACCTGAAACTCAGATAAATGTATTTTCCAAAATCACAAGTATAATTAGCAGTACACTTTGTTGGCAAAGTGATGTCTCTGTTTTTTATATACTGTCTAGGTTTCTCATAGGTTTTCTTCCAAGGAGCAAGCATCTTTTAATTTCATGGTTGCATCACATACTGGATGTTGTTTATCAGGTGATTTTTCTTTTATAGCATTTAAATTTGGAAGTTGTCATATATTCTTTATAATTCCTAATGTCAGTCTTCCAGATCCTACTTCCTTATCACTATATTGGATTGATTTGGATTTCTTTTCAAGGATGAGATTATAGGCATAGATTTTTAATTTTAGAAACTATATTATATATACTTATGATATTTAATGTCATTTTCTGTTTTATTTTTATTCTAGTACAAAGGCAGATACCTGGACTGGATGTAAATTACCAACATTCTGAATGCCTTCATCTCAGTTTGCTAAATATTCTAACTTCAAAAGCCTTCTTTTGGTTAACTCTTAGTTTTGGTCCTCTGTTGAAAAGTGTGGTTGCTTGTATTTATACTTAAGATAGGAATAATTACTGCCCCCAAAATGGTATTTCCTGCATACTTATAGGAAATATAGCAAAACACTGGGGCTTTTAATATATATTATCTGTAAAACTCTAATTTTATGAATAACTCAGTGTTTTCAGTTTTGTTTAAGGAAGACAGTATGATCTATATATTAAGTCATACAAGAGCTTTCAAGTTCTCATCCACTTACATATTAAATATTATCAAATATTATTTATTTAGATAAAGTTTGTATTCCTATCAGTGCCTTTGAGCCTTTAAACATCTGGCTTGTTTCTTTCTCTTTGGTTTTCTTCATTTCCCTTGTCCTTTCACACTGCTTTAGTTCATGGGTCTTTATCTTCATTCCCATCTAAGAGTATTTCCATATTCTGTTTCCTCCCTCAACTTAGTGCTTTATTCCTTAGATTTAATCGGGAAGGTCAGTTGGTCAATATATCCATGTTTGACTATATTTTTTAAATCATTCTGAATTAGAGACTCCTATATTATCTTTAAAACAGTGATCACAAATTGGTAGTTATTGAAGTTTTTGTTTGTTTTTTTTTTAATTGTCTTTGTAAGCAGTAATGTCCACTAGGGTTCATTTCAGTTTTTATTAATCTTGTATCTGCAGTGCCTCTAATAGTACCTGATGTATGATGAATATTCAGTCAATATTTTCTGAATGTTTAAGTTCCTTCATGATTAAAATATAGTTTTATTTCCTTAATGATCTCTCTAATATTTTCTGGTTTGCTATAGTCATAATCCTTTTGAGCTACAGAAATGATTTTGAATCATTTTATTGCTACTCAAATAATAATAAAACTAAGTTTGAATGAAATAACAGTGAGGACACTTTGATGTTATATAAGCTTATTCTTTTTACATTAAATAATCTTTGCTCTTGTTTCTTAGAACATCATGATTGAAAAAAATAAAAAGTAAACAAAAAAGACCAATAAAAGTTCCTATGTTAACCTAACCCCTCTAAAAACAAAACAAAACAAAAACTACTAAGAGTAGTTTATTGTAAGATGATCTTTTCATTTTATCTGTAGCATTTCTTTAATGTTAACCATGTGTCTATATAACAAGTAGATATTTTTTTCCAGTTCACAGGTCAGAAAAAAATAGTTTCGCAGTTACCATTATTTCCCCTTATTAATTTGTGCCTACCATAACTTGCATCATTGTGAAAGACATTTGTAGGATTCTTCAGTTTAAATAAATTCCATAGTGTGATTGAGCTATAAATATGAACTTTAAAATAAAGAGAGAAAACTAGTTCATGAACTCTAGTCTGTAGTTTTAAAGATAGAAGATAACTGTCATTCAGATGTTATAATATATCATTCAGATGTATTATAGAAGGGAATGGAATAACCTGAATTATGACAACTCTTGAAATATATAAGCATATGAGAAAGGAAGACAATGGAATCAGAGGATTTCATAATGTGACTCTAATATAGTGTATCTTTTAGTGAAAATTAAAATTATAGTCCTTTTCTCTAATATTATTTATTAGTAAAGTCAAAAATAAAAAGATGAGTAGTCTGTGGGAATGTCTACATTTCTGTTAGGTTTCAAGTTTATAGAAAATATTTATGTGATACAGATATTTACTGCCATTATTTAATACTATAGCACTTTAAAAATTCACAATAAATATTATTTAGTAATTATAAGTAATATTTATAGTACTGCAATGACAGTATATGTTTCTTTGTATTGAATTGAAAATTTGAATAATATTTTCTAATTAGTCATGCATTTTATCATTTTCTTTTAATGTATTTAATGAGGAAAATCTTTGTCTTATTATTAAAGCTCCAATTGTACTCTACTTGATTCTAATTAAAACTGCCTCTTGGCAATAAATTCTGCCTCTGAGATATCCATACTACAAGAGTGATTGTGAAAATTGTTTGGGTCTCATTTGGTAACAAGGTTGTTAGGAAGGTGAATGAAGACATAATTATTTATAAGATTGCTTATTACTTGTTCTGTTAGATAATAACATTCTTTATTACTTGCTTTCAGCACCTTAAATAACACAATCCTTAGAATTTGTCTTATATAGAATGGACTGAACGATGCTGAAAGACACAGATATTGGTGAAGACCAAGCTAGATTAGGGCTTCCCTGGTGGTTTCTTGCCTGTCAAATTCCCATGGACAGAGGAGCTTGGACAGCTATGGTCTATGGGGTTGTACAGAGTAAAACATGACTGAGGCAATGAGCATGCCCTCAAAGCTAGATTAAAAACCTGAAGGTAATTGCAGGAATAAATGTGGCCACAACATTTTAGAAATCTGTTGTTATTATTTTTAATGAGGATCCTACTTATTCTGTAATCATAATGAACCTTCTTTTCATTTTAATTTCCTTTGAGAATGAAAATTGACCTTACTTAAGATTTTCTAGCACTCCAGTATTCTTGCTGGAGAGGAGCCTGGCTGGCTGCAGTCCATGGGGTCGCAAAGAGTGGACATGACTGAGGGACTAAGGATACACACACAAATTCTGTACGTTCCTTCCATTACTGCTTTTATAATAAGATTAGAAGAAATTCACATCTAATTAGACACAGTTACATATGGAAAACCAGTGGTAGATTGTCTTCAACCTTCACCTCTAAAGAAAGTATCTTTATTCAGTATTAGCTGTCAGGAGACATTTATGTTACATTATCTATTATCAAAATTGTTCTTAAACTATTAAATGGGGTAGGTAATGCATTTAATGTTATTTTTTTAAGTGAAGAAACATAGTATTCTAGACCCTGAAATATAAAAGAATTTCTGCAGATATATAATCTCAGTTACATGTAGAAATCCTTTTAACATCTTAGAAACTTATTTATTGAATGTGTTTGGTTCAGTCATGTCGGACTCTTTGCAACCCCATGGACTGTTGCCCACCAGGCCCTCTGTCCATGGAATAGACAGAGCACATATATTTGAGGAAAGCTTTGAATATAATGAGAACATCAAAATGACAAACAGGATAAAAAGGAAAAAGAAGACAAAAGCAAAACAGAGACAACCATGACAGTGCAGGAAACGTAAGAAAATGTCAATTAAATGATAATAAATATCCTTAGATAAGAGATCTTTCATTTCTGAATTAAGACTGGAGTGTTATGTTAAGAGAACATGTAAAAATTTGTAACAGAAACAAAAACATTATGTAAAAGGTAAGGAACGTAAAGTTCAGGACACTTTCTTAGGAAAAAAAGCCAAAAGAAATGAGACAGAATCTTAGAAAATTAGTCTAGGAGGTCTGTAGTGAAATAAGAGTTCCAAAAAAGAGAAAATGGATAGGACGAAATGATATGTACATATGTGTATATGTGTATGATTTTTCTTATGAATTTTATATACATTTTGCATATATATTCATAAATATTTATGTATTTACATTATGTGTGATGATGAAATGGACTACAGCCCACCAGACTCCTCTGTCCATGGGATTCTCCAGGCAAGAATAGTGGAGTGGGTAGCCATTCCCTTCTCCAGGGGGTCTTCCCGACCCAGGGATTGAACCCAGGTCTCCTGTGTTGAGCTTCCCTGGTGACTCAGATGGTAAAGAATCTGCCTGCAGTGTAGGAGATCTAGGTTCTATCCCTGGGTTGGGAAGATCTCCCGGAGAAGGGAATGACAACCCATCCCAATACTTTTGCCTTTAGAATTCCATGTACCGAAGGGCCTGGTGGACTACAGTCCATGGGACGCGAAGAGTTGGACACAGCTGAGCGACTAACATTTTGTCCTGCGTTGCAGACGGATTCTTTGTAGTCTGAGCCACCAGGGAAACCCTAATTCCCTGTAACTGAAGATCAAGAAACCCAGTTTGATGAGACTCACTCTCATCAAAGTATAAGAAAGTATACTCATCAAAGTATAAGAAAAAAATCATTGGCAGGAGGTTTGAGAACATTAGAGATGATAGTTCTGGCCCAGAGAGAAAAATAAGGGATATTACATTGGAATAATAGTCAAAAGACAATGGACTTTTGAAGAATAACATTGGGAGCTAAAGACAATGGGAAATGCTTTCAAAATTCTGAGAAATGATAATTTCTATACAAGATTGCATATCTAGTCAAACTATCAATCAAGTGTGAGATAGGGTTAGTAAATTCTTATAAAGTTGTTCTTCCATACATTCTTTCTCAGGAAGCTACTGCTGTAAATACTCCCAACAAAATGAGGAAGCAAGTAACAGAAGAAATGCATGGATGTTTTAAAAAAACAAGAAAATGAGAACAGAAAAGGTAGTGAACTACATGTCAACAGAATGGCAGGCCAAGAGTTTGGAGTTCAAACATGCGCAGGGTGGTGGCGAAGTCCACCGTGAGGTCTCCAAAGAAAACATGAGTTTTATATTGCTCAGTGTGTTGATCCTGTTGGAAGGATTGACTTTTCCTTCAGACAGCCTGGCAATATGCAACTCCAGGGATATTACAAGGTTGTAAGAGAAACAGAATATTTTCCCAGTACACTACATGGCTTAGCTTTGAGTAATGTCTACATTATAATTGTATCAACACTGAGCATTGAATTATCTAAAAAATCTGACTATACTGGTAAAATTGATGGAGGAAGAAAGTGTGTGTGTGTGTGTGTGTGTGTGTATGTATGGTAGGGAAAGGGAAGTGACATAAGTCACTGACGACGTAATTTTTCATAGGAATTTTATGGATATTAGTGTCATTTTTAAATGGAGGTACATAACAAAAGAAAGATAATATGATTGAAAATGCTTGAGTTGGGGGGTCAACTGTGAGTTGAAAAAGGTGTAACAGGAATTTAAGAAATCGTTTTCCTTTTAAGAGTTATAATGCTTATTGACATTTAAATGTTTATTTTTGTTATTTTGGCTGTGCTGAGTCTTTTCTGGTTATGGCAAGCGGAGCTACTCTTAAGTTCATAGGCTTCTCATTGCGGTGGCTTCTCTCGTTGTTGAGCATGGGCTGTAGGGCACAGGGACTTGAGTAGTTGTGGCATGTGGGCTCAGTAGCTGTGGCTCCCAGACTCTAGAGTTCGGGCTCGGTAGTTATGGTGCACAGGCTTTGTTGCTCCATGGCATGAGGGATCTTCTGGAACCCAAGGATTGCACCTGTGTCTCCTGCATTGCCAGGTGGATTCTTTACCACTTAGCCACCAAGAAAGCCCCTGAATGACTTTTAAATGAAACATCTGTATTATTCGGGGAAAATAAAGTTTAATTAACAATAAAATATTCTGTGCATTTTCTAATTGGAAATAAATATCCTGCATTTTTATTGCTTCTATAAAATTATGTATTACCCTACAAATTTGGCTTGTACACTTATATCTTTGCAACACTTGTGTATAGTTTTAGGCACTATAAAACTGCTGAAAGATATATCTATTTTCTTCTTGAAATCCTGTATTTTTGTATTTAGTAAGAATGAAATAGCAACAATTTATCACTCTTCTTTCTGTGCCTTAGCACGTAGGTATATGAGGCATCCTTTGGGGCTTCCTAGGTGATGCTAGTGGTAAAGAACCCCCTTGCCAACACAGGAGATGTGAGAGACCTGGGTTCAGTCCAGGAAGATCCCCTGGAGGAAGGCATGGCAACCCACTCCAGTATTCTTGCCTGGAGAATGCCCTGGACAGAGGAGCCTGGTAGGCTGCAGTCCATGGGATCGCTGAGTTGGACATGGCTGAAGTGACTTGTAGCATTTGTATTTGTATCTTTCTGCATTATGCTTGCCTCTGTTCTTGAGTCTTCTTTTTATAGATGCTATCTTAGCCTGGATTTTTACTACTTCATACCTGTCATGTAGCAACAACTTGTGAAATGATTTTCTACTCACCTACTCTTCCCATGCTTTAATTTGTTCTACAGTGCTTACAGGTTAAATTGCAGTAATCACTACAGGGATGCAAGTTCTTTCAATAAACAAAAAAGAATTAAAGGGAAAATGATGCAAAATATTTTCATTGGAAATTAATTATCTCAGGATAGTCATTTCACATCATTGTTCCTGGTGCCAGTGATAAGGTTATTCACTCAACAGTATTTATTGATTATTGAGCAGACACTCTACTAGGTTATAAAGATTAGAAAGACAATTCCCTCTCTGTTCAGCCACATTGGTAGAAAGGCAGTTAATACTAGCATTTTCACAGAAATGGCTGGGGTTTCAGAGCCAATAGTTGGCTAAGTATTTGCCAAGAGAGATTCAGGATCATTGAGGTATATTTCAGCTGTGGTAGATTAAAAGGTGGTTCCTTTTCCCTCTTATGTTTTTACTCACTGAGAATAATGTTTATTTTTTTAATCAAAGGTTTTCAATTATCGTAAGTCACAGTTAAAAATAAATTATGTAATTGGTTACATTCTTGAGAATGGTGTACCCTCTTTCTCTGTGTTCATTTCTATGCTCACTTTTACTTACCTTTTTATTCTGGGCCTCTGCACACTTCCATCCACAAACAATTGCAATTTCAAAATGAATAATTCATCTGATTCATTGTATCCTGAATCGGCATATCTTAAAGCAAATATAATCCTGTGTGTTCATACAGGAAGCCTTTTGTTCTTTTGCAAAAGGAGAAAAAAAAATGTGAAGTGTCAAAAGATGTTTGTGTTAAATTATTTACATGTTGAGCATTTGATTCTTACAGTCATGCTAGGGGGTATATTTAAATGTGGGGATATATAACTAGATTTCATTTTCCTTTTCTGCATTGAATACATTTAAATAATATCATTTCAGTTCTCACATCACTATAAACAAATAGCATTTATCTTTTCCTTTAGAAAAGACAAATAGATAAGTATTTTAGTTGGATCCTATCAAGATGTACAACTGTATGGAACTAAATATTTGTGCTGTGTGATCATGGTGCCCTTCTGATGGTAGTGGCTGTTGCAGGCTGGCTACATGGCTGTGATTTATTATTTAACCACAGGCTGTGTTCATTTCAGCAGGGAGCCTCTCTTCCTGCAGCTCCTTTGAGATCTCTCACTGTCATCATACTTTGCACAGTGGCGTGGACATTGTTCATAGTTGCAGATCTCTCAGAACCCTCTCTCCAAGAGGGTTCATTTTCATAACCTCAGCGGAACACACAGAGAACGCAGGCCTGAGCTTCTTGACTCTCTGATAACCAGTGTGTTCATAGTAGCATAAAACCATAGGCAGCTGTTTTGGGCCCCAGTTGCCAGGTGGGAAATTACGAAGAGCTTCATGCTGCTCTAAATAATTAAAATTAATACCAGAAGAAAGCCTGCTCAGTTAGCATTAGATTCCTTACAGATATGGAATATTAAACTAGTGTCTGGAAGAGACAGATGTGTATTTATGAGATGCAAATATTTAAGTAGGACTAATTTTTAATCTGCCTAGACTATTCAACAAAGTTTATCAATTCAGTGGCTTGGTAAGGAAGCTAAGCATTCTGGTGTGTGTGTGTGTGTGTGTGTGTGTGTGTGTGTGCGTGTGTGTATTCGTTAGGTAGGGAGCCTAAGGTTTTGATGTGAATGTTCTTTCTTCTATCTTAACCTTCAAAGCAATCCTCCCTCCCTTCAATTTCTTTAAAATAATTCATAGAATAACTTTTGGAAGACAGACATGAGACCAAAGGGAACAAGGAAAAAACATTTTTAAAAAGAAATACTGAATATCAAAAACAACTTCTAATATTGGAATGGATGTACAGATGACAACTGCAGAAATGTTTACTCTGACACTCGATGACCTATATAAAATTCTTGGTAATATTGTACCTGAAGCAGTATTTCCTACAGCAGACAACTTCAGCAGGTGCCCAGCGTCCAGTGCTCTGCTCCACATATGAGCTGAGAAAAGCATCACACTGTGAAAGTCTGTAACCAGGGTAAAAGTAAGAATATGAACAAATTCTGTTCTTAGTCTTTGTGTCTCTTGGAGCTCTACTCCTTTATAGTGATGTCATTAGATAGTTTATAGTTTGTTTTCTCATTATTTAAATTGTCTGCACCATTTTTAAAAAGGCTTGTCAAAGATATCTTGCCAAAATACATGACATTTGAATCATTAAAGGATTGTATTGTGATATCCTAGATCTGAAAGTAGAAAGTGCACTTTAATGCTCTCATTTGAGAATTTGGGTCAGTACTCCTGGGAGTTCTGAGTTTGATACTCATTTTCTTTCTCAACTACATTTTTTTTTTTTCCACTGAAAAGACACTGCATTGAAGTGTATAGGACAGATGTTGTGTATGAGAAAGAAAACTGAAAAACAAGCACAACTGTGCAATGGGATGTGGTTGGGAAGAGATGTAATAGAATCCAATATGGTTATTTCTCCAGAACATCCAGCCAGGTGTAGCATCCATTCTTGAGGCCCCTGACCTTACAACTTACCTGGTCTGTCTAAATAAAATGAAAATTTATAAGAAATTGGTTTTTAGAAATAAATGAGAGATTCTCTAGTGTGCAAAAAGACAAGTAAAGAGTCCAGGCTAGACTTCCCACGTGTTAATTGATTTGTATGTTAGTAACCAGACAGTTGGTCTTGAAGCTACTTTCTGGAAATCCATTAAAAAAAAAATTTGATGCTAATTGTCACTGCCCTAGGTTGAAGACATAGGTTATTAAAAAAAGAATGTTCAAAAGACAGTGATAATAAATTGTAAATGAACTGTAAATTAGACCAGCTGATGATTAAAACACGAGGAAATTACTCTTTTAATCTGTATGTGCTTGTTAAATGGCGCAGGAGGCAGAGAGTACCTGCCTGCCTTTTCTATGCCCTGGACATGCTGTGCTTTTGAAACCTCTAGACAAGTCAAATATGTTCCCAGCAGCCCATGGAGTCCATTTTATCTTCATAAATGGAAACGCACACATGCATGTGCGCATACACACACACACACACACACACACACACAAGGCAACAAGATAAAGTAACTTGGTTAAGGTAGTTAAAAACCTATTGGGAAAATTTTTTTAATAAGGCATTTTTTTTTTTTTTGCTTCCTTCTTCCTTTCTTATCAGAACAAACTAAAGCTTTTTAAGGCCAGATGAAGTATTGAGACATGATCTAATCTGCCCTCCTCTGACCAGGCTGTGCCATCAATAACCAGAGTCAGCTGTCAGAATATGAAAGTAGGGAAATGTAGGGAAACTACAGTTTCTAGGAGTCAACTAGAAAATTCAGGACTTTGAGAAAAAAAAATTGATATGTTTCTATAATATTGTGTTTTGTTATCTTAGATTGCAAAACATTGTCGGATATTTGCCATTTTTTGTTTTAGAGTGGAACTTGTGTCTATTTCAGTGAGGTTATTTTTTGATTTTTTGAGTGGAGTATATGTGTGTGTCAGTAAAACTTGATCAAAATTTCCTGTGAGGGGTTATAAATCCACTTCTTCCTCTGAAGTATAAGAATATAAGTAGTGTGGGGACTGGCAGAGTCAGGAAGGAGAGGAACAGCCTAGATGGGGCAGAGAAGAGGTAGGAAGAGCAGAGACTCCTGGGAAGTTCCATTCTATCTGGCCCTCACAGTGAAGTTTCCCAGTAGCCGGGATCCATTTTCCCCAAAGTGTTTCCTGTTGCTCTCTGGATGACTAGGCCTACTGCTTGGCACATAGTATCCACTATGTGAACACTATTAACAGACATAAGAATGCTGTGAGATATTCCCTATAAGACATGGGAGAGAAGGAAAAACAGGAGGAAAAGTAGGAAATGATGGTGTGGTACAAGAAGCATGGAGAGCAGTGAAGGAAGAGGGACAAAAAGACAAGACCAAAGGAGAACAGCGAAATACTGCTGTTGGATTACCTTTGAAAATGCTCTCATCTTCTAAGGAGTAATTTAGTAGACTCTGGCTTTTTTCATATTTGATCTGCAAATAATGGAACTAATTATTAATTCAAATACTGTTGTTTTTTATAAACTATGTTTGTTGAACCTCTTTAACCTATTTAACTCATCATAAAGTGGGAGAGATTCTTTGTATACCATGTTCTCCATAGAGGGCTGTGGGCTCCATCCCAAATTCATTAATATGTTATCACTAAACTAATGAGGGCACCCTTGTATTCCAGTTGCCCAAGGAATTCCTGATTCTGTCTGTAATCCAGTGCATTTATATATACCACTCAATTTTATTCTTTTTGAAAGGGTTCCATTTAAATGATATGTTATATGGTCTACTTCAATGAACTCCAAGCCAAAACTGTCATAATATGTCTACAGGTGTGTCTCTGAGACTATCTCATCACCCCCTTATTGGACCTCAGATTCCTTATAAAAGTTATATGACTCTTAAAAGACTGAAGTTAATAGATATTTAAAGTTCTTTATATGTTAAGTGCACATAAGGAAATAACTATTTCAAGAGTAGCTATTACATACTATGACACTTTGCCATCTACAGTTGGTCCTTGGGACTGCATTATCCTAGCTGGGTTGTGTAGGGGTTTTGAAGGATTTGGGACCTGATCAAGGAAAAAGTCACGACCATGGGAAGCAGTAAAATACAGCAATCTTTATTGGGTGGCACTTGGACAAGGTTGCATGAAAGGGGGGAATCCATAGCATGTGACTGTCCATAAGCGTATGGGACAAGGAGCACCTTCCAAATGGGGCGGGACAAAGGAACTCCTGGAGAAGAGGGGCATCAGAGAGGGATTTCCATATCTGGGTGGTGTTGCTTGGCAGTACTGCAGGGAGCCTCCATGTCAAAGAGCTCTGAATGGCAGAGACCTTAGGGTCCACCAATTAGTTGTTACTAGCACATATAGGGTAGGATTTTTGACGGGGTTTGCAAAGGATGCAGGTACTAAAAGGCTTAACATCTGTTTGGGTTATTTTTTAAATGGTTGTATAAATTTTGAGTTTGATGCTAGTGGGCTTTTGAGCTCACAGAACTCAGTCTGCTGGGAAGATATAAGCAACCTAGGGATCAACATACAGAGGTCGTCTTTGGCTCATTTATATAACTGACCCATGCAGTTTCCCAGAGTCAACTGAATGAAGGACTGGACCATTCTGGCCCTAATGTATGTTGAGACAATCCAAACAACTTTGATCTTTATTAACCCCCACAGTGAGAGAGAAAATAGCAAATACTTGGACAACTCCAGTGACTTCTTATGTATCAGTTACACCTCTAAAACACTTCTTTCCAAATACACAGCGATGAGCCACCACTGCTTCCTCTCAGACTCATGGCCATCAGGGTCATTAGTCTTGTGTTTTTCCTGGTACAGCTCCTGGTATAACTTAAGACCAGCAAAACTTTGGTTGTTTTATAAATTTAGGTTTATTTAGAGTTTGCCCAAGTATTTACTTAGTTAAATACCTCTGTCTTTTCTGTAATAGAGGAATAGAGATTTTACAGTCTCTGGGTGCTTAGAGCTGGCCCAAGCTACTAGAGCACTGGTAACATTAGTAATAATAACATTTTGGATATGTTTAATGTTTTGCATTCCTGTAGTAATTGTAATGATACAGGGAACATTATTGGCCAGGTATTTTAGTTTCTAAGAAACAATGACTCTTTGGTTGAAAATCATGTCCTGTATGTGAACTGCAAAATATATAGTTTGTTTCACCCCTTTTCAGAAATAGTTGTTCATTGGCAATCTGTTTTATTGCTGGAAATGGGCAGGTTACAGTCTGGAATAGAAAAGAGGAGCACAAAGGGCCTGTAATGATACATTTTTTCCAAAACATACACAATTCAGTTTATTGCTCCTTTTTGAACATGCAGATTCTTTCTGGAATAGGTAAATGAGTCATAAGGGAATTACCTTAATAGCAAAATTTTTTCTTTTTCCTCTTCAAATATGAAGATCATGTAATTGCCCATGAAATACAACAAAGTTTTCAGGAAAAGGGAAGAAAACTTTGGAGCTGATTTTCTGCAAAGTTTCTGTAAATGGAAATACTGGGACAGGTAGCTAAGTGTTGGTTGGAGGGTTTCAAGTGTGTCAAGAGCTGAAAAGGAAGTTATCTGGGTTTTAGATTTTTAGATTTCCATAAACCTTTGAAAATTACTGAGAACCCACTCATGTGTTCTGTTGACACATAGGACATTTATATATGCTTACCTTTCAAGTCTTTTTTTTAATTAATTTATTTTAATTAGAGGCTAATTACTTTGCAATATTATATTGGTTTTGCCATACATCAACATGAATCCGCCACTGGTGTACACGTGTCTTATGCCCTGTTTTCCCTTCAGTGCCTTTGTTAATTTAAATTTTGGATGCTTATTCAAATGAAACTAAGACAACTTTAAACATGGAGATTAAACTACAATTTTGTACTTTATCATTAATGTTTATTTGAATTGTTACATTATTTACTCGAAAGAAAGGAGAGATGATAATTCAAGCATTTTATAACAGATTTTACCTAAGTTTCATTTTTGGAATTTGGCTTCATCCAAAGATGGGAATTTCTTCATGTAGGGAAGATGTACATTTTTGTTCATTGATACCAGTGTATTAGGTCTATCAATGATGTTTCAAAAAATTAGTAAATCGTGTTCCATTTGTGGTATAAATTGTATTAATGTAAGAGGTTGACAGCAGTCTCCTATGTTTGTAACTGATACATTACTAAAAGTAGAATGTATGAAAGTTATACATGTTGAGAGAGAAAAGCCCTGCTATCAAATAACTAAAAATATATAGAAATTTCTTTTATGTTATGTTCTTTTTTTTAAAAAAAAAAAAAAAGATTTATTTTGTTTTTTGGTTGTGGTGAGTCTCCGTTGCTGCACAAGGGCTTCCTCTAGTTGCAGCGAGCAGGGGTTCCTTTCTAGTTGCTGTGTGTGGGCTTCTCACTGTGGTGTCTTTTCTTGTTGAGGAGCACAGGCCCTGGAGCGCGTGGCCTGAGTAGCTGTGGCACACGGGCTTAGTTGCTCTGTGGCATGTGAGGTCTTCCTGTACTGGGGATCAAAGCAGTGTCCCTTGTGTTGCATGTTGGATTCTTAACTACTGGACCACCAGGGAAACCCCTGGTAGGCCCTTTTTATGACGTAAGCTCCAAGGATAATTCTGAACATTTTGTTTGTATGCATGCATGGGTATATATATACACACACTAATAGTTCTTATCTCCAGTTGACGTTAGGGATTGGTCAGTTTTGTTAGGTCAAATTCCTATCATTGTCCAAACTCTATTAATGCAATCATATTAATGATTCTTTGCCCAATATCTCCAACATTACTTTTCCAGTCTGCAGTCATTGCATAAAATAAAAAAGGGGGACTGCAGTTAAGAGTTCAAATATAAAGTCCTACGGACACTGCTGTGCAGACAAATGTGACTATGCTGTTCAATAAAACCATTGGCTCTTAGATAGTAGCACTTTGAATCAGCTCTAAAAGGTCAAATGAGTTGATTAAAAAAAAAAAAAAAGAGATGGTGTCTGTCTATAACCTATCAAAGTGTCCATTCCTTGAAAGTTGTCTTCATGACATTTTTAAGTTTCATATAACAGAGAGTGGCAAGCCGATTTAAATAGCAGACGTATTTATTGCATGAGTATATTGGCTAATTCACAGAAGCACATTGCATACAGAGCCAGGCTGAGGAGGACACACTTGTCACCACCCCAAACGCGGGTACCATGGCTTAAACTGCCGCCATCAGCATGGGTCGCCGGGGGCACTTGTTGCTGCCTCTGAAACTGGATGTTGCTGCTACAGCCAGGTTGACTGTGTCAGTGTCCCTGCTTCTCTGGGTGACAAACCTCATTCAAAATCCAGGGCAGGTCCATCAGCTTGGCTGAATCAAAGAGGTTGGTCAAAACTCAGGGGCAAAGAAAATAGACAAAATAGGTTTTTGATTTCTGTACTTGATGTGGGCACTGCCTCTCAGCATAATTTATATCTTGAGACATTCTCTAAACAGAGTGAAAAATAAGTAAACTGAGACAGTTTAGCTTATTGTAAAGTTTAGCTTACTGCAGTTAAGTATCTCTAAACATGCCTCTGTCGAAATAATTTGACATTCAGGTTTCTGTGATTACTTTAATCAGCCTGGGCAAAATAGACTCAACTCATTTCAAGAACATGATAAAGTAAAACTGCTTATTTGACTGGTTTGCCTGTCAGGAAATTAGAACAGTTAAACAATTACTTAATTGGTATAGATGTAAATGAGATAATGTGAGTGGAGACCTTGGAAGAGCATATCCTTTATGGTGGGATATATATAATAAGTGACAGTTCAAAAGCCCATTATGATCTGCTCAATTTGCTTTTTAAAAATCTATTATGTTTCAGCAGAAAATCAGTAATTACCCTGTCTGTCAAAGGGCAAATGTTCTATCTTCTCAAACAATTATTTAGTGCTTAGTGTGTGCATGCCCCTGCACTGTTGCTTTACAAGATACACACTCACAAGATACATCGCTTGAGCACTGTTGATCTTTGCCTTCCAGTGTGTATTGCCTTTAATCAGCCTGGCAGGATGAAGTGTTGCTTGTGGAAAGTAATTACAGGCTTTCAATGGAAATGACAGTGTAAAACCAGCTAGATGATATTTGTCGCACTGGAGAGTGTATGGGAAGCGTATACAAACTGCGCACTCTCTGCAGAAAGACCCCGTCCAGAGATAATGATAGAGCTGCTTTGGCAACTGATTGAGTCAGAGAGCAACGTGATAGGGGGTGCCGCCCTCACCTTGGGGGCACAGCTGTGCCATCTATTTAGGAATATCAGGGAAGTTTAAAGAAAGTGTTAAATAATGAGCACATGCTGCTGGATATGTGGCTCTGAGCTGGACAGAATTTAAAGAGGTATTATAAATGGGGGTAGAGATGCTATTGAAATTTTGATTACTTGGGAAAGCAGTTCAAATGCGATATTGTTTCCAGGTCTTTTCAGGGAACTAGGTGACAGAGCTAAAGCTCTTGTAGGTCTTGGGTAAATTTTAATGTTTAATGAAGTAATAAATTTAAACTGTGACTTAATTGGTAGCACCAGACAACTGGCTGCTTGATGAAAAAAGCTTGCATTGTACAGCAGTGTATATATTTCATATAAAACTTACTTAACATTTGCACGTGAGATTGGCTCATGAACAGGTGATTTTCATTCTGTATACTGTTATACTTTTACTGCTACATGCTAGAGGTCACAGCATGTATGTCCTCGCACAGAATTACATTTGGCTTGTTTTTCCTATTCCCTGAAGTTAATGTCATTTTTTAATGGATGCAGGTGTTGCAAGAAGAGGGACCCCTTCTAGGGCTTGAGAATGGGCTCTTGTCTAACACTTGGAAATGAACTGTCCCAGGAGACACATATGCTGACAAAGCAAGAGACTTTGTTGGGAAGGGACACCCAGGCAGAGACCAGTAGGGTAAGGGAACCCAGGAGAATTGCTCAGCCATGTGACTCACAGTCCTGGGTTTCGTGCTGATGGGATTAGTTTCCAGATTGTCTCTGGCCAATCATTCTGACTCATGGTCCTTGCTGGTGGAACAGGCATTGCTCTGCCAGGATGGATTCCAATGAGAAGAATTCTGGGAGGTGGTAGGATGTGTGGTGTCTCATTTTGACCTTTCCTGAACTCTTATTAATTCCGTGTTCCTTACCAGGACTTCCTATCATAAAACAGCTCATGCAGATGGTTACTATGGTGCCTAGCCAGGGTGGGCAGTTTCAGTCAATGCTTCCTCTAATGCACGGGATAAAATTTACTGGTGATGCCCTCATTCAATAATACATAAATATATGTATTCAACAATTTTATTTATTTTCAAGTGCCTAATTTATATCGTGTTGATTTACGGGCTAGAAACAGCAAACAGAAACTAATCACCTCCCTCATGGAGCTTATATTCTAGTAGTCTTTGAATGTAGGAATGCAGTTGCATTGAGAGGACTGCCCACGTATTGTTACTGATGTAGGTCTGGTGGTCTCCACTTTGCTTAACCCTTTGTTGTGGTTTAGTAAGGATAAACAAGCAGTAACAGACTTCAGTGAATGAAGTAGAAACAAAGAAGGAAAAAGAGTACAGTCCCTCCATATAAGCCAAGAGGGGAGACTGTATGAAGACTAGGTGATGGTCAACAAGGTGTTCACTCTAGCCTTCATTCATTAGAAAATATTGCGTGAATTGCTGCTATTGAGTAGGCATATTTTTAGGGACTAGGAGTACGGCAGTTACCAAGATGGACAGATTTCCTGCTTTAATCTTGTATTTTATAAATTAAAGGAGATAGACCATAAACAAGAAAGTAAAAAAGAGATTTTTTTTTTATAGTAAAAAGTACTCTGGGGAAAAAAAAAAAGGTTCTGAAGATTGGTAACCAGAGGGACATAATTCTTAATTTGTTGCCTGGGCAGAATATGATTGTCAGTAAAGCTCCTCTGTGTTGATGTGAGAGGAAAATGCATTGGGAGAAGGAGCCATGCTCAGGAATGAAAGTGCTGCTCCAGGAAGAGGGCAGGGGTGGTACGTGCAGAAGCCCTGAGGTCCATGGAGCTTTACATGGTCCCAGGATAGAAGGGCCAGGATGACTGGAGTTTAATGAACAAATGTGAGAGTTTCAAAGAATAGTTGAGAGAGGCAGTCAAGGGTTAGATGACATATGGTATTCTAGAAGAGCACTGACAATGTGACTTTGCCTTATTCTTTTCTTCACTAGATGAATTACTTTCTCTTTGTATTAGATGTCGTCACTAAGTCATGCCTCAGCACTTGAAGAAGGGACTGTCAAAGAATTTGTAGACATTGTTTAAAGTTGCTCAATAGATTTTACCATTTTCTCACTGGCATATTATAGGACATTGACAGTATTACTACAGTTAATACTGGACAGTGGACAGTCAATGCTACCATCTCCCTGTCTGTAGTCCAAATTTTACTCATTTTACTATTTTACATGCTTATCATATATTCCAATTCCCGTGCTGTCATAATTGTTTATTTTTAAATGTTTGGAATGCTACAATTTAGGTTATATTCATATTGTTTAGAATACCTGTCATTTAGAGATTGTGTTAGGGAAAAGATTCTGTCATACATTTTGATTCATAAATTCATTATTTGGATTTCTGCTTCAATGAGTTTTAACTTGTCTAAATTTATAATTTGTATTTGTATATACTATTTGAATTGTTGGTCTATATCTACTATCTAGGATTATAAATTTTATTTATTTCAAATAGGTTAAGATAGTCAGGAAAGAAGAAAATGATTTAGAGTTTTATACTGTAATTAACTGCGTTCCTCACTCTAGCCAGTTACTTTATTCTGAAACCTTTTTATCTCCTTGGCTCTAATTAATAACTCTCTTTCTAAACTTCAACATTGCTCAGCTTCTAAATATGGATAATAAATGAGCTTTATAGCCACAGCACGCTTGTAATATTAGTTAGCTATCACTTTCTTAGTGATGGTGATAGTGGTGATTGCCTGAGGACCAAAATCAGCAGATTGAAAACTAGCAAGCTTGTGTGAGATCTGGCCAATTGGAATGTATTAATTTATGGATGGGAGAAGATACATAAAGTTAGAGTTAAAATCTCCATTTTAATGGAATGAGTATATTTTATGGGATAAAGAATGGAAATAAAATTTGAGAGAGAATCAAGATAATTCATAGACTACATTATAGGGGAGAAACATGAGCAAAAAGAATTGACTCAGTATTTTGAGATTGAATGATTGGGTGAATAATGGTATTTTTTTGAGTAGTAAGAGGAAAGTCTACATGGGAAGCTAGGTTCTAGAGAAAGCAGTGGCTTTACTTTCCTACAGAGGAATTTGAGGTGATGGTAGTGTTTCTTGCTGTAGCTGGTTAACAGCCAGTGAAGTTAGAGGATTGACACTTCTGAGAGAAAGGATGATAATAGAGATGTGGTTTTATATGCTGGCAGTTGACATGAAAAGCAAGAGCAGAAGGTTGAATCTGTAGTGAAAATACGATATTTGTAAAGTGGAAGTAGGGAATAGAGCCAGAGTTGCATAGGAATGAAGAAATTAACATGACCAGTACAGTGAGGGGAGGAGTTTGCAGTTAAGTAAGAAATTCAGTTTAAGTAGGTGATTATTAAAAAAAAAATACAGTTGAGCTACAAATTGTAGATATTAGAGTAATTAGGCAGAAGACATAAGGAAACAAGTAAAAGCATGAGTGAGACCTAAAGAAGTAGTTAGAAGGAGTTGAGTAACGGAGACGGTAGGAAGTCTGTTTTTTCGAGTTCACCAGAATGGCCAAAATTTTTTTAAAGTTTTATTATGTCAAATTTTTTAGAAGACTCACTATGCCAAAGATTTTTTAAAGACTCACCATGCCAATTTCTGGAATGTAAATACATTAGATGTAAGGATACCCATTTTTGTAGCAAACTTTGTGGAAAATTTTTTGAGAGTATCTCACCCTAGTAAATCAGTCCTGAATATTCATTGGAAGGATTAATGCTAACGCTGAATATCCAGTGCTTTGACCACCTGATGCAAAGAACCAACTCATTGGTAAGGACCCTGATGTTGGAAAAGATTGAAGGCAGGAGGAGAAGGGGATGACAGAGGAGGAGATGGCTGAATGGCATCACCGACTCAATGGACATGAATTTGAGCAAGCTCCGGGAATTGGTGATAGACAGGGAAGCCTGGTGTGCTGAAGTCCATGGGTTTGCAAAGAGTCGGACATGACTGAGTGACGGAACTGAACGCTATGACCCAGCCAATTCTTAGAATATACTCAGGAAAAGTGAGTGCGTGTGTCTACCAATAGTCATGTAAAATTATTTGTAATAGTTTTTGCCTGAAAACTCAAATGTCCTTCAACAGAAGACATTTTTGGATAAACTTTAGTGAATTCATACTTGGGAATGTTGCACAGAAATAAAAAGAAAGGAGGATTGTTACACACAACAGCAGTTACACATCTCCCAGGTATAGATAAGAGCCCAGAAAACCAGACCAAAAAAAACTGCATACTACATAATTTGATATATGTGAAGTTCAAGAACAAGCAAAACTAACCTGTAGTAACAGGGGTTAGAATGGTGGTTACCTCAGGCATGGGGACAGAGGAGGATAGCTCTTGACTCAAATAAGCATAAATAAATGCGAATAAACCTGAAAAAGTAAGAAATAATTGGCAAAGTTAGAAATAGCTAAAGAGAACTGGTTAAGAACTTAATTAGCGGAAGCCCAATGATGGATCTTTAATTCAAAATACGGAAACCAGAGAGACAGAACAACAGTTAGAATTGTATAACAACATAAAACAATGGAGTCTCGCTTGCCTACTTTTTATGTCTCTTAGAAGTCCCAGTTTAAGGCTGTGAGCTGGGAGGAATGGAGAATGTAAATGAAGAGGTTAGTTCTTTCTGCTGCTTTCTTCCTCATATCTGTTAGGCCTCAGTCATTTATTTGCTCAGAAAAATTTTTAGTAAGTACCTCTTATGTTCTAGACATTGAGCTGAGCTGGGTACTGCTGCTGCTACTGCTGCTAAGTCGCTTCAGTTGTGTCTGACTCGGTGCGACCCCATAGACGGCAGCCCACCAGGCTCCCCTGTCCCTGGGATTCTCCAGGCAAGAACACTGGAGTGGGTTGCCATCTCCTCCTCCAATGCATGAAAGTGAAAAGTGAAAGTGAAGTCGCTCAGTCGTGTCCGACTCTTAGTGACCCCATGGACTGTAGCCCACCAGGTTCCTTCGTCCATGGGATTTTCCAGGCAAGAGTACTGGAGTGGGGTGCCATTGCCTTACTAAGGAAATACAATTTAAAGATGGTATCTTTGCCTTATGGAACTTATAGTCCATTAGAGGAAGACTGTCAAGTAGACAAAAAGAAATTTTTTAAAATTATAGTTGATTTACAATGTTTTATTAATTTCTGCTGTACAGTAAAGTGGTTCCGTTAAACACACACACACATATACACATACACACATTTATATACACACACACACATATATATGTATCCTTTTTTGTATTCTTTTCCACTATGTTTTATTACCAGAATTATTGAATATAGTTCCCTTTGCTATACAGTAGGACCTTGTTATTTATCTATTAGACAAACAATTTTAATAGATGTACAAATACTATAGATGTGGGGAGAACACTTCTCAGACTCTTGAGGTGAAGAGAAAGCTTAAGAGAATTTCAGATGGTACACAATAAGGTTATTGTGCATAAAGGAAATGATGAGATGCGAGACCAGAGAAGTCCGTAAAGTGAAGTGAAAGTCACTCAGTCGTGTCCGACTCTGTGTGACCCATGGACTGTTGGGTTTCTCCAGGCCAGAATACTGGAGTGGGTAGCCTTTCCATCCTCCAGAGGATCTTCGCAACCCAGGTCTTCTGCACTGCAGGCAGATTCTTTACCAGCTGGGGAAGCCCAAGAATATTGTAGTGAGTAGCCTATCCCTTTGGAGAAGGCAACGGCACCCCACTCCAGTACTCTTTCCTGGAAAATCCCATGGACGGAGAAGCCTGGTAGGCTGCAGTCCATGGGTTCGCTTAGAGTCGGACATGACTGAGCGACTTCACTTTGACTTTTCACTTTCATGCATTGGAGAAGGAAATGGCAACCCACTCCAGTATTCTTGCCTAGAGAATTCCAGGGATGGGGGAGCCTGGTGGGCTGCCGTCTATGGGGTCGCAGAGTGTTGGACACTACTGAAGTGACTTAGCAGCAGCAGCAGCCTATCCCTTCTCCAGCAGATCTTCCCGATGCAGGAATCAAACCGGGGTCTCCTGCATTGCAGGCAGATTCTTTACCAAATGTGCTATGAGGAAAGCCCACAGAAACCAGATAATCAATGGGGCTTGTATGACCTGTGCCCTGGGAAACCTCTACACTTGAAAGTGGACATGTCTGGACTTGAATTTTATGACTTAACCAGTAAGATGGAGAAAATGTTGTCCATTTTAAAGCACTGTGAGAATTATAGGCTTAAATCCATGCTTGCTGTTGCTTTAGTGAAGGTGGTCCTCTCATGACTAATAAAGAAAGTAAGTATTGGTATTATTTTAAATTCATGTTGGTAGCTTTAGCACTGTATGGGCTGGAGGATTTCAAAATCAGATTGGGGAAGACCAGTGCTGTAGAAATCCTAGAATGTGAAGACATCTTGAAAGAAAACTGTTCTAATGCAAATGTAGAAGGCCTCCCTTGTGGCTCAGATGTTAGAATCTGCCTGCAATGCTGGAGACCCAGGTTTGATCCCTGGGTTGGGAAGATCTCTTGGAGAAGGAAATGGCAATCCATTCCAGTATTCTTGCCTGCAGAATCCCATGGACAGAGGAGCCTGGCGGGTTATAGTCCATGGGGTCATAAAGAGTCGAACAGGACTGAATGACTACACCTGGTGCGAGATAAAAGAGGAGAATATGTATTTCATGATGAGTCTCTGAATGTGACCTTTGAGAAAAAGGTATTTATGTTTCTGATAATCAGGTGGACGCTGGTCTTTTTCAGTTGGGAGAGTGTACAGGGGCCATCCACTTTCCGTTGCAGACTACTCAAACTTTGTGGCACTTTTTTATGCCGGTTCATCTTGTGCTGTAATTCTGGCCTGTGGAAACATCATCTTTTCAAGTTCCTCTCTTCACTTTCTTGTACAGATCAGGAACTCTGGACTGAAGCTTCCTGACTCCCTCTTCTTGTCTTTGTCCTGTTCTAAGGTGTTTAGCAGACTCTTCAGATTTACCATCTTGGAAAGGTTCCTTGTCATGGTGTTCTGTTTACTCTCATTTTATCCTCTTACTTTTTGGCTCAGGGGTCTCTCCAGTCCTCTTTTCATTCCCACTCTCTCTAAAGCTCATATTTGCTTTTCATCCTTTAAGTCGCTGTGCAAGACACCTTTCTCCTTGTGGCAAAACTGGTTTTTCAACTTTTTGTCCAAACATGGTCCACATGACTCTAGCCAGTAACTCTTATTTTGGTGTATTTCTGGTTTTGATTAAAAAAATAGGGTGGAATGTAGGAAAATCAGGGTGAACCATGTTTGTTTGGAAGGGAGAGTGAATAACTGGGTGATGTCCATACATGGTTGTGATTAAATAAACCCCAAACAGTATGCCTCAGGTTCTCTCCATATTATCAGTAAGTCATTGATTGTTTCATCTGTTTCTGTGAAAGAACTATTAGAAGTTAATTTCATATTTATTATATTTTATGAATGCTTTCAACTAAAGTACTTATTGAGCATTTATAGAAATTATATCTGAAACATTAAATCTTAGCCATTTATGATGAAATTTTTTTATAAGACAGTTTTAACTTTGGTGTAATTACAGCAGTTTATTTCTTTTGATCAATTTCAGTCTTTCTCCATTTATGTTTTACTAAAATTAAAAAAGCTTTCCTGGTGGCTCAGCTGGTAAAGAATCTACCTTCAGTGAAGGAGACCTGGGTTCAATCCCTGGTTTGGAAAGATCTCCTGAAGAAGGGAAAGCCTGCCCACTCCAGTATTCTGGCCTAGAGAATTCCATGGACTGTATGATCCATGGGGTCGCAGAGAGTCAGACACGACTGAATGACTTTCATTAATTTTTTGCCTGGGAAACCCCATAGACAGAGGAACCTGGTGGGCTACAGTCCAAGGGGTCACAAGAGTTGGACACGACTTAGCAACTAAATCACCACCACCACCATACTTACTTAAATCAATGGAAGTACATGTGTATTTTTAACACCAGTGACCAGTGAAGGAGTCTGTCTGCTGATAACTAGTAGCACCTTGCACTTATAAATCTTAAATCAAACCTTGGATTTCACATAGGCAAAGGAGATGTAGCTCATTATTATCTCAAGGCCAGGCAATTTCTCTTTCATTTTCGAAATTGGCTTATTGAATGGAAATGCTTTCGTGGCTTTTTAAAGGTAATTGAATGGCTACGGTAAAACTCTCTCTGTCATAAATTTCATAAATGTCATAAATTTCATAAAAAAACAGTGCATTATATGCACACACACAAATAAATATACCACCATGTAGATCTAATAGATGGTTTAATGAGGTAGAATATATTTCCATCTATTTCTTTTAACATCATATAGACAGAGCTAGAACTATTAAAAAATAGCTAACCAAAAATGTAAGATTCTGTACTGTCTCTCATTTCTCTGAATCAAATCCTGGATAATGGAGAAGGAAAATAAAGAGGAGAATGATTGAAAAATCAAAAATTTAATATATAAAAAATGGAAAATGGGCTGCAAATAATGGCATGTTGTTGAAGTATGAGATGCAGTTTTAAGATAAATTTACTCTTGAGACTAGCTATATTATACTCTTACATGGAGCCCAAAAGACTTTTCCAAATCTTTCATAAGGGCTTACAGAAACAGGCAGATATTCGGAGAAGAAAAGGAACTCAAGGCAGATTAAATTTCTAGATTTATATCTGTACATTGATAAAATAAGCCAAAAGGACCTATTACAAGTGGGATTTGGGGATGTTGAATGAAATCCAGATGTATTCATTGTTAAATAAAGGGATGAAAACACTACAGGCATCAAAAAATGAAAAAAATTAATCATTAATATGTATGGGTTAGGTTTGGCGCCAGAGATCTTAGATTAAATACTACTGGGTCTGCATTGCTCTAGGAAAAATGTAAGGCAATATTTAGAAGAAAAAATGATGCAGTGAAATTTAGCATTTCAATTCGAGAAATAGTGCTTTGCTTCTAATGAGCAGATGCTCAACTGTGTATTGAGAGACCTGATGCAATTAAAAGATGTTTTTAGGTGGGAGGAGATCATTCAGCCTTGTATTGCCTGTCAGATCTACCTTGGCCAGCTTTCCACACGACAGATGCAGTTAGATTTTCCTAAGTCTGTTCAGCCAGCCATTAATTTGGCAGCAGTCCTTCTAACAATAACTTGTAAGACCTGGGTTTGGGAGAAGACTTATATGTCCCTTTTCTAATATAACAGAGATCAGATGTGTCACTGCAGTGATAGGAACATGCCTAATAATACAGTGAACCTCAATGGATTTTCAGGACAGAAGAGAGAGATTGAAATTAGACACAGAGGAGAGACCTAATTGGGAGAGGCTGCTGTAATATAGGGATGTATTTGGATCTGTGTGTGTGTGTGTCTATACACACACGTACGTACATACCTGCGATAGAAAGCTCCTTAAAATAAGAGCAGAAATGCCTCTTTTCAGAGTGAGTTACTCCATCATTAATGTTGAGTCTTGCATCACACTAATTTTAGTTTAAAACATCTTAGGTGAGTAAGCAGGTGCATCTTAAGTAATAAAGTGGAGCTTTGAGACACCAAGTCATAAACTGGATTCAAAATTTGACTCAACTGACATGCTTTCCCTTGTCCATTCTTTTCCTTTACTTTCTTCATTTCTCTTCAGGTCAGAGGCTGGCAGCATAATTAAAATTTGAATTATTTATGAGGAGCCATTAAAGTGGGTGGCTTGCAGATTAGTCAAAGACAGCCGAGCTGACACTAAGCTGTATTTCTTTTACTCTCTCACAGTAAATGATACTGTATGCCTTGAAAATCAGCATTTGAGGTTGAAGCTTTTAAAATAGAAAAACAAAACATTGTGGCTGTTTACACTGAGGCAAACTTAAGTGTGTATCTATAATCATCTTAATGTGCAAAAACATCCTTTGTGTGTGCCTATATAAATACAAGACATTTCTTGACCAGTCACTCATTAATATTGAGTAGAAATATAATTACCACGGGGAAGAGGTTTCTGTAGATATAAAGATATGACTGGAAATATAAATGCACACACATGGGTATCATTAAGTGTGCATTTTATATTTGGATAGGGACACTGAAACAGTTCAGAAACATCTGTCACCAGTGCGACGTGTTGAGAAGCAAAGAAATGGAAATGGGTGTCTGTTTTCTCAAAAGCATTAGGATCTGTAAACATAAACATCATTTTTTAAAATCTGCCAATTAGAATGAGTTTATGGGCCTAATGCAATTTTTGAAAACAGTGAGAGCCTACATAATAACGTCAAACTAGAATATTCTCCAAATTAACAGAAAAAAATTCCCATATGATGTGCTTCTTTATAGCTTTATCCTAGTCATGGGGGAAAAGCAGCATATTGTGATATTTTTCATTTGCAGAGATTGAAGCAACCCTCTCTATTTTGTTTACCATACCCGTGTAGATTTATTCATACCTTTAAGAGGAAAATTAAACATACCTTTGCTTTTCTGGTTTTATTCTTGTTCATGAGAAATGGCCCACAACAATTTAGTTCTAATAACATTAAAACTGAAAGAACATTAAATATATTCATATGTTTAATTTCATTTTTAATGTCTCTTGTAAGACATCTCTAAGCAGAATTTTTTTAATGCTCTATTAAGATAATCACTCTTCTCTGATATTTTTTCAGTCATATTCATTTGTAATTTCAGAGTTAATTCTGTGGATAAGATCAATCTCCTTTTTTCTTGTTGTTGTTTCTTTTTTAAAGGAAAAATACTAGGCTTAAAAAAAAAAACTTGGTAGCAGTGTTTTTGGAGAAGGCAATGGCACCCCACTCCAGTACTCTTGCCTGGAAAATCCCATGGATGGAGGAGCCTGGTGGGCTGCAGTCCATGGGGTCGCTATGAGTCTGACACGACTGAGCGACTTCACTTTCACTTTTCACTTTCATGCACTGGAGAAGGAAATGGAAACCCACTCCAGTGTTCTTGCCTGGAGAATCCCAGGGATGGCGGAGCCTCGTGGGCTGCCGTCTTTGGGGTCGCACAGAGTCGGACACAACTGAAGCGACTTAGCAGCAGCAGCAGCAGCAGCATTTTAAAAATAATAGCATCCAGGTTTAATCATTTAAGCTTAGGCTGTTTGTCTGGAGCCAAATGACCAAAGCACGATGCTTTCTATGGCGTGTTGATATATGTATGTAAGAGGAACAAATCCCTCTCTCTCTTCTTGTGTTCTTTCTTTTATGTAAGGTTTTGAGTCATCTTCAGCAGATTTTTACTTGTAGTTCAGTGAATTACATGATAAAATAATAGTAGCACAGCAACAACAACAATAATAATAATGAAAAGCTTCTTACTTTTTGTTAGCATAGAAATGTTGCATGGAAAGGATAGGCTGGTTGCCTTCCTCACTAGCACTTGGAATTGACATTACCTCCAAATAAGTACTCAACAAAGTTTAATTTACTTGAACTCTTTGAGTGCAAAGGTCATTGTAAGAAAAGTACCAGAAAGATCCTGAGCTTTACCAACACCGAAATATCGTTTGTCTCAGTTTTTCCACTTACAATGAACTATTGTTTCTATGATAAGATGATTTTTTTATTAGAAATGATTATGTACAATACTATCCTTACATACACGTAGAAAGGCTACCTTTATGATGTTGTTTCAAAAATGCTTAGAAGAGTGTTCCTTTCACCAGTCCTTATCCAATAATTGATTTGTACCAGAAAGGAGACTTCATCAGCCTAAGGGAGGGTTATTAGAATGGAAATACCTTTTTCTTAAATCCTGGGCTTTATTTTTGCTTAATTTTTTTATATTTTACTTTATTTTTTGCCTAAAGCATAAATTAGAATCTGGAGATAAAAAAATAACAGCCAGTAGTGCAGCACTTGTAAAAGGAAATTGATCCACTGGCCTCAGCCACACCGGTCATGTGGAAAAAAAGAAAAAAGATTAGTCTGAAAAGTTTACAGATAATGAAGTTCTTAGAGCCATACTTGCTGCTAAGGAAAGGAATGGTAATTACACAATGCAGCATTTGCCAAAATGTGTTCCATAGCACCCAGGTTTAGAGAGATTCTAGAAAAATGGGGCCATGATCCATTAAATTTTGGACATACTTTATATATCTTCATAGACTCATTAAAGCCTGGGATTAGGGTCATATATTTCAGAGATTTATGTGAGTTTGTTTAGTCCAGCATTTCATATATATTCAAATGATATCATGTGTATATATGTGATATAATGGGGTCCCTGGTGGTTCAATGGTAAAGAATCCTCCTGCCAACGCAGGAAACACAGGTTTGATCCCTGGATCGGGAAGATCCCCTGGAGAAAGAAATGGCAACGCACTCCAGTAATCTTGCCTGGGAAATCCCATGGACAGAGGAGCCTAGTGGTCTACAGTCCATAGGGTCACAAAAGAATTGGACAAAACTGAGCGACTAAACAACAGCAGCAAAGGTCCTACATTTAGGAGACCTATTTAAGTTTGTTTAATCCAGTGTTTCATATATATTCAAATGATATCATATGTATATATGTAATGTAGCATCGTGATATTATTTGGCTATTATGGGGGTGAATGTATCTATATATGTATTTTTATGGGCCAAAAAGCAAAGTAGGGAGAGGTTAAAAAAGTAGCTCAAGGTGACAAAGCTAATAAGTGGTTGAGTTAGCAGTCAAACCAATGAATAGGACTACAGAGTGTAGGCTTTTTAAATTTTTTTGGCCACACTCCATGACATGCAGAATCTTAATTCCCTGACCAGGAATTCCCTCTGCAGTGAAAGTGCAGACTCAACCACTGGACCCCCAGGGAAGTCCCTCCAGAGTCTAGGCTCATAACCACTGCAGTACGTGGAGAGAAAGGCTTTGTGCACATCCCTGGTCCTCACTTCCCACCTGCTTGAGCTTGTGATCCGAGGCAATTCTAGTTTTTCATTTCTTTATCCTTCCAATATCAGTGTTGCTGGATAGTTGCGATTGTGTCTTTCTATTTACTTTTTAACCCCTTTAGCTTTTAGGACTGAATTAATGTGTACTTAATAAGTATTTAATCAAAGAGTTCTCATTATCTTTTATCCCTTAACTACTGATCAAACCAAACAACACAACTCTAGACTTGCTTTCTTGGAACTAAATTTATCAGCTGAATGATTCTCAGAGTTGTTCTGCTACCAATATGTTATCTTCCAGTAGACATTTATAGGAAAGGACTTGTATTTCTCATGTTGTAAAAAGTTCCTAAAATTCTCTAAATAGTTATTCAAATGATATTCAATAGCCATTTGACAGTATATATATTCCAGAGAATATAATAATAATAATGGTAATAATAATATATATTAATATTAGTACTATTAATTATATTATAAGAGTCCCTGGTGGCTCAGAAGGGTAAAGCATCTGCTTGCAATGTGGGAGATGCAGGTTCGACCTCTGGGTTGGGAAGATTCCCTGAAGAAGGAAATGGCAACTCATTCCAGTACTCTTGCCTGGAGAATCCCATGGGTGGAGAAGCCTGGTAGACTACTGTGCATGGGGTTGTAAAGTGTTGGACACTACTGAGCGACTTCACTTTCATATATATAATATATATTCCAGAAAATCTTTGGAATCTCAAAATCTGTAGAGTGTTCTGCCATTTCAATTCCTAATTGTTCTCATTTATAAAGGAGGGACAGTGATAACTGCCCCAACAAGATTGGAAGGCTGTGATTTTAAGTAGCAAAAAGAGGCCTTTAGTTAAGGTCAATGACTGAATAATTTGCATTCAAATTTAAGTTGATGGCCTAAATAACTCAAATGTATATCACAGAAAATTGCAAAGAGGTTCACATTAAAGCTTTAGATTGCTTACAATGTGGGAGACCAGGGTTTGATCCCTAGGTCAGGAAGATGCTCTGGAGAAGGAAATGGCACCCCACTCCAGTACTCTTGCCTGGAAAATCCCATGGATGGAGGAGCCCGGTAGGCTACAGTGCATGGGGTTATGGGTCGCAAAGAGTCGGACATGACTGAGCTACCTCACTTCACTTTACTTCACTTCACATGAATGTTACAAGCATGTTTGTAAAAGTACACTGATATATCTATAATTTGAAATAAAATTAAAGGTACATTTTGTATTTTAACCTTATCACCACCTAAACTTTTATGTTGAGGCCAGACATAATGGTCCTTTTTTGGATGGAAGATGACACAATCCTCAAAGAGCCTATAATACTAAACATGTCTGTCTGTCTAATTGTCCGTCTATCCATCTGTGTCTGTCTATATGTATATCTGCATAATCATCTACCTTTCTATCTATATCTATCCCAGTGTTTATTCAGGAATAAGTTATAGGATTTTATAATTTGAGTAGTTACAGTTTTCTTCTAATAAGCAGAACCACTTTCAAAAGTATTGGCTTATGTGTTCCTCTGTTGGTTCAGATGAATGATTCAATATATAGTGAAAAGAGAACAGTGTGTTTGGAAGAGAGGGATGTGATTAATATTTAAATACCTGCAATGGAGCTTTCTCAGTGTTACATTTTATCTTGTCATCTGAAACTGTTTCGAGTGACGCTCCAGATTTTAAACTAGAAATTCACTGTTTGTCTGAGTACTACAGGATATGATTTGGGACCCTTAATTCTATAAAGTTTGCATAAGGCTGGTGTAAACTGTACTAGACTTATATGTTTTCAGATTGACCAGGAAATCTTGGATGAAACTCACAGAAGCACTGTTTTTCATCTTTCTTCATAAGGAGAAAGGAGTAAGTCAATCTGACTATAGGACTGTAATCTCTAAAGGAATTGGAGAGGGGGAAAAGTCATTGTGAGTATATACTCTTCAGAATGGAGAATATTTGATTTACTTTAGTTGTGAGAGTGGAGGTCAGACTTTCTTCTTCTTTCAGCTCTAATATCTTCAGACTTGATCTCCATCTGTAGCCGTTTCCCTCCAACCCAGAATGTGTCCTTTCCTATGTCAGAAGTTAATGTCATGGCCTGTTTTTAAAACCATTTGCTTCCCATCTCTCCCCAAACTGGGGTTTCCCTCCACAATCTGAGTTCCTATTTTATTTTCAGTCTCTTCCATTTTGCTGTCTCTTGGCTCAAAGCTTACAAGTTTATACCTGTTCTAATCTCTCCCATCTTTTAAAGAGAAATCTACAAACAAAACAGATATTATTAAAGTTTGTGTTCCTCTTAATTAAAATATTTCTTCTTTATTTATAGCCAGATTTTACTAGACCTTTCCAGATTTTTAGATTTCACAGATCAGTATATTCTTTTAAATGTAAGAATTCATCTAAATTACTAACAATTACCATATCTTGCAGCTAAGTTTCATCAAAGAGAGCATCTTATATTAGTAACCATAAAGGAAGAAGGCATATTTATGTTATTTTATTCTTACTACTTATTTTAGGGTTTACATAGTCCTGGAGTAGAGACTTTATGTTTTCATTAATTCTTCATTTCTTTATTGTGATATTGTTGCAATTCAATGCCTGTATTTAGATTTTAGGCATCACTACATTGGCTTTGAATCAAACAAGGAATGTGATTTAATTCTTTGGATTGTGTTGCCAGTTGTAAATGGGAATTATCCCAAGATGCATATGCGTTTTCCCCGAAAATAGATGATTGGCACAGAGTGTGTGTTTTCAGTGTCAAGATAGGGGTAATATATATGATTCTTGGTAAAATATAGACTGCTGTGGGCTTGGGGCCAGAATCCTGTCTCGTATTCTATGCCAGTCCCTTCGAGGAGCAGAGCTGACTGGAGCTGATCTGCTCAACTAAAATGCCATATGTAAGATACCAGACTGAGTTTCATTAAAGGAGGGAAGAACGAACTATTTTTTGGACTGAAACTCACTGAATTTTTATTTTTCTTTGTAATGAAAAGTATTAAAGGTTAACACAAATACAAATAACAATCTACTATAATCTATCTGGTTAATATGGGGAAATACTGACAAAATACTTCCAAATTGTAATAATTCAAGTTAGATTTGTTGCTCCTACTTCATTGTTGGCATCAACCCTAATCAATTATCTGAACTTATTATGAGTGAGATTTTTACATTTTGGAAACTTCCAATATATTAATATATATTATTACCAATGATGGTAATCAAAGCATCTACTAAGTCAGGTATTTTTTTATAAAATTTAACTTATTTAAGTTTTTCTGCTTCAAATTTTAAGTGACTTATGGATTCAGATTACTTCAGTTCTTTGTGCTTTTCTTTTGTTACAGTATTATCATAATATCTTTTAATGGATGGCTTGATTAAGGGTCTTCATTGTAGGTTATAACTAATTAAAGTTTTCTAAATAGGACAATAAAGTCACTCTGAAAGATTCAAATGTATTTTTAAAGCAGTTCTCATAACTATATATTCTTTATTCTCTTTGATGTATACAATAGTAGTATATGTCTTTATTTCCCTGCATCTATAAACGCATATAATTATTACATGCTCTCCATAATCAGTATTACTGTGTGACTAAATTTAATGTGATTATAGTAAATATATTAGAAAGCACACACAGTGAATTATGGAAGATATAGAATAAAAGCTGGAACTGAAGCAACTCACAACTTGGAAAGAAGATCAAAATTCGATAGTCAAATTTTAATCTATATACACAGACACATATAGTCAGTGGATGGCTGAAGCATGAATCTTAGGAATTCTGAAGCCAGAATGCTTCCATAACTTGACTGAATGTATTCACTTACTTCAAAAATAAAAGTACTAAGTTAGTTAACTGACTTACTAATTAAGTTAGCCAGTTAGTTGATCAGTAGTAGTTCAAGTAAAGAAAGAAGGAAGTTTATAAAGAAAACCTTTTCTGTGTTTAAACATTACCTTTTGAGGGAGACACTTAGCCATTGGTTGTGGAACAGAGGAGCCTGGTAGGCTACAGTCCATGGGGTCGCAGGGTTTTGGACAGGGCTTAGTGTGAAACGCCATTGCTATTGACATTTAGGTACCATTCTCAAGATTATTCCTAGATGCATAATGTATTCTCACCATTCCCCTTAATTATTTAATTCATCGAAGGCCCCTTCTTCTTCTTACATGATCAAAAGCTTTTTATCATTTGGCTTTTTAAGAAGTTTTACCTGCAGCGAAATTACTGTATAGGTTATGCCAACAATGGTGATCCAAAAGGTGATATTTCTTAGAAGTAATTGATGATTTTGTATTATACCACAGTTTTGTGGGGCTTCTCAGGTGGCGCTAGTGGTAAAGAATCTGCTTGCCAGTGCAGGAGATATAAGAGATGCAGCAGATTGAATCCCTCAGGAAGGCATAACAACCCACTCCAGTATTCTTACCTGCAGAATCCCTTGGACAGAGAAGGCTGGTGGGCTACAGTCCATAGGGCCACAAAGAGTTGGACACAAATGAAGCGACTAAGCACAGAGGCACAGTTTTGTGAACCAAGTTAGTTCTTTCCCTTGTGAAGTGTTTATCAGGATTCTATTAATAGGCCAGCTGTATTTCATACTCAGGGTAAATCAGTAAATAAACAGGCAAGTTGCTTGTCCTTGGAAAACTTAAACTGTGGAATGGTGAGGTAGACAAGATAGATTCTCAGAGAGAAAAACACAATAAAGTAAGCGAACATAATGATATAATAGAGAATAACTGGGAGAGAGAGAAGGAGTTTTTTGGAGGAAGGGAGGGGGAAGTGGAATCTGTAATGACTTTTAAAAGGAACTAAAGGCTCAGAGAATTTATTTAGCAAGTGAGAGAACAGTTTTCCAAGCAGAGAAAACCGAAAGTTCTGAGCAGACTAGAGTTTTAGTATACAAAGAAAGCTGGTAAAGGTAGGAGTATATAATACTAAGTAGAATCTTATAGATGAGGGAGTTTGGATTTTTTTTTAGATCTACTTCAAGTACACTGATGAAACCAAGATTTTGAATTTCTGAAGCTGAAAGCCTGATTCTGGAATATCATCAATTTAAATACAATAAATAACTAGAGCCTGTTATATCTTTTGAGACCAGTTTTTCTCACAACCTGAGCCTGTAGACTTTTCCTGTATATGCTAGCAACACCATGAATGATAAGCATAACATTACACATATCAACAATGCTATGTAAAATGTCATACTTCTGACCATTATTGTTTTAAATCATAGGACTGATATTATGTTGCTAACTTAGAGAATGATATACTTATTTAGGCAAAGGGAGACCATGCAACCTAAAGAGACATAAATGCTGCTTCACAGCTAGATCTTAAATACATCCTGCCTTCCACTACTGGACACATGAAGGGACTTGCCTGGTGGCACAATGGGTAAGAATCTGCCTGCCAGTGCAGGGCACATGGACTTGATCCCTGGTCCTAGAAGATTTCATATGCCATGGAGCAGTGAAGCCCGTGTACCACAGCTACTGAGCCAGTGTTCCACGCTTGCCAGCTGCAACCACCGAAGCCTGCGTGCTTAGAGCCTGTGCTCTACCAGAGAAGCTGCTGCAATGGGAAGCCTGTGCATAGCAACTAGAGAGTAGCCCCTGCTCTCTGGAACTAGAGAAAGCCTGAATGTAGCAGCAGAGACACAGTGCTGAGAAAAAGGAAATAATAAATAAATATTAATCTATAAATACAGATAGTAGTGTGTACATGTCAATTTTTTAAATAAAAGGCAGACAAAGAATTATAGCCAAAGTCAGAGTGCCAAGAAAAGAAAAGTGAGCCAATAAAACATTATATACATAAACAAGCAATCATTTATAGCTCCTTTATCTTACAGTTACCTACAAATTATACTTACCTGCACTCCCACTCCCCACCAATTAAGCATATTTCAGGAAAACACAGGATTTTCCATGGAAATTCCATAAAAACCATGGAATTTATGCTGAATACTACTAATTTATTTGTTTTCTATTCAGTTTTGAATGGAAGGAATAAGAACTAGCCAAGTTGAATTCTAGAGATGGAAGAAGGTTAGAGGAATGAGAATATAATCTTTTTAAGTCCATCAGTTCAGTTCAGTCACTCAGTCCTGTCCGACTCTCTGCGACCCCATGAATCACAGCATGCCAGGCCGCCCTGTCCATCACCAACTCCCGGAGTTCACCCAAACTCATGTCCATTGAGTCGGTGACGCCATCCAACCATCTCATCCTCTGTTGTCCCCTTCTCTTCCTGCCCTCAATCTTTCCCAGAATCAGGGTCTTTTCAAATGAGTCATCTCTTCGCATCAAGAGGCCAAAGTATTGGACTTTCAGCTTCAACATCAGTCCTTCCAGTGAATATTCAGGACTGATCTCCTTTAGGATAGACTGGTTGGATCTCCTTGCAGTCCAAGGGACTCTCAAGAGTCTTCTCCAACACCACAGTTCAAAAGACTCAATTCTTTGGGACTCAGGTTTCTTTATGGTCCAACTGTCACATCCATACATGACTACTGGAAAAACTGTAGCCTTGATTAGACGGACCTTTGTTGACAAAGTAATGTCTCTGGTTTTCAATATGCTGTCTAGATTGGTCATAACTTTTCTTCCAAGGAGTAAGTATCTTTTAATTTCATGTCTGCAATCACCATCTGCAGTGATTTTGGAACCCAAAAAATAAAGTCAGCCACTTTTTCCCCATCTGTTTGCCATGAAGTGATGGGACCAGATGCCATGATCTTCATTTTCTGAATGTTGAGCTTTAAGCCAACTTTTTCACTCTCCTCTTTCACTTTCATCAAGAGGCTCTTTATTTCTTCTTCACTTTCTGCCATAAGAGTGGTGTCATCTGCATATCTGAGGTTATTGATATTTCTCTTGGCAATCTTGATTCCAGCTTGTGCTTCTTCCAGCCTAGCGTTTCTCATGATGTACTCTGCATATAAATTAAATAAGCAGGGTGACAATATACAGCCTTGACGTACTCCCTTTCCTATTTGGAACCAGTCTGTTGTTCCATGTCCAGTTCTGACTGTTGCTTCCTGATCGGCACACAGGTTTCTCAAGAGGCAGGTCAAGTGGTCTGGTATCCCCATCTCTTTCAGAATTTTCCACAGTTTATTGTGATCCACACAGTCAAAGGCTTTGGCATAGTCAATAAAGCAGAAATAGATATTTTTCTGAAACTCTCTTGATTTTTTTATGATCCAGCAGATGTTGGCCATTTGACCTCTGGTTCCTCTGCCTTTTCTAAAACCAGCTTGAACATCTGGAAGTTCACGGTTTACGTATTGCTTAAGCCTGGCTTGGAGAATTTGAGCATTACTTTACTAGCGTGTGAGATGAGTGCAATTGTGCAGAAGTTTGAGCATTCTTTGGCAATGCCTTTTTTAGGGATTGGAATTTTAAGTCCATAGTGACATATAATTTACTTTTTAATAGTCCCCACTTGGTAAGTGGGTGTCCCTGGTGGCTTCGACAATAAAGAATCTGCATGCAATTTAGGATTCCAGAGACCAATCCCTGGGTCAGGAAGATCCTCTGGAAGGAGGGCATGGCAACCCACTCCAATATTTTTGCCTGGAGAAATCCATGGGCAGAGGAGCCTGGCAGACCCAACTCAGTCCATGGGGTCACGAAGAGTTAGACACCACTGAGTGACCAACACACACATTTAGTAAGTAGCAAAGCAAAAATAGAATTTGTATATCCTTATTGGTCGATTAAACTAAAGTTTAGATGAATAATATGTTCATGTAGTCAGCTTTTGATGTTGTTTTGTTTTTTAGTCAGATCAGAAATACTCCCCAAGCACAGATCAGCAGAAGGGTGAAGCTACTCATCAAATTGAATTGTCAGGGAAGAAAAACATTCCTTTCCAAAAAGCCTGCCACTTAAAACAATATTTGACCTCATGTTACTTAGCCATATGGGAATATACTAAATTCAAGGTTCAGTAGCTTCAGGGAATCTGCGCTAAAATCTTGCAAGTGTCTAGAGAATAAACTGTAAGTATATTTTTTTTCTAGTATAAAAATATATGATAAATACATTATGTGGGACCATAGGAGTTATTAAAGGAAAAATACTGGAGAAAGATTTAATATGAAATACATTCACAGAATTAATGCACATTTCTTTTTTGTATACCAGTATTTTGTCTTGCCAGATTCTTTTGGTAGTCTTTGTTTTGTGTATTAAAATATTTATTGATATATTTCAGATTTTCTTATTAAGTGATGTCATTTTTCAGAACCAGTACTTTTTATCATTGTTTCCTTGACTAATGTTTTGTACATTGTATTATTCAAAGAATATATGAAGCCATACTTAGAGAGTTTTTCTCTCATTGCTGGTCTCCCTTTTTAAAGCACATTTAAGAAGTCTTGCCCTAGTTCTCATCACTACCTCAGTTCATGCGTTTATCATTTCTGACTTGTGTTTCTGTGTGTCCTCTTGCTTTAGATTCCCACTGCTCTTGATTCACTTCAGTTTCCATACTACAGCCAGTCTTCCTTTTCAAATTAAAAAAATTCATTTTCCTGTCCCAAATTCCATAAGGCTTCCCTGGTGACTCAGTGGTAAAGAACCCATCTGCCAGTGCCCAAGATGCCAGTTTAATCCCTGGGTAAGGAAGATCGTTTAGAGGAGGAAATGGCACCCCACTCCAGTATTCTTGCCTGGGAAATCCCATGGACAGAAGAATCCAGCAGACTGTAGTCCATGGGGTCAGAAGAGTTGGATGTGACTCAGCAACTAAACAAGAGCAGCACCAAATTCCATACTCATTTCTCCTCCCCTTCAGGATGTAATTCTCATTATTTTCAAAGTGAGACTGAGTCTGTGTTCCAGCACAGCCTCTGCTTTCTCTCTTCCTTCTCTGGAGCTTCTCACACTTAGCTTCCCTGAATGCCTACAGGCTGTGTCCTAACTTTTGAACACCCTTAATTTTATTCTTCAACAGGTGAGCTACTTATCCTTACACAAGTGTTTCCCCACAAAACCTTTCTAGATTTTAGTCTCTCTGATATGCACCGCTCCCAACTCATTCTCTCTACCTTCTACAGTTTGTCTCTGGGTTGAATGTTTCTTCTTTTGCTTAAACAACTTAAGCTCTTATTAATACTGTAGTGATGTTAGAAAACACTAGAAAGTGCTGTGATCCTTCCTATTTTGAAAATCCTTGAGTTTAGGAACTCTTTATCTTCACTGATGAATACAGAGGTCATTCAATCAATATATATTTAATGAGTGTTAATACATGTTTAATTAAGACAGAGTAGAACTGATGTAGTTGTGATAATGTCAGGCAGCTCCACTGTTACCAGCTATTATGAACAAGTAAGTTACTTAAACTCTCTGTGCTTTACTTTTCTGATTGGAAAATAAATGTTACATGGATTTCTAGCTCAGAGCATAGATGCAAGGGCATAAGGCAGTTAGCAAAATGCTTGATGTATCATCAGAGCTCAAATGAATGTTAACTGTTATTGCAAAAGAGGGAAGTTTATCAGAATTACAGTATACAGTATCTTTATTTTACTATCCCAAAGCTTGCTCACAATTTCCTTTTAGAGTACAAATAAGAATAGGGTACAGCATATTTGGAAAATAGTCATTATTGTAATGTCTAATAAATGAACTGTAGTAGATAAAAATGTGATATATTTATATTTTAAGGACATAAATTCAAATAATGAAAAGTAAATGAATCATAGAAATAAAATAATGATTTGCTAGACTTTTTATCACATATGTCCTTTGTAGTCCTATGACTGATAAAAAATGTTGACAAAACATTAGCAAAAATGGTTAAACATCCTTAGGGAGTCAGGCATTTGGCGTCAGGCAGATCTAGGTTTGCATTCCATCTCGTACTCTCTCCATGCTGATTGACTGCTTGACATTTCCTAATTCACTTAGGAGTTATTTTAATGAATATAATGTATGACAAAATTTCATTCTTTTCTGAGACTGCATACACACACACACACACACACACACACACACACACACACCTGGAGAAGGAAATGGCAACCCACTCCAGTATTCTTGCTTGCAGAATCCCATGAACAGATGAGCCTGGCAGGATAGCTTCCATGGGGTTGCAGAGTTGGGTATGACAGACACCCCCTCTTCCCCGCCCCCAACCCCCACACTCACTCACTCACTCGCTCATCTTCTTTATCCATTCATCTGTTGATGGGCACCTAGATTGCTTCAATATCTTGGCAATTATAAATAATGCATGTATCTTACTGAATTTGTGTTTGGCTTTTTCAATTATATCCCCAGGAGAGGGGTTTCTGGGACATATGGTATTTCTGTAGTTTGGTAGTTCTGTAGTTTTGTTTTTAGTTTTTTGAGGAACCAATAGTGTATGAGGATTCTGTTTTCTCCACATCATTGCCAACATTTCTTTGTATTATTTTTGATGATATGGTTTTGATTTTTATTTCCCTGGTGATTTTATTAAGGAGTTTTGTTTGTTTGTTTGTTTGTTTTTTAATGCAGAGGAATTGCAGGGGAAGTTTAGAGACTGATTTGCTAGTTGGCTACTCATAATTCATTTCCTACCTTTTCCCTTCTCAAGGCTTTCCTATAGTACCCAGTCAAAAGATTTAGGTTGGACTGATTTAGGCCCAGAACCCATCACTTATGAGTGGATTTTGATTGTTTAAACTACATCAGTTCAGAATTGGAGATAAAGTCTTCCCATATCAGTCAGTACAAGATCTGTGCTTGATTACAGAGTGTTCTAATAGTTAAGATTCAGAATATTGTTTAATTGTTTTGAGAATATGACCTCTGTTCTGCCACTGGATAAAAATAAGTGTGATTTCAGCAATTTCTGGTCATTTTGCAGCAATGAGTTTGGCAAAGCTGAAGATACTTTGCTAAAGCTAACCCTAACACAGGGAGATCAAAGCTAAGGGTGTGTCTTCTCTTTCTTTAATGTGGCAAAAGTAGTCTTTCATTATCTGATTCTTGCACACTTTTTTAGCCTCGTTTCCAGGCTCTTCCCTGCTATATTCTTTAACCTAGCTGCGTCATCTGTGGAGAATTTCCAGATTGTCCCATACTCTTGTTTCCATCAAATTCCTTTTTTCCTTCAAGTCCTTTTACCTAAAATCCTTCATTCAATCATGTTTCTTCAATCCACAGTTACCATTTATTTTTTAAGACTCAGCTCTAGGGAAACTGTCAGCTGTGGTCTGAATGCTTGTAGGCTCCCTGCCGCTACCCCCGATTCATGTGCTGAAACTTAATACCTAATGTGATGGTTTAGGTGGGGAAAATGGGGAGGTGATGAGTTCATGACGATGGAGCGTACATGATGGGATTAGTGCCACTTACAGGTTAAATTACACATTCAGATAGGCTTGAAAAAGATCAGTTCAGTTCAGTCACTCAGTCGTGTCCGACTCTTTGCAACCCCATGAATTGCAGCACACCAGGCCTCCCTGTCCATCACCAACTCCCAGAGTTCACCCAAACTCACCTCCATCGAGTCAGTGATGCCATCCAGCCATCTCATCCTCTGTCCTCCCCTTCTCCTCCAGCCCCCAATCCCTCCCAGCATCAGTCTTTTCCAATGAGTCAACTCTTCGCATGAGGTGGCCAAAGTCCTGGAGTTTCAGCTTTAGCATCATTCCTTCCAAAGAAATCCCAGGGCTGATCTCCTTCAGAATGGACTGGTTGGATCTCCTTCCAGTCCAAAGGACTCTCAAGAGTCTTCTCCAACACCACAGTTCAAAAGCAACAATTCTTCGGTGCTCAGCCTTCTTCACAGTCCAACTCTCACATCCATACATGACCACTGGAAAAACCATAGCCTTGACTAGACAGACCTTTGTTGGCAAAGTAATGTCTCTGCTTTTGAATATGCTATCTAGGTTGGTCATAACTTTGCTTCCAAGGAGTAAGCGTCTTTTAATTTCATGGCTGCAGTCACCATCTGCAGTGATTTTGGAGCCCAAAAAAATAAAGTCTGACACTGTTTCCACTGTTTCCCCTTCTATTTCCCATGAAGTGATGGGACCAGATGCCATGATCTTCATTTTCTGAATGTTGAGCTTTAAGCCAACTTTTTCACTCTCCTCTTTCACTTTCATCAGTATGATTTAATTCCAAATTAGTTACTGAAATGTTATTTTTCCACTTCAGATCCTTATTTTAAAACCCCGAGAGACATAAAAGAGGAGAAAGCAGGTTAACAGGGTTGGCAGTCCTAACTCGTCCTCTTGGTCAGTGCAGCACACTGTGGCTTCCCTTCTTTCAAAGCCTGTTGCTTTGGTAGATAAGTGATGGCCTGAGTTACCTGGAACGAGATACTAGGAATGGGAAGCATCTCTGTACCTCATGTGCCCTTGGTGTGACTGTGTCTCTGTGTATGCATGTATATTTGTGAGGTAGTAATGCGTAGGGGGTGAGCATGTAGAGTATCTTGATATATAAAACTATCAGGATAAAGTCAAAAGGGTCCTAGAACCCCACTTCCCTCTCTCCCAGCCCTCTGTGTCTGTATCACCAGCCAGAGGTGGTTTGCCCTCTTCATAAAGATAAAAACTGTCTAAATATTCCCTCCAAATATGTTTAGATACTTTTATGAAACAACTGGTAATTGGAGGAGCTGGTACACTTATGTCAACTACCGTGTCAGCCGATCAAAGAATAAAGCCGTTTCTTGCAGCCCTGCTCCCTACACTGTCATTCTCCTTGCCCTGCTAACACACACAAATGCACACATCCTATAGATCAGACCAGGCTTCAAGCAGAGACTTTGCACAAGTAACATCTGACTTTTAATGAGATAAGGCCACAGACTTATTGATATATACACACATAGAATGAACATATAGCAGTAAGTAACATACTGATAAACTATCATAGAGGGATATTTAAATATAAACATAGCTTATGCTATGAAATGGCAACCCATTCCAGTATTCTTGCTTGAAGAATCCCATGGACAGAGGAACCTGGTAGGCTGCAGTCCATGGGGTTACAAAGAGTTGGACACAGCTGAGCAACTTCACTTATGCTGTGCCAGAAGGTAAAGTTATCAGGGCTTTTATAACTAGCCATCAATATATATTTTATTCTTTAATAACAGTCTTTAATAAAATTCTCTATTCTCCTCTGTGAGAGTGAAGACTTGACAACATTTTCTTTGAGGTGAACTTTACAAAACTGAAGGGTTTTTTAATGTGTGTGTGTGTGTGTGTGTGTGTGTCGCTGGATAAAGAATTTACAACATTTTAAGTAACTAAACATTTAAGAATCCTTGGCTTTTTTACAACATTTGATGTTCCCTTCTATTTGTAGAACAGATATCTTCACCAAGCTTACTGTATATAATGTCTAGTTATTCCATTATAAGAATTTTCTTCCCCCTTGGGAAATACCAAAATGGAGAGTTTAGTATTCTAAAAAAAGTGTCTCTTTTGCATGAATATATAATTATCCAGGGGTTTATTCAAGACACAAACAAATTATGCATCAGTGCAGAGCTGAGCAGTCTGTAAGCTCAAGAGGATTCAGAGAATTTTGTTTCACCTGTGGTGAAGGTGAATAGAGTAAAACAGTTATCATTGACAGTATGAAACATTGATGTTCCATGGCTGGCCTAAGGTTTGCCATGGACATGCTGCCAAGGTTACATATTACATAGTTCTTATTAGAATTGTTGCTGTTCCCTGGGTTTAAGTGTATGTGCTAGAGTATGCTTTAAGCTTTGTTAGAAAATCAGCTTTAAGCTGTTGCTACATTTTCAATTTTATTATGCTTTTCCCAAGCGTGAGAGGTAGTAATGATCACAGATTTTTTCCCCCAAGTATAATTCATATGATGTTGATGGAAAGCACATTGCCTTTGTCTGTAAGTGGAATACAGTTAAAATTATACCTTTAAAATAATACTAGTAACTGTGTTTATATGTGCTAAAGTTGGAAAGTTGAAGTATTAGGAAAATATTTGTATTTATTTTTTCTTCATTTAATTTCATTTTCCTTTCATTTCAACTGATGCGCAGGCATTTGGCCTGCTGTGTTATTTCTACATGGACTTTAAGCTCAGCTCCTAGTAGTTATTGCTTGATTCAGTTTAGCATAGGTTAGTGATGGTGGTCTACTGTAGACAACTAAGATTAAAGCGAAATTCCAATGTGTATCTCAAAAAATGTTTGTGAAGACCATTTTACAAAAGAAATTATGATCACTAGTTACTTTAGATTTCTTTCTTCCTCAAGCTCACTCTTCCGTCTTATGGGACTGTAGAAACCTCTTTGATAAATAAAAGGATTTGTGTGTAGCTTTGGATACCTCATCCCTTAGTGTCATGAAGGATTTGAACTTAAAGCTAATTAAAATCCTAATAAATGAATATACATATGAAATATTTATCCATTGAGATAAAATGGCAGTTCCAATAACAAGAGTGTATTTTGTTTCTATGAAATGTTTTCCTTCGAGAGGCTCAATGCCTTTGAAAAAAATAGCAAAATCCACAAATTATCTCACTGATGTGCACATTAATGAATGAAGGAAAATACTTTTCCCTCTCATTTACAGATACAAATCAAGGTGAAATATGAAAGGCTTTTCACCTCTAAATTAGTCTGTCAAAAGAACAGTGAGTTCAGTCCTGAAAATTCTTAAGTCTTTTGTCTTTATTCCCTTCTTGAAACCAGCATGAAATTTCTGGTCACCTTTGAAAATGGGAATTTTGATATTTAAATGCAAGAACCACAAATCATACTTTTAAAAACTCAAAAGCCTGAGTGAGAATGTAAATAATTCTGTGATTTCACTGTTGAAGGCCATATAGAATAAAGTTTAAGGTTTGGGGATCCGGAGTCCTCCCGTGTGGGTTTTCTTCTGGCTGCACCCATGCAGTGTGTGGGGTGAGAGTGAGCAAGAGACATGACCTTTTGGTACCTCAGCTTTCTCACCTCTGCAGGGGAATCTTGACACCTTGTTTGGATTTGTTGTGAGGATTGGATGAGATACTGTATGAAACACACCATATCTGCTTGGCAGGTAGCATGTACTCATTAACAATTGGCTATTTTAATAATACTTTAATAGTAATAACTGACAATAACAAGTAAATATTTGTATAGCTAATTTGTTCTAATTGGGAATTTTACTTCCCTATTTCAGGAAGAGATGAAGCAATCATATGTCAAGCTGTTTTTTAAAAAATGTTTACAAAGCATGAAATCCATTGTAGGATTGAATTTTTAAATGATCTGTAACTAAAATCAGCCAGGACTCTTCTCTTTGGGAGAATATGAATAAAATGTGTTCTTTAATGGTGCTTGTGGAAGATGGGATGGTGGAGGGGATGATGGGGTGAAAGATGGGGCAGACTTGAAATAAAAAAGAAGTCAATGGTTTAGTTCCATATACCATATTTAAAGGTTTGCTTTTATTATAAACAAAAGATCAGAACAGCACAGCTTAAAATGGTTTTCTGCAAAACTTTAAATTGATATTTAATTAAATATCTATTAAATATCTATTTAACATATAACAAAATGTTTTGGTATCCTAACAATCCAGAGTTAAATATATAAATTTTTGAAGCTTTAAAAATTTTCTCGAACATTCAATTTGTGATTTTAAAAGAAGACTGACTTTCATAATATGATGAACTGTTTCCTAATTGTGACAATAATTGTGGTTTTAAGGCACAGTCTTAATAAAATATGAACAGAATATATTTTTCTTGCTTTTGCAAAGTATTTTTTTCAATAAATTTGGAATGAGCCAACTAAATAAAATTGATTTATAACGTATGGATGTGTAAATCCAAAATAAACAAATAAAAAAAAATGAATGCAGTGAGTTCATTTACCACAGAAAAAATTTATATTTTATATAATGAAAATCTCTTCCTTGTTACTTGATTTACTGAGTAAGATCTTTTGCATTTAAGAAAGCCATGTTCTTTCAGGGACTACTACTACAAAAAACTTAATGTCAGTTAGGGTATGAGGGTGAAAAAGTAGACTTTATTTAAAATGATGCAACCTAGAAAATCTTACCAGGAGAAATGAATATAAAGTACTTAAGATCCACAAATAAAATTATTAGTCTAACAGAGAAGTGACATAGTTGTAGTGAATTTGAATATGAGTGCTGCTGCTAAGTCGCTTCAGTCGTGTCCGACTCTGTGTGACCCCATAGACGGCAGCCCACCAGGCTCCCCCGTCCCTGGGCTTCTCAGGCAAGAACACTGGAGTGGGTTGCCATTTCCTTCTCTAATGCATGAGAGGGAAAAGGGAAAGTGAAGTCGCTCAGTCGTGTCCGACTCCTAGAGACCCCGGGGACTGCAGCCTACCAGGCTCCGCAGTCCATGGGATTTTCCAGGCAAGAGTACAGGAGTGGGTTGCCACTGCCTTCTCCATTGAATATGAGTAAATAACGTTTATTTTAACATTATAAGAATTGCTTATAATAGCTATGTCCATTGTCAACTATACTTTAAATTTCTATAATTTTACATCTTAGAATGTTCACTTTTAGAGATATTAATATTTCAGATAGATTAGAAAATTCTGATTATTTTAGTTTAGTGTCTCATATGCTACTTTCTGATATTATTTTTTTGGCAATAAAATCCACTTGTTACTTCAAGAATATTTAGATGCACATAATATTAATTAATCCATAATTAATCCCTAGATCACATACTGAATAAGTTTGTCTTATTCAAACCTCATAGCAGACTTTGGATGACAGATTTATCCTCTTTATAAAAGTGAAGAGAGAGAGGAAGATTTTTAAGAATAATCTTAGAAGCTTATATTTGAGATTAAATGTACTTGAGGAGGTATGAGCATAATTCTGCTCTTACAGCTCAGGATGTTATATTTTATCCTGTACTAAGATTTTTAGTAGACCAATACTATGCATAATTAGTCAGTTTTAATCCTAGAGAAATTAAAAATAGTAGCATGTATTTCTCCTATTAGCATGCCACTTTATTTATTTAATTTCATTTTTTTTCCTTCTAGAAACTTGCCACTGTATGTAAGTTCATACTGTTGATACAGCAATGTTAGCACTAAACATAGGAATTATTTCCACTTACGTGTAGTTGGGTCCAGCATTATCTCTTCTGACCTGGTCTCCCCACCTCTCCTTACATACACACACACACTCTCTCTCTCTCACACACACACTGTCTGTCTCTCTCACACACACAGGCACACACATATACACTCTCTCTCCCCAGTGATCTCTCAGTCTCTCAATTCTAGAATGATTAGGAGATTAGCATCTAAAAGGTGAGATTGTGTTGGTATAAGTAGAACTCTTGGGAACACTTTTCTCATGAGTTCCCAAATTGATCCCACGGAGATGAAGTGAGTATTCCCAGTGTTGCTAAAGTTTCCTTGTGGGGTATTGGCCTGTCTTCAGCTGTCTGAAGGTTGAAAATCATTTCCCTGGAGCTTAAGAAGTCCCTGAATTAATTCAAAATATAGTCTAGATTAGCATGATTCTTTCTGAAGCTACTTCCTAGTGTTGAGAGCAAAATATAGAATAAAAAGTATTTAGGTCAAATCTTGAAATATAGAAACATAGTTTATCTTTAATAAGTAAGCATTCATTAATTAATAAAGCTTATAAAGATATCTGATTCATAATTGAGCTATAACTATTGAGAAAATCTAAAAAAATTATTTTCAGTATATATTTGAGTTACATCAGTCCTACTATACAACTGATAGCATTGGAATACTGATCCAATAACCAAATTAAAGATGTTCTTAGGACTACCCTAGATTCTTTGGTTTGCATGCTGTTAATTCAACTGCAGTTTTTAAATGATTCTATAATGATAATCTACAACACCTTTTATGCAAAACCTTAAAGGTGACTTTTACATAAAATTTAGGAAGAACACTTTATTAAATAGAAAAATTATTAAAATAATTGAATTAATTAGCATATAAGGCAACAAAAAATTAAAGATACATGATTTGTGAGAATGCTTTGATGCATTCACACTGCCAGATGTGTAATATAGTTATACTTGCTGCTCAACTTTGAGATTTTAAAGATCATTGTATTAATATGTTTTACATCGTCATGAAAGGGTAATATTTTTTCTAAACTCAGTTTTACATGAGATTATTAGCTCAGGAATGATTCAAATTCTCTTGAAGTTTATTGTGAATTAGGAGATGGAGAAGGAATATAACATACAATGAGAGCCTGTTGTTTGAGAGATTCCATTTGATTTAATAACCACAGTAAACTTATGATGTCAGCAATGTTGTTATAGTTTTCTAGAGGAGGAAACAGAGGCTTATTAACTAATTTGTCTGAGTGATACAACTGGCAGGTGGGTGAGGGTGAGGGGTGGGATTTAAATTTGAATCCAAATATGATTTAACTGTGACTCCAAAGTTGAGGATCTTTTTTCTATTCCATAGGTTCCACAGAGAGTCTGAAACTGTAATTCATGTTCATTGCTCAGTCCTAGCTACATTTTGATATTCCTATTCTTAGTTAAACATGTAACATTTACATTTGTTATTACTTTTTTACACTTAACGTCTTTATCTTTTTTACTATGGACTGTGGAAAGAGTTTGAGCAGTGTGGCTGAGATCTTCTACATATGTCAAGACATTGGAAACTGTTCCATGGTGATGGTGTGTGTGTGTGTGTGTGTGTGCGCGCGCGCGCGAGTGTGCATGTTTACACATCATAAGCACATAGACAAGTTCAAGTAGACCTTGTGGATAGGCTAAATACTTCAACAGGCCTTCCTGCCTTGGACAAAGTCATTTGCTGGGCAGGAAAATGCAATTTCTTTCTTTCTTTCTTTTTTTTTTTTTTTAGCATTTATTAAGCTTCTAATATAATTTAAAATGAGGCAAATGATTTAAACTTCTCTTCTATGGAAAGCTTTAGTGCTGGCTTCAACAATATAAATTATGATATCTTTATCGTGGATACTGGGACTATTACTCTTTGTGTTTCTTTGTTTTTGTGAAAAGCTTTGTAGCTACATAAATGTGCCTTAAAGAAAAAAAATTAATTTACTGGAAAAAACCGTATTTCAAGGCCAAATTTGCCTGTTACCCCAGGTGTTTCTTGACTTCCTACTTTTGCATTCCGGTACCCTATAAAGAAAAGGACATCTTTTTTGGGTGTTAGTTCTAAAAGGTCTTGTAGGTCTTCATAGAACCGTTCAACTTCAGCCTCTTTAGCATTACTGGTTGGGGCATAGACTTGGATTACTGTGATATTGAATGGTTTCCCTTGGAAACAAACAGAGATCATTCTGTCATTTTTGAGATTGCATCCAAGTACTGCATTTTGGACTCTTTTGTTGACCATGATGGCTACTCCATTTCTTCTGAGGGATTCCTGCCCATAGTAGTAGATATAATGGTCATCTGAGTTAAATTCATCCATTCCAGTCCATTTTAGTTCGCTGATTCCTAGATTGTTGACGTTCACTCTTGCCATCTCCTGTTTGACCACTTCCAGTTTGCCTTCATTCATGGACCTAACATTCCAGGTTTCTATGCAATATTGCTCTTTACAGCATAGGACCTTGCTTCTATCACCAGTCACATCCACAACTGGGTATTGTTGTTGCTTTGGCTCCATCCCTTCATTCTTTCTGGAGTTATTTCTCCACTGATCTCCAGTAGCATATTGGGCCCCTACTGACCTGGGGAGTTCCTCTTTCAGTATCCTATCATTTTGCCTTTTCATACTGTTCATGGGGTTCTCAAGATAGAATACTGAAGTGGTTTTCCATTCCCTTCTCCAGTGGACCACATTCTGTCAGACCTCTCCACCATGACCCACCCGTCCTGGGTGACCCCACGGCATGGCTTAGTTTCATTGAGTTAAACAAGGCTTTGGTCCGTGTGATCAGATTAACTAATTTTCTGTGATTATGGTTGCAGTGTGTCTACCCTCAGTCAGTGTGTCTGGCACAACAGACTGATTCCAAATAGGAAAAGGAGTACGTCAAGGCTGTATATTGTCACCCTGCTTATTTAACTTATATGCAGAGTACATCATGAGAAACCCTGGGCTGGAAGAAGCACAAGCTGGAATCCAGATTGCCAGGAGAAATATCAATAACCTCAGATATGCAGATGACACCACCCTTATGGCAGAAAGTGAAGAGGAACTAAAAAGCCTCTTGATGAAAGTGAAAGAGGAGAGTGAAAAAGTTGGCTTAAAGCTCAACATTCAGAAAACGAAGATCATGGTATCTGGTCCCATCAGTTCATGGGAAATAGATGGGAAAACAGTGGAAACAGTGTCAGACTTTATTTTTCTGGGCTCCAAAATCACTGCAGATGGTGACTGCATCCCATGAAATTAAAAGACGTTTATTCCTTGGAAGAAAAGTTATGACCAACCTAGACAGCATATTGAAAAGCAGAGACATTACTTTGCCAATAAAGGTCCATCTAGTCAAGGCTATAGTTTTTCCAGTAGTCATGTATGAATGTGAGAGTTGGACTGTGAAGAAAGCTGAGCACCGAAGAACTGATGCTTTTGAAGTGTGGTGTTGGAGAAGACTCTTGAGAGTCCCTTGGGCTGCAAGGAGATCCAACCAGTCCATTCTGAAGGAGATCAGCCCTGGGATTTCTTTGGAAGGAATGATGCTGAAGCTGAAACTCCAGTACTTTGGCCACCTCATGCGAAGAGTTGACTCATTGGAAAAGACTCTGATGCTGGGAGGGATTGGGGGCTGGAGGAGAAGGGGCCGACAGAGGATGAGATGGCTGGATGGCATCACCGACTCGATGGAGGTGAGTTTGGGTGAACTCTGGGAGTTGGTGATAGACAGGGAGGCCTGGCGTGCTGCAGTTCATGGAGTGGCAAAGAGTCGAACATGACTGCGTGACTGAATTGAACTGAACTAGAAAAAACTACCAGATGACACAATTATTTTTAGCTGCTGCTGCTGTAATTACTAATGAAGAGAAACTTGGAGAAAATGAGGGAGCCATCACTATCGTAGCATTTTTTTTGTTTGTTTGCTTGTTTTGATTTTTGGAGGGGATGTGGCCTATTAAATAGTTTAAAACTATTAGTTCATTGAATCATGATTGAGTGGAGCTTAAATTTTCGTTCCCTTATGGTGTTTTTATATAGTCCTGATCTTTTTTTGGAGCATACTCTGGATTTATCACATATGGCCCACATATAGGTTTATTTGACCAACTTATTGGCATTAGAGGCAATAAGATTTAGCTTTCTGCTTAGCGTACTCTTCAGTGACTTTATTCTCCTGACATAATAGTATTTCTAAATTAATATTCTGTTGCTCTTAAAGAAATGAGAGAAAAGGGGGTAAAGAGATGGATTTAACTAAAATACTGCTGTAAAAATGAACACAGGTTACTAGACCTTCTGTTGGGTTGCCATTATTGATACTTTTTTTTATCAGTTTAATGTATCAGTTCCTAACATATTGTAAGGAGCCTCCTACGGATTATTACTTAGTAATATTTTAGTTTTCTCATAATGTCCTTATCCTAATACATCATCTACTGAGTAATTTTTTTTTAACTCTATAACGGTTTGTTTCCCATCTGTTTAGTGTTGGATATTGTAATGAGTTCTGGAAAGAATGAGATGAATGAGTTGTTGTGCTTGTCCTCAAGCAACATCTAGTCCGTCCATAAAGACAGAACCGTCAGAGCCAACTACATGTGTGTTATTAAGCCATGACAGTTTTCGACTCCGCGAGCATTTAATGCGTGTCTGTCGTGTGACTGGTGTAGTGATAGCCTTGAAGATACAAATGTGTCTAAGTCTAGACTGTGCATTTAAAAAACTCAGAGACTTCTGGTACGTGGAGGTGTAAGTATATGGTTTGTTTTGACCGTGGCTATTAGAATTACCTTCATGTGTTTGGGAAGTACAGAGAAAGGAGTGGTTACTTGTGTTGGGCTGGGAGTAAGGAAGGTATCGCTACTACCTGATTTAGGGATTGCTGAAGCAAAAACATGCTTGCCAGCAACGATAAAATAGTAATTCGATGGGACTAGAGAAACACTATGGTTGAGAGAAATCTTTTTCTTCTGTTATTTCGGTAGCAACACAGACTGTCATGTTAACGAATTTGGGATTTTTCTTGAAAATGACATGCAGCTATAAAGAGACTTTAAATGGACTACATTGTTTTCTTAAAACAACAAAAACAACAACAAACACCCCAGGAGTGCAAACAGGAAGGACTAAGGCCAGAAGCCAGATGATTTCTCATTAACAAGATATTTCACTGCTAAGGACCCATGGCCGGCTGGCTGTGTGTTCACAGTTGGCAGGCTATTTGTTCAACTGAATTTCTTCAAGTACCTTTAATTTCCTGGGCTCTGAAAATAAGAAGACCATGACATGGTCCTTCCCATAGGCATTTTTTGGCAGATGAGTATACCCCTGCCCTGAGGTTGTTAGAGATGATCTTTAGCTATGTTGGAGTTATTAAAGACCGTTCCTCAAATTTTCTTCCATACACTTTTTCAGTTAAGCTTAATAGAGAGTTTCCTAGGTTTATAATTAATGGATGTCTAAAAATTGCATATCTTATTCATAAAGATGCTGCTGCTACTGCTGCTGCTAAGTCACTTCAGTCGTGTCCGACTCTGTGCGACCCCATGGATGGCAGCCCACCAGGCTCCTCCGTCCCTGGGATTTTCCAGGCAAGAACACTGGAGTGGGTTGCCATTTCCTTCTCCAATGCATGAAAGTGAAAAGTGAAAGTGAAGTCGCTCAGTCGTGTCCGACTCTTTGCGACCTCATGGACTGCAGCCTACCAGGCTCCTCCGTCCATGGGGTTTTCCAGGCAAGAGTACCGGAGTGGGGTGCCATTGCCTTCTCCTTCCTAAAGATGAACATATATAAAAGAATATATACATTATAAAAGAATATAAACAAAGTGAAATATATATCAAAGTATTGTATGCCTATGAATTTGGTTCCTCAGAAGAATCTCATGTTTACCATAGATACATAATGATAAATAAAAAAGAAAATCATTTCAATGAATTTTTGACTTCCTAGCAGGTTTTGCTTTTATTTTCCTAATTTGTAAATAGGAAGAGCTCTGTTATGGGAGAGAGATTTTGATGGGAAGAAAGGCTTGCAAAGACTTTGGAAATCACCCTTAGAGGCGGGACTAATGTATCCATACTTGGCCTCTAGTTATATGTTCATAAACTGAACATGGTGGTTTTAGCTCTTCACCTGTAGTCCATGTTATTTTCTAAGTCTTAGGGTCCTTAAGCATTTTCAAGTCCAGTGACTTTGGTCTTTGAAGTTTTCTCTTAAGACCTGATCTGCTTTCTGAACATCACTAGTCAAAATTAGTGGAATGAAAATTAAAACAATAGTTACACACCAACTCACATCTGTCATAATGTGTGTTATTAAAAAGACAAGAAATGGAAAATGTTGGTGAGCATGTGGAGAAAAGGAAACCTCTTGCACAGTTGGTGTGAAAGTGGTGTGGGCACTGTAAGAAATAGTATGGAGATTGCTCAAAAAGTTAAAAATGGGAGCTGTTAATACCCTATGATCCAGTAATTCTGCTTATGGGTATTTATCTGAGGAACAAATGCACTAATTAGGAAAGATACATGTACCACTGTGTTCACTGCAGCATTATTCACAGTAGCCAAGGTATGGAAGCAGCCTAAGACAAATGGAAAATGACGTGGTATCTATATGCAATGGGATATTCTCAGCCATTACAAAAGAATGAAATCTTGGCATTAGGAACAGCATGAATGCACCTAGAGGGTATTAAACTAAGTGAAATAAGTCAGAAAAAGAAAGACAAATACTTTATGATTTCACTTACATATGACATCAAAAAAATAACAAATGAACAAACAAAATGGAGATAGTTATAGATACAGAGAGCAAACAGGTAGTTGCTAGAGGGGAGGAAATAAATAAGGGAGGTTAAAAGGTACAAACATCTAACTGCAAAATAAACAAGTTGCATATATCATATGTCTAGTGTGGGAAATACAGTCAGTAACTATGTAATATCTTTGTGTTGTAACAGGTCATAACTAGACTTACTGTGGTGATCATTTAAAAATGTATAGAAATATCAAATCACTGTCCTGTACAACAAGAGCTAACATAGTGTTGCAGGGCAGTTGTACTTCAAAGAAACTCATAGAAAAAAATACCAGGTTTGTGGTTACTAGAGGCAGGAGGGGGAGGGAGAGGCAATTGGATAGAGGCAGTCAAAAGGTACACACTTCCAGTTAATGTAAGTGCTAAGGATGTAATGTACAACACCATTAATACAGTTAACACTGTTGTTAAAGGGTAAGTCCTAAGGATTCTCATCACAAGGAAAATGTATTTTTTTCTATTCCCTTTACTTTGTATCTGCGGCTTTCGTGGTGGCTCAGTGGTGAAGAACCTGCCTGCCAATGCAGAGGATGCAGGTTTGATCCCTGGGCTAGGAAGATCTGGAGAAGGAAATGGTGACTCACTCTAGTATTCTTGCCTGGGAAATCCCATGCACAGAGGAGCCTGACCAGCTGCAGTCCACGTGGTCACAAAATGGTTGGACATGACTTAACAACTAAACAGCAAGAAATTTTGTATCTATAAGACAGAGGAACCATAGATCAAATTGCCAACATCTGCTGGATCATTGAACAAGCAAAAGAGTTCCAGAAAAACATCTATTTCTGCTTTATTGACTAGGCCAATGCCTTTGAGTGTGGATCACAACAAACTGTGGAAAATTCTGAAAGAGATGGAAATACCAGACCACCTGACCTGCCTCTTGAGAAATCTGTATGCAGGTCAAAAAGCAACAGTTAGGACTGAACATGGAACAACAGACTGGTTCCAAATCGGGAAAGGAATATGTGAAGGCTGTATATTGTCACCTTGCTTATTTAACTTATGTGTAGAGTACATCATGTGAAACACTGGGCTGGATGAAGCACAACCTGGAATCAAGATTGCTGGGAGAAATATCAATAACCCTTATATATGCAGATGACACCACCTTTATGGCAGAAAGCAAAGAAGAACTGAAGAGCTTATTGACTCTTGATGAAAGTGCAAGAGGAAAGTGAAAAAGTTGGCTGAAAACTCAACATTCAGAAAACTAAGATCTTGGCATCCGGTCCCATCACTTCATGGCAAATAGATGGGGAAACAATGGAAACAGTGACAGACTTTATTTTTTGGGCTCCAAAATCACTGCAGATGGTGACTGCAGCCATGAATTAAAAGCCACTTGCTACTTGGAAGAAAATCTATGACCAACCTAAACGCATATTAAAAAGCAGAGACATTACTTTGCCAACAAAGGTCCATCTAGTCAAGGCTATGATTTTTCCAGTGGTCATGTATGGATGTGAGTTGGGCTGTGAAGAAAGCTGAGCGCCGAAGAATTGATGCTTTTGAACTGTGGTGTTAGAGAAAACTCTTGAGAGTCCCTTGGACAGCAAGGAGATCCAACCAGTCCATCCTAAAGGAAATCAGTCCTGAATATTCATTGGAAGGACTGTTACTGAAGCTGAAACTACAATACTTCGGCCACCTCATGTGAAGAACTGACTCATTTGAAAAGACCCTGGTGTTGGGAAGGATTGAAGGCAGGAAGAGAAGGGGACGACAGAGGATGAGATGGTTGGATGGCATCACCAACACGATGGGCATAAGTTTGAGTGGGCTCTGGGAGTTGTTGATGGACAAGGAAGCCTGGTGTGCTGTAGTCCCAATGGGTCGCAAAGAGTCAGACACAACTGAGTTACTGAACTGATAATAAATGATGGCTGTTCACTGAACTTATTGTGGTAATCATTTCTTGATGTATTTAAGTCCAGTCATTATGCTGTACACCCTAAATGTACAAAGTGCTCTATGTCAGTTATATCTCAGCAAGGAGTCAGACATGACTGAGCGACTGAACTGAACTGAACTGAAAACTGGAAGAAGAAAAAGAAGACTGGATCTGTTCTGATCATGGCTAGTTTGACTGATTAGTAGTTCTAGCATGCATTTGGGAATGCTCACTGGTGTGATGTGATTTTTCTTCTCTCCTTTTAGACTAGATTTAAGTGAGTTTTGGTGATAATAAGAACTTACTCAAAAGGTTAGCATAAGCCTACCTGCTTGCTAGTGAGGAATACAAGAAATATTGGTTCTGTAAGACACACATTAGTAGTTGAATGCTGGACTTTTAGACAGATAATCCTGAATCCTTATTAATATTCTTGTTGCCAGTGTGAATTTGTTGTGTGATTTCACTTTCCTTACCCCGCAAAAGAAGATAATATCTATACTATCTAAAATGTGGGATGGTGGAGAAGATGATGGCAGATTATGTAGGAGATAGTGCGTGAAAAAAATTACTGTTACTGTATAACAATAAATACCTGAGAATAACAGTAATGGTGGGTAACGCTTATATCATCGTAAGTCCGGTTCATATTTCCTTATTTTTTATATTGACGTTTCCAGCCAATTTTAAATTGGTTTCCATGTAAGCCACTGGTTGGACCAATTGCTTTGACTTTGGAACGAATTCCATTAGTGAGGTTAATACCTCCTCATGATTTGGTTGTAAAATTAAAAGTACTTACTTGCATAGGGTTTGACACAACCTGTTCATACCTGAGAGTAACAGTAGAAAAAATATCAGGAGACATGGGGAGAAAAAAAAAACTCTTAAAAGTCAAACAGAAAGATATGTTTGTATGTATATGTCTGATGTTTTGCCAAAAACACGTACAACTCTGATATGTTGTGTTGAGTAATTATTCACTGAGCTAGTTTTAGAGGTTCTAGTTGTTAAATTTGCTGTTTAGTTCCTAACATTACCCCAAGTTTTAAAAGGCTATAAAGGGAAGGGACTATTATTATTGAGATTTATTAAGAGTAGGAAAATACTTTAAGAACTTTAGCTTTAGGGTTTAGGAGACAGTGATTCTGAGTTTCTTTGTAATTTAAAAAAGTGTTCAGTAAGTTTTCAGCTATTAGACACTTTAAAATATATTCATGATAAGCACAATGTTATAGAATTAGTGTGACAGATTTCAGTTCTACAGGTGCTAGTATATGATTTAGGTGTACCCACTAAAATAAAGACTATTTAAATTTATAATTATATTTAAAATGCCTAGTTAGGAATGTAAGTGGATTCCACTATTGCTGAGGAAACAGATTTCCAAGTTCTAGCCAACTGGGTCATTTGTAATTTTGTTTCTCTCTTCAATACAAAATTTTAGAATTCAGAATAAAAATCACCTGCAGTAGATGGCAAATTAGTTTTATGTCATGGAACTCTGCCATTAGTGAGGAAACATTGTTAAGAACATAAGTCAAATAGAACTTAAAAATAATAACCTTTTTCTTCTGCTTTTGTTATATTGTCAAGTTGGATACTTTTATAAAAAGCTGAAATGTAGGCAACACTACTGAAGGAGGAGGAGAAGGCTTCTGATAACTTTATTTGAATTCCTCTTTGTAACTTAAATCAGTGAAGAAAATGGCTTCCTTGGAGTCAATTTTTCTGATATACAATTGGTTAGTGTAGAGATTAAATTATAAGTGTCACATTTAATTTAAAACCAAAGAGAGAAATAGCATTATCACGGAGAGTGTGCTCTTTTGTGAATGTCAAGTGCAACTTGTTGAAGGTCTTTTGAAAAACAAGTAAGACTTTGTGCATTAGTTATGCATGCCTGGAGCACCTACCAGTTTGGCATACAGATGCCAAGTACACTATTGATCTGCACTGTTTTTAATGCAGGTTGGCTCTTGGAATGATGCTGTCTCTATTTTCCATTCGAGCCCAATGAGCCTGTGCTTTGGAATGGATCCAAAGCCCCAGAAAATTTGCTTAGAAATATCATTCTTGCCTAGGAAGTCGGTGTTCACTTTCTGTAAGTTTGGGGTTTACCTAGTAACAGCAGAGTTTCTAGAGAGGCCTTTTCTCTCGATGCTGCATTTTTCTCCTCAAATCTTGGTTTTCCTTAGGAAGCAGGTGTCTTTTTGTTAGTCCAGTGCTACACAACTGAGAATGTTAACAGTTGTCAGTCTGCTTGTTTCTGTTCTCTTCTTAGCCTTTCACGTAAGTTTTTGAGAGTGTTAGTAGGGTTCATTCATGGAAAGTTCTTACTTAGTTCCTAGCACAAGTCAGTCATCCTTAGGGCTAGTGGGGAGTGTATTTTCATTAGAGAGAGGAGGGGAATGAGACACAGAAATATCATCTCCTTAGTCTAGAGACATCATTGGGCCTCATGCACCATGGCGTTTTAGGGATACACCCAGGTCATTCTTGTTTCTTTAACTGTTGCCCACTGCTTATCGTGCCTCTGTCGCTCCGAAGCTAAAAGTCCAACCACCAGAGTCACTGGACAGTCAGTGTTTCTTGGCATCTTAGGCAAAATCTGTGAGAATGAATAAAAAAGATAAAATTAGAAGAATCATCAGTAAATCTTTTATCAGTATTCTTCTGATTAATCTTTGATTATTCAGCTATTTCTATCATCATCATCACTTTTCACTTCTCTGGTTTAACCGAATTTGAAGTGATGTGTGAGAATGGATGGAGTTTCTGGCAGTTAAAAGGATCATTGGCAATAGCGAATTCATAATGTTGCCAGAGCAGGGAAGGAAGCATCCCTGTCTTTCTAATTCAAGTCCATTTGCCTTTGGTGGTTATGCTGGATAACTTGGCCCAAGGCACCAGCTAAAGGACTAAAATATAATTGGTTTAGTTCCACTTTACATTTAGGACTGGTTCAACTGTTCTCTCAGGAGACAAGCATATCATTTTTATCTGCAGAGAGGAGTTGATTTTTGCCGATTGCACCACGGAGAATATTTGAGCAAAATGTTTAGTAGCTTTATATAGCTTACCAGTCCATCTGTTTTGTAAGTAATTTTAATTAAGAGGAAGAGGGACAGAATTAAAGCATACCATTGTTGGACATTACTTTCATCTTTTAGTTTGCTTGTTTAGCCTGGTGAACATGTTTTAGTAATTTTACTCCTTCCCAAGTTTCTACTCTGCTCACTGCATTGGATGTTGGGTAGAGTTTAATATTTGCCATGTGATATGTTGCAGCAGTTAAATAGTAACAGTTTTATTAGTAATTCTCAAAGGCCATCACATTTAATACTAATTCTATTTAAAGTAAAACTGTATTATGAGCCCAGAGGCAGATATGCCTGTTTAGGAGAGAAGTAAGAAAAAGTTTCTCTCTTCAAATGCATAGTATATGTATATGGGACAAAGCAAGGTAATTTGTATTCATTTTCACTTTCAAAAATTATACTTTGCATTAATAAACATTTCTTTAACTACTTAATTTTCATTGATTGATTGACTCCCCTTTCAGTTTTCTGTGGGTTGTCTGAAAAATTCAAAGAAGATTATTATGGCCCCCTTGTGGTGAAATAATGTAAAATTTTTCAAGATTGAAGAATAGCTATCTTTTTCTAAAACAAAAAAAAATTATTCTTGAAAAACTTTTGATGGATAATAAAGACACAAATTCATTGAACATATATTTAACATATGGCTAGATATTTAATTTTTAGAAATTAATAGTACAAATATATTACATATGTTTATATGTAAGTGTTAATTGTTAATGCTTATGTGAATGTCATATCTGGATAATTACATTCCTTACCCCACCTTCTGTGATATTTTAGTTGAGATATATTATAAGGTAGTTTAAAAAGTATGTCTCACATGATGATGAATCTGCTAGCTATATATTATTTAATACTTAAAAACAAAATAGGATGTGAAATAGCATGTATATACTTCTGGTAATTAAGTCTTAACATTTTAATTAAAAGAATTATCTAGTTTCTCATATAATCCTATTTTATCATTGATTAGGAGAAGCATTTTGAACCATTTCTAAGAAAATAAACATTAAGAAAAGTAAATTTTGGAAGTTTTTCTCCTGTGTTCAGTGTATGTTTTATGTTTTACAAAAGGATTCAAGAGGTTAACATCAGGAGGCATCTTAATATTCATTATTTATCTTAACATATCATCTTAATATATACATTATTTTAATATATCTTAATGCATATTTCAATTAATAATTGATTGTAAATGGAACAAGCAGTTGTTCTTATCACAGTGTAATGAGGCTTTAAATTATTTATACTGAGAACATTTACTGACATGAAGAGTTTGTGTCCTACCTTTTGGAAATGACTATACATAGAAAAAATTGTCTAGATTTGGGCCAACTGCTCTCTAAAATAGATGTGAAAGGTTATGTAAGATTGTTACATGTATAAATCTTTCTACTTAAAATATGAAAACAGATGGTAGTGAACTAAGCACGAATAAATCATGTTATGCAAATATAACTACTATCTCTGAGTTGTTTTAGTGAAACATAATCTTTTTGGTTTTGCTGTGATTGTAAGAGTGGAAGGGAAAAATAGAACCTGCAAGTGTATAGTATGTGCCAATGAGAGACTTTCAAAGGCTGTCCCGATCAGTGCCAATTTGATATTACTATTTTCATCAGGTCTGCTTCACTTGATCTCAGGGGATAAATTTCTGTCTTCAGTGAAGAAATGAAAGAGCTAGCAGAAATTAAATGAATACTTCAATAAAGGTCACAAAGAATTTATCAGAGCTTTGCTAGATTAAAAAATATCTGTGAAGGCAAAACTAATCTCTGGTGTTAGAAGTTAGAGCACAAGGGACATTTCTGAGATGCTGGTGATTTGGTTTTGATGTGAATGCATCATGAGTACTTCCTTCGTGTTCAAATCATTATACTTGATACACTTTTCTGTATGGATACTATTTTTCAACAGTAAACTAACTTAAAAGGGAAAAAATATTTGTGAACACCTGAAGAAAATTCTGGAAATGTTTGTGTTCTAAAATATTGATATGTTAGGGATAAAATGTTTTCTGGAACATACTTTTATGATGAATTTAGTTTAAGATGCTTTAGCATTAGTTCTTTCATCTAAGATAAATTTTATAAAGGGTTTCTTTTCTATAAGTAGCTCAAAGTCAGGAAAGAAAAAGTTTTCATCTAAATGTCATCTAAATTAATTGCTTTCCTGTTGTAAGAAATTACCTACCTGATTTTAAATATTGAAGGATTTCTGCTTGAAAACAATCCTGAAGCATATATATTAGTTTTAGTCTTTTCTGTGTGTATTTGTGATGTTAGAAACCAAGTGCATTACCGTGAATTTTGTACAAATGAGAGCAGTTACAATATGCTTTGCAGCCTTTGATAACACATGAGAAACTCTATAACATAAGGTCTGGTACATGACATGTTTTCAATAAAAGTTTGTATATTCTTTTTTTCCCCATGGATATCTTATCTCAATCTACAGTTAGAAATGTGTGGATTATCTGATTTGCTGGCAACACAAAGAAGGGGACATTTGTTACTTTAAAACATGTATCACTTTATGAAAGCATTAGCCAGATGAAAAATCTTTATGTTTAGTAGATGATATGTATCAATGTGATGTGAATTGGGGCTAAATGAGTGTGGTATCCTAATTTGAGATGCTGCTGCTGCTGCTGCTGCATCGCTTCAGTCGTGTCCGACTCTGTGCGACCCCATAGACGGCAGCCCACCAGGCTCCGCTGTCCCTGGGATTCTCCAGGCAAGAACACTGGAGTGGGTTGCCATTTCCTTCTCCAATGCATGAAAATGAAAAGTGAAAGTGAAGTTGCTCAGTCGTGCCTGACTCCTAGAGATCCCATGGACTTCAGCCCACCAGGCTCCTCCGTCCATGGGACTTTCCAGGCAAGAGTACTGGAGTGGGGTGCCATTGCCTTCTCTGATTTGAGGTGCAATTTGGTTTTAAATTTTAACATTAGGACAATTTAAATTTGTAATACTGGCAAAAGTATTTTAGAAATAAAAAATGTATTTTCTTTGGCCTCATATTCCTATTGCTGGGTATATGTCCTCAAAAAATAGTTTATAAAGTAGGAAAAGGGCTAGAAAGCCACAAACACAGAATAGTAGAAAATTGTTCAAAATTTAAATATCACACAATAATAGAATATTTATAATTTAAACTTTTTTGGTGAGTAGAGTATTTTATATTTTACAAAAAAAATACTATAAGATGTTTGTTTCAATACAGACAGTGTGTCATGGGGTAAAGTAAAAGTTTAAAAGTGTATGCACATCATGATTTATTAGAATTGTACAACTGAACAAAGACTATAAGCATTAGGAAAAGTACATACCTCTCTTGGGCTAACGTTGTGGAATTAGGGGTAATAATGTTCCTTTATCATTGTTATTTTCTTTCTTTTCACTTGGGCAGGATCACCTGGAGAGCGAGAGTACGTAATAAACTACCAATGACATTTTTTTGTCACACTGGTATCTATATATCTTACAATGTAGTTTTGTTTTTTGGTGGTAGTATATTGAAATCTTACAAAAGTGAAGTGTTTTGCTACAGGGTTCTTTCTCTGGTTCTCCCCAAAACATGTTATTGGCAATCTGACCTAACCGTCTCGTGAAGTGAAGTGAAGTGAAGTCACTCAGTCCTGTCCAACTCTTTGCGACCCCATGGACTGTAGCCTCCCAGGCTTCTCCATCCATGGGATTTTCCAGGCAAGAATACTGGAGTGGGTTGCCATTTCCTTCTCCAGGGGATCTTCTCAACCCAAGGATCAAATCCTGGTCTCCCGCATTGCAGGCAGAGTCCTTACCCTTTGAGCTACCATCTCTTAGCAAGTGTAAAAGATTAATGCCAGTTAATCACAGTTAATGTGGCAACAAATGTGAATCGAAGCTTCCAGGTTTGGTGGCTCACTTGCATTTCTGACTTCTTCTTGTGCCTGGTTCCAGGTACACTGATACCAAGCAGAATTTCCCTCCATCCAGCGTTGGGGTTGGAGGGCTCTTACACAAATCATAGGTGAACAGTCTGTGTAACCAGAGTGGGTAAAATGCAAACAATTACTTTTCTTCTTTTGGTTCAAGTCCTTTCCAGTCTTCCACTGTGGCAGGGTCTCTGCAGTTTGCACTGGGGCCTGAAGCACAAACAACAAAAGGCAAGCTGGGGAGGCAGTTTTAAGTAATTTTATCAAGTGTCCTACCTTCTCATTAAAAGAACATTTCAAGGGGAACATTTGCTGATGTTTCTTTTTGAGGATTCATTTATTTTATAAGCATTGAACCAGAGCCTTCTATGTACTGGAGGTATAAATGTAGGAATATAAAGGTGAATTTGACCTGGTCCCTACCTCAAGTAGCTTATATAAGGGAGAAGTTTGTCCTGCTCAATTTTAAGATTCTCTAAAATGGAAGCAGCTTCTTTTCTTTTTATACTATATAAAAGGAAAGCCAAGGATGCTTTTATTATACTGGTATTCTTGGATAGATGTATTTCCAGTAGATGTAAATTATTTTATTTCACAAAAGCTAGTCTGTATATTTCTAGAAGTAAAACTGGCATACTATCTGCAGTGTTTTTCTTTCTCTTTTTGCAGAAGTAAAAGTTTAAAGCAGTCTTTTCAAATAACAATAGCATGATAGAGAATACAAGGTTGGGGTTGTATCAATTCAAACACTAAGTTTCTTCCTTTAGTTTTAATTGGGAGCCAGTACATGGTTTCCATGATTTATTTTTTAAATTAGAGATACACTTTTGTATATATCAAAGTGAAACATATGTATACACTATAATCGTGCAGTTCTTAGATACATTTCTTGATAGAAATGTGTAGGTTGCCAAAAGACATACACTGCAATGTTTATTGTTGTTTAGTCACTAAGTCATGTCTGACTGTTTGCGACCCATGGACTGCAGCACACCAAGCTTCCCTGTCTTTCACTTATATGAATGTAAGAGTGCAAAAATGTTCATTCATAGCAGTGCTATTTAAAAAAAAATTATTGAAGTATAGTTGATTTACAATGTGGTTTTTAATTTCTGCTATAGAGCAGAGTGACTCAGTTATACATGTATACATAGACTCTCTTTCATATTCTTTTCCATTATGGTTTATCACAGGGTAGTGAATATAGTTACCTGTGCTCTACAGTAGGACTTTGTTGTTTATCATCCTATATCTAATAGCTTGTATGTGCTATCCCAAACTTCCAATCCTTCCCTTCCTCACACTTCTCCTCCTTGGCAACCAAAAGTCTGTTTTCTATATCTGTGAGTCTGTTTTTTCCTTTCATAGATATGTTCGTTCGTGTTGTATGTTAGATTCCACATATAAGTGATACTATTTGGTATTTGTCTTCCCCTGTCTGATTTACTTTGCTGCTAAGTCGCTTCAGTCGTGTCCGACTCTGTGCGACCCCATAGACGGCAGCCTACCAGGCTCCCCTGTCCCTGGGATTCTCCAGGCAGGAACACTGAAGTGGGTTGCCATGTCCTTCTCCAATGCATGAAAGTGAAAAGTGAAAGTGAAGTTGCTCAGTACTTACTGTTAAAGTAGTCTCTAGGTCCATCCATGTTGCTGCAAATGGTGTTATTTTATTCTTTTCAATGGCTGAGTAGTATTCCATCGTATATGTTCCACATCTTCCTTATCCATTTATCTGTCAATGGATATTTAGGTGTTTCCATATCTTGGCTATTGTAAATAGTGATCAGCACTATTTTTAATAGCACCAAACTGGAAGCTACTCAAATGTCCATCAACAGTAAAAATGGAAACGTAAACCGTGGTACATTTATGACGTGGGAATATGATATGGCAGTGAAAATATGCAATAAAAAGGACAAATCTGAAACATAGCCTTGAGTGAAGAAAGCTGGATACCACAAGTGGATTTTTCCCTAATTCCATATCAATAAAATATCAAGCAAGCCAAGCTGCACTGGGATTAGCAGTTAGCATGGAAGTTACTCTGGGGGAAACTCTAGTGCCTGGAAGGGAGTGCAAAGGAGGGTATTTGGGGGCTGCTCAGAACATGGAGTTTTTTCACCTCAGAGCTCATTACACAAGTGTGTTTGTTATTGATGTTCAGTTGCTAAGTAGTTTGACTCTGGAACCCCATGAACTGTAGCATGCCAGGCTTCCCTGTCCTTCCCCAACTCCTGGAGTTTGCTCACACCCTTGTCTACTGAGTCAGTGATGCTACTAACCATCTCATCCTCTGTCGCACCTTCTCCTCCTCCCTCAGTCCTTTCCAGTATCAGGGTCTTTTCTAATGAGTTGGCTCTGTATCAGGTGGCCAAAGTATTGGAGCTTCAACGTCAGTCCTTCCAATGAATATTTAGGCTTTATTTCTTTTAGGATTGACTGGTTTGATCTCCTTGAAGTCTAAGGAACTCTCAAGAGTCTTCTCCAGTACCACAATTCAAAGGCATCAATTCTTCAGTGTTCAGCTGTCTTTATGGTCCAACTCTCACATCCATACTCGACTACTAGAAAAACCATAGTTTTGGTTTATAAAAATTCATTGAGTTTTATGCTTGGGAGATGTGACTTTCTGCGTGTATGTTGTCCTTCCACACAAAGTTTAAATGAATGGGTGGGGAAAATGTAACAGGAAATGGAGCTGTGTTCCTAGCCTTTATGCTGCTCATACACCGACCTTTGGAAGTAAATGAAGACCTTGCCTGTTAGAAAAGACAGAGGCTGTCTATTCTGAGTTTTATATGGCAGCCACCATCACTTGTACTTGGCCTAGACACAGGGGCAAGGAGGGGAGTGGGACAGCATTACAAAAAAAAGAGGAAGGGCTTAGAGTGTTGTGTGATGGGAAGATGTTGGCAAGGGGAAGCTACGGAGGACTGTCCAGAAGTGGGGCATCTCATGTGATTGGTTGGGCACATAGATGGCTTTCTTTGGTTGATCCTGAGTTGTAATACAGGGCAAGAGTATAGAGATGCTGGCAGAACTTTGACCAAGTTCTGACAGTGCTGAGCAAGTTGCTGCAGAAATGTAGTGTGGTTTCTCAAGTTGGTTGCTTCAGAGGTTGTGAGTCAGAGCTCTGTTGTCATACAGGGTCTGAGAGGGTCTCATCATAGAGGGAGCCATGTGCAAGTGGAATCATTACACACAGGCTGCAAGGAAAGTGATGTGCTCTTCCAGAGCCTCACAGTTGATGCACTGTGGATCTAAGCCTCAGTCTCTTGTATTTGTGGGGCTAGACATTTTCCTCAAAGTAGTTAGACTGTGAGAAAACAACCACCTAATAATCTAAGTCCATATACACTGAACTAATTTAAGAAATTTCTAATGGAAAGACTATTTATGTAACCTGGCAGACATATCTTCTTAAACAATTGGTCATTCCCTTTTTTGATGATGAATTTGTTCAGAGAGTCATTAGATGCTACAAAAAGGAAAAAAAAAAAAAAAAACAAACCAGCAGCAGCATCCAGGATTCCCAGTGATGATATATTTAGAGTAGTGGTTTTTAATCTCTCTGATATCAGAATCAAGAGGGACCTTTGAAAACTGTCATGTTCCTGGTCATACCAGCAGAGAGAGAAATACCAGTGCAACTGATACTGTGTGGGACCCAGGTATTACTTTTTTTTTTTTTTTAAAGATCCCTTTTTGTTTTTAGTGTGGCTAGTATTGATCACTCGGAGAAGGCAATGGCAACCTACTCCAGTACTCTTGCCTGGAAACTCCCATGGACGGAGGAGTCTGGTAGTCTGCAGTCCATGGGGTTGCTAAGAGTCAGGCACGACTGAGCGACTTCACTTTCACTTTTTACTTTCATGCATTGGAGGAGGACATGGCAACCCACTCCAGTATTCTTGTCTGGAGAATCCCAGGGACACAGGAGCCTAGTGGGCTGCCGTCTGTGGGATCACACAGAGCTGGACAGGACTGAAGTGACTTAGCAGCAGCAGCAGCAGTATTGACCACTAAACCACTGGTTTCGGGCAAAGGTTGCAAAATTAGTAATTTGTTGTTGTTGTTCAGTTGTTAAGTCATGTCTGACTCTTTGCAACCCCATGGACTGCAGCACACTGTGCTTCCCTGTCCTTCACTGTCTCCCAAAGTTTGCTCAAACTCATGTCCATCGAGTCGGTGATCAGTGGATTGCCATTCAACCATCTTATCCTCTGTTGTCCCCTTCTCCTCCTGCCCTCAATCCTTCCCAGTATCAGGGTCTTTTCCAGTGAGTTAGCTCTTTGCATCAGATGACCGAAGTATTAGAGCTTCATCATCAGTCCTTCCAATGACTGTTCAGGGTTGATTTCCTTTAGTATTGACTGGTTTGATCTCCTTGCTGTCCAGGGAACACTCAAGCGTCTTCTCCAACACCATAGTTTGAAAGCACAGCCTTTTTTATGGTCCACCTCTCACATTTGTACCTGACTTTTGGAAAAAACTTAGCTCTCACTGTATGGACCTTTGTTGAAAGTGATGTCTCTGCTTTTTAATATGCTGTCTAGGTTTGTCATAGATTTTCTTCAAAGGAGGAAATGTCTTTTGATTTCATGGCTACACTCACAGTCCACAGTGATTTTAGAGCCCAAGGAAATGAAATCTGTCACTGTTTCTATTTTTTTTCCTCATCTGTTTGCCATGAAGTGACAGGACTGGATACCCTAATCTTAGTATTTTGAATGTTAAGTTTTAAGCCAACTTTGTCATGTTCCTCTTTCATCATCATTCAGAGACTCTTTAGTTCCTCTTCACTTTCTGCCATTAAGATGGTATCATCTGCATATCTGAGGTTATTGATATATCTTCTAGCAGTCTTTATTTCAGCTTGTGATTCATCCAGCCCAGCATTTCACATGATGTACTGGGGGCTTCCCTGGTGGCTCAGATGATAAAAGAATCTGCCTGTAGGGCAAGAGGCCCAGGTCTTATCCCTGGGTCGGGAAGATCCCCTGGAGAAGGGAGAGGGTACCCACTCTAATAGTCTTGCCTGGAGAATTCCATGGACAGAGGAGCCTGGCAGGCTATGAAGTCCATGAGGTCACAGAGTCGGACATGACTGAGCAACTAACACACTCTACATATGTTAAATAAGCAGGGTGATATTATACAGCCTTGTCATATACTCCTTTCCCAAGTTGGAACCAGTCTGTTCCATCTCCAGTTCTAACTGTTGCTTCTTAACTGGCATACACAGATTTTTCAGGAGGCAAGTAAAGCAGTCTGGTGTTCTCATCTCTTTAAGAATTTTCCACCATTTGTTGTGGTCCGCAACTCTTTAAGTCTAAGGCTTTAGAGTAGTCAGTGAAGCAGAAGCAGATTTTTTTTCTGCAAATCCCTTGCCTTCTCTATGATCCAGCAGATGTCAGCAATTTGATCTCTGGCTCCTCTGCCTTTTCTAAATCCAGCTTGAATATCTGGAAGTTCTCGGTTCACATACAGTTGGAGCCTTGTTTAGAGAATGTTGACATTACTTTGCTTAGTGTGAGATGAGTGCAATTGTGCAGTAGTTTAAATATTCTTTGGCATTGCCTTTCTTTAGGATTGGAATGAAAACTGACCTTTTCCAGTCCTGTGGCCACTGCTGAGTTTTCCAAATTTGCTAGCATATTGAGTGCAGCATTTTCACAGCATCATCTTTTAGGATTTGAAATAGTTCAGCTGGAATTCCATCACCTCCACTAGCTTTGTTCATAGTAAATGCTTCCTAAGGCCCAGTTGACTTTGCATTCCAGAGTGTCTGGTTCCAGGTGTGTCATGATAATTCCTGGTTTTCTATCCAGTGTTTTACGTACACTCTTTTATTAGATTATCACCAGCATCCATTAAGATAGTTGTTCTTACCTTGTTTTTCAAGATGTGGGAACTGAAATTCATAGTATCTAAATAATTTGCCTGTAGCAATTAAATAATTAATGTGAAGTCACAAAACTATAGGTACATGAGCCCTTATTTATAGAGAGCTCTTATTTACTGAATTCCCATAACCCAGTATTAAACACAGTGCAATTGACATTTCACTGTGTTTAATATTGGGTGCTGGGAAGTTTAATGTAATAGCATATTCATTTGTATATATTCATCTATACAATGTAAAATTGTATTTTTTCTCTGTAAAATTTTTAAAAGTATTCTAAACTCTGGCCCTGAAATTTTCAGATAAAGGATTATGAAACAGGAGTAAGAACAGAATCAGATCTAATCAGATCCAGAGAATCCCTCTAAATTACTAGGCCATATACTGCTATCATGTGAGGTTTTTATTAAACTGTGTTAATCTAATACATTTTCTCCATCATTCTAGGAACATGTTTATCCAGAGAACCCAAACCAGTCCCTATTACTGATAGGCCTATAATTTCTGGTTCAGAAGAGATCTTAATAGCTTTCTAAACCAATAACCAGTCAGATACTTGATGCAATTTAATCTTCTCAGGACTCAAAACCTATCCTAGAGCCTTTGCCAGAATCAATAGCGAACTCTCAATTTTGTAGTTTATACAATTTATTTTCTCATACTTTTGGAAGATCAGTTGCACTTGTATATCTCGGCGTTTAAAGACCTTTTCCTGTTCTTTGTGAGCCATGTAACACGATGACGTATTGTTGGCTGGGTCATTTTTAACTTTTTCCAACCTTTCAGACCAAAGGTCCTGAGCTCTTTTAGTATGAATAAGTTTGCTACCACGAAGGTGGGGGATGGACACTATTTTATTATTTTTTCAACTCTTTATATTCTAGAGACTGTATTTAGCCCTAGAGCAACATCTTTCAATTTTATTAATCTGTATTCAGGTTTTTTTGTTTTTTTTTTAAGTAGTTTTAATTTTTAGCATGAAATTTTGGGAGCAAATCATCCCAAGGTCGTTTAAAATTTTTCATTGTCCAGCAGATAAGAATTGTAATAATTTATGTGTTTTATATAATGCAAAGTGAAAACCTCCTAAAATAGATTTTATACTACAAGTTAAACTGAGCACAGCATCTGGTTCAAGTGATTCTTCGTTTAGAAGGACTAAATGAAGGACTAAAAGATGTAGTGTATAATGAAGTATATAAACACATACAATTTGGGAGTTAAATGAGAAGTGCAGAATAACAGTTAAGATAGTTTCTCTGTCTAATATTATAGGAGTAAGCCCCTGAATCTCATATTTCTTCTTCCTTTGGGATATTCTTTTCTTTTTTGTTGGTCTATGGTTACTGCTTAGTCATTTCAGTTGTGTCCGATGAATCTGTTTTAATTTCTAATATGATGGATAGTTGAAGGGATCCTTTCCTTATCTGTACTCAGAAAGCCTGTTCCATTGTCCCTGTAACTCAGCTGTTTTTTAATCGATCCCTCTGAAGAGATGATATGCTAGCAGAATGACGAAATGTCTCAGAGTCTGCACACTTGTCTGAGAAGTTAAATCAGTTCTTCCCTTTCTCCAAAAAAATGTGTAATAGGAAAAGCCTTTGACCCAGAAAGGAGGTCTAGGTAATAATCCTTTACCTCATTTAAAATGCACTTCAGTGGCCTTCCTTTCAATCTCTTGTGAGAACAGATGAGAAAATATGTGTGAAATGCCCAGCAGAGTGTAAGTCAGCCCTCAATAAATGGTGATTGGTGAGCTGTGGAGGCGATTGTTGGCATGTTGGTGACGGCATTTTGAGCTGTTCATATTTCTTAATGAGAATCAGTGAGTCTTTGGTGTAAGAAAGTCAGTTGGTCCTAAATGGACTTTTATTCACCTGTACTTTTCAAAAGATGTCTAAGAAGGACTGACCACCTAAACCAACTAAACAACTACGTAGGACATGATTTTTTAAATATAATTATATATTTTGTACTGCTACTGCTGCTAAGTCGCTTCAGTCGTGTCCGACTCTGTGCGACCCCATAGATGGCAGCCCACCAGGCTCCGCCATCCCTGGGATTCTCCAGGCAAGAACACTGGAGTGGGTTGCCATTTCCTTCTCCAGTGTATGAAAGTGAAAAGTGAAAGTTAAGTCGTTCAGTCGTGTCCGACTCTAGCGACCCCATGGACTGCAGCCTACCAGGCTCTTCCATCCATGGGATTTTCCAGGCAAGAGGACTGGAGTGGGGTGCCATTGCCTTCTTCATATTTTGTACTAAAGCAGCACTAAAGTAGAATAATGAAGGATGTTTTAACATGTGTTTTGCATTTGGGAATTGGTTTCATTTTGAATGATGAATAAACTATTATCTTTATAGCACTTAATTTCTCTACAAACCTTAGACCTATTTCAAGTCTGCATTTGCATGGAGAGCCATGATAAATATGCATGGGTGCTCAATTAAATGGGTCATTGTCAGCCATTTTGGAAATACACTTATGTTGATAGAAAATAGGATCAGAAGGACTGCCTCTGTCTATTCAACACATTAATAAATTAGCAATTTAAAAACTGTGCTCTGGTAGAGGATGAGTTGACATTCCTTTATGTAGGTGACTTAAACCCAAACGGAAATCTTGGTTGTGAGTCTTATAAAACTTCTCTTCCATATATTTCTATATGCATGTGTGTATGCATATAAAATATACAAATATCAAAGAGCACCTATTTTTCATGATTATATTGAGTAGGCTATTTTTTCTTAAACTCTGTTAAGTCATGGATTCCCTTGAAAAATTGGTGTAAGATGTGGAAGTTTTTACAGAAAAATTGACATATAAATGCCTACACAAAATACTGTGGACAGTTTCTAGAGATTGATGAATCTCATTCTGGTAGGTGATTCATGAATCTCAAAATCAGCACCATTCTTCATTGAACTTTGAGTCAGGCAGGAAATCTAAGTGATTACATAAATTTTATAGTGAGCTTATTAAAGTACAGAGTAGGTAAGCCAGTCAGCTACCTTTTGTAAAGAACAAAAAGTCTAGTTCTTGATTTTTATATTAGCATTCTATTCCCCTATTTCCTAGCTGTATCCATAGTGATTTAATTCCATAATTGGCAGAGGCTGTAGAATAGGTTCTATGTTATATAACATAACTACTTCTGGTCATAATTCTTACTGCTCCCTGCATTAATTTCTGTCAATTTATTTTTCTACCTTTGAACAATTCTCTCAGCAAAGTAGCAGGGTCACTTAAACAAAAATTAGTCTATAAATTAGAATACAGCAAAAGTTAAGAGAGAATGATTTTTGTATAGTTCTGTGTATTAATTTTTCATCATGAATTTGAAAGTGAATACATTTTTACATTGGACAGTCTTATCAAGCATGAATTTTGTGTCTCATTAGTGATCTAAGTTTGTTTTCCAACTGTGAGACATTCCAACTTAGTTTTGAATTTCACATCCAAATAGGAGCAGAATTTCATCTGTCATTGCACATTGTAGCTTTGCTGAGAGGAAGACCCAGATGCCATGTGGAGGGAAATGTGGCCTGGGGATGAGTAAACAGCCACTGCATGATTGATGAACAGGAGCAGTTCATGCAGCTTCTGTTGAGACAGAGAGCTACGTCTCCTCAGACCTCTGTGAACTATCAAGTGTGGGCTGACTGAGAAATAGGTCCTGTCTTATTTCCTACCCTTCCCAACATGACAGGAAAAAATGCTCCTTGAATCGCAGCAAATCATTTGACACATAGTAACAGTAGATCAAAATGATTTTATGAACCCTACAAGAAAATGAATGTTGTAAGACTTAAAGTATCTCTGTTGTGAAGTTCTTCTTGAAAATTAGTGTGTTCGCTGAAGGAAGGACCTTGAGCTAATTATATAGCTTGTTGAACCTCAGTTTTTTCATCTGGGACAATGATTATTCCTACAGCATCAGTTTTGTGTGAGGAACAAATTAGTTAATGCCTCATGTATGATAAATAAGCTTTCAATGAATACTAGCTATTCTTATTTTTAAATTAAAGGTCATGCAACCTAAAGGGGTGGGATGGGATGAGGAGGGATGGGAGGAAAGTTCAAGAGGGTGGGGACATGTATATACTTACGACAGATTCACAGTTTTGTATGACAGAGACCAACACAACATTATAAAGCAATTATCCTCCAAGTTAAAAAATAAAAACAAACTGTAATAATAGTTAAATAAAAAATTAAGTTCATGAGAAATGTTTTTCCATAATTTTACAATTCTGCATGTATTTGGACTTTTTAAGAATTATTATTAATTATATATTCATTCATTTAGCAGATACTTTTGAGGGGCCTCCAAGTAGCAGAAACTGTTCTTGATCTTCAGCAGGTAGGACTGGATGAAGCAGAGTGACAGGAGTGGAGTTGCAGGAGGTTGCTAGGAAGGGGTGATGATAAGGGAATATTTGAGTAGACCATGGAAGCAAAGTAAGGGAAGTGAAAGGAAGAGCGTTCCAGGCAGTGGATCTCAGATGTAATAAGTCTCCAAGGCCAGAGTGTGCCTAGTCTGTTTATGGAACCAGAAGGCCCCCGGCAAAGTAGTGTGAGGAATATCTCCATGGGAGATGAGGTTGGTAGTGAGAGTGCAATGCACATTGCTTCCGATCTTTCATAATAGGTGCAAGAAAGGGAAGCCATTGGATGATTTTGAGCAAGAGAGTAACATCAGATTTATATTGTAAGAAGGCTCACTGCATGCGTTGGGAATGGGGGACACACATGGAATCAGAAAAATCAAATAGGAGCAGTTGCAGTTGTTTAAGTAGAAATGATGGTGTTCTGGACAAGCCTGATGGCAGTGAAGGTTTTTTTTTTTTTTATAAGGCTCAGTAATGTGTTAAATGGGAGAAGGCAAAGGCACCCCACTCCAGTACTGTTGCCCGGAAAATCCCATGGATGGAGGAGCCTGAAAGGCTGCAGTCCATGGGGTTGCTAAGAGTCAGACACGACTGAGCGACTTCACTTTCACTTTCCACTTTCATGCATTGGAGAAGGAAATGGCAACCCACTCCAGTGTTCTTGCCTGGAGAATCCCATGGACGGAGAAGCCTTGTAGGCTGCAGTCCATGGGGTCGCACAGAGTCAGACACGACTGAAGCGACTTGGCAGCTTGGCAGAATGTGTTAAATACCCACTGTGCATGGGATGCTTTCCATGTATATTGTCTAATCCACACAACAACCCTAAAAGGGAAATATCAGTACCATTCAGAGGTATGATTTGCCCACAAGGTCCTTCAACTGAAGTACAAGTATAGCACGAGGCTCACTATGTTCCCCTATTTCTACATCTAGACAGAAAGGAGAAAAGAAAAATGACAAGTACTGCACGCTGATCACGTTGCCTGGCTGAGTAAATTTTTCACGTGTACCGTAGATATTTTCTGTAGTGGATACTTTGAGGAAAGGTTGTAAGGCTGACAGATGGAAGAGAATGGAAAACATTGTACAGTGTGTTTTAGAGTTTTTAATGTTTAGAGATCTAGTGCATTGAAAGTAAAATCTTTTTTCGGAATAAGCTGAGTGACAATTTAGCATTTTAGATAAAACACTAGAAGCAGAATACAAAAGTGAAGCTAGGAACAATAAAAAATCCTGAAAAAACTTTTAAATTTTAATGGGATATTTATTTAATAAGTAAATAATCATTACACTTGTTTAGTATCTAGTCTGTGGCAATTAGAAACTTAACATTTAATAAAAAAAAGTAAGACATGATATCTGCCCTCAAGAGCTTAGCTGTATGCTAAATGATAATAGTTTAAAAGGAACCATAAAGTGTTCTCTAGAAAGTAGAAGGGCTTCCCTGGTGTCTCAGATACTAAAGAATCTGCTGGCAATGCAAGAGACCCAGGTTTGATCCCTGAGTCAGAAGATCCCCTGGAGAAGGGAATGGCAACCTGCTCCAGTATTCTTGCCTAGACTTCCATAGACGAAGGAGCCTGGCAGGCTACAGTCCGTGAGATCACAGAGTCCAACACTACTGAGCAACTAACAGTTTCAATTTCCAGAAATCAGTAAGCAGGTGTGTGTCTTGAGGATGGCAGGGAAGTTGTCACAGGGGAGAAAGTAGTTTTGATAAATAATCTCTTCTGTTAGATTGGACCCAATGGAAAAGTTCACTTGATTCATGGAATAAAAATCTTCATTTTTCAGTATATAAAGTCATACAACTTTAGCCATAGGTCCCTATCACTATAGTTAATATGTCTGTAGCCTAGAATAGCTTTTTCTGGCCACCCAGATCTCAACTGACCATGAACGATTAGCTTCTGATAATGACTCTTATAAGTTATTGTTGTTTCTCAATTTGAACTTCATCTTTGGACTGCCTCTTTCTATTCTGGGGCCAACAGCAACTCTATTTTTTCCATCCACCACTCCTTTATTGGGGCTTCCCTGATAGCTCAGCTGGTAAAGAATCTGCCTGCAATGCAGGAGACCCCAGTTCAATTCCTGGGTCAGGAAGATCTGCTGGAGAAGGGATAGGCTACTTACTCCAATATTTTGGGGCTTCCCTGGTGGCTTAGCTGGTAAAGAATCCACCTACAATGCACAAGATCTGTGTTGAGTTCCTGGTTTGGGAACATCCCATGGTGAAGGGAACGGCTACCCACTCCAGTATTCTGCCTGGAGAATTCCATGGACTGTATAGTCCACGGGGTCACAAAGAGTCGGACACGACTGAGGGACTTTCAGTTTCCTCCTTTACTAATTATTTTGCTCATATTAGGATGATATTCTACTAGCACCTAAAGAAATGGGTCCTGATTTTGAAGAGGGGCTGTGATTCCTCATATAGTGGTAAAAACAATTGGTATTTTAGAGAGATTGAAAGGAAACCCTTATTTTTATTACAGCCGGCAGGCCTTTCATTACTTAAAATTGTTCAGCTCTTTTGACTATAAGGATTTTTTTTTGTATCAAAATCATGGTATTGACTTTAAAAGCACCGTTATAGAAATTATTCTGTAACTTGTCTGGCAGTCATTTTGATGTGCTATTAGCATTTGTAAATAGTTTAATATTATTCTAACAGTGAGCTGATTTAACAACAAATAGTTGTTTCACCCTGAGGTTGGAAATCTAAGACCATGTCCTAGCTCTGGTAGGAATTCCAAGAATCTATTATAGACAAAGTGTTAGGAGTGAGTCTTATGTGTAATATGCAAACTCAAAGTGTAATATTTATTTGGCATGTGTATAATGTGAAAGTGTTTGAGAAGTTGTCTGTATTTAAACATTCAGAATCATTGATTCTTAAAGTGTGGTTGAGGCTCATCTGGGACTCTACAGAACCCTTTGAGAGGGAGTGCAAGTTACACATTATTCATGAGTAAAATACTTCACATGTAAAATATACCAATAATCTATTTCAGTGTAATACAGAAGGAAATGTTCGTTGATAGGGTTTCAGATTTTTCATTGCACTAACCTTTAAGAAATTTTAGAAATTTCTGTTTGTTGAGTTATGATGTGGTATCACAAAAGTTTATCCACAGTTGTCTATAAAGCACACTAAAATATTCCTTTATTTTCACACTATGTATCTTTGCCACTCTTCTCATTGTTTTCTTAAAAAATCTGTTTATTTTCATGAAACTATGTTATTTAATCATATAATATGAAGATTATTATTTTTACTAAAAGAATCAGTAGGTTATAAATTAAAGACTCTTAGTTTAATTGCTAATAGAATAAGTGCTAACAGATATAACCCACATACCCAAAACCTTTTGGAGTCCTCAGTAATTTTTAAGAGTATAAACACGTCATGAGGTTGAATGTGTATTGTGACTTCCAGCCTTCCAGACTTCACTTCTGTTGCTTAAGCCGCCTAGTGCACAGTGATTTTTATAGCAGCCCGAAGTGAGATGCTTATAAAGGTTTTTTTATTAATGGCCATGACTTCTGTCATTCTCAGAAACCATGCTTACTACTTTTGAAGAACAAACCAATAAAGAAATCTGCAGTAATCTTGATATCATTAAAAGGGAAGTTATCCTTTCATAAAGATTCTACATATGAAAATCAACTGTCAACATTGTAGACTTTTCCTGTCTAAAATATTTTGTATGGGTATTCTATTTTTGGTAAGTACCTTTTATATTGATATTTCAATGTTCTCATCAAAATAAGATAAAATTAATCATAAAACAGATGAGAATGTTGTTCAGGTATTTTTGTAACTAAAATGTAGTTTTAATTTTAGGATCAAGTTTGTACTTTTTACTTAAGTATGACTAGATTTAAAGTTACTTTGTGAACCTTTCTAACAGTTTTCTTATTTATAAAAATTTAAAGCAGGGGAACTATGAAAATATATCTTTTTTATTCAAAGAAAATAACTTTCCTTTGAGGATATTCCTAAAATGTTAAAATATAAGGTCACTTATACTTCTGGTTATAATTCTTTATTTAAAAATAAATGCAACAGGTATTAGTCTTTTAATAGTTACTAAGTATTACATATAAACAGCAAAAATAATAATGAAAAGCTTATGGTTTTCTGGTACTATTGGAGGCATAAAATTCTTGAGGTAGAATCATGATACTGTTATATAAGTGACAAAGAAACTGAAAAAAATAATGTTCTCTCCAGGTTTTAAGAAAAGCTATATAAAATAATTTTTATGAAGTATGCACTATATGGCTGTCAGTAATAAAACAATGAAATTCTTACTAAATCAAAAATGTTTTACTTATACTACTTGTATCTATATAGTTATAGGTTGTATAGGTCTCTTGTAAGTCTTTGTTGTCCCAAAACCATTTATATTTTTTAGATAAGTATATATTATGTAAATAATTTACACAATTGTAAATTCCTTAGGGGATCTTACACTGTTATTTTACAAGTGAATAAGTTTTTGAAACATCTTCTTTGATCAGTATTTTCAATTTAAAATTAATTTTAGCACCAAAGAAAAGAAACAAAGCTGTCCTGAAATGGAGGATCCCATGAAGGCCATTTAGGGAAAGCTTAAAGAGTTGACTCATTGGAAAAGACTCTGATGCTGGGAGGGATTGGGGGCAGGAGGAGAAGGGGACGACAGAGGATGAGATGGCTGGATGGCATCACTGACTTGATGGACGTGAGTCTGAGTGAACTCCGGGAGTTGGTGATGGACAGGGAGGCCTGGTGTGCTGTAATTCATGGGGTCGCAAGGAGTCGGACACGACTGAGAGACTGATCTGATCTGCCTACCCTGGTTCCTTTTTCACAACTATAGGCTAATTTCTTTACTCTGATTATTTTAAAATGTTAAAAAAAAAGCTGTATGTCTCAGGAAACTCAAATAGGGGCTCTGTATCAACCTAGAGGGATGGGATGGGGAGGAAGATGGAAGGGAGGTTCAAAAGGGAGGGTTTATATGAATACTTAACGGCTGATTCATGTTGAACTTTGACAGAAAACAACAAAATTCTGTAAAGCAATTATTTTTCAACTAAATATAAATTTAAAAACATGCAATCCAAAATATCTAACTGTTCAAAATTTTAATTGGCTCATATCATAAGCCACTTGCTTGAGAGTTCTTGAGAAAAATATTCGAACAGAATATTTTAACAGAATATTCTAACAGAACAAAATTCTAACAGAAGTCAGTAAAGATATGAAACTCAGATGGACCTGTATTGTGTCTGGTTCTCAGCTGCTATAGAGAAAATGAAGCTTTGCATCAGTATCAGAAGTTGGACCTTCCTTCTCTGATCAGTTCTTTCTTGCTGCTGCTAAGTCACTTCAGTCGTGTCCAACTCTGTGCGACCCCATAGATGGCAGCCCACCAGGCTCCCCCGTCCCTGGGATTCTCCAGGCAAGAACACTGGAGTGGGTTGCCATTTCCTTCTCCAGTACATGAAAGTGAAAAGTGAAAGTGAAGTCACTCAGTCATGTCTGACTCCTAGCGACCCCCTGGACTGCAGCCCATCAGGCCCCTCCATCCATGGGATTTTCCAGGCAAGAGTACTGGAGTGGGTTGTCATTGCCTTTCTTGGTGATTAATAAATTTGTAACTAAAAAAAAAAACTATAAATTTGCAATGCAGAAAAATCCTACACTCCTATTCTATAATAGGGAATATCTTTGGAAATATTATCAAGTAGAAAACAATTTGGAGTAAAGACTTGAAGATAACTTAAATGGCCATCAACAGAGCAATGGATTAAGAAAATGTGATACATATATACAATATTACTCAGCCATTAAAAATAATGAAATAATGACATCTGCAGCAACATGGATAGAACTCATACTGAGTGAAGTAAGTCAGAAAGAGAAGGAGAAATATTGTATGACATCCCTTATATGTGGAATCTAAAAAGAAATACAAGTAAACTTACTTTTGAAATAGAGGCTCAGAGACTTAAAAAATGAATTTATGGTTGATGGGAGGAAGGTATAGTTAGGAACTTTGGGAAGGTCCTATACACACTACTGTATTTAAAATGGATAACCAGTAAGGACCTGTTGTATAGCACATGGAACTCTGCTCGATATTATGCGCTGGCCCAGATGGGAGGAGATTTGGGGGAGAATGGATACATGTATGTATAGCTGAGTTCCTTTGCTGCTCACCGGAAACTACCACAACATTGTTAATTGGATATAACCCAATGCAAAATAAAGTTTAAAGTTTTTGGGAAAAAATACTTGCAGATAACCTAGCCATTTCCTGGAGAAGCAGCATATTGCAGGCTTATAATTCTAGGTCTGAACTGTGTTACTCGCTCAGTTGTGTTCAACTCTAGATCTAGGTCTAGAGAAAATTTTCTCTATTTTAAGATCAGTATTTACTAACTGTCTGAACTTCAGTAAGTGAGCCTCCTTAAGCATCAGTTTTCTTATCTCTTAAGTGTGGATAAAAGTAGTACCTTCTGTAAGAATTTATCTGAGAATTAAATAATAGTCTCGGTAAAGCTGTAGCATAATATCTCCCACATTAGAAAAAACAACTTAATGTATGTTAGCTCGATTTACATTGATTATGATGATGGTGTCAAATATGAGGAAGAAAGAACTGGACAAATGTTCAAAAAGAAATATTAATGATATTTTGCTCCTGAAACTATTTTGCATTTTAATATCCTTAAATTTATTTTTCCTTTCTTTTCATTTGAAATTAATGAGATAGACATATGGTTATGTACCAGCCTGATAAAATATTTCCACGATAGAAATATTATTTTGTATGTGTGTGGAACTTCACCATGACTGATAGTAGATCTTGCTTGTGGCAGTAATATAATAGCCACCATAAAATGATCGCAATTTTATCTTTACCTAAAATGAAATTTCCTGTCTCTCTTTAATTTTGTTTAAATTTTTAGTTGGCTTTGGAAATGCATCAGATTTATTTGACCTGGCTTTGAAATTTCTTTATGTCAAAGGCATGTTTTTTTCCTGATATTAAAACAAAGACAAACACACACAGGATGTAACAGACATCAGCATAACGTAAGGTACAAATCTAGACTTCTAGTTGCTCTCGTTATCTCCTGTGTTATACCTTATAGCTTCAGGATACTGCCATGTCGTGTGTGTGACTTGTAATTAATTGAAAGTATGTTGTTTAAAGAGTTCAGGAAAAAAGATTGTTGAGAGGAACAAATTGACTCACAGAAATCTCTCACATGCTAGGCCAGTCAGACAGGTGATAGCTTCTGTCATTAATAGAGATGGTCAAAGACATTATAAAGGAAAAGAAAATAGCACTTTTAAAGTAGGTGACTGCAAAATAATTCTCTGCTGATCTGACTAAAGGATATCATATATTGTGATTAAAGTATCTTCAACCTCATCTTTTAGAAAAAAATGTGTATTCCTTGAATCTCTTTTTCTTCCCTCCCTCCTTTTCTTTTTTCTATCCTGTTTTTATGTTTTTCTTTTTCAAGTATTCAGCCATGAAACTTGAATTGATATTCATTTAGGCTTATAGCTAGTGTGAAGATCAAGAGGTTTTAAATTTACAATTATTTTTTGATTGTTCATTAGTGTATGTACTGGTTTTTTGGTTGCTTATTTATGGAGTTTTCTTTGACATTTGGGACATCATTTCTTTTTGTACTTTACTTTTGGATCCTTTGAACTCTAGTTATTTAATTTAGCTAGAAATCTGATCTTTGGGTAACTGAAATACTTCATAAAACCATTGTTAAGAGTAAAGTGTCTCATTATGATGATGCTTTAAGTTCCGGAATATCCCATAGAAGTAAGAATATATCAGCAGTCTAACTTTTAGAAAGGGAAAGTTTAGAATGTTTATTATGAAATATCTCATGAATATATAGCAAATCAAATTGATTTTGATAAACTACTTCATATTCTACTGTTATTTCTCTTCTAGAAAATTTTACTTTGTGTGGTGGGAAATTAAAAGAATATAAGAAATATATTGGAAACAAGTATATTTGGAAACAAAAAAAGTGGTCTGAATATTAGGGGAATGAAAGAAAGAAAAAGAAGCCATTACTTTTAAAATGCTGCTGCTGCTGAGTCGCTTCAGTCGTGTCCGACTCTGTGCGACCCCATAGATGGCAGCCCACCAGGCTCCTCTGTCCCTGGGATTCTCCAGGCAAGAACACTGGAGTGGGTTGCCATTTCCTTCTCCAATGCATGAAAGTGAAAAGTGAAAGTGAAGTCGCTCAGTCGTGTCCAACTCTTCGCAACCCCATGGACTGCAGCCCACCAGGCTCCTCCATCCATGGGGTTTTCCAGGCAAGAGTACTGGAGTGGGGTGCCATTGCCTTCTCCGACTTTTAAAATAGGGTAGAACAAATTCAGTACAGCAGTGCTTTGCAAGGACAAGCCTATGTTCAAGATCAGAAAATAGTTTGCAGATCTCTGTTCTGATGGGCCCTCACTTCTCGTTTTCTTATGACCTTTCAATGGATTATTCCAAACGTGGGAATGAATTGGTTCTAGACTGATGTGTTGTTTATAAAAAGCTCCCTCACCTACAGCATTCATTTGAGATGCCTTAGAAAGCTTTTTTGAATCCATATATAATTCTTCAGGATAAAGAGGTCCAGTTATTTGAAGGCCACAATGTAATATCTCTTAATGCTGAGGACAGCGCATACTGGAAAATGAAGAGGCACAGTTTTATAATTAAATAGTATGGCCAAGGAATCTGTGATAAAGTAAAAAAAATAATGTATTAAGCAAAAAAAAAAACAAAAAAACCCCTCAATTTGAGGTAAAATTGTTTTTGACTAGTTAATCAAAGGTACAATCAGGATTTATTTTGCATATTTTTTTATGTCTGATTAAATTGGACTATATGAAGTATTTATTTTGCACAGAATTTTTCATGACTATTAGAGTAAATCTGATCATTAAGAAAAAGATGCAAAGATGTTAGTAGGACTAATCAGAAAAACATTATTTTTAGCTGAAGTAAATTTTGAATTTTAGTGCTTTAAGAAAATGATTGCTGTTGAGGAAATTTTGGCATAAAAGATTAACTCATGACAAAGAAGAAATATAATTAAAAGACTATGGCATAGGAGTTTAAAGTATTAATTGGATAAAATTATTTTACATGCCTTATATATCAGAACATACTGAATAAATGAAATGGTTTAACAGGAGAAATTTTTTAAAAACAGTTATAAAAGAGATCATATATAAATTGATTTAGACTTTATGTGTTATATAGTGTCATTTATTGCTAAATCATTCTGAGAAACTAGTATTTCTTTTTATGAAATGTGAAATAGAAGTGTGAGGCTCAGATTCTGGATGTTTTTGGAGCAAAATTTTAACCTTTCTTGCTACAATGGTTCAAGTATATGGCTAACTGCTTTCTATAAAGTTTCTTTTAATTGTTCTTGGGATTGTTAACTTCAGTGATTTCTTTCTGATGCTTCTGGAAAGAAAGAGACTATTGATAAAGCTGGAATGACATATTCTGTTAAGAATTAATGGTTAAACCCCTTGGAAATTTATAAATGCTTCTTAGGGTACCAGAATATTTTCCTTATTTTCTCAGCTACTGAGAGCTTTGGTAGTTGAGGTTGTCAACCAGAGAAAACCACTCAAGTTGTGCCCCCCCCTCAGAAAAGACCTGCAGTGAATGGCGGGTTAATCAGATGTTAAATAAAGAATGAAAGAGGCAACCTACACACTGATTTCTTTTATAAGTTGAAGAGCATTATATCAACAATAAGGGGTAGTAACAAATCATGGAGATAGACATCCTGGAATGCGAAGTCAAGTGGGCCTTAGGAAGCATCGCTATGAACAAAGCTAGTGGAGGTGATGGAATTCCAGTTGAGCTATTTCAAATCCTGAAAGATGATGCTGTGAAAGTGCTGCACTCAATGCCAGAAAATTTGGAACACTCAGCAGTGACCACAGGACTGGAAAAGGTCAGTTTTCATTCCAATCCCAAAGAAAGGCAATGCCAAAGAACGTTCAAGAAGAATGCTCAAGGTATTGCACAATTGCACTCATCTCACAGGCTAGCAAAGTAATGCTCAAAATTCTCCAAGCCAGGCTTCAACAGTACGTGAACCGTGAACTTCCAGATGTTCATACTGGATTTAGAAAAGGCAGAGGAACCAGAGTTCAAATTGCCAACATCTGCTGGATCATCAAAAAAGCAAGAGAATTCCAGAAAAACATCTATTTCTGCTTTATTGACTATGCCAAAGCCTTTGACTGTGTGGCTCACAATAAACTGTGGAAAATTCTGAAAGAGATGGGAATACCAGACCACCTGACCTCACTCCTGAGAAATCTTTATGCTGGTCAAGAAGCAACAGTTAGAACTGGACATGGAAAAACAGACTGGTTCCAAATAGGAAAAGGAGTACGTCAAGGCTGTATATTGTCACCCTGCTTATTTAACTTCTATGCAGAGTACATCATGAGAAACGCTGGACTGGATGAAGCACAAGCTGGAATCAAGATTACTGGGAAAAATATCAATAACCCTTAGATATGCAGATGAAACCACCCTTATGGCAGAAAGTGAAGAAGAACTAAAAAGCCTCTTGATAAAAGTACAAGAGGAGAGTGAAAAAGTTGGTTTAAAGCTCAACATTCAGAAAACGAAGATCATGGCATCCGGTCCCATCACTTCATGGCAAACAGATGGGGAAACAATGGAAACGGTGACAGACTTTATTTTGGGGGGGCTCCAAAATCACTGCAGATGGTGACTGCAGCCATGAAATTAAAAGACGCTTGCTCCTTTAAAGAAAAGCTATGACCAACCTAGTCAGCATATTAAAATGCAGAGACATTACTTTGCCAGCAAAGGTCCATCTAGACAAAGCTATGGTTTTTCCAGTGGTCATGTTTGGATGTGAGAGTTGGACTATAAAGGAAGCTGAACTCCAAAGAATTGATACTCTTGAACTGTGGTGTTGGAGAAGACTCTTGAGAGTCTCTTGGACAGCAAGGAGATCCAACCAGTCCATCCTAAAAGAAATCAGTCCTGAATATCATTGGAAGGACTGATGCTGAAGCTGAAACTCCAGTACTTTGGCCACCTGATGGGAAGAACTGACTCATTGGAAAAGACCCTGATGCTGGGAGAGATTGAAGGCAGGAGGAGAAGGGGACAACAGAGGATGAGATGGTTGAATGGCATCACCAACTCAATGGACATAAGTTTGAGTCAGCTCTGGGAGTTGGTGATGGACAGGGAAGTCTAGCATGCTGCAGTCCATGGGGTTGCGAAGAGTCAGACACTAATGAATGACTGAACTGAACAAACAAATCAAAGAAGGCTTTTTCAGAGGAGTTATATTAGTTTAGCTTTCAACTGATAGCAGGGCATTCTAGGGATACAGAATAGCATAAGTATTTGGAGGTTAAACTAAAAAGCATGGGTCCTATATGGAAGTTCCAGAAGTTCATCATGAGCGATCAACAGATACAAGTAAGAATGTTACTGGGACATGGAAATGGACAAAATCCAGACAATGACAATTCTTGCGTGTCTGTAAAGGGGAGTATACTTGACCAGTAAGCAGGGTACTGCCATAATCAAGTTTGTGTTTTAGGCATGTATTCATCTCTAATTTGAATTATAGTTAGGTTTTGTTTTAGAGTTTTTTGGCTATTAATGAGCTTGGATTTTGAATCTAGTTTTGTGGTGAGAGAGAGAGCAGAATGTTTACAGAAGTACAGCCATGTAGGAGGGAGTACTGAGTTTCTTGAGCACAGTTTGGAGATATACATTTGCCTCAGGTTATATGAGCCATGTGTATACAGCCAGGGATATGTCCTCTAACCTGCCAGTCTAAACGAGATTGGCCCTTCTCTAGAGGGCGTCTCTCTTGGAGTGTGTGTAAATGTTCTTTTCTTTTGTTTTTAAAGAACTCTTTGCAGTTTATCATGTTATATATTTATTTTTTAGAAAGACAGTCTACAATATTAAGAACTAGGATATTATACTCGTATTTTGTTTTCAGTCCCAAATCTACCACATACTTACTCTGAGACCTAAAATCTATCAAAATAATAATTGATTTCTTTATTTATGAGAATGACAATGGCATATTAGGTCTGAATATTTCATTGCCATGTGATAGAAAACAAATTCATGTTTCAATGTAAAATTATATTGGCATAATAACTTTGAATTGTACCTATTGAGACAACATGCAGAGGCAATGTTGAATCCAGGGGTTCAAGTGACACCATCAGAACTTTGGCTCTACTCTACTCTGTAAAGGTTTCATTCCTAGGCTGACTTTCTCCATGTTTAGCCAAGGATGGCACCCACCCAATGATAGTCTTATGTATTACAAATTTAGCCTTACCAGGAAAAAATGAAGGGCTTCTTGTCTGATGGTTCAGTATAGTCTTGGTATTTGAATTTCAAATAAATGAATCATTTTTTAAAATCTTAGGTTAAAGATTGCATGGAATGCACTTACATTAAGAAACAATTTCTCTGTATATATGAAATTCAACTGGAATTGGGTATCCTGTATTTTTATTTCTAGCTATGATAACCCTTCTTAGAAACCTATCAGTTTCTGAACTCATAACTCTGTTCAGGGTGATAGAGTGTTGATTAGGCCTGGGTAGGTACCTTCTTAACTAAACTCTCCCACCTTAAAGCAAACGGATCAAGAAAGGGAGAAAGGTAATTTTATTACAAAAATTGAAGTGCTAGTATTATTCTGTGCATATAGAAAACCAAAAAATATACACAAATAAAAATGTTTTAGAAAAATGATATCTACTAGGACTCCCGAGGAGGTTCCATCATAAATCATCCTTTTAAAGCTGTTAGTACAGTGCCTGGCACATAGAAAATCTTAGTAAGTGCTTTCCACTGCACATACTATTACTGTTCTGGTAATTCTAATACATAAGTATTGACTGCATTCATTCAGCAAATATGTATTGAGCATGTCAATATTGTTTCAGTTTTCATGCCTTATTTCAATAGGAATAAAAGACATAATAGGAGAATGATGAGATAATTCTGTTGAACATCTTTGTTCCTTGGACTTCCCCTCCACTCCCCCCTACCCCCTGCAATGAAAATTTTCCTAGGAACAGAGAGGAATTACTAGCTGAGGGGGAATGAGTGTTCTGAAATCCAGTTACTTGTGCTGAACTGTCAGTTATAGCTCTACAGTTTCCATGTTCCAAAGTCAGAGGCTATTTGTCTCCCACTACCCACAGATTCAATCCTATTTCCAAAACCAGAGCATCCAGATATCTACACTCTCAATCTAGTTCACAGCTCATATGACCCCTTACTAGTAAAGTCGCATGGAAGGTTAAAAATTAGTTTCTATAGTTATCTGGCCTGAGAGAGACATTCTCACCTTCCACCCCAAAACAAAAGTCCCAGTTTAGACTTGAAACTTCAGTGCTGTTACTGTTTTTCCAGAGCTCCTTACTCTTCTCTGATGACTTCTTCCAGTATATCTTTAACCTTCTGAGGTCGATTTGCCCTTCATGTAGCAGGTAAAATAAGCAGTAGATTGAAAATTTACTTAGGAAAGCCTTATCAGAATAAACCTAATATTAGAGAAAACCAGAGTCTTAAAGTTGCTCAAATGACTGTTTTGAAGTGGAAATATAATCTCCAGCCATCCCCATTGACCACATTGATCTGCTTTCCTTAATCCAGAGGTTCAAAGAATTATTCTCCTCACTTTCAGTTCTTTCTAGTTCTTTTGTTTAGAAGACTGAAGAGAAATTAATGAGGATTGCAGTTTTTAAAATAAAATAGGAACTTCAAGGAAGGTTAGTCTTATTGATGTTTAGCTTTGTCTGTTAAAGAAACAAGTTCAGCTAAAATTCTCCATAACAGGGATCTGAGTGGACCCACTTTAGGGAGTTTCATTCACACTTTAACTGTGTGTACATGTAGGAAATGGATGTCCCTCATAGCTCAGTCAGTAAAGAATCTGTCTGCAATGAAGGAGACCCAGGTTCGATTCCTGGGTTGGAAAGATCCCCTAGAGAAGTAAATGGCAACCCACTCCAGTATTCTTGCCTGGAAAATCCCCTGGACTGAGGAGCCTGGAGGACTGCAGTCCATGGGGTTGCAAGAGTTGGACCCAAATTAGCAACTAAACCACCACATGTAGGAAGGCAGCCAAAAGGGTATCCTAAATTGTTTCACACATCTCTCTAAAGGAGATTGAAATTTATAGGTCAATTGGGAAATATCTAATGTTTAGACAACAACAGTCATTGTCTTAACCTAATATTCTGTTGATGCCAAAACTTCCCAGTCTCACCAAATACTACTTTATCCCTGTAGTTAAATATTCATGAAAATGGTAAGCACTCAACTTCTTTGAAAGTCAATGGTCTATCAATTCATACTTTCCACTAATATAAAATACTGTCTCTTTTTGTGTCTAAGACTGATTCTGTTGCACATCTTCACTCTTGTGGACCTGGATTTTAGTAGTGTTTTGCCACATATCCAAATACATCCTCAACACTCATGGTTTAACCATACATTTCATTTGATTGACTGGGTTCACTTGCCTCCACACCACTGACTGTATTACACAGAGGCTCATCTACTCTTGGAAGATGAGAAATTCATTGGCTTGCATAACACTTCAGATGGCTGCTTGTTCAACACTAATTTTGACAAAAATACTATGAAATCGTATAAAACATAGCTCAAAGAGTCACAAAGAAAATTAAGCTCATAATGCTGAAATTATGTTCTGCATAGCAAATAATCACGATGGTGTGATCACTCACCTAGATCCAGATATCCTGGAATGTGAAGTCAAGTGGGCCTTAGGAAGCATCGCTATGAACAAAGCTAGTGGAGGTGATGGAATTCCAGTTGAGCTATTTCAAATCCTAAAAGATGATGCCTTGAAAGTGCTGCACTCAATATGCCAGCAAATTTGGAAAACTCAGCAGTGGCCACAGGACTGGAAAAGGTCAGTTTTCATTCCAATCCCAAAGAAAGGCAATGCCAAAGAATGCTCAAACTACCGCACAATTGCACTCATCTCACACGCTAGAAAAGTAATGCTCAAAATTCTCCAAGCCAGGCTTCAGCAATACGTGAACCATGAACTTCCTGATGTTCAAGCTGGTTTTAGAAAAGGCAGAGGAACCAGAGATCAAATTGCCAACATCCACTGGATCATGGAAAAAGCAAGAGAGTTCCAGAAAAACATCTATTTCTGCTTTATTGACTATGCCAAAGCGTTTGACTGTGTGGATCACAATAAACTGTGGAAAATCCTGAAAGAGATGGGAATACCAGACCACCTGACCGAGATGGGAATACCAGACCACCTGACCTGCCTCTTAAGAAACCTATATGCAGGTCAGGAAACAACAGTTAGTATTGGACATCAGTTAGAAATGAACAACAGACTGATTCCAAATAGGAAAAGGAGTACGTCAAGGCTGTATATTGTCACCCTGCTTTTTTAACTTGTATGCAGAGTACATTATGAGAAACGCTGGGCTGGATGAAGCACAAGCTGGAATCAAGATTGCTAGGAGAAATATCAATAACCTCATATGCAGATGACACCACCCTTATGGCAGAAAGTAAAGAAGAACTAAAGAGCCTCTTGATGAAAGTGAAAGAGGAGAGTGAAAAGGTTGGCTTAAAGCTCAACATTCAGAAAACGAAGATCATAGGATGCAGTCCCATCACTTCATGGCAAATAGATGGAGAAACAGTGGAAACAGTGACAGACTTTATTTTTGGGGGGACTCCAAAATTACTGCAGATGGTGATTGCAGTCATGAAATTAAAAGACTATTACTTCTTGGAAGGAATGTTATGACCAACCTAGACAACATACTGAAAAGCAGAGACATTACTTTGCCAACATAGGTCGTCTAGTCAAGGCTATGGTTTTTCCAGTAGTCATTTATGGATGTGAGAGTTGGACTATGAAGAAAACTGAGTGCTGAAGAATTGATGCTTTTGAACTGTGGTGTTGGAGAAAAGTCTTGAGAGTCCTTCAGACTGCAAGGAATTACAACCAGTCCATCCTAAGGGACTTCAGTCCTGGGTGTTCATTGGAAGGACTGATATTGAAGCTGAAACTCCAATACTTTGGCCACCTGATGCGAAGAGCTGACTCATTTGAAAAGACCCTGATGCTGGGAAAGATTTAAGGCAGGAGGAGAAGGGGATGACAGAAGATGAGATGGTTGGATGGCATCACCGAATGAATGGATATGCGTTTGGGTAAACTCCGGGAGCTGGTGATGGACAGGGAGGCCTGGCGTGCTGTGGTCCATGGGATTGCAAAATATCAGACACAAATGAGCAACTGAACTGAAAGCAAATAATAATGAAAATTTCTGATTGGATTTTTAAATTGATAAATAGAATAATCATGACAGAACTAGCTGCCACTTACACAATGTAATTTAGAGAATACTTTTATAAACATACAGGGCAACATATAAAAACATATTAGTGTGTCAGTTTTTCTTCCAGTTTTTGGAAATATTACCTTGCTAGAGGCATGTAATTTAGAAAGTGAATTTCATCATACTCTGGTATTTATGCTTTGCTCATCTAATATTTTGGTAATGTAACTGTATTTATGTAGAAGAGTAAACCTATGTGGAACATTGTCTTTACTTTGTATCTCATTTCTGTATTTATAATTCTGTGAAAGAATTATGCATTGTTTGACCAAGTGTCTCAATTTATCCTGTTAATATTATTAGGACCTAATAACAGTGATAATGTCCATTTATTCACTGCTCAGCATGTGACGAACATTAGTTAATTCTCTCCAGGCTGTGAAAGAGCCCTTGCTACTCACGTATTCTTGGAAAAGTACACAGAATTTTATTTTGGTTAGGGAAGCCTTGAGGATATGCTGGGAGAAAAGGCCTGTAGATTAGCTAACAGAGGAAGGAGTCAAAGACAGGCTGCTAAACATAGGCCAGGAGAGATTAATTCCTTCATTTCTTAATCTCTTTTGAATTCCTTAATTCCTTCAAAATAAAGGAGTATTTTCCTCTGGGGTGGAAGAAGAGGAGAGGGTTGTAGCAAATATTAATAAATTGAAAGGCAAACATTAATGCGAGTTTGGTTGACTGTGATTATGTACTGTCTTAGGTTTTGGCAACTCTAACAAAATACCATAGACTGGGTGACTAATAAGCAATAGAAATTAATTTTTCATGGTTCTGGAGCCTAGAAGTGTGAGATCATGGTGTCAGCCTGCTGAGGTTGTGGTGAGATCTCTCTTCTGGGTTGCCAAGTGCCGCGTTCTTTTCTCCTCACACAGTGAAAATGGGAGAGGCAGCTCGCTAGGGGTCTCTCCTTTTTATAAGAGCAACAGTGCAGTTCTTGAGGATTCCACCTTCCTGACCTGATTACCTCCCTAACACTCTTAACTCCAAACACCTTACATTGGAGGCGAGGATTTCAACATGAATTTTGGGGGGACATGAACATGTACTATAACATGAACCAGTTTGGAAGTGTTGTAGATGCAAAAAAGAGCAGATTTTGCTGATCCAAGACTATGAAGTTTTATGCAAGTTAGGACAGAAAGGCAAAAGAACATTCCAAACTGAACGTTAACTAATTATTCGGTTTTCAAGTTAATCATTAGATGTAGAACAATTGTGTGTGCCTCACACCATTATAGAGTATTCTCTGCTCTGAGTCTCACAGTCCCATCTAGAAGACAATACATACAGGCAAAGCTGTAAACAAGGAAATAAACTGTTAGTCCAATGGTGGATGTTAGAGTCATTTTACATTGCCAGTGTTCAGAGTGATGTCAGAGAAATTTTAAGTTCAAAAATTCTCTTTAAATCTAGGATGTTCCCTTCATTGTAGGACACAGGATAATACTGCATTTTTTAAAAATCTGCAAACTGTGAGTCATCATTCATTGTAAAACCAATCCAGATTTTATAGATATCAATTAAAATGGGCAAAAATGTATCTCTCCAAGGCAATAAATAGATGTGTAATACTTATATTAGAATTAAAACTTCAAACTATTGCAAATTTAACATAATTTTGAAGAGACCCATTCTGAACTTAATTTACAAAAAATGAATCCATTATTAATTACCTTCTCAATGCATCAGTACATGAAAACTTGTACAGTTCATGCCATATAGTAGGCATGGTTCTTGGGGATCATCATTTTATTTACATTAGCTTCTGTGAAAAAAATTGATTTCATGTTTGATAAGTTTTAATTAAATGACTGCTGATTTCATAGAATTCTGGTGCATAAGGTCATTTGCTTTATGGATGGCAATTCTCTTTTTAAAAAAAGTTTTTTAAGTTCACAATTAACATGATTTAAGACTTAAACTTACCTTGAGGATATTTTTAGATTGTGTTGTAAATGTTGGTCTGCAGGAACCAAAAATATACCTTAATTTGTTCATTTATAGAAGCTAAGAGGCAAGGTTTATTTGATTCGTACTGTGCAAAACTGTGGCACTGGCTATATAAGGAGCAATTTGGGAACAGCAAACCATTTCACAACATCCATTATTTCAGAAATAATGCCTGTTTTATTTCGTTGACTATAAGAAAGAATTAGAACTTTCCTGGCATATGTACAGAAATGAGCTCATTAGCGTTGGAATATCTTCTTATAACTGTTGGGAACAAGAAAAGAAAAACCAATCTGTTTGTTCCTTACTTCATATTCATGAAGCTGCTCAGAGGCAGTTTGATTGACACCGCTGGTATATGTTTTCTGCTTTCTTTAGATCAGGCCGAGGGTTTTGGTTCACCTATCACTCACTTTCACTTAGCTACCAAGGGCTATTGTGGCTTTCTAAAATTGTGTTGTGATGAATTGCCCATTTGGGAATTTTTAGGACATCTTAATCCCAACCTGACAGAAATCCCTTCGATAAATAATCTACCAACCCCTTCTGCCAAATCCAAGTGGATCAGTGGACATAGATTTATGACAGCTTTCACAAATGAAAAGCAGTGGCAGAGAGTGTATGCTTAGCATGCTCAGAATCCATGAATGGTCTCTATTTCCCAGTTTAATTTTTCCCCACATGTATTTGGTTGAAACGTGTCCTGCAGGAGTTTCTTTAAAGCTCTGTGTGTGTGTGTGATGTGTGCATGTGCATGCCCTGTGTGTCTGAATGTGCAGCTGCTTCATTGATTAAAAATGGGAAATTATTTATAAAGCAATCACTGGAAATCATTTTTATTTATCATTTGGGATTTTCTTGGGTAAATGTATAACTAATAGAATCTGAATGATAAGAATAGGTCACTCATTTTAAGGGATTAAATTTTCTTCAAAGAAAGTGGTTTTCATTGAAAAGCACATGAAGTTACCTGTGGATGAATTAATCTGATTATTTGAATCTGAGCTGTTTGGATTTATGCCATGTGATGTAGAAATAGCAAAGAAAAAATTGTTGGGTAGATGAAATACTTGTAATATTTTTAGTGTAAATTCTATTATTTATGATAAATTATTAAAAATATCAAACCGTTAATACTATGGAATAAGCTTATGTCATAGAATAGACTCAAAGTACTATTTCATGTGTATTATATACATACATATAATATGTTTTATTTATTGAACATTTAAAAAGTGAGAAGTAATTTTAGGGAACAAATTCTGATAATTAGTCTTTTTTTTTTTTTTTAGTATTTCTTGCATTATCACAGTTAGACTGTGAATTTTGTCACTCTATTACAGAAGCATCGATCTTTCTGTAAAGTGACAGCCACCTTTTCTCACCCTTAAGGCATATGGCACAAGTTCACAGCAAGTTAGAATGTGACATACTGCTTTTTCCCGTTAAAACTTAGACAGCTTTATAAGCTCCTTATGAGGCTGAGAGTTTTCTTCAGTAATGAAGAAAAGAGAGGGTTGTGTGCACACGCGCACACATGATCCCGTCTGATGGTGTACTGTGTGTTTTTTTCCTTTTCTTTTTGTATATATTTGTAAAAATACTGGCGGCAAAAAAATAAAAACAAGAACTATGGACTGGAAAAGTCTGTAATTTACTAAATCCATAGAAGTAAGTTAATATGGGCGTATTGTTGTTTAAAAAAAAAAAAAAACAACTGGATTTTTTCAGAACAAATCCCAAAGAGGTTCTTGACTCTCTAATAAGTACCACCTTCTTTTCCTTTGCCAACAGAGCTACCTGCAGGTGACTGCAGCCACATTAAGGCTGTAACACAAGGTCAGGAGCGAAATTGCTTCTGGCATGGATAACTGAAAAAAATCAGAGCCTTCAAATTAGTGTTTGTGTTCAAATTAGACAGTAATACCGGTAATACATACTCTTTTTTTTTCTTCTTCAAATCTTTCTTAATGAACCCTGAAAAGTATGACACAGGATAATTGTTAAATGAAGCCAAATGTTTTAATTTTTTGTGGCACTGACATTATGCAGCACTTTTTCAGGTCATTTTCACCTTATGTCCATACAATGATTTTTGTAAGGCTTGAGGGCGACTCTTGTTGAATCCACATCACAGAAGAATAAACCAAGGCACAGAGAGCGGTAATTTACCTAAGATCACAGAGCTGCTAGGATCAGGTTTACTGAATTCTGTTTCATTTCGAGCCTTTTGATCATGTTTTCAACCAGGGGTTGATGTAATACCCCTCCTATCACACTTTCTCCCTCTGCTTGCCCAGCAAGAGACTTTTTGTGTGGGACTGTTTTGATTATCATAATATAACAGCTGCTGGTGTGTAGCAGGCAGGGCCAAGGGTAGTTCCACACAACCAGGGCTTTTTCTACCTAGACATTCTGTAATGCCTCTCTTGAGAAACATTTACAGTCACGCACATGCCGGGAAAGTGGTTCTTATAATTTTATATGAATTTTTAAATTTCTGTTTTCATGTGTTTAATAAATAAGTCTAAGATTGTATGGTTAAAAAATTTTATTCTCTAAAGAATATTATAAATAGAACTAGTAAAATAACAAATGAATAATTATAATTCCTCATTCCTCTTTTGACATTTAGCTATAATACATACACATAAAAGCATATCTATATCTTTCTATACATTTTAATATACTTCATTTATTATTCTTCCAAATTAGAAATATTATTAGGACGGTAATTTTTAGCCTCTTTTAAATTTGCTATCCCATTATTTATACTATATTACCAAATGCTGTGGTTTGCTCCTGCTGTTCTGAGACTGAGAGGGAAGGTGATAAGCCTCAGGCTTTGCCTGAAGAAGCAACAGAAACTGTCCAGTTAGCAATTACATTTGCACTTTTTTTGGCATGAGTTTAACATTTGATTTGAAGGGTGCTAATTATTTTATTTTCTAAGTATCTAATTTGGTTTATGGAATGTTAATAGTGGTAGTATTGTTACCATTTGACAAATTAGGAAATAAAATATATATGGTTGTTACTTCTAAGAAGTTATCACAATCAAGATAAATGTTTAATTTTATGGTTATTGTAGACTTATATCCTCTATGTTCCTCATTCATCAAAGGGATAAAAAAATTGGTAAATTTTTGATAGTTTACTATGTAATAGCATAGTTTTTGAATAAAAAATATATATAATATAGACATCTGCCAATAAATAACAATATATATGGCTTGTATGGAATTGACTCTTGTTGTTTTAAAATATGCTTTTAGAAGCAACAGGTTAGGATTTAGTTAATAAAGTTAAAAAGAACCCATAAAATTCACATTCATATTTTATTGAATATATATTTTAAGGTCATGATTAATAGAAGTTCAATATGCCTCAGAAACAAAGTTTTCTTTGGACATTAATGGGAAATTTCCATTTTGAAGCACATTCTTGGTGCTTGTATCTTTCTTTTAATTAGCTGATTTTTAAAATAAAAATGTTTAATATTTTCTATCAAATTGAAGAAGATTAGAAAAGGCATGTATAATATTGAAATTACTGTAGTGAATTGGTTTAATTTGATTTAGTCTTTTATGGGGACTGTTTCAGGGTTCAGCATAGCTCTATGATTTTTGTGGTTAAACCTCTTAATACTTCAAGGCATCAGCAATTGCACATTATATGAGTTGAATTTTATATTTGTGTAGATCTGTTTTTAAAAATCAGGTTTTTTAAGGAAAACTTGTTATTTGAAATGACATATAATATAAAAACAATTGCGACTACCTGCATTCTTCTAGTAACATAGAATAAATATTTGGGTTTTAATCATTTCTGACTTGAAAATTAGTTGGTGTTTCTTAAGAAAGATATATAGTATGACTATTTTATTTCACTTCTGTCTTCTTCCACTTGTGGAAAGACATAGCCATGCTATCCTAGTTATTATTGCAATTGCTTATAGAGAATAAACTGCCCAGAAATTAATATCAGAATTTCCCTAAGGGGTATTACAGTGAGCAGACTTAAAGGATAAATTACTTGAGGGGGAAAGTTAAAATAGCAGAGATCCATGTATTATATTAAATTATGAGTGACAAAATAAGCAACGTACAATTCCAAGAGGTTAGAAAATGGAATCCTGTGGAATAAATTTATTAACCCGTATAAGTCTTTTGATAAATTGTCGGTGGCTGCTTTTTAAGATTTTCATTGTAATAGTATTTTCCCACTTACAGGGAATGAGAGATCACTTAGTTCAGAACAATAGTTAGCTGGAAGGAAGTAAAAATTTAGTATGTATTGTTCTCCATTCTAGTAGAAGTGGTCTTTGTGTGTGTGTGTGTGTGTGTGTGTGTGTGTAATTATTTTGTAGTATTGTATTGGTTTCCAGTGCGCAACAAAGTGGTTTAGTTATGTGGGTGTATGTATGTGTGTTTGTATGTATATACTTTTTCAGATTTCTCCCAATAAAGGTTATTACATGCTCTTGAGTATAGTTCCCTGGGCTATACAGGAGGTCTTTGTTGTTTACCTAGTTTCTATATAGTTGTGTATGTTAATCTCAAATTCCTAATTTAGCTCTCCCTTGTACCTTGTATCCCTTTTGATAACTGTAAGTTTATTCTGAGTTCAGTGGAAGCAGTCTTGATGAGCTAACAGTTCTATCAAGTCTTATAAATAAGCATTTACTATACATATTTATATATATCCACATTGTAAATATGCATATAGTTTAATAATTATACACACACATATAACTGAACCACTTTGCTGCACACTGGAAACTAACAACATTGTAAATTAAATTTCAGTTTAAAATTAAAGACCATTTCTACTAGAGTGGAGAAGAATATCGACTAAATTTTTAATAAATATATATATATATATGCATGTATGTATATATGTAGAGAGAATGGCTTCCTGGGTGGGGCAGTGATAAAGAATCCACCTTCCAATGCAATGGATGCAAGAGACATGTGTTTGATCCCTGGGTTGGGAAGATCCCCTGGAAGAGTAAATGGCAACCCACTCCAGTGTTCTTTCCTGGAGCATTCTATGGACAGAGAAACCTGGAGGGCTACAGTCCATGGGGTTGCAAAGAGTCAGATGTGACTGAGTGTGTGCACACACATACACACACACATGACCACATATAATTGTCTTAGGTCTCAGGCCTCAAGGGAAAATCTATGCATTTGTATACTGGTCAGATTATTCAGACACATACTATATTGTTTGAAGTATTGTTTGTGAGTAATAACATAATCTCTAATGATTAAAACAAATGTGATTAGAACTATGAGACACAAAATGCAGAAAATATTGTTGAATTCCCACAAGTGACCAGATTCTCCCTAGAGGTTTTGCTCCCCTTCCCTCCTTCATGATTCTTCAACCAATGATCATTGCATGTGGGAAGGCAAGAGGGCAACCCCGTCCCCAACAGGAGACCAGTTTCGTGCTGTGGTTCATACTAAGTGTTTGCCATGGGATCCAGCTTACAGTTTTCTGTCCAGTATATTAGAAAATGATATGCCTGTCAGTTCTCATCTTTGCAGTAGAATGCCTTACATATGGAGAAGGCAATGGCACCCCACTCCAGTACTCTTGCCTGGAAAATCCCATGGACAGAGGAGCCTGGTGAGCTGCAGTCCATGGGGTTGCGAAGAGTTGGACATGACTGAGCGACTTCCCTTTCACTTTTCACTTTCATGCATTGGAGAAGGAAATGGCAACACACTCCAGTGTTCTTGCCTGGAGAATCCCAGGGACGGGGAGCCTGGTGGGCTACTGTCTATGGGATCGCACAGAGTCCGACACAACTGAAGCGACTTAGCAGCAGCAGCCTTACATATGTATTCTGATTTATGGTTTACAAAGTTGTAACACATACATGATTCTAAATATTTCTAGTGTTTTTCAATTATAAAACTCAGTTTATTTTAGCAATGTATTCTGAAGCACCTAAAACATCAGATATTATTCAGAGAATGATAGATAAGGTAAAATGAAAAATATCCTATTTCCAGTCACCTCATAAATTACTCTTCAATTTTAGATTTTCTCTTTGAGCATTCCTAACTTTTATATCCTGCCACAGGGCAGTGTTTTAAATTAAATGATGTTTAGTAAAGATTTATTGGCATACAACCTTTAATCTCTAATGAAATAATCTATTGTCTTTTGTGTTATAATAAAGTTATTTATGTGATAGTTAAATGCTTAATTAGCCACAATTTTTCCTTGACTGATTTTATCTAGTACTGAGGTTTTCTACAGTTTCTACAATGAATACTACAATTCATTAAGACAAGGATATCTTTCCTTAAAAAAATTATACAGTAAATTTACTTATTCTCATGTAATGCTCTTACTCAAATCACCAAAAGAAATGTGTTATTTCATCTCTGTACTCCTTTCTTCCCATTCTACCATATTTTCCTTGATTTTCAAACTCCTGACATCTTTTCATTCAGATATGAAATTGAGGATGTCAGTTGGAACATCCTCAATTTCTTTGCCCAGCCTTTTCTCACCTGTAGCCATATTCATCCATCTCCTTTATTTCTGATTCAGGGAAATAATACTCTACTTTGCCCAAGTCTAACAATCTTTTATTATTTGGATCTCTTTCTCTTTTCTTTAAGGACTTTACTCCCCTCCATCAACTATTGTTGTTTTCTCCTGTTCTTTCTTTAAAGGGGGAAAAAAAATACAGACCAACTAAGGCCATAAAAAACAAAAAACCCAATAGCAGCAGTAGTTCTCAGATCTCTATATCCCAATCCTCTTAATTCTATCTCCTTCAGTTTGGTTCAGTCGCTCAGTCAGCTCCGATTCTTTGCAACCCCATGGACTGCAGCACGCCAGGCTTCCCTGTCCATCACCAACTCCTGGACCTTACTCAAACTCATGTCCATTGAGTCGGTGATGCCATCCAACCAGCTCATCCTCTGTCGTTCCCTTCTCATCCCACCTTCGATCTTTCCCAGCTCAAGGTCTTTTCAAATGAGTCTGTTCTTCGCATCAAGTGGCTAAAGTATTGGAGTTTCAGCTTCAGTGTCAGTCCTTCCAATGAATATTCAGGAGTGATTACTTTAGGATGGACTGGTTGGATCTACTTGCTGTCTAAGGGACCCTCAAGAGTCTTCTCCAACACCACAGTTCAGAATCATCAGTTCTTCAGCACTCAGCTTTCTTTATGGATGTGTCCAACTCTCACATCCATACGTGACTACTGTAAAAACCATAGTTTTGACTAGACGGACCTTTGTTGGCAAAGTAATGTCTGTGCTTTTTAATATGCTATCTAGGTTGGTCAAAAGTTTTCTTCCAAGGAGCAAGCGTCTTTTAATTAAATGGCTGCAGTCACCATTTGCTGTGTTTGGAGCCCCAAAAATAAAGTCTGCCACTGTTTCCACTGTTTCCCCATCTATTTGCCATGAAGTGATGGGACCAGATGCCATGATTTTAGTTTTCTGAATGTTGAGTTTGAAGCAAACTTTTTCACTCTCCTCTTTCACTTTCATCAAGAGGCTCTTTAGTTCTTCACTTTCTGTCATAAGGGTGGGGTCATCTGAATATCTGAAGTTATTGATATTTCTCCCGGCAATCTTGGTTCCAGCTTGTGCTTCATTCAGCCCAGTGTTTCTCATGATGTACTCTGCATATAAGTTAAAGAAGCAGGGTGACAATATACAACCTTGACATACTCCTTTCCTCTTTTCGAACCAGTCTGTTGTTCCATGTCCAGTTCTAACTGTTGCTTCCTGACCTGCATACAGATTTTTCGGGAGGCAGGTCAGGTGGTCTGGCATTCCTGTCTCTTTAAGAATTTTCCACAGTTTGCTGTGATCTACATGGTCAAAGTCTTTTGCATAGTCAGTAAAGCAGAAGTAGATGTTTTTCTGGATCTCTCTTGCTTTATTGGTGATCCTACGGATGCTGGTAATTTGATCTCTGGTTCCTCTGCCTTTTCTAAATCTGCCTTGAACATCTGGAAGTTTACATTTCACGTACTGTTGAAGCCTGGCTTGGAGAATTTTGAGCATTACCATGCTGTCATGTGAAATGAGTGCAATTGTGCAATAGTTTGATCATTCTTCGGCATTTCCTTTCTTTGGAATTGTAATGAAAACTGACCTTTTCCTGTTCTGTGGCCACTGCTGAGTTTTCCAAATTTGCTGGCAGTACTTTCACAGCATCATCTTTTAGGATTTGAAATAGCTCAACTGGAATTCAATCACCTCCACTAGCTTTGTTTGTAGTGATGCTTCCTAAGGCCCACTTGACTTGGCTTTCCAGGATGTCTGGCTCTAGGTGAGTGATCACAAATCGTAATTATTTGGGTCATGAAGATAATTTTTGTATAGTTCTTCTGTATATTCTTGCCCCCTATTTTTAATATCTTCTGCTTCTGTTACGTCGAGACCATTACTGTCTTTATTGTGCCCATTTTTGCATGAAATGTTCCCTTGGTATCTCTAATTTTCTTGAAGAGATCTCTAGTCTTTCCCATTCTATAGTTTTCCTCTATTTGCATTGATCACTCAGGAAGGCTTTCTGATATCTCCTTGTTATTCTTTGGAACTCTGCATTCAAATGGATGTATCTTTCCTTTTCTCCTTTGCCTTTCACTTCTCTTCTTTTCTCAGCTATTTGTAAGGCCTCCTCAGACAAACATTTTGCCTTTTGCATTTCTTTTTCTTAGGGATGGTCTTGATCCCTGCCTCCTATACAATGTCACAAATCTCTATCCATAGTTCTTCAGGCACTCTGTCTGTCAGTTCTAATCCCTTGAATCTATTTGTCACTTCCACTGAATCTTATTTACGTCACCATTCCTCATACCCTTGGGTTTAGTCTTGTTTCCCATTGTTGTCTCCCGACTGTATTAGTGTGATAGGTACCTAACAGAAATCTCTACCTCAGATATATCTCTCCTATCTATCTTTCCAAACATCCATCATAGAATTCTTTAGTGTCATTGCCTTTATGATACGTTCTAAACCTCATATCATATAAAACTGATTGTTGACATGAGAGTCTTCTCATCTGGAAATTTTTTCTAGGCTCCAAAGCTGAGGATTATGAGTGTAAAGTATCCCTGTTCTAAAGAGAGTTATTAGACTGTGTATGTAGCATTTGAAAACAGTGGTTCCAAAATCTGTTTCTAGCTTTTGCTAATCTCCTCCCTTGAGGCTAGATAATAAAAAGTGAAGAGTATACCTGGTGTGAGTCAACAAGTCCCCAGCTAAAAGAGCCTGACTTGAATCATCAGAATCTACATTGGATGGAGAAACTTACACCCCATTCCAGGGGTGGGAATCACCATTTCTATGTGATCACATTGAGAGATCTCCAGGGAGGGAATTTCTGTAGAATGGTTAAGATTTCCTGGGAAACGGATTTAGCACTGGAATTCCTTCAAACCCACACACAGCAAATTATAACTCTTCAGCCAAAGGGGACCCTTTCTGCCATCATTTCTCCCTCTTCCCCTGAACCAAACTATTAAGGGTTGCGTGAAGTGTGGGAGGTAGTCTTAGAGTCTGGTGTGTAAATAGTGTTAGCTATTCTGTAGATCTTTCAACCTGAATCAGGACAAGAAGGTACAATGTTCAATCTGATAAAGATCTCACTAGACAAGAGGTTTTTTGCTTCTTAAGATCTGAAATTACAAAGTCAGAGGGGATAATATTCCGACTTAGGGAAAGGAGATTTGACATTGCAAGGAAGAAAGGCTGTTACTTGCACCATAGTGTCCTAGAGACCTTTAAAAATAATCCAGTTCTGATAGCAGGCAAAATCTTTAAATATTTGTTCCCTATTTATCTAGCAGTCCTTCAAAAATCAAACTCTTTATCTTATCAAAACACTTTGAACACCCTTCATCATCATCTTCCTTATTTAACTCCCATTTGATGTTAAGACAATTCAGGAATCACCTTCTCAAAGGCACTTCCCATAACGTCACACCCCACCTCCTTTTACATTAGATGTTCCCATTTATATTTTTCTGGCACCTTATTTACTCCCATCCAATCACTCATCAACCTGGATAATGGTGGTTTTGTCTTTCTCCCTTATAAGACTATGTAATTCTTTAAAGACTATGTAACTCTCTTTTGTATTTACATCCCTGACACCAATTGTATTGTCTCTTTTATTTTTTTTGGTAAATGAAAATTGTTAATGGCATTTTTGAATTGAGATATATTATAAATCTGAAGAAATATGGGGAAATACATGGAGTCTAGTTCACTAATTGAAACATTTAAAAATTGCGGAGCAAAAACATTCTTTATATAAGATAAGAGGAAAATTAAAAAAGTTACCTTTGTGTTACTTCTTGTGTCGCTGCTCTCCCTATCCCTCACCCTCATTCTGTCTCATTCTCTCCTTGTGCTAAGCAGATACAGAACTGCAGTACTGCTCACCTTCCGTCTGTCAAGCACTTTCACTGTATCTTATCTCGTTATACACTCTAGATACACTAGAGAGTTGCTTTTCATTATAGGTTTGCAGCCCTTTTTTACAGAGAATATGCCTTGATATGACCTTTGCCAAAGATTGTTATTATGCCTTTCCCCCAAATCTGATCTGAACATGTTTTTGAAATTAATCTTCTATTAAACATGCAATAATATATATCAAATAAAAATATCATGTAGTTTTATTTGCCTCATCTTCTCATTAAGATTTCTGATGCTTCTGCTTTAACTTTAGCTTACTAGCCGCAATTAATTAAAAAAAAAAAAAGACTTAAGGAAACACGGGTATGAGATCCACCATGTAAATACCTCAACTATTGAATTTTTTTTCCACATGCAGAAACACCTGTGCATGCAAATCATTTTAGGATGATTTGTTTTTTTTTTTTAGCTGTTCCAGTATAGGAAATAGGGACATGTTTGGCCTAATCCTATGTGAACTTGGGAAAGTTTATTTACTTGGTATTTGCTATCTTTGCACAAAGCATAATTACATTTGTCATCTTGAAGGACAGAGTTGTGGCAGTCACAGGAGCCTTTGTGCCCTGACGTGACTCCCAGAAGCACTTGGGGAGGCAGACCCAACTGGTGGTTGCTTGTGGTAGCAGATACCCAGGTCCTCTGAGCAGGTGTTCATGGAAGAACACCAGAAACTCTGCTAATGACTGGTACCAACCTCTGGGGATACATATAGGGCTTTCAGCAACTGCTTTGAAATCCTGCTGGTTGGTTAGTTTTAGAGATTTAATTCAACACAAAATTTGTTATTTAAAGGGATTTGCTACCAGAGCAGCAATGTAATCTCATTTGGATGCCAAATTTATTATAGTGATAGTCCAGCCCAATCTGAAAGCAGTTAGTTGTACAAATGTGACTTTAAAAAATATATATATAAAAGCTATAAAACGTGCATAAATATAAGGAATACTTGCAAAGCATTTATACATATTAGTGTGTGTGTGTGTATGTGTGTGTGTATATATATATTCTTAGATTTTATTTAGGAATATCAAATGAATTTTTTGGTTTTAAACCAGCTAATCAAAGATAAAGTTAAACATAATAAATATTATAATTAGCTATCATGGTAAATTTGTTTTTAGTATTAATAATATGTACTGTTCCCATGTTGAATTTTAGGTGAAGTTGAAAGGGTAAAAACTCAGGCATTCTCCAAGATTTCCAAAACATTGCTAAAATGATTTTAAAAACTCTTAACTATGAAATGCAGTGCATTAATTTTAATACTCATTTCAATGTAGTATGCATTTCTGTATATTACAGTGTGTTCAGGTATAGTACATGTTTTGTGAAGATTCATTGTTTTAATGTACTACAGAAATCAGACTTTTCATTTTGTCCATGCTGAATCTTTATTAGACTTAAAAATGCTCCTACAAACCCACACATCTCAAAAAATTTGGCAAACTACAATGAAAGCAATTTTTGTTAATTCCAAACACTGCTAAAATTTCCCAGATATTTGTCAGTTTGCCTAGATCTATTTTGGACACACATGTTAGAAGAGATTAATTTTCTATTGTCATATGGCCATTAGTCATCAAAAAAAAACCTTGATAATGTATAAATGTGTATTGTTTGAAATTACTTCAGAAAAATTTCCAGCTGTGTCTACCATTAATACTATTCAAACACTTCTCTTACCTGTTTGGCCTTGTTTGATATTTTGAATTATAAGGAGTTAGAGGCTGTTCTATTTAATGCTGTTCTCTATCCAAATCTAGCTATAAAGCTTCAGGATAAAATTTGTATACCTTTGAGATCAGCGTATCATTCACCAATATAGTTGGGCAAAAGAAACATCACAAAAGGGATTAGGAATTAGATTAGGAGTGTAGTTTCAGTTTATCTATTGATTCAAAGGTAAACTTGATAACTTTAATACAATAAGAAAATTATGACTAAACTATCATTAATCAACTAGTATTTTTTATATAGGTCAGGACTTTAGATGTCCTTGTATGGTTGTGTGTGTGTATGTGTGTGTGCTTGCACACACATGTGCACACACAGTATTTCATTCAGGTGTTGAAATAAATTTTTTAAAAAAGGAATGACTGCTCAAGTTACTAGCATTCAAAAATCTATGTTGAAAATGCAGAGACAATGGAGCATACTGAATAAAAGAAATAAGAAAACCTATCAGGGAGTTGGCCTCTGCCAAAGGGAGACGATCTGATACTTACACCGCCATCATTTCAGCTTGTGACCTATACATTTAGGAATCAGTTTTGAATCATCTTGGATGCTGACATTCTGTTTTCTTTACTGGTTTCATTGATCCTTGTACTTATGAAATAGATATTTCTCAAAGATTAACTCTGAACTCTCTTTGCCATTCTGTTTGTAGTCTCCTTCTAGGATCACATTTAATATTTTCACAGAGAAGAAGATGGCTGTCAGTCAGTACTTCTGCATTTTTAAGCTATTGTTCCTCATTCCAAAACATTAAAATCTTACTCAGATTTCCAGATTCCACATGTATCTCAAAATCCCAAACTCCCAAACCAAATAGATAATGTTTCCCTCAGAAAGTCCTTCTTCAAGATTTTGTGCCTTTAAAAGCAACAATGTTATTTTTGCATTGGAATTCTGCTTCCACAGTTGCAGCCTTTTTCTTACATACCTTATTGGCCCCAAAGAAGCTAAACGTGTTTCTTCAATTTCCCAAAGTGATCATGTGTGTCATACTGAAGATTTCAGAGAGAAGTTAGAGTAAGGGATTAACTCTGCCACAAAAGTCATGCTAAATTGAAAATTGAGCTTCTCAATTGTTTAAAATTGTTTTGACTGTCCCCAAATGAGAAATTGTCCCTAGTCTCTCATTCCATCTGCTCTACATATACATACAACCTTGAAGTGTCGTCTTTCCTTCCTAATACCCTCCAGAATTTCCTTCCTCACCTACCTTCCTCAGAACTGTAATTTCATTTTACCTACAGAGAATTATTCTGGTTTTCTTAGCTTGATTCCCAAACTTGTGTATGTCAAGCCAGCTAGATGCACAGCAGAACAAAATGCATTTCTTTTTCATAGGATTTAGTCTCCTTAGGAAAAATTCATTTTTTCTAGGAATAATATTTTGTGGTGCCAGCCACACTTACTCTGCTTCTTCCCTATGCAGTCTCCAAATTCCATTTTGATTTAGAAATTGAAATTAACTTTTTTCAGTCTTTCCTATGAATCAAACACTGGACCATCATTTCTTAAAAAAATATTATCCATTTTTAAAGACTGTATTCGATAGTAAATGAAACTATATATATATAGTTTCATATATATATGTGTGTGTGTGTGTGTGTATATAGTTTCTCAGGCCTGCTGGAAAAGGTTTTTACACTTAGAACATGGTGATAATAATACTGTTGATGGGTTATTGTGAGATTATCTAGCACCATACCTGGCACTCAGCACTAAGTGATTAAAAGTCATATTCTCATTTTTTCTTTGGAACCTTAGTGTTGATTACGTGACTTTAGGATGCTCTATTAATCATCCCATTAAACTTTTTCCTTTTCTCTTTCTCTACATTAAATTGTGAAGTTCTTGAGGGCAAGAACTGTATCTTGGTGCTTAAAGATATGTACATATATCTCACAGAACAAAGTGCATTTGAGTAAAGAAGATTCACGCTTTTTTACCTACATGGATTTCTGAAAATATGACTTTAAGAAGTTCCTTGTAGTGTGTGGTGAGATTGTTTTGGAGAGTTGTGGGGCTTAAACTCTCAGTAAGTAGTGATAATTTTTCTGTGGGTTTCTAAGATAAATGTGAGTCCAAATTGAGAGAAAATCATATCTGACTAAAGTTGTTTATTGCAGCCTGTCCTTTGAAATATAGTCATTAATACTGTGATTCAGCATTTTCATTTTCTTTACTTTTCTTTGTCCTTGTCTTTTGATTAGCTGCTTTCAAATGCCCATTTATGCTTGAAGATTATTACACAGGCACACATTCACACACACACACAGATATGTATGCCCCATTAACAAGAGGAAAGGAAATTAGTTGGGTTTATTCATGCTTTGATGTTTTACATTTTTTTCTTTGATTTTAAAAGATATGGAATACTTTTAAAGTCAAAACTTTCCTGGATAGAGGTGGTAATGAGTGGAAAGAAAAACCAAAAGTTTTGTACAGGATAATATTCAAAGCAGCTTGCCTATGTTCTTTGAGTTTGAAGGTGGTGATTAGGTTTTCAGATTTAGAAAAGTGTGAGACAACCTAATTAAACACCTTTTTGCTGAAAAGCAGCTCAGTAAATTCAGATTGCTTTGGGAAGCTCTCAAAGCTTTTATCAGAAAACTAATACTGCAAAAGTCTTCTAAATTAATAGCTTTTGAAAAATTATTTCCAAGGCTGGAAATAGATTATAAAGATATTTAAATAAATATGCCTGCTAGGATATCCTTACATTGACTAGATGCAAAAATATGTCTTAAAATATATGAAATATACAGTCAGTAAAAGTGTTAGTATATATTTCCTAGTAGTAGTTAAGGTGAATTAACTTAAAAGGTAACTTTTTGACCCCTTAGCTCTCTGATATTTGTTTACAGATCTTTAGTAATTATATATGAAGGGGGTCATATGGAGATCTGGATGAAGAAAGAAAAGCAAATCTCTATACATACTAGATTTATTGAGTTGTACATAAAACCTTGATTTTCTTTATAAGCATATGTTTATTATTGCCCTCATTAGCAGTATACTTACTAAATGTGAATCATTTACCTGTAAATATAGTGGAACAGATTTTGTAATTTTGTGGTATCATGCGATAGCATACCTTCCTTTCTAACAAAAATCCTTTTGGATAGCCTTATTCAGTGCCCAGACAGAAGGATCTTTATCTAATTTGTTTTGTCATTCCTTTGTGAGAGGAATAGCCTCTAAAATCCTTTCCAATCTTTAATAACATAAGATTTTATGGCTTGATTTTTTTATCATAATGCCAAGAGGACATGGTGATGGGTTTAGATGTTGGAGGATTCCCTTATTCAATTGAAAATAGTCCAGGGTACTAGAAGAGAATATTTAATAAGATGATATTACAATTTGAAGAGAGCAGGAGATTGCAGTTAGATAATGAGTAATAGTGGTGTAAACAAATCCACACACTATTGGGTTGATTAAATTTAGCTTTCTGGGAATTGAATATATGGTGGTCTTTTATATTACAAATGAGATTTGAGGAAAGTTAATGAAGCTGAATCCTCATTAGGTGGCCATGCTTTTCTGCCTGTTTGATTGATAGCAAAGGATTGCTATTGTCTTTTAGTAATTAATCTCCTTTGTGTCATAGAACACATTTTTTATTTAAAACAATTTATTCAAAGTTAATACAATTATGGATATGAAGCAATTAAATATTGGCTCACATTCAGGATGAAGAAAAACTAATCGATAAGCTGAATTTTCCATACATACAACAAGAGCAGTACTATATTACTGTGGAGATAATTCTGTGAATGTGAATAGCAATATTATTTTGGCTTCTAAAGTTGTTACTTTTAAAGTTATAAAATTTTGCTTCTGTGACTTTATCATTTAATAAAGAGTCCAAAAATGGCAATTTCCTGTAGTTGGACACTACACTACTTGATTTCATATTCTGTAACAGAATTTTTTTTTCAAGGTAAGGTAGGTTTAGGTAATAATAAATTCATTTTAAATTGCTTATCTTTGAAATGTATCTGTGATAAAATTTATGGTTCCCATCATTTCATTTATTTACTGTAAATTTTTAATTCATAACTTAAAAATAATTTAAATTCAAAAAAATATCACATCTGAATTTTTTACAGCCATTTAAAAACATTGTATAGAAAAGGGAGGAACGGGGATGGCATTTTAATTTTTTAAATTTTTATTTATTCTTATTATAATTTTTTATTTTTCATTGGGGCACAGCCAGTTAAAACAATTCGTGATAGTTGCAGATGAACAGCAAAGGGACTCCGCCGCATGTATACATGCATCCATCCTCCCCCACATCCCCCTCTCTTCCAGGTTGAGGAATGGCATTTTTTTTTTTTTCCAGATTAGTAGTGGATGATTCTGATATGGTAAAAAATAAAGACTAGTAAATTGGGTATTTTGCCAATTTGATTGACTGATTTACAATTTTCCAAATCCTTAGAGGAAAAATTATACATGTGGGGGAGGAGCACACAGCATGCAGTTTTATCTACCAAACAATGCGATACATTGACCCCTAATGTATTAGCAAAAGCAGAAAATAAAAGGAGTATTTCTGTAGCAACATTCTCAAAACACAAAATTTTCCTGCTAAGACCAGATTTTTTTTTTCTCTTCTGAGCCAACAACCCACCCACCAAATTGGCAGCCTGTGAGTTAATTAAACTCAAAGGTAGATTATTTAAAAGTAAAAAAAGATTAAGATAACGTAGCAGGAATGATAAATAGTTTACAAGCAGTTAGTAGCCTGGGGTAAAGGAAGCAAATCTCCTTTGACAGAAGAAGAATCAAAGGGAGAGTAGTTGGAGAAGGAGAGCTGAAGTTGGCAAATCATTAGTGTAAAATCAAAAGGAGAGGGTGCTGAAGCAGCTGTAATCCGACAGGATCTTGGGTGCATGCAGTTTATTTAGACTATTGTGATATATAACTGTTTGATTATACTTCAATAAAATGAAAAAGCTCCTTATTCCTGTTCTTAATTTCTAAAAGCTTTTGTTGACAAGGATATCTTTCACTGCTATGTTTGTTTAGCAAAAATCTTAACTAATGCCTAAACAATTCTGTGAAAGGGTACTATTGACCGTTTTACAGATGAAAAAACAAAAGTGCAGAGAAATTAAATAACTTGGCCCATATTTTCAAAGTCAGTATTTTTTTTTTATGGTTTCCTTAATTCTTCTTGAACAAGCCCTGCACAAAACATTTTTTTTTAATGTTTTTGACTATTTGGCATATTTTATTTTTTAATTTAATTTTAATTTTAATTTTTTTTATTTTTTATTTTTTCCCCAAGCATCCAGTATCGTGCATCGAACCTGGACTGGCAGCTCATTTCTTACATGATATTTTACATGTTTCAATGTCATTCTCCCAAAAAATAATTTTTAATTTATTTAATTGGAGGCTAATTACAGTATTGTGGTGGTTTTTAAACTAACCTCAAAATTAAGTTCCGAATAGCTGAATACTTTCTATAATATCTTTGGTTACTATGTAATATTATGAAGCTTCTGCATTTACTGTTACTTTAAATTTATGTGCGGTAGCTACCCTCTCTAGTTATTTGTTCAAAGAGCAGGTTAGGGCAGTGGCAGGTAATGAATTTCTGTCTGTCTGTGAGTTGATTTAGAGGGTTAATAATTCAGGCTGTTTTAAAATTCTTTAATTATGACAAGGGAAATACAGTTATAAATGCTTTATTGGTTATAATTGCTGAAAGATGTTGTATCTGAAAAGAAATGATCCTTTACTAATAGGATAAACCTTTTAAGTTTTCACTATAGGATATCACAAGAAATTTGGTAGATTTTTCAGTCCACCCTTCTTGACTGGGCTTCCCTGGTGGCTCAGAGGTTAAAGCATCTGCCTGGAATGTGGGAGACCCAGGTTCGATCCCTGGGTCGGGAAGGTCCCCTGGAGAAGGAACTGGCAACCCACTCCAGTACTCTTGCCTAGAGAATCCCATGGAGGGAGGAACCTGGTAGGCTAGAGTCCATGGGGTCACAGAATCGGACACGGCTGAGCGATTTCACTTCACTTCTTTACTGGCTCAACTGATAAAGAATCCGACTGCAATACAGAAGACCCTGGATCGATTCTTGGGTCAGGAAGATCCCCTGGAGAAGGGATGGGCTACCCACTGCAGTATTCTTGGGCTTCCCTTGTGGCTCAGCTGGTAAAGAATCCACCTGCAATGCAGGACACCAGGGTTTGATCCTTGGGTTTGGAAGATCCCCCGGAGAAGGGAACAGCTACCCACTCCAGTATTCTGGCCTGCAGAGTTCCATGGACTGTATAGTCCATGGGGCCGCAAAGAGTTGGACACATGACTGAGCGACTTTCACTTCTTGATAATCCCCCCCCAAACTTAGTATCAGTTTATTGCTAAATATGTAAACTTATACATATGCATGTATAAAACTAAAGATAAATTATAAACATCCTGCTTCTAGTTATGGTCTTTGAAGAGAGTTGAAGCCTTTAGATTCACCTTCTGTTTTTTTCTTAAAAACAAAAAGGTCAAAATAAAGTGTCAAGAAATAATTTCAAAGGTACTTCTTACCTATTATACTACATCTTTTTAAAAATTATGTCAATTTGCATCATGTTCAATTAAATAGTATTTTTGTTATTGTTATAAACTAGTAAAACTCAAGTGAACTTTGGTTCATTCCTAGATTTGTAGGAGGGCAGAGCCTCACACAAAGCATAAGACAGTGAAAAGTGGTCTTTCCACATCTTTTCCCTTCTGTTTAAAGTGGTTATATACTTCACCAGTTCTTTTATATTACCTGCTTCCTACAAAATCTGATCCCTTTTTTAGAAGTACCACCTTTCCCCCCATTCTCACTTGTCTACACTTCTGTGCTTTATGCTGTATTTGCCAACCAACATATAAAAACCAAAATGAAGCCCTGCAGCCTATAAAAGTACCTGCAAATTGTGAGTGGTGGGCTTAAAAGAACTAAGAAAGTTTAGCCCATTCAGTGTCCTGTATACAAGAAAGAAGGGAAATGGGAAGGGAAGGATGCAGGAAGTAAGGCAAGAAAGAAGGAGAGAACTGTGGGTTATAAATTAAGGCAGTGTGTTTTGATAATATATTCAAAGAATAATAGTAAGATAATTTTAGACATTTATAAAGTTCACTTTTATTGATTTCAATTAATCATATTTTAGTATATTTTACTGAAGATTCAGAGATACTTCTCCAGTTTCTGATGTACATTTAATACTCTGTTCTATAACATTATGTGGTTGTTTTACATATTTTTCAAACTGGCAAGTATTATTTTCAGTATTTTAATGCTTTGAAATTAAAGTTAATGATCTCAGATACAAAGTTCATAAACTGTATTAATCAGTAAAAGTAAGGCTCTAAATTACAAGTAGACTTCTGAATTGGTATCTTGTGATTGGGGTTAATCATATCATGGATTTTTGCCTCATGTATTCATCTCTAGTATCTCTGAGATACAAAGTTTATTATTTTAAAAAAGACTTTAGAACAAATAGTTTATTCTTATTTTATTTGTTACAGCTATAAGAGCTTACTGTTAAGATAATAGAAACTTCAGTAGAACAGGCCTTTTCTTTTAGAACAGTGCTTCTCAAACATTAGTTCACATAAGAATCACAGGGAGGGTCCTAAGATGGCGGAGGAATAGGATGGGGAAACCACTTTCTCCCCCACAAATTCATCAAAAGATCATTTGAATGCTGAGCACCTTCCACAGAACAACTTCTGAATGCTGGCTGAGGACACCAGGCACCCAGAAAGGCAGCCCATTCTCTTTGAAAGGAAATAGGACAAAATATAAAAGACAAAAAGAGAGACAAAACAGTTAGGGATGGAGACCTGTCCTGGGGAGGGAGTCATGAAGGAGGAGAAGTTTCCAAACAGCAGGAAACCCTCTTATCAATGGGTCTGTGGGGAGTTTTGGAATCTCACAGGGCAACATAACTGGGAGGGGAAAAAAAAAAAAACCCACAGAATACGTGCCTAACCACATCTCCTGGCGAAGTAGCCCAGACACTCAAACGTCTGCCACCAGCCAGTGAGCAGGGGCTGTACAGGGAGGCGTGGGTTGATTATCTCAATAGATGCAGAGAAAGCCTTTGACAAAATTCAACATCCATTTATGCTAAAAACCCTCCAGAAAGCAGTCGTGTCCGACTCTGTGCGACCCCATAGATGGCAGCCCACCAGGCTCCCCTGTCCCTGGGATTCTCCAGGCAAGAACACTGGAGTGGGTTGCCATTTCCTTCTCCAATGCATGAAAGTGAAAAGTGAAATCACTCAGTTGTGTCCGACTCTTAGCAACCCCATGGACTGCCGCCTTCCAGGCTCCTCCGTCCAGGGATTTTCCAGGCAAGAGTACTGGAGTGGGGTGCTATTGCCTTCTCCAAGAAGGAACATATCTCAACATAATAAAAGCCATATATGATAAACCCACAGCAAACATTATCCTCAATGGGAACAATTGAAAGCATTTCTCCTAAAGTCAGGAACAAGACAAGGTAGCCCACTCTCACCACTACTATTCAACATAGTTTTGGAAGTTTTAGCCGCAGCAGTCAGAGAAGAAAAAGAAATAAAAGGAATCCAGATTGGAAAAGAAGAAGTGTAACTCTCAGAGTCTGTGGATGACATGATCCTCTACATAGAAAACCCTAAAGACACCACCAAAAAATTACTAGAGCTAATCAATGAATATAGTAAAGTTGTAGGATATAAAATTAACACACAGAAATCCCTTGCATTCCTATACACTAACAATGAGGAAACAGAGAAATTAAAGAAACAATTCCATTCACTATTGCAATGAAAAGTATAAAGCACTTAGGAATAAATCTACCTATGTATAGAAAACTATGAAACACTGATTAAAGAAATAAAAGGTGACACAAATAGTTGGAGAAATATACCATATTCATGGATCAGAAGATTCAAAATAGTGAAAATGAGTATACTACCCAAAGCAATCTATAGATTCAATGCAATCCCTATCAAGCTACCAGCAGTATTTTTCACAGAACTAGAACAAATAATTTCACAATTTATATGGAAATACAAAAAACCTTGAATAGGCAAAGCAATCTTGAGAAAGAAGAATGGAACTGGAGGAGTCAACCTGCCTGACTTAATACTGTACTACAAAGCCACAGTCATCAAGCCGGCATTGTACAAAGACAGAAATATAGATCAATGGAGTGAAATGGAAAGCCCAGAGATAAATCCACACACCTATGGACACCTTATCTTTGACAAAGGAGGCAAGAATATACAATGGATAAATAACAATGTCTTTAACAAGTGGTGCTGGGAAAACTGGTTAACCACTTGTAAAAGAATGAAACTCGAACACTTTCTAACACCATAGACAAAAATAAACTCAAAATGGATTAAAGATCTAAATGTAAGTCCAGAAACTATACAATTCCTAGACGAAAACATAGGCAAAACACTTTCTGACATAAATCACAGCAGGATCCTCTATGACCCACCTCCCAGAGTAATGGAAATAAAAACAGAAATAAACAAATGGGACCTAATTAAACTTAAAAGCTTTTGCACAATGAAGGAAACTATAAGCAAAGTGAAAAGACAGCCTTCAGAGTGGGAGAAAATAATAGCAAACAAGCAACTGACAAAGAATTAATCTCAAAAATATACAAGCAGGTCATGCAGCTCAAACCAGAAAAATAAATGACCCAATCAAAAAATTTGAGAAAGAACTAAACAGACATTTTTCCAAAGAAGACATACAGATGGCTAACAAACACATGAAAAGATGCTCAACATCACTCATTATCAGAGAAATGCGAATCAAAACCACAATGAGGTACCATCTCACGCCAGTCAGAATGGCTGCGATCCAAAAGTCTGCAAGCAATAAATGCTGGAGAGGGTGCGAAGAAAAGGGAGCCCTCTTACACTGTTGGTGGGAATGCTAACTAGTACAGCCACTATGGAGAACAGTGTGGAGATTCCTTAAAAAACTGGGAATAGAACTGCCTTATGACCCAGCAATCCAGCTGGGCATACACACTGAGGAAACCAGAATCAAAACAGACATGAGTACCCCAGTGTTCACTGCAGCACTGTTTATAATAGCCAGGACATGGAAGCAACCTAGATGTCCATCAGCAGATGAATGGATAAGAAAGCAGTGGTACATATACACAATGGAGTATTATCCAGCTATTAAAAAGAATACATTTGAATTGTTCTAATGAGGTGGATGAAACTGGAGCCTATTATACTGAGTGAAATATGTCAGAAAGAAAAACACCGATATGGTATATTAACGCATATATATGGAATATAGAAAGATTAACGATGACTCTATATGTGAGACAGCAAAAGAGACAGATAAAGAACAGACTTTTGGCCTCTGTGGGAGAAGGCGAGGGTGGGCTGATTTGAGAGAATAGCATTGAAACATGTATATTATCATATGTGAAATAGATCACCAGTCCAGGTTCTATGCATAAGACAGGGTACTCAGGGCTGGTGCATTGGGATGACCCTGAGGGATGGGATGGGGAGGGAGGTGGGAGTGGGGTTCAGGATGGGGGACACATGTATACCCATGGCTGATTCATGTTAGTGTATGCTATTCTTTCAAATCATTCCACCCTGTGTACACCTGTGGCTGATTCATGTCCATGGATGGTGAAAATTAGTATAATATTGTAAAGTAATTAGCCTCCAATTAAAATAAATAAATAAAGTAAAAAAAAAAGAATCACAGGGAGATCTTGGTAAAATACAGATTGATAGAGCTTCTGATTCAACAGGGCTGAGATGGGATCTAACAATATGGGTATCTAACCTATTCCCAGGTGACTCTGCCTCCTCTGATCTAGGAATAATTTGAAAGGGGTGCAAAATGCATGCTCAGGAAATAACTGAAGAGAAAATAAAGATGACATCAGTTATATGATGGTGAAAGTTTAAAGATAGGAAGATGGACGAGTGAGCATTTTCATAGAAGAGGACTCAATCAGATATGGTGTGTTGAGAAGTGAAAAGGGTCTGAGATTTTACTCTTCATGTACCTAACAAGCTAGTCAACTACCATTTCATAGGTTTAGGAGACTCCCTGAGTCGGACACAATGGACTTGGTAACTCCCAGCATGGGAAGTCCCACAGGTAACTCCTTACCATCAAGTCCAGGGCAGGCCATTTCTGAGTTGCCCAGATAGATTGTGCCTATGCTGTGAGCTTTTGTCACAGCTGAGGAGCCCTGAGCTTGGGAAATGCCCCTCTTTTAAAGGGAGTCTGCCCAAGTTTTGCCCCATGGGGTTATTTTTATTTACCTGAGGAACAGATAAATCTTTCCTCTGCCCTGCAGGGAGACACTCTGTCTTCCAACTCTGTTTGCTACACAAACATTCTTGAGAAGATAATTTAGAGCAGAATCTACCCCACCTCTGTTCACAGAATGCGCATAAACATGAGAGAATTGTCTCCCAAATGGTGATTGGATATAGAAATAGTTCATAGGGAACAGTGATGACATATTTAAGATCGTTTAAAAATCAAAATGAAGTAGCTGTGGTTCAGGCAGCCAAAATGGACCTGGTGGCCTTTAGGGATATATGTCTTGGGGTTCTGAATCGGCATTTGTATTCAACATTTGAAGAATAAGGCAACTGATTATAAATTGGTTTTAGAATCTCAGAGTGGAATTAGAATTACATGGATTAGTTTGGATCCATATCACATTCAAAGCCAAATTCTACTAAATTTTAAGGATCATGTGGTGATGAATTGATCCAGCAAGTTTTAATAATTAGATAGTGATGTATTGATCTAGGAATATGCTTGTCTTGTGGGAACGAGTTTTGTGACCTCCTGAAGTATCATGATAATGAATGATAATAATGTAGTGAACTTAGTTATTAATCTTGATACAACTGAGATAAAATATTGACAGTACTTAAAAGTGATTATTTATACATTTCCACACATAGTAATTGAGTATCTGTTCCCTGCTACATATGGCATGAAATGTTGGCTGGGTACAGACATGAAAGAAATGTGGCCTGTGCCTAATGGACTTGCTGCTGCTGCTGCTGCTGCTGCTAAGTCACTTCAGTCGTGTCCGACTCTGTGTGACCCCATAGACGGCAGCCCACCAGGCTCCCCTGTCCCTGGGATTCTCCAGGCAAGAACACTGGAGTGGGTTGCCATTTCCTTCTCCAATGCATGAAAGTGAAAAGTGAAAGGGAAGTCGCTCAGTCGTGTCCGACTCTTCGCGACCCCATGGACTGCAGCCCACCAGGGTCCTCCATCCATGGGACTTTCCAGGCAAGAGTACTGGAGTGGGGTGCCATTGCCTTCTCCAAATGGACTTGCAGTTAGTGTTAAATAGAAAGTCTGAGAGAGAGAGAGAAAAGAGAAGGAAAAAGGGAATTAGGGAATAGGAGGGAGAGACAACAAAGATATGGATAGAGTTAAGTATGTGATGGGAGTCAGGATAGTGTAAGGCTAGGGAACTAGTGGGTTATTTTTGTTTGTCTATCAACTTGTGCTACTGTTTCAAACAGTGTTTTTCAAAGTGATTAAATTCATATGTCTAGTATAGCTAAGATGTTTTTCTGGAACTCTCTTGCCTTTTCCATGATCCAGCGGATGTTGGCAATTTGATCTCTGGTTCCTCTGCCTTTTCTAAAATCAGCTTGAACATCAGGAAGTTCACGGTTCACATATTGCTGAAGCCTGGCTTGGAGAATTTGGAGCATTACTTTTCTAGCGTGTGAGATGAGTGCAATTGTGCGGTAGTTTGAGCATTCTTTGGCATTGCCTTTCTTTGGGATTGGAATGAAAACTGACCTTTTCCAGTCCTGTGGCCACTGCTGAGTTTTCCAAATTTGCTGGCATACTGAGTGCAGCACTTTCACAGCATCATCTTTCAGGATTTGGAATAGCTCAACTGGAATTCCATCACCTCCACTAGCTTTGTTCGAGTGATGCTTTCTAAGGCCCACTTGACTTCACATTCCAGGATGTCTGGCTCTAGGTCAGTGATCATACCATCAATAAACTGTGGAAAATTCTGAAAGAGATGGGAATACCAGACCACCTGATCTGCCTCTTGAGAAATTTGTATGCAGGTCAGGAAGCAACAGTTAGAACTGGACATGGAACAACAGACTGGTTCCAAATAGGAAAAGGAGTTCGTCAAAGCTGTATATTGTCACCCTGTTTATTTAACTTATATGCAGAGTACATCATGAGAAACTCTGGACTGTAAGAAACACAAGCTGGAATCAAGATTGCCGGGAGAAATACCAGTAACATCAGATATGCAGATGACAGCACCCTTATGGCAGAAAGTGAAAAGGAACTAAAAAGCCTCTTGATGAAAGTGAAAGTGGAGAGTGAAAAAGTTGGCTTAAAGCTCAACATTCAGAAAACGAAGATCATGGCATCCGGTCCCATCACTTCATGGGAAATAGATGGGGAAACTGGAAACAATGTCAGACTTTATTTTTCTGGGCTCCAAAATCACTGCAGATGGTGACTGCAGCCATGAAATTAAAAGACGTTTACCCTTGGAAGGAAAGTTATGACCAACCTAGATAGCATATTCAAAAGCAGAGACGTTACTTTGCCAACAAAGGTCCGTCTAGTCAAGGCTATGGTTTTTCCTGTGGTCGTGTATTGATGTGAGAGTTGGACTGTGAAGAAGGCTGAGCACCGAAGAATTGATGCTTTTGAACTGTGGTGTTGGAGAAGACTCTTGAGAGTCCCTTGGACTGCAAGGAGATCCATCCAGTCCATTCTGAAGGAGATCAGCCCTGGGCTTTCTTTGGAAGGAATGATGCTAAAGCTGAAACTCCAGTACTTTGGCCACCTCATGCAAAGAGTTGACTCATTGGAAAAGACTCTGATGCTGGGAGCGATTGGGGGCAAGAGGAGAAGGGGACCACAGAGCATGAGATGGCTGGATGGCATCACTGACTCGATGGACGTGAGTCTCAGTGAACTCCAGGAGTTGGTAATGGACAGGGAGGCCTGGCGTGTTGCGATTCATAGGGTCGCAAAGAGTCGGACACGACTGAGTGACTGATCTGATCTGATCTGAGTATAGCTAAACTATTACCTTCTTCTCGAGCAGGGTTTCCCAACGTCCAGGATCTAATGCCTGATGATGTAAAATGATTTAAGGTGAAGGTAATGTAATAATAATAGAAATAAACTGCACAATAAATGTAATGTGATTGAATCATCCTGAACTACCACCCCCCCCACCCCGACACACACACTCTCACAGTTTGTGAAAAATTGTCCTCCACAAAACCGGTCCCTGTGCCAAGAAGGTTGGAGACTGCTGTTCTAGAGGAGCCTTTTCAAGGTTTAGTCTGTGGAAAAGATGTTCTCTATGAAACAATGTAGATTTCTGGGAATGATCCCAGAATCAGAATCTTCAGATGGTTGTGGAGTTGAGTGGGTTTGTATGTATTCTAGGTGATTTGAACAGGTTCATCTGGTGATTCTTTTCAGGTATCAAAGTGTATCAAAGAGGTGTGTATCAGGCTGTGTATCAGCTTTTTCAGGTATCAAAGAGCTGATGTAGAAATTACTTTCCGTTCAACAGCTTTTTATTTTAGTGCTTGTGCTGCAGAGCCAAAAAAAAAAAAAAAGTGATAATTGCCAGTTGTGTATTATTTACTTTCACTATTGCTAAAAGGAGTTTTGCTATTCTTACCAGATGACATCTCCTTTACCCTGGCTTATATATTCCAAGCCTCTGCCAATTTATTTGGAGCTAATTGCATCTTGGAATATTAGACTTGAAGCTTTGTAGTTAATTTCAAAAGCATTTCCTGAATATGTTAGATCCTGGCTGAAATCTATACAACAAGATCCAGAAGCCATGTTCCAAAAGATTTAATTTTCACTGGGCCACAAATAAAAGAATAAATAATGACTGGCTTGATTTCAGCAACTTTTATTTGTATGTTTTGCATATATGATACTCCCTTAAATCTTACACTAGAAAGGAAAAATAGCGTTCATATACTGATCTGTTCTTGTTTCTAATTTCATTTATTATAAGATGAAATAAGACTGAAGAACTCATTTTACTGACTACTGTGTAAATCTGCTGTATTCCCTAAATTGTGATTGCTTTTGGTACACTCTGTAGTTCCACAGATAAGAGCTTTTCTACAGATCAAAATACAGTGAAAACTTAGGGACCATTAAGATGCTTTCATTCATTTCACTCACATATGTACACATTGAAGTGGTTATCATTGATTACCGTGCTGAGATACTCTGTCCTATGTAGTTGTGTTTGTAAGATTCAAATGGAAGTAAAACTTTATTGAGTTTATAATATGGTAGATATTGAAATACCAATAGAAAATATATAAAGTAGATATTGTTGTGAAATGCTGACAGAATGTTAAGTCCATTTCCTGTGATTCCATAGTTAGTGAATAGCAGCACCGGAATTGGAAACTGGATCTGTTTGATTCAAAAGTGCATGCTTATTTTAACAATTTTTTAATTGTTTAATTATTTAACTTATTTTAATGCTAGGGCTTTCCTCAGATCAGATCAGATCAGTCGCTCAGTCGTGTCCGACTCTTTGCGACCCCATGAATCGCAGCACGCCAGGCGTCCCTGTCCATCACCAACTCCTGGAGTTCACTGAGACTCACGTCCATCGAGTCAGTGATGCCATCCAGCCATCTCATGCTCTGTGGTCCCCTTCTCCTCTTGCCCCCAATCCCTCCCAGCATCAGAGTCTTTTCCAATGAGTCAACTCTTCGCATGAGGTGGCCAAAGTACTGGAGTTTCAGCTTTAGCATCATTCCTTCTAAAGAAATCCCAGGGCTGATCTCCTTCAGAATGGACTGGATGGATCTCCTTGCAGTCCAAGGGACTCTCAAGAGTCTTCTCCAACACCACAGTTCAAAAGCATCAATTTAAAGAATTTGCCTGCAATGCAGGAGACCCGGGTTTGATCCCTGGTTCAAGAAGGTCCCCTGGAGAAGGAAATGGCTACCCGGTAGCCATTCTCCAGTATTAGTGCCTGGAGAATTCCATGGGTAGAGGAGCCTGGTGGACAACAGTCCATGGGGTCGCAAAGAGTCAAACACGACTGAGCAACTAACACTGTCCCTATCCAGACTTATCAGTGGCACCTGTACACTGTTCTTCAGAGCCCAGAAGTCTGTTCTTTTACTTGGTTGCTGTTTTCAGTAGATGTTGTTAGATCATTCAAATGATTATCCTGATTCTTTAGGTATCTTAAGAACATTGGATGAAAATAGGGAAAACTTGTCAACAGAAACATAATACAATAATTTGCTCATTCTTATAGTTTGTTGACTATTTGAACATTGATTATATTACACTTGCATTTTTTACCAGTCTATTGTAGAGAACTAGTATTTACTTATTAGAAAGAAAAATCTTGACATACACTAACCAAAGAAATAGTTTTGAATTAGTTATTTATTTGAATGCTGTTTCAGTTCTTCATATTATTAACATTGAGTATCAACATTATTGGACTCTAGCAGAAATACCAGTTGATCTCTGAAGATTTCCTTTCAAAGCTATCAAAGGAAAATTCTTTGTAATTAAATGTTTCAGAGAACTTTATCTTTCATATGCAATTAGCATACAGTCTAGGAAGTAAATTTTTAACAGGTTTGGAAAATATTCCCAAGAAAAAATATCTTTAGATATTTTTAAGGAAAATGATAGAATTATTTCTTCTTACACTGTATAATTATACTGCTTTTATTAAACCTGCACATCACTTGGTAGAATGCAATGCTAGTGGAAAAGATAAAGATATGACAAAAAGGTGAAGGTTGAGAATAAATAGACCTTCAAGGGAGCTGATCTTTCTCTGATCTGATAAAACCTCTCCCATTATCTGTTTCTTTCTTTTCTTTTTTTTCCTTGCAGATCACTGCATATCAAAAGCTTTCTCCCTGATTAGCAACATTCTCTCTGGATTTGAGGGCAAGACCAAAAGAAAAAGATAGTATCCAAACTGACATATGACATTCTGTTCTATTTTTCTTGTAGTCTTTAGCAAATTCTAAAAAGTACTGGGCGTTTTTCCATTAACCTTAAATAGTTTTCTGCCTGTGTTTGTTTTTTTTTTCCTTGATTCTACTATGTGTCTTTGTATATTCTGTGAATGCCAAGTGATATTAACACTTTGATAGGTTTAGTGGTAACTAAAGGTTTGTCTTGTGGAATAAGAATAAGCTTTGGAGTTGGAAGGCTTAGGTTCAAGTCCATTTTGTTAAACTTGTTCTTAAAATATATCTTTAAGATGATTTTTTATTTTACATGCTCAGACCAACAGGTAGGTAGGGATGTATATATTATCAGTACTTTAATGACATTGTATCTATGCTTATCATTCCATACCCAAAGGACTTTTAAATCCATATGTGCTATTTTACTTTTATAAGCCATTTAATGAAAATATCTGGCTTATCTTAATATGACAGAATCTTCAGTTTTTTTCTTGTAGGTGTTTATGCTGATCTCGGTTTTTTGTTTCTATCTGGTGCTACATCTGGTTTTAGTGTTTGAAACTGTACTAAACTGTATTGTAAATTAAATGAGAGGAGATACATTTTCTTTTTCTGAAGTAAGTTAGTGTTCACTTCAGTTCAGTTACTCAGTCATGTCTGACTTTGCAAGCCAATGGAGTGCAGTACGCCAGCCTTGTCTGTCCATCACCAACTCCCGGAGCTTACTCAAACTCATGTTCATTGAGTCAATGATGCCATCTAATTATCTCATCATCTGTCTTCCCCTTCTCCTCCCGCCTTCATTCATTCCCAGCATCAGAGTCTTTTCCAGAGAGTCAGTTCTTCACATTCAGGTGGCCAAAGTATTGGCCATTCAGCTTCAGCATCAGTCCTTCCAATGAATACTTAGGACTGATTTCCTTTAGGATGGACTGGTTGGATCTCCTTGCAGTCCAAGGGACTCTCAAGAGTCTTCTCCAACACCACAGTTCAAAAGCATCAATTTTTTGACGCTGAGGTTTGTTTATAGTCCAACTCTCACATCCATACATGACTACTGGAAACATGAAAGCTTTGACTAGATGGACCTTTGTTGGCAAATAATGTCTCTGCTTTTTAATATGCTGTCTAAGTTGGTCATAACTTTTCTTCAAAGGAGCAAGCAGCTTTTAATTTCGGGGCTGCAGTCACCATTTGCAGTGATTTTGGAGCCAAGAAAAATAAAGTCTGTCATTGTTTCCATTGTTTCCCTATCTTTTTGCCATGAAGTGATGGGACCATATGACATTATCTTAGCTTTCTGAATGTTGAGTTTTAAGCCAATGTTTTCACTCTCTTCTTTCACTTTGATCAAGAGGCTCTTTAAGGGTGGTGTCATCTGCATATCTGAGGTTATTGATCTTTCTCGTGGCAATCTGGATTCCAGTTTAATTCCAGTTGATTGCAGCATTTCTCATGATGTACTCTGCATATAAGTTAAATAAGCAGGATGACAATATACAGTACTTTTGAAAGTACTCTTTCCCTATCTGTTGTTCCATGTCCAGTTCTAACTATAGCTTCTTGACCTGAATACAGATTTCTGAGGAGGCAGGTCAGTTCATCTGGTATTCCCATCTCTTGCAGAATATTCCACTGTTTATTGTGATCCACACAGTCAAAGTTGATAAAGTAGAAGTAGATGTATTTCTGGAACTCTCTCACTCTTTTGATGATCCAACGGATATTGGCAACTTGATCTTTGATTGAACAAGTTATTGTTACAGGGTTTATATATATAGGCAACTATGAAAACAGGGATTTCCTACTAAGCAAACATTCACATTTTATTAGGTAGGAATTTTATCAGTCTTAACACAATTTCCCCATGGCATTTAATGGTAGATCATTGGCTTTAAAATATAAAATGTCACTTTACCAAAATAAAAGCTAATTAGGGACTTGCAGTGTCCAGAAGATGTCTTTTTTCTTTTTTTTTTTAATTTTATTTTTAAACTTTAAAATATTGTGTTAGTTTTGCCAAATATCGAAATGAATCCATTAGAAATGAAAATGGAGAGATCACAACAGACAACACAGAAATACAAAGGATCATAAGAGACTACTATCAACAATTATATGGCAATAAAATGGACAACGTGGAAGAAATGGACAAATTCTTAGAAAAGTACAACTTTCCAAAACTGGACCAGGAAGAAATAGAAAATCTTAACAGACCCATCACAAGCACGGAAATTGAAACTGTAATCAAAAATCTTCGAGCAAACAAAAGCCCAGGTCCAGACGGCTTCACAGCTGAATTCTACCAAAAATTTAGAGAAGAGCTAACACCTATCCTGCTCAAACTCTTCCAGAAAATTGCAGAGGAAGGTAAACTTCCAAACTCATTCTATGAGGCCACCATCACCCTAATACCAAAACCTGACAAGGATCCCACAAAAAAAGAAAACTGTAGGCCAATATCACTGATGAACATAGATGCAAAAATCCTTAACAAAATTCTAGCAATCAGAATCCAACAATACGTTAAAAAGATCATACACCTTGACCAAGTGGGCTTTATCCCAGGGATGCAAGGATTCTTCAATATCCACAAATCAATCAATGTAATACACCACATTAACAAATTGAAAAATAAAAACCATATGATTATCTCAATAGATGCAGAGAAAGCCTTTGACCAAATTCAATATCCATTTATGATAAAAACCCTCCAGAAAGCAGGAATAGAAGGAACATACCTCAACATAATAAAAGCTATATATGACAAACCCACAGCAAACATTATCCTCAATGGTGAAAAATTGACAGCATTTCCTCTAAAGTCAGGAACAAGACAAGGGTGCCCACTTTCACCATTACTATTCAACATAGTTTTGGAAGTTTTGGCCACAGCAATCAGAGCAGAAAAAGAAATAAAAGGAATGCAAATTGGAAAAGAAAAAGTAAAACTCTCACTGTTTGCAGATGACATGATCCTCTACATAGAAAACCCTAAAGACTCCACCAGAAAATTACTAGAACTAATCAATGATTATAGTAAAGTTGCAGGATATAAAATCAACACACAGAAATCCCTTGCATTCCTATACACTAATAACGAGAAAACAGAAAGAGAAATTAAGGAAACAATTCCATTCACATTTGCAATGGAAAGAATAAAATACTTAGGAATATATCTACCTAAAGAAACTAAAGACCTATATATAGAAAACTATAAAACCCTGGTGAAAGAAATCAAAGAGGACACTGATAGATGGAGAAATATACCATGTTCATGGATTGGAAGAATCAATATAGTGAAAATGAGTATACTACCCAAAGCAATTTATAGATTCAATGCAATCCCTATCAAGCTACCAACAGTATTCTTCACAGAGCTAGAACAAATAATTTCACAATTTGTATGGAAATATAGAAAACCTCGAATAGCCAAAGCGATCTTGAGAAAGAAGAATGGAACTGGAGGAATCAACCTACCTGACTTCAGGCTCTACTACAAAGCCACAGTCATCAAGACAGTATGGTACTGGCACAAAGACAGAAATATAGATCAATGGAACAAAATAGAAAGCCCAGAGATAAATCCACACACATATGGACACCTTGTCTTTGACAAAGGAGGCAAGAATATACAATGGATTAAAGACAATCTCTTTAACAAGTTGTGCTGGGATAACTGGTCAACCACTTGTAAAAGAATGAAACTAGAACACTTTCTAACACCATACACAAAAATAAACTCAAAATGGATTAAAGATCTCAACGTAAGACCAGAAACTATAAAACTCCTAGAGGAGAACATAGGCAAAACACTCTATGACATAAAACACAGCAGGATCCTCCATGACCCACCTCCCAGAGAAATGGAAATAAAAGCAAAAATAAATAAATGGGACCTAATTAAACTTAAAAGCTTTGCACAATGAAGGAAACTATAACCAAGGTGAAAAGACAGCCTTCAGAATGGGAGAAAATAATAGCAAATGAAGCAACTGACAAACAACTAATCTCAAAAATATACAAGCAACTCCTACAGCTCAACTCCAGAAAAATAAATGACCCAATCAAAAAATGGGCCAAAGAACTAAATAGACATTTCTCCAAAGAAGACATACAGATGGCTAACAAACACATGAAAAGATGCTCAACATCACTCATTATCAGAGAAATGCAAATCAAAACCACTATGAGGTACCATTTCATGCCAGTCAGAATGGCTGCGATCCAAAAGTCTACAAGCAATAAATGCTGGAGAGGGTGTGGAGAAAAGGGAACCCTCTTACACTGTTGGTGGGAATGCAAACTAGTACAGCCACTGTGGAGAACAGTGTGGAGATCCCTTAAAAAACTGGAAATAGAACTGCCTTATGATCCAGCAATCCCACTGCTGGGCATACACACTGAGGAAACCAGAAGGGAAAGAGACACGTGTACCCCAATGTTCATCGCAGCACTGTTTATAATAGCCAGGACATGGAAGCAACCTAGATGTCCATCAGCAGATGAATGGATAAGAAAGCTGTGGTACATATACACGATGGAGTATTACTCAGCCATTAAAAAGAATTCATTTGAATCAGTTCTAATGAGGTGGATGAAACTGGAGCCTATTATACAGAGTGAAGTAAGCCAGAAAGAAAAACACCAATACAGTATACTAACACATATATATGGAATTTAGAAAGATGGTAACAATGACCCTGTGTACGAGACAGCAAAAGAGACACTGATGTATAGAACAGTCTTTTGGACTCTGTGGGAGAGGGATAGGGTGGGAAGATTTGGGAGAATGGCATTGAAGCATGTATTATATCATGTATGAAACGAGTTGCCAGTCCAGGTTCGATGCACGATACTGGATGCTTGGGGCTGGTGCATTGGGATGACCCAGAGGGATGCTATTGGGAGGGAGGAGGGAGGAGGGAGGAGGGTTCAAGACATCTGTTTTCTGTGAGTCATGACTAGCTGGTTTTTTGCCACAAGAAAGGGCACTATCAGCAACTATTTGTTTCGATTCCCAAGATAGGCTAAGTAGCTAAAGTTCTGTATTTTGCTTTCTCATGAAAAATGCTAGGTAAAAAAATTATTTTATTAATTTCTTTGTGAAAAAAGAAGATAGTAGTAGTGCATTTTCATAATATGTATCTCTTGATTTCCAAGCTGGGGATATAAAATTCAGCAAATTTTCAGCTCTCAACTAATGTGTTAAAATACTTTTTTGCTTCTACAGAAATACAGGTCTTTAGGCTTCTAAAGCTATTTAGGAATCTTGCAATAAATGGCATTTACTTCATAAAATTAGTGTATCTATATATATAATTATCATATATGTATAGGAAAGATTATTTGGACTCTCTACCCTCTAAGAGAGTCGTCTTATAGTTTATGACCATTGTTCATCCCTGTTTAGTTTTTTCTAGCAATAATTAGCTGATGATTACTATCACTGTGGCTTGTTAAACGTGGATTATGTTCCCATTATGAACCATGTGATTCTGAGTTAGATCAGAGTACAGCCCAGCATGGTTGAGTGAGACCTGGTGCCCTGAAACCCATGTATGGTCCTGTGGGTGAATGTCCCCCAGTGTGTTTTGTTGGATTAGCAGCCTCCTTGTGTGTGTCTTGCAAGGAAAAATCTTAATATCCCTCTTCAAGAAATGTTAGAGTTCTAATATTTCTTAACCTAAAAATTATATAACTTATTTGTATTCTATCCAGTATTTTGTTTAAATTTACAAAATGCTTAAGTTTATTATTGGCCCTATTTGTATGAGTAATTTAGTTCTTATATGGATTGTTAAAAATGGGGGAAGGACATACATTCTGAATTTTCTGAAGTCTATGCATTTTTTCCCCTCATTCTGTCTTTTCTTTTTTTCCTAGTAAAGTTTTCTTATAAAGAAATTGCTTCCAATTACATTTCTTTTACCATTTTATTAATTTTTTTTAGCAATATTTTTATACTGTATGAGTTTTTAATGTATTGTGATACAGTGTGACTTTCTGAAATAAATACACTTTTCCCATGATTTTGGTCTGTTTAGGAGTTTGTCTTTTTTTGTCTTTTTTGGGTTACTCTCCCTGGTACAATTTCTAACATTTATTAGATTCTCCTAAGTTACATCACTGCCTAGTAGTTGATAAACCGGAACCATTGTCATTTAAGCACACTGGGGAATTTTTCCTTTACAGTGATTCAGTGGGCTTTCCTGATAGCTCAGTTGATAAAAATCCACCTGCAATGAAGGAGAACCTGGTTGGTTTCCTGGGTCGGGAAGATCCACTGGAGAAGGAGTAGGCCACTCCAGTATTCTTGGGCTTCCCTGTGGCTCAGCTGGTAGAGAATCTGCCTGCAATGGAGGAGACAGGGGTTCGATTCCTGGGTTGGGAAGATACCCTGGAGGAGGGAAAGGCTATCCACTCCAGTATTCTGGCCTGGAGAATTCCATGGACTATAGGTATAGTTCATGGGGTTGCAAAGAGTCGGACATGACTGAGCGACTTTCACTTTCACTTTTCGAGACTCTTGAGATTTCCCACTAGGCAATATTTTGTAGTCATTGTGAATAGGTACATCATAGTTTAGAAAAATGAATGGGTTATAGCATTAAATGGGCTTCCCTGGTAGCTCAGCTGGTAAATAACCCTCCTGCAATGCAGGAGACACCAGTTTGATTCCTGGGTCAGGAAGATCTGCTGGAGAACGGATAGGCTACCCAATCCAGCATTCTTGTGCTTGTCTGGTGGCTTAGATGGTAAAGAATCAGCCTGCAACGTGGGAGATCTGAGTTCGATCGCTGGATTGGGAAGATCCCCTGGAGAAGGGAACAGCTACCCATCCAGTATTCTGGCCTGGAAAATTCCATGGATGATATAGTCCATGGGGTCACAAAGAGTCAGACATTTCTGAGTGACTTGCACTTTCACTCTCACAGTATTATATAAAAGGGAATAAAGCCAGTACAGTCTTCCCAGGTGGCACACTGGTAAAGAATCTGCCTGCCAGTGCAGGAGATGCAAGAGATGGAGGTTTATCCCTGGGTCCGGATGATCCCCTGGAGTAGAAAATGGCAACCCTCTCCAGTATTCTTGCCTGGAATATTCCATGGACAGAGGAGCCTGATGGGGGCAAAGAGTCAGACACGATTGAGCCCCCCCCCACACACACATACACAGCCAATATACTAATATAAAATTTATCTTAAAGAATGTTTCCATTCCTCGTCTGGGCTAGACTTCCACAACAAGACCACATACTGAAGTGTACAGTTTATACTGAAAGACCAAAAACATGAAACAGCAAACCACTATGAGATTTACACTTTTCTAAAGCCTAACTTGATCGTTTCTATCTCTAAATAAATTAGTTTAATGCATATATTTACTGTTAAACTTGTCCTATTTTGCCTGTCTCCTAGCTGTCTAGGGGGCAGGATACAGATGAAGTGACATAGAGTACAGATGTAATCATAATTATCCTTCACAGTTAGATAGCTGATGTATATATTTGCTTACTGTCTGTCAGGCACTGTTCTAAGCAGCTTATAAATAGTGTAGTATAGTATTTAATTCTTTCAGCAATCAATGAGGTAGATTTTGACACTATTCCCATTAGAAGATAGGAAGAGAAACTTAACTTTTCCCAAGTTTGCACAGCTAGTGTGCAGCAGGGTTAGTATTTAAAACCAAGTAGTCTAGTTTTTAATCTATTCTTAATCACTAAGTGTTACTGTCTTTTGTGAAAACTTAGCCCAATGGAGAACGTGATAGCATCAGTGGGAAATACAGAGAGAAAATATAAAAACTATTGGAAAAAAATTTATCTGCAAAAAATCATTAGGCTGACAATAGGTATTTCATCTCCAACGAAACCTAACGAAATAACCTTTTAGAAGTGCTAAAGGTAAATAAGTCAGACTAGAATTCTCTAATGACTTTGGAGTACAAGAAAGAAGGGGAAATAAAGCCATTTTCGAGTGTGTGGATTGATAGTTTGCTCCTCACAGGTATCTGAATAAACTCTTAGGAATGTATTTTACCAAGGAGAAAATTATTACAATTTTGTCTTTTTTGGTTAAAAAATAAGCTAAAAATGCTATTAAGAATGTGTGTGTACAAAATTTAGCCCATATTTATTGATTTCCGAATGTCATTTCTTTCCAGTATATGTTATAAAGGTATTCATTAAAAGCAAGGTTTTACCGATTAATATACTCTAGTGATGGAGAAGGCAATGGCACCCCACTCCAGTACTCTTGCCTGGAAAATCCCATGGACAGAGGAGCCTGGTGGGCTGCAGTCCATGGGGTCGCTAGGAGTCGGGCACGACTGAGCGACTTCACTTTCACTTTCACACAATGGAGAAGGCAATGGCAGCCCACTCCAGTGTTCTTGCCTGGAGAATCCCAGGGACGGTGGAGCCCGGTGGGCTGCTGTCTATGGGGTCGCACAGAGTCGGACACGACTGAAGCGACTTAGCAGCAGCAGCAGCAGCATACTCTAGTGATCAAAGCTTTTCTCTTAAATAATTGTTAGTCATTGATAGATGGCATCACACTACTGAAGAGGCAGAGGTAGTAAACTTACTGGTATTCAAGAGTACTATGCTATTTACATTTAAGAGTAAATACATATATATCAACTTTAGTAAATTAGGTTATTAAATCATTTAGAATTTATGAATCACAAATAAGGAACGTCTCTTTTATGTCTTAATAATCGATTTGAAAACCCAAGCATTATATAACAATTATATAATCATGTGGTCATTTGAATTCTAAGAATCTTGTTTCCTTTGCAGCGTCTAGCTTTGGAAGCAGAGAAAGTTCAAGCAGCCCACCAGTGGAGAGAGGATTTCGCAGTAAGCACCCTTTTAAACTACTTGAATTAATATTTACATTAATGTCCTGTGTTTTGATAACCTAATGGTTGCATTTAAAATATATTTTTAGTGATGGACTTTGGGACAAAAAACAGTTCACTATACTTCATTTTAAAAAGTACCTTCAAATATTATCCCATACTCCAAGGTATTTATAAAATTAATAACAAAAATAACATTAAACTGTAGTATATGAATAATCTTTGCATGTATTATGAAAATATAGTAGTTGAAAAACAAGTAGCATTTTCTAAGAAATGCCATGCATAATGTAATCACTTTGGTGGGCAATACAATTGAAGTTAGAATAAATGTATTAAGATTTCTTTAATTTGTTCCACATTAGCTAGACATTATTTATTGTCTGTTCTGGTTTGTTTTTACAAATATCAGAGGATACTAACTTTTGTCTGAGTTTTTTTTTGAAAAACTAGTTTTGTGCTTCAAGAGTCATTGGGGTGAATTATACAAATCTCAGAAATTCTTGTGATGAATTCCTTTCCTTTTTTGCCTCCCTCCCTCCCACCCTTCCTCCTTCCCTCTTTCCTTTCTTCCTTCTCTCCCTCCTTTCTTCCCTCCCTTTTGCCTTCCCTTCCTTCCTCCCACCTGTAGCTTTGTCTTATCTTCTTATGTCCTTGAAGAAGTCTGACTTTAATAGTTAAAAGACTTCTGTTACAAATATTTGAGTTATTTCATTTATAGTGAACATCTCTTTCAGTTCAGTTCAGTTCAGTCACTCAGTCATGTCCGACTCTTTGCGACCCCATGAATTGCAGCACGCCAGGCCTCCCTGTTCATCACCAACTCCTGGAGTTCACCCAAACTCATGTCCATCGAGTTGGTGATGCCATCCAGCCATCTCATCCTCTGTCGTCCCCTTCTCCTCCTGCAAGAACAGTTCCAGACAACTCATTTGGGGAATGTTAACTGTGTCCTCCCCCGTTTAAAGTATCTTTCTCTAATATGATTACAGTAAGAATGACAGCTTGAATATACTGTTCAATTGTCTTTGAAAAACAAAAATCTCAAATTTCAAGATAAAGTTGTGCTTCAATACAACACTAAACTTGTTTAGTGTTTAGGAATTAAGGTTTAAGGTTTAGAAATTAGCAGTTTTACTTTGTGTTTCTGTGATTATATTGTATATCAAAGGAAAATATAGTAAATGGCACTTCATTTACTTATAGGGTAATAGTTAAATAGTCTTTTGTGTTTATTAGTTCTGATATTATTTACTTTTACTCTCTTCTACCAATTTATATTTCTTAAGTAAACTCCTAGTCTACTCAGTTGAGACTCTGATTACTGTCAGTTCAATTCTTTCATTTGGATTGATCATATTGCTTGATTTATTGGTATCATGTAGATACTGGCTTAATCCACAGTTGTTTTTTATAGATGCACAGGTCAATATGGCATCCATAAAATATATATAAAGAAAAAAATTAATGATTAAGTTAAAATGCAGTCTTTTTCAATATAGAGGAGAAATTTTAAACTCATCCAGTGAAGATTTTACAATGCAGTTTGTTGCTGTTACATGAAAGGAAACTAAACTTGCATTTGTTTGGTGTGGCTTGAATAAACCAAAAATAGCCAAATATTCTTTTGATGAACTGATAATTAATGCAATTTATTTTTCCTCCCCTCTTAGAAGTGGCATAGTAAAAGCATAATAGTTGTAAAGTTAGACCTTGTAGTCTGCCTAGTCTTGATATAGTAAGTTGGTGCTTTTAGTTTTAATCATGAGTAATTCTGAGAATCTAAAAATTTTAAGTTCATTCAAATCAGACTGCACAGCATGTAGATTAGACTGGTCTTCTCAAAAGCTTATCTTGCATTAAAGGAATTTGGTAATATTTCAGTCATTTATTAGTGGTATGTCTTTTCAAATTTTCTAGGGAGAAATGCTGTATGAAAATAACTTTACAAGTAGGAATGTAGTATATAAAATTTCCTTTCCCAGATATGTTGACTCATTAACGCTATGTTAACATTATGGCAATGATTTATTTTTCCTTATAGAAGTAATGGGTGACCATTGTAGGTGACATGAAAACTCTTAATAGATGACATGAAAACTCTTAAATGTGTGCTAGCCATTACTCTTTTATTTAATCTAAACCATCATCTATTGTATTGCACTTTACCATTTATGTATAGCTAAGAAGGAAAAAAAAAGGGAAACCAGTCAAATTATGATACATCACCAATTTTAAGCAGTATTTATACTTTTTGGATATCAAAATGTGTAAAAATTTACCTTGAAATATAGCTTTTTAAAATCTACTCTCTCAGTGCCTGTATCCATACAGAAGTATGGCTAGGAAAAGTTATGCAAGAGAACAAGTCAGTTACACAATGACAGATGCCATCACTAGATGTTCTATTGTTAAATAGAAAGTAAATGATTTACCCAGATTTAGGAGTTCTTAGCAAATAGTCATCACTGTGTGGGAGAATTTTGAACAAATTCAGTTCTAAATTTCCCCCTAAATTACTTCACAATTTATTCAAGATCTATGAACATAGTGATTGACATTAAAAGAGACCATTTAAGGGAAAACAAATTAGTGCACTTTAGAGCCCTGTCAACTCATTTCCTGAGTACCCTTCTTGATTAACTATAAATGGTGTTCACAGTATACATATCTGTCACAATTTGCATGTTAAGAAATGATATTTTCCATGAAGTCTTTACAGTAGCTCTTCCCTTTGAAATAACACAGGTGAGGGACTGTTGAGACAATAGTGATCTTATATTTGAAGAATAGAACCTGGATGAAGATTGCCTTTGGATTCAAATAAGTAAATATTGCAAAAATAGGAGATCCTTTTCCTCCCTTTTGTTTGTTTTCTTCTCTGATAAACTAGATGATGCTACAATTCATTTACATACAGTAAGGTTAAACAAATCCTTCAAGACTATGAAAAAAATTAAGTTCACTTTCATGAGTGGTTGGTAATTATTAAATCTCCCTTTATTTTGTGAACACAGGCAAAACAACTGCAAATTTATCAATTTCTTAACCAAACATTTAAAAATATTTAAGTTAAATTCTTCCATACTCCAAAAGATCCTTCTTTTAAACTTTATAAGCCTTTTATCTTTTGAAGGATTTAACTATTTGCATCAGTGCAATACTTCTTTAATGCCACCCTTTAATAATTTAACACTAGGATGATTTAGAAGGCAGAAATAATTTACTAAAAGGTACATTAACATTTCAAAAAGAAATATAATATGCTAGTTCTTCCCTCCAGTATAAGTAGGGTGGTTTCATTAACATTACTTAGGCAAAATGTTGATTAACATTCTGTAGTCCGTACTGTAGAGAAATCTCAAGAACAACAAGAACAAAAGGCAAAGCACTAAAATGCTGGCAACAAGAAAGGGCTCCTGTAATTCACGCTGTCCTTCAGCTCCACTCAATTCCCAGTTGGATGTACAATTGAAGGAACAAAAGGCGTATACTCTAAATGGATTAAGATTCATGTGGTCATGCATTTACAAGTTCAAACCAATATTTGTAAATAAGCTGTGTCTACCAGCTTCCTTTCAGGTCTGCATACAACTTACTGGCATTAAAGGGGACTTTTTATTTCATGTATGATGGGGCAAATTATTTTATTAAGGGCAGGTGGGAGAAGGAAAAAGGAGCTTGGAAAATTAATTGTTCTGCATTAAATAATTGCTTTTATTTCTACTGAACAGATCTTTTCCATTCGCTTCTGAAATCTCATTTGATTGCATTGCAATGGTTGGTTAACTAAAGCAATTTTGTTTCCAACTAAGCCTGCAATATTAATTGTACTTACACATGTATAAACATAAGGGGTACCTAATTTGTATTTTAATAAGTGGGATCCTTATGTATGGCTTATTAGCATCAGCTTGCTACTGTGAAGGCTGAGTACAGACAGGCTAAATTGGCCAGTAAATAAAACATTTGACGAGCCTCCTTTTAGCTCTAGCTTCACAGAGAAACTAAATTAGACAGTAGAAATTTTTCTAGTGAAGTTGAATGCTATTGAGTGTTAATCAGGCTAATTTAGTTTTCCTAATTTAGTTTTAATTATATATATATTTTTAAATTACCCTACTCTAATAATATTTTCAAATGTTGCTTTAAAAGTTGTACTGTGTAGAATTTTGTGTTTATATGAGTTAAATTAATGGGCACTGGCATTGTATATTTATTATTTCACCTATCCTTATCATTTCATGAAATAGCCTAACCTTTATTGATTGCAGCACAAACAGTTGTGAATATGGGAACTATGAAATCATACTATATTCATTTTGGTTACAATGTATAAGAGAAACACTGTTCTAAATTTGTGCAGGTGCTGGATATGAAAGTGCTGACTTCCTAGGAGTAAAAAATGAAAAATGGTGGGCAAGGTGGCATTTTGTCTTAATGAAAGAATGAATGAATTTAAAAGATTATCAAGATACTTTAGTCTGTAATGGATTTAGTCTTTGTCAGTTTCTACCTTTGGTAGAGTCATTTTTTGGAATCAAGAGCGTTCATATTTCAGTATATTTTTGCAACACTTCTTACATAGGGAAGTAATCAATTTTTTACTACTGCTTTTTTGAGTCTTACCAATTTTCTCCTCATCATCAAGACAGATGAAAAGGAGCCACAATGCAAAACTGATTTACCCCCAAATTGTGGGAAACCAATTTAATAGAAAAGATCCAGACAAATATGTGTTATCTGACTCTTGTTTGTTTGTGCATGCACATAAAAGCCCATGGTAAAATGACTATAAGACACCAGAGTAGAAAATAATAACCAGGGGCGTTAAATGATCCATTATCCTGATTACCCCTTTTTTTTCTTATATTGAAAAAAAAAGGCAACGTATTCACTCATTATTTACCTAGCCAATACTGTTTTTTAAAAAAATAATTTTTAATATATTCTAGTAAGTATTTTGTCCTCACTATTATTTCTTTTGAAGCCAAAGTCACATGATAGTATACGATGATACAGTAGAACTCCTGCAAGTAAAGCATCATGACAGTATGTGCTGGAATAATGCAAATGTAGATCTAATTGGAGCTTCGTAAATTTTTTTTTTTCCCTCCTCTCAGGAAGGTAGAGAGAACTTGGGACAGGTGTCTGATTTGGGAAATGGGGAGGTGGATGGAATCTTCTATATTTTTCAAACCTAATCTGCTGCCTGTGTATCCCAGGATTGAGCTGATTTTACATTACTACATTAAGGGGAGATTCCTGGAATTACTGCCATGTTCTAAAAATTATAACCATGAAGAACACACAAAATCATCCTCATTGATACTTAAGTTAGAGTCAGTTATTATCATCGGTAGATATTAAATTGTAATTGTCACGAGAGCTTTTGAATGTACTCATTTCATTAACTTCACTATAAGTTGAGCTGCATTTTATTACAGTTTTTGGATACCCCTTATTTGCATTAAGGTGAGGTTTACTATCTTAATTTCTCAACCGCAAAAGAAATGAAAAGATGAAGAAAAATGTATCAGCATTACAAATCAATGTAGAGTCTACAAAGATTTGCTGTATAAACTTTTATCCGATTGATTTTCTTACTTAAAAATCTGCAGTTACTTTCCATTTTCAGTGGAATGGTATACCAGGTATACCAGGCCTTTCATGATCTTGCCCCATCTTATCTTTAGTAAATTTTCCATTGCAACATTTTCCCAGTAGTTATTACCCTTTCCCTGAAATTCTGAGTCCTAAGCAGAGTAAACTACTTGATGTTTTCCTTAGACAGTATTTCCTTCCTCTTCTCACCTTTTGAAAATTTCTGCCTAGAATATTTCATCTCTTCCCCAATTTCCTTTTGGTTTTGATCCACCAATCTTGGATTCATTGTTTGTTTTATATGGTCCTCTAATGCTGAGCATGTATTCATATTCAGGTATATACTCCCTATATAATTTTCCTTTTACCATATTTTTTCAGCACTGAAATGTAAACTTCTTGGGGATAAAAAAAACTTTGGCTAAAGCATAACCAAAATAACTATAGTACAGTGGAACCCCACTCCAGTGCTCTTGCCTGGAAAATCCCATGGACGGAGGAGCCTGGTGCTCTGCAGTCCATGGGGTTGCTAGGAGTCAGACACGACTGAGCAACTTCACTTTCACTTTTCACTTTCATGCACTGGAGAAGGAAATGGCAACCCACTCCAGTGTTCTTGCCTGGAGAACCCCAGGCACGGGGGAGCCTGGTGGGCTGGCGTCTATGGGGTTGCACAGAGTCGGACACAACTGAGGCGACTTAGCAGCAGCAGCAGCAGCAGCAGCAGTACATAATAAGACAGTAGTGTATAAGTAAGTAATTTTTAAATTAAAAGTACTGAGATATCCATATTTTACTCTAAACATTTATTGTCAATTTTTCTGGAGGAATAATTTTTAAAGTTTGTTGAAACTGCACATTTTTAATGTCTGAATATGTTTGCCCACAGCTGTGGTATAGGTCCAGAACACTGGGCAAATCTCCTTTAAGTACTGGCTTTCCTACTAACTTGCAATGCAATTTTAGAAAACTAGCAATCTTTTGATATTAATTTCTTTATATAGAAATCTTGGTTCTTTTGTCTCCACTGGCATAATTATTTTTGTGAGATGCTCTGTGCCCTCCCTAGCTCCATAACAAAGAAGCTATTTACTAGAAACCTTGAGATACATCTCAGGTGCTCACATCCAGGTTGGTACAAGACCTGTGATGGCTGTTTGCCTAGTCCAGTGAGCATCTCCCAGCTGCCTTGACTCTGGTACTCAATCTCTTTTCATTGCTCTGATGAAAGAAATACCATTCTGCTCAAGCTGCTATCAACTGGTGCGTCCCTAACTGTAAAGCCTTTGAACTGCAGTCTTAGGGTATTCTGTGCAGAAAGAGGGTAAATGACCTTATTCCTAACCATAGACAGTTTTTAAAACATAGATAAATAATATTTTAATGTACCATTTTAAAAAGTCAGAGTTCATACAAAACATCCACTGTGAACAAAATATCAAACTTACTTTTCTTTATAGAAAATGGATTGTCATGAGAACACAACATGAGATCTATCCTCTTAAGAAAGTATAAGTAAGGGTACAGTACGTTGTTACCTAAGGGTAGTGTTGTGTGGTTGACGCTCATAGCTGTTTCTCTAGCTTGGTTGATATTTTATGCCATTGATTACTGACTCCCATTTCTTCCTCCTCTCCAAACCCTGGTAACCACCATTCCAGTCTTTGATTTTATTAACTTGACTGTTTTAGTTATTTCATGTAAGTGGAATCACGTACTATTCGTCTTTGTGTCTTCTTTATTTCACTCAGTGCAATGTCCTCGAAATCCATCCATGTTGCTGTATTTATTGTAGAATCTTTACTTTGTGTGTGTGTGTGTGTGTGTGCATTTAGTCATGTCCAGCTCTTTGCAATCCCATGGACTGTAGCCCCCCAGGCTCCTATGTCCATGGAATTCTCCAGGCAAGAATACTGGAGAGGGTTGCTATTTCCGTCTCCAGAGATCTTCCTGACCCAGGGATCGAATTCATGTCTCTTGTGTCTCTTGCATTGCCAGGCAGGTTCTTTATCAGCTGAGCTGTTGGTGAAGCCCTCTACTTTTTAGAGAGGCTGAATAATAATATATTGTATTTATATACCATAATTTTTTCATCCATTCATCTGTCAATGGATGTTTTGATAGTTTCCACATGTTCAGTTCAGCTCAATCACTCAGTCGTGTCTGACTCTTTGTGACCCCATGGACTGCAGCACTCCAGGCTTCCCTGGCCATCACCAACTCCTGGAGCTTACTGAAACTCATGTCCATCAAGTCGGTGATACCATCCAACTATCTCATCCTCTGCCGTCCCTTCTCTTCCTGTCTTCAGTCTTTCCCAAGATCAGGGTCTTTCCCGATAAGTCAGTTCTTCATATCTGGTGGCCAAAGTATTGGAGTTTCAGCTTCAGCATCAGTCCTTCCAATGAATATTCAGGATCGATTTCCTTTAGAATTGACTAGTTTGATCTCCTTGCAGTTCAAGGGACTCTCAAGAGTCTTCTCCAACACCACAGTTCAAAAGCATCAATTCTTTGGCGCTCAGCTTTCTTTGGCACTCAGTCCAACTCTTACATCCATACATGACTACTGGAAAAGCTATAACTTTGACTAGACAGACCTTTGTTGGCAAAGTAATGTCTTTGCTTTTTAGTATGCTGTCTAGGTTAGTCATAGACAGAGTTCCTGAAGAACAATGGACGGAGGTTCGTGAAATTGTAAAGGAGGCAGTGATCAAGACCTTCCCCCCAAAAAAGAAATGCAAAAAGGCAAAATAGTTATCTGAGGAGGCCTTACAAATAGCTGAGGAAAAAAAAAAAAAAGGAATCTAAAGGCAAAGGAGAAAAGGAAAGATATACCCATTTGAATGCAGAGTTCCAAAGAATAGTAAAGAAAGATAAGAAAGCCTTTCTCAGTGATCAGTGCAAAGAAATAGAGGAAAACTATAGAGTAGGAAAGACTGGAGATCTATTCAAGAAAATTAGAGATACCAAGGGAACATTTCATGCAAACATGGGCACAATAAAGGACAGACATGGTATGGACCTAACAGAAGCAGGTATTAAGAAGAGGTGGCAAGAATACACAGAGAAACTATACAAAAAAGATCTTCATGACCAGATAACCACGATGGTGTGATCACTCACCTAGAGCCAGACATCCTGGAGTGCAAAGTCAAGTAAGTGGCCCTTAGGAAGCATCACTACAAACAAATTTCTAAATTTCCATATCTTAGCTATTTTAAATAAGGGTACAATGAAAATGAAAGTGTTATTATTTCTTCTAGATCTTGATTTTAATTCTTTTGGACACATAGCTGCAAATGGGATTGCTGGATTAAATGATAGTTCTGTTTTTTGTTTTTAATTTTTTTTTTAGCAACTATACTGTTTTGTGTAATGATTGCACCATTTTGGATTCTCGCCAGTAGTTTGCAAGGGTTCCAATTTCTCTACATCCTCACCAATGCTTGTTGGTTATCTAATGCATTAAAGACCTAACGGTAAAAATCTAAAACTGTAAGACACTTAAACATAGCGGAAAAGTTTCATGACATTATTCTTGGCAGTGATTTTATGGAGGGACACCAAAAGCATAGGCAAGAAAACCCAAAATAGACACATGAGACTACACAAAACTAAGAGCTTGTGCACAGCAAAGGGAGCAATCAGCACAGTGAACAGCAGCCTGAGAACGGGAGAAAATATTTGCAAACCATATATCTGATAAGAGGCTTATCTCCAAAATATATAAGAAGCCCATACAACCCATTAACAAAAATAACAATCTGAGGCCTTTCTCGTCATCAGACTGTGGAGCTAGTTCTCATATTCCCATGTGTTTAAAGTGAAAGTCACTCAGTCATGTCTGTCTCTTTGCAATCCCATGGACTGTAGCCTTCCAGGCGCCTCTGTCCGTGGAGTTTTTCAGGCCAAAATTCTAGAGTAGCTGTTTCCTTCTCCGGGGGGATCTTCCCAACTCAGGAAGCAAACACAGGTCTCCCTCATTGCAGGCAAATTCTTTATTGTTTGAGCCACCAGGAAAGCCCGTTTATTTAATTCTTCTTTCAAATAGGGCAGACACACTTTTCCTTAGGAGTCTTTGAGGAGACTTAACCTTATCCTCTGGAGAAGGCAATGGCACCCCACTCCAGTACTCTTGCCTGGAAAATCCAATGGACCGAGGAGCCTGGTGGGCTGCAGTCCATGGGGTCACTAACAGTCGGACACGACTGAGCGACTTCACTTTCACTTTTCACTTTTCATGCATTGGAGAAGGAAATGGCAACCCACTCTAGTGTTCTTGCCTGGAGAATCCCAGGGACCGGGGAGCCTGGTGGGCTGCCATCTCTGGGGTTGCACAGAGTCAGACATGACTGAATCGACTCAGCAGCAGCAGCAGCAGCAGCAACCTTATCCTCATCTTATAAATATCCCTGTAAACTCTTCTTCATGTTTTTCTCCTTTTGTAGAAAACAGTCCTCCTCCAGCAAATAAATGCATGAAAATAGATTTCTGATAATTTTTCAGCTTTCTTCCTATATTATTATAGTTCTTGTTCATTCTGAATGTCCTCTATTTTTAAATACATTCATATTTCCAAAAAGCTCTTTGAAATTAAATGAGATAATTTATGGGACTATGCTTAGCACTTTTGAAGGTCTCAAAAATGGTAATTTTAATAGAGGATGCACTATCTTCTTCAAGCCTTATTATTTTTAAGAAGTTCTCATTGCTTCTTAATGATTAAGTGTGGCTGGGTATATCTGCTTAAGAAGGAAAATATGTATTGCCCATAATAACCAATAGATGATTGCTTATTAAATTGACTTAAATCCATTTTACTTACATTCCATTTATGAAAAATCAGTGCATTTGGAAGTGACAGGTACTCAGCATGAGACTAAGAAATTTTTTTTTGTTCTTACTGATATTTGTCTTTTTGATTGTATGAAGTTCTAGTTTATTTACTGCCTAAAACTACCCTGGTAGACCTTAGTAGAATTAAAAAAAAGTTGTATCTAAAGATATTCTTAGGAAGTACAGAGATTAATACATATTTCTATTTACTGTAGATCCTTTATGATCGACCCTAGGGTAATAACTCTATTTTCAGAGATAATTTTGATATTGAGAATAGCATTAGATGTAGGAGAAAGAAGTGGCAACCCACTCCAGTATTCTTGCCTGGAGAATCTCAGGGACAGAGGAGCTTAGTGGGCTGCTGTCTGTGGGGTCCCACAGAGTGGGACCGGACTGAGGCGACTTAGCAGCAGCAGCATTAGATGTTGGAATGGTTTCACTTTAATGGCATTAGAGATATGTTAATGTTTGCACATATTGCCATGGGAAAGAGAATGCTTCAGGAATTGAAGAACTGGCGTAGAGAGCTTTTGTTCCTGAAGGACTGGCACTACAGGGATGAAATTTGGAGCTTTTTATAAAGAAGCCAAGTGATAAGATGCAGGCAATTAATATACAGTCATGGGGTTTAGTCACTAGTAGGATACAGTTTGACTTTGGGAGTCACCTAGAAAATGACCATGAGAACTGTGTTTCAATGGAGGGATGATATGTGTTCAGACAGAATACATGAAAACTGTTGAAACATGGGTCTGGATAATGTTGGGAGTATTGCAATGAGAAGTCTATCAAGTAAGTCTCTTAAGTAGACAGAAGGCATTTTTAAAAAGGTCTTTGAATTAAACTTATAAGTTTAAAAGAAAAGACAATGAAACCTAGAGAATATTGATCCACGTGATTGAAAAAATATTAACTGGACTTTAGTGCTGGATTTGATTACATATAGGAAAATACTATGAAAATTTAGATAAATTATTATTTCCATTCATGCAAATCAGCTTTCTTCTTTAAAGTTCATGCTTGTGTCGTCTTTTAACCTTACAAGCCAGTTTGTCAATGGATTTTGTTCCTCATGCTATTCTAAGTTGTCAACATTTTTGTTTGTTTTACTTTCTCATCAACATAACAAACTGGTTCCCTTTTATCATTAAAAAAAAGTCACCTCTTTTAGTTTTGCCACATTTCTTTTGTCTTATTCTTCAAGTTTCAAAAAAAAGAAAAAAGAAAAAAAGGTAGACCTGCTCTATCTTTTCATTTTCATCTTCATCCAGTGGCCAGCCAACTCCAGTCTAACAACAAAATTCATCCACGGTGAAAATATTCTCAGTGGTCACATTTACCTCAGGTCATCAAATCTAATGAACTTTTTTATCTCTCTCTGTACTTGGTCCTTTCCTATCATTTTAGTGTACCACTTCCTATTTATTCTTTCATCAAGCACACGTTTCTTCTGTTAGTTTTCAGGAAACTCCATTTTTCTGGTTTTCCTATTTTCTCACCTTTTATTCCTTCTTAATCTCCTTTTTTAGTACTTCTTTCTGTACTGTAGCTCTACAGTACTTCTGTAGTTTAAATTTAGGGAACAGTCTTAAAGCTGTTCTAAGTTTAAGGAACAGCCTTAACCTGCTTGTTTTTAATGCCCATATTTTCTCCCAGGACACTGCATCCATTTTGTTGAAATTATATAGAATTCTACCCAAATCTCTTTTCTGAGCTCTAGGCTCATTTATGCAACTGATCATTTGCTGATTCCATTTAAATGTCTCACCTGCATGGCACTAACATGCCCAGAAGAGCTGTTGTTTCCATCCTACTCCCCACCCTCCAACCCGCCACCACCACCCAGTACCCTGATCATCTGTTTGTTTCTCTACCTCAGATGAGATCAAGTTCTCCCATTTCATCTAGCCAAAATTAAGTCATAATCCTTTATTTCAGGACTTCCCAGATGGTGCCTGTCAGTGCAAGGAGACACAAGAGAAACAGATTCGATCCCTGGATCAGAAAGATCCCCTAGAGTAGGAAATGGCAACCCACTCCATTATTTATGTCTGGAAATTTCCATGGACAAAGGAGTCTGGTGGGCTGCAGTCCATGGGGTTGCAAAGAGTCAGACACGACAGAGCAACTGAGCACGTGCACGCACACACAGTCCTTTGTTTCTCCCTCTGCCAGAACTGCTCACATACTGTAATTCGTGTGTAAATTCTGTTGCAGGCCCATATATATCATGCAACCATCCATTTCTTCTTTACAAACACCATGTTTATTTGAATTACTGGGATCCCACAGGCAGAATAATCTTGAAATTATTAATCAAATTATGAATCAGAAGTCTACTCTACTGAACTGGGGGAATCCACAGGTTTGTTTTACAGAATTTTAGTGGCCCAGGATATACATAATTAAATAAGATTTTAGACTGTCAGTTCGATAGAAGAGAATGAGATTTTTTAAAAGAATAAACACAATTTTATAAGATGGTGGGAAATGGAGCTTTATATATCCTTCTGATACAAACATTTTAGACACCAAAGAAGATGAACAAGATGTACAAATTTTAAACTAGGAAGTCAGGGAAATATCAAAACAGAGTAGTTTAAATAACACAAAGCTGTATATAGAAAGTAATAACTGCTGCTTTTCTCAAACTATCCATGAAAAATGTGTGTTTGTAGCAGTAACAACAGTAAAATCCAGGCAGCACAGGTAACAAAAAGAGGGGAAAAAAGCCAAATATTACTTCTAGCCAAAATTAATGATACAAAATATGGAGTTTTGTATGAATTTCATTGTAAAATAGCAATATCTAAGTGCCTACTTCTGCTTTGTTAGAAGACATTATGGTCTGAGAGAGAAGGCAATCAAGAGAGCTTGTAATTGCTGGATGTTGTAAGAATCAGCTATCATGGGAATTGTGGTGTTGTGTGCCATGGGATATATTATATGTTAATTAAATCATTAGATTCAAAAATTATAAAAGTAGAAAAAGCTATTTTGTTATAATGTTTCACCAGTGTGTGTACAGCTCTCCTAGGGATCGTATAAGAATCAAGTGGAATCCTTTGTTTGTTTTCCAAAGTCTTTTCTTACATTCTCGCCATAAGGTTCTCTGTGACCTCAAAGTCAAGACATTGAGAATCCTTTGGCAGTGAGGCAGGGTAAATAACTGGAATGTGATTTCTCTTTCATGGGTCTTAAAACTGAAGAAAGCTTGACAGACACTAACTGGAAGTCTTACTAATTATGAAAATAAATATAATTAGTCTAAATGCAGTTCTAAAGGTTGGAAAAAAGGAACTGAATAGTAAATAGACCTGAGGTAGAAAAGAAAATTATAATAAGCAAGTAGAGCTCAAAAAAACTGAGTAGTATGGCTGCTCAGTTACTCAATCATGGCCAACTCTTGTGACCCCATGGGTTGCAACCCACCAGGCTCCTCTGTCCATGGAATTTTCCAGATAAGCATACTAGAGCAGGTTGCCATTTCCTACTCCTCGAAACCATGTCTCTTGCATCCCCTGCATTGACAGGTGGATTCTTTACCACTGCGTCACCTGGGAAGTCTGGGAAGTTGGATTTAGTTAATAACAAAATAGCAATAACAGTAATAATCAGGGCTATGCAATCGCTTTTTCCCTACAGTTATAATACCTTAATTGTTTTTGTAAAAGTTTTAGTATCATGATTTAAAAATTAAAATAATTACAAAAGAAAACTTAAAATCTTGCCTAAACTCCATTCCTTGTTTACATTGTCTCATGTTCAGTTTATCTGTTTTTACTTTTTTCATGTATTTTTTCATGATATACATACAAAATTCATTGATATAGTCAATATAACAGAGTGTACAGACTTATAATCGGAGAGTATGCTCTATTTGAATAGATTAGCATGTCCGTGCATTCTCTCACTTTCTTCATACATCCCCCAATCTTCTTAAACTACTACTTTTAAGATTCATCTTACTTCTGTAACCACAGTGTTTAATACTGCTTCTGTAATTTGATAGATTAAATGCTATCAGTATAACTTTTATGATAATTCTCCCATTACTGCCCTTATTTTTTTCTCTTTAAATTCATAATTTGATTGAATGCATTTTGTTGTGAAGTAGTTGGAACAAGACGAGCTGTGAGATTCCTTAATTCCTGAGTTCTTGTGTGACTGAGAATATCTGAGCATTTCATTTTGGGCTTGAAAACCTTGACTAAGTATGCATTTTTTCCCACTCGAAATTTTGGGACATTACTTTACAGTCTTCTGTCAGTTTTCGTGGCCATCAAGAACTCTTAAGGGGCTTCCGTGGTGGCTCTGACAGTAAAGAATCTGCCTGCAGTGTGTGAGACCAGGATTCAATCCCTTGGTCGGCAGATCCCATGGAGAAGGAAATGGCAACCCGCTCCAATATTCTTGCCTGAAGAATTCCATGGACAGCCAAGCTGCAGTCCATGCGGTCACAAAGTCAGACACAACTGAGCAACTAAATCACACACACACAACCTACTTAACTAAGCTATTCTGATTTTAGCCCCTGGTTTCCATCCTGAATTGATTTGATTCTTTTCACTGATTCTCTAATGATATGTTCTTTGTTTTTGAGGTTGAACAAGGAGTGATACATCTGATTGTTGATTGTTTGATGTCTTCTTATTAAAATTGTAATTTCATTTCAGAGATGTTTATGTTTACTTTCAGCATAGTTTTGAATATTTCTGTGTGTCATTTTTCATGGTTTTTCAAGAATATTATTTAGTGTAAGTTGGGACTCTATTTCTGGTTTCCATAACTGTATATTCCCTATTACAGGTTTTAAAAAATATATTTCTATTCAGTTACATTTCATTTGATATGATTTTCTGAAGCCTGTCTAGAATGATGGTCTTTTCACCTGCATCCGTGCTTTTGTTGTTTTCTTGTGTCTTTTTTCAATAAATAATCTTTTTTTGTATCTCCCACTTAGTTCTCTGTGTTCTGGCAGCTTCTTTGCCAACTTATATTGGTTTATAAACTAATATTTTGAACTCCTCTATCTTTTATTTTCTTTTATTTCCCCCCCTTGCCTTCTCCCTCTACCCTTTAATTTAAAGAATTGATCTACAGTTTCTCTGACCCTCTGAAGAGTCATGGATCTTAATTCTTTCTTTTATTTTAGAATGTCATATGTTGGCAGTTTTCCTATCTTCCCTCCCTTTTCCAAAATGGCTATGTGCAGGTTCCAGAATCTTTGCATTAAGTAATGATTTGATAGAAGTTGATGAAAGTTAAAAAAAAAAAAAAGAGAGAACCAAAGATAATTTAGAGAAAGTTCAGGCCTTCTGCTCACAGGACTCTTCCGCTAAGATGAACAGTCTTAGCTGTGTTCCTTTGTACATTTTCAGCCAGTTGTTATCATCCAAGAAGTCTGTAAGACATGGTAAAAACAATTAAGTCATGGCTTTTCTTGAAGCAATATGCTGATTGTCATTTCTCTTTCTTACCAGGATTTATTTTCTTTTATGCTTTTGGTAGTATTAATCACATTTTCAAAGTCAAAATAAGGAATGTCTGACTTATGTGTTCCTGCAAATATTAACATGTATATGTAATTATCCACTTGGTACCAGCTGGATATCATAAATTCCACTTTAAAGTACATTATTAGAAAATATGATGAAGAAAATAAAATATAATGTAAACCATTATGAAGATAGAGAAATCAGAACATACTCTAAATAGAAACCCTGCAGTTACCATTTGTACATTAGAATTATTGATTCTCAGCTTATAATGTGCTTCTTGCTTCATTTAATAGGTTATTTTGTTACATAACATTCAGTCTAAAATGATTTTTTGAGCCATGAAACAGTTAAAACCTATGATATTAGAAGTGGCAAACAATAATAAATTTTGACCAGGGTCCCAGAAAGATTTAGTTTGTTTGTTTCCTATTATGTGATTTTTAGCTAACTAATGTCTAAACCACAGTTTTTTTAAACAATAAAAAGGGGATAATATCAGAAATGTTAGCACAGAATTTTGATACTTAATGAAAATTATGCATGGAAGCCTTCATGCAGGTCTTTGACAAGTAGATTTAAGCATTTGAGATAACTGAAATTTGCTTAGCAATCCAATTTAGCTTTCTTTAAAAATTTATATTCTTCCCACTTGGTTTCAAGTAGACAGCATCCTGCTATCATGAAATACCCTTCACATACACATAATTAGTCGATTTAATTGAGAACAGTTATGCTTGCAAATGTGTTGTTTCTCTTTAAACATGGTTGTAAAGATTAAAAAACAAAACAAACAAACAAAAAAAACATGAGATAGTCAATAAGGCAAATAGTACAGAATCAACATATCCATGTTGATAAATGTTTCTTTGTTCTGAGGGGTTTTGGTTGTGAAATAAAGAACATGCAGTATACTCAGGAGAGAATAGATTACAGAATTTAAGTTGTGATAAATCTAAAATACATGTTTGACTGCTAAATTCCTTTTCATCATATTTGTGCTGAGTGAAAATGACCCCATCGTATATTCAAGCTGACTTAAGTCCATTTCTTTGACTAGAAGGGAAATGAAACTACGTGACAGTGAATATCAATGTTTCTATTATTTTAGTATCATAGATGTTAATCCTAAGGCTTCCCGGAAGTGTCTGTAACTTTTACAGGTTTTTCTCTGAAATTCTGATTCAGAAAGTCATTCATTTGATGACCTAGATTTTAATCTCTGGTTTCTTCTATATTACAGGCTTTTAGTTTTAAATTTTCATTCATAATGAGCTACCAGCTTGGGGTGGCAAGGACAAGTGGTGGGAAACATGAATAATTTTAATCTGTAAATGAGTTATACACCATTTTAATCAAACTCTTATTTTCTAATCTGAACGGCCACAGAATAAGCACCAAGAGTTGTGGAACTATAGAATGCTGGCTTGTCTGGCATCTGAAGCTTTGTCTGGCTTACTTGCTCTTGTTTCCGTTCTCAGTGAAATGTCAAGGGTATTTCATTGATGATTATGAATTGTCTTGAGTCATGCCATGTGACTCAGAAAAATACAGCAATGACTAGAAAAGCCAAGGTCTCGCTACAAAAGCACTGCTCGGCCATGTTGAAAGCTTTGTGAATTCAGAATGAAGATGGGCAGTTGTACTATAATTCATAGCTCTGCTTCAGTGCCAAAGAATCATATCTTTCAATAGCTTTCAAGTTCTTCAGGAGATGTAAAATTCAAGGTTACTGTTGAGCAAATTAAATTCGTCAAATACTTAGACTTCAAAGGTATAAACATCTATTGTGTGGTTTGAGAGAAAGTCTGTTGAATCATGTTGGTACTAGTCAATTTGCTAATACAGAAACTATACAATATAAGAAACTTTCACAACTGATTATAACGTGCAAGCATATTTTCATCAAAAAGTGAAATTTCCTTGGCTTTCCTTCCACTCCCCCTCTCCATCCAATTACAAAAGGAGAAAGAAAAAATATTCTAAGTGAGGACTAAAGTTTAAGTGTGTGTGTTCACTTGTTTTTGACTCTTTGCAAGCCCATGGTCTGTAGCCCGCCAGGCTCCTCTGTCTGTGAAATTTTCCAGGCAAGAATACTGGAGTAGGTTGCCATTTCCTCATCCAGGGAGTTTTTCTGACCCAGAAGATCAAACCCATGTCTCCTGCATCTTCTGGACTGGCAGGCAAATTCTTTACTGCTGCACTGCCTGGGAAGCCCTTTAGTGATGAATAGTTTGGTTATTATCTGTTACTTGAGATTTTATACATGAATCTTTTTTTTTTCCTTTGAGAAATATGGGTTTATTTACTCTTTTACTAAAAATCATGGTTCTTTTTCAATTATACTTTTTCAGAGGTGCAGTTAATATAAATGTGAAATGTATATTATATATGTTCATTACATATATAATTTTTCTTAAGAAAAAATGCAATATATGTATGTATGTCACATATATATCTGTTTTATATATATATATATATATATAATATTTTCTTAAGAAAAAATAGGGTGGCTATGTATTTATTTGGAATTATAAAGGGCAGGTTGATTACCCAGAAAAATTGGGCAAACTGTTGCTTGAGCTGCTTGTAGATTGATTTCCGAGCTTCTCGCTTGTTAAAAACTGAGTATGGCAGGAGCTTAACTGCTCTCAAGCTTCCCTGCGGCTTTATTTGTACCAGACAGTTTGGTGACAGGCAGATTCCTGCTGGGACACCTGATCCCAAAAGTAAATAGAAACCAAAAGTAAGGAGATGACAACAAAATAGGTCACTAAATAGGCTTTATTGGCATTGATTGTCCCTAAATTTAAAAGCAAGTTTTAGTGAATTAAAGCAAATGTGTGGGCAATTAACTTGTCTGCATAGTGTGTCAACACATTTTGAATAAAATTAATTTTTATCATCTTGCCAATAGGTATTTTGTAATGATATCTTGGCACACATTTAAAATTTAAATCTTACATATTAGCACCAGGTCTTTAATGATGCAAAATTCATTTGTTTCTAAACTTGACTTTTTAAAATTTTAAGTGAATTGAAATGTTTTAAGAATCAGATGAGGGAGCAAATAAAATATTACAGTACATGATACTGATACGATATAAGCAAATATGCCGTGCTGGATATGTTTCTATCCAAATGTAATTATATCTTGCTTCTGTATTTCTGTTTCTCCTTAACTTTCAGCTGTCTGTTTAGACTGCCCTCTAGTGAAATAAACAGTAATGAAAGCAGTAATGAAGACAGTCTTTGAGCTGGTGAAACCTTATTTTCTGTACCCTTTGTCGTTTTCCTCTTTATGTCATCTGCATTATCTCAATAATTTGACTTGCTAGCAATAATCAGTGAGGGAGAGTTGAAGAAGCCCAGAGACCAATTTAAAGAAAAGTCTAGCTTTGTGAAGCTGATTTCCTTTTGCTAATGGGAAAAAATATCATTTCAGAAGCTCACTGGAAGGGAACATTGTTATTCAGAAATTGAGAGATTTTGCATTTGATATTTCCATATTAAAGATGCTTGTTTGGTTTATTATATTTATTAAATATTCACAGGTTTAAAATATATAGCATATGATGTGAAATTAGTAAGGGAAAGAAGAATGTTCATTTGCTCCAGAGGAAAATATGGAAGCTTTAACATATATCTGGATTCCAATTCTGTGTTGCTTCTTACTAAGTAACTTTGAGAAATTGGCTTACCTTCCCAAACCTCCGTTTTCTCGTCTCCAAATTATAATAATATACATATCTTTAATATTTGAGATGAGCACTGCATGAGAGAGTATGTTTACATACTAAATTATCAGTAAAATGACATAATGTTATCATTATTATTGTCATAACCTGTTTTACAAAAGACAGGTCTATAAAGATTAACTGGGATTTATTCTTTGAATCATATTTTATACCTCCTTAAATTCAGTGCAAGTCTTTTCAGTGTTTATGTGAGCATGCATATATGTTTTATGTATTATGTTGTTCTTCTTCTGGAATTAGAAATGAGGGCTGATAATCTCAGATTCTTGGGTTTTCCTTTGTATACATACAAAACTCACACATTTCATAACAAAACATTTCACTTAAAGTTTTGTGCTGACAAATGTAAAAACAATCCTGAAAGAATGATATTGGATCATTGTCTGTTATTTTTCTATGCAAGTAATGTTAATACTTACTGTGGATGGAGGTTATGGGAACAGAGAGGGAAGAAGACAGAGAGTGGCTATTTAAAGAATTTTTTTGTGTTTTATCAGAAAACACCTTTGAAGATCTCCGCCCACTGTATTTTTTAGTGTCTGTCATGCTTTGGTGACAGGGAGAACCAAAAAGGATTGCTGGGAGCAGAATGGACAGTACTTAAGCATCACTTAAAATAGTTTTCAGGTTCTACCAAGGTGTCAGAATTTTGTACTTTGATAACAGGAATGTCCTCTGTCTGAGAAAGTTATACTATTTGACCTAGGGTGGGAGGATCAAATAAACTATAGTTGGAATGTAAGTGTGTATGTACCTGGCCTGTCAGGTCATGGATATCAGTTTAGGTGATCTGTGCGATCGTAAATATGACAGCCTTCAAAATTTAACATACTGCTACTAAGTTACCAATGTAAACATTTTGATGATTCCTTAGTATATTTCAAAATGAGAATTAAATGAACAATATCAGGTAAATATATGTATAAAATTGACAATACCATTGAAGCATACAGTACATTTGACTAAGCATTTATTCCAACTTTGCAAAGCAAATATCCCTTGGCCTTTATGGGTAGTTAAGTTTTCTAAAGACTGGAGCAGTTTGTAATTTTGATATCACTCCTTTGAGATCGTTGTTCCAAATTTCATTTCAAAGCTAATGTTTAATGATACAGCATCCTTCTCCCCTCCAAAATTTCCTGCAACAACATTTAATTTTTAAAGTGTTGGTAATAATATAAAATATACTTAAATTATATAATACTGTCTTATAAATTAGGGTTGCCAGGTTTAGCACATTTTAAAAAACCCAACATGCCCAGTTATATGGCATTGAAACATGTATACTGTCATGTATGAAACGAGTCACCAGTCCAGGTTTGATGCACGATACTGGATGCTTGGGGCTGGTGCACTGGGATGACCCAGAGGGGTGGTATGGGGAGGGAGAAGGGAGGAGGGTTCAGGATGGGGAACACATGTATACCTGTGGTGGATTCATTTTGATATTTGGCAAAACTAATACAATTTGTAAAGTTTAAAAATAAAATTTAAAAATAAAAAAGAATTTCAGATAAATAACATATATCTCTTATTATAAGTGTGGAACGTATTTTTACAAAAAACTATTGTCTGAAGTTCAAATTTAATTGATTGTCCTCTGTTTTATCTGGAAAATTGTATTTTAAATACTTGTATTAAGCTCTTAAATGAAAATTCTTAGCTCAAGCTTTCATCAACTTTCTATACTTATGTCTGTTTTTGCACAGTCTCTGAACGATTTCTAAATAACACTAGTTCAATCATATAACTAACTTTTATATCATTTATTTGGTGAATGGGAAGGATATTATGTATATTAGTATTTATCAGCTTGGTTAATAATTTTTAGCTTTGTTTTGTACTCTGTTGATATATAGTTTGACAAATTTACCTTTAAAATATGAAATATAGAGGATAATTTAACTTGACCTGCTTTCAGTTTACTTCTCTTCAGTGTTTCTAGAAGAGCTATTTTAAACAAATAATCCATGAGAGATGCCAAAATATGCAACAGATTGGAGGAAAAAACACAGCTTTCTACTTTTTTTAGGGAGGAAATAGTGTCTGTAAAGGTTAATTGGCTGCTAATATATTCTATTCTCACCTAGATATTAACTTTGAAATCTCTTTCTTCTTTAAATGTAAAATAGTTTTCATACTGAGTTTCTTATGTGCTAGGAGAGAAGTGATTCTGATCAAAAGATGAGTATCCTTTGTTCAGTAACACATCTGGAAGCATAGTTTAAAATGTAGACAACTCTGTAATTGGCTTGCTTTTTTGCAAGATTTCTGCTCTCCACTGAAGTGACATCAGCCTCTTGTGATTAAAATATCTTCAATTAGTCAAGTACTTAAGCTGGTCAATGTCTCTTTTCCCTCAGTTTCTTGTTTAAAAACTGTCTAAGTGTTATTATTGAAAAGAAAAGCTATGACAAACCTAGACAGTGTATTAAAAAGCAAAGACATCACTTTGTCAACAAAGGTCCATATAGTCAAAGCTGTGGTTTTTCCAATAGTCATGTATGGATGTTAGAGCTGGACCATAAAGAAGGCTGAGTGCTGAATAATTGATGTTTTTGATATGTGGTGCTGGAGAAGACTCTTAGGAGTCCCTTGGACAGCAAGATCAAACCAGTGATCAATCTCAAAGAACATTAACCCCGAACATTCATTGGAATTTCTAAAGCTCCAACATTTCATCTACCTGATGCAAACAGCCGACTCATTGGAAAAGACCCTGATGCTGGGAAAGATTGAAGGCAAAAGAAGAGGGCAGCAGAAGATAAGATGTTTGGATAGCATCACTGATTCAATGGACATGAACTTGGGAAAACTCTGGGAGATAGTGAGGGACAGGGAGGCCTGGTATGCTGCAGTTCCTCAGGTCTCAAAAAGTTGGACACGACTTAGTGACTGAACAACAGCAGCAACAAAAATCATTATTTATGTTTAACCAAGTTGAGTGCCATTTTTATTTTTAGGAAATACTTATTTCCGTTTCAACCTTCTCTTAGTCTGTTCTGTTTATATAATCACATCTCTAACACAAATACTTTTTGGTTATTTAAGTAATGGCATTGATTATAATTGTATAAAATAGTCCTAAAATAATTTGAATACTAGAAAGTTGTATATATAATCTATGCACATCTTAAAATTTCAAAGTTCTTTCAAGTAAGTCAGAACTTAAATTTATCATTGCAGCCCTTTGAAGTTGGAGTTCTTTCCCTAGCTAATAAATGAGACGACAAAACAACTTTGGCTGTATCAATTTACTCGTTTGCTGCCACAGACTAAGAATTGAACAAAGGAATAGAATTCTAAAAGTGCTTTTTAGATGCTTTCGATTTGTGGTGCCGGAGAAAACTCTTGGGATCGCCTTGGACAGCAAAGAGATGAAACCAATCAATCTCAAGAACATCATATTTGAGGAACCGAGCACGGTCCACAGAATTCCTTTTCCCTGTCCGTTGTTTAAAAATTTTGCACAACAGATGAAATGCATTATACTCCTTAGGACTCTGTTGAGTCTTTTGGATTACTTGAGAATCTTTTGGATTGTGACTTTCATAAATTAACATTCTAACAATCATACATGTTTTAATTAGAGATGTTATATCTGAGTCACTGAACAGTTTGAATTTAAAAAGCTCTTTGAATTATGACTTAATTAAATGCAATTACTAAAACTAGGCTAATGAAGTATATGCTACTAGGAAGTTTTTTGTTGGTTTCCAAAGCAGTTATGTATTATTCAGATGGAATGGAGTGCTTCAAAATGTCAGAAATTATTTCATTTATTTCTTCTGCAGTAACCTTTCTTTTTTTTACTGTGAGCAAAATTATTTTCACAGAGAAGTAGCTCAAATTATTTAAGCTGTAATTTATCCCCTAGAAAAACACTGATTTCTACTCCAGTTTAAATAAAACTGAATGGCATTCCATTATATTAATGAAAGGTAGCAGCAATTGATCTAGAGCAGTTCCTTTCTACCGTAATGAAGAGAGTGCCAGAATAGTTGTGCTAGGAGGCAAGTGGTTGATTTAAGCTAGTTTGGGGATGCTTCTATCTCAAAACATCCATCCTCAGAAACAGGTACTGATTTTCAGAGATGAATGAATATACTTTGACTTGACGTTTCAAGACATAAAGAAAAATAACAGTATAGAATCTTCTTATGCTTTTACATGTTTCTACAGAAATATGTCAGAGACATTTCCAGTGTGGCGGGGACCGGGGTGGAGAGGAGGGGAAGTGGGGGAGAAATAGCTTTGTCTTTGTTTTAAAGAATTAAAAGACAATTGAGTTTTGTTGGAGGAGAAGCAAATCTATCAAAGCCTCATTGAACAAAATAGATGGAAGACAGCTACTGGGTCTTGTGTAATCTAAAGAAAAATAGTTACTTAGTGGACACATCAAAATATATAGATGGGAGAAATCTAGAGACCATGGCTGTCCAGTGACTCATTTAAAATTGAAGAATGGAAGCCTCAGGAAGTCACAATGTCAGCTAGTCAGTATTTTAAAATCGTTTCTTGATTGAGCCATGTGCTCAGTAAGTATTTCTGATGGACTCGCTATGTGACTGTGGTAGATGTTGGTTTCCTGCCCGCAGCTCTTCAGAGCACACACACAGTTGTCTAGCTTCCTACTCTAAGCATATATAGATCTTTGCTTGAGGGCTTTCTATGGAGTCAGGAATTCACAGAATTCAACGCTTTGAACCAGTGATGACTGGTGTGGGTGAATACGAGCAATCTTCTCACTCTTCGGATACAACAATGTTGAGCCATGTTTGAGAGCATCCTAGCATCTATTATGCTTATTCTTATTGGGGTATGACCACAGGCCTATTGGTAATTGTCCACTGCTAACTACCTAGGCTTAAAGCATATGAATCATGGGTTAACTTTGATTGTATCTTTCTTTTCCTTTGTTCAGACTAGTTTCAGGGAATTTGGGGAGGTGGGTTTGGGCCCGTACACTGAGGGTATATAAGGTTTCTTCCTTCAGTACTATCTTTGGAAAAATTAACACATATTTACTCCTAGGACATCATATGCTGTTAAGATCAAGTGCTGTGAACTTTGGTCATGAGTCAAGAAAATCTATGAGTTGTGTAAATCAGTAGGGAGAAGTATAGAAACTGGAATATTTTGGTGGATTAAATTTTAATGTTTTAGTTGATGATATCCCAAGCTTCAATTGAATCATAGATTAAAGGAAATTAAAGCTAGGTCATCAGCATTTTAGATGTGTTTGTTCAGTTCTGGTCTGAATTTCCTGGGATATTTGGTAGATGAAAATAACATTTATCTTATTATATTCTACTTTGGCTTTTATCCTATAGTTTAAATAATGTATTTATTGATGCCCTTTGGAACACTACTAAAAAAGATTACAAGCAGATTCTTATTAAAATTTACCAGATGAAGAAATAAGTTGCTGTACTTAATGTTTAATAGGAATTGATTTCCTCAGAAGTTCAAAAACATGAAACTCTGGAATCACAGTCCACTTGGAATTAAACCTTGATTTCTTAGAAGAGTGAAAGTGGTCTCTATTTTAACTCATTGAGGCTTTTTAGAAGTTATATACTTTCTACTCTGATGCAGTGTATGTGCCTGTGTTTATGCAAGCATTTATGGATATGTGCATTTTGTTGTTATTTTTACTCCAGAATTTCTAATAGTTCTTTATAAGCTTGTGATAGTCATTTATCCATTGTCTGTCCATTCAGTAGCTCAGTTGTGTCCGATTCTTTTGACCCCATGGACAGCACATTTTCTTATAAATCTCTTCATTTATCAGATTAAAAATAACAGCTAGTAATACCATTCTGTTATATGGAATCTTTGAAGAAGGGACTTTACATGAGTTAAATCGACTCAAGCATAATATGTGATCTAAGAACATAAAGTTGTAAACATTTACTTTAATTCATAAGTAATTACCAGATAAAGCTAATAGATAAATTCTATGGATATTCCTGATTTTTGTGTTTCAATTTGTAAAACAATAGCTTATAATTTGTAGGGGGCCCATACAGGCACTCTGCTCAGCACTTGATGTCAGTTCTTTATTGTCTCTTATACATAATGTGAATCAATGTAGGTTTATCACATGATTTCAATCTAGTGATCTGGGAACAGATCTCTAAATGGACCTGTGCCCATGTTTTTCTTTTTTCTCTTCATAAACAACATTTTCATCATCCCAAACCCCACACAGATATAATGACATAAAATTTTTTTTTTTTTTTTTTTTAAGAACCACTGTCTTTAGTGCTTCAAGCTACTTTTAAGCTATCTTTGGAAACTTCACTTACATTCACACCACCTCCCAAACACACACAAAGACACACAAAATCATATACATTCTGTACCCCCCACTCACCAAAACATCTTCCTTAGTTGTTTTATTCACACACCAGGGCTGCTGGTTATCCCATCTCATGTACCATGGTTGATTTGGGCACAGTCAATAGTAGTGGTGTGTCTGGTTGTATGCATGCATGCGAAGTCACTTCAGTCATGATGGACTCTTTGTGACCCAATAGACTGTAGCCCACCAGGCCCTGGGATTCTCCAGGCAAGAATATTAGAGTGGGTTGCTAAGCCCTCCTCCAGGGATTCTTCCTGGCCCAGGGATCAAACCCATGTCTCTTATGTCTGCTTCACAGGCAGGCTGGTTCTGGTTACCAGGTCAAATTGTTACTACAATATGTTAATCAAAAAAATTTGAAATTTAAATGATTTGAACTAAACTGTGGTTCTTGTTTGGCAGGAATCATTAACACAACTGCTTTGTAACATAGAGTATCCTTTATGTTGAGCTTTCCTGGTAGCTCAGTGGTAAAGAATCTGCCTGCAATGCAGGAGATGCAGGAGGAATGGGTTCTGTCCCTGAATCTGGAAGATCCCCTGGAGGAGGAAATGGCAAACCATTTTAATATTCTTGCCTGAAGAATCCCATGGACAGAGAAGCCTGGTGGGCTACAGTCCATAGGGTCACAAAGAGACATAACTGAGTGAGCACAGCGCGCGTGCATGCGCGCGCGCACGCATACACACACACACACACACACATCCTTAATGTTCATCCTACTGACTTCATATTTGGAAATAGAGATAAAATGAAAATGAGTTTTGTTTTTTTTTTTTTTAAGTGATTTAGCAGGCGATAGAGTTGCCCCCAAATTTTCATGCTGTGGATCATATGTAGAGTCAAGTGTATAACCCAGAAAATAAAATTAGTAACTTGGGCAGGAAGTTAACATCTATTTGAGTTTTAAATGTGTCATATATTTCAGATATTGGCTATAAAATCCTAATATTTGGTTCGAACACTTAAATCTTATCCTTGGCAACATCTTATTCCCAGATTGAAGCTTTGTGCTTATGGTTCAGGTTTTTAACATGAACTATTCATCAGAGGCTGCCTTTTATAGGCAAGTAGCATGCAAGGTACTGTCATTCACAGTATGTTTTTATGATGGAATGGTCTATCTTGTCCAGATTGAATTTTTGACTCCCAGTAGACTCCCAGATAAACTAAAGTCATTTATCTGTCAGCTTGCTAGGGGATGTTTTAAATTTCAGTAAACAGTGGTATTGTATTAGCATGAACCATTTGGGTAAATTTGTTTCAAGGAGATAATAAATAACTAAACTACTTGGTTAAAAATCAGAAACAATTTGTTCCTGTCATCTGGTGGTGCTTAAATTAGGAAAAATAACTCTCTAAAGGTGTAACTAATCCATGAATCTAGTTTGAGGCTCTTGCTGGCTTTATCTATCAGATTGCACATAATGCACTGAAATCCATGGATATCCCCCGTGTTTGGGTGTAAAATATCTTCTAAGATGATGTTATTTATAATTTGCATGAAAATGTTTAACTAGAAGGATAGCAGGGAAAGAAGATGATTCAATTCTATAATCTGTGCCAGCGATAATTAGTTTATATACTATAGTTTTGCAGTCTTAAATGATACTGATATAACTGTGTACCTTCTGGAAAAGGGACTGAAAGAATTTTGAGTGATAGGATAGGTTAACGATTTAGGAAGAAACATACATACACATGTGCAAACACGCATGCTTGAGTTGATCAACAGAGGAGGAATGTCTCAAATACCTGAAATTCTTAACTCTCACCTGTTTTAATATCTAGGAAGGTTTTGTGTTATATGGTGTTACCATCCATGTATGATAAGACATATTCTTCAGTTATAGCAGATTGAAGCAACTGGCCCAACTGCCTCCACATCTTGTCACATGTGAATCAGGATAGCCAGAACTTAACTCTTAGGTCAGGGTTAATAGTCTTCATCTTCGTTTCCCCAGCATTTAGCACAGAGTGACGTCAGAAGAGTACTGTTGAATGAGTGGGGTGTGTGGCGTCATCTCTTGGTCATGAGACCTCAATATCTTCCTGTACAAAGTCTAGGTGAGATGGAGGCAGAAGCAAGGTAAAGGGAGAAGGAACTCAGCTGATTGATACTCTTGCCTCTCCTCCAATTTCCCCCCCACAGACCATTAACTATTAGCTGTTTTTAAACAATATCTTTCCCTAATTTTCTTTTAGCATAGAGTTCATAGCTGTTTTTAAACAATATCTTTCCCTAATTTTCTTTTAGCATAGAGTTCATTTTAACCAAAAATTTTCCCTATGTAAACATCAGGACATAGAAGTAGGCCTGATTCACTGTGAATTGTCCTTTATTCCTGGAAATTGTCCTTTAACCCAATCGTCTAAAGATTATTTCTGGATTATTCTGGTGATTCAGTGATTTATGTGATTTGATTTCAGATTGATTTAGTTTAATGTAGCTGCACACATCTGAAAAAAAATATATATATATATTTATATACACACACACCTACATATATAATAGCAGAGCTAATATATACCTCTATGAGGCAGAAGAGATGGCTCTAAATGAATGTGATGAGAAAGAGAATTAAGATTATCATTATTATTAAAATTATGGTTTTTTCTCATCTATATTCAAAATTATTATTGAATCAAGAACTCTGAAATTATGCAAACAAAAGCCACAGTAAAGCAAATCACTGCAATTTTCCACAAGAAATTATGATGAATTATGACCTAAAATGTGTTTTATATAGTTACACAATTGAAAGGTCGCATGGATATTTGCCATTTATTTTAGCATCATGCTGCCATGTAGGTGGACTAGGTTGACAGATTAAATACAGAGTTACAGTTTTCCCAAGTCCTGATGCCCTAGGGTGATTTATCTTTACTAATGTTGATCAATTTAGCTTTTCTGTTAGATAAAATAAGGGAATAAAGCAGTGTTCATGCTATCAATGCAGAGTCTGAGGTTTGAGAAAGGAAAGTGTACTTATAAAGATTAAAGAAAAGCTTCTGAGCCAAAAGCAATGTCACGTTTATTGAAGAGAAGAAATTTTGTTTTAATACAGTGGACATAATCAGTTGCACATTCCACTCAGGTCTGTGTTCTCTTATTGAAATGTGACAGCCTGTCTAAGCATATGTGTTTGATTAAGTACTTCCGAGATATGTTGTTGTCATATAAAAAAGACACACTTGTTTTTCTTTGCATTTATATTTTGACCAGCAATCTTGATTCCAGCTTGTGCTTCATCTAGTCCAGCATTTCTCATGATGTATTCTGCATATAAGTTAAATAAGCAGGGTGACAATATACAGCCTTGATGTACTGCTTTTCCTATTTTGAAAAGACCCTGATGCTGGGAAAGATTTAAGGTGGGAGGAGAAGGGGACGACAGAGGAAGAGATGGTTGGATGGCATCACTGACTCAATGGACATGGGTTTTAGTAAACTCTGGGCGTTGGTGATAGACAGGGAGGCCTGGCGTGCTGCAGTCCATGGGGTTGCAAAGAGTTGGACACGACTGGGTTACTGAACTGAACTGAACTGATATTTTGACCATGTTAGACTTATAAGGAAAGAGCTCCTTAAATGTAGAAATATAAAATACCTAGTCACAAGAAGTACTGATGTTTAGCATGTAGTATTACTTTACGCATAATATGTGTTGTTTTCAGTTTGCTTAAAAATTTTTTTTAAAAAAGCCAGGTTTGGCATTATATGTCTTCTGATTTCCAGAAAATTGTCTGTAAATCCATACATAAAAATTACATACAGTTAGCAATACACATTTTTAATAACAATTTTAGCAGCAATATACAGCTTTATAGGTTTTATATAAAGTATAATACAGTAACAAAGGAAAAATACTGAAATTCTCAAAAAGATTTTTCTCTATTTTAATTTTTATTTCAACTTCAGTCACAGTCTATCTTAATAGAGTCAAATACTTAGCTTGAGTTAAAACTAGTGTTTCTTTATCACACCTTACCCTCTTCTAAAACTGTGTGATACTCTTCATTTTGTATCTATAAAGTAAATTCTCTTTGTTACTGTGACCACATGTCACACATAAGAAAAGATTTTAAGTAATCATTGTAGTCCATTAGCTCTGGTTCCAAGGACTAAGTGTAATCCTAGATAAATGAATTATTTTATATAGTTATCTGAACATTTTATTTTACCTAAAAATAGAGGTGGGTATCTTTAACTTACTTTGTGTCTTTCTTGGCACAGATGTATTTACAAATAGGTATTGAATGAGTGTTGAAAGGATGCTACTGAACCAGGTGAAATTTAATGCTATTTTACCTTGTTTTCCACATGTTCCAATTTGGTAAATATAAGTATTCAGTTGGCAAACATAGTATCTAAAATGAAGTAAACATATTCAGTGTTTTAACATTTGATAGAATCCACAATCTAAATTGAAAATTGTCTCCTAAGTATAAATTACAAGGCTCCATGAGGGATCAATAAACTAGTAATTGGATTTGAGTCTCAGGAGAATTCCAAAGATTCTCTTGATTTATGTATGTGATGAGTTCTGATGTGTATTTTACCTTTGTTACAAACCTAATGCTATAAGTAGGAAATGTTCCAGGATATAGAAGTTTTATGTGTGTGAAAATTCTCTAGCTACTTATTCTTTTTGAAAAAACTAATATTAAATGGTAATTTTAAAAATGTTAATGATGCTAAATGAAATTAAAACTCCCAAGTTTCATTCAGTATTACAAATCATATATTCTTATATTTATTTATGTAGTATTTGGTTGGTTATTTGGTCTTCAGAGAGATCTGTATTTTATAAATCTTCATTATCATAGTATGTTTCTCAAATCAAAAAATAGGCAGAATCTGTGACCTGCCCAAATCAAAACAAAACAAGATCTCAATTTTTTTCTTCTTTTGGAGATTATAATGTGCATTCATACACTGAAGCTATATGAATTCCTGCTGAAAAGAGACAGTTTTAACTTTATCATTTATTCTGAAATCATGACCTTAGAATAATTTTGATTATAAAAAATCTATTACATCTTTAAGAACTATTAATTTTCTTTAGAACATACTTTAAGAAGCACTAATTTAGTCTGTTTTCCCCAAGTAATTAAACAAAATTCTATCAATTATGTTTTTGTTAGTCAACTTTTGGATTGTCCTTATTTGTAAATGTTTAAGAGACAGAGAAAAGTACACTTTTACATGATACTCAAAATGCAAAAGACATACAGAAGATGAATATGCATCTACAATCATTTCAGGAAAAGAAATAAAAAAGAAATCAGTATATATGTATTATTTTTAAATTGCATAGAACTAGCCTTGTAGATAGAAAGAACAAGAATGTAAAATTCCTTGATAGTTCTTTGATCCACTTTCCTTTCCATTTTTTCTCTGTAACACAATTTATGTCCATAATTTATACTTAAGACATATTCAGCAACATTGATAGCTAGTAAAAATGTCCACACACATTCATTCTTGAAAAGTTAACACTCATTTGCTACTTTAGTAGAATATGAGACCATTAGAGTGTTGGATTATCTGATATTTTTGCTGTCTAAATTCACAGACAATCTTGATTCCTTATCTGAGTCTGCTGAAGAAATTCTTGCCAATATCATGCAGTTACACTTTTCTTCAAAGAATAATTTCAACACTTGATATATATTTTTTAAACGTCATGGTTTTAGCCAAATTTTAACAAGCCAGTTATTCACTTGTCTAGAATTATCCTATCTATCATTTCATGATTTAGGTGAAAGAGCCAGAGAGAGAGAGAGAGAGAGAGAGAGAGAGAGTGTGTGTGTGTATAAATTATTGTGTTAAGGATTTTTCAATTTTTTTCTTGACAAATTGACCTCAGATTTGCACTGAGATATTTTGCCCCATTACAAGATGTGGTTTTCTAATGTCACTGATATAGTGTTTTAATATGTTCTTGTAGAAAATATTGGCTAATATTTATGCATCTTTATGGAATATATCATAAAAGGAATACTATGTGAGCCTTATTATTTCATATGTGAATAAAATATACTTAATGTTTGCTCCAATATGTTTTTAAGTTTTTAGTCAATCAATAAAACATTCCTTTTTCCTTTTTTTATAGAGCAATGAAGTTGTGTACTACAATGCAAAGGATGATCTTGATGTGAGTATTAAAAGTTTTACATTACATTACAGGCTAAACTTAACTAGACTAGGGTGAATGGCTTTCTAAACAATCTGACCATGAAGTATATTTAGTTGGATTCATGTTCCCATCCAGCTTTAAAATTGTAGTTGCTTATAAGCATTAACACCTATGTACATTCAAACTGTTTTTCTTTCATCTTAGGTGTGCTACAGTTAATTCTGTGATCCAAAAATTTCATTGTAGTCTTACGTATTCTTGAAATCCTGCTAAATTCATCAGGTTTTCTGGAGATGGGCCATTTCATGTAAAATTTTTAAGAATTTGTAAACAATTGTAAGATAATATATTTTAAAATTCATTATAACTTTGTTGGGGTAGTTTAAAGTACTTTAGATATGTTAATAGTATTGCTCTTTTAAACCCTTAGATGGTGAATGAAAAATGAACTGTGTTTTATGATTGGTATGTTGGTTTAGCTATTACAGAGAGACTGAAATATGCTAAACTGAAAATGCTAAAGCAAAACAAAAGATTATTCCTCTCTAATGGCACTTTCTGTGTGCAAGGCCTGATAGAACAACTCTCTATAATCCAGGCCCTGCAAATCTTTCTCTCATGATTTTTCCTTTCCTCAAAATGGCTTTTCCATTTTACGGTCCAAAATGGATGCTGCAAAACCCACAATGATATTTGCATTCTGTCATCAGAAAGGACTCAGATGGCACTGAAGGTCATATTCCGGAAATTACAGAAGACACATCTGTCTGTACCTGTTGTCTACTACTTAATTACTAGTGTTACCTGGTTGCCAGAAGATGTGCAGTGTAATTCCCCGTCCTCCTCCCACCTTCCCATAAGCATGTAGACAAATAAAATATAAGGTTCCGTTACCAAAGAGAGAATAGAGAGAATACTAGTTGGGAGTTAATTAGTAGTTTCTATACTTAACTTCAATTTGCGCTTCCTGGCATATTGAAGTTAGTGCCCACATCTACCCGTCAATTGAGTGACTTCTATCAGTTCAGTTCAGTAGCTCAGTCATGTCTGACTCTTTAAGACCCCATGAATCACAGCACTTCAGGCCTCCCTGTCCATCACCAGCTCCAGGAGTTTACCCAAACCCACGTCCATCGAGTCTGTGATGCCACCCAGCCATCTCATCCTCTGTCGTCCCCTTCTCCTCCTGCCCCCAATCCCTCCCAGCATCAGGGTCTTTTCCAGTGAGTCAACTCTTCGGATGAGGTGGCCAAAGTATTGGAATTTCAGCTTCAGCATCAGTCCTTCCAAAGAACACCCAGGACTGATCTCCTTTAGGATGGACTGGTTGGATCTCCTTGCTCTTGAGGAGGATCTCTTCTCTCAAGAGTGTTCTCCAACACCACAGTAAACTTATATTAATATAGTCAAATTCTTCAACTTGGAATGGAGCAAAAAATTCTCATTTATAGTACAATGATTATAACATTTTGTGCTATGTTTAGTATTATTTAGTTCTTAATGCATATGTTTTGATCACTGTGACCAAAATGTTCTCTGCAATAGAAATATATAGTCCTTATTTTTTTAATTAATTTATTTTTTATTGAAGGATAATTGCTTTACAGAATTTTGCTGTTTTCTATCAGACCTCAACATGAATCAGCCATAGGTATACATATATCCCCTCCCTTTTGAACCTCCCTCCAATCTCCTTCCCCATCCCACCCCTCTAGGTTGATACACAGCCCCTGTTTGAGTTTCCTGAGCCATATAGCAAATTTCCATAGGTTATCTATTTTATACATGGTAATTAAGTTTCCATGTTACTCTTTCCATACATCACCCTCTCCTCCCCTTTCCCCATGTCCATAAGTCTGTTCACTGTGGCTGTTTCTCCATTGTTGCCTTGTAAATAAATTCTTCAGTACCATTTTTCTAGATTCTGTATATATGCATTAGAATATGGTATTTATCTTTCTCTTTCTGACTCACTTTACTCTGTATAATAGGTTCTAAGTTCATCCACCTCATTAGAACTGACTCAAATGTGTTCCTCTTTAAGGCTGAGTAATATTCCATTGTGTATATGTACCACAACTTCTTTATCCATTCATCTGTCGATGGACATTCTAGGTTGCTTCTATGTTCTAGCTATTGTTAACAGTGCTGCAGTGAACAGCGGGATACATGTTTCTCTTTCAATTTTGGCTTCCTCAGTGTATATGTGTAGGAGTGGGATTGCTGGGTCTGTGGTGGTTTTATGCCTAGTTTTTTAAGAAAATGAAAGACAGTTAAGAAGTGTTAGTAAACACTGAACTTGGATATTCACTTTAGGACTTTTAGTGGTTATACATTTTTTTCTTAAGATTATTGCTTATCAGATGAAGTTGGACTTATATAGATGATGAAATTAATTCACCCTCACCAAACATTTTGCAATATATGGTTGGATTTAGTTGGTTCTTATCCTCCAACTTTATATGTGTAATGATATTTTTATTTATCAAATGTTTGTACAATCATAATGGCATTTTGTTTTAATTTGAATTGGCTTACCCCTCACTGTTATTTATTTCACTTTTCTATGTACCAATTTAGGGCTTCCCTGGTAGCTCAGTCAGTTAACAATCTGCTTGCAGTGCAGGAGACCCAGGTTTCATCTTAGGGTTGGGAAGATCCCCTGGAGAAGGAAATGGCAACCCACTCTAGGTCCTTGCCTAGAAAAGGCCACAGACAGAGGAACCTGGCAGGCTGCAGTCCATGGGGTCATAGAGAGTCGGGTATGGCTGAGAAGCTAACATATACCAATTTAGTTTCATGTTTTTAATTGCTCAAATTCCACAAAGCCATATTCATTATGAAAAATTGGCAACTGGAGATTATATGATGTGAATTTATAATCTCATACATCAATATCTAATAGCTAATGAACACAGGAACTAATTGGAATGCTAAATATTGAAATGGTGTTATCAATTAATAAATTTGTCCTCATGTGTTTGAATGGGGTATAAATATCTGAGATCTAAATACGTTTTCTATTTTCTGGAATAGTTATATATTTAACCTATGAGTGGATTTTGAAACCAAGGGGCTGAAATCTTGCCAGTAATGTGAAGCTATAGAAAACAGGCCAGATTTAACTGTAGACATATTTTGATATGCTGTTGCCTTTGGATGTCATACATTCTCCAGCTTGCCTCAATTCCACTCTCCTTGTTGTTTATTCTCTGTCTATATCACACATCTACACACATAAAAAATAAAGTAGAATTGCCTTAACATAATACAGGGATAGAATCCTCAGCACACCAACATTTAAGGAAAGGTCTTGAAGGCAGGGTATGGTGTGTAGAATAAAAGTAGATAGAAATGAGGAAAAAGTAGCTTTCATAATAGAAGTAAATCATATGTAAAAGCCCATAACTTAAGTTTATGTTGAGTTAAAGACTAATTGTTCCTATTTTTCTTCCATGTTTGTTTTATTTGTCCATCACCAATTAAGATTTGAATATAAAGAATGACATATTCAAGTGTAATCTATTGGTTTTGTTCATTATAATGATGATACATGGCCTCACTTAAAGGTAAAGCAAGCATTTAAAGCTGATCAGTTATCTCTTTGGAGTGTAACTTTCTATTAGCTACATCTGAATTAGTTTGTGGAGAGCTGTCACGTTGTAAGCTTTTCAAGGACTTTGATATAAGACAGTTCCTCAGGGGCATTTTATAATCTCCACGCTACTCTAGATCAATGCTATTTATATTCACCTTCTGGGTATAAAAATAAAAACTTAGTGACAGCCAGATTTAGCTAAAGTGGTGACTGAAATAAGGGTAAAAGTAATGTCCCTTAGGATTGTGTAATATTATATAAAAACTATGACTATAGTCATTCACACAGATTTTTGCTTTGGAACTTCAAAATGTAAGTATTACTGGGCTAAATTATTTGGTTATGTGGTTAGCCACAATTCTCCTGGTTGACATAAGTTACATAAGGTATATAGCCATGCTAGAAATGTAAGATAATCATTTCTGTCCCTTGTGCTAGTTATATTAGCATATTCTCTCCTCTAATTACCTGATTATAATATCCTACAGTTTTTGTGCTAAGTATTCTTTAAAAACTAATTCAAATACTACCTACTCTTGAAGCCTGCCTTGGTTTTTCTAGATAGCAAATGGTATTTCCTTCCTCTGAGTTCCCTAAATAACTTGCTACACATTTTTGGTTTTAATGGTCTAATACCATACACTATAGTATTTTTAAGTATTTTTATATAGGGATAATCTTTATTAAATTTTTGTGTCTTGAGATAAGGGTCTTACTCATTTTCTCTCTTTAATGATTTAGAGTAATTGTTGACATGATGCTATTAAATTGGATAGTTGATTTTCAGTTCCCCAGTTGCTTACATCGCATTCATGAAGATTGTTTACTTTTTAGATGGTGCTGTATTTGCAAAGTAAATAGGAAACCCTTTGCAAGCATGGTAGAAAAAAAAAGTTTGTTTTGCTTCAAGGTTGGGTGGAAACAAGATTAAGAGAGGATTGGCAAGACTGGCTTTGACTATGGACTGTCTTTGAATTAATTTTTTTTTAATATAGACATTTGAAGATGGGATCAGAGTGGACCTTGTTCCTTCCTGTACTCTCATGTGTTCCTTCTTCCTGTTAGCCTCTGGTTCAGTCATGAGGACTAAGACAAGACAGTCAGTCTGCTTTGCCCTATGTCTAAAACTGATTCAAGTTGAGAATAAGTATTAGAGTTAGAATATTTGTAGGCAGTTACTACAAGTAATATAAGATCAGAAATTTTGGTTCTAAGACTGAAGAGATCTGATAGGCTAAGTTTTTATGAATCTTTATGAAATGTGAAATCAAGCCTATTAGTCCATTGAACTAAATTTTGTCTAATTTTGCATTTAATAAAAGTAAATTGCTGAATTTCATTTTCAAAGAGAATACAGCATTAATGTGCATAGAATGTTTTAATGTAAGATTAATTTTTAACTTTTTATCAGGAAAAGTGTTTTAAATATAAAAAAGAAAGAATAGTAAACCGAGTCTCCATAGTTGCTGTATCTAGTATTTGTGTAAATATTTTAAGATAAAATAGAGATATGATATTTCACTCCTAAATTCTTCCATATGAAACTATTTTCCCCAATTAATAACAATACATACATGTATAATTACTATCAGTAATTATACCTGTAATTACTATCAGTAATTATTATCAGTACATTGTTATATGGAGGAAATAGAGTATGATACTTAAGAGATTTTATTCCAGAGTTCCACTGCAAGCATTTGAACCCCAGATGTGCCGTTTTCTAGCCTGGTGATTTGGCAGTCACCTAACCTCTCTGTTTTTCCCTCTTGGCTTGAAAAATAAAGGTAACAGTGATCCCTACCTCATACAGTCACTGTGAAAATTAACATTCCCTGTCTTACAGTAGGCAGTCTAGAAATATTAGTGAGTGTAATTTTTAAAATGAGTAATTATATTTTTACAATACATTTAATATTGATTTGAAGTGATTTTAGTTCCACATGGGGAAACATTTATGCATGTGGGTGTGTTAACAATAATTAAAGAGTACTAATTTGAGTTATTTTATTGTTAAGAATATCCTTATATTTGTGTGAAAAACTTAAGAAAATGCTTAACAAAATAAAAATTGAAATAGAATCCTCTAAAACACATTTAGAAATGCATGTGACTGCAATGCAGAAATTTGTTGTAAAGTCCTTGTGAGTGGTATATATCCCAATTAGAAAAGATAATTAAATGTCTAAATAAAATGGAAAATAGCTAACAATGCAACAATTAGTTATGAAATTCCACATTCAGGTTCTCCTTAGTTTTGATGGGTGGAGATACCACTATGCCAATGAGGAACTGCCCTCTCCTTAGTTTTGAAGTTTATTTAGGTTCTTAGAGACATCTGTCCCAGTAAATCCTTAACTTTCCTAAAGGTTTAGCGAAGTAGATTCTGCAGAAGGTTTGAGTTGTGCTAGCATGCAGCACTGTTTTCTTAATTCCCAAAGCAAGCAAAGAGAAAGCAGATCATTGCAAAACCTTATTAACCTAATTCGAAGATCTATGTTTTGGACTGAAATCCAAATGAAATAAATTCAACCCAGAATTCCCATGTCAATAAATTAGGTTGATTTATTTGCTACATTTTATTTTATTGATTACATTAAAAATGTGACCTATCTGGGACATTTGGCTAGTCTGCTGAATTCCCTTGCATATTTATGTTGCTATTTATTTTCTTACTGGCCTTGTCTAACATTAAAATTAATCCCAACCTAATGTCCTTTCTAAATGTCTTTTTAAAAGGCCAATCATTCATTTTATTTTATGGAAATATCAGTCTGCTTCTAGAATGAATCAAAAGCGGTATGTATCAAACAATGATGAAATATGTTCTAATTATTAAAGAAGGAATCAAAGTCTAGGTTTCTCTCTCTCTCTCTCTCTCTTTTTTTAAAATTATCTGATAGTATGTGGCCTTTATTTGAGGCTCTGCTAATGATTATTGTTGAATCCTCATAGGAGATAGTATAGAGATACAATATTAATTGCTTTAGTAAAATAAATGGTATAATCAGAGTTGGCTTTTTTCTGTGTGAATCCAAAATAAATGGTTTGAATATTTTCAATGCTGTTTGTTTGGATTAGATTATAATAATAGTTATAATTGTATTATATAATATATATAAAATAATAGTCACTCAAACATGTGTTAGCTTAATGGACTTCCCAAGTGGTGCTAGTGGTAAAGAATCCGCCTGCCAGTGCAAGACGCATAAGAAACTGAGTTTCATCCCTGGGTTGGGAAGATCCCCTGGGGGAAGGCATGGCACCTCTCTCTAATATTCTCATCTGGAGAATCCCATGGACAGAACAGCCTGGTGGTCTACAGTCCATAGGGTTGCAAAGAGTGGGCATGACTGAAGTGACAACATGCATGCGCATACTTACTCTAAACTAGGAAATAAATGCTTTGTAGGTAATGTTATCATTCACACTCATCTTTTGTGGCACATACTATTATTTAAATAATTTTCAGAAAAACCAAGTGAAATTTAGTGAGCTGAAGTGACTTGTCCCCTATCACATATGTGTATTTGGAAGAGCAGAGAATTGAATGAAGTGCAGTCAGAGTGATGCACAGCAGGAGCCACGTGTCACTGTGCTGTGCTGCCCTGCATATGCCATGGGCATCCGCGGTGCACAGGAAGGACCCTGTGATGGAGTTGTTATAAATCAAGATTTTCAATTAAAATTTTTGAAGATGGTTTTGATTTAAAATTTTAATTTATTATACCTATCCATCATTCTTTCCATATTTAATTTTGATGTATATGGCTTGTATTTATCCAGCCAGCTTCATCCTTGACTGTTATTAACAGTGACTTGCAAGTAGGCAAAATAAAATCTGTGATTAAAAAAGATGGTTAGACTTTAAATCAGAAATCTTCACTGATCTGATCGTTCATTCCCAGTGGTATTTTCCATGAACACCTCAAAATGAATGCATGCACCTTTGTGTGAAATATAGCCTTATTAGAATTCCTGGGAGGGGGAACTGTTAAGACTGATAATAAGGAAGATTATTTCAGATTCTGTTTCTTGTAGGAATAGTGCCGTGTGTTTTTGGTGCCTTCTACCAAAAATTGAGTCTGGTTTAATATTTTTGTAATGCTTTGTACACTTGTGTATGTGCTGGTTTTGCAAGGATAGTTAAAACATTGGTCCTAAGCTGCTTTGGAGTGGTGGCATGCATAATTCTCTTTCAGATTCCACATGTCATATTCTTCCTTTACAGAAGGTAGTGTATGGTGTATTTACTTAGAACTCACTGAATTAAGTTTGGAAAATTTGGTGGTATTTGGTAGGCATTATCTATTCACCCTATGTACAACATTGGGTAAATAATTATGGGGACTGGATTGCTTTGAATGATATCTTCAACCTTTTCTTGCTTGCATATACATATCAGTTTAAAAAGATCACCTATTTACTTATAAATTATATGTAAACACACACACAAAAACACACCTGAAATGATATGCTGAGAAACCTCCCAAGCGATTTCCAAATTTTTAAGATAACTGAAGTTTTATGAAGTGTTGGTTTAAGTGGCATTTCACAATAAGAATTGCCAGAAAAAAGCAAAAAGTTTTATCTAGATACTTACTTGCTAAATGCCTTTGATTATGATGACTTTGTATTACCACTGGAAATACCTCAGCAGGCCATATGAACACAGGGATTTGTTACCAATATAGTACTAAGAAATCTAAACCCATATTTATAATAATCTTCTTGATAATGTTAGCTTTTTTGACTAGTTTACTGGTTGAATTAATTGAATCACTTTTCTATCTGGTAAGAAGAGCTAGTGCTGGCAATGGAAGCATCATCTCTGTCATTCCCTTTTTGTTCAGTGCAACTTCCATTACTAGAATTTCAACTTCAGTCATTATTAATTACAGCTGGTAGCACATATGGAGTAGGTTGTAGCTAAGAAAATAGTAAGTAAATTTACACATCAGTTCAATTCAGTCACTTCAGTCATGTCCGACTCGTTGCTACCCCACGGACTGCAGCACGCCAGGCCTCCCTGTCCATGACCAACTCCCGGAGCTTACTCAGACTCATGTCCATTGATTTGATGATGCTATCCAACCATCTCATCCTTTGTCGTCCCCTTTTCCTCCTGCCTTCAATCTTTCCCAGCATCAGGGTCTTTTCAAATGAGTCAGTTCTTTGCATCAGGTGGCCAAAGTATTGGAGTTTCAGCTTCAACATAGTGCTTCAATGAATATTCAGGACTGATCTCCTTTAGGATGGACTGGTTGGATCTCCTTGCCGTCCAAGGGACTCTCAAGAGTCTTCTCCAATGCCACAGTTCAAAAGCATCATTTCTTCGGTGCTCAGCTTTCTTTGTAGTCCAACTCTCACATCCATAAATGACTACTGGGAAAACCATATCCTTGACTGCTGCTGCTGTTGCTAAGTCACTTCAGTCGTGTCCGACTCTGTGTGACCCCATAGACGGCAGCCCACCAGGCTCCCCTGTCCCTGGGATTCTCCAGGCAAGAAAACTGGAGTGGGTTGTCATTTCCTTCTCCAATGCATGAAAGTGGAAAGCAAAAGTGAAGTCGCTCTGTCGTGTCCAAGTCTTTGAGACCCCATGGACTGTAGCCTACCAGGCTCCTCCATCCAGGCGATTTTCCAGGCAAGAGTACTGGAGTGGGTTGCCATTGCCTTCTCCTATAGCCTTGACTAGATGGACCTTTGTTGGCAAAGTAATATCTCTGCTTTTAATTATGCTGTCTAGGTTAGTCATAACTTTTCTTCCAAGGAGTAAGCATCTTTTAATTTCATGGCTACAGTCACCATCTGCAGTGATTTTAACCCCCCAAAATAAAATCTGTCACCTTTTCTACTGTTTCCCCATCTATTTGCCATGAAGTGATGAGACCAGATGCCATGATCTTCGTTTTCTGAATGTTGAGCTTTAAGCCAACTTTTTCACTCTCCACTTTCATCAAGAGGCTCTTTAGTTCTTCTTTGCTTTCTGCCATAAAGGTGATATCATCTGTATATCTGAGGTTATTGATATTTCTCCCAGCATCTTGATTCCAGCTTGTGCTTCATCCTGCCCAGTGTTTCTCATGATGTACTCTGCATATAAGTTAAACAAGCAGGGTGACAATATACAGCCTTGACGTACTCCTTTTCCTATTTGGAACCAGTCTGTTGTTCCATGTCCAGTATTAACTGTTGCTTCCTGACCTTCATACAGATTTCTCAAGAGGCAGATCATGTGGTCTGGTATTCCCATCTCTTGAAGAATTTTCCACAGTTTGTTGTGATGTGATTAACACATAAAGTGTGCACTGAAAGTGACTTTGTAGAAAGTAAGCTCTCCTTTCTCCTGTTGTACCTGGAGGGTGAGTGATGACTTGAGACCAACTCACATACATTTAGTAAGGCCAGAGTAGATGGAGTGCTAATGTCACTCCATTTAGTAAATATTAATAACATTTAATTTTTCTTATTTACTCAAAATGGGTGTAACTGTAAGTTCAAATGTTTTTTTCCACCCTTCCTATGAATTCTTTTGGGGATCATGGACACATGGTATATTAAGTTTTATTTTAAGTTCTTCACAGAGAAAAAGTCTTGGTTGTCACTTGAGAGAAGTAATTGAAGTAATTCTACTTGTGAAATTGAAGTGAAAAGCCCAGCTAATATTCTAAGCTATGTTCACCTACACAATGTCTCTTTGACTGATTGATATCTATACTATGTTGTGAATGCATTATCATAAAATAAAATGAAAATTCTCAGGGCCAAGGGGTTTGGAAACCAAGAGACTCCTTTGGTAAATGCTTATTTATACCCACCTTCCATCATTTACATGTTTTTGTAGTTACATGACATTTAGGAAAAGAAAGGTTGGAAACAATTCACTTTAAGTTAAAGTTCATAGATTTCAGAATTATAATTTTCAGAGCCAGAAGTAGCCGTACAAATCTTATTTTCCCCTGTTTCTTTAAAAAGAGAAACAAACAAAAAAGCACCAACAAAAAACCCTGAGGAGCCATAGCAAGAACACAAAGAATTGGAATGAGAATGAGAAGCTGAATTCCTGACTTAGGTGCTGTCTGTAAATTTACTGGGCTGCTTCCAGTGTTTGTTCTTTCTTCAGATGGAAGTAGAAAAAGCATGAATTTGGGGAGTAAGAAATATAGATTCAAGTTGATTTATTCACTGAACAAATAGTATAAATAGGGCAAGCAGATACAGTTCTAAACAATTTGCCAGGTGCTAGGGCCACAACTGAACAATGTCAATGAGTTCTCTTGCCCTCGTGGTGACTATATTTTAGTGTAGTGAGACAGCAAACATGGGACAGATAAAATGGCTGGTAACATTCTTAAGAGGTGCTTGCTCCTTGGAAGAAAATCTGTGACCAACCTAGACAGCATATTAAAAAGCAGACACACTGCCAATAAAAGTCCACCATCCAGTCAAAGCTATGGTTTCTCCAGTAGTCATGTATGGATGTGAGAGTTGGACTATAAACAAAGCTAAGCGTCAAAGAATTGACGCTTTTGAACTGTGGTATTGGAGAAGACTCTTGAGAGTCCCTTGGACTGCAAGGAGATCCAGCCAGTCCATCCTAAAGGAGATCAGTCCTGGGTGTTCATTGGAAGGACTGATGCTGAAGCTGAAACTCCAATACTTTGGCCACCTGATGCGAAGAACTGACTCATTTGAAAAGACCCTGATGCTGGAAAAGATTGAAGGCAGGAAGAGAAGGGGATGACAGAGGGTGAGATGGTTGGATGGCATCATTGAATCAAAGGACTTGAGTTTGAGTAAGCTCTGGGAGTTGGTGATGGACAAGGAAGCCTGGCGTGCTGAAGTCCATGAGGTCGGAAAGAGTTGGACATGACTGAGCGACTGAACCAAACTGAACTGAACATTCTTACACATCCATGAGTCCTTAAACACCATTTCGAATATTAATTTGATGACAAATTTCTGATTTTAATTCAGAGAATTCTGATCATTGAATGAGCTTTGTTGCAAATTTGATTTTTAAAAGATATCTGAAAATAAAATGTGGTAAAATTATTGCTTCTAAAGTCAAATTTGGTACAATCTATGTAGGACAGAATGGAAATAGAGGCAACTGCACCAAAGCAGTTATGTAACCACTCTTTATCCTTTTTTTGACATTTTATACACAGCTGTTAATTTATTCTCTTTATCTTGAAAGGGTTGTCCTGCCATCTATCCATCTATCCAAATTCTGTCCATGTTAAGACATAGCCTGAGGTTATATCTTAGGATATGATTTAAATTTTGCATTAATGAATCTTTGACAAAACTTAATGTGAAATTCCATAAAGTCAGTCACATCTGCATTGCTCTTAAGGTGATAAATGTGATGTAATATTTCCATGATTCTATGGGCAGTAATTTAGATGGGAAAATCTCCAAGAGAGTATTTTTCAGCTGAGATCCGAAGAATAATCTGATACTATTAAAAAAGACCAGGAAACAGCATACCAGGCAATGGGAACAACAAGCACAAGGACCTTAAACCAGGAGGAGCATGAAGTGTGTGAGGAACAGGAAAACAGGCCAGGGCAGCAAGAACACGATGATCAAGGAGGACAGGGCAGGGGACGTGGATAAAGAGTCAGGCCAGAAGTAGGTCGTTTGGAGTCTGTGAGCCATTGAGAGGTTTTCATTTCTTTATAAATATGGTAGGGTTTTGGTTTCCTGGAGTCTGGGCTCTGTGTACATTAGTTGTAAGGTGTTAGTCTTGGCCTCAGATGTCAAGGATAACATCTGGTCTACCCTACCAATTTTTTTTAAACTTATTTTGCCCTGAAAGTATTTTTTTTTTTTAAGTATGTTTGTCTGTCATAATCTTCACAATATAAAAATTTGCTTTTAATTTTTTAAGAAATAGGTGGGCCTCATTTAAATCTTTCATAATGCAATGCATATATACCACTATGTGCTTTCCAGTGGGAGTGCTATATTGAACTTTCAGACTATTTGAAATCACACAGTGCTTTTCATATGTAAGAAACCATTTCACAGTCCCTTAGTAGAGAAAATACGCTCTCTGTCACTCCCTAAAATTTAGGTTACATATTTATATATAGAATAGATATGTATATGTTTTAGAGTATTACATTCCTTTGTAATGCTAATAATTTGCAAATTTATACTGCTCACGGAGTTTACATCAGCTTCCAGCTCTTTTCATAACACTTTCCTGTACCATGGTTGTGATGGCTTTCATGCTCACTGTGGGCTAGGTCCTGGATGGGTGAGTCACGAGCATTCATCCAGCGTGCAAACTATCAATAAAAATTCATCAGTTTCATTTTGAGAATATCCTCAGATCCTGTATTCCTACTTAATGTTATCGGCTTCCCTAGCGGCTCAGATGGTAAAGAATCCACCTGCATTGTGGGAGACCTGGGCTTGATCCTTAGATTGGGAAGATCCCCTGGAGGAGGGCTTGGCAACCCACTCCAGTATTCTTGCCAGGAGAATTCCCTTGGACAGAGGAGCCTAATGGGCTACAGTCCTGGGGTCATAAAGAGTCGGACATGACTGAGCGACTAAGCACAAAACGTTATCATTGTAATTTTCATCAGCAACCTCAGTATCAGATCAGATCAGTCGCACAGTCATGTCTGACTCTTTGCGACCCCATGAATCGCAGCACACCAGGCCTCCCTGTCCATCACCAACTCCCGGAGTTCACCCAGACTCACGTCCATCGAGTCAGTGATGCCATCCAGCCATCTCATCCTCTTTATATTTTATTTGAAAATGCCTATTTTTGCTTTTAAATTTTAATATGCAAGTTACTACAGTGATCACTATCCCTTTTTGACAGTTGAGTTCAATGTTATGTTTCATATTTGTATTTTCTTTGAATCATTTCATCATATTTATAAAAGGTATGTATTTTTTGCTTTAATATCCCCTATGTGTTTTTAAACTTTTCCCCTGTGTTATTGTACAGTTTCAGTTGTTTACTGTTTTCCCTGCCACCAAAGTCAGGTTATTCCAGACTGTTTCTTCTTTTTATTTTATTTATCATAATTGTAGTAGAAGAACACATGGAGACTTAACAGTGCATCTAATTTTAAGAAATAGAATTATTCATTCAAGTTTCTTCTGACCACTAATGTTATTGTATCTTTTATATTAACTGTGAAACATTCTTTTCTTAATATATTGAGTAAATTGCCTCTGAGGAATCCATTTTATACTTTTTCCATAGAGTAAATCTAAGGAGTTAAAAATTTTAACTACTTGACGACCTGGAGAAATCTTCTGAATTTAGAAGAAAACTTTTATTTGTTCATCAGACATGATTAGCTGAACTCATCTTTTTTTTTCTGGGGATAATATGCTATTCATTTCTTTATAATTTTTTTTGTTTTGTTTTCTTGTTGTTGGGATTCAATAGAGCATATGTACAAATATTATATCAAAATCCTTAGTATCATTTTAGTGTCATATATTCAGTGTCATCCAGTTCATATTTCCAGTTCAGTTCTATTCATTTACTCAGTGCATCTTTGACTCATAGCGTCCTCAAGGAGAAAAACAGCAGCTTAAACCAATTAACTCAGGAGACTGGACGGTGTTCATATTGCATCATAACTGAATTCATTGTTTACAGTTCAGCGTGACCTAACACCCTGACCAGAAAAATTATAACTGGCTGAAGGCTCAGCATCTTTTTCTCTCTATTCATTATTCATTAACTGGGCATGGGCAGCTGCAGCTGCCCTGATGAATCCCCACTGCTTATTGATGCAGGTGATTTACTGAAAGGGAGGCTTTCCTGTATATCAGTCAGAACTGGTAACCAGCCTTAATGCTTAGATTCCAGTGGTGAATAGTGGTTACAGAGCCAGTCTTATCTTTAATCCATAGAGCTGATAACAACATGTCAGCATAGAGCAGCCTTTTAGTCTTGGTGTCTCTATGAAAGTCTACTGTAAATATCATACATCTATGATTATTATTTTCATTAGGTGATAATATGCTTGGAGGCACATTATGTATCCAAAATTTTATTTGATAACAGTGACAAAAAATTTCAAGAATCAAAAATATCTATATTGAGAAAGTGGCAAGGCCCTATTGTAAATAATATCTACTAAGTAGTTGTAAAAAAGAAAAGGATGTATTTGGAGGTGGAAGTTTTAAAATATACACATATAGACATTGTAGAATTTTATATAAGTCTATAGTCTTTGGTTTTTGAAAAACTTGTTTTGGTACACAAGAACCCATTCATTTAACCCTTTCACTGCTGCTGCTGCTGCTAAGTCGCTTCAGTCATGTCTGACTCTGTGCGACCCCATAGACAGCAGCTCACCAGGCTCCCCCGTCCCTGGGATTCTCCAGGCAAGAACACTGGAGTGGGTTGCCATTTCCTTCTCCAATGCATGAAAGTGAAAAGTGAAAGTGAAGTCGCTCAATCGTGTCCCACTCTTCGCAACCCCATGGACTGCAGCCTACCAGGCCCCTCCGTCCATGGGATTTTCCAGGCAAGAGTACCAAGCCTTTTCATGGTTTTCTATAAGTATGTGGTTTGTAATAGGTTTTATATGAAAAAAACAAACAATCAGCATCACATGAGCTTGAGAACACTGAGGGTAAATATTATTTTCTTTAGTGGAGCTTATCTCAGAGTTTTGATGTGCCAATGTGCTTTGTTATTTCCTTAATGGAAGAGCAGAAGAGTATTACTACCTCAACTTATTTTAAGTTGCAGCCAACCCTGATAGAATCTGCAGAGACTGTTTTCTTTTCAAATATCCTTTGACAAATATTACTGGCCATATTGCTATGTGCATGCATCTGTTATTCAGTAATAATAAAACAGTGTTTCTGCCCTGTGGAGGGTAGAAAAATTGAGACATCCGTTAATATGCTTATTACTAGTCAATTCTAATTTTTTAATGAAAAAAATTGTGTGTCTAATTTAAACTATTGATATTTTAAAGGAGTGAACTTGCAGTTTTAATGTGTATCACGATCACCTGGAGGGTTTGTTGAATTACTGAATTGCTGGTCCCCTTCCTGACATTGGGGCTTCCCTTGTAGCTCAGTCAGTAAGGAATCTGCCTGCAATGCAGGAGACCTGGGCTCGATCCCTGGGTTGGGAAGATCCCCTGGAGAAGGAAATGGCAACCCACTCCAGTATCCTTGCCTGGAAAATCTCATGGACAGAGGAGCCTTGTGGGCTGCAGTCCATGGGGTCGCAAAGAGTCAGGCACGATTGAGCGACTGACATTTTCCTGACATTTCTGATTGACTGGGCCTAGGGTGGAACCTCTGACTTGCATTCTAAAATGCTTCAGTGGTTGGTGATACTGCTTCTTCAAGGACTAAACTGTTAGAAGCCTCTGTTTTAAAATAAATATTGAGGCTTTTTACTAATTTAGAATGTTTGCAGTGGAGAAGCATAATGACATCATTTATTTGGTGAGACCTGCTTTACATTCATATTATTAATGGAAGTAGTTTATTTTAATTTTCCCTCCTCTTATTCAAGTCAATTGTGCCCATAGATAATCATAGAATAGAGGATGAATTTTAAATTATAAGAAAATTCATGACTGAATCCAGGACCAAGTCCCAGTTATTATTTTTATTCTTTCCTTTATTAACAGTTGGAATCATGGTAGATGTGTTAGGTTAAGTGTTTTGTTCTGTGGTGCTTCTTTGCCTTATCATTCTTTCTTTTTCTTATCCTTAACACTGCACACACCTAACCTTTGCTTTAGAAAATAATATGAGTTAGTAATTTCGGCATGTAGGCTTTTTGTCAAATTTTAGACTTTCAGCACTGCTGTTTCATTATTTTGTATATTCAGTTTGTTACTAGAGGGGCAATTATATCTTTGTTGCTTTCACATGGATTAAAGATAATGATCCTTCTTTAATTCTGCTTATCGATGACAAATTTTACAGTCCGAATGACATATACCCAGATGTGCACACATACACAGAGAGTCATATCTAACTAAACCACAGTTGCCAAATATAGTCCTTCTCCTTATTATAGAGAGTATATTTTCATGTCTTCTTCAACATTGTTTCGTTTGAAAAATAATTTGGTCATGACCTGTTAAATTGATTTCATTACATAATAATGAGTTGGACTTGCAGCTTTAGAAATCATTGATTTTTTTAAAGCCCTTTTGCTAATATTTGTGTCTAAATAATCTTTCCCATGTTGCAACTTCCCTAGGGAAACAAGGAAGTGTGTATATGTGTGTGTGTGTGTTCTTGGGATACTAATGGGTTATCTGGTTGTCCAAATTCTCAGAGCCATCTAGAAAGCTGGACACTATTGCTTCTTTGTAAAGTTTGTTTTTGCCACATCCTGCCACCCTTATGAGACTGTCCACTTAAGTTCTTTCTCTTGTTTATCAGTTGTATTACTGCAGTGTGCTGTAAAATAGTCAAATGTTGTGGTTCTTTTTTCAGTTTTGTTTTGTGGAAATTTCCTTAGGAAAGTGGAATACATTTACAGATATGAATTTTGGATAAATGAGTGAGATTGTTAGTTACTTGCCAGAGGAGAAACTGAATTACCTTGCCAGGGTAATTTAATAATCAGAAACATAGTTCAAATAGGCAGAAAATTAATCTTCAACCTTAAACTCTGTGGGATTTTCTTGAATCAATATTGATTGAATCTTTGCTTCTACCTCAGGAGACAACTTGGTTGAAGTTAGGATTCAATTGTACTTAGAGTTACAATAGATCTCTTCTTTCTGAGCATTTGTACTTTCCTTTTTTAAAGCAAAAATTGGTACACATGGAAAACATGCAAAAATCAAGGGAATAGGACAAAATAATCCTTCATTGCTATTATTTTTTGTGTTCATGTGTAAGATTAGTTGTCAAACCAAGAAATTATATAAAGTTGTAGCATAAGTGGTGAATTTATTTCAAGGGGAAACTTTTAATTTGGTTGTATTCTATTCTTTAAGTGTACACTTTAATAAGTGCTGTGCATGGGAAAGCTCTGGTCCTCTCAGGATGTTCCTGGGTGACTCCAATGTTGAGGAAATTAGGAGAGAAGTTAGGTTATAATGTGAATCCTATCATGAAGATACAATGTGACTGTTAGTGGCTGAATGGAAATTTGTGGTGTCTGATATTATCGTGGGAATATTTTAAAATATTCTTACAAGAATATGCATTTGGCAAATGAAGAAGTGAATGTGAAACTATCTGTGTTAGGATACATTATAATATTCTCTTTATTGTCTGTCTTTTCTTTATAGCCAGAAAAGAATGATAGTGAACCAGGCAGCCAGAGGATAAAACCTGTTTTTATCGATGATGCTAATTTTGGGCGACAAATATCCTATCAGCACGCAGCCGTTCATATTCCCACTGACATCTATGAGGGCTGTAAGTAAAAGGATGTGAACAACTCTTGGAATACCATGTTTTTAATCTAGCTTATGTATCTTATTTTTGGAAAAAAAAAGGGAGCAAACTTGATGCTCTCATTTACATGTTACTTAAGAGTCTATGGTAAACTCTGATTTATGCAAAAGAAGAAACCTAATTTCCATGAGCAGTATATTGTCATCAGGCCTCACTATGTGAATAATTGCAGGAGAGCCTGTAGCCACGGAGGTGTCTTCCTCTTTTAACAAATAATTCTGCCTTTCCAGTTGGTATCAATAACTTCCAAGTAATACATGCATTTATAAAAAATTAAAACTCTGTAGTATTAGTGCACACAAATATTTTTACAAGGACACCAAACTGGTAAAGAAAGAGCAATGTGCATTGTAGACCCTCCAGTTCTTAGCACAACTTACTGTGTTTTACCTGTCTCTCGCTCTCTGATCTGCCTCACCCTATGATGTAAAGATACCGCCCTCCTAGTTTACTGTGAACTCAAGGTAGAAAAGGGTTGGGTAAAGGAATAAATGATACCCTAAAGAAAAAGAAAAACTTCAAATTGAGTGAGAAGGCTTCACTGCAAGGAAGGGAGGGGAGTACGTTTTTAGGAAGATACAGGGGAGGAATCTTATGGCAGTGATATTCCTTGGACAGCCTATGTGCTAATAAGGGCAGAGCCTGACAGTTCTAACTAGGAATTCTCCTAAGGGCAACATAATCGTATAGGAAGATGAGCTGTGACCCAGAAAGCAGAGTCTTTGCCCAATCACAACTCTGGTTTTACATGTTATCCTTTTCTAACCGGTTCCTACCCTTCCTGCTTGTACCCTGCCTTTCACATAAGTAAATGGTAAGGAGAAAGAACCACTTGAGATTTTTAAAAGTGTGTTTCTAATAGGCCCCTTAATTAAAGACACTGTAAAATGTATTGAGTGTCCAGAGTGTATACATAATTGCCTGGATTCTGGATGCAGACAGCCTAGGTTAAGTTAAATTTCAAACCTAAATTTTAACAGTATTTCATTGGGCAAATTTATTAACTTTCTGGGCAAGCATTTTTTGCACCTGTAAAGTGGGGATAAAATTACTAGCCCAAAAGTTCATTTGAGAATAAAGTAAGTTAATATACTTGAGTTTCCACAATAGTGCCAAACTCAAAGTAAACATTATATAAATGTTTGCTGTTATGACTAATTACAAATGAAGTTTATTTAGTAGTAGTGTTAGTCAATCAGTTGTGTCCAACTCTTTGCGATCCCACAGACTGTAGCCCACCAGGCTCCTCTGTCCTTGGGATTCTCCAGGCAAGAATACTGGAGCGCATTGCCATTCTCGTCTCCAGAGGATTTTCCCAAACTGGGGATCAAACCCGGGTCTCCTGCATTGCAGGCAGATTCTTTCCTGTTGGAGCTACAGGGAAGACTAAAGTTTGTTTAGACGAAAGAATTAAGTACAGGACGAATACAAGAAATTAGCTTTTGTTTTTTGGATTCACTCTGAGATTGTTGCTTAAAAGGGAATTTTTAAGTGCATGCCTGACTAATCTCATAATATAAATCTCATCTTCTGTTTTATTTTATTCATTTGTTTTGTTTCACCTTTTTAATATTTTAAAAAGTACATGTTTTCATCATGTCATTTCTTTAAAAATATTAAACATATGATTTTGCTGTATGATAGGAACAATATGGTATATGTAAGTAGTTACATAATTTCATTTCTTTACAACTTAGCCATATTGATTCTAAGTCCTTTTAGAAATTACTAGGATCCAGGTTTGATTTTTATATTTTTTTGTTTTTACTTTGCTGCATTCTTTTTTTGAGAATATTTTTGATGTTTGCAATTAAATTTTATAACTTATGACAACAATTATCAGATAATACTGAGCTGTATGGTTGTGTTTCTCATTTTTTAAAAAATCATGTTTCATCCACTTTATTTCTATTAGAAATTGTTATCACCTGTTGATTTTTGGGTATGTCAGCAAGAAAAATATAATTTTAGAGTAATTATCTTATTACTCTAAAATTATATTTTTCTTTCGAATTCACTTTAGAAGAACAAACTGGTTGGATATAAAATTTCTGAGTCAAAGCATTTTTATGTTGACACTCTGTGGTCATCATGTCACTGTTGTCTGGTCTATATTAATATGTTGAACAAACATGAGGCCAGCTTGAGTGTTTTTAATTTGTTAGCAGACTTTCATGATCATGTTTCTGTTTTGTTGCCAATAGTGATTATCCAGATATTCTCAAACTTTCCATTAAATTCTCGAGGAAGGGTAACAGAACTTTGTCCAGGGAGAGAGAGATCCCCCTCTTCCCCAGTTCTTCTTGAGTTTTTTTTGGCTGGTCTAAAATTGACAGAAGACAGATTAATAGATTAATTTAAAATCAGTTTGCACGTATGAGTGGTGCTAGTGGTAAAGAATCTGCCTGCCAATGCAGGAGACACAGGGACACGAGTTTGATGCCTGAGTTGGGAAGATCACCTGGAGTGGGAAATGGGAAGCTGCTCCAGTATTCTTGCTGGAGAATCCCAGGGGCAGAGGAGCCTGGCAGGATATAGTCCATGGGGCTGCAGAGTCAGACACGACAGATCAGAGCAGACCAAATCATAAAAATGGTACCCTCACAGTGTCCAAAGCAGGCCAATTACATATCACTTTTAGACAAACAAACAATATGTGAAGAGATAAGACAAGGCAGCTTGTGCTTGGGGTAGCTGACTAACGAAGTAACAACATATGTTTGTACAGCTCGCTTAGCTTTGAATTCCTTACCTCTGCTGATAGGAGTGCATACCTTCATGTGGAAGATGTATTTCCTACTTTTAGAGGGTAAGAGAGAAATGGTTGTATTTTTTTATACTTTATTTTCCATTGGCTGTTTCTCACATAACTCTTAATTCAGAATAATCAATATGCTACTGAGGTATATTTTGGAGCAGCCTACTCTGGGCTACAGCAACCTCACACATTTAAAAAAAAAATTTCTTTTTCTAAAAGCTGTGTTACCACAGTAGAAGAAATTTTAATATTGCATGCATGTTTAAAATAGAAAATAAAGGTCTCAAACAATAACAACTCCCGAAGCTAATCATGACTAAGTTTGGGGCATAGTCTTATAAAATATGTATTTAAATGCAAACACAAACTAATGAAATAATCCCAATGGGATTTTTCATATTGCTTTTCAACTTGCTTCCCCACCAACCTGTTCTGCTTGCCTTGCTCATAGTAGAGAGATTTGTTGTTGTTAAACTATTAAAAGGCTGAAAATAGAGAGGAGAAAGGTATCTCTTTAGGAGTAGGTTATCCAGGGAATAGAAAAGCAAAATAACTTTGATTAACTTTTCAATGAAGTGATATTGAATAAATAAGTGAAAAATGCATTTTTCGCTAGGTAATTAGAACCTAAAATCATTAGAACCTAATTTGCCAGTCTAGTAAATTATACACCAGTAAATTATAGTGTCTCATTTTATTACTGTAACTTTGTTAAAAATTTTTGAAGAGGAAACTCAAGCTGAGTTTTTAATGAAAGTCCACATCACTGGTAAAAAATGGAGTCAAGTTTCATATAAATTCTAATTCTAAACTTTATACTTTACAGTACAGTAATAGATGAAATTTCTAATGTTTTCATTTGACTTAATTTTGACTCATATTACTTGTGAGCCAAGATCTAACTCCACAGGAGTTAGTAACATACTGATTTTGCATGAGAATCTTCATTTTCTTATTTCTTTTGCTCTTTTGTTTTTCATGAAGTCACATTCATTAATGTCTTCATCTATTTTATGCTGGAACAAACATAAAATTGACACATAAAGTAAATCCAAGTATCCTTTCTTCATATTGATGTCACATAATATACATATCTTCTTTTAAAATCCTATAGAAGAGTTTTGACTTTTTGTAAATGTTTCTGTTTCTAATTTAGAATAAACTGTTGGTGGATATTTACAAAGGATGATTTTAATAGTCTCAGAGGCTAAAAAGTATTACTTTGATTACTTTGAAAATCAGGAAGATAGAATATTGAAATAGATGTTTTCAGAAATTGTAAGAAATTTTGGTATATGACATAATTTAAAAAAAGAAAATGAAGCTATGTCTTTGGATTGTGTATTTAGTCCTATTTATCTTGAAGAAATATTGGCTTCTCCTTTTTTGATGAAATCGCATCAGTAAGACTCTGACCTTGCCTGGCCTGCACTGCTTTAAAATTCATATCCGGTGTTATGAGCTATGTGAGTAAATGACATAGGAGTAAAATCAGAAATGTCAATAAGATCTTGAAAATTTAATAATTACTGGCATTTTTCATGCAGTTCATCAAAACATATCAGATGCACAGAATCATTCTAGATTCTGAATTTAATAAATGGAAAAGCATACTTTAATTGAAGGCTTAACTGAAGGGAACAGCCTCTTCTTGCATTCAAAGACAGTTTGTGTCTCTGAATTCTCATAAGATATCTTGTGTTCTAATTTTCCAAAGGTGATTACTTTTGAAATTCCCTTGAATTCAATATGATTGCTTTTGCTCCATGATATATTTGAAGTTTTCAAACAGTGTATTTAATTAAAATATTGTCTGAAAGCTTTTAGTTTTGAGGATTTTACTGGTTAATTTTAGAGGGCACCCAAACTACACTTAATTTTTTAATCACTTATCTGTTTCAGTATAAAAATAGTAAACTCGATAGAAAGGGCTGAATATTCTGACAATTTGTTTTAATCACAGAGCTTTATTAATGTGTTAATTATTTTTGATTCAAATATAAGGAATGCTTTTATAGAATATTTTGGTCATTTGTCATTAGAAATTTATGTTAATATTTATTTGCAGAATTATTATAGTTGTAAAAATTATACATTACTACGAGAAATCAGTAGGGAACTCCAACTTAATGTAACTTTCAGGTACTAGATACTTTTGTCCTTATACTACCTTTTGAGGTAAACTAGAAGGCAATGGCACCCCACTCCAGTACTCCTGCCTGGAAAATCCCATGGAGGAGCCTGGTAGGCTGCAGTCCATGGGGTCGCTGAGGGTCGGACACAACTGAGCAACTTCACTTTCACTTTTCACTTTCCTGCATTGGAGAAGGAAATGGCAACCCACTCCACTGTTCTTGCCTGGAGAATCCCAGGAACGGGGAAGCCTGGTGAGCTGCCATCTATGGGGTCGCACAGAGTCGGACACGACTGAAGCGACTTAGCAGCAGCAGCAGGCGATTTATAATTTCTATTTTAGAAATTTAAAAATGAACATACTTCTGTCACAGAGATACAATGATTTTGATCCAGGAAGACAGAATTTTCTGGAGTTATATTAATATCCTTGGAGGTCTCATACTTTAACAAATATACTCTTTATAAATTAAATTATCTATAATCACTAATACTGGGTTCTCATTTATCTTTTCTTACATTGAGGTATAGTCTGTGTACAGTATTATATATAAATTTCACATGTACAGCATAGTGGTTCACAATTTTTTAAAGGTTATACTCCGTTTATTGTTATAATAAAATATTGCCTATATTCCCTATGCTGTGCAATATATCCTGTAGCTTATTTATTTTATAAATATTAGTTTGTATCTCTTAACCCCCTACTCCTATCTTGCCTCTCTTAATGTTCATTTGTTTTGTCATAGAAAATATAACTACTGTATGTAAAATGATGTTAGTGTAAAAATTACAGAGGAGAAAGCTGCTAGGCTTTTGCTGATTGTGATAGTCTTTCATAAGCAACTAATCTATTTCAGGATATGTGCACTATTTAATTAGAGAATGCTTATAGTTTACTTTTGCTGTTTTAAAAATCTGTTTATAATGGAAATATAGCACTGAACAAACAGATTTAAAAAATCCTGTACTGAGGGAGTTTACGTTGTGATGGAGATAGGGCATAAAATAAACAAACAGTTAAATAATGAAATATATTGTAACATAATAAAAGCTTGAGATAAAAATAAAATAAGGGAGGGTTATATGCAGTTCCTGGGCTTCCCTATTTTCTGGTAGCTCAACTGATTAAGAATCCGCCTGTAATATAGGAGACCCCGTTTCGATTCCTGAGTCAGAAAGTTCTCCCAGAGAAGGGATAGGCTACCCACTCCAGTATTCTTGGGCTTCCCTGGTGACCCAGACAGTTAAGAATCTGCCTGCAATGTGAGAGACCTGGATTTGATCCCTGGGTTGGGGAGATCCCCTGGAGGAGGGCATGGCAACCCACTCCAGTATTCTTGCCTAGAGAATCCCCATGGACAGAGAAGCCTGGTGGGCTACAGTCCGTGGTGGTGAGAAGACCTGGACATGACTGAGCAACTAAGCACAGCATAGCATAGGCAGTTCCTGGGTTAGGAGTTGGGGAGTTGATATTTAAAACATGGAGATAGGGAAGGCTTTGTGGATAAGATAACATAGCCTGTAGTTGGTGAGCATGAGAGTTGAAATTCTCTAGATGTTGTTGCAGGCAGAGGGAAGAGAAAGCACCAAAATCTTGAGCCTGCTAGGTTCATAAAGAGCCTAAAGACCAGGGTGGGCATAGCTGAGGTAGCAGGTGGGAAGGAGCAGGTGTAGCAGCAGAGGCCTCATTGTATACAGCCTTGTGGATAATTGCAAAATACTTTGATTTTCATTTTGAGATTATTTTAGTCTGTTTGGACTGCTCTAACAAAATGCTGTAGACAGAGTGTTTTGGGCACTGGAAGTCCAAGATTAAGTTGCTGACAGGTTTGATTTCTGATGAGGTACAGAGAGCTTCCTGTTTTGTAGATGGCCCCCATCTTGCCGTGTGCTCACATGACTACTTCTTTGTGCACATGCAGAGTGAGTGAGATCTGATATTTTTTCCTCTCTTTATATGACAGCAATCTGATTATGAAGGTGAGACACTAATTCCACTACAAATGCTCTGCCCTCATAACCTCATCTATGCCTAATTACCTCCCAGAGGCCCCACTTACTACTACTGTTGCATTGCAGATTGGGTGTTCAACATACAGGTTTTGAGAAAACATAGAGATTAAGTCCATAACAGAGAGGGAACTCTGAGGTGTTTTTTGGATGAGGAATTACACTTTCATAAAAAGGTAGATGCTGAATACTTGATTGAGAACAGACATAAAAGGCAAGAATTGAGGAGGAATGATGGGACCTTGGACCAAGGTTGCAGCTCAAAAAAGTATACCTATTAAAATATGTGGATTTTTATTTACAGGGCAGCAAAGGAGAAACGGACATAAAGAATAGACTTACAGACTTGGGGAGAGGGGAAGAGAGGATGAGATGTATGGAAAGAGTAATATGGACATTTACACTGCCATATGTAAAATAAATAGCCAACAGGAATTTGCTGTAAGGCTCAGGAAACTCAAACAGGGGTTGTGTATCAACCTAGAGGGGTGGGATTGGGAGGGAGGTTCAAAAGGGAGGGGATATACGTATACCTATGGCTGATTCATGTTGAGGTTTGACAGAAAAGAACAAAATTCTGTAAAGCAATTATCCTTCAATTAAAAAATAAATTAATTTTAAAAAATTGTGTAAATCTAATATACTTTTGAGATATACATTTTTCCTTCTTATTTTATGTGATGGAGACATTCTATTCAATTAACTTAATTATCTCAAAATAGTGTGGCAAATTTTATCCTCATAAATAAACATTATAAAAGCACTTTTAGTTGATAACTAGTAAACTAAGATAAATTTCTTGAGATCTTTAAAGAGTAGTGAATTAATTCAGGTTCAGTAGAACATCAAAAGACCTTTTTTCTGTCTTTCTTCACAACTTTTAAATTTTCTTTTTGAGATAAATAAATTCCATGCAAGTTAGTTTCCTCTTCATCATTCAGTGTTATAAGTTAGAAACAGGATTGTAAAAACAGAGGGAAAATATATAGACATATTTCATTTTACCTGTTTACATAAATCCTTACATATCCTTTCATTGGTGCAAACTGCTGAGCTTTGTTCAGGCTTGCCTGGTGTATTTCCTGTGATAGGCTTCTGGTTTGGGATTCACATCTGAGTACCGGCAAGTTTTGAACTTCGTAACTGTTGATGTATAGGTATGTGCATGGTAGTGTTTTAGCTGTTGTTTCTGTAAAAACAAATAATCTTGAATGAATGCATAATCTATTTCTTTCAAGTAAAATGTTAATAGGGTTGTTCCACTTCCAGAATCTTGATTGGAATAACATATGTGTTCCTGTTAAACATCTTATGACTTTTACAATTGCTTTTGAGGCAAATATAACATTAAAATGCTTATTTTTCTTACTAAAATAAGTATATGATGATTTTATGAAATACAAACTAGTGTAAAGGAAAATATGTAAAATTGCACTGATACAGATACTGTATGTCTGTGTATATGTTCATTAAATATACTAGTAGCAAATATATAATTACTAAGCAAATATACTGAAACCCTACAAAGTTTAAGCCTGACCTTTTACCTTATCAGAAAGTATTTTTATATATTTAATAATTTTTATCATGAGATATAGATAAATCTCTGTATTTCTCATTATCACCTTAAGATAAAACAAGAACTTATATTAAAAGGACAAAACTATTGATAAATTTTCTTGATATTACAGGTTAGTACCAAATTAGATTATACCTTCAATGAATTAGTTCCTTTCTAATTCCAATTTGTCAATGACACTATTATCTTTTAATTAATGTTTTAGAGATTATGTAGAATATTGATAGTATATTGGAATAGTTTACTGCCTTTTTTTTTCAGCATTGTCATATGTTTGTTCTTCAACACTAGGTTCCATTGCTATGTAAAATAAAATGCTAGGGCACTATGAACTGTAGCAGCAGTTTGTCTGAGGGATGGTAACAAACATGTTTAGAAATTACCCTGATTTTCCCACATGCTAGATCTTTCACAACATATATTGTAAAGTTTTCACTTTTACCTGATTAGCCTGAATTTAGTGACTGTGCTTAATTGAACTTTGATAAGTATATACATTTAAAATTTCAAGTAGCAAAATGTGTTTAAGTGTACTTTAGCAATAAAATCACAAGCTTTAAAAAAAGATTGTCAAGGCTGTTGGAAAATGAGAGAAAATATGAAAAGTAAGAAGTACAACTCCAGAAAGTGGAGATTAAAACCATGAAAGGGCATTAGGGGCAACTTTACAGTAAAGTGCTATAATCTGTAAGAAGAGTGGATGATTTATTATAAAATAAAGTCAGATCAACTCAATAATATGTCAGTAATCATAAAATAAATTGGAAACATTCAAGTTTATGGCCAAAAAAAGTAGTTTCTGTTGAGTCATTTCTATAAAATTTTCAAATAAATACTTACAAGTTTTGAATGTTTTTCTAGAAATGTGAAAAGTTAATTAACTCATTGCTTCATTATAAAAAAAAAGATGTAGCAGAAAAAAATAAAAAATTGTAAGCCAGTTTTACTTTATGAATAATAATGAAAAATTGAATGAAAAGATTTCCAAGCAAAGTAGCAATGAAAGAATAATGCCTGGAAACAAAACAACTGACTCGATAATTGAGTATTTTAGATGTCTAATAATGCTTTTATATTCTGTATCAATTGATGCAAATTAAGCATTTACCTTTTTTTTTCAGTTTGAAATAGAATTGGCATATAGAACTATATAATTTTAAGGTATAAAATATAATTTGACTTACATATATCATGAAATGGTTGGCACAGTAGATTTAGTGAACATTTCATATAATTTAGTATTCAGGAAATGGAAAAAATTTACATTCATTTTTAATTGAAGTCATTTTAATTAAAATCTTATCAAAATACTCCTACCAATGATAAAAACTGCTCTGATGATTAAGGAGAGCTGAGAAATTCCCACTACTTCTATACAGGTTTGTTTTTAGAGTATTTGTTGTCCTTGTTTTTATTTATTACAAATATGATTTTGGTTTAATATACAATTATATGAATTGTTTTGTGCTAATTTTTTTCAGCAGATAATTACCAAAAACAAAGTTTTTGAAATTCTGGGGGATACATCATTCCATGCTATAGAGTTGTGTGTTCAAAGACTAAAAAATACCAATACATGGAGAAGGAAATGGCAACCCACTCCAGTATTCTTGCCTAGAGAATCCTGTGGACAGAGGAGCCTGGTGGGCTGCTGTTTATAGTGTCGCACAGAATCAGACACAACGGAAGCGACTTAGCATGCATGCCTTGGAGAAGGTAATAGCAACCCATTCCAGTATTCTTGCCTGGAGAATCCCAGGAACAGAGGAGCCTGGTGGGCTGCTGTCTATGAGGTCGCACAGAGTCAGACACGACTGAAGCAGCTTAGCTGTAGCAGCAGCAGTGCCACAAAGTGAAAATATAGGTCACTAACTACAAACCACCAAACGGTTCCATTTCCACTTAAACCAAGGTTGTACACTTTATGTCTGAACTTTTTTTATTTTTTGTCTTCATTCATATCTTGGTAGTTTTCCCTGCTTTCCAATAAAGTTTTTCTATGAGGGCTAACAAAAAATAAATAAATAAAAAAATAAAAAATACCAATACAATATTGTAAAGTAATTATCCTCTAATTAAAATAAATAAATTTAAATAAAAAAAATAAAGACTAAAAAAGTGAATGACTTTAACATATTATCATGGTTATCATATTAACAAAGTAGCTTTTCTTTTTTCTTTAAAAATGCTATTTAAATCATAAAGCCATGATCCTAAGCCATGAAAGCAGAAATCTGGTAAAGGCTAAAAAAAGGACACTTTTAAGAAGTACCATTTATTCTCTAACAAAATATCATCTTATGTGTGTGTGTGTGTCTGTGTGTGTGTGCTTAAGGTTTAGCTTAATTAACTAGCATCACTCCTCATTAAGAGCATAGCAATGAAATAATAGAAACATGAGAAGACATGAGGTACTAATACAATTTTAGGATAGGATAATTTGATCATGCTTAAAAGTATGAGACAAAGAGAGGAAATTCCACTTCTAAGGGAAAGTTTGCACTTCATTTCATTGTTTTTCTCTAATGATGTTTCTATAATACATTCATCTTATAAATGCAATATAGTATTCATTTTCTGATAAGAAAATGTTGACCAAAAGTAAACCCAAATGCCAAAGAATATATAGTCTTCTGATCTTACAAGATAGATACTAGCCCTTTCATTCATTCAGACTTATAGAATAACAGACCAATTAGCAATAACAGTTTCATGGATCTTGTAAATTGCTATGGACTGAATTCTGTCCCACATGGATTCACATGTTGGAGTCCTAACCCTCAGAGGTGACTGACTATATTTGGATAGGGTCTTTAGGGGGCAGTCAAGGATAAACGAGGTCATTAGGATGGGGCCCTAATCTGGTAGGATTGGTGGTTTTATAAGAAGAGGCATTCCTGCACAGGAAGGGCCATGTGAGGAGACAGCTGGAAAGGCAGCAGTCTGCAGGCCTGAAAGAGAGTTCTCACCAGGAACCAAATTGGCACTCACCCTGATCTTGGACTCGTCAGCCTCTAGAACTCAGAGAAAATACCTAGTCTGTGTTATTTTATTATGGCAACCCAAGCTGGCTAAGACACAGTTTTGTTTCCAGGGAAAAATTGGAATAGGCTTAAACTCGTTTGTGTATATATATATATATATATATATTATATAAAAATAACAGTATTGGAGAAGTCTCTTGAGAGTCCCTTGGACTGCAAGGAGATCCAGCCAGTCAATCCTAAAGGAAATCAGTCCTGATTATTCATTGCAAGGACTGATGCTGAAGCTGAAACTCCAATACTTTGGCCAACTGATATGAAGAACCAACTCATTGGAAAAGACCCTGATGCTGGGAAAGATTGAAGGCAGGAGAAGAAGAGGATGACAGAGGATGAGATGGTTGGATGGCATCACCGATGTGATGGACATGAGTTTGAGTAAGCTCTGGGAGCTGGTGATGGACAGGGAAGCCTGGCATGCTGCAGTCCTGGCATGCTGCAGTCCATGGGGTCGCAAAGTGTTAGACACGACTGAGTGACTAAACTGAACTGATATATAATGAGCTGAAAATTTAAGTTGGTTATGTCATACTTCTAAACATACATCAGAGTGTAAATATTTGCCTGTTTAAATTTGAATTTGCAAAACTATTTTTGGCATTTTAATTTAGAATCTTATTTTCTGTACTTCCCCTTTGAAGTAGTTGTGCTGTGGAAATCAGTTTATGCTTGCCAACTCAGTAGATGAATAGACTTACCTATTTATTGGAGAGACAGTTAATTTGTAATTCTAGGTATATATAGCAGTAATAATTAGATTGTTTTCTTGGAACATTCCCTAAGTTATAATTCCCTAAATTTATAGATCCATAGGCTGTGCAGATATAGAGCCTAAAATTTATAGTTACTGAAGTGTGGTTTTGTTTTGTTATTTTTTAAGAGAGGGCAAAAGAATATTGTAACAACTTGACTGACGGTCCATTCATTTGATCATGTATCCTGTGTCCAAAATGGTGCCAGAGTCACTCTGACAAGTTTTTTCTTGTCTGTGCAGTAAACATTCTCCTGTGTACATTACAAGGTGATTATAATACTCTCCCCTGGTTGAATCTGTGAAGCATTCTAGTCTCTTATTTGAAATTTGAAGGATATTTTAAACCACAATTATATTTAAGATCTATAAAAAAAACCTAGATCTTATTGAAAATAAAGTGGTACATTAGTTAGCCCTTGTGATAGCTTCTACTGCAAGATCGACTCAGTTCTTGTATATAAACATCTATCATGGTGATTGTATCCATCTTCTGTATCATGTATTGACACTGTTCATTCAACCATGCCATGTTTTCTCAATTCTGTTATAGGTAATGAAATTATAACAGGATTCTTAATCGGGGTAATGATTTGCTGGCCAAACAAATTTGGGAAATGTTATATAGCTTCCTCTTTGGAGATTCCTAGTACTTATTAACCTTTAAAAGTGCAGAGAAATTATGCTAGAAATAAATAAAATTTGTCATTTTACTGATAATTTTTCATATTTCTATTACTGTGTAACATTAACATACTATAAGCTAGAAATAAAATTTAATTCATTTTACTGATAATTTTTCATAACAATATTTCTATTATTTCAAGATAATATTTCTATCGCTGTGTAACAGTAACATACTATAAGCATATATTTCATTTAATTCAAATAACACTACCCAAAAATTTTTATATTATTGGCAAGTGCCACAATACTTTTGATAACATTTACAACTCATTTTGTTTTCTCCTTGAGTCACCTTGTCCAACTGTGCCAGGCAGTTTCTTGTAAAGATTTAACTTTATTTTGTTAGACTCAAACTTTTTCAGTAAATGACTAGATAAAGATGACTTTCCTGGTAACAGATAATAAGATGGTCTCAGTTACTTTTAGATATAAATACAGTATATAAAAAGCAAAAACACAGCCTTAGTTCCAAATTTGATTTATTATTAACCCCTACTGCTCTAGCACCCTGCACCGTAGGTTAGGGCTAATGGAAGCCGACAGTGGAAAAGAGGCAGAAGGGATGGGGTACTTCCTAGCTGAATGTATTTTGCCTCCACCAGGTGGAAGTGCTAAGGTGAAGGGAGGGCAGAGAATGGTTGGTATCTGGCTGGCTGACTTTGGCAAGGCTAGGTAGATGTAGTTATGTGGTAAATAATTTAAACTAACTTTTTCTCTTGGGGAGAGATTGTATGGGTTATTTAGAAATTTCTTATGTGGGCATCCTCTCCGTAGTTCCTTTGAACCAGCAGACACATATCTCTATATCATGTGAAGATGTTCTGCTACTGTTTTCTGTGGCTTTGGGTGTCATTTTGGATTTGTCTCCTCAGTACTATAAGAGAATAGTGCATTCTTCATGCTGCAAGGCAGCCTTAGCAGATGTTACCCAATCAGCCAAAATTTGGACATAAAATGTTGCATCATTCTTAATGTTTTACAGTATGTTTTTTACTATTTTTCTTTGCAAAATTTCTCCTATATTGTTGCATATTTGGATAAATATTTAAGAAAGGGCCACTGGAAAGTCTTTTATTCCTAGGAACCTCATGAAGATTGTTTGGTGAGTGCAGAAAAGTTTTTCAAGAATCTCTGTCAACAACGAAGTTACTCTTGGTATTGCATCAGTGTTTTTTATCTAATAATATTAATGTACATGTGTAAGTCACTTAGGTACCAGCCTTCCGTAACTCACTAAAGAAAAATCGCAGATCTTTCTGTAACTTCTTGGAACTGAAATATATTTCTCAGTGTTGTTGCTAAGGAAGGGGGCCTTCAGATATTGTATAATATGATTATTAAACTTCCTTAATTTCTATTCATTTTTCATATTTTATCAGAAGTTGTGAAAATTTTTTTCTGTTAATTTTTAAAAATCTGTTACTGAACATGGATATTCAGGGATTTGTTAAAGGTCAAATTATTGCTGTTTTTTAAAAAATTGTTAGGAGAATACAAATAAAAATCCATTGTCTCATTGTTTATAAAAAGATATTAAAAAGGGAACATGGAAGACATCAAAAAGGACATGTGCACAATTCAGAATCTCTATAAATTGATAGCTGGAGATGAGACGTCTACTTGGCTAGCTTTTTATGATGGCTATAACAAGTGACAGGCCATTCAAAGGCTGAAGAAGAAAGATAATGAAATATTAAATTAGAACAGCTTCCAAAACAGACTGACAGTACTGTTCGCAGCAAATTAAAAAGGGATTGACAACTGAAGAGAAAATAGAGGTCTGGAATTTGAGATGAGAATTTTTTAATCATCTGGCATTTTGCTTCATGGATAAGATCTTACTCAGATTTCTCCCTAGAGATAAAGAGGCATTTAAAAGATATTTCTAAAATCCAATTATTCAAAGAGAAAGATTCTAAACGGGTTTAAAGATTTCAAAGCTATTTTGTCACAAGATACAAGATCAGGTTTTTAAAGTATGGAGCTATGAGTTATGCTTGCATTGAGATGGAATTTAGTCAGTATTTTTGTAATTAGAGCAAATCAAGTCATATACAATTTTACCCTAATGAATAATACATGACAAAAAATACTGCAGTCCTTTCTGGTTATTTCAGTCTTACATAAAAATCGTTTTGTTTTTAATTGTTTCTTGCAAATCATAGCAACTAGAAGCTGTGAGGCAGTTCATGGTGGGGCCTTTTTTTATCTTACATTCATCCAGACTAGAACATGACTGAGGAAATGGCTCAGTACTATCCTGCCAGGTCTGTGAAGACCAGTTGTGGTTTCTGTACTTTCTGTACTTTGTTATATGATTGTTGGTAGTCACTACCCAGTATATAAAAAAATACATCAACATTATTATTAGGTGCAGAGTATAAGTCCCCAGGAGAATTGGCAAAAGACTTTATTTTTGAAAGAAATGAATATATAAGGATGGTCTCTTTCAAACTGAAAATGACTTCTCTATTTGTTCTTCATCTGTTTTAAGCCACGGAGTTTCTTTGACTCATAGAAAAACATATTTATTTCAGAATAATGTAATTCTTTTATCCTCTTCAGCTATCAATGTTGATATTTCAGTGAATATTTAGATAAACAGCTTTTTAGCAGTACATGACAAAGTTGCTGTTTGTCAAACTAATGTAATATATATCTTACTTACCTCAAAGGACTGTTATGAAAATTTTAAAAACGTGTAAAATGACTAGAACAGTCCTTGATGAATGTTAAACTAAAATCTATCTCATATATCAGCAGGTTTTATTTTCCTGAGAAACTGGATTCAGTCCAGTTCAGTTGCTCAGTCTTGTCCGACTCTTTGCTAACTTCAGCATCAGTCCTTCCAATGACTATTTAGAACTAAATTCCTTTAGGATTGACTGGTTTGATCTCCTTGCAGTCTTTTAAAGTAAATCACTTTTATCTAAGTCTAATGAGAATATTGTCATCTACTAGAAGTTCTTAATATAGAACTGAAAACATGTACACATTTTTTCATTAATTGAGTTAAGCAAGATGAATGTTTTCATAAATATTGATAAATTATGGAATTTTTAAAATGCATTTTAAGTAATTCAGAAATATTTGATAATGATTAGTTTCTTTCATAGTTCTTTGTTCAGATATGGTTCTGTGTTCTTTGTATGATTCTATGATCTTTGTTCCCTACTTTCTTCAATTTAAGTCTAAATTTGGCAATAAGGAGTTCATGATCTGAGCCACAGTCAGCTCCTGGTCTTGTTTTTGCTGACTGTATAGAGCTTCTGCATCTTTGGGTGCAAAGAATATAATCAGTATGATTTTGGTATTGACCATCTGGTGATGTCCACGTGTAGAGTCTTCTCTTGTGTTGTTGGAAGAGGGTGTTTGCTATGACCAGTGTGTTCTCTTGGCAAAACTCTATTAGTCTTTGCCCTGCTTCATTCCGTATTCCAAGGCCAAATTTGCCTGTTACTCCAGGTGTTTCTTGACTTCCTACTTTTGCATTCCAGCCCACTATAATGAAAAGGACATCTTTTTTGGGTGTTAGTTCTAAAAGGTCTTGTAGGTCTTCATAGAACCGTTCAACTTCAGCTTCTTCAGCGTTACTGGTTGATGCAAAGGCTTGGATTGCCGTGATATTGAATGGTTTGCCTTTGAAACAAACAGAGACTATTCTGTTGTTTTTGAGATTGCATCCAAGTACTGCATTTTGGACTCTTTTGTTGACCATGATAGCTACTCCATTTCTTCTAAGGGATTCCTGCCCGCAGTAGTAGATATAATGGTCATCTGAGTTAAATTCACCCATTCCAGTCCATTTTAGTTCGCTGATTGCTAGAATGTCGATGTTCACTCTTCCCATCTCCTGTTTGATCACTTCCAATTTGTCTTGATTCATGGACCTAACATTCCAGGTTTCTATGCAATATTGCTCTTTACAGCATCGGACCTTGCTTCTATCACCAGTCACATCCACAACTGGGTATTGTTTTTGCTTTGGCTCCATCCCTTCATTCTTTCTGGAGTTATTTCTCCACTGATCTCCAGTAGCATATTGGGCCCCTACTGACCTGGGGAGTTCCTCTTTCAGTATCCTATCATTTTGCCTTTTCATACTGTTCATGGGGTTCTCAAGGCAAGAATACTGAAGTGGTTTGCCATTCCCTTCTCCAGTGGACCACATTCTGTCAGACCTCTCCACCATGACCTGCCACCTATCTTGGGTGGCCACACAGGGCATGGCTTAGTTTCATTGAGTTAGACAAGGCTGTAGTCCTAGTGTGATTAGATTGACTAGTGATCTGTGAGTATGGTTTCAGTGTGTCTGCCCTCTGATGCCCTCTCGCAACACCTACTGTCTTACTTGGGTTTCTCTTACCTTGGACGTGGGGTATCTCTTCACGGCTGCTCCAGCAAAGTGCAGCTGCTGCTCCTTACCTTGGACAAGGGGTATGTACTCAGGGCCTCCCCTCCTGACCTTGAACGTAGAGTAGCTCCTCTTGGCCCTCCTGCGCCCTCACAGCTGCAGCTCCTTGGACATGGGGTAGCTTGTCTCGGCCGCCACCCCTGATTTCACATGTGGGGGTAGCTTGTCTTGGCCGCCGCCCCTGACCTCGGACGTGGGGTAGCTCCTCTCTTAAATTGAAGAAAGTAGGGAAAACCACTAGACCATTCAGGTATGACCTAAATCAAATCCTTATGATCATACAGTGGAAGTGAGAAATAGATTTAAGGGACTAGATCTGATAGACAGAGTGCCTGATGAACTATGGACGGAGGTTCGTGACATTGTACAGGAGACAGGGATCAAGACCATCCCCATGGAAAAGAAATGCAAAAAAGCAAAATGGCTGTCTGGGAAGGCCTTACAAATAGCTGTGAAAAGAAGAGAAGCGAAAAGCAAAGGAGAAAAGGAAAGATACAAGCATCTGAATGCAGAGTTCCAAAGAATAGCAAGAAGAGATAAAAAAGCCTTCCTCAGTGATCAGTGCAAAGAAATAAGGAAAACAACAGAATGGGAAAGACTAGAGATCTCTTCAAGAAAATCAGAGATACCAAGGGAACATTTCATGCAAAGATGGGCTCGATAAAGGACAGAAGTGGAATGGGCCTAACAGAAGCAGAAGATCTTAAGAACAGGTGGCAAGAATATACAGAAGAATTGTACAAAAAAGATCTTCAGGACCCAGATAATTACAATGGTATGATCACTGACCTAGAGCCAGACATCCTGGAATGTGAAGTCAAGTGGGCCTTAGGAAGCATCGCTATGAACAAAGCTAGTGGAGGTGATGGAATTCTAGTTGAGCTATTCCAAATCCTGAAAGATGATGCTGTGAAAGTGCTGCGCTCAATATGCCAGCAAATTTGGAAAACTCAGCAGTGACCACAGGCCTGGAAAAGGTCAGTTTTCTTTCCAATCCCAAAGAAAGGCAATGACAAAGAATGCTCAAACCACTGCACAATTGCACTCATCTCACACGCTAGTAAAGTAATGCTCAAAATTCTCCAAGCCAGGCTTCAGCAATACATGAACCGTGAACTTCCAGATGTTCAAGCTGCTTTTAGAAAAGGCAGAGGAACCAGAGATCAAATTGCCAATATCCGCTGGATCATGGAAAAAGCAAGAGAGTTCCAGAAAAACATCTACTTCTGCTTTATTGACTATGCCAAAGCCTTTGACTGTGTGGATCACAGTAAACTGTGGAAAATTCTGAAAGAGATGAGAATACCAGACCACCTGACCTGCCTCTTGAGAAACCCATATGCAGGTCAGGAAGCAACAGTTAGAACTGGACATGGAACAACAGACTGGTTCCAAATAGGAAAATGAGTATGTCAAGGCTGTATATAGTCACCCTGCTTATTTAACTTCTATGCAGAGTACATCATGAGAAATGCTGGGCTGGAAGAAGCACAAGCTGGAATCAAGATTGCCATGAGAAATATCAATAACCTCAGATATGCAGATGACACCATCCTTATGGCAGAAAGTGAGAGGAACTAAAGAGCCTCTTGATGAAAGTGAAAGAGAGTGAAATAGTTGGCCTAAAACTCAACATTCAGAAAACTAAGATCATGGCATCTGGTCCCATCACTTCATGGCAAAGAGATGGTGAAACAGTGGAAACAGTGTCAGACTTTATTTTGGGGGGCTCCAAAATCACTGCAGATGGTGACTGCAGCCATGAAATTAAAAGACACTTACTCCTCGGAAGGAAAGTTATGACCAACCTCGATAGTATATTCAAAAGCAGAGACATTACTTTGCCAACATAGGTCACCTAGTCAAGGCTATGGTTTTTCCAGTGGTCATGTATGGATGTGAGAGCTGGACTGTGTAGAAAGCTGAGCACCAAGGGATTGATGCTTTTGAACTGTGGTGTTGGAGAAGACTCTTGAGAGTCCCTTGGACTGCAAGGAGATCTAACCAGTCCATTCTAAAGCAGATCAGTCCTGGGTGTTCATTGGAGGGACTGATGCTAAAGCTGAAACTCCAGTACTTTGGCAACCTCAAGCGAAGAGTTGACTCATTGGAAAAGACCCTGATGCTGGGAGGGATTCGGGCAGGAGAAGGGGATGACTGAGGATGAGATGGCTGGATGGCATCACTGACTCTATGGACATGAGTTAAGTAAAGTCCGGGAGTTGGTGATGGACAGGGAGGCCTGGCGTGCTGTGATTGATGAGGTTGCAAAGAATCCGACAAGGCTGAGCGACTGAACTGAACTGAACTGAACTGACATTCTTTGTTCAGATATAATTCTATATTAAGTTTTTTGTTATGGTATCATAGTAAGTAGCTTGTGAATGAGGTTTTTTTGATAATTTTGAGATGTGTTTTAATATTTTAATGAATAAATTTTGAATCTGAATATTTGTATATGAAAGCATGTTTACTTTGAGGATCATTAAGTTACTAATTTATAGTCTTCTTTTTTTGTAATCAGGTAATATATTTTAGAGTTGTTAAGGTTTCAATTTTAAATTTGCTGCTCATACAGTAATAAAAACAAAATATTCTTTTGTTTCCATAAAGCCAGTTATTATAAATGAATAGAATTAGCTATACATAAAGTAAGGCCTCTGGATGATTGAAGCTCATGGGTATTTTAGTGTATTATAATATCATACTAGACTATATATAGTATAAATTATATATAGTAAACATTAAGAATTAGGTACGAAGAGTAGTTATTAGGGCTGTATGTCACCTCATAGCATAATCATAATATTCATTTAACCTTTCAAGAATTTCATTAAGTGGCTCACCTATTCCCAGTGCATGGTCAAAACCAGTCTTTTATTAGGTTGCTCCTCTTGTGTTCTTCTACATTAAATTCATTATTAAGTGAAAAGCCATTATAGTCTAGTTTATAGGTTTTTTTAATGAAATTAAAAATCATCATTCAACCAGGACACCTTCCTCAGTGTGACGTGCTATATGACAAGGCCTAGTATCGATGGCATCGCTTCACTGCGTCTGAATCTCTCTTTTGGACATGTAGGAGAATTATACCTCCTCCCACCGGCACCAGGGTGGCGGTCCATGGCTAGTGCTAGCCAGTGGGTTATGATGGAAGTGATATCTGTGCCTTTCAAGTTGGTGAATTTAAAATTGCCAGAAATAGACTCTCGAACTCTCTTCCTGCTCCAGGATCAGACGGTAGAACCATGTGGAAGGAACTTCTGTCAGTCTACATCCCCAGGGTGAATGAGCTCATACTAGAGACTACCCCCTCTTCCATACCTGGATTCCACCAGCAGTAAGCTCTGGGTTTGTAGGATGAGACAAATGAAACAAGATAGACAAATGATAGATAGAGAAAAGATAGACAAATGAAACAAAAGATAGACAAATGAACTACTTGGATATTTAATCCACTGAAATTATATGCATTTAAATGCACACATACATGCTCATGTAGCAAATAATTTTCTAATAGTTTTATCTAATTAATTTTCCTAAAATATCATTCTTCATCTAATTATCCTTACATCATCATTCTATTTACAAAATGACTAATCTCACTTTCTCAGTTTCTCAGGATTTTTTCCCCAAATGTTTAAAAACTGAAAATTTCAATCTAAAACTTTGTCTCCAAAATAAATGTTAAGAGTTACTATTTGCTAAGTGTTAAAGCTCTCATCAAACAGATTTATATTGAGGTACGAAATAAATGTCAGTTCCATTCTCTTATTCTTAATTTTTCTTTTTTTTTCCTTCTGATTCAGATTTTAAAACTATGACAGCTTAGGGAAAACAAAAACTCACTGTTTATTCTCTTATCAGGTTGGATGATAGATTCATTTCAGACTCTTGACAATTTAAAATCTATATTTGTGCTCATTTCCAAGTTAGCAAACTAGTACAAAAATACATAAATTGTACATGTTGAAAAAATACTATCTCTAAACTTATTAGTTTATTTTATAAAACTCAACAGTAAACTATTATTCACAATATGTGATGTTAACTGCCTTCCCACTGAATTATACTGCTTATAATATATGAGAAAATAAAATTGACTTAACATGTACTCTGTAATCACTAGGCTATAGTACATATTCAAATGAAGAGACTTGAATTTAACCTGGGTTAGTAGGCTATAAAGTATATCCATAAATATGTTTGCTGTATATATAAAAACATGTATGTATAAAATATATACATAAATCATATGTAAATTATTTATATATATATTATATATATGTCTATATATACTTATATAGACATAAATATATAATGTACATATTGTACAAATGTATAAATTAAAAAAACATAATATTTTTGCATTACAGTTGTCCATATATTAAAATACCATTACTATAAGTATGACATTGCTATACTCACCTTAGTTTAAATATTTTCCATTAATTCTTATGAAGCATAAAATTTTAATGAAATTTCAGGTTTGCAATCAAAGAGCAATATTATATACCTTTCTGATTTTCAGTTTAACAATAAGGTACATTTTATAAGAAAGTTTATTTTGGAACGTTTAGATTTTTGTTTGTCTTAGGAGTTCAGTGTCTAATTTGACGTTTACTGTTTTTAATGGGTTGAATTTCTGTGCAAATAATGTAGAAGTTGTGGCCCATCGTCTGATCTATCTCAGTTAGATTTTGGCCAAACTTACTTCAGACCTTTTATAGTAGTAAGGGACTGGGAGATCTTCACAATGAAAGTTAGGAATTCTGTTCTGACTGCAACGTTGTTAACCTCCATCTTTAGAATCATTTGGTGACATTGAGTGGCACGTGCGCAAAGTTGTCTTCCTCTTTTGATTTTCGTGTTTGTTAGTGTATAGTTACTAGAAACTTAATCTCTTTACATAATATATAAGAATCCTCCATGTTAAGGAGTAGATAAAGGAATATTACACTTACACATTTATCATGTTTGCATCTACTTTTGTGTTTGGTATAAATAGTAAGGTCTAGATTTCAATATAAAATAGTGCCAAGTAATCTGTTTCAATTCAAAATTTTATCTACAAGCTCATGATCTTGAATATGATCTATACATACCAAAAATCACATTTACAGGTTCTCTATATTTCAAAAATACAAGCTATATTTCAAAAACTATAATTGTAGACTCTTCTTAGAAAATGACATTAAAGCATTTGCCAGAAGTAAGTTTAAAGAATCAGTCTTGATCCAAAATAAAGACAGGAGTTTGGAAAACAAAATCTTTGTGTGAAAATTTTTCTGAAAATTCAAATATTTAAGATACTATTTCAAATCTCCACATAATCTCCATGTTACTTGGCATACATGCACATATGTATATATTTCATGTATGTATATTATTCAAGCATAGAACTCTTCCCAGTAAGCTATTCATTGAATCAAATTTCAGATAATAATTCATTAAGCTAGGAAAAAGGGAATGCTTCCAGTCTGTATTTTGATGTTGATAGCATAAGTTTCAAATTATTCTGAGCTAACAGAAAAAAAAATTTTTTTTATAAATGACAATAACAAACAATGGTCGTGTGTTTCAGGCAAGTTTTCATTTTAATGAACACATCTTTATACTCCAGAAAAACCTGATAATACCTGTGAAAGGTTAACTTTAATAAAAGATACTAAATTCTAGACAATAAGATGAGGTTTTTTAATGATTTTTTTAAAAGTAAATTTCCTATGAAATAGTAAGATGTGTCCCAATGCTAGGCATAACTTTGTGAGGAAATAAATGTGCACTCAGGAAAAGTCAGAAGATTACAAAAGAAAATTCAGAATATTACAAAGAAACGGTAAATCCAGTCTCAATCTCAGTGTATTTGCACTTTCCAAACCAATAAAAAGTCTGTTGATCCTCTCTAAAAATATTTATATTCAGTTTTGGCAGTGTCTAGAAGAGCTGTTATATAAATGCTTCTAAATGAATTATGTTACTGGTTATGTGTATCATAAGCATGTGTATGTGCTAGGTTACTTCAGTCGTGTCCAACTCTGTATGACCCTATAGACCATAACCCACCAGGGTCCTCTGTCCATGGGATTCTCCAGGCAACAATACTAGAGTGAGTTGCCATGCCCTCCTCCAGGGGATCTTCCCCACCCAGGGATCAAACCCAGTCTCTAATGTCTCCTGCTTTGGCAATTGGGTTCTTTACCACTAATGCCACCTGGGAAGGCCATCATAAGCATGTATCATTTTAAATAGAGATCTAAATTATATGATATGGTGCCCGTAGTGATTCACACACACACACACACACACACACCCACCCAGCTACCTTCTTGTGTAAGAAGATATTGCTGCCTTGTTTAAGGGTATGTAATTTTAAAAATAGAAGAAATATGGAAATAACAAAATGCACAGACTTTTGCTTTTAAACAAAAAATGTTGGAGATGTCACGTTTAGGAATAGCATGTAAAAGGACAAGACAGGGAGAAATTGATACTTAAATAGAATACCTATGAAAAAATGACAGTAGAAAACAAAATCAAAAAGCTTCGCTTCAAATTTATTTGAAAGGCCAGAGAACCTGACAAATAATGTAAAATATCCTGGCTTCTATCAGTCTGACGTGAAATGCAAAGTGACAAGGAAGTAAAGACTTGTTTCAAAATCATGAAAAAGGTTAATGTCAACGAAACTACAGTTTTGGTAAGAATGGTAAAATCATTTAAATAAGTTATTCATGTTTATATTAGAAAATGGTAGCTATGTTTGTAAAGTTAAATGGAATTTATTATCTCTTTACACTTGCCTAATTTGATGTTTTATGAAATAGAAGGTTTGAAGTCTTCATCTGTATGTAACCTTTTGATATTAAATTTCGATTGAAGTTTTGTTTTTAGAAATAAATATCTGAGATGCTGTTAAGTAATTAAATCTTGTCACTCTTGTGTATCGGATGAATGAGGGTGGTTGGCATTTGTTCATTTAGAGCTACTGATGCAAGTTTAAATCATTTCTGAAAGTCAAAGGCACAAGCAATTTGCAGAAGAGAGCCAACAATGATGATAAGAAAACCATGATCGGCAATTTGAAGTGTCTTTATAATACATATACGACTCTTGTGGTAGAACTTTATGGTCTTATAAGACCATGTAATCATCAAGTTTCAGTCTCGTGGGGCTCTGTGTAAGTGTAGAGGCACAATAGATTGCCTTATCATTCTAACCGAGCATAAGGGGAATTGCTTATTCTTCAAGTACACAGCAAGCATTAAGTGCTCTACATAACAAGAGTTTCAGGCATTGTATCCCTGGGTACTTCATTTAAGTCAATAACTCTTTTAAAAAGGCAAAATTCACAACAGTGCATTAGAAGATAATGGGTTTTTATTGGTTCCAATATCTTTTCATATTATTTCTTCTTGATGGACTGAGTTGGGCACAGATACACTGAATTTGTGCAGTTGAATTCAGTGTAGTTGTTTTAACGCTGATGTAAAAATTATATTCAAAAGGCATATTTTGTGGCTTTGATACATGAAAACAATAGGTACGTATTACAGCACACTATGCCCTGGTGACTTTTCATGGGAAACAGTGTTCTTGTTTATGAGTGTTGCTGCTGCTGCTGCTAAGTCACTTCAGTCGTGTCCGACTCTGTGCGACCCCATAGACAGCAGTCCACCGGGCTCCGCCGTCCCTGGGATTCTCCAGGCAAGAACACTGAAGCGGGTTGCCATTTCCTTCTCCAATGCCTGAAAGTGAAAAATGAAAGTGAAGTCCCTCAGTCGTGTCCAACTCTTAGCGACCCCATGGACTGCAGCCCACCAGGCTCCTCTGTCCATGGGATTCTCCAGGCAAGAGTACTGGAGTGGGGTGCCATTGCCTTCTAGGTCCATGTTATTTCCTTCTGGCAATCTCTCTCGGCTAGGTAAAGCCTCCTTTGTACTTAAGGATCTGTAGCACTTACTGATGTCAGTAACCATGAACATCCTTCAAACAGTTGTGACTGTCACTGAAACAATGACTTCCAAATCTGATTCTTCCATATGGATCCATGACTAAGCTGCAGATTCATTTCTCTGCCTTTTGGATAACCATTTTCATTGGATTAAAAGGCCTAGGCGCCTCACATTATGACATCAATATCTCCAAATATGCCCCTCCTCCAATGTTCATATCTTTGTTAGTAGTATCATCCAGGTCCAAGCAGAAAACCAGGGCTCTTCTCTCCCCCTGCCCACCATCTGTCACTATGGTCTGTGGATTATTTAATCTTCTTCCACTCCCCATGTCCAGCACTGGTTTTTTAGTTCCAACCATTGTCATTACTCTCCAGCCTGACCATACTAGCTTTTTGTCTTCTCCCCATTCATATGTGGCTTTTCCCCAGTCCACTTTCAATCTTCTTCCATGCTGGCTTCTTGAAGCCTCAAGTACAAATATGATTATTTTGTATTTTAGCTTTTATGACTCTGTAATTCTCAGCATACAATTATTTTTGTTTAGTACTTCTGTATCATTATACAGGATGTCTGCATTCTTTGCTTTGCTGCTTTGGGCCATCAGTTTAGTTGCTCAGTCATGTCCAGCTCTTTGCTACCCCATGGACTGCAGCATGCCAGGCTTCCTCCATATTCTTCTTTTATTCAACCATTTTGAAGCATGTAGAGCTCCTGAAATGCCTTATGCTTTTTTTTTTTTCCCCAGCCTCTGTTTTCTACACAAGGAATTCACTGAATCAGTCACTCACTTCACTATTCTTCTTTAAAACTGTACCACTTCCTCCTGGAAGTCTTTTTTGACCACCAACCTTTTGACTCTCAAACTACTCACCTCCTGAGAGGCAGTACTGTTGTTAATAGGGTGTATGATACAAAAGCAAAATTGGATGTAAGATGCTTTGTCTCTCTTTCTCCATTAGATGCAGATCAAACTGAGAAGAATGGTCACGATTTACTTTAATTCTGAGAGCATAGTCAAGACTTATTATTGTGCATTGAGGGACTGAATACAATGCTGGAATTAGACCTCTAGAATTCAATCTATTACAGTAAGAAGACCCAAACCATCTTTAATGTCACAGTATTCCTTTTGTGCCGTGTATTTTTGTTTGGATGTTTTGGTGTTGCAGCAAAATTGTGTGAGATTTATCCTTGAAATACTGCGCTAGATCCTAAAGCTTTCTGTTAATAAAGTGAACAGTGGGAAAGGAGGTCTGGAGATGGGGTAGAAGAAGCCATAAAAGACCAACTTTTATGGAGACTTAACTGAAGACTTTTCATTCAGGAAGTCATTTGCCATGTAAGAAGACCATGGCAGTGGCGGTAGGAAAAAATGGCTGAAAATGAGGTGAAATTGGAGGCAGGGAGACTAAAGGCTGTTGTGAGAGACATAAGTGAGTTTGGCCTTGGAGTGAGAAGACTGAGAGATACACGGATCTAGAACCAGTGTGGCCTGGTCATTTACCATCTCATGACATTTCGTCAGATCAAAAACCTTTAAGCCGCTTGTAAAAGTTTGTGTGCAGACTGTTTAGATCAGGTATTGAATCCTTTATAGTATTTTTTTTATTACTTTATAAAAAGGTTTACTTGTTCTTTTGAACATTTTTCTTTAGGTAAAAGACCAAATAAATGAATACAGGGGGATAACTTAAGAATTCATTTGATGCCATTGAGGAGATTTATGAATCTACTTTCCTAGTTACACTAAATGATTATTTTATGAGGAATCCTTTACTGTAGTTTAAAGCTATGTCAGAATAACTTGAATTTATTCAACCAATTTGGCCGATACATGAAAACTTTTGTGGGATATTAAGTTATGAATGAAAATTAAAAATACATGAATTATTAGAATAGAAAAAGAATTATTTCTTAAGGTATTTGTTGAACTGGCAGTAGCTAGGACTGATAAATATAAATTCAACATCAATAACTATAACAAATACATTAAAATCTGAACAAGTAATGCTTACTATGTTGTAAGCATCCTGAAAACTAATATAGTTGATATATTTTTTTCTTTTTATATATAGATGTCTATCTTTATAAATGATAAAATAAGTTATGAGTGCTCTGTATGCCTGTATGCTTATTTGCATATGGCAATTTTTTATTTGTATGCAACTAGAGATACAAGGATATAACCTCATTTTGTCTTAGATACAGAATTAGATTTCATCCATACCTTTATGGAACATGACTCGGTAAGCAGCGATCTGTAGTACAAAAGATTTATTTTTTGTTTAATTTCACTCTGAAGCAGTGCATGGTATTTAAGTGATTGTTCTTTTTAATTATAGCAACCTACTATGTGCTGTGTTTCAGTGCATCTAATCTTTCCATCTTAAAATCACCAGGCAACTCTTTGTTCTGAAACTAGTTGACAGAAACTCTTAAGTACTAAGCAGTCTGTGCCTCATTGACAGAATCACCCTTGCCCCCACGAGCCTTGTTATCCTTCTCCAACCGTACCTCGTTAGTCAGCTCCAATACTTTTTGATCCTTCTTTGTAAATTCAGTAGTCCAGATTTGTATGTAGACACTAAATTCCCTGTGCAGTTAGGCAGTCTCAGAGCAAAGGCAAGAGATTTCCCATATCTAATTTAGTCTGCAATCTTGGCCAGAGTTTCCTCTCTGCCTTAAAAGAACTGTGTACCCATCATTCTGTGTGTGTGTGCATGCGTGTGTGTATGCCTGTGTTGTGTCTGGTATGTATATGAGGTCTTATATAATTTAATATCCCCTTTCAGAGTTTTAATGTTTTCATTTGTATTCACCAGTATGTATTCACCAGTTGTATTCACAGTCACTGTGGTTTATTTTCAAGAGCACTGGGAACATTCCATATGAAAAAATTATCCTCACTGAAATTATACAGTACATTACATACTATCATTACAGAGATTTTTCTTTTTCATTTTTGCCTTCTCTTGTAACAATGTAAGTGGTTTGGGAAGGGTAACAAGCTGTTTTCTTCTTGAGATTTATAGCAAGAAAATTAAGTAATATTTCTGAACGTTAATTTAGGGCCAAGGAAAGAACAAAGATTCTTTGAGGAAAAGAGAGGATGTTAGATTTTTATCACTCATCCTAGCATTTTAGCAGCATGGTCGGAATGGCTCCATAAATATATATTTTAAAAAAATCTTTTAAATGCTGAGTATTAAGAGGTAAATAAGAAAATAATGACAGAGGCAGATAGCGTTTATTGTGCAGTTAGTAAGTGACAGAAGTGTTCTGAGTACATATAACCCTCGGCACAGGGCTGTGAGGCAAACACTATTGTCATCCCCATTGTGCAGGCAAGGAAAATGAGGTTTAGAGAGGAGAAAATGCTTTCCCAAGGTCAAATGCATACTACACAGAGACTCAGCCTTTCGGTGGAGGGCAGTAAGTAACAATATTCTTTGCTCATGCTGCATACATACACGTGGGCTGTGTTTAGTCACTCGGTCATGTCCAGCTCTTTGCGACCTCAGGGACTGTAGCCTGCCAGGCTTCTCTTTCCATGGAGATTCTCCAGGCAAGAATACTATAGTGGGTTGCCATTTCCTCCTCCTGAGGATCTTCCCACCCAGGGATCAAACCCCACTCTCATATATTACAGGCCGATTCTTCACCGTTTGAGCCACCAGGGAAGCCGTGCATATACTGAGTTCTAAAATGCCGATTTATTTAAAGGAAAAAGCATCATCAGCAAAATAAGTGGGCATCTAAAAATATCACCTCAATTTGAAGTTCTTTATATTTGGTCTTAATTGAGCATTTATTCTTAAATGGCTTTGACTTCACCTCTGTGTTCTCATAGCTCCTGATTTCTTTTTTAAACTCATGTATTTATTTCCCTTTTTAAAGTTTAAATTTTAAAAAGGTTTAGAATATTTTTGTCTGTTTTTTGTTGGTTCAGAATTAGCAAGCTGTATTTACTAAATATTGCTCTAATGCCTACAATGCGGGAGACCCAGGTTCAATCCCTGGTTCGGGAAGATCTCCTGGAGAAGGAAATGGCAACCCACTCCAGTATTCTTGCCTGGAAAATTCCATGGACGGAGAAGCCTGGTAGGCTACAGTCCGTGGGGCCACAAAGAGTCAGACATGACTGAGCTACTTCACTTAATGTATAAAATGGATATTTAACAATCTTTCCAAAAATTTTAGTTATAAATAGTCACATTTATGATGAAAATGACTTTGTAAAATAGTGTCAATGGAGGAAATTGTGTTGTCTTCCTTAGGTAATTTCTGTAAAGTTCCAACTTTATGTTTACAAATTATGAAGTATTTCCAAAATGTAAAATTACAGTATTTCACTATATGATTCCAGTGAAGAGTATCTCATGATGTGAGAGGGTTTAAATAAATTAGAGGGTGGACATAAGGAATGTAGTTTTATTGAAAAATAGAGTTATATTTAAGTTGCTATATCTGAAAGAAGTTATTGTTCAAGTAAAAGAAAATAACTGACAAAATTTTATGTCAAGATGTAGAAAGGACCTGTTCTCTATGTGACATCTAAAGGAGATGTCCATCTTACAAATGTTTATTCCAGCTAAGGAAAGGACTATAATCATATCATGCACCCTGACATCCTTTTATTCATAGGCTTATTTGACATTCATGTTAACTCTGTCTGGCACCCTTAATGTGTTTATTTTTATTTTTTTTAGATGAAGGGACAACAGAAGTATAAGACATTAAATGACTAGTTTGAAGTTGAGGCTGTGCCCATGAGAGAGAAACTTAAAATGCTTGCAAGATAAACATTTTGCCTCCTAATCTTATGACATTCTTGTGCATAATACTTCTACCCCTTCAAGAAAAATTTTGCAAGTAATTATCATTTTATTAAAAATGACATTAAAAATCCTCAATTAACCAACCCATTAGGTCTGAATGTCTTCTATTCCCCTTGCATTATTCTTATTTTCTTTTATAAAAGTTGTTTCTCCTGAAGTCCTTCTATGTACTCTGCAATTTGCACATTTTTTTTAAAAGCAGAGCAGCTGTGTTCTGGGTATTAGCCAGGTGCTTAGTCTATGGGAAACTAGACATTGGGAGCAAGACCAGAAATCTCAGCAATACAGGGGTTAGAGAATTGACAAGGACAAGAACCTTTTAATATTTGTACCAAATTAACAGTAGGAATAAGGCTTATCTCCTCATCAGGGCCCACAGTGGGAGGTGTGTGGTGGTGCCTGAGATATGATTAGAGAGATTAGATTTGGTCTTCCCATCTCCCTGTACTTTATTAATATTTCATTTACACTGGCATTAGATTAGATTCATTTAGCCAAATCCACCAAAAAGATGCGTTCATTTTAATATTTATGAACACTGCTTGTACCTTAAAGTGGATTTTTTTTGTTTGTGTGCTTAATTGGATCAGTGGGTTTCTTCTTATTAACATTTTTCTTTTTTGAGATGAAGGTTGATGAATTAAATTAGTGACATCTGGCTCAGCTCTTGGACTAAATGCAAGTCCTTTAATGACTGTGTTATATACTGTGGGATAAAATGAACATTTGCTATAAAGATAAAATTAAATTTAGTTTAGAATCATACAGTGTTGAATCATTTTTTTAAAAAAGCAAAACATAATATTTTTTGAATATCTAAGAACAGCAAGAGGGAAGGATAACATTTTTGGGGGAAGAGTGTAGCAGTAAGTACATGGCCGCTTATTAATTTATTCATTTTATTATTTAGTTGATATATTTGTTTTTAATTAATTTTATTGGAGTATAGTTGCTTTACAACATTGTATTAACTTCTACTGTACAGCAAAGTGAATTATCCATATGTAGTCATATATCCCCTCCCTTTGTGGTGTTGGATAAGATGCTTGAGAGTCCCTTGGACTGCAAGGAGATCCACCCAGTCCATTCTAAATGAGATCAGCCCTGGGATTTCTTTGGAGGGAATGATGCTAAAGCTGAAACTCCAGTACTTTGGCCACCTCATGCGAAGAGTTGATTCACTGGAAAAGACCCTGATGCTGGGAGGGATTGGGGGCAGGAGGAGAAGGGGACGACAGAGGATGAGATGGCTGGATGGCATCACCGACTCGATGGACGTGAGTCTGAGTGAACTCCGGGAGTTTGTGACGGACAGGGAGGCCTGGCGTGCTGCGATTCACGGGGTGGCAAAGAGTCGGACATGACTGAGCGACTGAACTGATCTGAACTTTGACTTCCTTTCCATTCAGGTCACCACAGTGTATTAAGTAGATTCCTTATACTATAGAGTATGTTCTCATTAATTAACTTATTATACATAGTATTGGTAGGGTATATATGTCAATCCCAATCTCCCAATTCCTCCCACCCCATCTTTCCCCCTGGTATTCGTATATTTTTTCTGTATGTCCTTGTGTCTATTTATTCTTTGCAATTAAGATTACCTATACCATTTTTCTGGGTTACCCATATGTATATTAATATACAATATTTGTTTTGTCTTTCTGACTTACTTTATGATTTTCATTCCTTTTTGTGGCTGTATAATATTTCATTCAATGGCACTAAAAACATAGCTTTAAAATCCTTATCTCTTCAATTATATGAGAATAGTGTGTTAGAGGGAGAAGGCAATGGCACCCCACTCCAGTACTCTTGCCTGGAGAATCCCATGGATGGAGGAGCCTGGTAGGCTGCAGTCCATGGGGTCGCTGAGAGACACGACTGAGCGACTTCACTTTCACTTTTCACTTTCCTGCATTGGAGAAGGAAATAGCAACCCACTCCAGTGTTCTTGCCTGGAGAATCCCAGGGGCGGGGGAGCCTGGTGGGCTAACGTCTATGGGGTCACACAGAGTCAGACATGACTGAAGTGACTTAGCAGCAGTGGGTTAGAATTTCTGGGACTGAAAATGAAATTTCTCAACCCAAAAAGTGTGAAAATATAGCCTGAAGTATTGACATAATTTAGTGTGAAACAATAATATTTTTAAATGTATCAGCTTTCATTTGAAGAAGTTTTCCTGTGGCTTTTTGTGGACAGAATTTGTTGGGAATATTGCTTTTTACAAAGTGAATTGATTTTGTTTATATTTGTGCTTGAGCAAAGTTTCTAAACTTGTGCCCTGCTGACATTTTGAGCTGAGTGATTCATTGTTGTGGAGATTGTCCTGTGCATTGTAGGATGTTTAGAGTGTCTTGGGTTTCTACCTAGCAAATGCCAATAGAACTCCTAGTAGTCTTTCTTTTCTATTATTTTGGCCCTGCTTTGTAGCATGTGGGATCTTAGTTCCCTGACCAGGGATAAAACCCTTGCCCCTTGCATCGGAAGCTCAGACTCTTAAATCCTGGACCTCCAGTGAAGTCCTGCCTCCTCCTAGTGTTTTTTTTTTTTTTTTTTTTCCTTTATTTTTCATTGAAGGATACTTGCTTTACAGTGTTGTGCTGGTTTCTGCCATACATCAGCATAAATCAGCCATAGGTATACATATGTCCCCTCCCTCTTTGAAACTCCCTTGCACCCCCTACCCCATCCAACCCTTCTAGGTTGTCACAGAGCATCAGGTTGAGCTCCTTGCATCATACAGCAAATTCTCACTGGCTATAGATTTTGCAAATGGTAATATGTATGCTTCAGTGCTACTCTCAATTGTCCCAGTCTCTCCTTCCCCTGTTGTGCATGCAAGTCTGTTCTCTGTCTCTTTTGCTGCTCTACAAATAGATTTATCAGTACCATTTTTCTAGATTCCATATATATGTATTAATATATGATATTTGTTTTTCTCTTTCTTAACTTATTTAACTTGTAAAACAGGCTCTAGGTTCATCCACCTCCCTAGAATTGACTCAAATGTGTTCCTTTATTATGGCTGAGTAATATTCCATTGTATATGTGTATTAAAACGTCTTTATCCGTTCACCTGTCAGTGGACGTCTGGATTGTTTCCATGTCCTGGCTATTGTAAATAGTGCTGCAGTGAACATTGGGGTACATGTATCTTTTAGAATTGTGGTTTTCTCAGGGTATATGCCCAGTAGTGGGTTTGCTGAGTCATGTGGTAGATTTACTCCTAGTTTTTTAAGAAATCTCTAGACTATTCTCCCTTGCGGCTGTATCAATTTAGATTCCCACCAGCAGTGTAAGAGAGTTTATTTTTTCCACATCCTCTCCATCGTCTATTGTTTGTAGATTTTTGATAATGGCCATTCTGACCAGTGTGAAGTTACATCTCATTGTAGTTTTGATTTACATTTTTCTCATAATAAGCAATGTTGAGCATTTTCTCATGAATTTATTAGCTATCAGTATGTCTTCTTTGGAGTGATGTCTGTTGGAGCTAATCAGTGAATCTAGTAAAGTCACAGGATACAAAATCAATACACAGAAATTTCTTGCATTCCTATACACTTAACAATGAAAAATCAGAAAGAGAAATTAAGTAAGCAATCCATTCACTATTGTAACAAAAAGAATAAAATATCCAAGAATAAACTTACTTAAGGAGACAAAAGAGCTGTATACAGAAAACTATAAGACACTGATGAGCGAAATCTAAGGTGACATAAACAGATGGAGAGATATGGCAAGTTCTTGGATTGAAAGAATCAATATTGTGAAAACAACTATACTGCCTAAAGCAATCTACAGATTCAGTGCAATCCCTATCAAATTACCAATGGCATTTTTCACAGAACTATTATAGAACAAAAATTTTCACAATTCGTATGGAAACACAAAAGACCTCGAATAGCCAAAGCAATCTTAAGAAAGAAGAATGGAGATGGAGGAATCAACCGTCCTGACTTCAGACTCTACTACCTGTCTTGACCATCAAAAATGTCTCTAGATATTGCTGAAAGGAACAGTCTCAGTTGATTGAGAAACAGTATTTACAAGTGCATAGGTGATTTTTACTTCTTCAGATTTGAAATTCTAAATTAGAGCTACATAAATAATGAAAGCTAGAAATAAATAGCTCATGAACAGTGAGGATCTTGAAATGTGACTTATTTGGGTGCTGTGTCTATGACTGCCTCTGCATGAATTTTGGTAAATTACTCTTTCTAGATTTTATTTTTATCATCTAAAAAAGAGTGATATTTTTAGGTTGCTGCAAAAGTAATTGTGATTTTGCATTTTTGAATTTTTCCATTTGATATTGGAATACATTCTTATATAAATGTGATTGTTATACATCATTTTAATGTACATTTCTTACTGTATTTTTTTGCTAATGACTTAATACTTGCTGTTTATTTTATATTTATTTTATACATAGAAATGATATTCAACAAAAAGCAAATTTGAGCAATTTTTTTATTTGAGTTCAAAATGGATTGTAAAGCAGCTCAGACAACTCACAACATCAACAAAACATCTGACCCAGGAACTGCTAATGAATGTACAGTGCAGTGATGGCTCTAGAAGCACATTAGAGCCTTGAATGTGAGGAGTATTGTGGCCAGCCATAGGAAGTCAACAGTGACCAATCGAGAGCAGTCATTGAAGCTGATCCTCTTAGAACTGCATGAGATTTGGCCAGGAACTCAACGTTGACCATTCTACAGTCGTTTGGCATATGAAGTAAATTGGAAAGGTGAAAAAGCTCAATAAGTGGGTGCCTCATGAGCTGACTGAAAGTCAAAAGAATTGTCATTTTGAAATGTCCTCTTCTCTTATTCTATGCAACAACAACAAACTATATCTTGCTCAGATTGTGACACATGATAAAAAGTGGGTTTTGTAAGACAATCAGCAATGACCAGCTTAGTGGACTGCGATGAAGCTCCAAAGCACTTTCCAAAGCCAAACTTGCACCAAAAAAAAGGTCATGGTCACTGGTTGGTGGTCTACTCCTGGTCTGGTCCGCTACAGCTTTCTGAATCCTGGAGAAACCATTACATCTGAGAAGTGTGCTCAGCAAATCGATGTGATGCACCAAAAACGGCAGCTCCTGCAGCTGGCATTGGTCAGCAGAAAGGGCCTAGTTCTTTTCCATGACAACACTTGATCACACATAGCTCAACCAGTTGCTTCAAAAGCTAAATGAATTGGCTACAAAGTTTTGCCACATCTGCCATATTCACCTGGCCTCTCACCAACTTATTCAAGCATCTCCAAAACTTTTTGCAGGGAGAATGCTTCCATAAACAGAAGGAGGCAGACAATACTTTCCAAGAGTTCATCAAATCCTAAAGCACACATTTTTGTGCTACAGGAAAAAACAAACTTGTTTTTTGTTGACAAAAATGTGTTGATTGTTAACGGTTCCTATTTTGATTAATGAAGATATGTTTGAGCGTAGTTCAGTTAAGTTTAGTCACTCAGTCGTGTCCAACTCTTTGCGACTTCATGAACCGCACCACACCAGGCCTCCCTGTCCATCACCAACTTCCGGAGTACACCCAAACCCATGTCCATTGTGTCGGTGATGACATCCAACTATCTAATCCTCTGTCGTCCCCTTCTCCTCTAGCCATCAATCTTTCCCAGCAACAGGGTCTTTTCAGATGAGTCAGCTCTTCACATCAGGTGGCCAAAGTACTGGAATTTCAGCTTCAACATTAGTCCTTCCAATGAACACCCAGGACTGATCCTTTAGGATGGACTATTTGGATCTCCTTGCAGTCCAAGGGACTCTCAAGAGTCTTCTCCAACACCACAGTTCAAAAGCATCAATTCTTCTGTGCTCAGCTTTCTTTATAGTCCAACTCTCACATCCATACATGACCACTGGAAAAACCACAGCCTTGACTAGACAGACAAAAGTTGACAAAGTAATGTCTCTGCTTTTTAATATGCTGTCTAGGTTGATCATAACTTTCCTTCCAAGGAGTGGGCTTCTTTTAATTTCATGGCTACAATCACCATCTGCAGTGATTTTGGAGCCCAGAAAAACAAAATCAGCCACTGTTTCCCCATCTATTTGCCATGAAGTGATGGGATCAGATGCCATGATCTTAGTTTTCTGAATGTTGAGCTTTAAGCCAACTTTTTCAGTCTCCTCTTTCACTTTCATCAAGAGGCTCTTTAGTTCTTCTTCACTTTCTGCCATAAGGGTGGTGTCATCTGCATATCTGAGGTTATTGATATTTCTCTCGTCAATCTTGATTCCAGCTTGTGCTTCCTCCAGCCCAGCGTTTCTCATGATGTACTCTGCATATAAGTTAAATAAGCAGGGTGACAATATACAGCCTTGACGTACTCCTTTTCCTACTTGGAACAGTCTATTGTTCCATGTCCAGTTCTAACTGTTGCTTCCTGACCTGCATATAGTTTTCTCAAGAGGCAGGTCAGGTGGTCTGGTATTCCCATCTCTTTCAGAATTTTCCACAATTTATTGTGGAAATAGATGTTTTTCTGGAACTCTCTTGCTTTTTCCATGATCCAGCGGATGTTGGCAATTTGATCTCTGATTTCTCTGCCTTTTCTAAACCAGCTTGGACATCTGGAAGTTCACGGTTTACGTATTGCTGAAGCCTGCCTGGGTTGGAGAATTTTAAGCATCACTTTACTAGTGTGTGAGATGAGTGCAATTGTGCAGTGGTTTGAGCATTCTTTGTCATTGCCTTTCTTTGGGATTGGAATGAAAACTGACCTTTTCCAGTCCCGTGGCCACTGCTGAGTTTTCCAGAAGCCTAGTTATAATGATTTAAAATTCATGGTCTGAAACCACAATTGCTTTTGTACCAACCTAATAGTGTCTTGTTTCAAGTGTCATTTTTAGTAAAATGTGATAGTGGATAGAAAATAGTTAACTTATCTGCTTGCTCTTAATACAATATACTGACTGTTACTATCAGTGGAAATAGTTTAAATAATACATGCTAATTTTATCTTAATGCAAGTCTATGATAATGGTATGATTAAATGGCAATAGTGTAGTCAACATTTTGGACAGTTCCCTTTTTTAAATTATTTAATTGTATCATATTTAGTGTTGTTAAAAAAAATTGTTACTCTCCACTCCCTTATATAACTTTAAGATTTACAAGTCTTAGGAAAGACCTGCCAAGGTATTTTATGTTTTATAAAGTATATTTGTGGTGCATATTTATCAAAGTTATTTTATATTTTCAGTAAATCATAAAAATTGTTTTTTTTCTAGCATATTTTTGCTTCATTTCAAAGCTATAGTTGATATTATAAATAATCTTAAGTTTTTTCAAATAGTTATGTAGTGCCTTCAACACACGGTGAGGCCCAGAACCCTGAATAAGTCAACAAAATAAATTCAGACTTAAGTGGGAGCAGTAGTGGAATACTTCTTGGCTGAAGTTCGCAGGAGAAAATTGGATTCTGAACTTGTTAACGATTCTACATTCATGTCATAAACAAGATACAGCTATGTCACATATTTTAGAAGAATTAGCAGCAAATGAAAGGTCCTTTTTTATGCTGTTACAAATTAGATTTTTCTTTCTTCCCTTGAGAAGCCAAACTGAACAAAAGAATCCTCTACAAGAGAGAATTGCTGAACACCAAGGCCATGTTTTTGAAAACTAAATATAAGAAGAATAGAAAGAAACACATGCTTGGCTTTCTGAATCGATTAACAGTAAAATCCTTTTATACCATTCAGATTAGGGGCCCCAAAGTCAAGGTTTGCTTTCCCAGCATTCATTGCTTTTAATCAACTTAGCCTTGAATATCTATGACAGATTTGTTTTCACAAACTCTAATTTTCAAACAAAGATTAAAATCTTAATTTCTTAAAAGTTGACAGAAAAGCAGTACTCATGTTACTCCTAAGGAAGTCATAAGACAGTTAGCTAAGTTCATTAGAAATGGCAGCAGGTTCAAGGCTAGATCACAATTGGCCGGTATGTCTTACACAGTGAAAAATACATAAGCCACTCATGTACTTCTATGTACACCTATGTACTCCATTCGAGCAAGAAATTAGAAATTTGAATGTGTGAATATAAAACGTTACTACTACTTTAGGAGGCAGATAAGAAAGGTGTGGGTGCATATAGAATACACTATATTAAATAAGGCCATATATATCCAGTATATAATTGAGAAAATAAAATACAATATGATTTTAAAGACTGACAAATGATTTATGGAAAACCAATCAGAACTATTCCCTATGTTCTTGAGTATATCTGTCTTAATAGACAGCTAAGTTTTATTGGTGGACAAGAAGTATTTCAAGGCCTTTTAGAAAGATCATTTATTCTGGAGTTATTACATAAAATACAGTTGAGCTACTAGTTTATATCAATATTTATGCAAGTAAAGAAAATCCCTTGTGTCTTGGTTTCTTGCTCAGGATATTTATATAAAGATAATGCTTTACAGAAAAAATAATTACATTTGAAAAGTTTCAGCATTGCCAGTGTTCTGCATTAGTTTTATTATGCCATCATTTGCAAATGACCCAGTTACTTCAGTATTGTTTTTCCTTAGTTTTGCTGATAATATAGAATTGCGGAAATGTTGGGCACTTTAGTAATCTCTGGATTAAGTATTTAGTTTTTACAAGGTTAAGAAGGTAAAAATCTACTTCTTATAGAATGCCAAAGTAATATATGTTTATTGTGTTATTTGCTCAGTTTTGTTCAACTCTCTCTGACCCCATGGACTGTAGCCAGCCAGGCTCCTCTGTCCATTGGATTTCCTTCTACCCAAGATGGATATAAAAGAGGATTCATACTTATTTGTTTGCTTATATATTTTACATATCTCCTTTTACATTTTTAACTGGATTCCAGTGTAATTTGAGAAAAAATATTTCCTACTGCAGCAATTTATTTTCGTATTTTAAGGAATTTGAACAGTATAATTAAAAGAATGATTCTTGGTCTAAAATTCTCTGACTCAGGACTGAATATCTGTAGTCTCCCCATAGTATAAATTCTTTCAAATAGAATTGCTGGATTAATGACTGCATTTTGATAGATAGCTTTTGCCGAACTCTCCTCTGCACTAATTTTGTACTCCCATGGCAGATCCTTTTAATTTTTTTTCTTGTGATAGACATTCAAATAAAAATTGTGGCCACAAGAATAATGATTGCACTCGAGTCTTTATAAATACACAACAACAAATGCAGCTCTCTTGTTACAAGAGAGCTCATTAAGTTTTATAAACTTTGCTTATTTATTAAGTGCACAATGCCATTTCTTTCATTCTGAGTAAATACTTTGCTTATTTATTAAGTGCACAATGCCATTTCTTTCATTCTGAGTAAATAACTTCAGGGGTCTGTCTGCAAAAGCTTTATGTACTTTTCTCATTTGCATATGAACAGCTTTTGTGGAAATCATTTTGCAGTGTCTTATCTGAAAAAGAATTTTCAAACATATAATCTACTATTTTAAAACAGATCACCATCATGATAACATTTCAGAGTTTGACTTTTTCCCCCAATACATAAAAGTATAATTCTTTATCAGTGTATCAGAGCCTAATACTTAGTAGTTGTTAGATAATAAAACTGAGTAAGACTCTGAACACAAAGAAAAATTCATTAAAAATAATTAGATCTCAGTTGTTGCCTAATGTGAATTAAAGAACCAAGGAAACTGAAGAGACAGACTTCATTAATCCCCAATCTATTCTAAGTATCTGGAATATAAATAAACATGATTATTTTGTTGAGTAAAATATAACTGTATAATTCATGAATGTTTAAAAAAAAGAGGATGTCCCTCTTTTTCTGTGCTATTTTGTGTAGTACCATAAATATTCATGGATAGTGAGTATCAGTTTAGGTTATCTATGTGAATATAAATTTTCATATAACTGGTCACTCAGTGTTCATTGGATCATGCTTTTGAATTTGAATTCACTAGTATCTCAGATGTGCTATGGATCTGACCCAACTCATGAATATTTACACACACAACTGATCTTTCTGAAGATAATCACATCCATAAAGATGGGAAACTCATTAGTTTCCAATAATGAGAAATGCATTAGGATGCTGGTCCCAGAACAATTTGCAGTATGCTTGTTTTCATTTTTTGGGTGAGTGATAAAACCTTAAAATACAAATACATATGCTGTATGTCTTTCTTGAAAGAAGCTCTTTGTTCTTTTATCTTCAAAACATCTTGCATATGTTTTAACCATGATTGTATTTGTTTCTTTTACTTACTGTGGTCACAGAAATGAATGGAAAAAAGTTAAGCAGTAATTCTACTCATTATCCCAAGCTAATGTCCATTATTTAGGCTTGGACATATATTCTCAAAGGCAAGATTTCCCAATCTGCTAATCTGCTGGGGGCATGGTACATATTTTACATATATTAAGACCCTCCAAGAAAAATTAGATTATCTCATATGTCATCTTTTTTGTGTAAAGGGAAAATAATATTCTAAGCTGATTAAACTTTTATCATGTTAGACATAGGATGCTATGATCATGGAGAGCCATAATTAACATTTATTAGCCACAATTAACATTAATTATATTTAGCCCATGTTATAGCCTACATTATAATTGTTCCTCTTTCATTATAATGACTGGCATATGTTTGTGATACCTATGCAGGATCAGTTAGTCAGTATAAGTAGGTGTCAAAATCAATGACCTGTCCCTTGTTAGCACCACACTCTAATTGTTAGTTGAACTAACCAGAAAAAAGAAAATTATTGTTCATAAAGCTAGTAATAAGGTATCAGCTACATCTACTTCTATTATTGATGTTGTCAAGCCTCTGAATGAGTTTTTCTTTATCAACATGTATGCATTTTTGTTGTTACAGAAATATAGTTAATAAGCTATTCTCAATGACAGACATCTATTTTTTTTTTAACTCAAGTAACAGATCAAACCATGTTAGTATATCACAGAGAATCATCAATAGTTGAGGAAAGTAGTCATCAAACTGTGTCCTAAGGTGCCCTATAGGTTTCTTTAGAACTGCCTCAATTGGAGAAATGCTTCCCACCACCTCTCAGCCAGCAGAGCTTGACTATTGCCTGTTTTAAATTTTGTGTATCACAGTGGTTCTCAGCAGAAAGTAATTTTGCTCCCCAGGGCTTATGTGATGATATCTAAAAACAGTTTTGCATATCACAACTGGGAACATGGTACTGACATCTAGGGTGTAGAGGCCAGAGATGCTTGTAAACATCTACAAAGCACAAAACAACCCCCACTACAAAAAAGTCACCCAGCCCCTAAATGTCAGTAGGGCCACCATCATATAAACATTTGTTTGAAGAAATTATTCCATGTCTAAACTTTCTGATTACCACCAGATCAGAGTGCTTTTATAGATAAAGCAATAAAATATATATAACATTACTGTGCACATATATGAAAACAGGCTCAGTTACTAATTACAAATTTGAATTGACTGATTTTTCCATTCTTTCACTTTTGGTAGCAACAATTGTATTAAATGAACTCAACTGGACAAGTGCCTTAGATGAAGTTTTCAAGAAAAATCGAGAAGAAGATCCTTCATTATTGTGGCAGGTGTTTGGCAGTGCCACAGGCCTGGCCCGATATTATCCAGGTAAGTACTTAGTGGTTCAATAGGTATCAAGTAAAACTGTAAATACTAGACTTAGTTTTTCTTGACAACACTCTGTTACCTTCTCCTATTTGGTAAAAGATGGTTATCACATGGCTTTTGTAAGAAAAGTCACTTCTCCTTACATGGCTCTTTAACTACCTAAATCACTATAAGTCAAAATACCTGAGAAGTAGCTGGAACCATTGTCATGTGAAATCAGGCTGGGCTGCCATTGAGACTGTAAGCAGGTATCTGTGGACCTGGAACAGGAGGTTGTCATGAATCCTAAAACAGTTCTAAGAATCCAACTGCATAACATGGACCACGTTGTGAATCACGTTAGAGACCTGAATAGAAATTTTAGAAACTAATTGAAAGATCTCTTTCCAGATTTTAAGTCTGTGTGTTTATATGAAAGGCGTTGATGCTTTTCTTTAATCAGTGAATGTGGATTTGTTAAAATGAGAAGAGGAATATATTTTACAAATTAACACGAATAAATCCTTGTGTAATGTCCTTTATTCTTATATAAAAGTTTAAGAGGAAATAAATTTATAATGAAAATGAAAGATTAATCACTAGTACATACTGAGAATCTATTGAAAAGACTTTAAGTGAAATGTCTGTTGGTATTTTTAACTTTTCCACCTTTCCAAGCAAGCTGACAAACACAAATGCATTTTCTTTCTCAAAGTGTGACTGAGTTACGGGATACATACTAGGTCATTAGGCTTTAAAAAGCACAGTATATATGAGAGTTTATTTAGACTTGCATTTTTTTAACATTTAACATTAGAGTTGTTAACAATAAAAAGTCACAACAGTGAAAAGGGGGTGAAATAGAAATTAGATAATGTATGTCTTTGTTAATAAAGTATGTGGGCATCATCAAACTAAATAGCTCTAAAATTAGGTAAAGATATATAACTTATTGCAATTAGTGCCAGATAGTAAGATCATTGACAGTGACTTTTTGCAGAAATCCAGTGGGCTAGGAAAGGCGTACTGGTATTTCATTGTTGAAAAAGATTCATGCACCACCAAAATGTAAACATTAATATCAGATGTTGGGGAGATATCACATAGCTCGTTATAATAGATGAATTTTCTCCTTGGAAATGCTGTTCAGTATAATACAAAACTTCTCCTAAAATACTGTTACAGTACTAGTATGTTCAATATCATATATCAGGAATTTGAAAACTTTCATATGTAATATAAAGAAAAAGGTATTTATTGCTCATGTACATAGTAAACCCAATATAATAAACCTTAATATTATGGCAGGTCTTATCAAAGTACATTTATAATTATAATTAGTATGCAATAACACTAATACATAAATATAATTATTTATATTTATCAGTAACTTACAGGATTATGTAGCTTTAAAATGTATTAAGTCAATACAAAATTCCATTTATGAGCAGCTGAGGATAGGAGGAAAAAGATAAGTAAGAGAAAATATGGTAACAATGAGAAACCTAGAGCCCAGAACTACAGGGAAGTTGATAATGCTGCAAAAGAAAGAACACACATTATTATAAGAGAGAAATAGGAAGGAGAATGGAAGGAAAGATTGTATAAGAAAGGGAGAGAGAACATTGGGGTCAAGAGGTAGGAGGAAAGATAGATCCTATTATGTATGTTTTTCCAAGATGAGTCTTTTTACAAGTAGTTAACTTTAGAGCATACTAATAAATCACCAATAAATTTTCTTTTAAATGCTAATTGAGGGATTATGGCTTTAATTTTTTTTTTTAATCCTAATCATATACTTCCTAACATGTTGACATTTGTCCACTTTTACCTTGGAAAAACTCCATAAAGATTTAGTTTAGTTGAATCCAAATGGTCCTCCCAGAATGTTAGTTGAGGAAGCAACCCTGGGCTTTCCTATAACTCTGTGTTTTTTAAGATTTGACTCAACAAATCATCTCAGAGTCTCATAATGGCTCTCTTGATTGCTATGGAATACACTCAATGAAATTTCATTGAGTCTATGTAGTGAGTATGTTGCTGAGGTGCTCTTTTATTAAAAAAAAATTTTGACATATGAAAAGCTGTACATAGTTAACATATGTAACTGGATGAATTTGGAGATAAGTATACGTTGGTGATACCATCACCACAATCAGTGTCATCAACCTATTTATCATCTGGAAAAGTTTCCTCCTACTCTCTTATTTATTAGTATATTTTGTGTTATAGAAACACTTAATATAAGATCTAGCCTGTATGGACGGAGGAATCAGCAGCCAAGATGACTATTCTCTTGTTCTCTGTCCATATCCACTCATCTAGTCCCTGCTTCAGCTACAATCTGTTCACCTGACTGACCTTCACTCTTAATAACAGGTAGAACCTAATTAATAAATTCCTACATACTTGCTCCCAGCCCCAGCTTGTGATTATTCTAAGCTTTATATCAGCTTTATATACCTGATAGCTTATCAAAGAGCAGTGAGGGGCATGCTCTCTGCTGCCTTCACTGGTAACCTATGAGCTAAGCTGAGATCAGTGTCAATTCTCCCTATAACTGGCAACTTCCTCTCCTTCCTTCCCTCATTCCCTCCCCACTCTCCACTTCCAGCTAAGAGTGGGCTATATTTCTGCCCACCAGCAGCCACACATGGTGGAGTATTGCTTCAGGACCTTGCTTCAGACCCATAAGATCCCCCAGTCTTTTAAACCTTTGATGTCTCTGTCACTATCTCCAGGCTCTTTAGCCTTAAAGCTGCAGGCCTGTGGAACACAGCCCAATATACCCTCTTAGCAAAATTTTAAGTGTTCTATACTGTATTGTTATCTTCTGGTTCTGTGCTAAACAGAAGATCTCTAGGGCTTACTGGTCTTGTATAACTGAAACTTTGTACTCTTTAACTGATATTTCCCCACTTCGTACTTTCCCCTGGCAACCACCATTCTACTTTCCTTCTATAAGTTTGATTATTTTAGATTCCTCGTGTAAGTGATATCATATTGTCAGGGGCGAGTGTAGTTTCCTCGGTTCTGTCTCACTGCAGCAAAAATTTGAAATGACGGACCCAGTGTTACCTCTCTGTCACAGCTCAGTTTTATTTGGCAAGCAAAGGAAAGTACATCCCCGAGGCATGAGGGTGGTTGACCCAAAAGAAGAGAGGGCTCAGTCTTGGCTCCTCTTTTTATATGGTTTTTCTCCTGCCCGTGAGCCTGCCCTATGTAAATTGGGCTAGCCAGGCTGTTTGTTTCACCTGAGGTTCTCAGTCTGGTCCTGGCATTTTCTTTTGTTCCATTTTTGCAGGCTTTTCCTTTCTTTTTCTTTTTCTTTTAGCCACCACCATTTTGGACTCCTTTTTCTATTCTAATTACCTAACCATATAGTACTTGTCCTTCTGTGCCTGCTTATTTTGTTTAGTGTAATATCCCTCAAGTTCATTGATATTGTCACGAATGGCAGGATTTTTGTCTTTTTTAAGGCTGAGTTGATCTTCATGATAATAATGTTCTAATAGAATCAAATGTCTTTAGCAAAGACACTAAGACATTATTATAATCTAAAAGTGGACCTCTATATTTCTGTGTATGCTAAGGCATGCTTTCAACACATTTTACATGTCTTGCAGGTTTAAAGAGTTTTTAAAATAAAGGATTTAAAAAAATTTTGCAGTAAGCCATACTTTCCTCTCTGATTTTAGTCTTTCCATTTTGATACTGAACAAAATAATGTGAAACAGCTCATCCCTGATTACTGTCTGTTAAAACGAAGGTCAAAATAGCCTTTAATTATTGTTAATTATCTTGTGAGTTGAAATAGAATAGATATTACCTAACTGGATTTTACATGGTAAGATTTGGACCTCAGGCTAGGATCTCCCTACTAACTGTGAGAAACTAGATGGGTCTTCTAAATTTTCTGAGCCTTACTCATCAAATCTAAAAATAGATATGGGCACTAATGTTTCAATTTTAGAGTTCCCTGATGGCCTAATGGTTAGGACACTGAGCCACTGGATAGCCCAGGTTTGATCCCTGGTTGGGAAACTGAAATCTTGGGGCTTTCCAGGTGGCTCTGTGGTAAAGAACCCGCCTTCTTTGAAGGCAGGGGTTGAACACAGGTTCAATCCCTGGGTTGGGGAGATCCCCTGGAGAAGGAAATGGCAACCCACTCCAGTAATTTTGCCTGGGAAATCCCATGGATAGAGGAACCTGGTGGGCTACAGCTCATGGGGTCATGAAAGTCAGACATGAATTGGTGACTAAAGAACAACAACAGTAACAACAAATGTTTCAATTTATCCCCTGAGAGTTGTGATCGATGAGACAATATAATGAAAAGTACTTGCAGTTACTCCACATGGTGGAGTTGGTCAGGAGATGTAGGTTTTAACCTATGACCTTAGTTAAGTCACTTCTCAAGAATGCCCAGTTAAATTTCAGTTTCAGATAACAAAGGACTTTTCAGTGTAAGTATATGATGTTTGAGAAATATTTACTCTTAAAAAGTATTTAGTATTTACTCTAAAAAATATTTTTTAATTAAAATTGATATTTAATTGGATGTCCTTAATTTTCTTTTCCTAAATTTATTAATCCTATCTCTCCGGCACTGAGTTTATGAGAAAATATGAGAAATAAACTTTCCTATTACCTCATGGCATTGTGAGGATCCAAGAATCTATTTCATGTATTAATATAAATGCAGAATTTGTGTTTTTTCTTCTTTTTTTAATTCTACAAGCTACCTTTAAAGCCTTTTTGCCATATTATTGTAAATGAGTTTGTAGAAACTAGAGTCCTCTAACTCACAATATAGGGTCTAAAATAAAGTGTATTCTTGTGAAATATTAAGATGCTGCTTAAAGCAGAGCTAATAGTATGAGTGGGTTAACCAGGTATATAACCTGATAGCCAGTGTTTAAGTCTCACTGCCATATCTTGATATCATGGTACCCTTGGGGAAATATTCAGACTTGAACTGTTAAACAAAAAGGATAAAGTAGAATTAAGAGAAGAAAAAAATTAAGTGCTTCTTATTTGCTAAGACATTTAGGAAAAAGCCAGTGATGATTAGCCACTCTGCTGATTTCCATTTTTCAGGTTATTTAAACTGCATGGAGGCACTACACAGAGGGCTCCAGAGCTGACATAATATAAGGGCACCTCTGTAGAGCCAATTCTGGATAGCAGTTTGATATGACTGGGAGTGGATTTGACCTCTCACATCTGTCCTTAGATTGAATATCAGTAATTTGTCTGTTTTCTAATTTTGGTTGATATGTATGGAAATACGGTATAAAAATGGTTGTTGTATGTCTTTTTCTTCTTTTTTCCCCTTTTCGCCTTCTTTTCCTCTTCCTTCTCCACCTTTCCTTTTTCTCCTCTCTCCTCTCCAACTTAGCAGATAGTTAGGCTGTGTGATAATAGAAGGAGGATCATTGTATTGAGAGGAGTTCTTGATTTCATATTAAAACTTTCATGGCTAAGTCATATCTCTGAACCTGTTTCTTAACCAGTAGCTTGGGATGATTGAAGAAGGTGATTTCCAAGGCAGGCACTACCTTTATTTACTTATGCATTTAGACCTCATTTGCTACACCACAGTCCTTGTTTTGTAGGGTAAATTAGAGGTACTTGCCCTAGTCATACAGCATGTCATGGCAGAGTTGAAGCTGGAACCCATATCTGATGACATCTTGTTGACTATGTGCTGACTGGACAATCAGTTTAATTTATGACTGCTTTCTCAATTCCTGGGTTTGGAAGATCCCCTGGAGAAGGGAAAGACTACCACTCCAATATTATGGCCTGAAGAATTCCATGGTCTATAGTCCATGGGGTTGCAAAGAAGCAGACATGATTTAGCGACTTTCACTTCACTTCCTTTAGAAGCCCTTAATTGATTTATATAAATTAACCTGACTGTTATTAAAACTCCTCTCAAGAGCTATCAACTGTTTGAATTTTTATGCATCATAAAAACTATAGGTATACACAACACATTTCATCCATTAGTGTCTCTTGAAATTGTACCAATTACTGCAATAATTAGGACTGTAATTAGGAGTTACTGGCTTGTCAGAATGCCAATATAGACAGCACTTATTCTTTTTAGGTAATTAGTTGCACTTATAAAGAAAGGAAAAAACTTAAATCTCAAACTTCATGTTACATTTTTGATTAATCATTTAATTAAATGTCTTATTGAACATTTGTTCTTTCTTCATCCTCTTTCATTTATTTGTTTCAAAAACATGGGTTTACAAAACAGGAACCTAGATATGTTGAATTAGTATTAAATATTCCTTATGGAGACACTTCCTTGTTCTTGGATCTGCTAGGATTTTGCTAAAATACAATGTAAAGGAACCCGTGTGCAGAGTATATAGAGGGACATATTTTTGCCATGTGTATAGCCAGTTATTCTTAAGCTGCTTGACTCTTTTTGAAAAATACCTTTAAAATGTTTTAAACAGCAAATAACAGATGACAACAGAGCAGTCCAAAGAATACTTTTTTAGTTATTTATAAAGGGAGCATTTGCTAGATTTCTGGTTAATTTGAAGAAAACATGATAGCAATGGAGCCTCAGCATTTTGAGGTATTTATAAAAGAATAACTGCTTTCAGTGATCAGTTTTCTTAAAAAAAAAAAAAAAAAAGCCTGATTTTTTTTTTACTTTGATATTTGTGAATGGATATGAAATTTAACTGTAAATATGTTTAATTATATTTGTTGAATGCTGTATGAATACACTTTAAGTTGAAATGATTACCTTATTGCTTTTTTATAATAATAATGATTAGAGTCCAAGCATCAGTTAGGAATAAAACTAGCTACCAGTTACAGGAAATCCAAAACAATGGTGATTTCAACACTATAGAGGTTTATTTCTTACTCAGTCAAAGAATATCAGTTACAGAGACCAGGGCTGATAAGGAAGCCTCACATACAAGGGTTTACACTCCTGTCTATTTCTCTGACATTCTCTGAGTATATATTCTGCAGTGTCCACCATTGTTAACTTGTGTTTTTTTCTTAAGGAACAAAGAATAGTATTCCCTTTTTAAGGCACTTTCTGGAAATCACACAAAACCTTTCCTCTTAAGCAACATTGGCCAGAGTTTAGTGGTCTCATGGTCATAGTTTACCTTCAGTTTATATTGTTAATTATACAATTTGCTTTTCTGTATACCATTGATCAGTTGTATTACTTGCAAAATCATCATATATATATATATATAAATGCACACACATATACAGAAAATAATATATTTTTAAATTCTCACATGATCCCAACTTATAGAGGTAATTCTGTAACCTTATTTTTGTTTCCTTTTATATGACCCCATCTCTTACCTGAATCTGTCTTATTTTTCACATATAAGGGTGGAAGAGTCGTTAACTTTACAGTCAACTATGGGTCCAGTCATTTCACAAATGAGAGCAGTTAAGTAAGATCCTGATATGAAAATGGAATGTGCTCATAATTTGATGGAGGATAAAATTGTATGTAAAATGTCTGCATCTGTCTGTGTCTGTGCTAAGTCTCTTTAGTCGTGTCCGGCTCTTTGCGACCCCATGGACTGTAGCCCACCAGGCTCCTCAGTCCAGGGGATTCTCCAGGCAAGAATACTGGAGTGGGTTGCCATTTCCTCCTCCAGGGGATCTTCCAGACCCAGGAAAAATTAAACTTCCTCTCTTAGGTCTCCTGCATGGGCAGGCAGGTTCTTTACCACTATTACCAGCTGGAAGCCCTAAATATGTGCATGCTGCTGCTGCTGCTAAGTCACTTCAGTCGTGTCCGACCCTGTGCGACTCTATAGACGGCAGCCCACCAGGCTCCCCCGTCCGTGGGATTCTCCAGGCAAGAACACTGGAGTGGCTTGCCATTTCCTTCTCCAATGCATGAAAGTGAAAAGTGAAAGTAAAGTCGCTCAGTTGTGCCCGACTCTTCGAGACCCCATGGACTGTAGCGCACCAGGCTCCTTCATCCATGGGATTTTCTAGGCAAGAGTACTGGAGTGGGGTGCCATCACCTTCTCCAAAATATGTGCATAAGTATCGTTAAAAATCTTTAGCTCTTTTTAAGTTCTAAAGTAGCTCATTTTATTCCTTTTTCTTTGATACATTGCTAAATTTGCTATCCATTTTTAGATACATAGAACCATCTTTGATGTGCAGCTCTTGTTGTGTTCAGTATATTTATTAAGAAAAATTTAAAACTCTTTTGTCAAAATTTAGACAACTTTTTAAGCACTTCTCTCAGATACACTGAATATAAAATTTGTAAGAAATACATCCTTTAGCCCCATTTTCTAAAAAGATTATTGAGTTATAAAAATGATAATCTTGTCCCTATAGAATCACAATTTACTTTTGTATCACTATTATCACCTAACTGGATTTATTTGCTTACAAAAGTAGAAACTTTTTTCTCTGTCAGAGTTCAGTTTTTCTCTGTCTAGCATACATGTGAAATTATTTTCCAGTAAAATTCTCTTCATGTTTTACTTAATAGAACTTGTTGTGTGCAAGTTTGTTTTTGCACTAGAGCTAATAATAACATATGGATCATCTAAATGATTAAGTCTTTGTGTACCATTTACTTTATTGAATATTTCATTTAATCTCACAGCTTGTCCTTGTTATCTGCTACTTCTGCTGACAAATAACCCTTGTTAAATGGAAATGTTTTACATGGGCTGTCTGATATATGCAGAATTACCAGCATTTTGCTTTGTAACATGTGCTTTAATTTTTAAAACTTATGATTTATCCTTGGCTGTAATACCTTATAGCTGTATGAATTTCCAATGTTTATTTACCTAAATTAGAGAAGTGTTCTGGACATATGACCATACAGACGTCAAAGGCACTCTCAGACCAATACAATACTATCATTGAACATCAAGTCTAATTTCTTAGAAACAATATTAAAATCTAAAAAGAATTTGATTAAATATGTCAATATACTCAAGTGTAAGTTGGAAGGAGGAAAACATAAACTAGCAAAACTGCTGTTTCTGAAGGAACTGAGGTTCCTAAGGATTCAGGTACCAATAGGAGAGAATTTTGCTCTGAAGAAGCTCATAGGTAGATGAGACAGGAAATGTCTTAAACACATTAACATGCAATGCAAAGAGACATCTAGTACATTTATTAAAAAGTTATCTGGAGTTAACTTAGATTATTACTTCTCTAGTAAAATGCAACTGTCTGGGATTGTTTACTTAATGACATCTGGCTCACTTAATGTGGCTTCAGGCCATCCCAAGAATCTAACCTAATCTACATTTTGAGTTTTACAGTGGCACCCCATTCTAGTACTCTTGCCTGGAAAATCCCATGGATGGAGGAGCCTGGTAGGCTGCAGTCCATGGGGTCGCAAGGAGTTGGACATGACTGAGCGACTTCACTTTCACTTTTCACTCTCATGCATTGGAGAAGGAAATGGCAACCCACTCCAGTGTTCTTGCCTGGAGAATCCCAGGAACGGGGGAGCCTGGTGGGCTGCCATTTATGGGGTCGCACAGTCAGACACGACTGAATCGACTTAGCAGTAGCAGCAGCAGTACAGTTAAACCTCCATGTACTCCAAATTGTTTTCCCCCCCTTTAGTATTTATTTGGTTTTATTTTCTCCAACCTGCCCCATTGTTCATATCCCTATATGCTTTGATCCCAGAGCCCCATTTCTAGTCATATACAACTTATCCATAATTCCAAATAGAATACATTTGGCTTTCCCCAGAGCAGTCTGTCTTTGTTTTGCTCTCTCAGAGAACTTGTTTTTTTAATCTAGATTACAACAGCTATCAAATTTTATCCTTCTTCAGAATTTATTTGCATATGCCCTTTAAAAAAAAAGCATGGCGATGTAAGTAATTGCAGGTAAACTCTGTGTGTATGTGTGACAGAGAGAAAGAGAAAGAGATCCAAGCAATAGAATGACAGTTGGCTTTTACAGGCATTTTTTAGTATGAGAAAACTTACTTTTTTTGTCTTTCCATGAGACTAAAAATATGAAGTCTTTTTGAATTTTAAAAATGCATTTTAACTTGTTAATTGAACATGCAATTAAATGTCATTCAAAACGGTGTTTTTACCAGAGAATCAGCCCTCAGTTCATCATTTTGTACTTTATTACTTCCTAGCAGAAATGAAAAACTCATACTCTTATTTTTAAGCATATTTACTAGAAAATGGCTCAACAGTGTGCATACTTTCTCAAGAATATTTCAGTATTCTGAGTTAACATATAGGTAAACACTTCAAATCAATGGTTTGATCACTGACATAGCACACCCCAAATGTCTTGTAAAGCAGAAATGCCAAAAAAAAAAAAAAAAGGCAGAAATGCCATCAGGTAGATTTAGTCAAAGATACACCCACAGTTCATTTTTTATCAGGATAAAAAAACAAGTGATCATTATCACCATTAATGATGGCCTTCAGAAATGAGATGCCCACATTGTAGGCTTTCATTTCTACTTCTTTCTCCTGCCATTCCAAAATCTTATTGGAAAGCAGAAAGGACTTTTAAAATGAGCAACATTTCACTTTTTCCAAGGTTTGTAGAAACTCTGATTTTCTTTTACGCAGTGTTCATTGAACCTCATTATGAAACTGATTATTCTAGGGAATTGCAATGTATGGTTATTATCTTTTTTTTTTTTTTTATTATTTGACCTTCCTTCTTTCTGAGCCTATATAAATAATGTACCATATAAGTACCACAATGGGATTTTATAATCAACTAATTAGTATCACAGAAGAAAGTACATTATTTAATTTTAACATAATGTAAACATCTTAAAATAACTAATGGTTATTTCCCTCTGGTAAATATCTCTGCAGACTTCTATGGGAACAATATTAATACTTTTAAATAGAAGCCATCTAAAGTTATAAAACATGTTACAATTTAATGTCTGACTCCTATTGTAAATTATGACCCTTTTTTCTGTCTTTAAAGAAATAATTTTATGGAACATATTAATAAATGTCAGTTCATTTCAATTAGCAGTTATACCAAAACCAGAAATCCTAGGTGAATTTACTCTGTAAAGAGTTCAGAAATTTAATTTTTTAAATTAATTTAGTTTATAATTTAAGGATAATTGCTTTACAGAATTTTGTTGTTTTCTGTTAAACATCAACATGAATCAGCCATAGGGGACATACGTACACCTATGGCAGAAATCTAATTTAAATGTGACTTTCAAATTCCTGTTTTTTTAACCATTTTCAAATACACTGGTTGATCACTTTCAACTCATGGTGATCACTTTTATTGTCAGTGGTAACCAATCCCAGTTCTCCTCTCACGAAAATATTTGTATCAGTCTGAATCAGAAAAGAGATAATACAACATTTTAAACAGGGCTAGTTAATTTTTTAATAAAGAATTATTAACTTTGGCAGGGATTAAAGAGGAATTAGCTAGAAGTAGGGATAAGTCTAAATAATACAGGAATTCCAGATACAATATTGTGTAACTACCACCCGTAGAGCAGAAATAGGTAACCAAAGGAAGAGACTTTGGTCCCCAAGTGCCCCTGGATTGAGATGCAGATCCTTTTACAGAGAACATGGTTCTGGCCCACCAAATGGCAGAGAAGGTACTGCAGTGTCACAGAGTTTGCTGGAATTTCACCCTCGGAGTTGCAGGTGTCTCATCAGAGGCGCTCCACAAAAAATACCTGAGGGTACTGCTGGAGAGCCAGACAGCAATCCATAAGCCTTGTTCTAGAGAAGCTGTGCATGAGCTCTGGAGGATATGTACTGCCAGAGCCACACCAGGAAAGCTGCACTTACTGCCAGAGCAAACAAACCAGACCAGGATGTAGAAACCCTTTCTCACAATGTCTGTTTTCATCATCTGCTGAGAAAGCTTAAATTGTCCTTGTTAGGTAAAAGAAAAATATTTAAGGGACCAGGAGACATTTTCATAATACAAGATAAAAGAGTGAATTTGGAGTTAAGAGGGAATAAATGTACAACCAGCCCAGGATTTTACTGAAAGAAGAATGAGATAAATTTGAAGTTATTACAAAGACCCAGACTTGAGGAATTATGTAATAGTTGAATGTGAACTGAAATGTCTGCCTGTGTGCTTGTTGCTGAATTAATTCTAGCACTACCACAAACAGAAAAAAAGTCATAATTTATCTCACTAACTCTAAGTTTCTGCAGATGTTAATGGGAATAATTAAACTTGCCATTTCAGTTGCATACTATATCAGTACATATTGTTGGGGCAGTGCTATATTTAAACTTAGCTGTTTCTTATAAATGTGATTAGTTATTTTAAATGAATAAATAATTTTCTGATATAGGTGCTAATAAGAAAGCCATTTCACAGTCAAGGAGAGGCTCAGTAATATATATTTTTGACAAATCTTAATTGGCCAAGTTATCTTAGTCAGCTAATAAACATGATTCTCAGAAAAGTTCTACATAATTTTCATCATTTCTCAATAAAGGGCAAAATACATTGAGAGACGTACATCATATGAAGTATTATTGGGAATTTTCCCAAGAGTTACATGTCTAAGTGTGTTCAAGGAGAAGAGGATTTCAACATAAAATTATCATCCAATTCATAAGCACTTATTGTTCTCCATTGGGTCAAAGGGGTGTGTGTGTATGTGTAAAGCTTTCTAAAGTATTTTAATTAAAGTAAGTTTAGAGTTAATTGGAATAGTATAAAATAATTACATTTTTAAAACAGTTAAACATACTTTTTTCAATTTACTGCAAAATGATAAAGACTCTGAAACATCTTCTGTTAGTTAATAGAAGATTCTTGAATCTGTACTTGAATTATTTCACATCATTCAAATAGATATCAGGAAAAGTTTTTTTCGGTGCAGTTATGTTAATTATAATTTAGTTTTTAAGTTATAATTTTAAATTATCAAATATGCCACTATAATGGCAGAAAGTGAAGAGGGACTAAAGAGCCTCTTGATGACGGTGAAAAAGAAGAGTGGAAAAGATGGCTTAAAACTCAACATTCAAAAAACAAAGATCATGACATCCAGTCCCATCACTTCATGGCAAATATATGGGGAAAAAGTGAAAGCAGTGACAGATTTTACTTTCTTAGGCTGAAAAATCACTGTGCAAAGTGACCTTTTGAAATTAAAAACCACTTGCTCCTTGGAAGGAAAGCTATGACAGACTTACACAGCGTATTAAAAAGCAAAGACATGACTTTACCAACAAAAGTCCATATAGTCCATAGTCATAGTTATGGTTTTTCTAGTAGTTATGTATGGATGAGAGAGTTGGACCATGAAAGATGAGCTCTGAAGAACTGATACTTTGGAACTGTGGTGCTGGGAAAGATTCTTGAGAATCCCTTGGACAGCAAGGAGATCAAACCAGTCAATCCTAAAGGAAATAATCCCTGAATATTCATTGAAAGGACTGGTGCTAAAGCTCCAATACTTTGGCCATCACATGTGAAGAACTGACTCATTGGAAAAGACACTGATGCTGGGAAAGACTGAGGGCAGGAGAAGGGGGCAACAGGGCATGAGATGGCATCATCGACTCAGTGGACATGAGTTTAAGCAAACTTAAGGAGATAGTAAAGGACAGAAAAGTCTGGTATGCTGCAGTCCATGGGGTCACAAAGAGTTGGACACAACTGAGTGACTGAACAAGAAAAAGTACTCAATCTGAAGTTCCAGTACTTTGGCTACCTGATTGGAAGAGCCAACTCATTATACAAGACCCTGATGCTGGGAAAGGTTGAGGGCAGGAGGAGAAGTGGGTAACAGATGAGATGGTTGGATAGCATCACTGACTCAATGGACATGAGTTTGAGAAACTCTAGGAGACAGTGAAGGACTGGGAAGCCTGGCATGCTGCAGTTCCTAGGGTTGCAAAGAGTTGGACATGACTTAATGACTGAACAAAACAACAAGGTTAAAAAATTATGCTGTTATAACAATCCAAGAAAAACAGTCTTTTTATAGACCAAGATAATATAACATTGAATGAAAATAAAAGGATCAAACAATTTAAAGTACAGTTTTCATTAGTGGCAAATAAATTTTCTGTTAAATTTTTCTGTTAGTAGAGAGGAAAGAAAATGTATATTTTCTTGACACTTGGTGAAACATACTCATGGGCACTCTGAACATCCCTATGCCTACAGGTTATTTTTGAAATAATATGAAAAAAATTGACTTAAGCCACTTTCTTCTGTATTGCTATGTTGTTTTCCATTTAAAAATGAAAAAGATTAAAGGCATAAAACTCTGGTATCTCCCAGTTTAACATTGCTGTGGGTAAGTGGAATGTGTCCCTTAGTGCTTTGTAACTTTTAAAAATATTGCTTTCCTAGATAACACCTAATATTTTGGTTTTACTTCTCTATTTTAAATTTAACTTCTCTTGTTCTTTCTAATTCTTTTTGTGTCTCTTTTTTTAAAGCTTCTCCATGGGTTGATAACAGTAGAACTCCAAACAAAATTGACCTTTATGATGTACGCAGGAGACCATGGTAAGAATGTTTGGGTAATAATGAAAAGATGAAAAAGACAAAATAAGTTTTATTTCTTTTTCTTTCTTTTTTTCTGGTGTAAAAGTTGGAGGGACTTGTTCTACTATTAGTGTTAATATTGTCTGATTATTATAGAGCTCTTGTGTGTTTTTTTTTCCTTCTATACATTTGCATTTTCTATACACTTCTACTTTTAAAAATAAAGTTAAATGAAAATGATGAGTTCAGTGGGCACTGATAATGAATATTGTTGAACTGATTCATCAAATGCATTTGAAGTGGACTTCCTTTAAGTTTTTAGTTAGTGTCATCTCTAAATCTCTTTTAGCTTTTAGGGATTTCTGTTGAAATACTCCCACTTCCTTGTAGTAGGGCTCTAACAAAGTGTCCAGATAGAGTAGAAGGTAGTTTGCCTCTGGCAGTGAATTAATGAGAACTAGCCCCAAGGAAAGAGCTACCCCTAGTTATAGACATATTGCTTAGGTTTCATTTTTCCAAAAAGAAAGTTTAATTGTTCCTTCTAAAGAAACTCATTATTCTAATATATAAGTAGAAAAATACCAAAAAAGTCATAATTACCCTTGTTGGGAAATAATTGTTAAACTTATGTATTTAATTGATTTTTTAATGTATGTAATACATGGCTATACATTTTTTAATGAGTATGCATGTTATTATACAGTATACTGCTTTGTAAGCTACTATTTCATATCAATACCTTTGAGTACCTTTTCATAAGAAACACACTTAACATCATTTTAAAAGAATGACTAAATGGTGAATTATTTTAAAAATCCTCTATTAATGGACATATAGGTGATTTCTCACTTTTTGTTAGGATTCAGACAAATTCTAAGACACATAATGGTCAATTCAAAGAAATATATTTAAAGCTTTTAAAATGCTCTGTTAAATGTCCTAGTAGCAATTTACATTAATACCAACTGTGTGTAATATTACCAGATGCTATTAATCCACATATTATTCTTGTTAATATTTCTCCAAGTTCGTGGCCTTGGAGCCATAGGTTGCTGAATGGAGGCAAACCCTCTGCCACCATGTGATTTAGGTTCAGGAACCAGTTGTTTTGGCAGAAAATTAGAAATTAGGTCCCAACCAGAGGAGACAGATGAAATTCTGTCCTCTCATTTTCCCATGGAGACGCATGCCAGGACCATTTGTCAAAATGCTAGACATGAACTAGATTTGCCTTTCATTGAAATAACCCAGCAACCCTGCCATTTTACCCTCTGACAGAGAAGCAAACTTGAATGCAAGCTAAAAATTCTTTTCCAAGACCATATAATCCTGAACAGTTACTAACTGTGCTGAATGTTGTCTGAAAGCTAATTGGCAAGTTATCTGGCAAGCTTCTGAGAAGTTAGATTTACAGTGGTGGACAGTAAGTAGAACATGGAGTTCAGATTCAGGTCTTTTTGTTAGGCAGGCCCCAACAAAGGCAGGCCCCTAGTTCCCATCAGTCTACAGCCAGGCGCCATGAGCTTTTGGGATTATTCACCTTTAGTTAACTTTATGTCTACAGTGACTAAGCTATTCTCCTAGAGTTTCTTTTCATACACAGAGATTCTGAATCTGTAGGAGTTGGGTTTAGTATGACAATCAATATTTTGAACTGACTCTCCAGGTGATTTTTAGATACTGTAAAGTTTGAAAACCACTACTTGAAACTCTTAGAAATAACATTATATATTGCTGTGTTTCTAATTACTTTATTGTCCCTTTGTATTTCCCTTATATTGATACTGCTTTTTCACTTTCCTAGACTACCTATTTATTTTTGTGGGAATTGTGTGTGTGTGTATTTAAATTAATGACATAATCTTATTATTTATTTTTATTATTATTCCTTAGAGTGAGTTTTGAAACTGTGATCAGCAAAATGGAATTTAGGATAACTTTTTTCCCCCTTAGGGAAATACTCTTCCAGAAGTTAATTTCTTGTACTCCTAGTATTAAAGTACACCTCTTATTCCTTTGTTATAAATACCTGTAAAACATACTTTAAATATTATACCTCTGATATCTCTATTATGTTAAATATTGTGTTTTTAAGTTGATGTTGCAGAATCATGAATTAAATAGTATCATCTACCTAGATAGGAAGGACATAGGGCCATGCTTGGAAAATGTCTCAGAGATCAGTAAATAGCAATTCAACAAATATCAGTGTTTGAGATTTTACAAGAGAAAAAAAAAATACTCATATGAGTTTATTTGTTTCAGGTACATCCAAGGAGCTGCATCTCCTAAAGACATGCTTATTCTGGTTGATGTGTAAGTAGTTAAACATTACATTATTTTTTATATACTGAGAATATAGGAAGGGTTTTCAGTAACAGTAATAGTTTGAGACTAGAAATAGGTGTGGAAGAAAAAAACCAAAGAATAATTATTATGACTTTGTTTATATCCAGACAAAGAAATCAAATTAAGACAGTAACAAAACAAACAAAAATTCTCTTGTTGAAAATGAGAGGAATCTTTGTCAGAATTGAAAATTATAACTTGGTTCTGAAGTCTAAGCTTTTTGAAAAATTATTAATTTGCTTCTAGTTTTTTGCTTGTTAAACAGTATTAAAGTACATGATTGCTAAAACCAATCATTTTCTGCTACCAAAAATGTAAAATTGTTTAGGTGGCACTTAGTCACTATTGATCCAAATATCTTTTAGGGATTGGTCACAGAATAGATTACTACTAGATATATTGCATTTCCATACTGGAACTTTCTCAAGGGAAATGCTGAAATACACGAAAAAAATTCATTAGTTTTTATATTGGTTATGTATTTGTCTCCTTGTTTCAAGTTAGGTATGTGTGTATAATCTTCCAATAAGATTGAAATTGAAATTTGAAACTGTAGAACATAGAGAAGACTATATCCTGCAATGAAGATTCAGTTTTTAAGACCAATACTACAGAATTAAAAACATGAGGTATAAAAGCTTTTATTATTTTCCCTGAGAGACAAAGATTATATCCTCATCTGTTCTTTACTTCTCTGGTGGTGTAAAAAGAATTTGCCTGCAGTGCAGGAGACTTGAGTTCAATCCCTACGTCAGGAAGGCCCCCTGGAGAAGGGAATGGCAACCCACTCCAATAGTCTTACCTGGAGAATTCCATGGACAGAGTATCCTGGCGGGTACAATCCATGGAGTCACAGAGATTCGGACATGACTGAGCAACTGACACTTTCACTTTCATCTGTTCTTTGCCACTGGAAGTAACAAAATTCCATGTTTTATAGGCAACTAAATTCATTTCACAGAATATTGTCAGCATTTGAAAATTTCTCCATTATAACCTGAAGTAAACAAGTTTAAAATCTTTTAATCTTGCCTGAGAAAGAGAAGATAAATGAAGTCAACAAATATAACTTAAATATTAAATTTCATTTCATTTGTTAAAATGAGTTTAAACTTCATCTTTTTAAGTTAAATTATTGTAGATTTTGTACATTTGCTAATCCTTGATAGTCTTCTGAAATATAAATCTAAATGGGAATGCGATATGTTGTAATCCTATTGGATATATGCTAATGTCCAGACATAATTTCTTATATTAAGATATTTAGAATGCATAAGGTCTACTAAAGTTAAAAATAAATGAGCATGAGGTTGTAATGGCATTTAAAAAAATTATTTCAACAGAACTAAACTGAGAGTATCTTATATACAATGTGATGATATAGAGACAAAGATTATTAAGACACAGTTCCTCCTCTCAAAGATGATTCAAATGTATTAGTGAAATGAAACCTTATTCACAAATAAAACAATTATAGAAAGTGTGAGATATAAAGTGCAACATAGCACTGAAGGAATACATAAGTGAGAGAGCACATTTCAATTTGAAGTGTCAGGAAAGACTTCATTAAGGAGATAAAATTAGAATTGAATCCTTATAGCTAAGATTTAACAAGGCAGGCATGGAAGGGAGAGAAAAGAGTGGAATTTCAGATGGGAGAATTGATAGAAGCAAAGTAACATTGTTGAGAACATCTAGAGGGACTATATGGAAGGTGGAGGTAGGAGAGAGAGAAGACAATGAAACTTTCTGAATGCAAGGCTTTTAAGATTCTTGGATGTTTTGTAGGTAACTGTTTTGTAGGTAGGGCTTCCCTGGTGGTTCAGTGGTAAAAATATGCCTGCTATCAGGAGACACAGGTTCACTTCCTGGGTCAAGAAGAATCCCTGGAGAAGGAAATGGCAGCCTACCCCAGTATTCTTGCCTGGGAAATCCCATGTACAGAGATCCTGACGGGCTACAGTCCATGGGGTTGCAGAGTTGCCAGATATGACTTAGTGGCTAAACAGCAACATTTTATAGGTAACAGAAATGGATGAAGATATGCTGCCAGAATTTTCACCTGTTAGCACGGGGCAGAGAAAGAACTAAGAGATGAATGGTTGTCACTCTGGCTCTGGATCTCGAGGTGGTAAACACATAAGCTAGAATGGAAAGAGGATGGAGAGAATACTGTAAAGTACAATGAATAAGAGAGGCTGTCTGAATGGGAAGGAAAGTTGAGAGGGAGAATGAAATTGAATGACTGAGATCTAGTGTGGTTGGTATCAAGGGCATATGTAGGAAGGAAAAATAAGTTTTGGGACTAATGTGTCATTTTGGACATTGAACCCATAGTCATTTAACAAACAGCTAGAAAAATAAAACTGGGGAAAAGTTAGGAGCTACAAAAGTGAATACAAAAGATATAAAAGTGAAAGTTAATTGCCCAGTGGCGAGGAAAGATTGAGCGACTTCACTTTCACTTTTCACTTTCATGCATCGGAGAAGGAATTGGCAACCCACTCCAGTGTTCTTGCCTGGAAAATCCCAGGGACGGTGGAGCCTGGTGGGCTGCCGTCTATGGGGTTGCACAGAGTCAGACACGACTGAAGCGACTTAGCAGCAGTAGCAGTAGGAAAGATTGAAGGCAAAAGGAGGAGGGGGCGGCAGAGGATGAGATGATTAGATAGCATCAGCAATTCAATTGACATGAATCTGAGGAAACTCCAGGAAGATAGTGAAAGATAGGGAAGCCTGGCATGCTGTATTCCATGGGGTCACAAAGAGTTGGACATGACTTAGTAAATGAACAACAGCAACAAATTGCCTGGAGATGAGCCACAGAAATAGATGAGGTCATCCAGTATCATAAAATATATAAAGACAAGATAAGTGATGACTAAATCCCTGAGAATATCTACTTTAGGAATAAAACAAGGCATTGTGTTTACAAATCTATTATCAAATTCTTATGCTGCTACATAATAATTGTTTAATCAAGTCAAATAGTGCGCTCTTAGGGCGATGACTGCATTATATTAACCTCTGTAGCCCTCACTTCTAACTTGGCTAATAGAGCTGATATTCAGTATATATTTCTTGAAAAAGTGAATATGCCATGAGTATCTGTAGTTTCTTAAAATTATCACTTGAAATGTAATTTTCATCCTTGTAATTAGAAATAAATACATTCTGATGCTTGTAGCAAAGAAAGACAAAATTTCTTGTACTTTATTTCTACTTGCTATCAAAAGTCGGACTTTTTCTAGTACTGATATTTTAAAGACAAATTATGTTAATATTATATAGCATCAGTGCATAAGTTGCATTTCCTTAGGGTGTCTGATGTTGACTAAATGCATAGTCATTAACATGTGTGGATCTGTTTTTTTGTTTTAAAATAGGAGTGGGAGTGTTAGTGGTTTGACACTTAAACTGATCCGAACATCTGTCTCCGAAATGTTGGAAACCCTCTCAGATGACGATTTTGTGAATGTAGCTTCAGTAAGTATATGATGATTGCACTTTTGTTGAGTTAAATCTGCAATTTTTATCTCTCTCTGATTTTAAGTGTCTGATTGTGTTTTGTCATAGATAGACTGAGATATTTCTGGTCCTATTACAAGACTGTCTTACTAAGCTGTTCTCTCTTGTTACTCATTCTCCTATACTTTCACACCAAGGTCCTTTCTCAGTGTTTGTGCCCATGAGAGAAATGATTAAAGCAATGAATATGAAGGGAAAACATTATATATATATTCTCCTTGACTCAGAGGAGCTTAAGCTGACATGCACCCCTGTACTCGTTGATGTCATTGTAACTCCTAATAAGTATTGACTTTGCAGTATAATTGTATGACTTTTTTGTTCATTATAATTCTCAACTTTCACACTGGACATATGTTCTTAATGTAGTATGTTTTTAAAGTTTATTTATTATTATTATTAACATGAGAACTAATAGATATTTGAATCTGCTTTCTTAAAAATCTTATTTCCAGGAACCATTTTAGACCTTTCTCTCATAAGTAGAGAGATTTGATTTCTGAAGCAAATAAAGGAGGACAGAATGAATGTTACTGTATTTCATTTTAATTCATAGTATTTTGGCAGAAAATTTCATGACTGTGCACTGGTTGATTTAATTTCATGTTTGAAGTGGTTATATTCATAGAGATGAAAGTAAAAGAAGATGTAATTGTGGTGAGGTCATTTTGTATTGAATGTAAGAGAATGGCTCTGCCTCTGAAACCATGTGGGAGGAAGTTAAAGCAGGTGGTTTACAGTCAGTTTACTCCCTTCACAGGAAGGGCACCCACTAGAAGATAAAGGTAGTCAGAGGAACTGAGTTAATCTCGTCAACCAGAGCCTCAAGTAGCTAGATAAATTGTTTACTAAGGGGAAGACAAATTACTTTGAAATGCTTTTAGCAGAATATCCCTAGCTAACGATGACATAGGGCTTCCCTTGTGACTAAGCTGGTAAAGAATTTGCCTGCAATGCAGGAGACCTGAGTTCAATCCCTAGTTTGGGAAGATCCCCAGGAGAAGGGAAAGGCTACCCATCCAGTATTCTGGCCTGGGCAATTCCATGGACTGTATAGTCCATGGGGTTGCAAAGAGTCAGACACAACTGAGAGACTTTCACACAGTTCAGTTCAGTTCAGTCGCTCAGTTGTGTCCGACTCCATGCACCCCCATGAATCGCAGCATGCCAGGCCTCCCTGTCCATCACCAACTCCCGGAGTTCACCCAGACTCACGTCCATCAAGTCAGTGATGCCATCCAACCATCTCATCCTCTGGTGTCCCCTTTTCCTCCTGCCCCCAATCCCTCCCAGCATCAGAGTCTTTTCCAATGAGTCAACTCTTCGCATGAGGTGGCCAAAGTACTGGAGTTTCAGCTTTAGCATTAGTCCTTCCAAAGAAATCCCAGGGCTGATCTCCTTCAGAATGGACTGGTTGGATCTCCTTGCATTCCAAGGGACTCTCAAGAGTCTTCTCCAACACCACAGTTCAAAAGCATCAATCCTTTGGTGCTCAGCCTTCTTCACAGTCCAACTCTCACATCCATACATGACTACTGGAAAAACCATAGCCTTGACTAGACGGACCTTTGTTGACAAAGTAATGTCTCTGCTTTTGAATATGCTATCTAGGTTGGTCATAACTTTCCTTCCAAGGAGTAAGCGTCTTTTAATTTCATGGGTGCAGTCACCATCTGCGGTGATTTTGGAGCCCAAAAAGATAAAGTCTGACCCTGTTTCCAGTGTTTCCCCATCTATTTCCCATGAAGTGATGGGACCAGATGCCATGATCTTCGTTTTCTGAATGTTGAGCTTTAAGCGAACTTTTTCACTCTCCACTTTCACTTTCATCAAGAGGCTTTTTAGTTCCTCTTCACTTTCTGCCATAAGGGTGGTGTCATCTGCATATCTGAGGTTATTGATATTTCTCCAGGCAATCTTGATTTCAGCTTGTGTTTCTTCCAGTCCAGCATTTCTCATGATGTACTCTGCATATAAGTTAAATAAACAGGGTGACAATATACAGCCTTGACGTACTCCTTTTCCTATTTGGAACCAGTCTGTTGTTCCATGTCCAGTTCTAACTGTTGCTTCCTGACCTGCATACAGATTTCTTAAGAGGCAGATCAGGTGGTCTGGTATTCCCATCTCTTTCAGAATTTTCCCGTTTATTGTGATCCACACAGTCAAAGGCTTTGGCATAGTCAATAAAGCAGAAATGGATGTTTTTCTGGAACTCTCTTGCTTTTTCCATGATCCAGCAGATGTTGGCAATTTGATCTCTGGTACCTCTGCCTTTTCTAAAACCAGCTTGAACATCAGGAAGTTCACGGTTCACATATTGCTGAAGCCTAGCTTGGAGAATTTTGAGCATTACTTTACTAGCGCGTGAGATGAGTGCAATTGTGCAGTAGTTTGAGCATTCTTTGGCATTGCCTTTCTTTGGAATTGGAATGAAAATTGACCTTTTCCAGTCCTGTGGCCACTGCTGAGTTTTCCAAATTTGCTGGCATATTGAGTGCAGCACTTTCACAGCATCATCTTTCAGGATTTGAAATAGCTCCACTGGAATTCCATCACCTCCACTAGCTTTGTTCGTAGTGATGCTTTCTAAGGCCCACTTGACTTCACATTCCAGGATGTCTGGCTCTAGGTGAGTGATCACACCATCGTGATTATCTGGGTCTGGAAGATCTTTTTTCACAGTTCTTCTGTGTATTCTTGCCATCTCTTCTTAATATCTTCTGCTTCTGTTAGGTCCATACCATTTCTGTCCTTTATTGAGCCCCTCTTTGCATGAAATGTTCCCTTGGTATCTCTAATTTTCTTGAAGAAATGTCTAGTCCTTTCCATTCTGTTGTTTTTCTATATTTCTTTGCACACTCAAGGGTAACATAAATAGAACTTGCTGGGGACCAGCTTCAGCAGAGTTCAGGGATACCCTCAGGATGAACGGCATTGGTGAATGAATGACACGGGGAGGCCAAGCTTCAGTGAGCAAGGCCCATAACTTTATTTTCAAAAGGAACTTTTATAACCTGACTTGTACATAGAGAGAAATGAAAGATGCAAGGTCATGCAGAGTCAGCCCAAACACTGCAGCAATTTTTCCCTTATTGAAAGCAGGATTTTTTTCTGTATGCCTTTCCATAAACAAGGGTCTTATGCTATGTACCTTATCTTCTGGCCTGGAGGCCTGTTGACATTTTGTGACCCGTTTTTGATAACGGTTGATCAACCAGAAAACTTGTTTTCCCTTGAAGTGTTTTTTCTTTATATTTCTAATCTGTGTCCGCCTCAGAAAGTACTAAACAGAGTTACATTCTCACGGAGCAAAGGTGCAGTGGGTCACAACAAAGAAAGAACTTATTAGGTCAAAGGTGTGATGTGGTTAATACCAAGGCTACTACTTGTGTTTCTTACATTCCAATACATTAACTAATGCACTCCCAGGTGCACAATGGATAAGGGATATGGGAACTTGGCAGCAAGCATTGGCCCAATCACGAAGCCCTTTACCAGTACTATTCTAATAATTTTTCACCCCTTAAAGGGCTCTGTGCCCATTAGGACTTTTAGAAAGTTTAGGCTTCCCGTACCTTGCATGGTTGGGAAGTTATGAACAATCATGTGTGTTAGTTGTAAGAGTAACGAAAAACCTGTCAAGCAAGCTAGCATGCCAACGGAGGGGTTAGAATAGAAATATTCGTTTCATGCCCAGGAGACTTGTCAACTTAGAGCCCTAAGTTGATTTTCTCCAGAGAAAGGTGGTTGGGGATAGCCCCCTGCTAATATCAGAAGAGTGGTTGAAAGGCATAACATAGTGAACAGTAGACAGACAGATTTTGGTTTCGGGGTACATGCTCGAGCAGGTCCAGGGAATCCCTCGAGTCCTGATCCGCCTTTGCCTGTCAGGTCTTCTCCGCATGACCTTTGTCATGGGTGGAATCTCCCATGGTGGCTCCCGGCAAGAACTCAAGATCAGTGTGGCAAGATGGCTTTAAAAATACCTAGTAGGTAATATAACACTCTGGGTAATAAACAGGAAATATTTCATGGTTTAAATACTCCCACTATACAAGGAACCCTGCAAACCTCTTTTGAGACTTATTTCATCTGGCCCCAGAACAGTGTCTTCAATACAGTAAGGGAGGATCTGTTCTATTAGTGTTCTAAGGCTACTTAACCAGAATAATGCAGACTAGGTGGCTTTAACTGAAGAAATTTTTCTCTCACAGTGCTGGAGGGTGTAAGTCCAAGATCATGGTGCCAGCAGGGTCAGGTTCTCCTGAGGCCACTTTCTTGGCTTGCAAACTGCTGCCCTCTTGCTGCCACTTCATTTGGTCATCCTTCTGTGCAGACTGATTTCTCTTCTTCTCCTTATAAGGACACCAATGATATTGGTGTCATATGCTCTTACCCTGATGGTCTCATTTTTTTTTTTCCATGTGTCCCCTCCCTCTTTTTTAAAAATTTATCTGTTCTTTAACTGAAGGATGATTGCTTTACAGAATTTTGTTGTTTTCTGTCAGTTCATTAAAAAAGATTACCTATGTTTACTGTTACATTTGGAGATAGTAGGGATTAGGACTTCAACATAGGAATTTCAGGGGGAGACAGTTCAGCTCATAACACCTAGGAACTGCCCTCCATGCCCAATTCTTTCTGTGTTTTATCTGAACATTTAGCAGTCCTTTAGCTTAGCCAAGAAAGTATTATTCATTCAGTCATGTCCAACTCTTTGAAACCCCATGGACTATAGCCCACTAGGGTCCTCTGTCCATAGAATTCTCCAGGCAAGAATACTGGATTGTATACTGACTCCCTTCTCCAGAGGACCTTCCCAACCTAGGAATGAAAACCAGGTTTCCTACATTGTAGGCAGATTCTTTACCTTCTGAACAACCAGGGAAACCCTAGCTTGTTTATATCCTTGATATTATTAGTAAAGTTTGATATTACATAAGAGCTCTGATTAATGTTAGTCTGATTTTATAACCTGACTCCATGTGTTATCTCATAACATATTCAACAAAATGTGTACAAGTAAAATGTAATGGTCAGTCTCTGAAATAAATTGATTAGAGAAGGTAATCAATTAATTTATATATAAACATATTTATTATAACTGCATTGGAAAGGTTGTTAACAAAATGTTATGTTTGGCATAGCAAAGAGGAAATTGTAAAAACACTAAATTCAGTACAGATTTGGCATATCAAATGAAATTTATATAAAACCAGCTGACATTAAACATGACTAATGTCTTAATATGGCTTCTTCCTGGTTCTCACTCATGGATTCCAGTGTAAATGGATTTATTTGTGACATGGTCCCAAGAAAAACAAGGAAGCGAGACAAGGAAAGGAAGGAAACCAATTAAAGAAATTTAATTTAAAGGAACTCAATCCTACTGAGGATGTCTAGAAGCTATATAGTATATGAACTGTTATTCTGCCTCAAAGTCAAGTGAACTGGGGTTTTAAGTGTGTACCAGCATTCCATATGTGTGGAGATAATAGACTCCAGTCATAATAGAACTGAAACAGAAAGTTGCAGGTGATGGTAGCTAGAAACCTGCCCAGAATCCACTATATTCAGTTAATAGTCCTTAAAGATGGCATCTAACATGTCATTCAAAACCAGTGTTTCCTCATTGATTTTTTTATATGGATGATCTTGCCATTAATGAAAGTAGGGTCTTAAAGTCCTCTACTATTACTGTCTTACAGTCATTTTTCCTTTTGTGTCTGTTGCTATTTGCTTTATGTATTTAGGTGTTCCTATGTTGTGTGCATAGCTATTTACAAGTGCTATATTCTCTTGTTAAATTGATCCTTTTACCATTTAAAAGTTCCTGACAGGGTAACCATTGTTTTTTTATGAGTGGATACAGTCTTGTGCCAGGACATTAGTGGACTTCATGCCATGGTTCAAAGTATAAACTGCATCTTGATGGACAGCATTTTAATTCAAAGACTGAAATCTCCAAGTTGGAGCTTTCACATTTAAGAGGCTATCCCAATGTTGTTTTTTTTTTTTTTTTTTTTTTTCCAGACTGGCAGTTCCCAACTGATGCATTATATCATAGACCCAGTGGATTCTGTGGTCATTTGTTTGTTGTTAGACCTCCTTTACCATAAAACAGATTGCTTGATTTAATGTGAGGTTATGCAACATTCTATAATGATAACCCTTCATGATAAATCAGACAGTTCAGAGGATTATCTTAGTGGATGAGGAAATGTAAACAGGAAAAGGAACGCTTAACTGAAATATGTATCAATAACAAGGAAAACAAAATTGACCATACCCCATTCCAGAATTATAAATAAAGACTGGTTATAACCTATTTGATATCAAGTTGTTAAATGTCTTTTTAAAGAGTGATACTGTTTTGAATTCTCACCACTGGATGATTTCCAGTGGGTTGGCCATTCACCAGTGGCAATAGGTATACATGCTAGGTGAGAAAGAGCCTGTATTTTTAGGTCCACGTAAATTCCCTTTCTCTCTGCTACCTGGTTATTGCATTTATTTGCAGTTCCTACATACAAAGGCTGGATGACTTCCAGTGGACGAATCCTCCTATCCACTCATTTAGTACCTCCTCTGTAATGAATCGGAGGAGTACTCCAGTACTCTTGCCTGGAAAATCCCATGGACAGAGGGCCTGGTGGGCTGTAGTCCATGGGGTCGCTAAGAGTCAGACACAGTTGAGTGACTTCACTTTCACTTTTCACTTTCATGCATTGGAGAAGGAAGGGGCAACCCACTCCAGTGTTCTTGCCTGGAGAATCCCAGGGACGGGGCAGCCTGGTGGGCTGCCGTCTATGGGGTTGCACAGAGTCAGACGTGACTGAAGCGACTTAGCAGCAGCTGTAATGAATGTTGTCCAGTGGTGATTGATTTCAAACAGACGTCTGCACACTTGATGCCTGCTCCCATAGATCCATCCTTATGCTTCTCCAGAACTCTTTTGTCTTGGGAAGGTCTTCCAGTCTTGATTCTTCAAGGGCATTGGCCAACCAGCCAAGCCATTTGCCACTGTGCAAGAGTCCACGTGTTTTCTTATCTCAGTCTGCTTACTTCTTCACACCAAGTTAATACCCAGGTGGTTTTTGCCTCGTAATCCATCAACATCCATTCCCTGGCATGTTCTCCCACTATCTGCTGATTCATATTAAACAAATATTGCATCTCTTTTGTTGCGTATTTTCTTCTGTTACCCTGGAACAGAGACTATTTTTCCAGGTAAGCTATGTTGAGACCTGGTCTATTTGTTGGCTAGAACCATGAGGAAGATGAGCTCAGATCTTGAGGATAGCAGGCTTCATCATGTATGCTCTTTAGCATGGAAAAACTACTATGCTCTAAGGGGAAGAGGTTACTTCTGCCTATTCAGAGGGTATAGGGGAACCTGGAAGTTCAGTGTTCTCAGTCCTATTCACTGGATGTCCCCATTCTCCTTTGAAATAGTTCATGAGGTAGGATTCAAGTACAAGTGGCTTGTATGGAAAGTAATTCTGGGAAAGATTTAGACAAATGTAAGAAGTAAAACCAAAAAAGAAGAGAACTAATACACAATGGACTACCAAATAGGTTACCACTCAGAGTTAATAGATGTAATCCTTGGAAATTCTGAGAACCAATGTAGATTGCAAGAATTGAAATTATTCTTTTTTTCCAAGCGGACGATATGTTAGAGCATTTGAAGTTAATGATGGCTCCCAAGGAATGTTAATTTCCTAGTGTTCCCAGGCCACCATGGGCACAAGCAGAAGGCTCCCAGAAACCTCGTGCAACTAAATTTGAGATGACATGTGTGGAAATATGGGTGGGGCACGAGTAGCATCTACTTAAGTTGAAACTGAACAATACTTTTAAAAGTATGTTTTAAAAGACTTCCTGACTAAACAATAGAAATGAATTTGAATGAATTTTGTGCTTTCAACATTTAGCCAGCAACTAATGATTCTTTCCTAACTAAAATAAAGAACTTTGATGGAATTGTGATTGACCTTTGCTTTTCCTGAAAATATAGCTGTCAAATGTGTGTTTCTTTAAAGAGAGTTGTTAACTAAGTTCTTTTGAAACAAAATTGCAAGATGTTTCCTTGTGATCTCAGTGAATCAGGTTAATACAGACTTTACTGATGTATTGACAGCTCTCTGACAGCTCACAGTAAATCCTTGCTGGGGCATGCTCACATGATGTAGCTTGAATATGTGACTGAAAGCATGTAAGTAAAGTGAATATGTTGCTTTTAAAAAGAACTCTGCATGCATTTGATATGGAAGTAATATATCTCAATATCTCAGGTTAAAATTATGGAAATATCTCAGTTACATATTCAAAAATAGGGGAGAAGAGTGATATTAAAAGATATATAATTCGTGCAAGTTCTAAGATGAATATTGCAAAAAATATTTGAAAGATGAAGTCATAGTGATTTCACACTCTACTCCTAGAGAAATTTATTAGTGGTCTTAGTTCCTAGTATAATGGCTTGTTTGGTTGAGATTCATTAGTATAATTTACTTTATTTTAGTGGTTTATGGCTGTTATTTACCATAAGGAGATACTTTTGTCAACTATACTCTGATTTTTTATTAACTATATATTTTTGTTTGCTTTTGTTAATCTGAGAAAACTGATTAGTACATTTTCAGAATTGAAAAGTCACTAAATGATAATAACTTATATTATTCCAGACATAAATTTGTTCTTCAGAAAATAAATACAAACAAGATCTAAAGTAGATATTTGTCATTGTTTATCTAGTTTATGTATTAATCTTTAATTTCATCATATCATAGTGAATTCTTAGAGTTAATTTTTCTTACCACTGCTCATGATGTGCAGGGAGTGGTCTATGTGTTTTTAATAGTTACTCATTTGTTCTCTACAACAACCTTGTGAGGGAGATAATATTACTGACGTAAACTTTATAAAGAAATAGAAAATGTAGTTTGCTATTTCCAGTGTATTCTCTTAGCAAAACTGTTAGCCTTTGCCCTGCCAAATTTGCCTGTTACTCCAGGTATCTCTTGACTTCCTATTTTTGCATTCCAGTCCCCTATAATGAAAAGGGTATCCTTTTTGGGTGTTATTTCTAGAAGGTCTTGTAGGTCTTCGTGGAACTGTTCAACTTCAGCTTCTTCAGCATTACTGGATAGGACAGAGACTTGGATTACGGTGATATTGAATGGTTTGCCTTGGAAATGAACAGAGATGATTCTGTCGGGGGAATCTGTAATTTCCTTGGTTCTGTCTTGTTGCAACAAAAATTTGAAGCAATGGACAGACCAGTGTTACAGCCCTCAGATGGACCAGTGTTACAGTGCTGTGTTACAACTCCGTTTTATTTAGAAAGTAAAGGAAAATACATCCTCAGGGCGTGAGGGTGTGCTGACCGAAAAGACGCAAAGTCAAGACAGTCCCCTGGCTCAGTTTTGGCTCCTCTTGTTAAATGATTTTTTTTTCTTTTTCCCTGAGCCTGCCCTATGTAAACTGGGCTAGCCAGGAGGGCTCTTTGTTTTACCTGAGGTCCTCACTCTGGTCCTCAGACCTTACTTTGTACTATTTTTTTCCCTTCTTTGTCTATTAGCCACCACTATTTTGGACTCCTTTTTCCTATTTTAATGACCTAACAATTCTATCTTTTTGAGATTGCATCCAAGTACTGCATTTCAGACTCTTGATGACTATGAGGGCTACTCCATTTCTTCTAAGGGATTCTTGCCCACAGTAGTAGATATAATTGTCATATGAGTTAAATTCACCCATTCCAGTCCATTTTAGTTCACTGATTCCTAAAATGTTGATGTTCACTCTTGCCATCTGTTTGACCACTTCCAATTTACCTTGATTCATGGACCTAACATTCCAGGTTCCTATGCAATATTGTTCTTTACAGCATTGGATTTTACTTGCATCACCAGTCACATCCACAACTGGGTGTTGTTTTTGCTTTGGCTCTGTCTCTTCATTCTTTCTGGAGTTATTTTTCCACTGTTCTCCAGGTGCATATTGGGCACCTACCAAGCTGGGGAGTTCATCTTTCAGTGTCATATCGTTTTGCCTTTTCACACTGTTCATGGGGTTCTCAAGGCAAGAATACTGAAGTGGTATGCCATTCCCTTCTCCAGTGGACCACATTTTGTCAGAACTCTCCACAGTGACCTATCTGTCTTGGGTGGCCCTGCACGGCCTGGCTCATAGTTTCATTGGGTTAGACAAGGCTGTGGTCCATGTGATTAGACTGGTTAGTTTTCTGTGATTGTGGTTTTCATTCCATCTGGCCTCTGAGGAATAAGGATAAGAGGCTTATGGAAGCTTCCTGATGGGATATACTGACTGAGGGGGAAACTGGGTCTTGTTCCAATGGGCGGCGCCATGCTTGGTAAATTTTTAACCCAATTTTCTGTTGATGGGCGGGGCTGTGTTCCCTCCCTGTTGTTTGACCTGAGGCCAAACTATGATGGAGGTAATGAAAATAATGGCTACTTCCTTCAAAAGGTCCATGCACACACTCAGTGCCCCGACCCTGCAGCAGGCCACTGCCAGCCCACACCCCGACTGAGACTCCTGAACACTCACAGGCCAGTCTGGGTCAGCCTCTTGTGGGGTCACTGCTCCTTTCTTCTGTGTCCTGGTGCACAGAGTTTTGTTTGTGCCCTCCAAGAGTGTGTTTCCCCAGTCCTGTGTAAATTCTGGTGGCTCCATGGTGGGAAATGGCAACCTCCTCCAAGAGGGCTTATGCCACACCAGGTCAGCTACACCCAGAGTCCCTGCCCCTGTGGCAGGCCACTGCTGACCCGTACCTCTGCAGGAGACACTCAAAACACTCAAAAGCAAGTCTGGCTCAGTTTCTGTGGGGTCTCCTGGTGCTTACAAGGTTTTATTTGTAGTAGCTTTTCTAAGGGAGAAGCCAGGATTGGAGCATAGCCATATTCATTTTTTAGTCTAGATTTATCCACAAAGTTATGTGACTGGCTCCTGAAGGAAATTATAAAAAAGTTTACTAATTTTAGTGCATATCTGATGTATTTAAGTAAAATTCCAAACTATTACATTTCTTAGAAATTCAAAAGTAGAGTATGATTAGGTTATAAAAACAAGGAGAAATGCTTCTTTTAAGTCTAAATTTATTACTAACTTTTGAAGAAGAAAATTATGTTTTAGTAGAGGAATTCTTTTAAGAAATCTGCTTTATTTTGACTTGAAAAAACATATATGAATTGGATTATTATAATTACAAATAAATACTTAGACATTGTATCTGGATTATATATCTTGCTTAGGTATCTTTTTATAAATTTATTTACTTCCTTTATCATATGTCCTCTTGTTTCAGTCATACTACCTAGATTGTTATGTGCATTTATATAATATTTAATGTTAAAAACTACTCCAGTACTCTTGCCTGGAAAATCCCATGGACAGAGGAGCCTGGTAGGCTGCAATCCATGGGGTCGCTAAGAGTCAGATACGACTTGAGCGACTTCACTTTCACTTTTCACTTTCATGCATTGGAGAAGGAAATGGCAACCCACTCCATGATCTTGCCTGAAGAATCCCAGGGACGGGGGAGCCTGGTGGGCTGCCGTCTATGGGGTCACACGGAGTCGGACACAACCGAATTGACTTAGCAGTAGCTTAGCAATGTCAAAAATATCAACCTCATAATTTAAAAGAAATTCTTCAGTTTTATTAGTTAGGTGAAAATAAAATACCTGAAAGCAATACATATAAAGAGAATTAATTCTTATGCAACATTTGGGTCAAAGGAAAGTAAAATCCTATTTCTGTCTTTAACAGATAGGCCTTTCTCATTAAATAGAAATGTAACAATCTAACTAGGTAGAGATTCAACAGGAAATAAAACCTGCTAACACAGTTCTTCGGAGAAGGCAATGGCACCCCACTCCAGTACTCTTGCCTGGAAAATCCCATGGATGGAGGAGCCTGATGGGCTGCAGTCCATGGGGTCGCTAAGAGTCGGACACGACTGAAGTGACTTAGCAGCAGCAACACAGTTATTATCTCCTGGACTGTGTGTGTGTGTAGGCACACAGATGTGCCTGTATATATTTTTCTTTCTGAAACTATTTGAAAGTCTAAGAAAGAGATATTACAACTTTTAGCTGTTGTAGTTTCAGGGAGGCATAATAATAAGGCACTGAGGAAACATGGTAGTGATTCTGTAAATTTGACAATAATCTTCCCACAAAGCCTGCCTGCATTTCTCTTCATCCTCACACCTGAGATCACGTCTGCCGTCCAGAGTCTGATGCAGTCTGTATGAACGCTTTCCCAGTGTTGCCTAGAACCACCAGACAGAAAAATCAAGCAGCTTCTCACCTTTAGGCTTATATATCTAAGTTTCTTTTTTTTTTGAGACCGGTAATTTTTGTGCTTCAATCACACATAAGATGTCAAAACAAATATTGCATCATTTCCTAGTGTTTCTGTAATCTCCATGGCTGTTCTTTGTTACAGAAAGGAAGCCTGCTGTTAGACAAAGCTTTAATGCACGCATAATGTAGCTGTTTTCCCACTAATCCAGTTATATGCTTTGATAGAAGTAAGTCGTAGATGATAAGAGCAGCAATTCAATCACAGCATGTTCTGATTTACAAGCAAGATTTCAAATGTTGACACAAAGAGGGGAATTTGTTTATGAAAGTGAGCAAGCTTGACATTTTAAGAGTAAAATACTGCAAGCCAGTGAAGGATGAAAGGAAAATGTAAGCTGATGGTGGGCAATATGTAAAAATTAACAACTGAGGAAGATGGTCTTGTGTTCAAAAAGAAAAAAAAACCACGTTATCTTTTTATTTAAGGACTAGATTGAAATGTTATTTATGATCTAGTAAATCTGTGAGTCAGTTTTCTTGTAGGAAGCTCTTCTAATTTATGGTCATTATAAAACTCTTTCTAAATGTTATTTATGATTTAGTAAATCTTTGAGTCAATTTTCTTATAGGAAGTCCTCCTAATTTATGGTCATTATAAAATTCTATCTTTGATTACTCATCAAAAAATAATTAAAATATAGTTCCTTATATTTGCTATTAGCTGTACAAGATAGCCTTTTAAAAATAAATAAATAAACACTACTCTTTACCCAATTGTAGTCATGAAGCAGTAGTTCTAGAGGTGACAATCTGTAAATGCCAGGGCAAAATAAAATGTGAGACCCCATAGCCTTATTGGAGGCTGGGAAGGGATGATCATGATGAAAGGATCTGGTAACAGTAGTCAGGTTCACCTCTGGTTAAGTGTCCTGTGTCCCAACCTTCTCACAATCCTGCCTCTTAGATGGACTCATAAAATTGCATAGAGATAATGCAGTTGGCTTCCCTGATGGCTCAGCTGGTAAAGAATCTGTCAACAATGCAGGAGACCCAGCTTTGATCCCTGGGCTCAGAAGATCCCCTGGAGAAAGAAATAGCAATGCACTCTAGTATTCTTGCTTGAAAAACCCCATGGACAAAGGAGCCTGGGGGGCTATAGTCCATGGTGTCACAGAGTCAGACATGACTTAGTGACTTCACCACCACCACCATGTGAGCTTATACAATCAACCTAAGGCCTGAGAGATTAGCTCTTTTCCTTCTCTTTGAAATGGACAGAATCATATTTAACTTGCCACCCTTTGTTGAGAACCAAATGGAATAACATGTAAAGTACTCTTTTTATTGTAACCATTATTCTGGTTATTATTTTTGTTATCTTTCAACACTTTTCTACCAACCATTAGCATACAGTTCTTTGTGAATATGTCACCTTTCTTCAAGTCTGAACATTAATAAATTTGCTCAGATTTATATACATTATTGGATAAGTACAGATAGAGAGGTCTCCCTCCTCAGTAGAGATTTACAATGCCTAGTAATTAAGATATTGTCAATCTGTGGGAAGGAGGGATGGGTCAGCTGTCAGCACCCCCTAAAGAAAATCAGGACTTCCTCATCTTGTGATCCCTTGCCTAAAACACACCTACTGCTTATGCATGACCCCTGGCCCTCTTCCCATTCCTCTGTGGGGATTTAAGATGGCACTCTGGCTATTGGTACTGCGATTGGTATTGCTGTGAGTAATAAGCAGCAGTCTTTGCTCTCTGACCCCAAAAGCTTCCATTTTTCTGCCAGTATCTGTGAAGCTATAGGAGGATTACTCGTTAACTTGGAAGAAGGATAAAATCTCAGAAACTTCCCAGTTCTTGGCTTGACAGTTTAATACCAGCTAATGTCAGAGTGGGGGTTTGTTTAAATATCAAATCACAGTGTATATGCAAGAAAGACATGATTTGGATTGTTCACTTTCCTATTTGATTTAAATTTCAGGGTTTTTTTCTAAAATACCCTTGAGTGTTCCTAGACAAGGGCATGCTTTTCTTAGATAGGAACTTTCCTTCTCTGCATATGACAGTGAGCACATTTGTTGGTTATGGAACAAAACTTAAATTTAAAAGTGATTTCTCCACCCTTGCAAAACAAGCCCTTTTTGCCAGGGTTCAAGTATAATAAAAGACATTTAGTATGCCAGTACAATTATATGACAAATGAATTTTAGGAGAGTGATTTCATTTCATGTCTTATACAATCGTCATCTGTCTAGGAAAACTTGATGTTGATTCATATCTCATTTATGTCAGTGAACAAGAATATTGTAGTTTATGCCCTTCCTACTTAAAGTGAGGTCTCTGGCCAAGCAGCCTGAACAGCACCTGCAGCCTGTAAGAAATGCAGAATCTCGAACTCCACCCCAGACTTAAGAGCCAGAATCTGCATTTAGCTAGTCTCCCAGGTGATTATTAAGCAATGAGGAAATCAGGGTACTTTAGGGAGGTGCTGTGAGCGAAGTCATTGGACTTCGCTATTGAGGCACCTGTCTGGGCCTTGTTATGACTAATCATGCTTATCATTGTCTTAGAGTCTGACATCTTTGTAATCAGAATTACTAGTACTATGGAAATTTGTGAATATTTTATTTTATAGCCATTTGCTTTTTGGAGGAAAGTACTAAAAAAGAGAAGAAAGAAGGAGTAGAATTATGTTCATTAAAAGAACCAAAGTTTTCTCTCTTTTATATACTTGTACTTTTAAGGAAAAAAAGAAATCTGAATCACTGTGCTGTATACTTGAGCACAAGTGTACAAGTAAGTACAAGTATGTACTTGTAGTACGTACTTGTACAATATTGTACTAAGACAATATTGTAAATCAAATATATATCAATTTTTGATACTTATTTTTATTGATTGATTGCTTTACAGTGTTGGTTTGATTTCTGTCATACATCAACATGAATTAACCATAGGTACACATAAATCTCCTCCCTCTTGAATCTTTCTCCCACCTCCTGCCCATTCCCCCCATCTAGGTTATTACAGAGCCTCAGTTTGAGGCTCCATGAGTCATACAGCAAATTCCCATTGGCTGTCTATTTACATATGTTAGTGTATATGCATCCATGCTACTGTCCATTCATCTCACCCTCTCCCTCCTCTCCCCTTGTCCATAAGTCAGTTCTCTATGCCTGCATCTCCACTGCTGCTCTTTAAGCAGGCTCATCAGTACCATCCTTCTAGATTCCATGTGCAGTGCTGTGCTTGGTGGCTCAGTCGTGTCTGACTCTTGAGACCCCATAGACTGTAGCCTGCCAGGCTCCTCTATCCATGGGATTCTCCAGGCAAGAATACTGGAGTGGGTTGCCATTTCCTCCTCCAGTCCAACTCTTTAGGACCCCATAGACTGCAGCCCTCCAGGCTGCTCTGTCCATGGAATTTTCTAGGCAAGAATACTGGAGTGGGTTGCCATTCCCTTCTCCATCTAGATTCCATATATATGCATTAATATACAATATTTGTTTTTATCACTTCATTCTGTATAATGGGCTCTATGTTCATCGACCTCATTAGATCTGACTCAAATCATTCCTTGTTGTGGCTGCATTGTATTCCATTTTATTTATGTACTGCAGCTTCCTTATCCATTCATCTGTCAACAGGCAACTAGGTTGTTTTCATGTCCTGGCTATTGTAAATAGTGCTGCAATGAACATTGGGATACATGTCTTTTTCAGTTCTGGTTTCTTCAGGGTATATGCCTAGAAGTGGTTTTGCTGGGTCATATGGTGGTTTTATTCCTATTTTTTAAGGAATTTCCATCTTCCGTAGTGGCTGTATCAATTTACATTCCCACCAGCAGTGTAGGAGGGTTCCCTTTTCTCCACACCCTCTCCAGTATTTGTTGTTGGTGTATTTGTTTTTTTTTTTTTTATTATGGCCATTCTTTCTGGTGTGGGGTGATATCTCCTTGCAGTTATGATTAGCATTTCTCTAATGATGAATGATGTTGAGCATTTCTTCATGTGTTTATTAGCCATCTATATGACTTAGCATAGCATAGCATAGCATGCCTTCTTTAGAGAAGTGTGTGTTTAGGTCTTTTGCCCACTTTTTGATTGGGTTGTTTGTTTTTATGATATTGAATTGTGTGAGTTCCTTGTATACTTTGGAAATTAAAAGTTTGCTTGTAAGGCAAAAGAAAAAATGAGTGCTTCTTAAAATTTTATTCATTTAAAAAACATAAAAATTATAGGCTGTGCAGAAAAGACTGTATAAAGGATAAATTTAGGAATGATAACAACAGGGCAAGTGATCAAGGTTATTTAGTTTTTGAAAAGAGAGAATACCAGAGGATAATTTAATTGCTTTGCAAGTATAAGGAAAGCTTATAAGAAGGTGTTGACAGTATGATAAATATATTCTCCATTAATTATATGATGAACTAAAGTTTTAGGTAATTAGAAATTAGTTGTATTTGCAGTTTGAAATAGCAAAGGAAGGTGAGGCAGAGAGGCAGAGGAAATACTTTCATTTTGAATTGAACTGTAGTTTTTTAAAAACTATGAGAACTATTGACTTGTTTGTTGAGGCCAGAAGAATTATGAAAAGACTTCACATCCAGTAATAACAGATCAGCATTTATGAGTACAATTTTCAAAGTTCAGCCGTACCTCAGAGATATTGCAGATTCAGTTCCAGGCACCACAATAAAGCAAGTTTCACGAATGTTTTTAGTTACCCAATACATATGAAGGTTATGTTTTCACTATACTGTAGTCTATCAAGAATGCAATAGCATTATGTCTAGCAAAACCAAAATACATATTGTAATTAAAAATACTGTAATGCTAAAATATGTTAATCATCACCCGAGCCTTCAGTAAGTTTTAATCTTTTTGCTGATGAAGGGTGCTTCCTTGATGCTGACCGTTGGTTGCCGGATCAGGGTGGTGATTGCTGAAAGTTGGGGGAGCTGGCAATTTCTTAAAATAAGACGAGTAAAGTTTGCTAGAGGAAAAATTTCTGCATAGATGTCAGAATTTTATAGTAAATTTAAATCAGTGATGAAATAGTTTTGTGTTTGTAAGTGACCAGAGTCATCCTGATTCATTGTTAGTGTGTCATATCTCTGCTCTGTAAACACATTAGGTGTTCTTTCTCATTGTGTTCTTCAGGCAAATCCAACCATCATCACAAAAGTTCTTTTTTCAACTAGGTAAGCTGTTCCAGGTAATCAGCTTTGTGACCACTAAAATATTAAGCATACTGACCAGCTCTGCATCATGAGTTGGTGAAGAGAAAGTGAGAACGCTTGACACGTGATCATTTGATCATTTTAGTAAAGCTTCATCTGAGAGCTGGCACTCAAATTTCCACAGGGCTATGAAAATATACTTGTGTTAGGAATAATATGGATATGATTATTGTATCTCAAGAATGTTGGGGAGACAGCCGTCCATATTTCTAGTTGAGTGAGTGCTCTGGAGTCAGAATTGTACACTGGTTACTTATAAAGCTGTTTGAGAAAATACAAATATCAATGAGAGATGAGCAAGGAAGCTAAATACAAATTAATTCTAGAGCAAAAGAGTAGCATATGCTTGCTTGAAATTCTTCTAAATGCCTATAATTAGAGAGGTTCAAAAGTTTTCTGTCCCAAAATGTAAATTGACTATATTAAAAAAGATAATTGAAACTTATTCAGAAATTCATTCAACATTTTGACAAAATTTAACAGACTGAATTTTGAGCATGTCATGATTCAAGTTAATGGGAATATTTGAAAATGACAGCATTTATCAAAAATTTTAATGGCCAATGATTTATAATTAGAGGTAAACATAATCTTCTCGATATTTTCATATGCTATTGATGCCATTTTCTTTGGGTTATATAAAATTTATTATTCATATTCATTTATGTAATTTTCCCTAATTGGTAAAATTAACAGATATAAATGATATGATTTTAGAATTTCAGGGGCTTTCCAAGAGATCTACCAAAGCCTTTTCCTTCAGAAAAGAAAAACCTGAAACTCAGAGGGGATAATTAAATAAACCTTGACCTTGGGTGCTTATAACAGGCAGAGTGAGTGAGTGATAGGCACTCTGTCGTGTCCCACTCTTTCCGACCCCGTGCAGGGACTTTACCTTGCCAGGCTCCTCTGTACATGGAATTTTCCAGGCAAGAATACTGGATTGGGTTGCCATTTCCTTCTCCAATAACAGTCAGGGCCTGGACTAAACCTGATTTTCCTAAACTGAATTTAAAAATGGTAAATTTAAAAAAATATATTTTTCTGTAAATCAAGGAAACTGTAAACGAGCAGCCATTATTTGGGGACAGCAACATCAATTTAAGAACAGGAGTGTTCAAGTCCAGAGTGCTGTTGGCAAAGATTTTTGTGACACCTCTAACCAGGGGAGGGTGACCACACTTTCTGATTTTTGCTAAATAGAGATTAATAATAGAAATTAAAAGCACATTCACAATATTTGCCAAATCTGTGCATTAACTAACATTACTTTTAATAATATATTTAGGGTATGCATTTTACTTTTTATTGAAGTATCATTGATTTAAAATTATTTCTCAATTTTCGGTATATAGCATAGTGATTCAGTATTTTTACAGATTATACTTCATTAAAAGTTATTACAAGATAATCCCTGTGCTTTACAATATAGCCCTGTGGCTTGTCTATTTTATACACTGTAGTATGTGTATCTTAATCCCATACCCCTAGCTTGTCCCTGCCCTCCATCTTCCCAAGGTAACCACTAGTTTTTTTTCTATATCAGTAATTCTGTTTTACTATATACATTTTTTATTTTTTAGACTCCACATAAAAGTGATATGTTAAATGTCTCTCTGACTTACATCATTACACATAGTATTCTCTAGGTTCATCTTCATTGTTGTAAGTGGCAGATTTGTATTATTTTTAATGACTGAATAATATCCCACTGCATGTATACCACATCTTCTTCATATATTTGCCTATTGATGGACACTTGGATTGCTTCCAAATCTTTGCTATGCTAAGCAGTGCTACTGTGAACCTTGAGGTGCATGTATCAGTTAGAATTAGTATTTCTGTTTTTGCTGGATGTAAACCTAGGAGTAGCATTACTGAATCATATGGTAGTTCAGACTGAAATTGAAGAAAGTAGGGAAAACCACTAGACCATTCAGGTATGACCTAAATCAAATCTCTTATGATTATACAGTGGAAGTGAGAAATAGATTTAAGGGCCTAGATCTGATAGATAGAGTACCTGATGAACTATGGAATGAGGTTCGTGACATTGTACAGGAGACAGGGATCAAGACCATCCCCATGGAAAAGAAATGCAAAAAAGCAAAATGGCTGTCTAGGGAGGCCTTACAAATAGCTGTGAAAAGAAGAGAAGCAAAAAGCAAAGGAGAAAAGGAAAGACATAAACATCTGAATGCAGAGTTCCAAAGAATAGCAAGAAGATACAAGAAAGCCTTCTTCAGCGATTAATGCAAAGAAATAGAGGAAAACAACAGAATGGGAAAGACTAGAGATCTCTTCAAGAAAATCAGAGATACCAAAGGAACATGTCATGCAAAGATGGGCTCGATAAAGGACAGAAATAGTATGGACCTACCAGAAGCAGAAGATATTAAGAAGAGATGGCAAGAATACACAGAAGAACTGTACAAAAAAGATCTTCCAGACCCAGATAATCACGATGGTGTGATCACTGACCTAGAGCCAGACATCCTGGAATGTGAAGTCAAGTGGGCCTTAGAAAGCATCACTATGAACAAAGCTAGTGGAGGTGATGGAATTCCAGTTGAGCTATTCCAAATCCTGAAAGATGATGCTGTGAAAGTGCTGCACTCAATATGCCAGCAAATTTGGAAAACTCAGCAGTGGCCACAGGACTGGAAAAGGTCAGTTTTCATTCCAATCCCAAAGAAAGGCAATGCCAAAGAATGCTCAAACTACCGACAATTGCACTCATCTCGCACGCTAGTAAAGTAATGCTCCAAATTCTCCAAGCCAGGCTTCAGCAATATGTGAACCATGAACTTCCAGATGTTCAAGCAGGTTTTAGAAAAGGCAGAGGAACCAGAGATGAAATTGCCAACATCTGCTGGATCATGGAAAAAGCAAGAGAGTTCCAGAAAAACATCTATTTCTGCTTTATTGACTATGCCAAAGCCTTTGACTATGTGGATCACAATAAACTGTGGAAAATTCTGAAAGAGATGGGAATACCAGACCACCTGATCTGCCTCTTGAAAAATTTATATGCAGGTCAGGAAGCAACAGTTAGAACTGGACATGGAACAACAGACTGGTTCTATTTGGAAAAGGAGTACGTCAAGGCTGTATATTGTCACCCTGTTTATTTAACTTATATGCAGATTACATCATGAGAAACGCTGGACTGGAAGAAACACAAGCTGGAATCAAGATTGCTGGGAGAAATATCAATCACCTCAGATATGCAGATGACACCACCCTTATGGCAGAAAGTGAAGAGGAACTAAAAAGCCTCTTGATGAAAGTGAAAGTGGAGAGTGAAAAAGTTCGCTTAAAGCTCAACATTCAGAAAACGAAGATCATGGCATCCGGTCCCATCACTTCATAGGAAATAGATGGGGAAACAGTGGAAACAGTGTCAGACTTTATATTTCTGGGCTCCAAAATCACTGGAGATGGTGACTGCAGCCATAAAATTAAAAGACTCTTACTCCTTGGAAGGAAAGTTATGACCAACCTAGATAGCATATTCAAAAGCAGAAACATTACTTTGCCAACAAAGGTTCGTCTAGTCAAGGCTATGGTTTTTCCAGTGGTCATGTATGGATGTGAGAGTTGGACTGTGAAGAAGGCTGAATGCCGAAGAATTGATGCTTTTGAACTGTGGTGTTGGAGAAGACTCTTGAGAGTCCCTTGGACTGCAAGGAGACCCAACCAGTCCATTCTGAAGGAGATCAGCCCTGGGATTTCTTTGGAAGGAATGATGCTAAAGCTGAAACTCCAGTAGTTTGGCCACCTCATGCGAAGAGTTGACTCATTGGAAAAGACTCTGATGCTGGGAGGGATTGGGGGCAGGAGGAGAAGGGGATGACAGAGGATGAGATGGCAGGATGGCATCACTGACTCGATGGACGTGAGTCTGGGTGAACTCCAGGAGTTGGTGATGGACAGGGAGGCCTGGCGTGCTGCCATTCACGGGGTTGCAAAGAGTCGGACACGACTGAGTGACTGATCTGATCTGATCTGATGATAGTTCCATGTTTAGTTTTTTGAGTAATCTCCATTCAGTTTTTCATAGTGGCCACACCAATTTACCCCAGCATTGAATGTTACATTGACTGTGGGTTGTCATAAATAGCCTTTATTAAGTTGAAGTATGTTCCTTCTGTACCCACTTTGATGAGAGTTTTTATCATGAATGGATGATGGACTTTGTCAAATGCTTTTTCTGCATCTATTGAGATGGTCATGTGGTTTTTGTTTTTGTTTTGTTAATGTGGTATTTCAAATTGTTTTTCATATTTTGAGCCATCCTTGTGCCTTAGAATAAATCGAACTTGATCATGGTGTATGATCCTTTCTATGGATTCTTGGATTAAATGTACATTTAAAGTAATTATTGGTAGGTTTATACTTATTGCTGTTTTATTGTTTCTGATTGTTTTTGTAGTTCTTTTTGGTCCATTTCTTTCTTTTTTTGTTTCTTCCCCTTGGTTTGCTAAGTTTATTTTTTAGTATGCTTGTGTTCCTTTTTAAAAAAAATTTTCTGCATCTATTGGTTTTTGATTTGTGATTATTACAGGGTTCATATATGTTGACCTATAACTTATCTAATTGTTTTCAACTGATTGTCATTTAAGTTCAAGCACATTATAAAAGATCTGTATTTTATTCCTGTCCCCTACATTTTGTGTTTTTGATGTCATATTTTGCATTTTCATGTTTATCCCATAATTATTGTAGTTATGATTGTTTTCGGGTGGCGCTAGTGGTAAAGAACCTGCCTCCCAATGAAGGAGACATGAGACATGGATTTGATCCCTGGGTCAGGAAGATCCCCAGGAGGAGGGTATGGGAATCCACTCCAATATTCTTGCCTGGAGAATCCCCATGGACAGAGGAGCCTGGCGGGCTGCAGTGCATAGGGTCATAAAGAGTTGGACACAACTGAAGCAACTCAGCATGCACGCATGTTTGCTTTTACAGTTTTTTGTCTTTTAATCTTCATATTGGCATATGTAAGTGGTTGATCCTTAGTACTTTCAATATATTTGCATTTCATAGTAGGATTTTTCCTTTCATATAGATTTTTACTTCTTTTTCATTTAGAGAAGACCCTTTGACGTTTCTTTCAGGCTGTGTTTAGTATTGATGATCTCTTAGTTTTTGCTTGTCTGAGAAATTCTTTGTCTCTGCGTCTATTTGAAATTATAATCTTGGGTAGAGTATCTTGGGTTGCAGATTTTTCCTTTCAGGACTTTGAATGTATCATGCCCTCTCTTTTAGCCAGAGGGACCTATGCTTGTCAGCCATAGGTCCCTCAAATACATTTTAGATGCCCTTTTCTCTCTCTTCTCCTTTGGGACCTCTTTAATGCGAATATTGGTATACTTATTGTTCTCCCAATACAAAGAGCTGTTAAAACTGTTTTCATTTCTGAAATTCTTCTTTTTGCTCTTCTAAAGGATGATTTTCATTATTCAGCCTTCCAGATCACTTATGCATTCTTCTGTATCACTTAGTCTCCCACTCATTCCTTACAGTATTGGTTTTCCTTTTTTTCTTTTTCTAGTTATTGTATTCTTTATTTCTGTTTGAGTCTTTATATTATTTTCTAGATTTCTCAAATTTTTCACTGTATTCATCTATTCTTTTCCTTAATAAATTAACATTTTTATTACCAATGCTTTGAATTCTTAATCTCGTAAATTGTTTCGTTAGTTCTTTTTTTTCAGGGGTTTTTCTCTTGCTTTTCCAGTTGATAGCAGTTCCTCTGCCTTATAATTTGCTTAAATTCCTCTGTCTCTGTGAATTTAGAGGAAACAGTTACCTACTGCAGTCTTAAATGTGTGTTCTTTTGTGGGTGCAGTCTGTCCCTATACAGACTGCGTGTGCTCATTTGCCCTTTCGTGGGAGAGCTGGTTTGATGTGAATGCAAGTGACATCTTTTTCAGGATATGCTGACATCTGTCACCTTGGTAGAGGCAGGGCTGCACACAGAGGGGTTAAAGCTGGAGCTGGATGTGAGGCAAGGCTTCCCCTCTGCTCTGTGGACGTCACTGCCCTATGGGATGTGGGGTCTGATCCCACCTTGTTGGGGAAAAGCCTTTATGGTCAGGCCTGAGTTGGTTCTGTTCTCTTTAAGTTTGTGTTTTCCCCCTCTCCAGGATGGGATCCTTGCCTCAGAGAAGGAGGGGTGCTCAAGCTAGGGGGGGCCCGAGTGACCTCTTGGCCTATCTCGTCTGCAGACAGAGATCTGAGTTATCTCGGATGAGCTGCTCCTTCAGGCACCTGCCCTTGTTTTCTTGCTCTGCTCAGACACAGCCTTGGCTACAAGTCCCTTTTGTCCCTCATAGCTCATCACAACCGCAAGACTTTGCTGCCCCCTTCTGTTTAGAGACACATCGCAGGGCAGGCAGGGCCTGTCTGGACTCTCAGAGTGTACTGGGGCATGAGGTGTGATGGAGATGGAGCAGCTGCCATCAGAAACCCAGGCTTCTTCTGAGGCACTGCGTGAGTAAGTGGCGGCAGTGGCTGCTGCCAGCCCACCCGGGCTCTGCCTGGGGACAGAGTAACCTTTGTGTGCCTGGGCTGAGTCTGCTCGGTTGTGACAACCCTGGATCCAGTGCCCAGTGTGACATAGAGTGAGTGGGGCCAGAGTGTCCTCTCAGCTTGGACTGAGGTGAGCAGCAGGGTGCTTGTGGGAAACCAGCAGCCACTAGAGAAGTCTCTCTCCACTTTCTATCCCTGATTTAAGGGCTGGCTAGCTCATGCATTCCCCCACCAAGTGGGGTCCAGGCCTCTCACACCCCTCCTGTTCATCCCAGAAGCCTTCCAGCCAGCAATAGCCTCTCATCTTCCCTGAGTAGGTAGCCAGTATCAGGCCTCCCAGTCTATGGCTCTCACCGTTCACTCCCCAGGAGGCTCTCCGCCTGTGTAATCTCCCTTTTCCTTTGAGTCCCTTCTGAGGGGCATAGGTCCCTATCCATTACTTGACTTCCCTTCCTACCCAGTTTCCAGTTAGATGCAGTGAGAACTGTTCTACACATAGATATATTTTTGATGTGTTTGTCAGGGGAGGTGAAATCCATGTCCAAGTCTTACTCTTTGATCTTGATTGATCTTCTTGATTGATGCCTTGCATTTTAAGAGATGAATATCTGAAATATATGTATACATTTATTGAGGTTGATGGAGAATTCTTCCTGGATTGAAAAGTTGATTCTTGTAAAGATACCAATTTGTTCCAATATTAATTGCTAAATGTGGTTTTAATTTGTCAGAAGATAATTCTGAAGTTCAGTGAAAAAAGTAGCATGACAGAGTATGGCAGCTTACCCTCCTGGTATAAACTGAAGGTGATGAGGCACCACGGAGAAAGTCTCAAGGGGTGGAGTTTGAAGTAGAGTTCTGACCTTGGTTACTTCATGACTCTGAGCACTTTCTTTGACACTCTAAGCCTCATTTCCTCAACTGTACAGTGGAAACCATGTTACAGCTAAGGCCTTAATCTTGGTAAAGGTTATGTGAATTAACACATGTGACAGTTTTTGATTGGCATAGTGTGCTTCTCAGTACATGTTAGCTAATATATTAATTATTACTAATAAAAAGTTAAAAGCCAGTAAAATCATGAAAATAGTAAAGGAATACATTTATAGTTATTAACGGAAATGTATCCATAATTTTTATTATATACAGTGGGTCAGGAATGAAAAATTATTCAATAAAAGGGAAATTGACTATGTGAAAAAGCACTTTAATCTAATTGTAACTTCATAATATTGGGGGTAATAATTTCCACCATGACTGAAAACCAAAATGTAAAATAAGCAAACAAAGCATCAAATATTAGAGAGTGCAGACATGTATTTACCTTAATAGTAGATGGTTTTATAAATGTAAAACTGCTTCGCTATGCTATGCTAAGTCACTTTAGTCATGTCCGACTCTGTGCGACCCCATAGACGGCAGCCCACCAGGCTCCCCCGTCCCTGGGATTCTCCAGGCAAGAACACTGGAGTGGGTTGCCATTTCCTTCTCCAATGCATGAAAGTAAAAAGTGAAAGTGAAGTCGTTCAGTCGTATCCGACTCTTAGCGACCCCATGGACTGCAGCCTACCAGGCTCCTCTGTCCATGGGATTTTCCAGGCAAGAGTACTGGAGTGGGGTGCCATTGCCTTCTCCGAAAACTATTTTAAGAAGTCATAAAGTACAGGTTCAAAATTTAAAATTAGAAGGTAAAAAACAAACTGGAAAAAGTAGAACTTACAATTCACAGCTTTATGTCAACTAATTTATGAAAAAAGTTTCACTTCACTTGCCATCAACAAATTGTAGTAATAATTGAATATTGAAATATTCTTTTCAATTACAATCTAGCAAGTAAAAATGTTGTGTTTGTGAGAGTGAATCTGAAAAGTAATTTGGCAATATATAAAAAACTTAAAATCATTCTTGACTAGGAGTAGGTACATATGCAGTTCAGTTCAGTTGCTTAGTCATGTCCAACTCTTCGAGACCCAGTGAACCACAGCACGCCAGGCCTCCCTGTCTGTCACCAACTCCTGGATTTCACCCAAACTCATGTCCATTGAGTCGGTGATGCCCTCCAACCATCTCATCCTCTGTCGTCCCCTTCTACTCCTGCCCTCAATCTTTCCCAGCATCAGGGTCTTTTCAAATGAGTCAGCTCTTTGCATTAGGTGGCCAAAGTACTGGAATTTCAGCGTCAACATCAGTCTTCCAATGAACACCCAGGACTGATCTCTTTTAAGATGGACTGATTGGATCTCCTTGCAGTCCAAGGGACTCTCAGGAGTCTTCTCCAACACCACAGTTCAGAAGCATCAATTCTTCGGCGCTCAGCTTTCTTTATAGTCCAACTCTCACATCCATACATGACTACTGGAAAAACCACAGCCTTGACTAGATGGACCTTTGTTGACAAAGTAATGTCTCTGCTTTTTAACTTGCTGTCTAGGTTGGTGATAACTTTCCTTCCAAGAAGTAAGTGTCTTTAAATTTTGTGGCTGCAATCACCATCTGCAGTGATTTTGGAGCCCAAAAACATAAAGTCTGACACTGTTTCCACTGTTTCCCCATCTGTTTGCCATGAAGTGATGTGACCAGATGCCGTGATCTTAGTTTTCTGAATGTTCAGCTTTAAGCCAACTTTTTCACTCTCCTCTTTCACTTTCATCAAGATGCTATTTAGTTCTTCTTCACTTTCTGCCATAAGGGTGGTATCATCTGCGTATCTGAGGTTATTGATATTTCTCCCAGCAATCTTGATTCCAGCTTGTGCTTCATCCAACCGAGCGTTTCTCATGATGTACTCTGCATGTAAGTTAAATAAGCAGAGTGACACTATACAGCCTTGACATACTCCTTTTCCTACTTGGAACCAGTCTGTTGTTCCATGTCCCATTCTAACTGTTGCTTCCTGATTTGCAGACAGATTTCTCAAGAGGCAGGTCAGGTGGTCTGGTATTCCCATCTCTTTCAGAATTTTCCACAGATTATTATGATCCACACAGTCAAAGGCTTTGGCGTAGTCAATAAAGCAGAAATGGATGTTTTTCTGGAACTCTCTTTTGCTTTTTCCATGATCCAGCGGATGTTGGCAATTTGATCTCTGGTTCCTCTGCCTTTTCTAAAACCAGCTTGAACATCTGGAAGTTCATGGTTCACGTACTGCTGAAGCCTGGCTTGGAGAATTTGAGCATTACTTTACTAGGTGCATATGCATATGGGTAAATGCTATGAGCTATTTCTCGGATTTTAGGATAACCATTTTGTTTCTTTACAATATTTACTAGTTTCCTACAAAAACTGGAAAAACCAAAATAAAGGGAAAATATTTTGGTAGGAATAAAAAAAAAACCTAGACTTTAAAGATCACAGCCTCTGTTCACTTTGCTTTGCTTTTCCTGCATCGCCATCTGGTGTCCAGAATGTGGATAGCTTCTGATATCATAATTTGTAACTACTGCCTGATGTGCAAAATTTTATGTAGTTTATTTAACTTAGATACTCCATCTAAATGATTTTATATAATATAAATTTGCTATATAAACTATTTGTAGTAGACCACTATGTAGAGTATTTTACACCTATTTTCTAGTTTTAAAAAATACCCATGTTCCAAGGTAGGCCAGTCTGAATTTGATTTGTTTTTGCTGACTATCTACACAGTGTGAGCCCACAGTTTTACACTTTATTACTTTTTCATGTCGAAAGAAGAAAGAATTTTAAATACATAAATGAAGTAATTAAAGGCATACTGAGTGATCGACAGTGATAAATAGGTCACATTTTCTCTGCAGTTCGAAGTAGAAGAATATCAGTTTGGGGTTTATTTTTCCTTTGCTTCTTCAGCATTACAGAGGAAAACTGCTTGAGCCCACCAACCTCTTCAGGGTGAGCTTTTGTGCTCCGTGAAGGTTATTATAGGTGCCATTCCTCAACAGGGTTGCTTTCTAGGAATTTGATGCTTCTTTGATTTGTGTATATCAGGCAGTGCCAGCCTTTCAGTGTTTGTATCCTAAATTAATCCAATGAGGCGTAGAGCCTCCTCTCTCAGAAATATTTTGTGTTTTTTTTTTTCTTATTCAGGATATCAAAACAAAAAATAGACACCGCCTTTTCAAAACCAAAGGTTTAAAATATTTCACTTGAGAAATTGACAGTTTGTTTGGGCCCTAAAGTATCTTTTAATTTGGTGTGTGTACTTAACTGTGATATTTAATAGGAAAGTTCATTGGAAGCACTGACATTTACTGTTCCTGGTTATGCTCAGAGACTGTTTCAATCACTAAACTAATGTTTGAGGGACACTTGTATCATTACACTAATGAACTTTATGTAAGCTCACTAAAGCTGATATTGCTTATATGAATCTGTCTCGTGAATATAGGAATCCATTCTTATTTCATCACGTGGAGTATACTAATGGTTTTACTAAAATAGTTTTTAAAACCACAGAGTTGCAGCTGATTTAAAATATACTATGTGTTGGGCTCCGTGCTGGGTGTTCAGCATACATCTTCATTTGGATATTTTAGTAGTATCTGTTTGGACAAAGTATATTTACAGATGTACACATTCAATAAGATATGGAGAACTAAAATACAGTTCCTACACTTAGAAGCCTTTAGTTCAATAATTGATTGATGTCTGTGCCCTGTTTTCTAATTTTCTTAAACTCCACATATTCATTCAGTAAATATTGTTTTCATGTTTATTGTATACCAACTATATGTATACCTATTACTATGTCATTTACAGTGGTAGGATGGATGTTTTCTATGACCATAGCTTTTAATCCAGTTGAAAGTTTAATCAGAATATCATAGAAAGAAATACAGAATTATAAACATGATGTATTCCATATAAAAGATAGATTTAGGCCTATGAGAACTTTTAATGGGGATGATTTGACCTAGTCAAGGAAGATCATGAAAGCCTTTTATAAGGAGAGAATGTTGAGGTAAGTGGACAGGCAAGTGAAGAAAAGAGTAATAAGTGGAAGGAGCAGGGTATATGAAAGAGGAGAACAAAAGAATGTCTGAGTTCTGGGGCAGAGAGACACATCCCTCCTGAATTCTACCCCAGATGCATACGTTAGCCCACACACCTTCCTGGCTCAGTGTGCTAGCAGATTTTCTCAGCACCTCTAGGAAGGAACCTACTTGGTTGAATTTTCTGGGATCAGGAAAGGAATGAGTATGATGTTAGTTTCAATTTGAGTCTGTGTAGGGTTAATGGCAACCCACTCCCGTACTCTTGCTTGGAAAATCCCATGGACGGAAGAGCCTGGTAGGCTGCAGTCCATGGGGTCGCAAAGAGTCAGACATGACTGAGTGACGTTACTTTTGCTTTTATGCATTGGAGAAGGAAATGGCAACCCACTCCAATGTTCTTGCCTGGAGAATCCCAGGGACAGCGGAGCCTGGTGGGTTACCATCTATGGGGTCGCACAGAGTTGGACACGACTGAAGTGACTTAGCAGCATCAGCGGGGCTGGTTAGGGCTTTCCTGATAGCTGAGGTGGTAAAGAATCTGTCTGCAATGAAGAGAGACCTGGGTTTGATCCCTGGGTCAAGAAGATCCCCTGGAAAGGGAAATGGGAACCCACTCCAGTATTCTTGCCTGGAGAATTCCATGGACAGAGGAGCCTGGCAAGGCTACAGTCCATGGGGTTGCAAAGAGTCGGACACGACTGAGCAACTAACACACTTTTTAGGGTTAATTAAGTGTACATATGTAAAAGAAGTATTTTCTTAAAAGATGAAAAAAGCAGGACTCCTTAAGTATATTTTCAGTCACCGTGTAGTATTTCAAAGTTTTATGAGTGATAGTTGTTCAGTTGTAAAGTTGTTTAGTTGAAAGAAGGTTGTGCAGTTTCAGTTCATGAAAGTAAATCTGTTATTCTTTTTCTATTCTAAAAGCAAGTAAGCCTAAGATATCTGTGAAATATATACTTACCTAAGCTGGAAATTTTCACATTTCTCATCTCTTTCTTTGAGAATAAAATTTGCCATAGGGACTTATACCTTGTAAGTTATTCTTTTCTCTGCATTATTTATGCATTTTTAATTGTGGTATTTCTGTTATACATCACTGAATTTGTATTTAATGAATCAAATTTACATTTAATCAGTTTGTGTTGAAGTGATTTAATGAGATACTTTCCTTTTTTGTGTTAAAAGCAGGTCAAGGTCAACTGAAAGACTCAGGGCAATACATTATTCAATGTTCATTTTTTATATAACTTGTAACTTTATCAAGTTTTATGATTTAACTAAATCACATAATAACATGCCCTGTAATAATTTCTAATTATTTTTTAAGGTCAGACGTTTTACTATTAATGTATTGACAATCTATTGTTTACTTTTGCTTTATTTTATTTCATTTACTTTCTAACATGGGAATTCTCACATTCTTCTACTTTCAGAACAGAATATGTAGATTAAGATTGTGTCAGATTATCAAATAATGTGAGAAAAAAGGCAGTGCATTTCAGATCTGAAGATAATATTCAGGGACTTCCCTGTTGGTCCAGTGTTTAAGGCTCCACTCTTTCCTGCAGGGGCACAGGTTTGATACCCGCTCAGGGAACTAAGATCCCACATGCTCTGTGGCACAGACAAAATAATAATAATAAAAGATACGGTATTTTCAATGTTTGAATTTATTAAAACCAGAAAACAAGTATATCAAAGCTTTGTTCTCATATATATGATGTACCTGAACGTAGCGTTCAAAGTAAAACTGACAAAGAACTGAGTATTTATCTGTGTGGGACATTTTTGTTGTTGTTCAGTCACTCAGTTGTGGCCAACTCTTTGGGACCCCATAGACTGCAGCATACCAGGCTTCCCTGTCCATCACCATCTCCTGGAGCTTGCTCAGACTCATGTCCACTGAGTCAGTGATGCCATCCAGCCATCTCCTCCTCTGTCGTCCCCTTCTCCTGCCCTCAATCTTTCCCAGCATCAGGGTCTTTTCTAATGAGGACATTTTACTTCCTATTTTATCTATACTCTCTCCAAACCTTCCACCTCTGCCTTTATCCTGATGGCTTTGCCTCATAGTCCATTCGAGACAAAAGCCACAAGCAACAGTGTCATCCTCCCACATCGAATTTCCATACACCCATTGTCTATATTTAGCCCTCAGTCTTCTTTCCTAGAACAATGAAGTGGACACTGTACATGGTTTCTTAAAGGGTTGTTCTTCTACAAGCCATCCGTATCCCATCCTTCCCCGTCTTCGCAAGAGATTTGGTTTTCACCTCTGTTCTGTTTCCCGCATCATTTTCTTCCTTTTCTCTTCAATATATATCCTCTGTTGCTCTGATGACCCTTCGCTTTGAAGACTTTCCTTGACCCTAGTCTGTCCCCGTAGGGCCCACCCTTTTCCTTCTCTGCCTCTCAGCCGAGGTGCTCTGAACACTTGCTCTGCAAGGCCAATCCTTGTCACTGTTGTTCAGTGCCTCCATCGTTCCAGTTATGTTCCACCCCGCCTCCAGATGCTGCCTGTGCAACTGGATGAGTTCAGTGGGCTCCTTTAAGTCCTCATCTTTTCTGTCTCTGTACTACAATGTGTTCTACTTGAGACCGTTGTTCTTTTTCCCCTCTCGTCATCTAAGACAGTCCCATCTCCTGATTTCCTTCCTGCCTCCATGGGAACTTACTCCCACTCAGTTTTCTCAAGGACTCCTCCTCTGCTTCACTTTTATTCACATGGTTTTAAACCAAATTTTTCTGCTGAAGTTCTCCGTTTTTTTAATATTTAATCAAGACTTCTTTTGAGCCTATTGCTTTTAACATGATTTCTTGACATTTTCATTTGTGTATCTCACATGTTGAAATCTCACCCGCACTTGAACTCTCTGCCTCTCTTCTCTAATCCTCAAGTGTCCCTGAACCCATCCTTTCTCCAGCCACCCAGATACCCATGTCAGAAACCTGGCAGTCATTCAAGACACCACTCTTTTCTTAGTCTCCACCACCACTGCCTAGTGATTCTGTCTCCAAAATAAGTCTTGAATCCCTCTCTTTGACCACTTCCATGAATAACAAAATCCCTTGGTCTAGTAAGCTAGGTTACTACAGTAGCCTTCTGCTTATTTTTCATCCTTTACATTTCGCTCACCTTAAAACTTGGAGAAGGCAATGGCACCCCACTCCAGTACTCTTGCCTGGAAAATCCCATGGATGGAGAAGCCTGGTGGGCTGCAGTCCATGGGGTCGCTAAGAGTCGGGCACGACTGAGCGACTTCACTTTCACTTTTCACTTTCATGCATTGGAAAAGGAAATGGCAACCCACTCCAGTGTTCTTGCCTGGAGAATCCCAGGGACAGAGGAGCCTAGTGGGCTACCATTTATGGGGTCGCACAGAGTCGGACACAACTGAAGCGACTTAGCAGCAGCAGCAGGACCTTAAAACTACATTCCAAACAGCAGCTACGGTGAGCTATTTAAGTTCTAGTTTAAATTATTTTACATTTGACTTAAAACTTTTTGTGACTGGCTGTTCAACAGAAAATACGTTCCTGATTGTTCAGCATTTCCATCAGACACTGCACAGTCCAAGCCTGCCTCCTGCCTGAGGTCATTTTTATGTGGCTGAGCTAAACTCTCCATTTTCATGTTTCCCTAAGAGGGTTTTTTTGTTTTTTTCTTTCTGTCACATAAGGGGCTTTTTGCATGTGTTCTGTTTGTCTGGAAAGTTCTTCCTCTACTGTTTTCAAGGAAACATTTCTTTGGAATCACAGGAAATGCCATTTCTTAGGGAAACTTTCCTCCAACTGCTCACAGTCTGAATTAGAACCCATTATCTCTTAGAGCTTAATATTATATTGCTTTACAGAACACATCATGATTTATTGTAATATTTTGAGAGGTGCTGCATGAGTAGTTAAAATCCCAGACTCCTGCCACAGTGCTGGTTTGAATCCTGACTCTCTATTATTTCCTATGTGAGTATGGACAAGTCTTTTAACTATGCTTAAGGTTTCTCGTGGATAATAATAACTTAATTGTAGATCATTTCAAAAGCATAAATGCTTAATATTTGTAGAGAAGATAGTCAGTGGAGCACAAAGCAAACCTTGTGTATGTGTGTGGATAATCTACCTCACGTCTGAAGGCACAGGGCTCTCAGCTGGCACATGCAGTCCGGGGCATACAACAGGCTGCCAGCGAATGTTTGCTTCATAGAGTGGTGAGGGGCACAGTTCATCATATCAGTGTTCAGGGAGGACCTTCAGAGAAAAAAGAATGGTATTTGTAAGAGTATATAATCACTATGTAAAATTTATGTTTTGGCTTATGATACACTTTTATTATTTAATGGGAGGGTAATTGCTTTATAGTATTGTGTTGGTTCTACAGTAAAACACAAATCAGCCATAATTTTATTTATATATATATATATATATATATCCCCTCTCTCTTGAACCTCCCTCCCCTTCCCACACCTATGGTTTTGATCTGAGAATATCTTCATTATTTGATCTGTCCAGCCCCTTTTAGCACGAATGTTTTTGTTATTATTATTATTCTATTGCAGATATGACAGTCTAGCCCCAAGAGCCTAAGGGGCTTGTATGCACAGCAGAGGTAATAAATGATAGGATGATCCCCTCATAGCAGCTCCCTGGTCTTCTTGCTGAAATCTTATTGTTTCTATCTTTTTGGAAATATCCTGTGAACTATATAAATACTTTGTATGTGGTTGGTGAAATTACTTTGGTGATCATTCTTAAATTTTCAGTTTGGGCAGATATTGTTAGAGCTTGTTTTCTCCTCCTGCAGCCTCTTTGGACTTCAGGCCCTTATCGCTCACAGCAGTAGCTCTGCAGTGACCTGCCTGCCCATTGTCTTGCTCCATGATTCAGCTGTTTTCCTTGTAGAACCTCTAGAGTGATAGTGCTGAAAGGCCACTTGTTGTTCTTGATTCTTTGAGATTATTGTCCTGTTTTCACTCTCATGGTGAGACTACCATCAAATTTCAAATATGTTAAACCCCCATTCCTATCATTCCATGTACTGCATTTCCATTAAGCTTTCCCTTATGTGAGGCAAGTAAAACGCTCAGTTTCTCCTGTATTCTCTGCAGGCATCATCATATCATTTCTGGATTCTGAATTTATTTCATTGTTGAGTTGTTTTTTGTTTTTTTTTTTTTAATCTAAATGCTCATAAAATTTGAGAGCTGGAAGGGACCTCAGATAACTCAAATCCCAAATTTATCATCAGGGAAACCAAGCTAGCTTCAGGAATGTAACTGAGCGGCTTAATTACTGTTACAATAGGACTTGGGGCTTAGATGAAATTACTGTTTGATCTGTAGTGCACTTTTGTTACCAGTCTATTCACTTTTCTTTCTGAACGAGAAAGCAGTGCGTTAGGATTGAGAAGTATAACATGAATTCATTGAAAATTACATGATTGATTTTAATGTTCATTTATATATTTACCTTTTTATCTTTTGCAGTTTAACAGCAATGCCCAGGATGTAAGCTGTTTTCAGCACCTTGTCCAAGCAAATGTGAGAAATAAGAAAGTGCTGAAAGATGCAGTGAATAATATCACAGCAAAAGGAATCACAGATTATAAGAAGGGATTTAGTTTTGCTTTTGAACAGCTGCTTAATGTAAGTATCAATGCTGTCCCCTTTGTCTTTTATTTTTTTATTTTTCTGGAGACTTAAGGATTTTATTTTTTAACTTTACAATGTTGTATTGGTTTTGTCATATATCAACATGAATCCACCACAGATATACACGTATTCCCCATCCTGAACCCTCCTCCCTCCTCCCTCCCCGTACCATCCCCTTTGTCTTTTATTATTGAGTTATAGTATCTGAATTTCAATATCCTGGTAGTTACAGCTCTGTAGGATTAAGTAATAGTGCTATTTTTCATTCATTTAGAAAGCATATATATCCAGGCTTTAGAAATCTTCTGAGCTTTTTAAAACATTTTTAAATCCAAAATTCAAATGTAGATTTTTTTTTTCTTTTGTATCTTTTCTTCCATACTTTTTTTTTCCCAAAGTATATTTAAAAAACACATTTGTTGGGTAATTTAACTTTGAATAAGCACTGGAAACTTAGTTGACACATTTAGAATATCATTTATTTTTTCTTATCTCAATTAGTACTATATTTATTTGGAAACTTGTGCTTTCAATCATCAAATGGTTTCTGATGAAATATTTTAGTTTTAGTTTTAAACATCAGGTTTTGAGTCTTTAGGTTGTTCCTAATGTATAGAAAGGTCCAAATGGTAAAGATCAAAGTGGACAGAAGGATAAATCTCAGAGATTCCTTCCAAAGTGAAAATTCCTTTGAATGAGTCATTGATGTCTATAGTGTTTTATATTTTCCACACCTATTCCCTACCCCATATCATAACAATATTATAACATGAATCTCACACTACAGACTAATATTTTCAAATGGCCATGTTGTCTGTTTCATTTTGAACTGTTTGAAAGCAAGAGCTATCATTCGGATTTATATCTCTCATAAGGCAATATTATTGCAGTGGTTGAGAATACAGATTTAACCTCTCTCTGCCTTGGTTCCCTCACTGGGGTTGTAGAAGGAATGTCCATAGAATCTGAAGATATAGCCAACCACATGAGTGTGTGGTTATTGGGTTGGTGAAGAATTAATACATAAATAGCATGAGGCTGGTACAGAATCAGCTTATAATTCCTATCAAATTTGCTAAGTCATTGAATAAGCTCTTATATTTAGTCTTTTCTGCAAATTTGATTTTGTTATTTCCTATGCGGATCTTCTAAACAGTTTTCAAGGTCTCTGATTGGATGATGACTCATTCATTTGTTCATTCAGCCAATATTTACCCAATGCCTCACAATTTCCTGTCATAGTGCATTGATGAAATTGTAGAAATAAACAAGAAAGACCATTTGTTGTCAAGAAAGTCGAGCATAACTTGCTAAGTCATCATTTCTCGTATAACATGTAGTGCTGTTACGGGGTATTCATAGTGTGTTTGCTCAGAGTGTCTTGGGGAAGTGGCTCAACTTACCCAAAGAAGTCAGAAAGTGGTTGCTTTTCCTTGAAAATGGGATTTTGAAGAATGAGTAGAGTCTAGGTAGATGATGAGGGGGGCGGGCAATCATTTCAGATTAAAAGAACACCAGATTTTTAAGGAATCTCCACACTGTTCTCCATAGTGGCTGTACTAGTTTGCATTCCCACCAACAGTGTAAGAGGGTTCCCTTTTCTCCACACCATCTCCAGCATTTATTGCTTGTAGACTTTTGGATCGCAGCCATTCTGACTGGTGTGAAATGGTACCTCATAGTGGTTTTGATTTGCATTTCTCTGATAATGAGTGATGTTGAGCATCTTTTCATGTGTTTGTTAGCCATCTGTATGTCTTCTTTGGAGAAATGTCTATTTAGTTCTTTGGCCCATTTTTTGATTGGGTTATTTATTTTTCTGGAGTTGAGCTGTAGGAGTTGCTTGTATATTTTTGAGATTAGTTGTGTGTCAGTTGCTTCATTTGCTATTTTCTCCCATTCTGAAGGCTGTCTTTTCACCTTGCTAATAGTTTCCTTTGATGTGCAGAAGCTTTTAAAATTAATTAGGTCCCATTTGTTTATTTTTGCTTCCACTGCTGGGCATACACACTGAGGAAACCAGAAGGGAAAGAGACACGTGTACCCCAATGTTCATTGCAGCACTGTTTATAATAGCCAGGACATGGAAGCAACCTAGATGTCCATCAGCAGATGAATGGATAAGAAAGCAGTGGTACATATACACAATGGAGTATTATTCAGCCATTAAAAAGAATACATTTGAATCAGTTCTAATGAGGTGGATGACACTGGAGCCTATTATACAGAGTGAAGTAAGCCAGAAGGAAAAACACCAATACAGTATACTATCGCATATATATGGAATTTAGAAAGATGGTAACAATAACCCGGTGTATGAGACAGCAAAAGAGACACTGATATATAGAACAGTCTTATGGACTCTGTGGGAGAGGGAGAGGGTGGGAAGATTTGGGAGAATGACATTGAAACCTGTAAAATATCATGTAAGAAACGAGCTGCCAGTCCAGGTTCAATGCACGATACTGGATGCTTGGGGCTAGTGCACTGGGACGACCCAGGGGGATGGTATGGGGAGGGAGGAGGGAGGAGGGTTCAGGATGGGGAGCACATGTATACCTGTGATGGATTCATTTTGATATTTGGCAAAACTAATACAATTATGTCAAGTTTAAAAATAAAATAAAATTAAAAAAAATAATTAAAAAAAAAAAAAGAACACCAGCGATTAAAAAGGCACGGAAGCATGAGGGGTTGTGCACATTGAAAAAATTGCAGGTTTGTTGGCATGGCTGGACCATAAGCAGTAGAGGAGAAATGATGGGAATGGAAAGGCCATGAGCTATCCTTAAGTGGGGTATGGAAGAGCAAATGGAAAGTGTGTGGTTGGAGAATGATACAGTCTGATGAGTGTTTTAAGTTAAGAAGCTATTTTAGTAATCCTGGTGTTGGATTAGAAGTGATGTTAAGGTAAGTGACCTAGTAAATATTGGAGTGGTAGGAGGGGTTGCTGAGAAGGGAGTGGGGGTGACTCCAAGTTCTCTGAACTGGAAAACAAGGCGGAGGGTGGCCTAGGAGTCTACATTAAAGGAATGTGAGGGTAGGTATTTTTGGATTATTTGGAATTTGAAGTAATATTTTTCTTAGGTACAATTAGATAAGCAAGTAAATAGTAGAAAGGCAAAGAAATTCAGCACTGCAGTTTTCCGGGGAAATTATCTTTGCTAAAATTCATGTGATTATTAAATGATGTATGTGCATTAATAAAAATGAAAACTCAAAACTTTTGAAATTCAAGCACAGGTGATTACTAAAATAGGATATATCCTTTCTGCAGTAAAGGAATGTGAGGGCTTTTCATAACTAATTTTTCTCTCGAGTCAATAATCAAGTTTTCTAGATCTTAGCATTTTAATTATTCTTAGTGTTGTCAGTTGGCCTCACTCATTCCCTCATATTCAAGTTTCTGTTGTGGAATGATGAGGCGTCTCAAGCCTGATGTACTACTTCCGAGGCAGTCACAATAGAGGGGCCGGGTTAACTCCCACATTCATTATTAGTTACTTATGGTCGAACTTCTACTGGCCTCTCCTACTGCCTTTGTGAGTTGTAAATGATTTTTAACATGTCCTCAGTTATTCCTGTAGTAAATCTCATATATTTTGCTCTCCACATGTCCCTTAGGTATTACAATTCTTCATTTAAAAATAATTTTCCCAAATGCACAGCATGCCTTGTTGAGCTGAAGCATGTTTTGTCTTTTTCTTACACACAGTACCATTCCTTGTCTTCTGTCGGTCCTGGCACGGTTTACCCTTAAGATTCCTGAATCAAGTGTCCAATAGAATTAGACATTGATTTGAATTAGTCTTCAGTTAGCATTTCATAAAATATTGACAAATATATGAGACGGATTTTTCAAACAAAATTTTGAGTGTGTATGTAATAGATGCTGTGCTGCAAGCTACAGAGATACAGCCAAGTGTGCTATGAAATACCACGAAAGTCAATTACCAACCCTAGCCATTGTGTTTTTATTGACGTAATCAAGTTTTTCCTTGCCTCAATTCCTTCCAAGCCAGTTTTGTATACTTGTTGTGACAGTGTGATTCTTTAGATAGTTAAAAGTCCAGTGAGAATTTGCTGAGGTAGACTATTCTACCACAAGTCCTGAGAAGTCGACTTAGAAAAAAAATGTTGAAAACAAAACATTTCTTCATTTCTCCTTTTGTGAGTGTACTAAAAATGAACAGCAAGATGCAGTGTGCTAACTTTGATACTTATATTCCATAATAATAATACCCCCACTATTTTAAAAAATGAAACCAAGTCCTGTGCTAAAAACTGTCACTTTTTTGAGACGGTCTTTTAGGTAAGTATTATTTTGCCCATTTTACATATGCAGATAGAAAAGATAAGTCATCAGAGAATTTAGTTTTCAATTCAGGGATTTCAACACCTTTCACAAAAGTATATTGATGATAAAATATGTAACTATTTTATGGTCAAATTTTCAGATAATTACCTTCCAAGATAAGAATGGTTTTTGAGTGTGATAAATAGAATTAGTCACTACTTGAGTTTTCACAATGCTTAGTTAAAAGCTTTAACTGCCACTGGGCTAATGGCCTAGTCAGTGGAGTAAGAATATATGAAACAGGAATTTTTCATCAGATAAAACAACATGTTGTCCTCATTACCTTTTCCAACAGGAAATGTGATTTACCTTTTTTGAAAAATAGAAATAAGGACCTTCAATAAACTCCAACACTATGGGAGAATTAGTGATTTTTAGACTGTGTTGTCCAGTATAACCATAACCACAAGTGGGTGTTGAGTGCTTGCAGTGTGCATAGTCTGAACTGAAATGTGTTATAAGAATACACTGAGATTTTAGAATTTACCATGAAAGAAAAAAATATTTATTTTCTCAATTTTTATATTGTTTTGATGTTGAATTGACTATTTGAGTGACTGAGTTAAATAAAATATATTATTAGAATTCAGATATTTCTTCTTATATTTTTTAATGTGGCCATTAGAGGGATAAAATTACAAATTAGCTTCAGATTTTATCACCTTTAAATATCACTAAACTAGAAGGCTGACATTTTCAAAGAAGCTGAGCAGTCATAAATTAGTGTTATTTTTTTTTTATTCTCAGCAATTTTGCAGACATATTTTACAACATTAGGAAGGCTGAGATGATACTTTCCGGCCTCAAAGAAGCTCAACTTTGTATATTTCATGTGGCCCTTTGATGCTAATCCATTGTTTTCCTAAGTCCAGCTCCTTGAGGGACCTTAAAGAAAATGTAAGAGAGGATTTAACATTGGAATTGAGCCTTTCAGAATTAGAATATATGTAGCAGGTTGAGAGCAGATAAGACAATATTCTGGAAATAATTGTTGACATTTACCAAAATATGAAAGAGCACTGTGTGTTGGGATCAGCATTACAATTTCAGAAATGTGAACTGAATAAAGTAGGAGGAAGGAGGAGTAAAGAGAGGAACAAATATTTGTAAATGGATTGAAAACATACATGAAAAGATATGTACGTTTTATTAATATTTTTTTGTTTCTGGTATATATTATAGAGGTATAGAATTGATACCATGTCCATTAATCACTTTAAAACCCGTGTATTAATTAAACCCTGAGAGGTTATTATGTATTAGGCATTCGTTCAGACAAGGAAACTATTGAACAAAAAAGACAAAACTTTATACCTTTTTGGTACTTAATATTTTATTGGAAGTCAGTAATAAAAAACAAACACATTATATACTGCATATAACAAATGTGAAATGCTATAAAGAAGAATACACCTTGGGAGGGCAGATTGCAATTTAAAATGCAGTCGTCAGGAAAGTCCTCAAAGGTTAGGTGACATTTGATCAGAAACCCAAAGAAAGGGAGAGTGGTGGGTGTTGAAAATGAGGCAGAGCCTGTGTAGGCAGGCACAGGCCTGCTTGATCCAGGAACCTGTTCTTAAAATTGGCTATTGAACAGATACTTCAGTCATCACTTGCAATCTGCACATACTTTCCATTTTGCTTTTATACTCCCTCCCTTTTACTATGAATGATATACAATTTTATTGATATATTTTACAGTATAACGTGTCTAGAGCCAACTGCAATAAGATTATCATGTTGTTCACGGATGGAGGAGAAGAGAGAGCTCAGGAGATATTTACCAAATACAACAAAGACAAAAAGGTGAGTGTAATTTTTCTGATATTTTAAATTTAATATTAATTTAGGTGGTTTTAAGAGAGAATACAGCAAAAGTGGTAAGGGAAGATGTTTTTGGTTAAAACATTAGTGTGCTGACTATAAAGCCATACAGCTCATGGATTATATGCCAATCACTGAATTAAATGTCAAATATCTTTTGTGAAATTCACAAGTACTTTACGGCTAATTTATTAATAAAATAATTTGAACCTATATAGAGGCCTGTATAGAGGCCTATATAGAATGTATTTGTTTCTTTGATTGCTTTAGTGCAGAGAAAAGTATTGTACACAGGCCTGTTTTGAAAGCTCACCAGTGTAGCTGAACCTACTGATATTGTGGAAGATATCAAATGTAACTATTTTTTCTATCACTCCTACTGTCAGCTTATTTTAATTTTCTGATACTCTCCATATTTTATGAGAGGACAATGATTCTCAACTTAATTTCCTAAAATGCCAAGAATCCATAAATAAGTAATGAAAAATTATAGCTTACGTCTTATGCTTTCAGAACTTCAACAAAAATTATATATTTCACAAGGCACCCTTCAGGGTAAAATACCTATCAACTTTGCTTTTAATTAGAACTTTCATCATTGACTCATCATTAATGCTAAAGAATTGTTTTATGAAGGATTAAAAAGAAGGAAAAATTAAATTAATACGTTTAGGTAAATATACATAAGTTATATATTGGCAGGCAAAATACTGTGGATAATAGGGTAGAGTATTAATGAAAAATTTTGAAACATTTCAAAAATACCAGTACTTTCAGAGTTGACAACACACATATGTGTAACTTTGAATTGTTTACAAAATGTTTTAATACTCAACTCTATGCTACTGCATATGCTATTAAAGTATAATGTCATATGACATAAGTTTAATGTGAGGGTTAAGTTTTTTTAAACATCTGGTGACTCTGATTATATAGAAGAGCCATTCCTTTTGGAAAAGTTGATAAATGGACTGAACTGTTAATAGCCTATAAATATTTTGAGTGGTATCTTGTTATTGTGAATATTTGTTTCAGAAATATCATTAGAATGAAAAGTAATGGGAAAATACAGATGCATTAAGATATAATGTACATTTCTTACTTTTTAGTAACTGTGACTGATCGTTCAAAATCCAGGGCAGCCGCCACCCCTTGGAGGATGTCCTGACATCCTTTCCTCCCACTTCATGTTTGTTCAGGCGCCTATGCTCTGATCCCACAGCACAGTGTCTGAGCCCTCCACGTCTCTTCACACTTATGCTACCCGTGAGGTCTTTTCTCTGTTCACCCTCTGGATCCAAGGTCCCACATGAGTAGGCCTTTGTGTTGTTTAACTATGAACTCTCAGCATCCTACAAGAAGCACAGATTCAGAGTTAATTCTCAATACATGGCAATAAATAAAACTTGAGAGTGTCTAACAAAAGTTGGAAGCATAATTTCTGTTATAGAACAAATTCATAATCATAAAAAATAATCTGGGTTAAAGAATATTTCACTTATTTAAATATTCTCAGTGATATAAAATTACCATGTTTGGAAGAATTCAAATGTAATAAAATAAATTTAATCTAAATTCATTTCTATTAATATAATACATTTATTTCAGTATTCTTCTAATTAATCATACACTGATAATTTGGAAAGGACTTTTTAGCATCTTCTAGTCATAAGCTTATTTTATTATCTTATGACAGAGGTGCATAAGTTCAAGCCCCAGTGCTTTTCATTTTTTAATGAATATAAGTTTAGTTAAATCATCTTTTCTTAGATTTTGATATCATCCAAACTGACAAGCAGGAATATCATTCACCTCTAAATATTTTTCTTCAAAAAGAAAGTTTCTTAAATATGGCAATAAATATTGCATTCTGTATTGCAATTTGTGCCAGAGATATATTTTAATTTCAGAGTACAAAAAAGTTTAACAAGTTTGAATAAAAGAATTTAAATGTATAAAAAGAGAAAAACAATAAACTTGTTATTTATTTTTTTCCTCTCCAAAAACTCTTTTTGCATGCAGAAGTAACACAATAACATGTCTTGGGGGCATATCATAATTTTATTTTTTTCCATAAAAGAGATTTTATGTCATAAGGAAAACAACTGTATCCTACCCTCCATTTTCACAAATTGTCTAGTTGATTGAATAAATGAAGAATTTACTAGTTGAAAGCCATTTTTCTATGTATATATCCAAAAAATGTCCAATCTAAATATTACTATCTTGTAACACTCCTTCTCATCTCCTTCACCTTTTATAGGAACTCCACGTTTTAAACAAAGTCATTTTGTGACATTCTAAACCACATAAGAAATGATTCATATCACATTCACTTTTTTAAAACTGATGAATCTAATCTTACTCAACAATCTTGCTGTTTGCCTATTAATAATACCTCTCTGCTGTAAGTACACACACTTCTCCTAAGGACATAGAATTTTTGTGAATTCCAAAGAAACTTTGAAAATTAAGTAGTCAGTGCTTTCTATGATTTTTGAAATAAATGTATAGTTAGCTAAGAAAAATTAAGATGTCCTTGGAATTAGAAACTACATTTTTTTTTAATGGGAGTCTAATTTAGGGGCTATAGCAAAGTTCCGTGATACACACTTATACATGTGTACATATTTACATACACAAGTATATGAACACACATTTATATCTGTTTTAAATGGACATTGATTCTGTCAATCATATCTCTAGAAACAAGGGACCATGTGTGGAACTATGGCTAGCTCTCTTATGTAAAGTGCTATGAGTAAATTTTGACCACTGACAAGTGGTTAAGAAGTGATCAAGGAATGAGGAAATAGAAATCTGAACATAAACTAATTTTTTTCTAAAATCTTTGCAAATTTGCTAAGAAAAAATAGGAAAAATTAAGACAGTCAACTCTGGGTGAAGTTTTGCACACATACATGTGCATGCATACATGTTTTTTTTAACAATGGAAGAGCTAAGTCATTATTTTAACTTAAGGTTAGTAAAGGGATATCCAGACAGATAAAACTTATAGATACAAAACAGAGAAAGGATAATTGATGGTGATCCTTGAAAGAGGAGGGATTGAGAGATAGAGAGCACAGATTTGTGAATTAGACAATTAGGAATTGTGTTTCTGAAAACATTGTTGTGCCACATTTCATTGCACTCTGCTTCCAAGTTCAATGGCTTTTTAAATTTTCTAACATGGAAAACTATGTTAGACCAAAAATTTGTCTCTTGGCATTTGCATGTTCTTATCCACTAACAGTGATGATAGCAGACGATTTTTAAGTCACTTATGTTTTTGAGTGTGTTGGTATTTTGTCAAGACAACATTACACAGTTAATTGTTTATGCCAAGGGTGTATGTATGCAACTAGTGTGTATAAGAGAGATTTTTCCTCCATCGTCAAAATGGTTTGGGATGAACTGTCAAACCCTTTCTCGCTTTCTCTGCTTATTCTGACTTCTCTACCTTCCACTCATCCACCCAGTGTGAGAGATTTGCCACCCTCAGACATGTGGATGCATGGAAGATCCTTGTCTATCTGTGTCATCTAAGGATGTGTATGACCAGTTATTTACCTGCAAAATTCATATTTATTATGCAATAAATTTATCAACTCAGAACTTAACTAGCTACATTTTCTTTCAAATGGCCAATATGTAAAACTGAAATTTGATAGGTAGTAAAATATAAACTTTCAATACTTGTAAAATTCTATATTCAACTATAATTTTACTTTAAAACATGCCCCTTAAGATGGACATTCACTTGTAGCTTAAAAATATAGAAATTGCAAAGTCACAAAGTTTGGAGAGCTTTTAAAGAAAAAAAATCTGAAAACCTCTTTTTGAATCCTACTTTCTCCCCAGACCTCTTGCTTGGCATGAATGTGACTGAATGCTTCATTTAAACCCATTTGTCACCCAGATGACATTAGAAATCACTCAGAGCAACCCAGATAGGTGTGATGAGGTCCACCCATAGAGCTGATGAATGAGCCTGCAGATACAGAGCACAATTTAATGAGGCCAAAAGGTTTGAGAATTAGAACAAAATGTTTGGGTTCTTTTGAAATGTATTACTCTTGGGAATTAATCTACCTGATTATAGATAGGTACAGCTTAAAACCGAGTCCATGTTAATCTCCTCACACAGCTGTTCCACATTAAAATGCATTCACTTTCTAATCTTTACCTGCAACTCTGCCATTCCTTAGGGCTCAACCATGTGTATGAGACTGCCTTAAAAATGGTGCCAAAACCAAAATGAACTCTATCACAGATTCCAAACAAATGAACAAAGGAAACTGACACCAGACACAGAGTTGAAAGATAATTCCCAGGTCTAGCAAAAGTAAAGATATTTAATTTTCTGTAGATTAGCAAAGAGATTGGTTAGCATATACACTTAAGATTGTCTAGCCAGCTATAAAATTGTTCTTGGATTTTTAGGTTAATTCTCAGAATTAATCAAAAATAAAAAGACATTCAAAAATCTATAAGATGAAAATTTCAAAATAGTAAACTAAATGAGAAGAAGAAATGAAAAAATGCATATGATAGATGTGGAATAATTTTGTAAAATAAAGAATGCACAGCTAAAAAATTATAATTGCCTGACAACAGATGCTCTATTTTTTAGATTCTTTCAAATTTGATTGGCAGTCTTTTCTATTTTTTGTCAGATCCAGAAGAGAAATAATCTGTAGTCTACAAAAATCGAAAGCAAATCACAAACGGCTAAATCTGTGTATGAGTTTTATACAGTAAAAGTGAAAATCATCAACTACTTTTTCAACATATGGTAGGAAAAATAATTCATGGGAAATAATTCATTGCCTTCTTGGTAGTCTCTGCCTGGCTTCTCATCAGGCAAGAATGAAACCTTTGGAAGGAATGTTCAATCCTCTTATAATAGAGTATATTAGACTTGTAGAATATTTAATACTCTTTAGAAATGCACTGCTTTTAAAAATTTTCATGTAATTTGGCACTTTCAACCATTTCCAAAGGATTTTCAGTTTTAGAATGGGAACTATAGCTGTGTTCATAAAAACCAAATATATTACTTGTGCTAGATTAAGATATAACTAAAAACAATAATTTTCAGTAATATTGGCCCTGCCAATAGATGATCAACTTAAAATTCAGGTCGTGTGCATCTGTGTAGTGTCCTTCTCTGACAGATTTGTTTACATTTGTCTTCTTAGAATGAAATTAGTATTGATAATTCATTACCTAAACTAAGGAACAGTTTTCTTTGGGTCTGAGTAGTTAATACACTACTTCCATACATTTTACAGAGTCCTTAATTTGATGGCTAGAACAAATCCATTGAAAAGTGAGAATAAGTATTACATTAAACAAAGTATATTACATGATATAGGCTATAGAGTGCCACAAATACACTTGAAATAATTTCTAGGTAGAATTGTGCCACCTAACATTGTGATTGCCTTTTGTTGATGTGAAATCACAGGACCAGGAAGGGCATTCTGTCCTGCTTTTCCTGAGGCTGTCTTCTTAGACTGAAAGCTCTGCTTGCCATGGAGCTCCACACAGAGATCTTCCCTGCTCAGACTTTCTAGGGTGGTCCCCTTTTCCTACACACCTCATTATTCTCTATTTCAGTACCATCTTTCCTCCTTGTTTTCTTTCTCCCAGATTACCATTTTAAAAAAATCATTTCAATTATGTACTTATTTACATTATCTTGAACTCCCTTCTGTTAAAAGCTCGAAGAGGTAGGGGTTGTATCAGCTTGTAAACCTACCATTGACTCCTTAGCGGCTAAGAAGGGATTGATGCACAGTGGTTGCTGAGTAATTACTGAAGATGCCCAACATAAATGAATAAATGTAAATATGCAATAAATAATCTCCAATAGTAAACTAAGTCTAGTCAAGGCTATGGTTTTTCCAGTGGTCATGTATGGATGTGAGAGTTGGACTATGAAGAAAGCTGAGCGCCAAAGAATTGATGCTTTTGAACTGTGGTGTTGGAGAAGACTCTTGAGAGTCCCTTGGACTGCAAGGAGATCCAACCAGTCCATTCTGAAGGAGATCAGCCCTGGGATTTCTTTGGAAGGAATGATGCTAAAGCTGAAACTCCAGTACTTTGGCCACCTCATGGGAAGAGTTGACTCATTGGAAAAGACTCTGATGCTGGGAGGGATTGGGGGCAGGAGGAGAAGGGGACGACAGAGGATGAGATGGCTGGATGGCATCACTAACTCAATGGACATGAGTTTGAGTGAACTCCGGGAGTTGGTGGTGGACAGGGAGGCCTGGCGTGCTGCGATGCATGGGGTCGCAAAGAGTTGGACACGACTGAGCAACTAAACTGATAGTAAACTATATATAAAACATTCATATATGATACTCAATAGCTTTGACCTTTTACAAGAATATAATTTAAAATTATATTTTTTCCTTATAAGTGGAATGTTGTTGTTGTTGTTCAGTTGCTGAGTTGTGTCCAACTCTTTGAAACCCCATGGACTGAAGTGTGCCAGGTTTCCCTGTCCTTCACAATCTCCTGGAGTTTGCTCAAACTTGTATCGAGTCGGTGATGCCATCCAATCATCTCATCCTCTGTCATCCCCTTCTCCTCCTGCCATCAATCTTGCCCAGAATCGGGGTCTCTTCCAATGAGTTGGCTCTTCTCATCAGGGTGGCCAAAGTATTGGAGCTTCATCTTCAGCATCAGCCTTTCCAATGAATAATATTTGGGGTTATTTCCTTTAGGATTTACTGGTTTGATTTCCTTGCAGTCCTACGGACTCTCAAGAGTTTTCAAAACCACAGTTTGAAAGCATCAGTTCTTTAGCACTCAGCCTTCTTTATGGTCCAACTCTCACATCCATACATGACTGCTGAAAAAACCAGGCTTTGACTAGATGGACCTTTGTTGGGAAAATAATGTCTTTTTGTTAGTATGCTGCTAGGTTTGTCATAACTTTTCCTCCAAGGAGCAAGTGTCTTTTAATTTTATGGCTACAGTCAACATCTGCGGTGATTTTGGAGCCCAAGAAAATAAAGTCTGTCACTGTTTCCATAGTTTCCCTATCTATTTGCCATGAAGTGATGAGACTGGATGCCATGATCTTAGTTGAATTTCAAGCCAGCTTTTTCACTCTCCTCTTTCACTTTTATCAAGAGGCTCTTTAGCTCTTCTTTGCTTTTTGCCATATAAAGATATCATCTTTATATCTGAGGTTATTTCTGTCTCTCCCGACAATCTTGATTCCGGCTTGTGCTTCATTCAGCCCAGCGTTTCGTATGATGTACTCTGCATAGAATTTAAATAAACAGGGTGACAATATACAGCCTTGACATACTTCTTTCCCAATTTTGAACCAGTTCATTGTTCCATGTCTGGTTCTTCTTGACCTGCATACAGGTTTCTCAGGAGGCAGGTAAGGTGGTCTGGTATTCCCATCTCTTTAATTTTCTACAGTTCATTGTGATCCACAAAGTCAAAGGCATTGGCATAGTCAGTGAAGCAGAAGTAGATGTTTTTCCGGAATTCTCTAGCTTTTTCTATGATCCCACGGATGTTGCAATTTGATCTCTGTTTTCTCTGCCTTTTCTGAATCCATCTTGTACATCTGGAAGTTCTCGGTTCACTTACTGTTGAAGCCTAGCTTTGGAGGACTGAACATTACCTTGCTAGCATGTGAAATGAGTGCAGTTGTGTGGTAGTCTGAACATTCTTTGAACCCCATAAACAGTATGAGAAGGTAAAGGGAATGTAGAGTAAAATTAATGTTCCACCCTTGTATATGTCACTGTAAGAATTAGGGAGACTTAAGTTCATATAACAGAAAAGGCAATGGCACTCTTGCCTGGAAATCCCATGGACAGAGGAGCCTGGTAGGCTGCAGTCCATGGGGTCGCTAAGAGTTGGAAACGACTGAGCGACTTCAGTTTCACTTTTCACTTTCATGCATTGGAGAGGGAAATGGCAACCCACTCCAGTGTTCTTGCCTGGAGAATCCCAGGGACAGTGGAGCCTGGTGGGCTGCCATCTGTGGGATCGCACAGAGTCGGACATGACTGAAGCAACTTAGCAGCAGCAGCAGCAGCAAGTTCATATAAAAAATGATTGTACTGATGGCACCTCTCCTTTCATACTAATCAGTCCAACACATAGTTTTTCATGAGTATTCTCATTATTTGTGTCAGTGAAGTATGTAGCCTTACCCAAGAGGAACAGCTGAAATAAGTATATCACTTATGTTGTGACCTCTCCGCTGACAATAGTCTCTGCAGAGCTAAATTGCTTAGAAATGAAATGTATCCATAGCTTCTTCCTCTGTTATCAAATCCTGTCAGTGCATGCAGATAGAAGGGGAACCTGAACTTACTCCCTTATAATCTTAATATGCAAGGATGATTCATTGTAATTGTTAACATTTTTAAACACCAACATAATCCCAAGGGCATGTATCTTTGTTATATACCCACATGCAAGACATGTAAGAGAAGTATCAGCTAGGTCTTTAAGATCATGTAAGCAAAAACTACTGCATTTCGATTTCCTTTTTAAAGTTGCTTGGTGTGATTTACTTAAACAAACTCACTGGTCACTTACTAAATTTGTTCTTTTGTCAGGCCCTGGGAAATTCCATACAGGCATATCTTATATGGACACAGCGGCATTTAGACAGTATCTTTTTCTTTGGAGTTTATTCTTAAATGCAGTAAAGCAAACCAAATTTGTCCCTCTGGGAAGGTATTATTTCAAGTTATGTTCTTTTTGAGGCATGAAAATGGAAAATGTTACCTCATTGAATTCTGATAGTTTGACTATAGAAGACATTGTAGTCATCATCATCATCATGTCATTTTTATTACTGCAGCTAATATTTATTGTGCTTATAATTTTCCATATAATACAAAAGCTTTTCATGTATCACTTCATTCACAGTTGTAATAGCCATATGATAAAAAGGTTTTTATCACCATCAACATCATCCTCATTTTGGAAATAAGAAAACCAAAATTTGAGAAGTTAACGAGCTTGCTGAAAGCTATACAGCTACTAAGTGGCAAAATCAATCATTTAAATGTTCTGCAGTCCAAATTTCATAACCTCATGTGGAGTGTGCTGGCTAGTCCTGCATCTCTCTCTCTAGGGCAGCCTTGGGGCCATGCCAGTCATCATTTGCCCACCCAGGATCCTTCCTTCTAGTTGGATAGCAAGATTTCACGACTAAGGAACATGCTTCCCGCAGCTTTAAGAAGCTAAAATGGATTAAACTAAGCCATCAAATCTTTGCAGACTTGCAAGAACCTTTCAGATCACTGGGCTTTATAAAATAAATTAAGTGTGAAAGGTACATTTGGACACTTTTATTTATTTCATAATGCTATAAACCGAGAGATGTGGGTTATTTTAAATGCTGTGGATCCTGGTATACTTGTGAATTATGAAAACGACTGTAGAATTTTCTCCTAAAATATTCAGTCCAATCTAGTATTTTTATAGGCTTATTGCCAAAAATTTTAGTACACACAGTAAATTAATAAAACCCGTTTCTGACATCATTTTTCTAACATGATTCGATAGCTGAAGTTTTTATTTTAGTTTTATTGGCTTTCTTTCTTCATAGTCTCATTTCCATTATTCCTTGGAGATTTGCCTATTGTAAATTAAACTTGAACTCTGGGTAACTGATAATTGTTGAGGTGACAGTTTCCAGTAACTGGGTTCTGCTGGGAAACAAGAAATTCCTATGACTTTTAAAATAGGTTGACCCTGTGGTTTTGGAAAAATCTTAATTGAAGACAAGTATTTTTGTCTTCAACAAACAAGACAAAATAAAAAGCAGAGTAACAGAAGTCTAGAACTAAAGGACACATCAGTAGTGTATTATAGGAAGCAAATGAGTAACCCAGTTTGCTGGTAATTAAAAGTTTTCTCTGGTCAAATAGGCCAGGCTTAACATATAAATTATAATTCAAATTTACACTTTGGAATTATAATTTTCTGTTCAGAGAAAAATGATTTTTGGACCAAGTGAAGGCCAAATTATATAAATTGCAACTAATAATAGAGACTGATTTTTAGTTAAGTTTAATTTTATTAAACTTGTTCTCAAATTGCAGTTTATTTTGTGAATATTCTTATATAACTAAACATGAGTCAATAATTATTTTTTTATTTTCTAGGAATAATACAGCATATAAATGATATGTGTATTATACATACTTTAACTTGCCTGAAGAAATTTGCTCATCTGCATTTATAAAAAGACTATGTAACAACAACAAAAAAAAGATTACGAATTTGCCATGATATAAGTGTAATGAAACAAGGCTTTGAATGCAATTATGAATGCAAGGCTTCTATCACTCTGGTTTTGGCTCTACTCTGTTATAATGAACTAATTTATATATCAGATGATATCAAAGTGTGTCTTATATCCCTCTGGGAAAACATGAAGACCACTCATTTAGCTATTCAGTTTTTTTTCATTTAATAAATACTTGTTTTCATATCTATGTAAAGTACTATAATAGATACAATAGTGCAATCCTGAAACTGTTTCAACCCAGTCCAGTGTTTATTCAATTTCTAATTTCCCATATTATTTCTGTTAGAGATCTGGCCAGCAATGTGAAAAATATTTTTCAAAGCCATCTATAGCTATGTATGTTTCATATATGACCCTCACAGAAGTGAACATTCTAAAACATAGCCTATCTAACATCAACCAGTTCAGGATCATTTAGCAAATTTTCTGGGAATATTACACTTAGAACAGTGAATCTTCAGTATGTACTTGTTCTATGGATCTAGTGTTGTGATTATAAATGCACTACTAGGCCTAAGTAAAGGGATTTTTTCTCCATAAAAGCTGACTTTGCTTTCATGGAGGCCTGATTTAAAGTAATTTACTTAATGGAGTCTTTAGATGAAATATTTAGCTTGTGTGACTGCACATTAAGTGTTTCAAGGTTTTTTTTTTTTTTTTTTTTTTTTTTTTAATGTCATTTTGTTTTTTTGTAAGGCCACGTAAAGAAAAGACCTCTGAAAATGCACATCTTTGAGAATGTAATTTACCTTAATCTCTAAATTGTGCCTATTTCAAGGAATCACTTTATTATTTTATTTCCCCAAATTTATAGCTAAAGAAGAATGGAACACTTAAAGAGGTGAAAAACATCAGACTGCGGGGACAGCAAACCTCTCTGTAAACTTGGCATTGGGGTTAGTTCATTAACTCATCCACAGGGTGGCAGTCACATAGTGCGGAATAGGAGAATGAAAGTAAATCTCCCAAGTGGAAAGTTAGAGTTCAAAAATTATTTTTTAAACTATCAATTCATTGTATATATGTACTATGAAATGTTGAATATCACACCTGATTATGAAATCAATCTAGTTAAAATCTTATTACATAATTAGTTCAAATTTTTAAAGCAAAGACAAAAAGCATGGTACAGCACCTGGGATTGAAGTATAATATTCATGTGTATTTTTCATTGTCATAGAAAGAATTAAAAATTTATATCTGATTTATATTAAACTTTTTATATTTGATATGATTTATATTAAACTTTTCTCAATCAAATATATATAATATTTATCAAGTCATTTTGGAAAATTATAAGGTAATCTATAAAATCATTAATTATTTACATGCATATGTTTTGTGTGTATGTATATCTACCAAGAGACAAAATAAGTATTTTAAATATACTAGAAAGATTTTATAATTATTGTAATGGTAAGACAGTTGCTGAAACTATAGAAAGGTTGAATTTGTAATTTTTAAGATTTTAGTAACCATTGGGAGGATGTTTTCAGAAAAATGTCTTTAAAAACATCTATCACAAGGCAAATATAATTTTAAAAGTGAGTTAAAAATTATACATTTGTAATATGGGAATGATTCAATCAGTTGAGTTCAGTCGCTCAGTCATGTCTGATTCTTTGAGACCCAGTGAACCACAGCACGCCAGGCCTCCCTGTCCATCACCAACTCCTGGAGTTCACCCAAACTCATGTCCATTGAGTCGGTGATGCCATCCAGCCATCTCATCCTCTGTCATCCCCTTCTCCTCCTACCCTCAATCTTTCCCAGCATCATAGTCTTTTCAAATCAGTTAATGCATCCTACCTGTATTCAAATAGACAAGGAAGGACCTATGAGATAAATGAATAAAGATAGAGAAGAAAAAGTAAAAAAAAAAAAAAGTGTATTAAACTTTTATTAAATTACAATTAATTATGACAGTGTATACTTTGACACCCAGCTCTGATTCTAAATTCTTTAATTTGAACAATATCTGAGCTTTCCATGTAGGCCAACAATTAGGGTCAGGCAAAACTGTAGTAAAACAAATAAAGCAATATGTTTTGTTGTTGTTTTTTACTAGTGTGTTTTTTGCCTGTGTTGTGTTTATTTGGACTGTTTGAATAACATCAGTCAAAAATTCACATGGTGTATGTCTGTGTATGTCTAGCCTCTATGTTGTTAGAAACGCTTGATTTCTAAGGATGTAGATATGTAATAATAATTCATTTAGTCTTATTCATTTATGTCCTTGTACTGAAAAGTACTTTATGGAAACCATTTTATGGAATACTGTTGTGGTAAGAGAAACAACAGACAAAGCAGTGCTTTAAATCGAAAATTTGAGACATGCTTTCAAATGTTAATCATGAAAGTGATCCCCAGGTGCTTTCTAGAACATCTGGATTGTTTCCGTGTCCTGAATTCACATGACAATTGTTTAAGGTATGGCAGTTAAATTGAATCATCAGTGGGGTGGCCAACCCGTTCGTAAAAATAATCCATTTAGGAGTAATTTTACCTCTGTTAAGTAGTAACACTCCACTAAAATGCATATCCCCCAAAATGACCAATTGAAGATTTTAGGAAATGAAACTAGATTTTTGTATTTTGAAGGACTAAGGGAGAGAGGGTAGTAAGTAACACCAACTTGGGTAGCAAGAGAGGGTAACACCAGGATAGGGAGAGCGGGTGGCAAGAGAGGATAACACCAACTTCTGCTAGAACCAGTCACCTGTCTTTACAGTTTGGGGTGATTAAAACTCTGATGTATTCACCAAATGGCTTCTTGCATAACTAGCCAAGGCAAACCTGGATGATTGGCTTGAGTGAAACTTTACAAGTGAAACAACCACCTCCCCAGTGTACTTTCTGGGGCAAGGGTTGTTATGATGTGATCTCTGTGTGGCCAAGACCAGCAAAAGAACAGAGACCAGATGTAGAATCTCTTGAGATTTGTGCTCTGCAGTCATGTGCGAAAGATGAAACAGATGAAACAATTAGAAAATGTCAATTCAAACAGTCAATCGACATGAATTAGGGAAAAGCTCTTAACATAGTTCAAACCAGACCATGAATTCATGGAAAAGTGCTTTTCTGCATGTTTATCTTTAGAAAAAACTAAACTGTTGAACTTAGAGTATTGGTTTACTCTGATTACTAAATTGGTAAAAATCAGTGTAATTCAAGTAACCATTTTATTAAATATTTGTTGACCTCATTGAATTTATTTTCTATGCTTTTATACTGTTTAAATTCAGCACCTTCCAATGAATATATAAATTACAATAATTAAACAGTATCGCAATTATATTTTTAAATATTTGCATATTAGAAGCAGTCAATATTTTAATTCTTTTAAAAAATGCTCAGAGCTTAAAATATTTATTTATATGTTCCAGTCATCTTTTATAGAAAGTAAGTCATATGACTAACATCATACTCATGCATATGCATATTAAATATTTTCATGATGTGAAAAGTAGTGAAACCATCATTAAGTATAATGCTCTAAGCAACTAAACGTAGAGTGACCTCCTTTCTATATAGATTTTTGTAACCTTGTACCTATTAAGTAGAATTTTTTTTTTTTTGGCAGTGACTAGATAGATATGTGAATAATATGTTTTCACCAGGTGAGACCGCTGATGTTGAGTTGAATCTGAAAGATGCCATTTCTGCTAATGAAACCTTAGTCATGATCCTGCCACAGAATTGAGATATGATGCAGAGCACCCAAGTACTAACTTAAATTTAGTAACTAAAGTCTATATTTAGAGTAGATTATGTGGTTTCTCTCTGGTGCCTTCCAAGTGATTTAGAGGCCTCAATTTTCTTGTCACATAAATTAACTGAAAAACATGCTTTTATTTATCTTTTATTTTAGCTCTTTTGTTTTGGCTTTCAATTAAATTTTATGCAGCCTAACAGATACCCATTTTTAAATTCACCAGGTCCGTGTATTCACATTTTCAGTTGGTCAACATAATTATGACAGAGGACCTATTCAGTGGATGGCCTGTGAAAATAAAGGTAACAAGTCTGTTTACATGACCACATTTTATTATAAGAAGATGAATTTAATAGTTGTTACTTCACATTATTTAAAATACTCTAAAGTTGTAGCTAATTTTTAAATCAAGGCAAGAATAAGATATGTTTTCTCTAGAGAAAACACACGAGAAACTTTGACATCAGTGTTACATTACATTATAGTATTACTTTGACATTAGTGTTATATTTTATTAAATTATGCTAGTGACTCTCATCAAATATAACTTTTCATGAAGAATTAAGAATCAAATAATATCTGAATTGTGTAAAACTTAGCTATCAGAAAGTGTAACATTATATGGTACTATTTTTCCTGAGTGGCTAAATTATTTTTTTAAATGTCTTATACATTCCTAGATAATTCAGACTTTGTATAGTGAACCTATATTTCACTTATACTCAGAAAAAAATGTTGTTTGAACAATGACACATGACAATAGCAAGAGCCTAGATTTACTCTCAAAGTTATATTTTGGCAGATATAAAATTATTAGATACCCATCATTGTATACTTTTAATTATTTCTCCAATGAAAACAATTTTTCAGGTTTTCTACTGCTTTCTAGAACAATGACATTTATTTTATACAATATAAGAAATGTAGTGAAGTTTCTGATAAAGCTTGTGTATTTGCTATGAGTTTACGTTAATCACACATTTTCCAAACTGATCAGTGGTATTGATATTTTCGTGTTTGGTGAATTAGAAGTACTCGGTTTCTCCTAGAAAGCCATAAAATAGTTCTGTGTATTTTATTATATCATAATATGTAAACATATAAATCTATTGTGTATATATGTGTATATTTCAGGTTATTATTACGAAATTCCTTCCATTGGAGCAATAAGAATCAATACTCAGGTATGGTTATTTAAAACTTGTTTAAACTGTTTTTTCGAACTAAATTATTTCTCTGCTACTTTAAATATGCTCAATATGAAGAAAATAGGTGAAAATGAATAAATGATTGATGTATTACATGAATAAATAATTCATACTATTTCATTTGTAATGAGTATCATGGTAATGTATTGGTTTTTATTTCATTAAAGTTCCAAATGTTTTTAAATATCTCAAACTCAGACAAAGATGTGTAATTATGTTTGTCTTCTCCTATTTTAAAAACATCATAGAAAATAAATAAAATCAATTTAGTAACAATCTCATCATATAATTTCAACTTGTTTCTACGGCAAATCATTTAACTGAGTTTCCCCAAATTATAGGTTCAACACAGAAAATTAAACAATAATTATTTGCAACTTACAACAAAGAGATGGTTTTTGTACAGCCATTCAGTTGAAAACATACTTGTTAAATAGGTAGATTGAACCAATAAGTTAATTTAAATATAAATTTAATATTCATAAATTGCTGTTTAAAATCATTTATTCAGTTTTAAACATAACTGAAAGTCTACAAAATAGACTAAGTCAAAATTTAGCCCAAATAACATGGCTTTTGTGGAAATGAATACTGAATATGTTGAGTTTTGAAATGAAACAGCAGCTGCATTCAAGTCTGATGTCTAGTTTTGGCACAGTATTTCATTTATTTTTGATATGTTTAAATGTAGTTTTGAATTTCAGCCAAACAATCTGTGATATGAAAACAAGTATGTGGCTGCTTTAGTATTTCAAATTTGTGCAGTTCCATCCAGTAAATCACAGAGCCTTAAATAGTTTAGATTAACATAAAACAATTCACAGGGAACTTATTTCACTTATCCTTGGCTGTACCTCAGAAAGAGAATGTTTTGTTAGGAGGAAAAAAAAAAACAAAACTGGGGTAGATACATTGTATAAATAATACAAGTCAAATATTGTTAATTCTGAGTATGCAGACATACCATTTATGGAGTACCCAAAGTAGAAATTGAATGATTATATGCTTAACACTCTTAATAATTTTAATTCCATCTTCATTTTTACCTCTAGGTAAATTTTTCTCTGTGGAGTTTTTTTTTTTTTTTTTTTTTTAAGAACTGCATTCCTAGTTATCAACGACTTAAATTTTTTAATGTGTTTTTATATAGGAATATTTGGATGTTCTGGGAAGACCAATGGTTTTAGCTGGAGACAAAGCTAAGCAAGTCCAGTGGACAAACGTATACCTGGATGCACTGGTAAGCTAGGCTGTTCAGTCAAAGACTGTTATAACAAAAGCACACAGCTAACTTCTATTTCTCTCTAGCTTCCATTTCTCTTTTTCTCTTCATGAAACCCTTTCAGAATTCCTTCTATCACAACCTTCTTTGCTAGAATTTACATAATTTACTTAAAAATCTAGACTTGTGTGCAATAGAGAACCAGAGATGTAAAGTGTTATTTTTCAGTTGTCGTTGAGGATATAGAGTTTCAAACCTCCAATCTTGAATTTAAGATCATTCTAATAATTTTGTGAAGTTTTATGTAAAAAAAAAATCCTAAAGTCACATGAATTAGTAGATTTTGAACAAGAATTGTGAAGAAACTATTTTTAAAGTAGATTTCAGCTAGCAGAAGCTTGTAGCTCAGATGGTAAAGAATCTGCCTGCAGTGCTGGAGACCCAGATTCGATCCCTGGGTTGGGAAGATCCCCTGGAGGAGGGCATGGCAACCACTCCAGTATTCTTGCCTGGAGAATCTCCACAGGGTCGCAAAGACTCAGACATGACTGAGCAACTAACACTTTCACATTTTTAGCTAGCAGGAGTCTGTCTGCTGTCTCCTCCATATTTGAGATAGCCTCCATATCTTAAACCAGACTCAACAAAACTCAGAAGTACTTGCAATTAGATAAACAAATACCTTATCCCACCCTGGAACAATCACAAACCTAATCACCTCTTCGTATTATAAGTTCTTGCTTTAGAGTCAACCTTAAATATTTATGGAAATAGCCCATTGAAGTGATCCAGTCTGATGTGAAGTAACAAATACAAACATGTTAAGTTGCCCACTGCACAGTGGGAATTATAGTACAGGCTTGCCATCGTATTTCAGAGCAGTGGTTCTTTCTCAACTGGGGGCAGTTTTGCCCCTCAGATCACTTGGAGATATCTATAGGTTTTATTGATTGTCATGACTGGGATAGAGTTTGCTACTGGCATCCAATGAATAGGTGTAAGGGATGCTGTTAGACATTCCCACCATGTACAAGGGAATCACACACATCCCCAACACACTCACGCGTGCACACACACACACACACACACACACAAAACAAAGAATTATTCAGCTCAAAATGTCAATAGGGCTGATATTGAGAAATCATATTTTAGTATAACTTTTTCTTTCCTAATATGAAATTTATAAATAGTAATAAGATTTATTCATATGCTTAACTTAATTAGAGAAGACTTAATTAACAATTTTGCTAGTGTAACATCAGAGAGACTTAAAATACAAAGCTCTGAAAAATAGGTGCTGATTCAGTAACCCCTTTTCCTACTTGGAGTTTAATTATATGCTGATACTACTTTCCTGAATACAGTGATGAACCCACAGGGCAGAATGCAATCTATTTAGAAAGAATTACTTATCATTTGGTTCTTGTAAAATAAATAAATACAGGAAGTTTAGGAGAAAAACAGGCACTATTAGCAGCAGCCTTGCACGCTAAGAATGATAAAATGAAGCTTGCTTACCTCAAGCCCTTGCTAAAATTACTGTCCAGTGTTCCTTCTTGACATCACATATTTATTTAAGGTCACATGGTCATCTGAAGCTGTGGTCAAAATGTTTCACGCATTCAAATCCATCACAGGACAGAGTATGATAGGAGGAGTCAATAATTATTCCCTCTTGTATTTCCTATGAACCAGAAGTTCATTAACCAGCATGTCTGCATTGTTGGTGAGGTTCTTGCAGATAGCATAAATGACTTTAGGAAACGATTTTAGTTGTGAATCTGCTGTTCTGCTAGCTGAGACTAAATGTAAAAAAAAAAGAACAAAATGAGACACATTAATTGACTGGTCAGTGGATACATAGTGCATTCTTTCTTCTAACTTAAGACTCAAACATGACCCATTTTTATTTCCAATTACTTGTTTATAGTCTTTGCACATAGCACATTCAAAAAATAATCTGGTCAGATTCACAGTTTTTTTTTCTTTTTTTTTTTTAAAAGGTAAAAATATTGCAAGACAAAAACATAATGAGAAAAATGGAAAGAACTCTAAAAATCAGAAGAAAGAGGCCACATATTTGGTGATAGAATAAGGTTAAAAAGATGGTGTTGTTTTAGCTAAATATATGAGTCTAGGTAAGGTTTCTACAATTGATGTGCAGAGAAATTACAGAAAGGAATAGCAGTATGAAAATTGGACAAGTGCTATGTATATTGAAAGGATGATATTTGGTCACTTTTGCAGATAATGGAAGGTAAGACTAGAACCAAGACTGGGACAGTATTGTGGAAGGTTCATTTTATTTGAGAGATAAAATAAGATTCTTTAGAGGAAAAGAATTGCACTCTGGAAACTCAATATCAAATAAATTCCAAGATAGCAGATATCTTGTTTCACTTCTCTTCTTAGTTCTCTAGAAACTTGCACAGTGCCTTGGAATTGAGTGCAGTTTATAAGTTTGTCTAATATGTTAGAAGCCTTGTATCTCATTTGGGAGCACATATTACCATATTTAGAAAAAATTTATGGTATTCTGTGTAAATGTGAAAGTGATGCAAAGAAAAAGATTGCTTCTATTATGCCATGTTAGTTAGTTCAGTCGATCAGTCGTGTCCGACTCTTTGCGATCCCATGAATTGCAGCACGCCAGGCCTCCCTGTCCAACACCAACTCCCGGAGTTCACTCAAACTCACGTCCATCGAGTCGGTGATGCCATCCAGCCATCTCATCCTCTGTCGTCCCCTTCTGCTCCTGCCCCCAATCCCTCCCAGCCTCAGAGTCTTTTCCAATTAGTCAGCTCTTCACATGAGGTGGCCAAAGTACTGCAGTTTCAGCTTTAGCATCATTCCTTCCAAAGAACACCCAGGACTGATCTCCTTTAGGATGGACTGGTTGGATCTCCCTGCAGTCCAAGGGACTCTCAAGAGTCTTCTCCAACACCACAGTTCAAAAGCATCAATTCTTCAGCACTGAGCCTTCTTCACAGTCCAACTCTCACATCCATACATGACTACTGGAAAAACCATAGCCTTGACTAGACAGACCTTTGTTGGCAAAGTAATGTCTCTGCTTTTGAATATGCTATCTAGGTTGGTCATAACTTTCCTTCCAAGGAGTAAGCGTCTTTTAATTTCATGGCGGCAATCACCATCTGCAGTGATTTTGGAGCCCCCCAAAATAAAGTCTGACACTGTTTCCACTGTTTCCCCATCTATTTCCCATGAAGTGATGGGACCAGATGCCATGATCTTAGTTTTCTGAATGTTAAGCTTTAAGCCATGTTACCATTCCCAAAACTGTGCATATACTCAATATATACAGAGTTGGTCCTCCATATCTGTGTCCTGTGTCTATAGGAACAACCATTGCAGATTGAAAATATTTAGGAAAAAGATTCAGAAAGTTCTAAAAAGCAAAACTTGATTTTGCCAGGCACTGGCTTAATGTTTACATAACATTTACGTTGTACTTACAACTGTTTACGTGGCATTTGCACTGTAAGGGGCTTTCCTGATGTCTCAGATGGTGAAGAATCTGCCTGCAATACAGGAGACCCAGTTCGATCCCTGGGTCAGGAAAATCCCCTGGAGAACGAAGTGGCAGCCCACTCCAATATTCTTGCCTGGAGAATTTCATGGACTGAGGAGCCTAGTAGGCTACAGTCCATAGGGTTGCAAAGAGTCGGACATGACTGAGCGACTTCCACTTTACTTTACCTTTTTGCATTGTAAAAGGTATTATAAGTTATATAGAGATGATTTGAAGTCTGGAAGAATGAGCATGAGTTATATGTAAATAGTACCCAGTTTATATAAGGGAAGAACTTGAACATCCATGGATTTTGGTGTCTTTTGGATACTAGGTTTATAAATTATCTATAATATGACACTGTTTGAGGTGGAAAGTTTTCATTGCAGATATTAATTCACATATTCAATTAAGGATGTTTTCATGGTCAAATTTTCTTCCTTAATACTAAATACAAAGTCAACATACCTATCATGTAGCCAACTATGTGTCATCATTTCCTTAATTTTCTTGGTCCCAAATAATTTGATACCTTGTTCTGCTGAAAGTGTATGATTGTCCTTTCCCACTAATTCAGTTTCCACTGTTTCTGAGCTTCCCATGTGTATAATTAATAATAAACCATAGCCTAAACCATTTTCTTTATAAGACTGTGCTGTTTCTATAATTAGAACAAGAGTCAATAAATTTGGATTTGGGATCATTATTCACAAAAAGATTACTAATAATTTCTCAGTAAATTCAGAATTTTCAACAATAATTTTTAAACTATTTTAAAGAGTAATTTTGTTAAAAATGTAGTTCTGACATGAAATATTTGTAACAGAAATATAATTGTTGCAGATGACAATCATAAAATGCAACCTATGACCTGAAAAATCAGTTTTTTTCCAACTAATCTCTGTGGATTCATGTAACATATGAAATTATCTACATGCTGATTAATACTGTGTGATTATTTTTACTCTACTGAACTGCTTCATGACTGGACTTTCATATTTGATTACTGCACTTGTCTGCATCGTTTCAGTTTGTCAAAACGTTCATTTTGGAGAGCATATAGAAGCAGTGTTGCTTCTTTTGAACATCATAATGCTTACCTAGAATATCCTAGAAATGTATTATCAGTAGCATGTTTTTTCTGTTTATAATATTATTTTGCTACACATCTGTGATTTAGCCTGAAGCCTTTGGCTTGGGGCATGAAAAAATTTAAGAATGGAGCTGAAAAAAAAAGCAAAGTTAAGTCATTTGAAACAATATTTTAATATCACTCTGTTCATAGTGGCCTCTGATATTAGGTGGACTCACTGTGAAAAAAAAGAGTAGATGGACAGGGTTACTACAAGGCTTAGTGTAATTTGACTTTTAAAGTTATTGCAATGCTCTCTTGAGAGTGTTATTTTAGATGTTGCATGCTTAAAGAACTGACTAATAGATACTACTAATTTCTAAGGCATTTATTTCATTGACTTTTAAATAAGCTTTCAAAATAAATTTCTAATTTTTATGACTGTTTATAAAGCAACTAAAATACAGTGTCAGATATCCAAAAACTAATGCATAATGACAAAGTTTAAATTGTTATTTGAATTTGACTTTTTTCTGTGAATCTATTTTTAGGAACTGGGACTTGTCATTACTGGAACTCTTCCGGTCTTCAACATAACCGGACAAAATGAAAATAAGACAAACTTAAAGGTTAAAAGTTAATTGATAAAATTAATAATAATAAATGATAAACTATGACGTTGAAGCTCATTGTGGATAAGATATTTCTATAAGGAAATAATACAACGTAACTGTCTCATGAGGCTGAAAGTAAAAGTCAGCAGCTGTCTATGTGATAACCACCTGGGAAAAAGGAAATGCAGGACAAATTCTCAGTTCCCCCAGAGACAAGATTCAACTTAACTCTATCTAACTGTGACTTGACAAGAACACAAGTTCAGGATCTGGGAGTAATTATTGCTTGGACCAGAAAGTTCATTTGGGTTTCCCGTAAGATGTTACAGAATACATGATAAATGGGCAGTACTACTGTGTGCACATTTTTAAATGCATCTAAGATACCCATGGAGTTCAGGAAAAAAAAAATAACATGGTAATGTTTGTATCAGATATATATAGGTACCTTTTTAGGATCGCTCATCCTCCCAGTCCCATACAATAAATTATTTTTTTTTAATTATCATGTAACTTAAGGATATGATTTAAATGAATAGTTCTCTTTCTGTTTTTCTCTTTTTTAAGATTGAGGAAAAAATGCTTACTGAGTCTCATAAAAATACTTATTTCTATAGCTCTGGCATTGTCAATGCTACCAACTTAAAGTTCTACAAATGTTGAAAAATATATATCTTGTGCTTGTTAAATTATCTCATTTAAAAAAATACTTTTTATTTAAAGTAGGTTTGCATTCCTTTGTCTTAGCTTGCATTAGAAGGAATTTAAAAATCTAGGAGAATTAAGATTTTTAAATACTAAATACTGATTTTATATTTTGGCTGACATTCCTGATTTGAGGGAAATTTATTTCTAGTTTATAATATAATGAATGTTGCACTTAAGCATTATTTGTTCACTTATTATAAATTTCAGTTGAAATCCTTATTTTAATAATGTGGCCATAGACAAAATTGGTTATTCCTCTTTGGGGGCTCATTACCATTCTTAAATATATGCTGGTTCTGATTATTGTAACTCATGAAGGGAGTAATTCTCTTAACTCCTCATATAGACTGTGTAAGGGATTGCTTAAATTTGGGGAACATGCTCTGAGTTGGCTCTGGGTTGGTTCATGGGAAAACAGCATAGCTGTTGACCTAACTTTCTCATTCTGTGTGTACCTACACAGGATTTACAATGTGCTTATAATAACTGTTGACTGGATTTAATGACTTTCTGTGTAACATTTTATTTTATAATTTATGTAATTATATTTAAAACAGATTCCTGATTCCAAATTTTAACACCATTACCATCCTTATGCCCCATAAAAGACTGTGATAACAATTTGCCACGTGGATTCTTTGATTTGCAACTAAAACTATGATGCCCATTGTTTGGTATTTAGAAGTTAACAGCAAGCAGAAATAGTGTTGTGAGAGTTTCCATTTTATTACACATAAGATCACATACTTTTCACATATACACTAGTATTATCAGCAGCAAAAATACATGGTTCTTTTTTATTTGGTATTGTCTAATTAATTTTAAGTGGTGATTTCTGAATTGTATTATAGCACAAAGTCAGTTTATACTCACAAATATACATACAACCCCCACTTAGAGCTGTTGACTGTATAGTATCAATTAAACTATAGGGTAATTAGTACAAAAAGCAACAAATTTAAAATTTCATATATTTTTTGTATTTTAGCTCTAATAATCAAGATTTCACTTTTAACCTAATAACAATACAGTTGAGGGAAAAGAAAAATCACAGCTGAGAATCACTGCAAACTGATAGCTTAAGTGCCTCACGCTTACACATAAAAATATATATATATATATATTTAACCTAATGTGAAATACAAGCATTGTCAAGCAAAAGGAGGAATGTATGTTATAATTTTGTATAGAAATGTGCAAATTTTTGGTAAAAATATACTGCCTTTTTGCTTATTATAGAATCAGCTGATTCTTGGTGTGATGGGAGTTGATGTGTCCTTGGAAGATATTAAAAGACTAACACCACGTTTTACAGTAAGATGCAATTTTCTCTTTTGATATCTTTTTTATTTTAAAACTGTACTAATTTAGCTTGTCTTTAAGGCACTTAAGAAATTCTCAAAAATTGTGCATTTATCTTTGCAAAGTTACTAAATATTTAAAATAATTCTTAAAAGAATGTTATAATATCATGTTACCTTTCTTTATGCTTTAAAATATGTATTTAATAATTTATTATTATTATTTTTCAGTTGTGCCCCAATGGCTATTATTTTGCAATTGATCCTAATGGTTATGTTTTATTACATCCAAATCTTCAGCCAAAGGTATGTCTATAATTTGTTTACAGTGATAGTGTTCTGTAAAATTAGTGATTAATGTTCTTATTAGGTTCATCATTTTTTATTCACTATATAGCACTAAGTATAAAAAAGCATTTTATGTGTAATGTTAATAATACATGACAAAGCCACAGTTATGCGAAGAGTGAAAGCAGTTTTCATTTTCGCTTACCAGCTTAGCTCTGCAATATTCCTATCCAGTGTCCAGCTAACCAGGAGTCCTGTCTCGGAGGCAGTCATTGTCACCTCTGGGCCTGAGCTTCGCACATCCTCCTGGTGTTTTAATTAGGCTGTAAGGTAGTAAAGGCCGCTGCCTGGATGGGCATAAACCTGAGAGCATTATTCATGTTCCTCTCTGCATAGGCCATTTCTCTCTCTCTTTGATTCTGGTAATTATCTCTCCTTTCCCTCTCCCAGACTTATAAAGATATGTATAAAATGCAGTAAGTAAAACTCAGTGAGATGGACTTCATAACTGGGAAGGGGTTATTAATCAGTGAGTTATATGAAAGTTATAAAATGCCATACATTAAAGATTTTATCCAAATCTTTATTCCTACTTTCCTAAATATCTCATCCAATTCATTTCACTTTTCATTAATGCTTCACAGGTAAAGCACTTATGTATCTATATGTAAAGCTGGCAAAACCTTATTTATTTTTAATTTATAAGCAGCTTCAAGTTATTATTTAACTTTGAAGATAATATTAAGGATACTTTAAACCATGCTTCAGGGAAATCTATGCAGACTTACACATACTATTTCCTTCTCCCCAGGCATAGATATTTAATGTTAGAGATATTTTAGTGTATCAAGTAGGGTCATTAAAAATTATTCAAAAAGTAATAATTAAGAACCATTAATATTGAATATTAAAAAACATTTATTGTTATAACTAATATCTGCATTTTATTTCTCACTCTGGAAATTATTTCCATACAAAATCCATCATTATCTAAATATTTACTAATTATTTATAGCTACTGATCACCCTGAATTATTTTTAAAGTTGTTACTTTAATGTAAATATGAGATAAGCATTTCACATATTATCATTAGTCTGTCACAGCTCTTTAAAAACATGTCAAGTTTCTTATAATAGAGTTGTTTATGATTGGCTAACATTATGATTTTTTATAATTGAAAATTTTGATCTTTCTGAATTTTAAGATTTGTAAAAACTTTATAGTATTATTTTGTATTATGTTGTATAGCCAATATATTTAAATTATATTCCCATAAGTAACATGATTTAAATGCTATAATAGTATAATGTGCTGAAGGGTGTGAAGGAGCCCTACTTTTATGTAGCTGGACATTTCATGATTGTGAGTGTAAACTCCTTCCCCAAAGGAACTAAAATATATCATAGACAAAATAATAAAGAAGAATAATGAGAATAATGAATATATGTAAATATATAAATCCATCATTTAGAGGTAATTATTTGAAAAGTTTTTCCCTTTTCTACATTCTTGTACTAATAACCAGTATTTATGTGGAAAATATTTTATTACTATTTGAATGCTTTAAACATGTTTCTGGCTCATACTTGGAATAATTAATTTACTAAAATTTTGAAAGCTACAAACAAAATATAAATTATTTATAAATTCATAGTAAAGCCCAAGTGGTTGATTTTTCTTCAGGATTATGTTATTTTTTCATATTTTTATATAGGAAATTATTAAAAGAATAGTTTTAGAGAACCATTTAAAATGTTTAAACTATCAGTGTATTTTTTCTGAAGTTCATGCTTTTGAATTAAATATGCTTATTCTCATTATTAACAGGTTAGATATTATAATTTCTTTTTGTGGGTGATGTTACTAGTTATACAGATAGACACAAGAACCTGATAAAGTATAATATAGTGTATTAGAAACTGATAAATACAAAGGACCAATGTGGTTAGAGTAGCATGCTAGCCAAATTAATCTTAATCTTTTTCATTCAAAATTCACCAGTGAAAATATAGAAAAATAATGCCATGTTCCATAGTATCCATTATTATTTAGCAAGATCAACATTTAATCTTACGCAGGCATTCTTTGCTGAATGCCTTGTGTTTCCTCCTGAAACTATAATCTTAATTCAACTTATTTGAGTACAATTCTGAAGTTTTTAGAAGGCAGAAAAAGTATCCTAAAGCCAAGAATAATGGAAAATAAAATAGCTGTGAATCTTTTGCTTATCTAATTTCCTAAGGAATCATTACTTATCTTCTCAAAGTGACTCTTCCGAGTCTCTACCGTGACTATATTTTGACAAATGCTGAATTATGTATCCTCCTTTATTCCAAAATAGAATTTAGAATTCCCTCATTTTGTTTCATTGACATAACCAGATTAGGTATACTTACTAGATATCTCATTTTTTTATCAGTCTTAAGAAATATTTATTGTATAGGAAATTGTGAATAATTTACATTTAAAATATTTAAAATGAACCTACAGTGTTATGGGGAGGGAGGAGGGAGAAGCGTTCAGGATGGGGAACACATGTATACCCGTGGCGGATTCATTTCGATATTTGGCAAAACTAACACAATATTGTAAAGTTTAAAAATAAAATAAAATCTAAAATAAATAAATAAATAAATCAGCATAAGAATTGTCTGAGAGAAAGCATCTTTCTCCTTTCCTACTTTATTACTTTTTTTTTTAGGAATAAAAGGAAAATATTAGTAATTTTTCTTTAAATGTTACGTAATTTTACTAGCTTTACATATTTTTTCACTAAAAATATTTTTGAACTTTCGTTTATTAACTCATCATGAACTTGATGATACCTGTTTCTGATTGAGGAAATATCTGACCAAAATTGATGATAAGGTAGAACCTTTACCCAGGTTGATATGTAGTATGATGAATTACCGTCTTTCTGTTGCTTCAGCCTATTGGCTTAGGTATACCAACAATTAATTTAAGAAAAAGGAGACCCAATGTTCAGGTAACTGAAGTTAGCAGTGCCTTCAAATTTGCTAAATCAGAGTTGCGATCAAGCTTCTTTTCCTAAAAGCATATGATTAATGCCGCCTTTCTTGATAGCAAGCTTCCAGAGCATGAGATGGAGATGAGCATCATTTTTCAATAAATTGGAGCAAAAATGTTATTAATGATGGCAGAGGGTATGCATTTGCTGACTAAAGACTGCTAGCAAATTATGTAACAATGATAATCAGAGTAATCACAAAATTAAAATTAGGTTTGTTATTAAATATTATTGTGAAATCAGTGTCAAATCCGTGTAATCCTAACAATTGGTTGTAAAATTAACTTCTAAGTAGAAATAAAAATACAATTCTGATGTGTAATTTCTATGAATCACACAATTTAAGCAAAAATTCTGGGGAATTTCTAAAAGTATATTTTCAGGTTAGCAGTTAGAGAAAGTTCACGTCACCTAATTAAAAATGTCCAAAATTGCAAATTAATATTGTCTGGAAAACTCACTTGCAAAATCTTTCCTCTGGTGGGAAAATAACTTAAAACATTAACACTAAAAATAAGCATTGTGAAAGGATTCTTCCTATAGTTTAGTAAAATCTAGTAAGAGCATTTCAAAATTTTGAAGAAAGTTCAGTGTGACTTAAGGTTTTATATGTAAGCTTATTTCTTTTTAAAAAATGGTGATATTGTAATAGAGAGGTAGTGTGATATTAATGGATCATTACACTATGCATTTGTAGAACTGAACTCCAGTTTGTTCTACTTATAACCAACACTGTATCCTTGAGTAGTGCACTAAACCCCATGGTACTTCAGTTTCTTTATCTGAAAAGTAGGAAGATTCAACTAATAATAATTTCCTATCCTACACAGGATATTCTGAGGAAGTTAAATATAGATCCCCAGCTCCATCTCCTGAAAATTCTGACTTAATTTGGCCAGGGATAGGCCCTAGGCTTATGAATAGTTTTAAAGATTCCCAGGGGATTCTAAAGAACAGAGCCTTTGGATTAATAAAAACTTCAGTTCCCTTCTAGCTCTAAAATTCTGTAACAATCTGAATTTCATGTTGCTGTGTCAATCTTCATATCTTTTATGGTTCCTCTACAGTTAAAATTTGCCTTTTCTTGATTTATTAAACTGTTTTATGTTACTCCTCTTGCATGTTTCTTTTTGTGTATTACCTTAAATTATACTTATTGCAGTCATGTGCATTTTAGCGAACTTTTAGTTTTGCGATACTTTTAAATATTGCATGTAGATATTGTGATATAATTTAAAAAAAAACAACCTGGAAAATGGTTTATTTTTGTTTTAAGGAAACTTTAAATGGCAAACTAGCAACCACACAAGACTTCTAAATTTAGAAAATATTTTTTGAACTATGTAGTATTTTTAATAATGCTGTTAATTATTTCAATTTAAAATTTAAGAACATTACATTCTGCCTTTTATTTTAGTTCCACAAATAGTATTAATCATTTTATTAGTTGATATTTAAATTTTTCAAATGAGGATTGTTGGATATTTAAAACATTTTAAAATATTTGAAAAACGAAAAATATTAAAAAATGAAAGTGTTGGGAACGCAGGGACTGGATTCAGTTCTCATGCGTCTCTTGGTTCTCTTCGATATGAGTCTGCTTTTGAATTTTTCTGTCACTTTACTTGTGATGAGTCTTTTAAAAACTGGTCAGCCAGATTGCCATATACAAAGTACAAGTGGTGCATTGACATTTTTCTTTTATGATTTCCTTTTCCTTTCTGTGTCTTTATATGTTGGATTGGGACATGATCTTCATATTGCCAATTCTTCCTGATAATGCCTCCTCCATGCATGCTGTTTGGGTCTGGTCATGCTATGCATTATCCATTGCATGTAAGATGATATTCTTATTTATGTTTATATTTTATCATTTTATTTTGACTTTGTTTTGCAGTGAGTTAAAATTGTCATGCTGATAGGGTGTTTGTGTAAAGATAATTTATTTCATATGACTTTAAGTAAGGAATTTAGAATAACTGTCAACTTTAGAGTCTCCTTTTGATAGAAATGTGTACAATTTCATATTTTAAGCAAAGGACTAGAATTATTTTCAATGCTGATTTTTATTTTCTTCTTCAGAAACATGTTACTTTTCAAAAGGGTATTTACTTCCAAACCAGTAAAATGCTGCCTAAAAAAAAAATCAGTATTTTAACCTGTTGAACAATCCAATACTTATTTTCAATAGTCTAGAACCTTCTGAATTTAGATATCAGTTTCATAAGCAGTGAATTTTTTTTTAATAGACATGCCAGGCACAGTTTGTTTTTGTTTTTTTTCTTTTTTTCTTTAAGAATTCCCATTCATCAAAACCCATGGGAATTATATATTTTTCATTATTTAAATGGAATTACTCCCTAAAGGCATTTCTGTCATTATTATAAAATGAATATATGCTATGTATATTGTGTTATTCAGCATTTGATATAAATATTTAACTTTAATATATTTCATGTTTGGCATTGTCTTTGGTAGTCAGCATTTGTAAAACAGTGTTTAAAATAATGATGATTCAAATATATTTTAGAAGAGACTGTGAGGCTGTAATTTTTTAACTTCCAGTGACCTTCCACTAATATGGCATAATTTGTGTTTATTACTTCTATCTAATTAGTTATAACATATTGATGGTATCTAATTTAGTAAACATTAAAATCCAGTTTCTAAATTTTTAAAGTTGTAAAATTTTAGACATGTTAGACATGTATTATGATTTTATGTTCTAGTGAACTTTGAAATTCTACTACAACATGTTGCATTACTAGTGTTACAAGAGAATAGTATATGTTTCTTTATCAAATATTTTGAGGTCCTTACTTTATGATTAAGAAAAATTTTTAAAATGTCACGTGGTCATTTCACATCCTAATTAAAGAAAAAAAAGCTGTAAGTGGATCTTCAGAAGTCATATTCCCACAGGATTTGTGATTATAAATGTCCCATCTAACACAGGACTCAAAATATAAGTATCTTCAGTTGGTGATAATCAGAATTTGCCACAATTAAGGCTCAAATTCCTAGCCTACTTATTATAATTTTTAAATATATATGAAAGAATCTACATTTATACAATTATTTAGTCAGCTTTTTCATATATCTTAGGTAAGTAACTTTTATGGAATTAATCCTATATTTAAATATCCCTTGAATTATTCTCTATACAGCATTTTACAATGTCCTATATGCTTAATTGTTCTCTGTGTAGAACCCCAAATCTCAGGAGCCAGTAACTTTGGATTTCCTTGATGCAGAATTAGAGAACGATATTAAAGTGGAGGTAAGTGCAGTTGGCCTGAACAACACCCTCCTTATCAGATGCTGGGATTCTTCCAGTCCACAGGATTTGTTGAGCATTTTCATGTGTTGGTTCTCTCTTTGGACTATATGCACAAAGATGACTGTCTTTTGTCTTTAAAAATTTCCAGATCCTAGGCTCTCTGATCCAAAAGATCATATGAAAAGGAATAAATATTTAAAATTGGGTGTGACCTTAGTTTTTTCTTTCTTTTTCCTTCCACAGGTAGAGTTGTGTATTTCAATACAAATATAACTTGTAAATTTCAATTAAAAAAACATAGGGAGGAGGATGTTGCCATAGAATTGAAAGAAAATTTTCAGAGAATTTAACCACTCAATAAGCAACATGAGGAAAGAAGCTGCCATGTTTTTCTTAGTACTCTATTTCAGAAAATTTCTATTTTCTTTCAAAACCAACATTGCATGCCACTTCCTCTGAGAGGACCTGCCATAATAATAAAGTGAAAAGTGAAAGTGTTAGTCGCTCAGTTGTGTCCAACTCTTTGCAACCCTATGGACTATAGCCTACCAGGCTGCTCTGTCCGTGGGATTCTCCAGGCAAGAATACTGGAGTAGGTTGGCATTTCCTTCTCCAGGGGATCTTCCCGACCCAGGGATAGAACCCAGGTCTCCTGCATTGCAGGCAGATTCTTTACCATCTGAGCTACCAGGGAAGCCCTCCATAATAATAAAGATAATTATTAATAATAACACGTATTGAGTATGTGATATGTGTCAGTCATGGCTTTTCAAGAGCTTCTGAAATAGGTTCATTGTTTTTGTTGTTATTACTACTATTATTATTATGTCTGTTGTACCGATGATCTATTTGAGGTACAAGACGTTACATAACTTATCTCCAGTTACTCAGCTATTAATAGTAAGTAGCAGAACCAGAATTTGAACCCGGCTTTCATGTGCCAGAGCAGAGATTTCTCAGATTCTTTCAAGTGGATTAACTCTGTCTCTTATCTATTCAAAGACTCTCGTATTTCTTTTACAGTTTGTCACACATTTGTACTTGCTTTCCACATTTTACACATTTAGTCCCTCAGTGTAGAACGATAAAGTCTATTTATTACAATTACCTTAGACTGAGGCTTCATGCTGGGATATTTTAGGTAAACAATGAATATCTGTTGTCAAGTATTCTGACAGGATGACCTAAAATAACAATAATGCAGTAACTTTTAAAAAGAATATTTCCACACTTGGTTGGTCTGTTGAGTGTCTGCATAAAGTAACTGTTTCAATTTCCCTTAGATTCGAAATAAAATGATAGATGGAGAAAGTGGAGAAAAAACATTCAGGACTCTGGTTAAATCTCAAGATGAGGTAAGAATTAAGCCAGATTTATTCTTAAATAAAATGTATATATTAATAATTGACATTAGTGGTCAGTTTGATCTAGTAAAACAATATTTATTTATCAAACAGATGTTTCTAGTAAACAGATTTATTTAAAACACTCCTTGCTGGAGGGATATTTTCAGTAAGATTTTAAAATCTGAAACGTTCATAAAATAATGTTGCTATAGGTTTCTTAATGTATTCTTATATCACTAATAATATATTCTTGAAAATTACATTTTTAAGAATTTTATTGAAGCATAGTTGATTTACAATATGTTTCAAGTATATAGCATAGTGTTTCAGCTATACATACATATGCTAAGTTGCTTCAGTCGTGTCCGACTCTGTGCGACCCCATAGACGGCAGCCCACCAGGCTCCCCTGTCCCTGGGATTCTCCAGGCAAGAACACTAGAGTGGGTTGCCATTTCCTTCTCCAGTGGATGAAAGTGAAAAGTGAAAGTGAAGTCGCTCAGTCGTGTCCGACTCTTAGCGACCCCATGGACTGCAGCCCACCAGGCTCCTCTGCCCATGGGATTTTCCAGGCAAGAGTACTGGAGTGGGGTGCCATTGCCTTCTCCGATACATACATATACATACATATATATTCTTTTTAGATACTTTTCCTTTTAGGTTATTACATAACGTTGAATATAGTTCCCTGTGCTCTACAGTAGGTCCTTGTTGGTTTTCAAAAATAGTATTTTATGTCTCCATTTTTTCTATCACAATAAGAAATAGAACACACAATATAATGCCCTGCCTGCCATGTTCTTTTAGGCCATTTCAGTCATACAATTTGAAGTCAGTACTTAATAGCTGTATGTTTTGTATGGCTTGTGTATGCAGATGTTTTAATTGTTGAGTTACATATATTAATTTTTTTCATTACTTGTTTACTTGTTTCTGGCTGGGTTTATTTTCTTTTACTCTTTCTGTATGACTGCCCTGCATTTAAATCTGAAATTAAATCGAGAAAACATAGCTACCACTTTAAAATCACTGGTACAACCATGTAATGCTTGTATTGTTTTATAATGACGTTGGGAAGTTCCTTGTGTATTGAAAGTGTGTCTCTCCATTATCAGTCACATGGGGATATGTGTTTGTATATTTGGGTATTTGAAAAATACATAGAGCCCACAAGCTTTTGAGCCTAGACATTTAATTTAAGCTTTTATGTATAATGTAAGTCTTATTTCCTCATAATCTCATCCATTTTAAGTGTAACAATTCTCCTGAGTTTGTTAAATCCATTTTAAGTGTAACAAATCTCCTGAATCTGAATCAGCAGAATTTTTTCCCTAAGATGAAGCCGGGATCCAAACATATAACTTCATCAGCACCTGCCCTTTCTCACTTTAATCAGGAGTCCCTGTTACCAGAACACAAGGGGGACACATCAGTGTCAGTCTTGAGATTTGAAATGTCAGCTCTGTTTACTTAGACTTTAGCCATGCTGTTTATACCTTCACTTTTCTGAAAGAAGAGCTAAACCATTCAGCAGTTCTGCCACTTCTCTCTGTTGATCTGCCAAAAAGAACTCTTTGACCTGTACCTTCTTTTTTTCAACGTATAAATCCATTTTGTTTCTATTAAGTCACTTTTTAATTTTTCTCCTCCAACTTACTGTAAATTTTTTTTTTTTGACCAATATCCCTCCATAGACTTTTCGTATTAATTACCTTGAAGAAAGTGGTGTCTTGTGTCTTTATTTCTCTAATCTGATACTAATTTGATACTAATTGATACTCTAATTTGATACTCTTTTTTTTTTTTTTAATATCTTGTGGAACAATACTAGTTTGCCCTGGTTTTTTAGGAGTAGTATTAAATAAATAAACTTTTTTTAAATTATTCTTTTAGGAATGTTATGAGTCCAGAAACTTCCTGTGCGCTTCCTGTCCTCTCTCCCCCATCTTCCACACACATAAATAAAGCCATGGGGATATTTGATTAATAAAACAACATTGTGTGGTTGTTAGAAAATAAACTTGGAATCATGCATTTTCCTTCATCCTGCTAGTTAAAGTCCTCTTGAAGATTCATTTTCCAAATCAGTAAATTGTGGAAAAGAATAGTATTTCATTTACTCCAGGGGCTTGACTAAATGAGACAAGGACTGAAAAATGTTTTGTGTATTGCCTAATATCAAGTAATAACTTTAGTGAATATTATTGTTCTGCTGAGGATGATGACACTGGAGATAACTGAAAATATTAAAAGATGCATATGTATCATCACTGAATCTAATAGAAGAAGGAATGATAATTTCTTTACTACCCTTCAATAGCTACATAAGAAAGATTCAATATATATGAAGTCATTTAGCTCTTTCTTCCTTTCCCTGGTGGATATAGTTGTTTTTCTAACCTTCAAAAATATTAAGTAATTAGAATCTAAGATAAATACTGTAATAATACCTTAATAAGAACTGCTACTGCTAATCCTGCTGTTTAGTCACTCAGTTGTGTCTAACTGCAAACTTATGGACTGTAGTCTGCCAGGCTCCTCTGTCCACAGGATTCTCCAGGCAAGAATTACTGGAGTGGATGGTCATTTCCTTCCCTAGGGTATCTTCCTGAAGCAGGGATGGAACCTGTGTCTCCTGCTTGGCAGGCAGATGTTTACCACTGAGCCACATGGGAAGCCCTAATCATAAGAGTAATATGCTAATCATACATTTGGATCTAGACACTGCATTAAATTCCTGATATTACCAATTTATTTTAAACATACTTTACTATGGAAAAACCTGAGTGTTATGTAACATTTCAATCATGTTTCATTATTAAAATTTATTTTTCTAAGAAATGTTTTTAAAGTTTTGATGTTAGTAATTTCATTAATTACTGATTTTAAATTAAGATTTTCCACTTACATGTCCTTAAAATTGATCATGTGGGTACTTTTTTTCCTAAAATTTTGCTTTACACACACACATAACAAAATAAATAATTGTAGAGTGGAATAGATCAGACATTTGTGAAGAAGGGTATTGAATCACCACTGAATTTATAAATAGAGCCTAATGTTCTGCTGTTCTTATAAATTAACATAGGATAAAAAGTGATCATAATCAAGTCCAACTCTTTTTTAGAGATATATTGACAAAGGAAACAGGACATATACATGGACTCCTGTCAATGGCACAGATTACAGGTAATTAACCATATTTATATGTGTGCTTATAAAAAATATTCAGTTCAGTATCTTTTAACTATTTTTAGTATCTGTTTTTCCAGTGGATGAATATTGTTTTTATATATTCTCAAGCTGTTCTCAATGTAATTAAAATAGAAATATTATCCTTTCCAACATTAAAATGCATTAAAATTATACATTATTTTCAAAATGGGTAAAATGGGGGAAAGCTGGAAATATAAAATTTAGAAATGAAAATTTGTATGATATACATATATTTGATATTTTGTATATTTATGTTAGTAACAGTTGACAAAATCCCGTTACTTTGTAGTCATGACCTCCACTGACTTCCTCATTAAATTATTATGTAGTTTACAGTACTTAAATTTAGGCTGCAAATTAACTTAAAACTTCTCACATCATCATATAATCTGATATAAAATGCTCAACTGATATAATTTAACCCCATGAGTAGAAATTCTGTAATATACTGATTCTTGCAGTTGACTGGACTTTGAAAAACTGGACAGACTAATACCCTAAAATTTCTTGGAAATTCTTCATTCTTCAACACTTGCTGAGCATTTTCTTTGCTTGCTCTAACTTTAAAGTCACCTCTTTCCCTGTGGTCCTGCTTCCTACAGCCTTGTAATACTGAAGCTGATACGATTACGTCCTGCTTATCCATTCTCTTTTCCTCCTCCATCACATCCCCACCTTTGGATTTCATGTCACCAGACAATACCACCTACCATTCCTCCCTTTAAAGAGTCATCCCCTTCTCATTTCAGGGATTTTGATTACTGGGCTGGTTGCCACCCTCTCCTCCATTCATGTGGATCACTGTTTCTCAAACTATTTGGGACATAACCACAGTTATAAAAAAAAAAAATGTTTACTAAAATGAACACTAAAAGATGAAAAGTCAAGTGGACAACAATTTTTATTGGACTTCATAGACATAAAATTAGTCTGTCAGATTACTATAAAAATTTCTAAATGCTTACTCTCATTTTCTATATTTAACTATTCATGACCTGGTAATGGGTAGTTTGCAAAGGGACCAGGTTCCCTGGACATACTTTAAATACCACTGGCATAGATGATTTTTCTGGTGCCTGGACTCGGTTTTTCTGTCTCCTTCTCTCTGATGATCTTGTCAATCCCATCTTAGCTAACTGCTTCAAAGTCATGTCCTGCAACTCTAACATTCAGACTTCAAGTCCTTCATAGTCTTAATTTGAGGTGTTTTTTTTTTTTTTTAATCCAACTGTCAGATGACTACATTTTAGCTTTCCATCCCCTCCTTCTGATAGCCTAACTGCAGCAATCCTTTGACTCAGTTGAGACCTGAAATCCATCAACTCCTGAGACCTTTCATTGTCCTTGTCTTCCTCATGTGCATGTACCTGTTATTTCAGCATAAATTCATTGGATCTTATGTTCTCTCATAAAATGCCATCAACTCGTACTCAAGTATAGCAAAGAGTAGTTTGACCAATTTGAATCCTAGTTAAATTATTACCAGTACCACCCAGCATTGGCACAGCTACAGATGGGGAAAATAAAATATTCCTTGACTGATAATGTCTAAAACCTCTAAACCTCAAGTAGACTTTTGTCGTGCCTTTTGATCTCAATAGTCCAATAAATTTAGGAGGCTTCTAGATGACTTTTGATAGCTTCACTCCTCAAACCCATCTCTTTCCCATCCATTTTCTCTGTTGATCTGAACCTCTATTTTTCTCAGTGAAATAGGAAGCAATCAAAAGAGACCTTCTACCACCATAGAACATAACTACTAGCATCTGTTTCTCCATCTCCTATCTCTATTTCTTTTCACAACACAAGGGTCATATTTCACAAGAGTCATAGTATTAATACTTGAGTTGTATTGTTTCATTTATCTATCCACAATACTCCAATAATTTGCTGTCTTAATATTTATAAAATGTAAGGTTCGCCACAGCCACTAGAAGCCTTACAGCATATGACTTCATTTACCATCAGTCATCTGAAGTTGTCGTCTCAGATTCTTCGCTGAACCACCTTCATCTCCATCCTCCTTGCTGCTCCTCATAAACCTGGAACCACTCTGCCTCAGGACCTTTGCACCTAACTTACTTCTCTGAGGATGTAAAGTGCCTCATCATTTCACATTATATATATGTGTGTACATATATATATATGTACATTATATATATGTGTATATATATACATGTATATATGAAGCATATATAAAGAAATTTTTTCTACTGTTTATTGTCTCCCCCTCACTGTTAAGTTCTAAGAAAGCAACATTCTAAGACTGTTAAATTCTGAGATTATAAGATTGTTGCCTGCTTCATTTACTTTTGAATCCTCAGATTATAAGACAGGGGCACACAGTAGACATTCTATATATCTTTAGACAGTTAAGTAGATTTTCAACTTGTTTCTTTCTGTCGAATTCAAATAATAGTGTCCAAACTTCCATTGAAATATTCAAATATGAAGGATTCTTTGACTACATATTAATGTATGATTAATATGTAGCCCAATTAATAGGCTGTGGCAGACTCAACCATTCATTTCCTAACAAAACCAAACTATATTCCTCCTGCCTCTGTCTCAGAGCATACGCCTGACTTTGCCGGAGAATCTAGAGTGCTGGGCTTCTCTTAAAGCTGTAATACTATCACAGGGGACCATTGCCTTTTCTGTTGCTAGGATGGCATGCAGACTCAATCTAGAAGAGGAGCCCATGGATAGTAATGTCATGCTACACCACTACATGCCAATATTTCTCCATTGTTTTAGTTTTTCACAGAATTTTGAATCTGCTGAAAAATACCAGTATGACTGTTTTACTTGTATGTATCTCTTGGTTTCTCTCATTGCTCTTAGGCATTTCTTTATACATATACCATCTTTATGTATCAGTATATACATAGGTCATTTTTTTTTCCTTCCTCTTTCATGGTTATTGCCAGCTTGATATTTTATTTTATTTTATTTTATTTTTAAACTTTACAATAACTTGACAAAGGGTGTAATAGCCAAGAGGAAATCTGGGAGTCCTGTCTCTTTAGAGATGACTTCATGATAGGAATGTGCTCTTTGCCTCTGTTGGTTAGACAAATAAATTCCAAGTTAGAAAAATGGTTTCTTTTTGACCCTGACAGTGAGTCATTCTGATGGTTGGTCCTACTGCAGTCATAATTACACTCTGGGGGAATTTAAAATTATTATCCTTAAATGTTTTTAATAATCTCACAAATGTCTCTGATATTCCTCCCCTTCCCCTCCCACCCCGAGTCATAACTCAGGTAACCAGATTAATGTTCTTTTCTTCAGTTCTGAGTATTTCTCTCCTTGTTCACAGAACTTTAGTCTCTTCCCATTTTCATTCGAGTTCAGACTTACAGGCTTGAAATTCACATCACGCATCTCTAGCCTAACCTTTCTGCCCTGTCATTTGCCCCACCATCCTCCCCACAGTAACCGCTATTCTCTGAACAAGCCTCAACTTCATCATCTTTGCATGTTTTCTTCACACAGTCCCTTCACAAATCTATAACTTTGGGACAGATTGAATTTATTTTCATTGTAAGTACTCGCTTGAATCTCTGTGCAAAGAAATTCACAAATAACAAAGTAGAACAAAACATTACATCTAAATTGAAAAAAGTGGAAGTGTTTTTATGTAATGTATGAGATACCAAATTTTACTTAGTGATTTCTGTCTCCTTAAGCTTTGATATAACTTGATATAACATATTTTGAAGTATAGAAATTATTTTAATAGAATATTTTCTTTTTAATGAAGAGTGATTTTATGGTGATATAAATGATGGAATAGAAAAGTGTGCTATATTCCATTTAACTATGTTAACCATGTTTATGGGAGTTGCAAAAATATTGCTTGGGCTGTACCATCCATCTGGTGCCCACTGCCTTTATTAGATTTTAATCCCTTGGAGAAAATAAAGCAGCCTTAGTCAATTGGTTTTATATGGAGAAATACAACAAAGACTGCATATGGCAGCATCATTGACTTGGAATGTTGATTAAAGATCTTATCGGCTATAGGTTGAAAAAATAACTATTGCCTCAAGACAAAAAATCATTATGTGTAACTATATGTTTCTATAAAATATAGATATTATTAATAATAGCAACTTGAGACTTGCAGGCCAATAAAATGTATATATGATATGTCAATTTTAAAATTTCTACTGTGTTCCTCATGGGTTTCCACACTAATTTTTATGGTACGTGAGCTGTAACCCAAGCTTGCAGTGTGACACTGTAGCAGCCACATGATATATTGTTATCAGTTTTAATTTGAAGTTTCTCTTAGTAATAAATGCTGATGGGGCATTAAAATGTCGTAATTTCCCTTGAGAGGAATTTGTGGGAGACAATCTTCAATGCTCACTAATTCTGTGCTACATTTTATAAATGGCAAGTGAATCATGAAAGGTCATCTTACTTTCAGACTAATTGCACTGTTTTTTTTTTTTTTTTTTAATTTTAATCTCTTCTACTTTAAAGGAAGTTACCTTTAAAATGAATGTAGAGATTTTCATTAGATCTACATAACATTTTGTTTCTCTGACCTTTACCCATAAGGGAAGTCTATGAATTACTTAATGATGGAGAAAGATTTGGGAATTGGAGGTAACAAGCATCCAATTATTTTGCTATCTTGACTGCATAATTAAACTGTAGCAAATCAGCCCTTGCTTTTTTCCTCTTCATGGAATGAATTTTTAACATATATTCATGAGAAGAAAAACCTGGAATTTTATATTTTGTCCTGTTCAATATTGTTCGTTAAAAATGCATAATGGGATTACAGTTTGGACATCTGTATTCAGAACCTGGGAAACATGAGGCTTGAGTGATGTAAAAGATGATCTTCTACAAATACCTAGAAATCTCAGAAGCCTAGAAATGGACACATTTTTCTGTATTGCTAAATTAGGGGTTAAATTGTAAAAATGAATCTGAACAACTCAATTGGTGACTTTAATCAAGCATCACTTTTTTAAAATTTTTAAATAATAGTTTAATTGGGAATCTTAAGAGATTACCTCATTTTTGGCATTAGTTTCCTTCTGTATTCAAAGGATAGCAAAGGTCATTTGCAACTGTAAGTATGGATAAGGAATAATTATGTTCTGCACATGTGTATCAGCCATTGTGAGAGTAGCAGAATTGCATGTATGCAATTGTTACTGGAAACTGCATAATATTATGATTTTTTAAAACAATTCTTGTGTGTATGTTCATTAATTGGCATCTTCAAAATGAGTTGGGTTATCTGCCTGTCTGTGTTTTAATTTTTACAGTCATATTAAGACAAGGTTGGACGACAGGCTTGACAGTCTTTGTGTCTAAAATGTTCTGAATCTTGCTTAAAATTTGCACTGGAAATTGCCTTCAATGTGTATATCTACCACAAGACTAGAGTAGCCCCGTGGCTCTTGTAAACTATAAAAATCACGATGTTTCTCCTATTGTACCTCATAACAATCTACCAAATGATATGGGATATCCACATTTAATGAATTTGAAATAAATACAGTTACACTGTTGGATAAGAACCAATGGGATGAGCAAAGGAATCTGAATTTCCCCTTCAAAAGACACAGGGGAAATTGCAAAGAGATGAGTTCTATAATAGTAGGTATTTAATCCTTCAAAAGAAAATATTTCAAATGATTGTGTGCATTGTATAATACTAATAATACTTCTTATATTTGCTATTGTTAATAGTGTACATTTGCTAGCAAGCACTGTAACGTTATGTATGATTCATTAGGGAGGGTATAGCCAATGTGCATGATGCAATTACGTTGCCTAAACATATCCCTACTATTCTTCTGTTTTTTTTCACAAAGTATTTTAATATACTTTTCTGGAAATATAGTATCCATGACATTTTCTTCAGCTCATTTATGGGCACTCTTAGTAGCTAATTTTCCTTGTGTCTATTCTAATTCCCCACAATGGAGAGTACTGGATAACTCTGGATGGCAAAACAAATTAAGTGCCTTATTTGCTGAAAGCATTTTCCTGTCAAAGTAATGTCTTTTCCTTCCCGCGAGGAAGATCTTTGGATTTCCCGTGAACTTGATGTGTCTTTTTTTTTTTAAGTTATGTTTCATTTTTGTTTGTTTGTGTTTATGCTTCTCTTGTTTCTATTGCAGTTTGGCCTTGGTATTACCAACCTACAGTTTTTACTATATAAAAGCCAAAATAGAAGAGACAATAACTCAGGCCAGATGTAAGTACTGTGAAAGTGACTTCAGGGTCTATTTGTTATCTCCTAGTACCAGAGGTTTAAATACGTCTAGACTTTTGACTACCCAAGGCTTATACCTTTTAGTAGGTGTTATTACCAAATCAACAGCAATGATTCTAACCCATTCCAAACATGCAAGGAACAAGAAATATTCTACATGGATAGAATATGAGCAGGTACTCCAGCCTCACCGGCAGTCCCCACCACTCTCCCCTGCCTTGCTTTGTGCTCATAGAATCATTGCGGTGCTGTTGTCTTCTGTTGCTGTTGTTTTAAGGGTCTGCTAACTGGCGCAAAATGTTTCACATAGTCTCTACTCATGGCACTCTGCTAGTAAAGTTGCTATTTTTTTTCTTTCTTTTCTTCTTGTTTTTGCATTCAGAAAAATGATATGCTCCACATCTGCAACATTGTTTGAAGAAATTGCACTGGTCTTTGGCTTTGGTTTAGCAATTAATTCCCTTCTAATTATCCAAATTAATGTCTTCAGTAACCTAAATGGATTAATTTTTTAAAACATCGTTTGTAATGTGGAGTAATTATTAACACTAGCGCATATTTCAAGTCATTATTAATCTTTGTTTTGGGTGGCTAGATTTAGCAAGGTAAAGTGACCATCATATCCTTTACATATCACTCAAGTATTCCTGACCACCGAAATTTTTCCTGTTATGATAAAGTAAAAAAAAAAACGTGTATATATATATATATATATGTATATACTTTTTATATCTGACCTTACAGAAACTGCCATTTCTTTTGTTTCTATGTCAGTTCTCTTTTTGCTCTCCGCAGTCCTAGTTCTCATTGTAAATTGTAGTAATTTAGACATTTGTATTTCTACTTTGACTTGATAGATATGATGGTCTGTTAACAACCACTGACTTTGCATGAGCTAGTTCGTCACTTGATAAATGAGGGGATGACTAGTGGGTCTTTGATGATTGGTAAATGCTTCTGTGTATAGGCTAGCATCATTGGGATTGCACTTGAATTAGCCACTTTGCAAAATAGACCCTTGAAATAACCACAGTACAGAGAGGGTGCTCTAGTAGTAATTGACAGGACATACTTTCCAGTCTTCAAAAATATGTGTCTTTTTTTTCCAGAACTACAGCTGTACATAAATAAACCTTTGATCTATGCACAATATTTTTATTCAAGAAAGTCATTGAATAAAATATTGTTTGTGACCCCCTTTGCTTTACCCTCTTTTTTTTTGTTTCCCTGCTTTCTCTTTCTGATGGATTTTCACAGCCAAAAAGGGCAGAATGAAGGGCAAGTATTTTCTTGTTGCTCAATTTCTTTTTCTTTAGTACACTTGACATTTCCACTGATATTTCCATTCCTATTGGATATTATCCTCTGTGCTTCTCATTTGCTAGATTTTCCTCCATGATCACTCAGACCTTAGCAGCAGAAAAGGGGGAAAGAATATGCTTGTGTTTTCATATATAACCTGTTTTACTTTCTGTTTTTTTCTTAAACTTGGATACTTGTGTGTTTATCCTTCCACTTACTAATTCATACTAATATGAAGAATGCCGTTAATTCAATAGGGCGTTAATGGGTTTATTGAAATAATTTTATTACAATATTGGTAAAATATTTATGTTGGTATTTTAAATTAATACCTCTGGTGTAACGCTGACCTAAGTCGTTTTTTAAAGGATATCTTGGTTACCGTAGGGTTAGTTAGTAAATGGGAAAATTATAGACCTAGCATTATCTTTGATATGACCATTGTAATCCATGTTATGAAATTAAAATTGATTTTATTACTGTGAAGTATTGGGGAATCTTTATGTGTTTCAATTTAGGATGAAAGTCTATGTTTTTCCTTATTAGGTTATCTTTCTAACACCTTATTGACATCAAATATCAGGATGCATATTCTGATTCTTATCTAACCCTATAATATTATATTTTCAGATTCAGAAACTCTGAAACCGGATAATTTTGAAGAGTCTGGCTATACGTTCATAGCACCAAGGTAGGTTTTGTTTGGTTTTCTTTTTTAAGGCTCATTGTGGATGTATAGGCCTTCAAGAATAGGTCAGAGTTGGGGGTCAAGACTGCTCTGGGTTATGCCATGTCTAATTATGGAACCAAAGGAAACAGTAAGTTTAAAACTGAAGGAGAATTCTGTTCGTTCAGTCTTTCACCCATTCAGGTACTTAGCTACTGCATTGTGCTAAACAGGATGCCGACTTGGGGATCAGGTGGTGACTGGGACAGATAGAGGTTCTGATTTTGTTGGAGCCAACAGTGTATTCAACAGAAATGGAGAGTTGTGTATTTGCATTTGTGGCTGTGTATGCACATACAGCTCTGTATACATATACACATACAGATAGATATGTACAGATATATACCTGTATGTGTGTGTATACACACAAGAATGTGTATACCTCAGAGCATGACTAACGTCATTATTGATTTAACACAAATTTTCGGAAAATATATTTTAATATAGTGAGATTTTCTGACATAATTTTTAAAATGAGCATTCTTTTTCCTCCTACATAATTTTACTTCTCTTTCATATAATCCCCCTTTCTCTATCTCTGTATATCTTCATCTCTACCTCTATTTTCATATAATTATTTGGGACTCCATTCATGAATCCAAGATTATCCTTTATTTCTATTTCTTTCCTTAGGTTTTGACTCCCGGTCTCTAGCAGACACATGTAATAGTACATATCAACATAATTTCTATTACCCTAGGCTAAATTATTGAATAAAATACATTCAGAAGCTTGTAGTATTCTCTCCTCTCATCTTTTCCGTCTTAAAGAAATTCCTTTCAGAAGGTTCCTAAAAATTGGTCTCAGTTATTCTTTCATTTTATTTCTGCATAAGTATATCTGAATTTTCTCTTCTTGTAAAAAGGAATATGTACATATATATATGCACAGATATATATAAAACTTTTCAGAAATCTGTATTAACAAAGCATATTCCTGCTTTGTAAGTGACTGCCCTGGAGCGGCTTTCTTGCTTGGATTTCCTTCAGTGTGGACACTGCTAATCCCATCTCTTTCAACACTTGCCTCCTCTTGCTTGTTGACGCACTTTTCTAGGTTTCTCCCTCCCTCCCCAGCTGCATGCTCAGTCTATTCCATGAGCTTCCCTTCTTGTGCACATCACTCACATGAGCTGCTGGACCCTCTTATCTTCGTATTGTGCGTCGATAGATACACCACAGACTCTCAAGTATTCTATGCTTTGGTTTGGGCTGACAGCTCCCACGTCTCCAGGATGATCATATCATCCAGAAACACAACAGATATAATATGTAGTTTATTAACCTTACATTAGAAGATCAAACAGTATACCAATTTCTAGACTTCATGTATATCCTACCTATTTCAATATGAGACATTCATGTTTGTGGAACATGATGGGAATCTCTCTTCAAGGTGCTTCAAAGTCATTATCTCCTGAACATTTGTCTTCTTTTGGGGGAGCTCTTCTTTCCATGTTGCCTCAGTAACAAAACTACTGTCCTCTCTAAATGCCATTCTTGAAAGCTGATAGATACAAAGAAAGGGAGCAAAGATGTCTAACTTTTGGTCAATCAATAAGTCTTGCCAAGCAGGATTTATCTTATGAATATCCAGTATGTCTGTCAGACTCTGCTGCTTTTGTTCAGCCTGGTGTTTTCTCTCACCTAAACTAGTAAGGCTGCCTCCTAATTGATCTCCCTGCCTCCAGTGTCTCTCCCTTACTTCCTATTTCTGTCTCCTTTTTATAACTAGAGGGAATTTCTAAACTTTCAATAAAGTTTTGGTTCTCATCTGCTAAATACTAGCCAGTGGCTTAGCACTGTCCTCATGATGGTCTGTTCTGCACAGGATGGCTTTCAAACATCCTGTCACTAGATACCAGTTTACCAGTGTGGTACCCTATGCTCTAAATCAGGGGCTGACAAACTGGCCTGGAGACTGGCTGCCTGTTTTAAACATGAAATTTTACTGGAACATAGCCATGGCCATCTGGTGAGGTACTGTCTCTGGTGGTAACCTGGACCTTTTTAGCCCACAGAACCTGAATCATTCACTCTCCTACCCTTTAAGAAGCAGTCTACCAACCTCTGCTTTAAAGTCCAGCCACACTAAATTTTTTTAGTTCCTAAATGTGTTTTATCCTGCTTACATTAACCTTCTATTCTGGTTTGAACACACCCACCACCAGTCCTTTCCACACTCCAACTTCATAGCTCCTCCACCTGGGAATTTCTTTCCTGTCCTCTCTGGATTAGACATCCTTGCTGACTGCCTCACAGAGTCCTATATTTCCCATAGTAGAGCACTGGCCACATTTCACTTTACTTACTTTCCCCAGCCGAGATGATGGCATCTCTTTGGCTTACCATTCAATATTCAATATCACATCTGCTGCCTGGCACACAGTAGGGGCTTCGTAAATATTTGGTGACTGGAGAATCTATAAATATATGAAAAGTATTTTTAAAATCATGTTAATAATGCCTGCAATCTTATAAGCAGTTTTTTGCTACAAGTAACTTTGAACAACTAAACTGCTGAAACTAGTAGGAGATGGAAAGCAGAATATTACTGTATAGCACAGAGATGAAATGGCATTGTGATACTGAGTGTGCTCTGTTGATGAGACTCTCCCTCCATCTCAGATCTGTGATTTTCTCTGGGTAGCTTCTTGACTCATTTCTCTCAATTTTTAAATAACAGACCACGCAGATTGGCTTTTTCAACTTCACTCTTAAACAAAGTAGAAAGCATGGTAAATGTCCAAGTTCTCCTGGAGAGGATGAATATATCTCTCAATCCCAATTTGTAGGCAATCAATTTTGTTTAATTCAGCAAAGATTAGCATATGGACCACTGCTGCAGCCTTAAGTATGTTCAGCATCATGGCTGGAAGAGTGGAATTTGCCTCTAAAATTTAGGGAAGGAGTAAATACCAGAGAAAGAAAGACACATTGTAGCTTGTAGGATAAATCAATGAGTGTCTCCCTCAGTTAACATATTAAGCCTTTTACATGCTATGATTACATTTACCCCTCAAAAGAATATAATAAATTAGTATTATTATCCTATTTCATGGATTAAGAAACAGTTTTAGAGGTGGTAAATAATAAGGGATTTGAATCCATTTCCTTGCTACTCTAAGGTATAAATATCTACACTGAATATGTAAATACTTAGGGAATTTCAAAAGAACACCCAGTACAGCTGAGCAAATATTTTTGTAGGGAACATTTCCTGGGAAAGTGGGCATTGAATGTATATTCAAAGATTTGTGGAAAATAAACTGATAAAAATTAAGAAAAAGAAAAAAAAATGGTGAGGAAAGACAGACATTTATGTTACCCAGGATATCAGGCATATGTTTTTGTCACTGTTATTAATGGGGAACAGTGAAGCAAATTAGAGCAACACTATCAGAGTCTGTTTCCCAGATATTCATTGTCATGCTGTTACTCGGATTTCCTGCATCTTAGTTTCTTTACTAGCAAAATAGTGCTAACAATTATACCTATCTTATAGAGTTTTTATAAACTTTAAATGAGATAATACTACATGTAATATATACTTGTAAGTTTATTACTTAAGTAATATATATTTAATATAGTTCTTGGTAAGAGATGAGCTCTAAATAAATATTAGTTATTATTTATGGTTCTAGTGGAGGTAGGAGGAAGAGGGAGTGCTATTTAACAAAGAATGTTAAAAAGCAGTTATTTTAAAATAATTTAAAGGCAAAAGCTTGCAATTTTTAGAGGTAGAACCATTTCTGTTAATTCCTAAATAATTATACTATTTGATCCTGATTAGTACTCAGTTTTAACTTTTCCTTCAGTCTTAAGACTACTGGAAAGGAAAGCATTGAGAATACAGATGCATGTAGCATTATTCCTCCCTTTATGAGAATTACCGTCAGAGGGTTGAAACATGAATTAATTTTTCTATCTTTCTGGGATAATCAGAAATAAGAAAGCACTTCAAAGATATGTTGGAATGAGAAAGAAATAAAAGTATGTGATCCCCAATAGTTAAAGACTAATTTGTGACGTATGACCTATGTAAGTGAAATAGAATGAGAACAAGCAGTATTTTAGAAATAATTTGGCAAATTTCTAATACCAAAGATCTTTTAGTTTCAAAGTAATTTAAGTTACAAATTTCATTTGCTCGGAAACACAAAGTGAGCAAATGAGATCATTTTTAGCTTTCAGATTATGAAGGTATTTTCAGGAAATGGAAATTGGTCAAAACCCATCCAGAGGTTTCTCCATCTTGCTAATCTTTTTTAGAAGAAAAAAAAAAATTCTCAGAAAAATTATGATCCAAAGCGTGTAAACCAGATCTCTCATAGGAAAACAGAGCATCTTAGAACGTTTGCCAGCGAGTTTTCCAACTCATCCTAAGGGGAAGTCAGCAATTGTGGTAACCGCAGTATGTTGCCTGCACAGACTTGCCTGGGGTGGTTCCTCTGGAACAGGAAGTGGCGATTATCTTCAGTGTCAAGCTCCCAGCCATGTGCTAAACAATGGTTAGGCTAACAGGCAACTGATGTTGGTGCTGTTTAGCCACACATTCACACCTCAGATACTTAAGTCAGGCTACTGCTGCTTATTGCTTGCTGCCTTGGGGGGTGACTTTCTGTTGTCCAGGATCATTCTTATTACTGGACAACTCATTCTTCTGACACAGTCAACACTTTGTTTTCTCACATTTCTGTTGTGCAATTTTTTTTACTTCTGCTCCTATCCTAATTCAGCTTGTCTCCTTAATGACAGCTCCAACACTTTTCACTGCTTTGCCATTAGAATACATCAACAAGTCAATAATATCTTGAGACTAATTCAAAATTGGGTATAATCCAGCCAGTGAGGATAAAAACAAAAGCAAAACATTATGACATTGTCTAAATTAATTGCTCAGAACAGCCTTCTGTTGATAGAGGTTGAACCTGCTTTTGGTTTGAAGCTTTGTGGGTGTAAAAGCTCATGAAGTAAAAGTTTAAAGCACATTGTATATTGTGTTAAAACACTAATTTGGGATCTGAAGACTGGCTTCACCTCTGGGCTTGACCATTTGCCAGTTAGGTGCCTTTGGATAAATCTTTTTACATCTTTACATCTCAGTTTCCTCACCATTGAAATATTAAATTATCTCCTGGTAAAATTATTTTTAGAATTAAATGAGAAAAGATAATTTTAGAAATGCCTTTTAAATAATAACATGGAATTTTAAATGATCTTTATTAATAATTATTTTATTTAGTCTTTCTACAACATTTTACTTAATCCTTCTAAAATCTTGCCATCAGCTTCTAATTCTGTGAGATGCTACTTCAATATATTGGCCTTTTGACTTGCAGGCTAGTGTTATTTCCCAAAAAGCATAACACTGTGGGAAGAAGTCGATTTTAGCTCTGTCAAAAACTGAGTATCAATTATGAAAACTTTTTAAACCTTGCCTCCAAACTAAAATTTTCAGTGAAACAAGAAGTTATGACATTCTGTTGCTCTCTGCTCCCTGAGGCTTTGTGTTTTAAATCATGGGCTTGCATCTGAAAATATTTACTTCTTAATTGCATTTTTGTCTTGAATATTTGATTGTTTAGCCTGTTAGTTGTATTAACCTAGTTATTATGATTGCAGTCTTCTTATATTTATGGGACCTTACATTTATTCTGCATTTTCAAAGCGCTTAGGACAGCAGTTTTCAAAGTATGAAGCCCAAACAATGGTTTCCAAACACTCTTTCCAAGAATTCACAAGGACAAAGCTATTTTCCTAACAGTGTTAAGTGGCATTTGTCTTTTTCATCGTATTGATGTTTGCAGTGCTGTGACAGTACAAAAGCAACTGTGAGCTGTTACCGCATTGGGAGTCAAGGCAGTTGTACTAAAGTGTACTGGTAGTCACTTAATCTTCGATGCAAGACACCCGCATTGGGGAAAAAGCCAGTGTCACTTTAAAATATCCTTCAGCATGTATCTTTTAATACTCTGAATAAAGAAAATGGAAATCTACTGTATACTAGAGTAACTTGGCTGACTCCAAAAAAGAAAGAAAGAAAGAAAAGCACTTGTGTGATTGTTTGAATTGAGAGCTAAAGTAAGAGTGTCTTGATTTTTTTCATGAAATGTTTTATTAGAAAGAAGGAATGACAGATGAAGTATGCTTATTCAGACTTGGGATGGCAGGCATTTTTGCAAAAATCCATTAAGTGAGCCTTTTACTTTGAAGAATACGACTGAAAGTAATTGTTCTCAATGACAAAATCTGAACTTTAAAACAGAAGTTAGAATTTTAGGAAAGTTATATTTATTACTATAAGCAGGACTGCTTTGCAGTAGTTATAGACTTATCTAATGAGATCAGTGATATAATTTATGAATGTGAATTTTTAGTATAGTATAATGAAATGCGTCATTGTTTGAAAGATCTACATTATTCACATTTTCCAAATAACCAATTTATGATGTGAGAAAATCATGGGTGGGTAAAAGAGTCACTCAAAATGTAAGATTGTGCATCGAATTTTAATATAACAGGGTAGAGAAGTTCATTGGTATTGTTTCAGATTCTGTATCACAAATCACAAAGCAAGAAATTACAAATAATCAAGTTTTAGTGTTAAAGCATAGTGACAGTTATCTGAGAAGACAATTAAAATAATTCTCTTTTTTCCAACTGGTTATTTTTATGAGGACTGATGTTTTTCATGTGCCAAAACAATCTTGCAGTCACTTGAATGCAGAGGCACGATTGTCTTCTATTAAGTCAGGAGTTACAGAAATTTGCAAATAAGCACATCAATGACATTTGTTTTTAGTAGATTATTTTCTGAAAATTCAGTAATTTCTCATAAAAGTGCTATCATGTGAGGGGTTTATTGAGATATTTAATAAATAAATGCTTTTTAACTTCTTGATATTAATTTTTTAATTTCTTGATGTTAATTTATAAATGTAAATCACTAACCTACAGCATTCAATAATAGCTCAATCAGTAAAGAATCTGCCTGCAGTGCAGGAGACCTGGATTCGATTCTTGGGTTGGGAAGATCCCCTGGAGAAGGAAGTGGCAACCCACTCCAGTATTCTTGACTGGAGAATCCCATGGACAGAGAAGCCTGGAGGGGTACAGTCCCTGGCATTGCAAGAGTCAGACATGGCTTAGTGACTTAACCACCAAACCCACAGAAATAACAGAAGTTAATTTTTATTGAGCATCTTTTGGTCCAGAGGTCAAAAGCTTAATATATATTGTCTATAATCTTTAGCACTTAATGAAAAAATATTGTTCTATTATAGAGATAAGATGGAGATAACAATTCAACAGCTTACAAAATCATGCACTAACTAAAAAAATAAAACTAAAAATAAAAAAATTGTTTCCACTACCTATGATTGCTGTGAACATATTTTTAAAGTTTTGAGTTTAACACCTAATATCCAAAATATGTTTTTCAGAGATTACTGCAATGACCTTAAAATATCAGATAATAACACCGAATTTCTTTTAAATTTTAATGAGTTTATTGATAGAAAAACTCCAAACAACCCATCATGTAAGTATGCATTTATATGTAATCATTGTTTCACTGTGTTTATATTCAAAGTGGTCAAATCTTGGTTCAGTTTGTTGCTATGCTGGTTTATTTATTTACTTTTTGAATTTTTAATGGTAAAATGAAACAATTTGACTCAATTTTTTGCATATATTAAAGAAATTTCATGCCATTATTAAGTAAACTTTAATTTTCAAAGCCAGGTATTAAATACTTGCAAATGGTCAGCTGTAAATAAGATAGGCTTACCTTTACTCCTCTCAAATTTGAGGAATTTAATTTGGAATGATCTTTTGAAGGTTTTTTTCATTGCATTGTTCTTGCTGTGTAGAGGAAAACACAACACAATTTTATCAAGTTATTTATATCCTCCAATTCATATAATGAGTTTTAATATAGATAGTATAAACATAAAACTAAATAAAGATATAACACCTAATAATTTTCTCTCCTTGATATTCTATTTTTATCACAGTTAACTTTAATCTTAAAAAGTATGGATCTATAATTCTCCATTTTATGAAGTAAATCAAGTTGGAATAGATAAATTTTACTAGTTAGTTTTTAACCATTTTATTTGTCTTTTAGATAAATTTACATCATTTTACTATGAAACCTCATAGAGATTTATGGATTCTTGGCTCTTAAAACATTTCAAAATCTTAACTATTCTTTTTTTCCTAAAAATACCCTAGTTACTAAAATGTAATATCAGCAGAAAATGCAGAGATCATAGGAAATGAGAGGAAGAACCATTTTTAGGCTTAGAACATAATGAAAATATAAAAGAAATTATGAAATTACTTGCAACATTGATTTATATATATTATAGATTAAAATAATGGTCTCCTTTCCTAGAGTGAATTGAAATGAAGTCTATGAAATTATGATGCTTTGAAATCCCTATTTTTTTGATAACATTTAGAAAATAACTTGCCTAATGTAGAGTTGGCTTTTCCACTTCTAATTATGTCCATATCCTGAAAAGTGGGAGGAAGAGGAACACACGTGAAAATGCAGATAATTAATAAGGGTACATTTTTAAATTCATAGAAATATTATCCACTCTAAATTGCTTTGGAAACTTAAAATATACATTTGTTTCATTATTATCCTAATTAAACTATGTGGGTATAATTAAGCCTCTCCTTTTTCTGTGTTAGGCAACACAGACTTGATTAATAGAGTCTTGCTGGATGCAGGCTTTACAAATGAACTTGTCCAAAATTACTGGAGTAAGCAGAAAAACATGTAAGTATTTGTTCTTATTAATAAAAAGATATATATTCTGTATTTCAGTTTACCAACTCTGGGAAATTTGAGGGAAATTGGCCTCATAAATTTAAAGTTTATTATCTTTAATAACAATTTCTCAAGAAAACCATTTTGCAGTTGTTAAATTTTTAGTATTGGGTGTATGTCAGGGCTGAGTTTACCAACTCGGGGAAATTTGGGGGAAATTGGCTTCATAAATTTAAAGTTTATTATCTTTAATAACAATTTCTCAAGAAAACCATTTTGCAGTTGTTGAATTTTTAGTATTGGGTGTATGTCAGGACTAACATCAGCTGTTACTCAGCTTTACATATTTACACACCTCACTGTGAATAACCAAATTAAATTGATGTGCTTGCATGGGTCTCAGTGTTTGAGGTAAAATAGGATCTCTAGTGAATGTTCAGTTAGGTTTCTAATAGTACTGCCCTCCACCTAGTCAGGGAGAAGGCAATGGCACCCCACTCCAGTACTCTCGCCTGGAAAATCCCATGGGCGGAGGAGCCTGGTAGCCTGCAGTCTGTGGAGTCAGGAAGAGTCCAACACAACTGAACAACTTCCCTTTCCCTTTTCACTTTCATGCATTGGAGAAGGAAATGGCAACCCACTCCAGTATTCTTGCCTGGAGAATCCCAGGGACGGCAGAGCCTGGTGGGCTGCCGTCTATGGGGTCGAATAGAGTCGGACAGGAGTAAAGCAACTTAGCAGCAGCAGCAGAACACCCAGTCAAGAAATTGAGAAATCTGACGATTGTTCTGTTCCAGTCTCTTCTCCACTCCATTTCTAATCAACCACCAAATGATAAATATTTTTTTCTAAAAAAGTTTTCCTCTCTTCTTCATTCTCAAGGTTCTAATGTTTTTCCATTTCTAGGACATCACAAGCAGGTGATTTTTCTGCCTTTAGTGCTTCTGATTTCTCCGCCCACAACCCCGTCCCATCTATTCTCCATGTAACACAGACTTGCCAGAGTCTCACTTTTAAAACAGAGTCCTAATTTCAGGATAAAGGTGAAGCAGGCTCTCCAGCTTGGATTTCAGGATCATACATGAGCTGACCATTCTTCAGAAGCTTATACGTGGAATTTTACTTCCTATTGTTTCTCAGCTCATGCCTTACGCTTTTGTGCACCAAACGCTACCGCTCTCCACTAGCTTCCCCTCACGTGTACTCAGTGCTTCACATGTGGTGTCTTCCTGTCATCTCTGTTAAGTCCCATTTTGTCTTCAAAATGCAACTATATCATTGTTTCTTATGAAATGTCTTCCTCGAAGATCCTCTCTTTAACTATTTCTTAGACATTTTAACTGTTAAACTGTAGTGTGCATCTATTCATATATTTACCTTGACTTGCTTTGTTGTCAGTTCAGTTCAGTTACGTCCGACTCTTTGTGACCCCATAAATTGCAGCATGCCAGGCGTCTCTGTCCATCACCAACTCCCGGAGTCCACCCAAACCCATGTCCATTGAGTTGGTGATGCCATCCAACCATGTCATCCTTGGTCGTCCCCTTCTCCTCCTATCCTCAATCTTTCCCAGCATCAGGGTCTTTTCAAATGAGTCAGCTCTTTGCATCATCAGGTGGCCAAAGTATTGGAGTTTCAGCTTTGTCTTAGGAACCCATTTTATTTCTCTTTGTACCACCAACATCTAAATATTGTACAAAGACTCAGTTGAACGAAACTTTGCTTCTTCTGTCTTCTGTTTCAGCAAGGGAGTGAAAGCACGATTTGTTGTGACTGATGGTGGGATTACCAGAGTTTATCCGAAAGAGTAAGTTCAAATAACATCTGTAAAAGTTAGTACATTACAGAGGACTTCTCCATAGATCTGTGCATTACTGTATTAGGAAGCTATTCTTCAGAGAAACTGATCACTATTAAATTAGAGTTTATTTAAAGTACTTAATTATTAAACTCCATTCTTGAAAAACATGCTATGATTCTTCAATTGTATTTTTCCTTGTCACCTATATTACAAAATTTAAGAAGTTTTAAAAGAGATTTTTCTCTTTGTAGACATAACCAACCTGGTTAAATGAACATAATGTTATTATGAATATGACTATTGGCAATATTTGCATAGCACTTCATTATTTTCACTCATGTATGGATTTTATCTGTGTTTATCTTTAGAAGAGTCCATAAAGTGGGCTCTGTAGGCTTTTTAATATTAATTGACTTACTAACTGACTTGTCCTTAATTACCTGGCTAGTAAACGTCAGAGTAAAACTTGGAGTCAGCTTTTTCTGCTCCTTAATTTAACTCTGTGCTGATCTATTGCTTAGTAATGAATGTCATTTACACCATCAATTACCACTAACTTCCTTACACGTACCAGAGATGCAGACATATCTGTAAAGTTCAGTGATGTCCACAAATGGAAAAGTAAGTTATCACATAGATTAAAGAATAAAAATGATGAGCCACTTCCTCCTTAGGGCTGGAGAAAATTGGCAAGAAAACCCAGAAACATATGAGGACAGCTTCTATAAAAGAAGTCTAGATAACGATAACTATGTTTTCACTGCTCCCTACTTTAACAGTAAGTACTACTTTACAATTCATTCATCTCAATTCCCCTTTTTAAAATAAATTATTGCTCCTACCTGCTTTCCTACCAAACAATATATTTTATGATAGTTGTTCAGCTCAATCATTATTAATTATATACCATGTGCACGACACTGAAAAGACTGAAGTATCCATTTAGTTGAAGAAGTAAAATGCATCTACAGGAAATCAGCCAGCCAGTAATGTGAATACAGCATATCTACAGGCATGCACGGTACAGTGAAACAGATGTAGACAATCCCTAATTTCACCAACTGCAAATACACTGAAGAATGTTTAGTGAATTTTTAAAAACGGAATTAATCAGTTTACTCTGCTTTAATCAGTATTAGTTGCATAATATTTGTACAAATTATTACTAGTCTATATTTTAAAAATATTCTATTGGGCTGTTTCCCTAAAACTTTCTATTTTAATCCTTCAGCCTTTCTAGAGGTTGGGCTTATTACCATCATTTTCACAAATGGGGAAACTGAAGTTCAGGGAATTTCAGTTTTTTCCAGGGACATGTATCTTTTACAGCAGTTTCATGAATCTAAGATCAATCTTTCTGCTTCACTTCAATAGCCTCCTCAATATTTTAGCAGGTATCATAAACCAGAGATTTGGTGTGCATCCTTTAACTTGTGAGAGTGATGCAGCCAAGCTAATAAGTCCCATTCCAAAGTCAATTAATGCAACCAATTCATGGACACTCCAATTAGCCTGGTATAAAAAGGAAGAAAAGGGAAGAGGAGACCACCCATTCCTTGATAACATATCTATGCTAGAATATTTAAGCAAAATACTGTTTTCCTATATATATTAAAAGAAATATAATATTATTTGATTTAGCTAGAGTGGTTTGTTTTCCTTTTTTTTTCTTTCTTTTAGAAAGTGGACCTGGTGCTTATGAATCAGGCATTATGGTAAGCAAAGCTGTAGAAATTTACATCCAAGGAAAACTTCTTAAACCTGCAGGTAAGCATATATACTATCCACATACACAGGACTGAAATTAAATGTGACCTACTTTTTCTAAATCAACTGGCAGTACTTATCAGGAAAGCAATCAGTAAGCTTCAACCAAAATACAGTCAAAGACATGCCAGTGTGAAAAAGAAAATGAGACACAGTTACCTATGAGATTGGGGATAAAAGTAAATTGATACTATAAAGAGTTGACAGATTTTGGAAAGAAGTGTGTATATGTTTATACACTGTTGACACAAATTTATGGTGTCAGTTTTATACTATATATCAAAATTCTAAATGTTTGATGCAGCAATCTCCCTTTAGAAATCTAACCTATAAAGTATTTCAAATATACAAAAGTAGAGGGAATTCCTTGGCAGTCCATTGGTTAGGACTTCACGCTTCCACTGCACAGGGCACGGGTCTGATCCCTGGATGGGAAACTAAGATCTCACATGCCAGGTAGCAGAGTAGATATTGCCAAGGATGTAAATGTCTGTGATATTTTAAACATGAAAAGTTGTTTACATCATTGAGAAAGATAAATTATGTCATATCTATATTATATATCTGTTAAAAAGTAGGGATCTTTTTTAAAAGCTTAGAATAAAGAATATGAAATTTTTGGTAAACTAAGTCAAGCAAATGCAAAAGTTCTTAAAACTGAGCATCAGTGGGAGAGTTAGAAGTGGGCTAGAGTAAACAGATAAATAAAAGTTAAGGAAAAAAAGTATTGTGTAAATCAGTGTTGTTCGAATTCTATAAAGGGTTTAGAGAGGCCATATTGAAGAAGCAGATAAATCCCTTTCTGCTCCTGAGGGCAGTTTTAGCCTTCAGTGGTTCAACTACATGGATTCACTCTGTCGCTCATGCAGTGACCAGCTCATTTGCTCCTTCCTGCATTCTCGCAGTTGCTTATTTACTCATCCAGTCTTACTCTTTCAGTCTCTCATTCACGTGCCCTTTCCCACCCACTCACCTACCTACTCACACGCTCATGTTTCCACACTTTAGCAACATTTCTTCAGCAACTACTGCATGCACTGGTTAGGTGAGGGAAGCCCCTTCAAGCTCACCCTTCAAATGACTGCATATTTATAAATCTATTCCTGACACTATCAATTTTTAAGCTTATTGTATTAATTGGCAAGGTTGTAGAAAATGAACTATGAATATAAAGAAGTTTATGTAATAGTTTAAGAGCTATTAATATTACTTCTTAGTGAAAACCTCAAGAAATATCTCTAATTTTAACATTATATTCAATGTAATGCTATTTTATAAATTACCTAAATATCATATAGCAAAGTATATATCTAGCTAATTAAATGTGTAACCTTTTACATAAATTTGAATCAGCATTTCTCAGTGTATCTGCAATTAAATGGATGTTCTGGTTTTTTTTTTTTTAAGAAACTTACATTTGCCTCCTTAGGAATTTTCAAATGTGAGAGTAAAGATAAGTGACAGTTATGGCTACATTTCTTTAAAATTTTGTGTTAATTTTTCTTTACATGGTTTTTCAGTTGTTGGAATTAAAATTGATCTAAATTCCTGGATAGAGAATTTCACCAAAACATCAATCAGGGATCCGGTAAGATTTTTTTTAAATTCCTATGCTACATTTACTAGTCTCAAAAACAGTGGCAAAATCAACTTTTAATGCTACTACACTGAAGCATAATTATGAATTCCTATTTTTTTGCAGATATTTTTTTTGTTTAGTCAACCAATATTAAAAATATTATCAACGTAAGAATTTAAAATGCCCATTTAAATATTTATTGATATTCTCTAATTTATAAAGGTAAAACTAATGATTAGACTATCATTTAATCTTTTATGGTAATTAAAATGATATAATTAAAATCCAGTTATTAAGAAAATGTGAGGTGATAATTATACTTTCTGTCTTTCAGTGTGCGGGTCCAGTTTGTGACTGTAAAAGAAACAGTGATGTAAGAAAACTCTTTAAAATGGAATTTTTAAATACAACTTTTTGTGTTACTCTTTCTAAGACTAACGGTAAAAAAATGCAGGAAGTTTTCATCAGATACCAAAATAATATTGTATGGAATGGTGAACTTATTCACTGATGAGAATTTGAATTATATGCTTTTAATTCCTAAATTTAAACTTTAGAAGCATTTAAAAATATTCATTTAAAAGCCATATCAATATGAACTATATTCTCTTTGGACCCAATTGTATTAGATTCTTTTGCACATATTTATTTCGGCTTTGTTTCTGACCATGGTTTCTAACTGAAACATACTTATTATCAATGCAGTCTTCCCTCATTTTTTGCATTTTATCTGAATATTTTTGTGCTGTATTATAGTAGTGAGAAAGTTTCTTTTAACTGAACCTTAGAACTGTAAAAAAGTTTTACTTGCCTGGATTGGATTCTATCACTTCCATTTTTGTTTCCAGTTTAAGATGTTGTACAAATGATACGAGATAAGTTATGCCTATCCTCAATAAGAAGGATGAATTCCCCTATTTTCTTTGAGTCCCTGTCTAAATGCTTCCAAGGGAAGCAGGAGTTTTGTATCATTTTATCACTCCTAAATCTTGAGAAGCCATAGCCAGTAACATTCATTTTACATAGACTATGTATCAGCTGTTTTTAAAAGAGCAAAAGATTTAGCAAGCTTCTTCCATATTAGGAAAACAGAATGTATTATGTCCTCAACTCTGAAAACAATGCTTTTAATTGTAATTTCATACAGTAAAACTATTAAATTGATTGATATATTTAAGCATAATTTAAACTGGGAACATTTTAGGATATATGATTATTTTTCCTTAAAGGCATTTTTTCCCCTTGATTCTTGCTTTTACATCCCAAATTACCCAAAAATTTTTAATATAAAACAATTATAAATAACCTCATGGTGTTGCTTTTTCTTTTTAAGTCTGTGATGGATAGTGCCCCAAATGGATTTTTTTGAATGTCTTTCTTGTCAAAATCTTAATTATGTGTTTAAATATAATAATAAAAAATAATGATACATTATTAAATATTTGATTTATCCAGTTTCCTTGTTCATTAAGATGACCACAGAGTGGCAAAAGGATTTTTTCTGATTTGTTCTTATGTATTGTTCGGACTGAGTTGACAATTTTAATGGCTGGATGGTGGTGGAATTTCAAGCCCTGATGGTTTGATAGCAATCTATGCATACCCTGATTTCATCAGAATCTCCTGAGCACATACCTTCAAGATAAGATATAGTTATTTAAGCTTTTCTCCTATTTTTATTGTTATAATCATCTACATAAAATGGAGTCATAATGTAACTTAACCTTCCTTAAAAATGTATTAACTGCTGTTTTTATTTTGATAGGTAATGGACTGTGTTATTCTAGATGATGGTGGGTTCCTTTTGATGGCAAATCATGATGATTATACTAACCAGGTATGTACCTAAAGTGGGAAGGGGTAGAGTTTCCTAAGTGTGTTTCCCTGATCAACATTATGAAACTCCTCCAAACCACTATAAACATTGATAACCAAAGTGTTTAATGTAATAGAAACCATAAAAAAATACATCCTAAAAATAGTTTTCCTTTTACTTGTTAGTTTTACTTTCTGGTATTGTTTCTGTTAAAACTTATTTGCTAAAGATTTTAACATGATATGAACTGTTTTATTTTTGATCTCTCGGGAATTTAGAGAAATTTCACATATTAGTCTGTTGATAATATGAGTCTTAATACAAACTGGTTTGAAACAGATGAAAACACCTAATCTCATGGGAGTTCTTTCAAAGTGTCATATACTCATTTATTACTTGCTTTTGTTTTTAAGCTCCTCAGTGGTTTTAGTTCAGTTTCTTTGTATCATTTCTTTTCTTTGTACTGATTCAAGTGTTAATAAAGTTTCAAATGTGAGCCAAATATTAATTATTTTTTTCTGTACCAGATTGGAAGATTTTTTGGAGAGATTGATCCAAGTTTGATGAGACACCTGGTTAATATATCAGTTTATGCTTATAACAAGTCTTATGATTATCAGTCGGTGTGTGAGCCAGGAGCTGCACCAAAACAAGGAGCAGGGCATCGCTCAGCATACGTGGTCAGTAATATCCACTCGGCTTCCCATTGTGTCAGAGGGACACTCAGGGTTCATTAGTGTAATACTTTCTTATCCTGTTTTATAGCCATCAATAGCCGACGTATTACACATTGGCTGGTGGGCCACTGCTGCTGCCTGGTAAGTCCAAATTTTAGTTTTATGGGTAATGAGCAAAAAGTGTTGTAAAATAGGAAAGAATTTGATGAAAGTACAGACATGTAGATAATTATTATGGGAACTACATTATTTCCTACAGCACATATTGTTAACAGTCATAAGTATTTTTTTCCTAAATGATCAGTATAAAACCATTATAGTTATTCAGCTTTTTCTATGAAAACAGTTTTATGCAAACTTCAGCCTCTTCAGGGGATCCTTTTATCTATGGATCTGTTGAAATTCTTTTCACTGGTATTTTGTGTTGATATTGTACTCAGTCCTTAAATTTTAGGCATCACACGTTAAATGTCTTCATCCATCAGATTCATGATATGATGACTTCTCTTTCTACTTCTTCACTTTTCATACAAAGGCTGGCCTCGTTTTAGAGGCGTCATATTCCTGAAATGGATCTAATTCTTTTCACCAGTTCTACCCTTCCTCCCATTTCCCCTCTACCTATATCCTGCCACCAATGAAAAGAAGACATTTAAATTGCTTATTGAGGCACTGTGGAAAGTCTGGAAGATCAAATTTGTCATTGTCTGGGTCTGGTCAGTCAAGTAACTAATCCCCCTGTGATGTCCGGGTCCATCCCCCCTTTCCTCCGTGTTTCTCTTTCGTACCATTACCCAACTGGATTGTGTAAGTTTTCTTCCATGTAGGTCAATACATAAGGTTCACTTGATTTTGAGGCTTTCCCAGCTAAAATTAAATGATTATGCATTTTATTAAAGTAGCAAAGATTTTAGATTAAAAATCTGATTTCTTAAAAATTATGAAAAATGGTACTTTCTGTTGTCAAATGCTATTTTAGATAGGCTTTACAAAGTCTATCTCATAGTCATCCTGAAATACTTGTTTTTATGCTATTTTCTGGCCAGAAAATCCCTCCTCCTCAACTTCCCCTTCCCTTCTCCCCACTTTTGTTTTAACTAAACTCAGTTCCAAATGAGTTTTTACCAGTATTTGGCTCAATTGTCATTTATTGTAAAACTGAAATGTGCCATATGTCCTATATTTAAAGGTATATTTCATGAATGCCACATTATGCATTTTATTTTATGCCACCTTACGTAAATAGTTAATAAACCCATGGTACACAGTCATTTTTGTTTGTTTTGTGGTGTTTTTTCCCTACCATAATACAGCTTCAATATTGAAAATAAGGATAAAATCTTGAATGTCAAAACTATGCACTAAAATGATGACATTCTCCCTAGAGTTATCACTTCTCCTCACTCAGATTTTATATTAAGTGTCTTCACACATTATGTGTCCCTCACAGGGTCCTGAAGACAACTGACTTCATGACTTCTTTTACAGAAAGAAATTTACAATGTCTTATATAATTTAAAAACACTTCTATAAAAATGCTTGCAAATTCTCAGTTTTTCCAGAAAGATGAAAAAAGAAATATGTGTATGTGTACATGCAAAAAGACTCTGGTTTTTATGATATAATTTATAAAATAAAACACCTAGCTTTTTATCAATAGTTTTTTGTATTTAAAATTTAGGTCTATTCTACAGCAGTTTCTCTTGAGTTTGACCTTTCCACGACTTCTTGAGGCAGGTATGTCATAGCTCAGATGCTATCATAATAACTTAAAATTTTCTTTTTGGGTATGCTGAGTGTGTGTGTGTGTGAGAGAGAGAGAGATCGACCATTTAACATTTTTGTAGGTTAAATTCTTTTTGTCACAACTTTCCTAATGCCTGAGAAACATTCCTAGGTCACATTGATTTCTGTTTTGCAGCTGTTATATATTCAAATTCATTTATTCTAATGAGAGTTAATGGGTACCTTTAGGAGCTGCCACTGTACCTCATGGAGTAACTAGCCAATTATGGTGCCTGCCCTTATACTGATTGATTTGTTTTGCTCTTTGAGAAATGGAGGCTCTGGGAGACCCCTCATAATAATGGTCTTTGTTTTCCCCACAGTTGAGATGGAAGATGATGACTTTACGGCCTCTCTGTCAAAGCAGAGTTGCATTACTGAACAAACTCAGTATTTTTTCGATAACGACAGTAAATCATTTAGTGGTGTATTAGATTGTGGAAACTGTTCCAGGTAATTCATTTCTTCAATTCTGGACTAGTCTTGCTTCCCTTCAGTTTCTCTGAAGGTTTTTAATGTTAATTCTGACTTCGATAAGTTGTAATTCCTTCAACTTATTTTAGTAATTGTGTAATCAAGAAAATTATGCCCACTTTTAGGCAGAATATAAAGGAATTTGTATTTTGTCTAAAAGAATCCATATTAAATTTTTTCTAATGTAGAGCTAGTTTCAGAAATGATATTAATTTTGATTAGAATTATACTTACTAAACGGATTAACAGACATATCCTTGGGCAGGAAATTGTTTTAGTTGTAGTATTCACTTATCTTTGATTTGAAACTGAAAAAACTAAGAACATATTTCCTGAAGTCAAGGTCAGTGTTGGTCATCACGGTCCATAAAACACTTGGAAAAATTTTTGGAAGAAATGGAAAATTTTATTTTATTTGTATCGAGAGAAAGAACGAATGGCAGGGTGGAGATTTTTGAAGTTTTAAGAGGAAAGGGATAATCTATGTCACAGTATCCCTGAGAACAGAGCAGGAAGGCACATGGAATACTTTGTTTTTAGTAACTTAGGACAGCTTATTCTAGAAGAAATGTTAACAGAGAGAAGAGGAAATATGAGGAGGTGAGGTAATCTGAGCAGGTGACAGGGCAGGAACAGTTGGTTGCTAGGGAATTTGGAAAAGAAGTTTATAACAGGTTGTTTTTTTTTTTTTTTTTTAGTATTTTCAGGAAGGGGTTAACTGCAACGAGCACAAATTTTTAATCGATGTGGTCAGTATGATTTTATGACTGACTTTATTAAACCTCCATGTCCTACGAGGAGGTGGAGGGTATGCAGAGGAGAGGAAAGGGGTGGAGTCCGGCATGTAATCAGCAAAAAGCAGACCATCTTATTTAGAGATTAGCATATCAGGACCTCACTTTCAGAAAATAGAACTGTGGCAAGTTAAGTGGATTTATCAGTTTAGAGTCTTCGGTCTTTCATTAATTGATGTCCAAGAGTAGCAATGTATACTTTAAAAATGACTAAGTTAAACTGTAATGTAAAGACCAGTATAATAAGTTGAACCACGGTTACTTTTGATTTGCTCTATGCTTGTGTCCCAACTTAAATAGGTTAAGAAAAAAAGAAAACCCTGCTTCCTTGAAAAATCAATTACTCTTTAACAACAGACCTACATTTTTATTGTGAAAGGTAGAAACAGCTTAAGATGTGGGAAAAAAACACTACATGGAATTCAAAGCCCTTAATTCTGTCTAGACCTGTGTTGTCCTAATTCAGTAGTAACCGGCCACAGATGGCAATTTCTGTCATCTAGTCATTAGTCATTGCAACTAATTAATAGTACAGTTTTGTACCTCAGCAACACTAGTCACCATTCCGGGCGCTCAATATAGCATCCTGTGGCAAGCGTTTGTCTACCATATTGGTTAAAGTGGACGGCATTTCTGTCTTCCCAGAAGGTTTGTTTAACAGCCCGATCTAGACTTCAGCCTGGCATGAGCTTGGGCAAATGCTGAGTCATTTTATACTCCTAGTTTCCTTCACTGTAAAATAAGGCACCTCTGGGACATTTTTAGTGATAAATACCACACTTCCTTAAACATATAAACTAAAACATTTCTTACAACTCTAAACAACAGAGTGGTACTTATTTTGCATTTGGTTTATCGCTTAAGAAACATCTCCTGTTGGAATTTTTTAGTATTCGTTTGAGAGATAATATGTCCATGTTAATCTTTCTCTTCAAAACACATTCTCATTCAGTTTTACTGCTTGTGCATGTGATGCTTTGTTTCAAAAGTCTTGTTTTCTTTTCTTTTTAATATGTAACAGTCTTTAAAAACTGTTTTTTTCTCAAATGACATTTTCTCTAATCTTTTATAATATTCTACAGAATCTTCCATGTAGAAAAACTTATGAACACCAACTTAATATTCATAATGGTTGAGAGCAAAGGAACTTGTCCCTGTGACACACGGTTGCTCATACAAGCAGAGCAGACTTGTATCCTTTCACATTGGAGAGGTTTGGAATGAAAATTCCATCTTAAAGCCATGCATTTTTAACCACATCACATTGTTCATGCCCAGAAAGAGAAAAATACCACAGAGGGCTGCAATCGCCTCACAGAGGCAGCATGGACCCGTCACACAAAATCTCATTTGGATGCCAAGACTCATGATGCTACACATGCACTCAGAGAAGGCGAGAGGCTTCTCACTTGCACAGTGAGTCTTTGTGGAGAGCGCAATGCAGATTCCCAAGGGCCTCTGAAGATGGCTAGAGAGCACCAGGGAATGCCTGGCTTGGGGTTTGGTGGTGGTTGGGAGGATGCTGGGTTTCTGCCAGTGCTCCCTGGGGCTTGTTGGCCCAAACTTCCACACGGTGCCAGATGAGGGAGTACTCTGTCTTCCCTGTCAGCTCGCCCAGGTATAGGACAGAAGGGAAAAAGGGTCTGCTTGTGCCTTGAAAGCTGTCAACAGCCAGTCATCATTAATGGCGTTGAATGTGGTCTGTACCCACAATGGAATATTATTCGGCCTTTAAAAGAAGGTAAGTCCTGTCATATGCTACAACTGTGATGACAGCAATGCTAAAAATACTTCTGCGAGTAAATATGCTAAATAGCAATGCAGTGACTATTCAAGCATTACAGGCCGAATTTTGGTAGACTGCCTCTGGTTTTTGCTGTTTCTGGGAAGATAGTTTTCCCATATGTTATGTTTGGAACTGACGTTTATTACTAGAGTTAGTTTCTACTTCTATCTTGCTGAATAGGAGAAACCAGGGTCCTCCGTTATGGTCTTACGTGAATGACTCTGTCTTACAGGTGCGTCATTTGCACATTTCAACCACTTAGATTCTACAAATATTTACAGAGTACTTTCTTGTGCCAGCAACCATGCTGTGCACAGTACAGATAAAAAGTTGATCTCTTCACACAGTCCCTAGGCTAACAAAAGAAAATCTGTGGCAGTTTAGTTCCTTAAAGCCTATAGTAGTGTATGGCACTAGAATAATGTCATAGGTTTCTCCTGCTTGCTTTGAGAAATAAATATATGGCATTGTATTTTTTCAGTTTTGTGGGGGGGGGAAACATAACTTCATATCCCTTAACAAGTTTTTTTAGCTGATGGTCCAGATCCTTGTGATATGGTGAAGCAACCCAGATACCGAAAAGGGCCTGATGTCTGCTTTGATAACAATGCTTTGGTAAGTGTGTCCAGAGAATTTCAGGGGACAAATTACAGTTTTAATTCCAACATAATGTCTTAACCATAGTATTCTCATTAACACGACATACTTGCTGGTATATAGATTTTTTCATTTCAGTATTTCTTCATGGTTAGCATAAGCTTAACAGTTGCTTCTTCTATCTATCTGTCCTTTCCACAGAAATTGTACTTTCAAACACAATGCCAGTTTAGCAATGTTCCAAGATCATTAATGATTTTAAAGGCTTTCTAATAAATAGTAACTGACAGTAAATGTTACTAATAGTATATGAGTTGCCTACCTTCATTTGTTATTATAGTATTTTATTAATTTGTGTAGTCTTCATTCAGTATATTTAAAAACTTGTTAAATCGCTGTTGTCCCCTTATTTTGTAATTCTATCACCTATTAGCTTTGTATTATTTTTCTTAATTACTTTTTATATTGTTTGAAATTAGACTAGGTTAGTAACACAGGATTAAGTTGGTAAAATTTTACACACCCATATTTAATGTATGTTATCTGAGATGAATAGTCCTTTTCCTATAGGTTAGCTGTCTTCCTTTCCTAAGCACTATCCAGACTACTGTATATATAAGTAGCTTGATACTTTTCAAATTAATTTAATTTTTAATAAGCTTTATTCTGAATCAAACCCCATATAAAAGGTGCTCACTACTTATAAAAACTACACTTCTTTAATATTTCTCAATTTTCCAGTCTTCATGTCTCTTTGTATGAAGGTTTGCAAAGAAAGCATTATCATCTTAGGAATTGCTTATTATAAAATATGTCAGACCATTTATTCAGTAATGTGCATTTCTAGAAGTTATTTATTTAGAACTGATTTACCTATTGTGTACTTATTTACTCAAATACACATAATCACATTTGTTTCAGAAAAGAATAAAAATTTCCATAGTTACATATTATGCAAGTACATAATACAGAGTAGAAGCAGAGCAGAGAAGTAAAATTGGTGATGGGGAATACGGGTGAAAACCCAAAATGTTTTAGCCACTAAATCCTTTTACCTCCCTAAGGACTGTTGATCAGTTCGTCTTTGAAGGGGAAAACTGATTCAAAGTTAGAGCTATTTGACCTTTTCCTCTTTTACAGTGAGGCTTACGTAAGACCCAGATACGAGGACTCTTTTGTTCTGTCTACTTTACCGTAAGGAGTTTTGCCGCGTCAAATCATTCTCCAAAGAATGTTATTTTTGGACCCAAGGCTAGTGTCACTCATTAGGGAAACTTCACTTGTCAACTGTTTGTCACCAAAGACAGATTAAATTTACTCAGGTGCACTTCCAAGATCATATAAAAACCTATTACCCAAAATATTTTCACCGTCGGAAACTGTATGTTTTGATCACGACAAGAAGAAGATTTTACAAAGACAGAAATTTCCAATATTAAAGTTCCTATAAATTGTAAAATGGATTGTGTGTGAAAGTACAACTCTTGCTCAGTAGCTCAATGTGCTAATAATGTCTTGTGTTTTTTTAGCACTGGAGTATTTTGGTAATGCTTATTTGCAATGGTCACTGTGAATCTGCTCTGAATGGAGGCTCACATAAACTGCTAACTGCCAGCAAATTGCATGAAATCTCATCTTGTATGTCTTTTCTGTGTTTTCTTTCCTTTTCCTGTACTTGCTACTTTGCCCGTTATTAATAGGATCAACTTGTATGCACAACGAATCGTGCCTGTACCATGATGTCAGCTCCTATCTTCATTTTTCTGCAAGTTTTCATGTGCTGTGGATGGTCAGTCACTTTCTCGAATTTTTCTTTGTTTTTGTGTTTGGCTTGAAATTTTTAAAAGTAATCCATATCCCTAAATCCACTACAATAAATGTCCTGAAACCAGGTTATTAAAATGCCAGTAGTAATGTTGTTTTGTAAATAACAACGTTCAAATATTACATGTTTCTAATCCTGAACAGAGCATATCAGTTTCCTATATTTAGTTAAAAATTAGTTATGTCTCTTACAGGAAGATACCCTGGAGAAGGGAATGGCACCCCACTCCAGTATTCTTGCCTGGAAATGTTTCTTAAGGTTTTACTAAAGGTTAAGTCAATGTGGAAAAAAGTATACATTCTTCATGATGTCTTACTTAAGAGAAATACCCTAAGGACAATTATTAGAGACGGTCATAAGTTTTGTTTCAAAAGTTGTTAACATAAAATTAATGAAATATTTCAGTTTTATCAAGCATTATTCAGTACCTTCTAAGCTCATTATCCTAATTTTTCCTTTTCCATATAAATGGATATTGTCTACACAGCATTTCTTTAGTGAAATATTTTAGTATCACTAAGTGCTTCTAATTTCTAAGTTAATTTTCCTTACTATTATTTACATTATCTAGGCTAGGATTATCATTATTTGTTATTTTCTGACAAATTTCTGAATTACATACTCAGTACGACTGAATAGATATTTTAGGGCCTGAATTTATAGTCAGAGTTCCATTACATTTTTTCTTTTCTTTTTTGATGTTTTGGAATCCTGAATGGAGTAACTAGACAGCATTCGTTGTGTACTTTCTTCGTTGCTGTCCAGGTAGTCTTTGGTTAGGAAACCACTAGATGGAGATGTGGCCATTACTGAAGAGTGAGTTCATCAGAAGGAGACAAAAGTGGAATAGCAGGGGGAGTGTCAGAATGTAAAATAATGCTTTTGAATTTAAGTGGTAAAGAAAAACAGCAAATCAATAACATGTACTATTGAGGAAGTTCATTATTTTATGCAAACATAATTGGTAAATACATGTTATTGAGAACACGAAAAATGAATATGTAGAAGAAATATGTGTGTATACATACACATACATTAAACCTACCTCATGATTGAATGTGGTTAAATGTATTAAGGTGCTATGTAGGAAATGATTTGTTAGGGACCTTATTCCTATTAAGAGAGTTATGTGTGGTATCTACCTGCGTAAATAATTTTAAATATGCATTTTCTTTGAAGCTGCTGTGGGTGATGTAAGTATGCTGCTGCTAAGTCGCTTCAGTCGTGTCTGACTCTGTGCGACCGCATAGACAGCAGCCCACCTGGCTCCCCATCCCTGGGATTCTCCAGGCAAGAACACTGGAGTGGGTTGCCATTTCCTTCTCCGATGCATGAAAGTGAAAAGTGAAACTGAAGTCGTGTCCAACTCTAAGCGACCACATGGACTGCAGCCTACCAGGCTCCTCCGTCCATGGGATTTTCCAGGCAAGAGTACTGGAGTGGGGTGCCATTGCCTTCTCCGTAAGTATAGAGCTATCTAAATTCCAGATAGCTCATATTTAGTGGATGCTTTTTACCAATGATTTGAGCTTTACTCCCTGGAGGAGGAAATGGGAAGCCGCTCCAGTTTTCCTGCCAGGAAAATCCCGTGGACAGAGGAGCCTGGCAGGCTGCAGTCCATAGTGTCGCATAAACAGATATACTTACTAGTATATCTGGTCTTAAAAAGTAAGCCTTGGGACAAAATCATGAAAAAGTAAGCCTCAGGGCAAGAATATGGTTTAGATATTTTTTCCTTGAGTAGTAATGGGACAGAAAAAAAAAAAAAAAAAATGAGGGATTCTTAGTTGAAGAGTATTTTGAGACAGGTCCCTAGAAGGAAATAAAATTATTCTTTCATATCTTAAAATATATGTAAATAGTTTTGGCACTTTATTCCTTTACTATTTAAAGCTGAAACAAGGTACCAGTCTGTTATCTTCTCCACTAACCTTTAAAAATCAGACTGATTTATCTGGTTATGGTGTTAGTGGGATTTTGGTCTCTCTAAGATAGGGGAAAAAAAATGCTGAGGTTTCTCCCACATCTATGCATTTGTGATTTAGAATGTTTTTAGAATGTATCTCATAATTTATTTTCATATAATAATTTCAAGTCTTGGTATATGTGGTTGCCCATGCAAAACATTTGAGAAAACATGATCAGGAAACTGAAGGGACAGACTTTTCAGTGTGGATCAACATGCAGACTTCAGGGACTCCAAATAAGTTATCTGAACTACCACCTCCCAGACTGAACAGACATATCTCATCATCACACAGAGGAAATTACCCCCCCCCCCTCAAAAAAAACACTGGAAATATAAAAATAAAAGCAATGGCAGCAGAGCCAGAAAGAATATTTTTCTTTCCATAACATTTCTAGAACATACAGATGTATTTTGCGTTAATACGTCAACGGGTCTCGTATGTTTGCTAATTTTGCATTCTATCAAATTAATACTTAACCAGAACTGGGAAGCTCTCCTAATGAAGTGACAGTTAAGCCTTTAAGTTGGTATTTTATGTTTGTAGTGTTCCTAACTAATCAACCAACCACTGCTTTATTTGAGTACGAGTACTCATTTATCAAGTACTCGTAGTACACCACCTATGTGTCAGGCCACTATTATATCCCTGAGATTAAGACACATTGATACTAAACTGTAAATTTTCATCTCAAAGTCGCATGTAATTCAGAATCCTGTTTTTTTCACCTGGTTAATCTACCTAGAGGGAAGGCTATTTGAACAAAGAGAAGAGGAAATGCAAAGGTCCTAAGATAACAAATACCTTTACCTGTTGCAGAGAAAGTGTTATTGGAGCAATGTGATGTGGGGAAGAATAGAGGAGGATGAAGATGGAGAAGCAGCCAAGCTGCACATCACATAAGGCTTTGTAGGCCTTTATAAGAAATTGGGATTTTGTTCTGAGAAATTTCAAAAAGGGCATGAAAGGATTTGGTTTTAAGAAGGCTGCTTTTTGGAGAGAAAATTGTTAAAGAGCAAGAATAGAAGCAGTGAGTCAAGGGAGGCCACAAGTAATAGTAACCTGGACATGACATAGTAAGTAGTAGGTCTGGGGATATATTTTGAAACTAGAGTTAAGAGGACAGATTTGATAGATTAGATTTGAAAAAAGGAAGACTCACAGATGATGTGTTGTCTTTGACCTGCTTCATTACTCCTAGAAATATCATTCATAAAAATAATATTTAGGGGCAAGTTTAAGATATTTCTGAGAATCAGAAGGAGAGGTGATAGTGCTCAGTGCATGTGGAGCTCAGAGGCGCATTCAAGGGTAAAGGTTTAGAAGCGTGAGTTACTGAGTTTCTGGTCCAAGATGGTGACAGAGTAGACTTAAAACTCACCTTAACTCACAGACCTAACAAACCTACAGCTATAAAAAGAGCAATACCCTCTGAGAGAAATGTAGCAAGTAGATGAGCAACTCTTACGCACTGAGTGAATGTAATACGCATCCAAATGAGTAGGAAAAGCTGAGGAACATTGTCTTCGTAAACCACACACTCGGCACAGCAACATACAATTAGAAAGGAACTCACAACTTCCAGCTTCGACCTGAGCAGTGCAGGGTTTAGGTTGAACATCTAACATCCCAATTTTTTTTTTAATTGTTATTTTTAATTGGAGGATAATTGCTTTACAGTGTTGTTCGTTTCACCTGTGCAACAACATGAATCAGCTATAAATATATGTATATCCCCTCCTCCCTCTGAGCCTCACTCACCCCTGCCCCCATCTCACCCATCTGGGTCATCACAGAGCACCGAGCTGAGCTCCCTGTGCGGTACAGCTTCCCACCAGTCATCTATTTTACACATAATAGTGCATATGTGTCAGTGCTACTCTCTCAATTCATCCCACCCTCTCCTTCCTCTATTGTATCCTCACATCCATTCTGCATCTCTGTCTGCTCTGAAAACAGGTTCATTGGTACCCTTTTTATAGATTCCTTATATATGCATCAATATAAGATAATTGTTTTCCTCTTTCTGATTTACTTTACTTGGTTTTCTTTTTATGGCTAAGCGATGGAATCATTGTATATATGTACAACACCCCAACTTTTAAGACTCTAACCTGAGGGATGGGCCCCCAAAACTTCTAGCTTTGAAAGCCTAATGGGGCTTGTGTTCATATGACAGACAAGACTACAAATACAAAGAAACAATTTTTAACAAATTTGCAAGGACTCCCTGTGGCTATCCTTCCAAAGCTCAGAAGAGGGAGCAGAGAAACGCACTTCTCCCAACCTTTCCTTTAGGGAGGCTATTTGCATACTTTAAAAGATTGCCTGCAAGTAAGGCTTCTAATTTAGCTCACATTTAGGGACTTACCTCAAGACTCCCTGGAGACAGGCGAAGGGGTAGACTATGCCCACTGACCCTCTGACTCACTCCAGGTCAGTGGTATCTTCCTAAAAGAAGCTTGTGATCCCATCTGGCACCGCACCTTGACTTTTGAAGTAGCTTCCCAAAGGACACACCCTTTTGTCACTTGGCTCTGAGAGCCGGCAGGGCTCGCATTCACGTCCATCAAAGGACCATAGCAAACAAATAGTTCTCAAATGCCTGTCCCCTCAGAATTCAGCACAGAGGGAGCAGACAGAAATGCCCATCCTGCAGTCTTTCCCTGAAAGAGGTGCTTTGGCATACTTTGGAAGCTGCTGCCTGAGGATCCAGCCTCCAATCAGCCTGTTTCTGAGTGCTGACCGATATCTTCCCCACTGGGACACTGACAGCTGTTAGCACACCCTCAACTACTAGGATGCAAGGGAAACCACAGCACAGAGTGTCAAGGAAAGTGAAGAAACAGAAAAATATGTTTTAAAAGAAAGAGAACTCCACAAACAGACCTTAATGATACAGAGAAGAGGGACTGACATGAGGAAGAGTTCAAAATACGGTCATAAGGATGGTCACCATATCAGGAAAAGAATGTATGAACTGAGAATTTCAGCAAAGAATATACAAGAAAGTATCAAACAAATGTCACAGAGCTGACAAATACAGTAAGGCCAATAGAGAGGAGTTCAAATAGCAGACTAGATGAAGTGGAAGAAAGTATCAGTAAACTCACAAACAGAGCAGTGATTCATTCCATCAGGAACCAAAAAGAATAAAGAAAGTGAAGATAAAGTGAAGCTAAAGCAACTTACAAGACAACATCAAGTAGACTGAAATTCACGTTCTAGTGTCCCAGAAGGAAAAGAAAGGCAGACACGGGTAGAAAACTGTTTGAAGAAATAATGATTGAAAACTTTCCTAACCTGAGAAAAGAAACAGCTATCCAAATCTAGGAAGCCTAGAGAGTTACAGATAAGAGGTATCCTAATAACACGCAAACCAAGTAAGGAAGAGGAAATACCTCCAAATTCATAGCACATGATACGATTCTGTATATAAAAACTACCCCAAAAAACTCTCACTAATCAACAATTTTATTAAATTTCAGGGTCTAAAGCCAGCATACAAAAATCAGTTGTATTTCTCTACACAAAAGATGAAGTATCTAAAGCTGTCACATTCACAATGCCGTCAAAAACAATGAACTATCTGGAAAGAACTGTAACCAACAAAATGAAAGTTCTCTATTAAATTAAAACTACAAGACTTTCCTGAAAGAAATGAAGCCAACACAAACAGATGGAAAGACATCCCATATTAATTGATCATAAGTATTGATATTGTTATAATATCTATACTACTCAAAGTCAACTGTAGATTCAACACAATCTCCATCAAAATACCAATGGTATTCTTTACAGACAGAAAAAAAAAATCTCAAAATTTATATGAAGTGACAAAGTCTGCAAATAGTCAAAGCATTTCTCAGAAAAAATAACAAAGCCGGAGGTATCATGTCCTGTTTTTGACTTTACTACAAAGCTACAGTAATAATAAATTATTTTTAAAGGTATGGTAGTGGCATAAAAATGGACAGAGACCAACAGAACAGAGCAGAATTAAATCCCTGCATACACTGTCAACTAATATTTGCTAATGGAGCCAAGAACACCCAATGGGAAATAATAGCCTCTTTAACAAATGATGATGGGGAGATGGGATAAACAAATGCAGAACAATGAAATTGGACTCCTATCTTACACCACTCACAAAAATTAACTCAAAATGGATAACAGATTTAAAAATAAAGCCTAATAACTATAAAACTTAGTAGAAACATAGGAAGCTCCTCAACATTGTTATTGGCAATGATTTTTGGATGTAACACCAAAAGTACATGCAGTAAAAGCAAAAATAAGCAAATGAGACTACATCAAACTCGAATGCTTCTCCACAGCAAAATCAACACCTGACCAGATGAAAAAGCAACAGATTTCAAGAAAAAATTTGCAAACCATGTATCAGATAAGGGATTTTATCTCCAAAATCCAAAATATATAAAAAACTCAAACTCAAAAACAAAATAATCCAACTAACAAACAGGCAGAAAAACTAAATAGACCTTTCTTCAAGGAAACACAAGACTGCAGTGACCTGCCACCTCACACCTGTTGGAATGGATATCATCATGAAGATGAGAGACAATAGGTATTGGTGAAATACGAATAAAAGGGAACATTTATATACTGTTGGTTGAAATGTAAATTGGTGCTACCAATATGGAGGTTCCTCAGATAAAAATAAATCTAGTATTATGATCCATCAATTCTATTTCTGGGTATATATGCAAAAGACATGAAAACAGGATTTTGAGGCAATAACCGTACTCCACATTCAGTGTAGCATTATTCCCAATGGTCAGGAACAATCTTATGGACTCTGTGGGAGAGGGAGGGAAGATTTGGGAGAATGGCACTGAAACATGTAAAATATCATGTATGAAACGAGTTGCCAGTCCAGGTTTGATACACGATACTGGATGCTTGGGGCTAGTGCACAGGGACGACCCAGAGGGATGGTATGGGGAGGGAGGAGGGAGGAGGGTTCAGGATGGGGAACACATGTATACCTGTGGTGGATTCATTTTGATATTTGGCAAAACTAACACAATTATGTCAAGTTTAAAAAAAAAAAAAAAAGATATGGAGACAACCTAGATGTCCGTAAACCAGTGAACAGATAAACAAGAGGTGGCATTTATGCTTATGTGTGCATATAGGCACACAACAACATACTTTTCAGCCACGAGAAAGTGCAGACTGCCCTTTGCAACAGCATGGGTGGACTTTGGGCATATTATGCTAATTAAGAAAGACAAGTACCGTGTGTAAAATCTACAAAGCCAGACTCATAAAAACAGAATAAATGGTGGTTACCATGGAATAGGGGGTAGGGGATAAGACAGATGTTGTTCAAGGGTAAATCTTAGAACAGGTAGTAGATAAGCTCTAGAGAGCTAATGCACAGTACACTGAATATAGAAAACTACTATAGTCATCGAACTTGCTAAGAGACTAATAAATGAATTATTCCAACTACTAAAAAAAAGGATATTTATGTAATATAATAGAGGTGCTAATTATCACTACAATGGCAATTATATTACAGTACATAAATTATCAAATTAACATGTATGCCTTAAATTTACATAGTGTTTTATTTCTAATATGTTTTAATTAATGTGTCTTTGTATTGGTCTCTAAATTTTCAAGAGTAAATCTATGACAAAGATGGCAAGACAATCTCTGGTAAATCTATGACAAAGAAGACAAGACAGCCTCTTCAACAAATGGTGCTGGGAACACTGAACAGCTACATGTGTGAAAGAAAGAAACTAGAACATTCTCTAATACCACACACAAAAATAGACTCAAAATGGATTCAAGCCCTAATTGTAAAACCAGATACTATAAAACTCTTAGAGGAAAACACAGGCAGAATACTCTTTGACATAAATGACAGCACTATCTTTTTGGATCAGCCTCCTAGAGTAATGAAAATGAACACAAACAAATGGAACCTACTTAAACTCAAGAATTTTTTCACAGCAAAGGAAATCACAAACAAAATGAAAAGACAGTCCACACAGTGCGAGAAAATACTTGCAGTGAATCAACTGGCAAGGCATTACTCTCCAAGACATGCAAATAGCTCATGCAGCTCAATATCAATAAACAATGCAATCAAAAATGAGCAGAAGATCTAAATTTCTCCAAAGACATGCAGATGACATGTGGGATCTAAAATATGGTACAAATGAACCTATTTACAAAGCAAAAACAGAGTTACAGATATAGAAAACAAACATGGTTATTAAGGGGGAAAGGGGGCAGAGGGGTGAATTGGGGGATTGGGAATGACATATACTGACTATACAAAATAATTTAAACTTGTTAAAATGTTATTATATACTATAATAATTTATGGAAACCTGTTTGCACAGTGAACTCTTTTCAATAATCTGTAATGACCTACATGGGAAAAGAATCATTCTTTTCTATCTGTCATATCATATATGACATAATCAATCATTCTATCTGTCTATCTATACACACATATAATTGATTCACTTTGCTATCTAGAGAAAACCAACAATGTTGCAAATCGTCTATACACTAATAAAAATTAATTATAAGTAACTAAAACATACATGGCCAAAAAGCACATGAAAAGATGCTCAACATCACTAACTAGAGAAATTGAAATCAGAACTGTAATGAGGTGTCACCTTGCACCAATCAGAACAACTATCATAAAATGTCCACAAAACACTGGGTGTGCAGGAAAGGGAGCCTTCCTGCATTGTTGCTGGGAAGGTGGCCACTGTGGAGAACAATATGCAGGTTCCTTAAAAGCTAAAAATAGAGTTATTGTATGATCTAACACTCCCACTCTTGGGCCTGGATCTGGAGAAAACTATAATTGGAAAAGAGACAGACACCCCAGTGTTCATCACAGCACTATCTACAATAGACAGAACATGAAAGCAACCTACATGTCAATCATCAGAGGAATAGGTAGAGAACCTGGGGTACATATATGCAACAGAGTATTATCTGGCCATTAAAGAACAAAATATTGCCATTTGCAGCAATATCATGGATGGATTTAGAGATTATCACACTAAGTGAAGTAAGTGACAAAGACAAATAGCATATGATATCACTTATATGTGGAATTTAAAAATATGATATACAAATGAACTTATTTACAAAACAGAAACAGATTCACAGACTTCAAAAACAAACTTATCGTTACCGAAAGGGAAATGTCAGGGAGGTATACATTTTGGGATTGGGATTAACATATACACACTAATATACCTACAATAGATAATCAACAAGGATCTACTGTAAACCACAGGAAATGCCACTCAACACTCTACAATAAGCTGCTAAGTCACTTCAGTCGTGTCCGACTCTGTGTGACCCCAGAGACGGCAGCCCACCAGGCTCCCCCATCCCTGGGATTCTCCAGGCAAGAACACTGGAGTGGGTTGCCATTTCCTTCTCCAGTGCATGAAAGTGAAAAGAGAAAGTGAAGTCGCTAGTCATGTCCGACTCTTAGCAACCACATGGACTGCAGCCCACCAGGCTCCTCCGTCCATGGGATTTTCCAGGCAAGAGTACTGGAGTGGGGTGCCATTGCCTTCTCCTGTAATAAGCTATATAAGAAAATAATCCCAAAAAGTAGATATATGTCTATGTATAAATGAATCACTTCGCAGTACACCTGAAACTGACATGACAATGTGTATCAACTATACTCTAATATTAAAAATTTTTAAGTAATAAGAGAATCTTAAAAGAAGCAAGAATACTTGTTACAAACAAAGAGACCTTTAAGGCTACCAGTATCTTTCCACCAAAATGAGCGAGCCTGATGTGAGTAGCATGATGTATGTAAAGTACTGAGAAAAAACCCTACCAACCAAAAATACTCTTATCTAGTAAACTGTCCTTCCAATTCGAAGGATAAATAGAGTTGTAGACAAGCGAATACTGGAGTTCATTACCACTAGACTGACCTTACAAGAAATGTTAAAGGCACTCCTTTAAACTGAAACAAAACAGCACTAATTAGTAACAGGAAAACATATCAAAGTATAAATCTCACTGGTAAAAATAGATAAATTCAGAATAATCTAATATTGTAATGACAGTGGGTTAATCACATAAACAAATATAGTAAAAATAGCTATCATACAATAACCAGTGGTTACACAGACGAAAAATATGTAAATTGTGAAATCAAAAGCACAGAACATGAAGAAAAGAGTAGTTTCAGAATACATTTGAATTTAAGTCTCAAAATAAGTCGGTAAGATGTTATAACTTATTGTATATATAGCACTAAATATTATGAGGTTTAAATAAACATGTTATATTTATAACAGTTATAATAACTATAGAGTCCCATTTCAACTTTACAGACATTCATGGACTGAAATGGAAAAAGGTATTCCATACAAATAGAAACCAGAAGAAAGCTGGATAGGTATATACGTAGACAAAATAGGCTTTAATACAAAAACTGTAGTAAGAGACATCATGATCATCACATAATAAAAAAGGTCAATCTAACAAAAGGATATAAACATTTTGTAAATATTTATGCACCCAACATAAAGTGAAAGTGAAGTCGCTCAGTCGTGTCCAACTCTTTGTGACCCCATGTACTGTAGCCTACCAGGCTACTCTGTCCATGGGATTTTCCAGGCAATAGTACTGGAGTGGGGTGCCATTTCCTTCTCCAACATAGAAGCACCTAAATATATAAAGCAAATATTAACAGACCAAGGAAGAAATAGTAATACAATTTAAAATTGCAAAAAAATCCAACAACCTAGAAGAAATGGATAATTTTTTAGAAACATACAACCTATCAAGACCCATTCATGGAGGAATAGAAAATCTAAACAGACCAGTTACTAGTAAGAAGATTGAATCAGTTATCAAAAACCTTCCAACAACGTCCACAACCAGATGGCCTCACTTGTGAATTCTACCATCATTCAAAGAACAATTAATACCTGTCCCTTGTAAACTCCAAAAAAATAAGAGAGAAATGAATACTTCCTAATTCATTTTTACAAAGCCAGTCTTATTACCATGATACCAAACCAGACAAGAGCACTACAAGAAAATTGCAAGTCAATATCCTTGATGAAAATAGATGAAAAATTCTCAACATTATCAAATTAATTCAACAATACTTTAAAAAGGTCATACACCATGATCAAGTGGGATTTATTCCTGGAATGCAATGATTGTTCACAAACCACAAAATCAACTGATGTGATATACACATTAATAGAATGAAGGCTAAAAATCATACGATCATCTTAACAGATGCAGAAAAAGCATTCAGCAAAAATTCAACACCCGTTTATGATAACTCTCAAAACCATGGATATAAAGGGAATGTGTATCAACATAATAAAGGCATTATTTATAGACTACATGATATTATATATAGAAGGTCTTAAAGACTCAACCAAGAAACTGAGTTAATAAATTAAGTAAAAATACAAAATATAAAATTAATGTACAAAGAACATTTATTTCTGTATAATAATAATGAACTCTCAGAGAAATTAAGAAAGTAATTCCACTTAAAATTGCATCAAAATGAATAAGAATAATTTTAACCAAAGAAGTGAAAGACCTATATATTGAAAACTATAAGGCAGAGATGAAAGAAATAAATGGAAGATATTCAGAGCTCAGAGATTAGAAGAATTGTTAAAACATCCATACCACCCAAAGTAATTCACAGATTCCATGCAATCACCATCAAAATTTCAATGACATTTTTCACAGAATTAGAACAATCCTAAAATACATATATGAAACTATAGAAGACCCAAATATCCAAAGCAATCTTGAAGGAGAAAGTTGGATGCATGATACATCTTGATTTGATGTATATATAGCTGTTCACTATATTATGTTTACTATATGTATGTATAGCTGTTCACTATATTAAGCAGCTGCAGTAACAGGAAAACTGAACAGCCATATGCAGAAGAATGAAACTGGACGACTATCTTAACACCATACACAAAAATCAACTCAAAATGGATTAATGACGTGAAGACCTGAAACCATGATAAATCTAGGAGAAAACACAGGGAGTCATCTTCTTGGCACTGGTTTTGGTCATGACTGTTTGGACTTGTCACCATGGAAAAGCAAAGGCAACAACAAAAAAGTGGGATAACATCAAACTTAAAATTTTCTGCACAGCAAAGGAAAACAACAGAATTAGAAGGTAGCCCATAGAATGGGAGGGAATGTTTGCAATTCGTGTATGTGATAAGGGGCCAGTATCCAAAATCGATAAAGAACTCATATAACTCAATATAAAAGAAATAATCTGATTTTAAAATTAGCAAAGGATCTCAATAAGCATTTTTACAAAGAAGATGTACAGATGTCCAATAGTACATGAAAAGATACTTAATGTCACTAAACATCAGAACAATACAAGTCAAAACCATGAGTATCTCCTCATACCTGTTAGAATGGCTATTATCAAAATGACAAGAGATAAATGCTGGCAAGGCTGTGGACTATCTTTACACATTGTTGGTGGGAGAGTGCATTGGTGCAGCCACTATGGAAAACAATATTGAGGTTCCTCAGAAAATTAAAAATATAATTACTATACGATCCAGGAATCCCACCTCTGAGATGTGAAAAACAAAATGTTCTTTAGTGGATTATTTTGCTTCAGATTTACCTTTAACAGACTTCTACTGCCTTAAAATACAGTTCAAGAAGAAATTTATATGCTCGGTGACAGGCACTGTATTAAACGCTACTGAGCAAAAAGAGCCATTGTTTTAGTGTCTGGGAGTTCAGAGTCTTTGTAAAAATATTCTTACTATATTCTTTCATAACCTGTTATTCTGACTATTAGATGAACCTTGGATTAGTGAATTCTTAAAAGATGTTTAGGAAAACAATGAGATAAGGGATTTTCTTGTGGAGTTTTTTTTTTTTTTTTGAAGTATAATTGACCTATAATATTAAAGTTCCAGGTGTAAAATATAGTGATTCACAATTTTTAAAGGTTTTTATCCCATTTATAGTTATAAAATATTGCTACATTCCCCATGTTGTATAATATATCCTTGTAGCTTATCTTATGCCTAGTCATTTTACCTCTTAAGATAGGAAGTTTTTTTAAAATGCAATTCATAAAGGAATCAAAGGATGCAAAAAATATTACAGAATACAGAACCTAGGAATAAAAGTAATTTTGTGTTACCAAGGAATCTAATGATCCACGAGTAGACAATAGGGGATGCAAATGAGCAAATGGGTAGCTTGTATTTCATGGTTCTCTGAATAGAACAAATCTCTCTTGCTAGCTTAGCTCTTTATTTTGGATATAAGTTTTCAAAGTGTCCTTCCTTGAGGGTGCAACTACATTATTGTTTGTTTAATTCTTGACGAAGGTCCAGATGCTACATGTACAACCTTTGATACTGGATATGGAAAATAAATCCTCATTTTTCAAATTTACTTATTTATTCTACCAGTCTCAAACTTTGCCTTATAGAGCATAATTGCTAATATGTTAATTCTTTGGAATTATAAAACAGACTGTTACATTTTTATATCTTATATTTATAAATATATAAGGATGCTTGACACTGTGAAAGTAAGGGTTTTCTTTTACTTCAGAAATTGGTGTATCACTCAACTCAGCATTTATTATTAAAGTATTTCCTTTAATAATCATCAGACTCTACAACTAAAAATGTAAGGCATTCTTCAAATGGTCCTGGGAAAATTGATTAATCCAAAATTGTTGAATAGTGAAATATAGGACAATGTAATTTATCTGGATTCAAAGCAAAGCAGCATTTTAAGGTGAGTGGACTAAGCATAGGGTACTTGGAAAGATGTCTTAGGAAATATTTTTCAGGAGTTTTCTTTTCCCTTTTCTTTCCAACAGGAGGACTATACCGACTGTGGTGGTGTCTCTGGATTAAACCCCTCCCTGTGGTCCATCATCGGCATCCAGTGTGTGCTACTTTGGCTCTTATCTGGCAGCAGACACCACCAGTTATGACCTTCTCAAACCAAATCTGCAGATTCAACTCCAGACCCTGCTGAAACAGGAGCCCTCAACTGCATTAAAATAGGGTCAACTGCGAACTCAGCAGACCACTAGCTGGGCCCACCCCATGGCATCCATCTAAGACGCAGACTCATAAGGCACCCACTGGCTGCATGTCAGGGTGTCAGATCCTTCAACTTGTGTGAATGCTGCATCATCTATGTATAACATCGAAGCAGAATTCTATACATGCTCTATTGGAAAATTTGAAAACTTGTTGTTGCATTGTTGGTGATTACATGTTAAAGGGCTCCCCACACAGTTGTTTATGGATCGTGCAAATTGTCTTGATTTTGACTTGCTGCAATCCTTGTTCTTTTACCAAGAAAATCTCTTGGGGAAAAGAGTTGTTTTTTTTTTCCTTCACTTACTCTTCTGTTAAAAATTATTTCCTGCTTTGAGTAGTTATTATTGGAAATATATAGAGAGACACAGAGGGAGAAAGAATTAACATTGGTATAATCTGACAAAATAGAAATAATGGCTTATTTTCTACAAAAAAAAAAATGCCATGAATAAAATGCCTTATGAAGAATGGCTTCTTTGCCAGAAATATAACACAAATGATGGCCAAGTTTTGGTGGGTATAATGGATTGATTGTTTGAAAATAATAACTAAGAAATTAAATTAAAGGTGCTTGAGGGTAGAATTAATATGCGACATATGTCCTCATATATGTGAGCCCTTAATAAATGCTTTGATGTAATGTCCTTTTTGTTCACAGTAAAGTTCCGTAGTGCTAGCCAGAAACTTCAAAATGCTCTAAGAAAAGCTTGTTGGGGGGAGGGGAAATGTTTTTTCTTGTGATAAATGAACTTTGGTTACCAAGGGTATTTTGCATGATGCTGCTGCTATTTTAACTTCGGTTTGTTTCTCTCTTACTGTAGAGTATAGTCCATTGAAAAGTTAACTGAGTGACATTATTGTTATGTAAGAATCTGAACCTTGCAGTGTAATGCACTTAAGTCATCTTTTAAAATGTCTTTAAACTACTCTGAATATACTGTGCAATGTAAATGCTGAATGATTGGATTAGGTAAATGGTGAAATGGGAATTAATGGATTTTATACAGATTCGTGCTTTTGCCTGAAAACCTATGTACAGATATTTTAAGTACATAAATCAGATTTGACACATTTATTTTTTGAAGAGTACATATATGTTCTCAGTGAAGAGACATCCTAGGTTTCCTCTCTGTTCGCTGGAATAGTAGCACGTACAATCCCAAACTCGCTGCTGCTTTTGTTGCCTCCGTTTTAAATGATACGAGCACTTGACCAAAATTTCCACACAGTTTGATGAGGGTTTTACAATACTCTGAACAAATAGGAAACCTTGAATCTCTATGTATGCACATGAATACTTGATTGTGAATAATCAAAATTGTTTTTATACAACCTCATTAGTGAAAATGGTTAGTGTATTAAATCAGATATTTCATTATAGAGTAATATGGTAGAATTTATTTATGCTTTAAAAGATTATTTTCAGGGTTAAACAGTATTTGAAGAAAGGATAAAAACAATGAATGTGTAACAATTATAGGGAATAATTCTGCTGAAGGCTGGAAGTATGCAGATATTTGCTCTTTTTTCAAACATGCCAGAAACTGGTATGTGTCTATGCTGGAAATTTTCTTATATATCATTTTTAAGTAAAAATCTTATTAACATTATCCAGTATGCTTTAATATGCTTCATATATCAAAGATATAACCAATTCTTTAGCATAGTTTAAAAGATATATTTGTTTTGTTTTTAGCTTTGCACACATTTGTAATTCCCTTCACCACTAATATACCCTAGGCACCACTTGTGTACATTTCCTTATTTAAAATATTTTTTTATTTAAAAACGGGGCTAGGGGGAAATGGAATCACTTTGCCAACTATCGTTCTAAGAGTTGACATCAGTTACCATTTCTAATACATTGTTGTGGTTTTGTAGTCTCATTTGTAACTGGTATTGACATTTTAGAAAACACCAAAGTGATTTAAAAAAATATGGAACTTCTCACTCTAGTAACAATATGTTTAAATCATGTTGTTTGTTAATTAAATATTTAAAACTTATTGTTAACTTTTGCTAGACTATTTTAAATCATGAAAGTGTTGAGAAGGGGATATCGAAATATAGTTATGTTAGCTTGTGTACATAAACGACGCACATTAAAACAAGCAAATTGCTTCCAGCATACAACAGACTACCTTAAAATTATCTTTAAAATCTATTAAATATATTTTCATGGCTAATGTCACTGAAGTGTGTTTTCATCAACTACATGTTGTGTTCATCACAGTGAAACTTGGCATCTCCTGGCAGAGTCCTATTTGATTTCATTTGCCATCAAAATATATTTATGTATATGAGTCTTGCCATGATCCTTTATTTTCTGTTATAAATTAAACATATATTATGACAGACACATATATGTTAATAAATTGGGTAAGAACATGCTCTCTGACTAAAAATTGTTCTCATACCTAATACTAGTCTTCATGCATTTTGAAAGACCGTAACACTCATCCCATCCAATTATTATGTTTACTTTAGGATTTTTCTGAGTTTTGATTGTTGAACAATAACTTAAATCACAGCCTGTTATAATATTAATTTTCAAAGACTTAATAGTACAAGAGATCAAGAAAAAAGCTTTTGAACTCCTTTTGCTTACCTAATGTTTTGCTGTGCTCACGCAGCTGTGTAGTTTTCACTAAAACAAAACCAAAATAAGTCTTGTATTGGAGTTGAATAACAGAAATGGATTTTGCATTAATGATTTGTTTATATTTTCTTCATTTGAACAACCAGCATTACTGCCAAACACCAATCGTGGTCCATATTTGTAACAGGTTTTTAACATGACATAGTTAGCAAGTTTGACTGAAGAGATTTTTAGGTCCTGGGTCTAATAAGATTTTAGTATGATCTTTTTTCATGTTTCTAATGCTTGAGGCATTATTGCTTAACTTGGAAAAATCTAGACAGTGTTGCTGCCATTTGTAAGTTTTCCTATACTATTCCTTTTATTAACTTTAAAACTGGCCTTACTGGGTTCAAATAGGCAGTATCCCTTTTAAGTGACCTTTGCAACTCAAGTGTTACTTGCTTATTTGATGCTCTTTTGTATTTTACATCTCATTTAAATCTTTCTCTCCACCAAAGCTTAAATTCTATGTCTTAATTTAAACTCTGAACTATTCCATTAATCATGTTAGTTGACATTAAAGTGTCTAGAGGTACAGAGGCTGACCTAGGGAAACAAAATGGATGTTGTGACTCAGAGGATACAGTAGAATGATGGTCTCACCTGCCCACAGTTTCAAATATGTTACAATTATCTGGAGCCGGGACCTGTGTTGTTTTCCCATAGCACAGAATGTTAATACTGCTATTATTCCATGTACATTTCTGTAAAGAACAAATCAATAAAGCAAAGGTATGAAGTTTCTTGATTTCTTGAAAAAGTTCCAGGATGTTAAAGTCTTAGAAAACCTTTACCAACAGTTTCATCTACTTTATTTCTAATTCACAAGATTAACTCAAAGAAATTCTGAGACTAATGGGATACTGTCTTGAAAAGATGCCAATTAAGTCTACAGTGTGACCTGACAGAGCTGTCTTTTTTGTTGTGCTGTATGTTGTTGGATCATTTCTATTAGGGATACTTTTATTGAAATGCTCAGTGTGCATCCATGAAAAAGGCCAAGTGGCTTTGTGAACAAAAGATACTTTCTCCCCTTTATTATGTTCTCTTGACACTTTTGTGGAAATTAGCCTGATAAAAACATTTTTGTAAAAATTTGTATATTACTGTTATAAAAATATTTATAATCCCAGAAAATGTTGTGTTAAATCTTGTGCAAAAACAGTATATTCAGAATAAAAGTTTATCATTTAAAGTCACCAGCTTTGATTATTTAATTATTTAAAATTCAGTTCAAAGAACCAGAGGTCTCTGTCATACATACAGTTTAAGAAAGCAGGCTTTCCAGTGGAGAGAATTGTAGATTGTGAAAATAAAATCTGGCATTATAAAAGTGCTTTTACAGTTTCAACCTCAACTCACAAACAAATTTAATTGCAACTCCTTTGCATAACTCTGACCCTTCTCACATGTGCTTCTGCCATCAAGATAGTTAGGAACTTATTAAAACAAACTTTTGACTTACGTAAGAAATTTTTTTCTATACAAAAATAATGTTTCCATGCTTCTTTAAAGACTGTGGGAAAATAGTTTGAAAGAAACAAGTGAAATATATGAAATGCATATAACTGTTATACATGTGATTAACACAACTATCCCTCCTAGCTGATAGCTACGTTATAGCAAATAAAAGCTGACACAGTGAAATATAATATACAGAATTTTTTAACTTGTATATGCCTTTTACATTTAGACCAGCTTACCACCTGCCCTCCTATGCTCACCTATTAAGTAATGAGCCTGGTATTCTGTAGAATCTAATATAATGTAAGCCTATTTTTCATTTTGGGAACTCTTTAAGAAAGAGAGCAAGAATACCTACACAGAAGAGGAATGTAGTATGTGGGCTACCAATGATGGTGATTACTGGAAAATCTGACTCCTTGTTTCTGATCAAGGCATTTTAACAGGGAAACTAGTAAAAAGGGTAAGGTGAATAACATTTGCTTTTTGAACATCTGGCTTCATTCTGAACCAATTTATCCCCTCAATCAATCCTCTTACTCCCTGCTACCCTCATTTCCTCTATCAATCATCTTGATCCCATCCCCACCTCTTCCCTAGGGACCACGCCTCATCAATCCTCCTTTCTCAAGCATATTCAGTCTCCCTTTTCTACAGACTTTCTTCCCTCTACCTGCAAACACATTCAGAACACCTCTACTTAAGACACGACTCAGTACTAAACAACAATTTAATACAGTAAAATCAACTATCCGTTGCTGCACAGTTGCCCCATTACTTCAAGTATAACACTAAAAATATGTGTGTGTATTTAACATTTATTCTTTGCAATATCTCAACGAGGCCTTAGAATTTTAGATATGAAAAGCTTGTTCTCTCTGACCTTATGGGTTAGTGCTGAAAATTTTAAGTTCCTTATATGAAGGTCTGATAACTTCAAGGTCTTGGGCACTTCTTGATTCTCAAATTCTTTATATCTTAAAATTGGGTCATTATTCACAAAGCACCAATACAGTTTTCTATAAATTGGTATATAATCAACAATACTATATAATAATATTTTTATTTAATAGATTATTTTAAATAAGCATATTTTTAAAAATTTAACATTACTATGTAACTGGAAAGCCAATGTAATTTGCTATAATTAGTAATCATGTCACATGTTCATATCTATTATAAATTTTAAAAAAGCATACACCAGTGTCAAGTGTGCTAGATTTAACATTTCTTCAACACATTTATTGTAATGATAAATTAGGCAGTTTCTCTGTTGCTGCCATGAATGTTTTCAAGATTAAATCTGGACTCAGTCACCTGACTATATATTGTAAGTAGTAGTGGATTAAAATATTTACCAAAACGCACACTCGTGAAGTTTTTCAAAGTTTGAGTTTTCTTGGATGCATGGGTTTAGTTTTTCAAAACTACTTTATCATAGTAATTTTTCAGTATCTCAGGACCCTGACATGTCTTTAAAGTTTACTTGTAAAATATATTCACTGATATAAGGACAAAATATAATGTACCAAGGTTGGAATAACAATAGCAATTTTCTATATTGAGGACTGTTTTCTCAAATTGTTTAAGAAAAACTGACCTTTTGTGAAATTATGGGATAGCTGATAACTATTGTAAATAGTGAAACTGTTAATAAACTTAGGTTAGATACCATTTTATCTGCACTCTAATCCCTCCTTTTATAATTGCAAAATTATACTGATCTGTAAAATTCCTAAACCTGATAGATACTGACCTAGTCCTTAGGAGAGCAGTGTGCCACGTAGTAACTGCAATCTGCTGTTTAGATTTGGCTTCTGACTTTACTACTTAATAGCTGTGTAACCCCGTGCAAATTATGTGATGTTTCCAAGCTTCAGTTTCCTCATCCTTAAAAAAGTAATAGTAACTGCACAGTAGGATGGTAATGATGACTAAATGATATAATTAATATATAGGGCCCAGACTGTCAGCTCTCAGCAATGGTCTCCATGATTATTATATATTGTTACCATAATCATCTTCCCAGCCAGCATCATCATTTTGACCTAGAGCTTTTCAGATCCTAATTAACTGCATCATTTGTCATTTAAGATACTTACTGATTCTCTATTCAACTGAACTGTTAGAAGTAGAGCCTTATTTAAAATAAAAAGCAGCACCTTCCTTAATGGAACTGCTGGGTAGGAATATTGAAAATTTAACAAGAATTTACAATAAAGTGCTATAAGAAATGATTGTTCCCACATTTATTTCTTATAGAAATAAGAAATGAATTATTTCTCTGATGTAAGAAATAATATATATATTGTGGGAGCTTACAATACAATAACCTAGCTAGACTGAGTGGCCAGAGGAGGTTGCCATGATACTGAGTTAAGGGAAAGAGGCAGCAATACAATTACAAGAGTGGAGAGTATGTGAAAGCTGAGGGGCGCATGCAAGAACCTGGAGGGAGCTGATTATGAGTTCAGTATGGCTTGGGGGTAGGGTGATAAGTAGCTAATATGAAGTGGAAGATGACGCTGAAAATAAAAAGGACCATAGCCTGGAGCCCCCTCCAGATGACATGGGGTTAGGTAACTGGAAGCTGCTGAAGGTTTTTAAGCAGAAAACAGTTTGATGAGATTGGCATTTCAGGGAAAACCTGGATGGAATATGGGTTATTGGTAGAATACCTACAGGAAAGAACCAATTAAGAGGCTATTGTCAAGGTGAGAAACTTCTTGATTGGCATATAGGAAGCTAGATAGAAAAAGTGGACTGATTTTAGAAGTATTCAGAAGGGAAACGGGAAAGAATTTCATGATCTACTTGTACTAAAAAAGAAAGGACAAAATGTTACAGTTACTCCCAGGTTTTTGAAGTTTAATATTGTGTGGAATAATACAGTCCCCCAAGTTAGGAAAGAATGGAGAGTACTAGAAATAGGGACAGGTGAGACAAAACCAGAGGAGAAAATGAGGGCTTCCTCTTTAGAAATATTGTCTAAACGTAAGACCAGAAACTATAAAACTCCTAGAGGAGAACATAGGCAAAACACTCTCTGACATACATCACAGCAGGATCCTCTATGACCCACCTCCCAGAATATTGGAAATAAAAGCAAAAATAAACAAATGGGACCTAATTAACTTTAAAAGCTTCTGCACATCAAAGGAAACTATTAGCAAGGTGAAAAGACAGCCTTCAGAATGGGAGAAAATAATAGCAAATGAAGCAACTGACAAACAACTAATCTCAAAAATATACAAGCAACTCCTACAGCTCAACTCCAGAAAAATAAATGACCCAATCAAAAAATGGGCCAAAGAACTAAACAGACATTTCTCCAAAGAAGACATACAGATGGCTAACAAACACATGAAAAGATGCTCAACATCACTCATTATCAGAGAAATGCACATCAAAACCACTATGAGGTACCATTGCACACCAGTCAGAATGGCTGCGATCCAAAAGTCTACAAGTAATAAATGCTGGAAAGGGTGTGGAGAAAAGGGAACCCTCTTACACTGTTGGTGGGAATGCAAACTAGTACAGCCACTATGGAGAACAGTATGGAGATTCCTTAAAAAACTGGAAATAGAACTGCCTTATGATCCAGCAATCCCACTGTTGGGCATACACACTGAGGAAACCAGAAGGGAAAGAGACACGTGTACCCCAATGTTCATCGCAGCACTGTTTATAATAGCCAGGACATGGAAGCAACCTAGATGTCCATCAGCAGACGAATGGATAAGAAAGCCGTGGTACATATACACAATGGAGTATTACTCAGCCATTAAGAATACATTTGAATCAGTTCTAATGAGGTGGATGAAACTGGAGCCTATTATACAGAGTGAAGTAAGCCAGAAGGAAAAACACCAATACAGTATACTAATGCATATATATGGAATTTAGAAAGATGGTAACAATAACCCGGTGTACGAGACAGCAAAAGAGACACTGATGTATAGAACAGTCTTATGGACTCTGTGGGAAAGGGAGAGGGTGGGAAGATTTGGAAGAATGACATTGAAACATGTAAAATATCATATGAGAAACGAGTTGCCAGTCCAGGTTCTATGCACGATACTGGATGCTTGGGGCTAGTGCACTGGGACGACCCAGAGGGATGGTATGGGGAGGGAGGAGGGAGGAGGGTTCAGGATGGGGAACATATGTATACCCGTGGCGGATTCATTTTGATATTTGGCAAAACTAATACAATTATGTAAAGTTTAAAAATAAAATAAAATTAAAGAATATATATAGAAACAACAACAAAAAAAAGAAATATTGTCAATGATCTTTTGCAAGGTGCTGAGGATACAAAGATGATACATTCTCTAGTGCCTGGAATGTATACTCCAGAATAATGATTTTTAACACGGACTTATTTAGAAACCCTTGTTGGAGGTTTTATTCATTCATTTTCTTTAAAATACTGACTCAGGATGCACTCTAATTCAGAATCTCAGGTATTTCTAGTGTGCAGTCACCATTACACTACTGGCGGCGTGTTAAATGACAGGTGTGACAATTCTGGTGCAGATGATCTGAATTAGACTTTTCAAACCCAATTTAGATGTATGTTACTGGCTCAATTTTAAATTAACCCCCTTTTTGAGCACTTTTTTGGCAACATACCCTATGATTCCAACTCAATTGCAATTTTTCTGAGGACTACTTCTTAAGGTTTTATTTTCTCTTCTAATCCAGATTCTGTATCTGTACATAGCTGATAACCAATAAAGTTTTCATTGATTGTGGTTGATAAACAAGACCACCATTAAGACGATTTCTACCAGAGGAAATTCTATTCCTATTAGTCATACTGATGATATCAAATGTCTCAGAGTTGAACCACAGATTTCTATAAATACTATCAGTGAACTCCGTCAATAAGGTTCATTCTTATGGAAATGATACTGCAAGTCAGAATAAAATTAGGAAATAATATTATAACAATCTGGTTTCTATAGATACTGTATTTAATTAAATGATGTTTTCCCTGATAAAAAGCTAACCAAAACTTTTAAAATTCCACTAAAAATATAAGTGCTTCAGATTGATGTCAGACTGCCCCATTCATCTATTCCACAGAACCTCAAAGAGCTCTAACTGAAGCAAGACCATTAGGTACATAATAGAGATGCCAGGCTCCACAGTTAGACTACCTGGGTCCACATCCCAGCTCCCCAACATGTGCATGTTATATAACACCTCTAACTGTTATATATATCAGTCTTATTTATACTATTGACTCCACAAATATTTGTGTATAAAATTAATAGTCACTATCTAATTGCTGTCCAGCCTCTGCTTCTTGTTTCAGAAGCTCAATCATTCTGATGCTGATGATTTCAGGAGTGCCTAGAGAAACTTGGCATTAAGATTTCTAAGGTGTGAGGGATACTGCAAGAACTTCAGATTTTTTACTTGCTGGATAGTATGGATACAGTGATGACATTGATGAGAAATACAAACAGCAAAAGCTATAGAAGAATGTGGGGAGAAAATTCATCCAAAAATTCACATAAATATATTATTACTAGCTCTGAAAAATCATTGCAATAAAAGATCTTGGTAATAAGAGACAAATAGCAAACTAGAGAACAGGGCCAGATGGAAACTGAATTGGGTTTAGTTACAGGGCTGGGAAGAAGGAAGATCCAAACTGTCCCGGGTATTTGATCCAAATCTCAAAAACAACTATACCAATATCTCAGATGACTATAGATGCAACAATTCCAATAAAATATTAGCAAACTAAAGTTAACAACACATTAAAAGGATAATACACTATGACAAAGTAGTTATTTTTCTTAGGATAGAAGGATAATTAAATATGTTAATAAATTAATCACATTAATAGCATACAATATAAAAATATTATCATCTCAATATATGTAGAAAAAAGTCATTTGACAACAATACAACACCCTGTAATGATAAAAACACTTGACCTATAGGCCCGCACTCCCATCACACACTCCCCAGCCTGAGATGTTCCCCCATGGGTGTGGGTGGGGGCTGGGCGCTGAAGCTTAGCCTTTGGAGCTGAGACCCAGGGAAAGGACTCAGGTTGGCTGCACAGAGGCAGGCTGACGAGGCTGCAGTGTTTCAGTGAGGGTACAGTCAGAGGGGTCTGTGCCCGCACAGAGTAGAAAGGTGCCCTTGTTGCGGGGGAGGGGAGAGAGGTGGGCATGAGGAGAGGGCAAGACCACCCGAGGAGCTTCTTTCCCTGCGTGTGTGTTCTCTATAAACAGGACACCACCTATAGAAGCTCCGGGGAGCGGGTACAGGCAACTGCCTCTGCTAGGGAACCTGCGAGCAACACCGAGGACTGACCCTGCTGTCCTGGGACAGCTCAAGCAGCGCCACCACTAACACGGCCTTCTGGGGAGCAAGAACTGGCTGCCACACCTGCACAACCCATATCAGAGGAATAACGGCCGGGGCACACTGAGGAAAGAGTCAGCAAGCATCCGAAGTAAAAGCAGCTGCTCGATTCCAGACAAGGTGGCAGATTAGAAGGACTTGAGCTCACCTCCTTTCACAAAAACAGCAAAATCACAACTAAATGCTGAACAACCATACATTAAAAGATTTAAAAACAAACAAACAAACTTGGAATCAACCAAAAATATTTTACATCCAAGGGCAAAGAAGAAGCCACAATGAGACAACAGTAGAGGCATTTTCATGATGTAATCAAGTCCCATACCCACTGGATGGACAAGGCAGAAATTGGAAAATAATTATATCATAGAGGTTCTCCCACCAGAGTGAGAGTTCTGAGCCACACATCAGTCTCCCCAGCCTGGGTGTCTGGCACTGGGAGGAGAAGACCAGAATATTTGGCTTTAAGGACCAGCAGAGCTTGAGTGCAGGAATCCAAAAGGACTGGGAGAAACAGATTCTACTCTTGAAGAGCACACGTGAGAAGTCACGTGCACTGGGACCCAGCACGAAGCAGTGACTCCATAGGAGACTGAGTTAGACTTGCCTCTGGGTCCTGGAGCATCTCCTGGGGAGGTCGTATTGGCTATGGCTCACTGAAGGGCTAAGGGCACTGGTGGCAGAGGTCCCAGGACATAGTGATGGGCTTGAGCTCACCTGAAGGTCTCCATTTTGGCACAAAGACCAGGCACCATCTAACAGCCTGCAGGCTCCAGCACTGGAATGCCTCAAAAAAAGGAATCTGAAAGAGAAAGGATACATGTATCTGTTTTACTGATAACTGAGCTGCAAGCCTTAAACCAACAGAATACTGTATGTCAACTATATTCTAATAAAATTAAATGATTTTAAAAGGTGGCAAATTATACCTAATTATGACTAGATATAAAATTTATACATGTAATGTTAAGATTAAAACAGAATCTGAAAGGTGAAATCTAGAATGTGCAAATTTGTAGTAATTAAAAATGTATTTCTGTCATTTTGTTAGCTTTATCAAATGTTTAACACGTACTTCCAGAGTAGTTCTATGTAATGGATTCAACATTATAATGAAAAGGGTCACAAAGAACAATGCTCCCCAACTCAGTAGATCTGACCTTGACTGAAATTCTAATATGTATGTGGTCTAATTTGAAAAAACATTATTCTATCTGAATATATAATCCACAAATTAGCATTGTGATCTATGAAATTACTACTATAAATTGTGTCCAATATATTGAACAAAAATTCTAAAATTTAGTGAGTGACAAAATCAACCAGAATTCATTTATAACACATTCCAGTAAAATGTCAATTAGAAATTAAAATTAAATAAAAGGAGAGGGAAAATTAAGAAAACAACTCCATCTACCATTACATCAAAAAGAACAAAATACTTAGGAACATATCCAATTAAAGAGATAAAATACTTGTACTCCCAAAACTCTAAGACATGAATTAAAAAAAAAAAAAACACCTATATATGATGCAAACATGGGAAAATATACTCATTTATAAAATGGAAGAATATTGTTTAAATGACCATACTATACAAAGAAATCTAGAGATTCAATGCAATTCCTATGAAAATACCAATGGGATTTTTCACAGAGCTAGGAAAAATAATTCTGAAATTTATATGGAAACACAAAACACCTTGAATAGCCAAAACGATCTAGAGAAGAAAAATAAAGTGAGAGGATTGCACTTCATGATGTCAAACTCTACTACAAAGCTACAGTATTCAAAACAGTACTGGCACAAAAGTACAGACACGTAGATTAATGGAACTGATTAGAGATTCCAGAAGCAAACTCACATTTATGTGGAAAATTAATCTATGATAAAGAGGGCAAGAATATACAATGGGGAAAAGACACTCTTCAAGAAATGGCAATGGGAAAAATGAACAGCTACATGCAAAATAATCACACTGGACTGCTCTATCACAGCATGCACAAAAATAAATTCACAAATGAAGCCATAAAACTTCTAGAAAAAAATGGCAGTACAATTTTTGCCATTGGTCCTCACAAAATTTTTTTATATGTCTCCCAGCACAGGTGAAACAAAAGCAAAAATAAGCAAATAGGATTACATCCAACTATGAAGCTTCTGCACAGAGAAATGAGTTATCAACAAAACAAAAACATCAGCTACAGAATGTGAGAAGATATTTGTAAATGATGTGAGTTATAAGGGATTAATATCCAAAAGATACCAAGAACTTATTCAACACAACATCAAGAAAATAAACAGTCTGATTTAAAAATGGGCAGAGGATCTGAATAGATATATGGTCATCAGCAAATAAAAAAGTTTTCAGCATCACTAATTATCAAGGAAATGCAAGTCAAAACCACAGTGAAGGGACTTCCCTGGTTGTCCTGTGGTTAAAACTTCGTTTTCCAATTCAGGTGGCAGTGGGTTTAATTCCTAGTCAGGGAGCTAAGATCCACATACCTCATGGCCAAAAAAACAAAACATAAAACAGAAGCAGTATTATAACAATTTCAACAAAGACTTTTAAAAAGTGGTCCACATTTTAAAAAATCTTTTAAAAAAACACAATGAAATATCACTTCACACTGTCAGAATAATGATTATTAAAAAGACATAAAATAACAAGTGTTGGTAAGGATATGAAAAAAAGCAGAAATTTCATGCTAGGGGATTGTGAGTATGTAAATTGGTGCATGGTTCCCTACATGAATCACAACCTTGTTGTGGCAAAGGGGCTTGCATAGCTCAATGAAGCAATGAGCCATTCCATGCAGAGCCACCCAAGATAGATTATAGAGAAGAAATGTAATCCACTGGAGGAGGAAATGACAAATCGCTTCAGTATTATTGCCGCAAGAATGCCAGGAAGAATATAAATGAGACAAAAAAAAGACACTGGAAGATGAGCCCAGCAGGTTGGAAGGTATCCAATATGCTACTGGGGAAGAGCAGAGGGCAATTACTAATAGCTCCAGAAATAATGAAGTGGCTGGGCCAAGGAAGACATGACAGTTAGTTGTAAAGAACAGTATTGAATAGGAACCCGGAATGTTAGGTCCATGAATCAAGATGAATTGAACATGGTCAAGCAGGAGATGGCAAGAGTGAACATCAACAACTTAGGAATCAGTGAACTAAAATGGACAGGAATGGGCAAATTTAATTCAGATGACCATTATATCTACTACTGTGGGCAAGAATCCCTTAGAAGAAATGGAGTAGCGTGCATAGTCAACAAGACTCCAAAATGCAGTACTTGGGTGCAATCTCAAAAATGACAGAATGATCTCAGTGTGTTTCCAAGGCTACAGTAATCCAAGTCTATGCCCCAACCTCTAATGCTGAAGAATCTGAAGTTGACTGGTGCTATGAAGACTTCAAGACCTAGAACTAACACCAAAAGAAGATGTCCTTTTCATCACAGAGGATTGGAATGGAAAAGTAGGAAGTCAAGAGATATCTGGAGTAATAAGCAAGTTTGGTCTTGGAGTACAAAATGAAGCAGGACAAAGGCTAACAGAGTTCTGTCGAGAGAACACACTGGTCATAGCAAGCACCCTTGTCCAAGAACACAAGAGATGACTCTACACATGGATATCACCTGATGGTCAATACCAAAATCAGATTGATATATTTTTTGCAGCCGAAGATGGAGAGGCTCTGTACAGTCAGCAAAAACAAGATCTGGAACTGACTGTGACTCAAATCATCAGCTCCATATTACAAATTTCAGGCTTAAATTCAAGAAAGTAGGGAAAACCACTAGGCCACTCAGGTATGGCCTAAATCAGAGCCTTTATGATTATACAGTGGAGGTGATGAATAGATTCAAGGGAATACATATGGTAGACACAGTGCCTGAAGAACCACAGACAGAGGTTTGTAACACTGTATGGGAGGCTGTGACTGATACAGTCCTAAAGAAAAACAAATGCAAGAAGGCAAAGTGGTTGTCTAGCAGGCTTTACAAGTAACTGAGAAATGAAGAGAAGTGAAAGGCAAGGGAGATATATTCAACTGGATGTAGAGTTCCAGAGAACAGCAAGGAAAGATAAGAAGGACTTCTTCAATGGAAAATGCAAAGTAAAGGAAAACAATAGAATGGGAAAGACTAGAGATCTCTTCAAGATGGAGATATCATGTGAAAATTTCATGCAAGGATGGGCATGATAAAGGACAGAAATGGTAGGGACCTAACAAAAGCAGAAGAGATTAAGAAGAGGTGGCAAGAATGCACAGAAGAACTTTACCAAAAAGGTCTTATGACCCAGATAACCATGATGGTGTGATCACGTGCTAGAACCAGACATCTTAGAGTGCAAAGTCAAGGGGGCCTTAGGAAGCATACTATGAACAAAGCTAGTGGAGGTGATGGAATTCCAGCTGAGCTATTTCAAATCCTAAAAGATAATGCTGTTAATGTGCTGCATTTAATATGTCAGCAAATTTGGGAAACTCGGCAGTGGAAAGGTCAGTTTTCATTTCAATCCCAAGAAAGGCAATGCCAAAGAATGTTCAAACTACAAAACAATTGTGCTCATTTCACATGCTAGCAAAGGTAATGCTCAAAATCCTTTAAGCTGTGCTTAGCTGCATGTGAATCAAGAATTTCCAGATGTACAAGAAGAGTTTAGAAAAGGCAGAGGAAGCAGAGATCAAACTGTCAACATTTGTTGGATCATGGATAAAGGAACAGAATTACAGAAAAACATCTACTTCTGCTTCCTTGACTTCACTAAACCTTTGTGTAGGCATGCATGCTAAGCCACTTCAGTCATGCTTGACTCTTTTGCAACCCCATGGACTGTAGTCTATCAGGCTCCTCTGTCCATGGGATTTTCCAGGCAAGAATACTAGAGTGGGTTACCATGCCCTCCTCCAGGGGAATCTTTTCAACCTAGGGATCAAACACATGTCTCTTATGTCTCCTGTATTGGCAGGTGAGTTCTTTACCACTAGTGCCAACTGGGAATGTGTAGATCACAAAAAACTGTGGAAAATTCTTAAAGAGATGGGAATACCAGACTACCTTACCTGTCTCCTGAGAAACCTATATGTAGGTAAGAAGCAACCGTTAGACTGGGACATGGAATAACTGACTGGTTCAAGATTGAGAAAGGAGTACAACGGGGCTGTACTTGTCACCCTATTTAATTTATATACAGAGTACATCATGATAAATGCTGGACCAGATGAATCACAAGCTGGAATCAAAATTGGTAGGAGGGAGAAATATAACAACCTCAGATATGGAGATGTCACTCTAGATGTCACATTAGATGCCACTCTAATGGCAGAAAGCAAAAACGAATTAAAGAGCCTCCTGCTGAAGGTGAAAAAACTGTCTTGAAACTCAACATTAAAAAACTAAGATCATTGCATCTGTTTCTCTCTCTTCATGGTAAATACAAGGGGAAAAAGTGGAAGCAGAGACAAATTTTATTTTCTTGGGCTCGAAAAATCACAGCAGACAGTGACTGCATCCATGGAATTAAAAGATGCTTGGCCCTTGGAAGGAAAGCTATGACAAATCAAGACAGTGCATTAAAATGCAGAGACATTAATTTGTCAACAAAGGTCCATATAGTCAAACTATGGTTTTTCCATTAGTCATGTACAGATGTGAGAGTTTGACCATAAAGAAGGCTGAGTGCTGAAGAATTGATGCTTTCAAACTGTGGTGCTGGAGAAGATTCTTGAGAATCCCTTGGAGTGCAAGGAGGTCAGAACCGTTAATCATAAAGGAAATCAACCCTGAATAGCCACTGGAAGGACTGATGCTGACGTTAAAGCTCCAATACTTTGGCCACCTGATGCAAAGAGCTGACTCATTAGAAAAGACCCTGATACTGGGAAAGATTGAAGGAAAAAGGAGAAGTGGGTGACAGAGAATAAGATGGTTATATAGCATCATCGACTCAATGGACATGAATCTGAGCAAACTCTGGGAGAAAGTGGAGGACAGAGAAGCCTGTTGCGCTATAGTCAATGGAGTCACAAAAGAGTTGGACATGACTTAGCGACTGAACAACAAGAACAACCACAACTGTTTATTACAGTATTATGTACAATTGTCAAGGTATGGAATAATCTAAGTGCCCATCAATACATGAGTGGGTAAATAAGATGTGGTTTCTATGTACACTAGCATATTACTTAGTCATGGAAAAGAACCAGATCTTGTCATTCATGACAACATGGATGGATTTAAAGGATATTATGCTAGGTGAAATAAATCAAAGAAAGAAAAATAGTGCATAATTTCACTTATATGTGAAATTTACATAAACAAATGAGTAAGCATAATACAGAAACAGAGTTATAGTTACAGAAAGAAACAGGTGATTTCCTGAAGGTACAGTGGTGGGTAAAGAAAGAAATAGGTAAAGAAACTTAAGATGTACAAACTACCAGTTGCAAAATAAATGAATTACAGGTATACTATGTACAGTAATGGGAGTATAGTTCAGAACTATTTAACAGGTTTGTATGGTGACATCATAACTACACTTACTGTGAGGATCATTTTTAAATGTACAAAATTATCAAATCACTCTGTTGTGTGTCAGTAACTAACACAGTATTGTAGGGCAACTATACTTAAAACAAACAAATAATCTTAAAAAGAGTTCAGATTTATGATTACCAGAAAGGGTGACAGTAGATGGGAATTGGATAAAGTCAGTTGAAATATACAAACTTCCAATTATAAAGTAAATAAGAACTAGGAATATAATGTACAACATGATAAAAATAACTAACACTGTTTAGTGTTGAATATGAATGATACTGAGAGAAAATCCTAAGATTCTTACCAGATGAAAGTTTTTTTCTATTTCTTTAATTGTACTATGAGATGATGAATATTCACTAAACTTACTGTGATAATTACTTCATGATATATGTAAGTAAAATCATTAAGTTATACATCTTCTACTTATGCAAGCTCTATGTCAATTATATCAATAAACCGGAAGGGAAAAGGAACATATAACAGGTGTCTAAGGCCTAACTAAAGTTGTCTGAATATTAAGTGCCAGGTTGACCTCTGAACCTGAAATGGCCCAACAGGAACTTCCCCTCCCTACTCTGCTCCTGTGGATGTCTCTTTATCAAGTATATAAGGAACAGTTTCTGATTGTACCCTTGTAACAAATTTCAGTTCACTGTTAGCACTTGGAGTTATTCAAGGAAGTCAATCACATTCTCCACTGGACTCAGATACAGTTTTACCTTTCTGATACTCGAAAACCTCTCCTAGTGTCTGGTGGTTCATTCTGTTCTCAAGCACAACTCCCAGGTGGACTCTTAGTGTGCACCGTGTCCTCCTACCACAGACTATGTGTATATGTGACTAGTCAAACGTTGTTGGTCTCATCTTCCCAGTGTTGGAGGTTGTGTACAGACATCCCTATAACTCTAGGCTGGTGCATTCCTCTCATGAGTGTGGTAAAAAGGCAGCAATTAAACAATCAAGTAGATAAGACAAAGAATCCTTCAGATTTTAATCAGCCTTTGCTTCTTGAAGCAAAAGAACACTAATGGAAACAAATGGACTAAGTTGAACCATGATTCCAGACACATGACGGAAGCATTCACTAAGTAAGGGAAGTCAGGAAAGGGACTGGATTGGAGGAGAAACCACGAGTTCAACTGGCAAGATTTGGTTATATGTGCCATGAAATAACAAGGTATCATGTAGCTGTAGAATAAGAGTCTACATCTCAGCAGGAAAATGCTTAGGAAAAAACACAAATGTGAGGGTTCCATTTATAAATATCACTTGAAGTCATCAGTTTACATGTGGAAGGCTAGGCAAATTAAAAAAAAAAATTGCAATAAACATGTATTTATTGCAATGAATCCTTTGACTCTAAACTACTATTCATGCCAATTTACTCAAATTTCTTATAAAGGTAGAATTTTAAAGAATCATAATGATGTTTTAAAGAAAGGTGTTAATTTCCATGGGTATGTCCATAATTTCTAGCTTTTTAGGTAAATTTTATAGAGAAGCTACGTCTGAGGTCTTAGATCATATAAGAATTAAACACTAAATATTGAGAGGATTTTTTCATAAATTCCTATGAAAGAATTGAACATGTCCCACACTTGGCTTAAATGAACTTATGGCAGGAGCAGCAAAAAAAAAGAATATAGAAAGAGAAGCAAAGGACTGGGTGGGAAAAGAAGAGGAGGAACATTCATCTCAAATATGACTTCTCCTATATAGACTTTCTAGTATTAACAGGAAAAGGAATTTATTCCTATTAAGTAATTTTTCTACTTGTTTTGTTATCTTAAAAAAAAAACAAACATTGTATAGTTGTATTTATTTATCATCATTCCCTAATAAATACTGAGATCTTCCAAACAAGGGCCAGTTATCTTTGAAATCTCACTATGACATCAAAGATGAAAAGTTTGATATTTGTCCCATAAATCTAGTAAGAAGAGATCTATAATATAGTTTTGATATGTAAAAAGAGATGATTGGAAAGCACTTGATCTATTTTTCCTCATATATTTAGGTGTGTCCCAATGAAAGACTTTTAGTCTTTCAAGGCCAAACTATACACTATTAAGGGAAAACACTATTTAGCTTCAGATTGAGATGCCAGATAACACACAGAGTTTGTTCCACATCTCAGTGAGACTCCTCTGGGAAACATGGAATGAATTACAAGGAAGAGAAAAGTATAACACCCAGGAGAATAGGAGGCGGGGTGGAGAATTGCTGACCAATGAGAAATATCAACACTTTTGTTGAAGTAGGATAGAAGATGCAACCAAGCATAGGCTAGATGGAAGGAAGGGAGGAGCAAGTTTTCACAGAGAGTCTCTCTAAAACTCTCATCTGAGAGTGAGGCGGTATGCTTAAGCATGGAAATGGAAAACAGAGCTGAAATTCACTGTAAGTGTCAGTATGGAATAACTGTCCTCAGAAGGTCATTCACATTTCTTCAGTGTTGAACACGCAAATCACTAGCAATCCATGTTCACTCCCAAGCACTGGCCCAGACGTTTGCAGAGGTTAGTGTGATTGGTTATGATGTACGAACAACCAGAGAATGACATGTCTTTGGCAGGCCAGATCATTTAATTATTACCCTTCAAGAGCCTTTCCATCAAAGACAGGCCAGCAACACTGGCAGCTTTATCAGCCTACACCCAGAGAAAAGAGATATGGACAAAGATATCTGCTGTTCTTAAAATCACTGAGTTTACTGGCTTTCTTGTTATCTTAGCAAAATCTAATCTTTTATTATTTTGGCTTTGGTCTTATCTCTATCTAAATATAATTGATTATATTCTTTGCAGCCAAAGATGGAGAAGGTCTATACAGTCAGCAAAAACAAGATCAGGAGCTGACTGTGGCTCAGATCATGAACTCCTTATCGCCAAATTCAGACTTAAATTGAAGAAAGTAGGGAAAACCACTAGACCATTTAGGTATGACCTAAATCAAATCCCTTATGATTATACAGTGGAAGTGAGAAATAGGTTTAAGGGCCTAGATCTGATAGATAGAGTGCCTAATGAACTATGCAATGAGGTTCGTGACATTGTACAGGAGACAGGGATCAAGACCATCCCCATGGAAAAGAAATGCAAAAAAGCAAAATGGCTGTCTGGGGAGGGCTTACAAATAGCTGTGAAAAGAAGAGAAGCAAAAAGCAAAGGAGAAAAGGAAAGATATAAGCATCTGAATGCAGAGTTCCAAAGAATAGCAAGAAGAGATAAGAAAGCCTTCTTCAGCGATCAATGCAAAGAAATAGAGGAAAACAACAGAATGGGAAAGACTAGGGATCTCTTCAAGAAAATTAGAGATGCCAAGGGAACATTTCATGCAAAGATGGGCTTGTTAAAGGACAGAAATGGTATGGACCTAACAGAAGCAGAAGATATTAAGAAGAGATGGCAACAATACACATAAGAACTGTACAAAAAAGATCTTCAAAACCCAGATACTCATGAAGGTGTGATCACTCATCTCGAGCCAGACATCCTGGAATGTGAAGTCAAGTGGGCCTTAGAAAGCATCACTACGAACAAAGCTAGTGGAGGTGATGGAATTCCAGTTGAGCTATTTCAAATCCTGAAAGATGATGCTGTGAAAGTGCTGCACTCAAAATTCCAGCAAATTTGGAAAACTCAGCAGTGGCCACAGGACTGGAAAAGGTCAGTTTTCATTCCCATCCCAAAGAAAGGCAATGCCAAAGAATGCTCAAACTACCACACAATTGCACTCATCTCACACACTAGTAAAATAATGCTCAAAATTCTCCAAGCCAGGCTTCAGCAATACGTGAACTGTGAACTTCCTGATGTTCAAGTTGGTTTTAGAAAAGGCAGAGGAACCAGAGATCAAATTGCCAACATCTGCTGGATCATGGAAAAGCAAGGGAGTTCCAGAAAAACATCTATTTCTGCTTTATTGACTATGCCAAAGCCTTTGACTTTGTGGATCACAATAAACTGTGGAAAATTCTGAAAGAGATGGGAATACCAGACCACCTGATCTGCCTCTTGAGAAATCTGTATGCAGGTCAGGAAGCAACAGTTAGAACTGGACATGGAACAACAGACTGGTTCCAAATACGAAAAGGAGTACGTCAAGGCTGTATATTGTCACCCCGTTTATTTAACTTATATGCAGAGTACATCATGAGAAACACTGGGCTGGAAGAAGCACAGGCTGGAATCAAGATTGCCGGAAGAAATATCAATAACCTCAGATATGCAGATGACACCACCCTTATGGCAGAAAGTGAAGAGGAACTAAAAAGCCTCTTGATGAAAGTGAAAGTGGAGAGTGAAAAAGGTGGCTTAAAGCTCAACATTCAGAAAATGAAGATCATGGCTTCCGGTCCTATCACTTCATGGGAAATAGATGTGGAAACAGTGTCAGACTTTATTTTTCTGGGCTTCAAAATCACTGCAGATGGTGACTGCAGCCATGAAATTAAAAAGCACTTACTCCTTGGAAGGAAAGTTATGACCGACCTAGATAGCATATTGAAAAGCAGAGACATTACTTTGCCAACAAAGGTCCATCTAGTCAAGGCTATGGTTTTTCCTGTGGTCATGTATGGATGTGAGAGTTGGACTGTGAAGAAGGCCGAGCGCCGAAGAATTGATGCTTTTGAACTGTGGTGATGGAGAAGACTCTTGAGAGTCCCTTGGACTGCAAGGAGATCCAACCAGTCCATTCTGAAGGAGATCAGCCCTGGGATTTCTTTGGAAGGAATGATGCTAAAGCTGAAACTCCAGTACTTTGGCCACTTCATGAGTTGACTCATTGGAAAAGACTCTGATGCTGGGAGGGATTGGGGGCAGGAGGAGAAGGGAACGGCAGAGGATGAGATGGCTGGATGGCATCACTGACTCGATGGACGTGAGTCTGGGTGAACTCCGGGAGTTGGTGATGGACAGGGAGGCCTGGCATGCTGTGATTCATGGGATCTCAAAGAGTCAGACACAACTGAGCGACTGAACTGAACTGAATTTATCTCTAAGTTGGTGTAGGGGGAGTAGAAAATCCAAGCCTTTTCTGTGGCTATTGGTACTCCAGCATTTATCCCTTATTGATCTAGAATTAGGAAATTCACACAAAGGAGAGGAGAGAAACAGATCTGAGAGGAAATACAATTTTTTGAATGAAAGAGTGCATCACTTTAAATGGCTTACACTTAGACATATTCTCATTGCACTTCAGAAAAATAAAAGAGAAGATATTAATGGCTTCTAAAGACAGATTTTAAAAAGTCACTCAAAAAGCAATGAAAGAAATATAGATATGCCAATAGGCACATGAAAAAATGGGCAACATCACTAATTATTTGAGAAATGCACATCAAAACTACAGTGAGATATACCTCATACCTGCCAAGAAGATTATCACCCAAAAGTATACAAACAATAAATGCTGGAGAGGGTTTGGAGAAAAGGGAACCCTCCCATACTGTTGGTGGGAATGTAAACTGGTACAGCCATTATGGAGAACAATATGAAGGTTCTTCAAAAAACTAAAATTAGAACTAAGTTATTATCTAACAACCCCATTCATGAGCATATATCCAGAGAAACCACAATTTGAAAAGATACATGCCCCTAATATTCATTGCAGCACATCTAACAAGAGTCAAGACATAGTCCATTGACATATGAATGGATAAAGAAACTGTGGTATATGGAATGCATAGAATACAATATGTAGAACATAATGGAATTCTACACAGTTACAAAAAATGAATGAATTTTCCATATGCAGCTCTTTGGATGGACATAGAGATTATCATAATAAGTGAAGTAAGTCAGACAGAGAAAGACAGTATCATATGAAAGCACTTATATGTGGAATCTTGAAAAAACAGATACAAATGAACTTATTTCTTGAACTTATTGAATATTCTTGAACTTATTGAAGACTCAGTGTCTTCAAAAAACAATCTTATGTTTACCGAAGGGTAAACAAGGGGGTAAAGGGAAGAATAAATTAGGAAATTGGTATTAACATACATACACTATTAGATGTGAAATAGATTATCAATAAGAATCTATTGTATAGCACAGATAATTCTACGAAATATTCTGTAGAATGGGTATATAAATATGTGTATATGTACAACTGCGGAGAAGGCAATGGCACCCCACTCCAGTACTCTTGCCTGGAAAATCCCATGGGTGGAGGAGCCTGGTAGGCTGCAGTCCATGGGGTCGCTAAGAGTCGGACACGACTGAGCAACTTCACTTTCACTTTTCACTTTCATGCATTGGAGAAGGAAATGGCAACCCACTCTAGTATTCTTGCCTGGAGAATCCCAGGGATGTGGCAGCCTGGTGGGCTGCCATCTATGGGGTCACAGAGTCGGACACGACTGAAGTGACTTAGCAGCAGCAGCATGTACAACTGAATCATCTATCTGTATATCTGAAACTAAAACATTGTATATCAACTATACTGCAATATATAATAAAAATTAAATTTAAAAGATAGTTCAAATAATACTTTACTATGACTATGATATGGAATACAAATATGTAAAGGTCAAATTTTAAAGAGAATGTTGAAAAATGAAATCTAGAATGTTCATATTTATAGCAACTAAAATATATATTTCAGTTTTGTTACCATTATCAAATGTTTAAATAGTACTTCCACAGTAGTACTAGTTATATAACAAATTCAAAACTATAATTAAAAGGGTCATGGAGAACAATGCTTCCCCCCTCAATAGATCTGATCTTGACTGAAATTCTAACATGTATGTGCTCTAATCTGAACAAATATTATTCTATCCTAATTTACAGTCCTTGATTTATTTTTGTGATTTTTATATTAAATTAGTCTTTTAAATGATATCCCATATAGTAAACAAATAAAATTCTAAAATTTAGTAAAAGACATAATCAGCTAGAACTGATTTCTAACACACTACTGTAAAATGTGGACTGTAAATTAGAAATAAAGAAAATAATTAAGAATTCCTACCTACCATCGCATCATAAAAACTTGTAATTCCTGGGAATGAATCTAACTAAAGGGCTAAAAGACTTGTATGCCAAAAGCTCTAAGACATGACGAAAAAAACAACAAACTGCGTGTGACACAAACAGGGAAAAAAGATAATCTGTTCATAAGTTAGAGAATATTGTTTAAATGACCATAAAAACCAAAGCAATCTACAGATTGAATGAAATTCCTATCAAAATATAAATGGCATTTTTCAAAGAGCTGGAACCAAAAAATTCCAAAATTATCTGGAAAGACAAAAGTCCCTGCATAGCACAAACGACCATGAGATGATTAGTCAATGCTAGAGGTAGCAAACTCCCTGACTTCACACTATAATACAAAAGTACAAAAAAAAAAAGACACAGAACAATGCAACAAAACAGAATTCCCACAAACGAACCCACATGTAAATGAAAATTAATCTATGACAAACAGGACAAGAATACCCAGTTGGGAAAAGATAGTCTTCAACGAATGGTAGTGGGAAAACCAGACAACTGCACACAAATGAGTGAAACCGGACTGCTCTACCACACCAGGCACAAAAATCAATTCAAAATGAAGCCATGAAACATCTAGAAAAAAATGGCACTACACTTCTTCCCACCGGTCCTCACAATATTCTTTTTTGATATAGCTCCTTGCACAGGTGAAACAAAACTAAAAATAAATAGGATTACATCAAACTATGAAGATTTTACACAGGGAAATAAGTTATCAACAAAACAAAAGGACCTGCTGTAGATGGGAGAAGATATTTGCAAAGTCCGTGACTTAAAAGGGGTTAATATCCAAAAGATACAAAAAACTCATACAACTCAACATCAACAAAACCTGGTTAAAAAATTTGCAAAGGATCTGAATAGATATTTTCCCTGAAAGGTATACAATGGTCATCATACAAATGAAAAGATTTTCAACCTTCCAAGTCATCAGGGAAATACAAATCAAAACCACAGGGAGATATCACCTCATACCTGTCAGAATAAGTATTACCAAATACAGCAAAGAACAAGTGTTGGCAAAGATGTAAAGAAAAGGTACATTCACTCTGGAACATTTGCTGCTGCTGCTGCTAAGTCGCGTCAGTTGTGTCTGACTCTGTGACCCCATAGACAGCAGCCCACTAGGCTCCCCTGTCCCTGGGATTCTCCAGGCAAGAACACTGGAGTGGGTTGCCATTTCCTTCTCCAATGCAGGAAACTGAAAAGTGAAAGTGAAGTTGCTGGTCATGTCCGACTCTTCACAACCTCATGGATTGCAGCCCACCAGGTTCCTCCATCCATGGGATTTTCCAGGCAAGAGTACTGGAGTGGGTTGCTATTGCCTTCTCCGCTGGAACATTTGAGGGTATGCAAATTGGTGTAGTCAATATGGAAAATAGTATGGCGATTCCTCAATTACAAATGGAACTACCATATAACCATATGCAATGCTGCTCCTAGGTATATATCAGAAGAAAGCCAAAACTCTAAGTAGAAAACATATATGCACCCCTATGTTCACTGCAGCCTTATTTACAATCATCAAGATATGGAAGCAACCTAAGTGCTCAACAATAAACGAAAGGGTAAAACTGATATGCTCTATATATACAATGGAATATTACTTAGCCACGAAAAAAGAGCTAGATCTTGCAATTCATGACAATGTGAATGGACCTGTATGGTATTATGCTATGTGAAATAAATAAGACAAAGAAAGACAAATCATGCATGATTTCACTTAGATGTGAAATCTACATAAAGAAACCAAACGAGTGTATAAAACAGAAATAGAGTCCTAGTTACAGAGAAAAAAACAGGTGACTGCTAGAGGAAATGCTGTTGAGGGGAGGAAAGAAGTAGGTAAAGAAGTTTAAGATGTACAAATTTCCAGTTGCAAAATAAATGAGTCAAAATAAATAAGTGATGGAAATATATTCTAGAACTATATAAATGTTTGTGTAATAATATATCATAACTAAGGTTTCCCAAAGCGGTACAGCGGTAAAGAATCTGTCTGCCAACGCAAGAGACACTAGAAACACAGGTTTGATCCTTGGGTCATGAAGCTCCACTGGTGCAGGAAATGGCAACCCACTCTGGTATTCTTCCCTAGGAAATGCCATGGAGAAAAAAGCTTGATGGGCCACAGTCCATGGGGTTGCAAAGAGCTGGACATGACTGAACAAAGCAGCACACACACGTATAACTAGACTTACTGCAGTGATCATTCTGAAATGCATAAAAATATCAAATCATATATTCTGTATTTGGAACTTACACAGTGTTGTAGGCCAACTATGTTCCAAAAATGAATGAACAAACAATTTCCTAGAAAAAGAGATCAGATTTGTGTTTACCAGAAAGGGGGGCTTTGGAAGGAATTGGATGAAGGCAGTCAAAATGTACAAATCTCCAGTAATAAGACGCATAAGTCCTACAACATGATAAAAATAACTAACACTGCCCTGTGTTATATATGAATGTTATTAAGAGTGAATCCTAAGGCCTTCATCAACCAAAGAAACTTTATTTTTCTTTACCTGTATCTATGAGATGATATTCACTAAACTTACTGTGATAATCACTTCTTGATGTATGTAAGTCAAATCCTTACAAAGCTGTATACCTTAAACTTATACGAGCTATGTGTCAATTATACCTCAATACACCTGGAAGAAAAAAGAGCACAACTCTTAATATTTGTGTAGGGCCTAACTACAATTATCTGAATATTAAGTACTCCATCGACATCTGAAACTGGGATGGCCCAATTGCAAGTTCCCTTTCCCACTCTGTTCCTGTGAACAAGATATTTCTTTATCAACTATGCCAGGGACAGTTTATGCTTATAACTTTGTCACAAGTTTCAGTTTCCTGTTAATACATGGACTTATTCAAGGAAGCCAATCATAATCACCTAATGAATCCAGAGGACATTTTACTCTCTTGATACTGCAAAGCCTCCCCCAGCGCCTGGTGGTTGGTGCTGTTCTCAAGCGCAGCCCTCAGGAGCACTTTTGGTGAATACCGAGTCCTCCCACCCCAGGCGGTGGGTGTATGTGATTACCCAACTGCTATCAGTCTCATCAGCCCAGTATTGGATATTGTGTTCAGACACCCCTAAACCTCTAGCATGGGAATTCATCTCATCAGTGTGGTAAAAAGCAACAATTACAATAACCACAATTATAAACCCTTTAAATTTTTGTTTTATGAATCTATGAACCCTAACCAAAACAAATGCACCTAACTGAAGCATAATGAACCAAGTATATGTTAGCTGTAGGATATGAGTCTACATTTCAGCAGGAAAATTCATAGGAAAGTAGACATATGTGGAGTGTCAGTATATAAATAGCTTTTGAAGTCACTAGTTTTGACGTGGAAGTTCAGGCAAATAAACAGAAAATTTGGCAATAAAACACGTATTTATTCTAATGAATCATTTGACTGACTTTCTTTTGTGGAAATCTTATATATAAAAATTTGTTAAACTTTTAGATTTTGAAAGCATGTAACAAATGTTTCAAAGAAAGGTGTTAATTTGCAAATAATTTCTTGCATTTTAATTAAGTTTGACAACAAATCTATGTCTGAGGTCTTAGATCATAGTTGAAACACACTGTAAATATTTAGTAGGAATATTCTCAAATTCTGATAAAGGAACTGAATGTGTTCCATACTTAGCTTAAATAAATTTATGAGACAGCTTAAAAAAAAAAAACCAAAACCCTAGAATATGGAAAGAGAAGTAAATGCCTGGGTGAGTAAAGAAGAGGAGGAACATTCATTTCAAATACTTCTTCTCCTCTGTACAATTTTCTTGCATTTAACAGGTGAAACAAATTTATTTGTCTTCTGTAATTCCCTAGTTGTTTTGTTAAAAAAAAAAGTGTATTTTTATTTATGTATCTTCGCACCCTGACACTGTGATAAATCCTGAGCATCCACAAAATAAGGGCCAGTTATCTTTGTAATCCCACTCTGACAGGAAGATTAAAAGTCTGAAATTTGTCCACTAAATCTAGTAAGAACACATCTATAATATACTTTTGGTGTATAAAAAGAGGTTATCTCAAAGCACTCATATTTTTCCATATATGTGTGTGTGTGTCTCAGAGAAAGAATAAAACACGAAGCTAAATGGGGGGAAAAAAACTATTTTGAATCTAGTTTAAGATGTCAGTTCATTCCTAGAGTTTGTACCCCTTCTCTGTCAGATTCCTTTGGAATAGATGGAATGAATTATGAGGAAGAAAACAGTAGAACCCCAAGGAGAACAGCTGACTGATCAATGTGAAAGATCAACTTTTGATGAAGAGAAGGAGAAGCCGCTACCAAGCCTAGGCTAGAAGGAAGAAAGAAGGAGCAAGTCTTCACAGAGAAACTGTCGAAGCTGTCGTCTCAGAGTGAGGATGTATGCTTAAAGCACAGAAATGACAAATAGGGCTGAAGTGTTAGTACAGAATAACTGTCCTTTGATGACAATTCACCTTTCTCTGAACTTGAACATACAAATCACAAGGAATTAAAATGGCCCTGTTGCTTGTACAGGACCATGTGATCAGTTACAATGAATGAACAATCAAGAGAAATGGCATCTGTCTTTTGTGGGCTAAATCATTTAAGTATTACCTTTCCAGAGCTCTCTTTCTATCAATTACAGGCCAGCAACACTGAGATGTTGGTGGCTTTATCAGCCTACCCCCAGAGTGAAGAAATGAAGAAAAGAGAACCCAGTCTCTACTGTTGTTAAAGTGACTAAGTTTTTTTTTTTTTTTTTTTTACTTTACAATATTGTATTGGTTTTGCCATACATCGACATGCATCCACCACGGGTGTACACGTGTTCCCCATCCTGAACCCCCCTGCCACCTCATACCATCCCTCTGGGTTATCCCAGTGCACCAGCCCCAAGCTTCCTGTATCCTGCATCGAACCTGGACTGGTGACTAAGTTTTTTGCCTTATTTGTTATCTTAGCAAAGTCTAATCTATTCTTATTTTGCATGTCATTTTATGCAAAAATTGGAGGAGGGGGAGTGGAAAATACAAGTGTCTAGGTTGCACATTTGTACCACAGAATTTACCTCTTATTCTATTATTTGGAGGTTCACACAAAATACAGAAACATGATGTGGCTAGGAGAAAAACAGACTTGACATGCTGCTGCTGCTGCTGCTGCTGCTAAGTCACTTCAGTCGTGTCCGACTCTGTGCGACCCCATAGACAGCAGCCCACCAGGCTCCCCCGTCCCTGGGATTCTCCAGGCAAGAATACTGGAGTGGGTTGCCATTTCCTTCTCCAATAGACTTGACATGAGACACAACTTTTTAAATGAAAGTTCATCAAATGATCATCACTGTAATTTTAAAAGGCTCACATTTAGACATATTTTCATTAAACTTCAGAAAAACAAAGGAGATATTAAAAGCTTCTAAAGACATTTGTTAAAAATCTACTCAGAAAGCAATATATAGATGGTCAAGAGGCATATGAAAAGATGACCAACTTTGCTAATTATTCAGTTCAGTTCAGTTGCTCAGTAATGTCTGACTCTTTGTGACCCCATGAACTGCAGCACACCAGGCCTCCCTGTCCATCACCAACTCCTGGAGTTCACTCAGACTCACGTCCATCGAGTTAGTGATGCCATCCAGCCATCTCATCCTCTGTCGTCCCCTTCTCCTCCTTCCCCAATCCCTCCTAGCATCAGAGTCTTTTCCAATGAGTCAACTCTTCCCATGAGGTGGCCAAAGTACTGGAATTTCAGCTTCAGCATCAGTTCTTCCAAAGAAATCCCAGGGCTGATCTCCTTCAGAATGGACTGGTTGGATCTCCTTGCAGTCCAAGGGACTCTCAAGAGTCTTCTCCAACACCACAGTTCAAAAGCATCAATTCTTTGGTGCTCAGCTTTCTTCACAGTCCAACTCTCACATCCATACATGACCACTGGAAAAACCATAGCCTTGACTAGACAGACCTTTGTTGGCAATAATGTCTCTGCTTTTGAATATGCTGTCTAGGTTGGTCATAACTTTCTTTCCAAGGATTAAGCATCTTTTAATTTCATGGCTGCAATCACCATCTGCAGTGATTTTGGAGGCCCCCAAAATAAAGTCTGACACTGTTTCCCCATCTATTTCCCATGAAGTGATGGGACCAGATTCCATGATCTTCGTTTTCTGAATGTTGAGCTTTAAGCCAACTTTTTCTAATTATTAGAGAAATGCAAATCCACACTACAATGTGGCATTACATCACACTGGTCAGAATGGCTATCATGAAAATGCCTACAAACAATAAATGCTGGAAAGCGTGTGGAGAAAAGGAACCCTCCTACACTGTTGATGGGAATGTGAAGTGGAATAGTCAGTATGCAGAACAGTGTGGAGGTTCCTTAAGAAATAGAGCCACCACATGATCCAGTAATCTCACTCCAGGCCATATATTAGGAGAAAAACATAATTTGAAAAGATACATACACTCCAGTGTTTGCTGCAATACCATCGACAATAGTTAAGACCTAGAAGCAACCTAAAAGTCCATCGACAGAGGGATGGATAAAGATATGTTACATATATTCAAAAGACAACTACTCAGCATATGAAAGGATGAAATAATGTTATTTGTATCAACATGGATGGACTTAATGATGATCATACTAAATGAAGTCAGTAAGACAGAGAAAGATAAATATCACATGACATCACTTATATGTGAATCTTAAAAGAAAAGATACAAATGAACTTATTTACAAAACAGAAACAGACTCAGACATTAAAAACAATCTACAGTTACCAAAGGGGAAGCTTGGAGGAGAGAGAGGGATAAATTAGGAGATTGGTATAAACACTACTCTATATGAAATATATAATCAACAAGGATCTACTGTACAGTACAAGCAACTCTACTCAATTTTCTTCAGTAAACTATATGGGAAAAGAATCTAAAAAGAATGAATGCATGTATTTGTGCAACTGAATACTTAACTATATATCTGAAACTAATCTCACAAGGTAAATCAACTATACTTTAATATAAAGTATTAAAGAAAAAGAAAAATGAAATTTATATAAAATAAATTCATTTTTATATAAAATGAAAATTAAATAATAGACAAAGTTTTCCATTACTATTATAAATGATGTCCCATACACTGAATAAAGAAAATTCCAAAATTTACTGAATGACATAATCACCCAGAATTTTGTTCAAGCTTTTCCATTATTCAGTGAGTGCTATGAGTTAAAAATAAAAAAAAAAGAAAAATTAAGGAAACAATCCCTTGTACCATCAGCCTAAAACAAACAAAACACCTAGGGATAATCAAACCAAAGAGATTAAAGACTTGTATTCCAAGAACTCTAGAATGTGAATGAAAGGAATTCTATACAACACACTGTGTTCCTAAATTGGAACTGTGTTCCTAAATTGGAAAAATATCGTTTAAATGACCGTACTACCCAAGGCAATGTACAGATTCAATGAAATTCCTATCTAAGTATCAGGACATTTTTCAAAGAATTCCAAAATTGTATGGAAACACAAAAGACAAAACAATACAATTTTGAGAAGTAAATCAAAGTTGGAAGTACTTCACTCCATGATTTCAAACTATAATGCAAAAATAATCAAAACAGTGCTGGGCATTAAAATCAAACACATAGATTAATGGGATAAAATAGTAATTATAGAAATGAACTCACACTTATATAGAAAATTAATCTATGACAAAGAAGGCAAGAATATACAGTGGGGAAAAGACAGACTCTTCAGCCAATGGCAGTGGGAAAACTGGAGAGCTACATGCAAAAGATTCAGACAGGACTGCTCTATCACACTATGAACAAAACTAAATGCAGAATGAAGCCATTAAACTCCTAGAAGAAAACCGGCAATATATATGTTGAACCTGGTTCTCACAATATTTTTATTTTGTTGCTATGTCTCCTTGCACAGGTGAAACAAGAGCAAAAATAAGCAAATCGGATTACATCAAACTATAAGGCCTTTGCACAGACAACTAAACTGTTGATAAAAGGACCAGTAACTGATTGGGAGAAAATATTTTTAAGTGATGTGACTTATATGCAATTAATGCCCAAAATATACAAACAACTCTTTCAACTCCACACTAGTGAAACAAAAAACCTGATTAAAAAAAATGGGTATCGAATCTGAATAGACATTTTCCTCACAAATATGGTCATCAGTCAAATGAAAAGATTTTCAACATCACTAATTATCAGGAAGATGCAAATCAAAACCACAATGAAATATCACCTCACACCTGTCAGAATAACTATTATCAAAAAGGCAATGAATAGCAAGTGTTGGTAAGGATATGAAGAAAGGGAACCTTTGTGCTGGAGGATTGGGGGGTATGTAAATTGATGAAGCCAATATGTAAAATAGTAGGGAGATTACTCAATTAAAAAGAGAACTGCATATAAACAGGAAATTCCTCTCCTGGCTATATCAGAAGAAAGCCAAAGCACTGAGGAGAAAAGATATATGCACCCCTATGTTCATTGCAGCCTTATTTACAATTGTCAAGATATGGAAGCAACCTAAGTGTCCATCAATAAATGAATGGGTAAACATAATATACTTAGACATAAAAAAGAATGAAAGCTTGCCATTCACAAAAACATGGATGAATCTAAAGGGTATTCTATTAAGTGAAAAAAGTCAAAGAGAGACAAATAGTGTGATTTCACTTATATATGAAATATAAATCAGCAAAATAAGTGAATAAATGTATATCAGAAACAGAATCATAAAGAGAACAAATAGAGGAGAGGTTGGTACGAAAGGGAAAGAAGTAGATAAATATTAAGAGGTACAAATTTCCAATTGCAAAATAAATGTGTTACAGGTATGAAATGTACAGTGATGGAAATATAGTTAAACTATAAAACAGGTTTATATGGTGATGTATCATAATGAGACTTATTGTGGTGATCGTTTTGCAAGATAGAGAAATATTAAATCACTATGTTCTGTATCAGGAATTACCACAGTGTGAAGATCAAGTATACTTCAAAAATAAAAGAACAAACAATCTCATGGGAAAAAGAGATTAGATTTGTAGTTATCAGAAAGGAGGTGTGGATAGGAATTGGCTGAAGAAAGTCAAAATGTGCAAACTTCCTGTTATAAGATACATAAGTCCCAAGGATGTAAGACAACATGATAAATATAATACTGCCCTATGTTACATATGAATATTTTTAAGACAGTAGATCCTTAGGGCTCTCATTAGGCAAAGAAATAATTTTCCCTGAATTTCTTTAATTTTGTATCTATATGAGGTGATGGATATTCACTAAACTAATGTGACTATCACTTCATAACGTATGTAAGTCAGATCATTATCCTGTACATCATCACTTCAGTTCAGTTGCTCAGTTGTGTCTGACTCTTTGAGACCCCACAAATCGCAGCATGCCAGGCTCCCCTGTCCATCACCAACTCCCGGAGTTCACCCAAACTCATGTGCATCAAGTCAGTGATGCCATCCAGCCATCTCATCCTCTGTTGTCCCCGTCTCCTCTTGCCCCCAATCCTTCCCAGCATCAGAGTCTTTTCCAATGAGTCAACTCTTCACATGAGGTGGCCAAAGTACTGGAGTTTCAGCTTTAGCATCATTCCTTTCAATGAACACCCAAGACTGGTCTCCTTCAGAATGGACTGGTTGGTTCTCCTTGCAGGCCAAGGGACTCTCAAGAGTCTTCTCCAACATCACAGTTCAAAAACATAATTCTTTGGCGTTCAGCTTTCTTCACAGTCCAACTCTCACATCCATACATGACTACTGGAAAAACCATAACCTTTACTAGATGGACTTTTGTTGGCAAAGTAATGTCTCTGCTTTTGAATATGCTATCTAGGTTGGTCATAACTTTCCTCCCAAGGAGTAAGCGTCTTTTAATTTCATGGCTGCAATCACCATCTGCAGTGATTTTGGAGCCCCCAAAAATAAAGTCTGATGCTGTTTCCACTGTTTCCCCATCTATTTCCCATGAAGTGATGGGACCAGATGCCATGGTCTTCATTTTCTGAATGTTGAGCTTTAAGCCAACTTGTTCACTCTCCACTTTCACTTTCATCAAGAGGCTTTTGAGTTCCTCTTCACTTTGTCATAAGGGTGGTGTCTGCATATCTGAGGTTATTGATATTTCTCCCAGCAATCTTGATTCCAGCTTGTGCTTCTTCCAGCCCAGCGTTTCTCATGATGTACTCTGCATAGAAGTTAAATAAGCAGGGTGACAACATACAGCCTTGATGTACTCCTTTTCCTATTTGAAAAGGAGTCTGTTGTTCCATGTCCAGCTCTAACTGTTGCTTCCTGACCTGCATATAGATTTCTCAAGAGGCAGGTCAGGTGGTCTGGTATTCCCATCTCTTTCAGAATTTTCCACAGTTTATTGTGATCCACACAGTCAAAGGCTTTGGTATAGTCAATAAAGCAGAAATATATGTTTTTCTGGAACTTTTTTGCATTTTTGATGATTCAGCAGATGTTGGCAATTTGATCTCTGGTTCCTCTGCCTTTTCTAAAACCAACTTGAACATCTGGAAGTTCACGGTTCACTTATTCTTGAAGCCTGGCTTGGAAAATTTTGAGCATTACTTTTCTAGCGTGTGAGATGAGTGCAACTGTGAGGTAGTTTGAGCATTCTTTCGCATTGCCTTTCTTTGGGATTGGAATGAAAACTGACCTTTTCCAGTCCTGTGGCAACTGTTGAGTTTTCCAAATTTGCTGGCATAGCGAGTGCAGCACTTTCAAAGCATCATCTTTCAGGATTTGAAATAGCTCAACTGGATTCCATCACCTCCACTTGCTTTGTTGGTAGTAGGTCAGGGGTGGTGGCCTAGCTGAGCTACCCCATGCCCGAGGTCAGGGGTGGTGGCTGAGAGGAGCAACCCCAAGTCCAAGGAGCAGCAGCTGTGTGGGTGTGAGAGGGCTGAGAGGAGCTACTTCATGTTCAAGGTCAGGAGGGGCAACCTCCTTCAAGGTAAGGAGCAGCGGCTGTGCTTTGCTGGACCAGCCCTGAAGAGATACCCGATGTCCAACGTAAGAGAAACCCAAGTAAGATGGTAGGTGTTGCGAGAGGCATCAGAGGGCAGACACACTGAAACCATAATGACTGCTTTCACTTTAAACTATAGTTTGTGCCAATCTTATTTATTTAAATTTCTTACAAAGATAGAATTTTAAAGGATCATGGATGTTTTAAAGAAAGGTGTTAAGTTTCACAGGTATGTTTGTAATTTCTCATTGTTTAGGTAAGTTTTATAGAGAAGCTATGTCTGAGGTCTTAGATTAAATGAGAAGTAAACACTAAATACTGAGTGGAATTTTTCGTAAATTCCTATGAAGAAATTGAATGTGTCCCATACTTGGCTTAAATGATCTTACAGCAGTGGAAAAATCCAGAATATGGAAAGAGAAGTAAAGGACTGGGTGGAAGAAGAAGGGGATGAATATTCATTTCAAATATTACTACTATGCAGCCTCTTGGCTCAGAGGGTAAAGCGTCTGACCACAATGCAAGAGACCTGGGTTTGATACCTGGGTGGGGAAGATCCCCTGGAGAAGGTACTCTTGCCTGGAAAATCCCATGGACGGAGAAGCATGCAGCCTCTCATTCATTTAACAGGAAAAGGAATTTATATATATATTCTCTAATTTCCTAGTTGTTTTTTTATTTTAAAATAATAACACTGTATGTGTTTATTTCTCATCCTTCCGTGATAAATTCTGACCTTTTCCAAACAAGAGCGGGTTATTTTTGTAATCTCATTGTGACAGCAATTAAAAGCCTGATATTTGTCCCATAATTCTAGTAAGAACAGATTCATAATATAATTTTGATATGTAAAAAGAGGTGATCATAAAGCATTCTATGTATTTTTTCTCATACATTTAGGTGTGTTTCAGTGAAAACCTGAGGCTGAACAGAGGGGAAAAATTGCTATTCAGCTTCTGATTGAGATGCCAGATAATACATAATGAAGTCACTCAGTCATGTCTGACTCTTTGTGACCCCTTGGACTGTAGCCTACCAGGCTCCTCTATCCATGGAATTTTCCAGGCAAGAATACTAGAGTGGGTTGCCATTTCCTTCTCCAGGGGATCTTCTCAACCCAGGGATCGAACCCTGGTCTCCCGCATTGCAGACAGATGCTTTGCTCCAAGTCTCAATGAGAGTCCTCTGGAAAACACAGAATCCAGAGGTGTGGAAGTATTACTGACCAATAATAAATATCAAAACTTTTGTTGAAGTAGAATAGAAGATGTAACTGAGCATAGGCTAGAAGGAAGAAGGAAGGACAAAGTTTTCATGGAGCATCTCTCCAGAACTCTCACCTGACAGTGAGGGGGTATGCTAAAATGCAGAAATGGAAAACAGAGCTGAAGTTCACTGCAAGTGTCAGTATGGAATAACTGTCCTTAGCACATTCGTCTTTCTTCAAAGTTGAACACTCAAATCACCAGCAATCCATGTTCACTCCCAAGAACTGGTCCAGACGTTTGCACAGGACTATGTGATTGGTTATGACGTATGAACAATCAGAAAAATGACATGTGTACTTTGGCAGGCTGGATCATAATTACTACCCTTCCAGACTCTCTTTCCATCAATTACAGAAGAGCAACACTGAGATGTTGGTGGCTTTATCAGCCTACACCTAGAGCGAAGATATGTGGACAAAGATCTCAGTCTCTGCTATCTTAAAGTCACTAAGATTATTGGCTTGCTTGCTATCTCAGCAAAATCTAATCTTTTCTTATTTTGCATGTCATCTTATCTATAAGTTGGGGTGGTGGGAGTGGGAAATCCAAGCCTTTTCTGTGGATATTGGTACCCCAGCATTTATCCGTTATAATTCTAGTATTTGGAAATTCACATGAATGAGAGGAAGAAACAAATTTGACAGGAGATACATTTTTAGAATGAAGAGTTTATCAAATACTCATCATTTTAAATGGCTCAAACCTAGATGTATTTTCATTACACTTAAGAAAAATAAAGAGAAGATATTAAAATCATCTAAAGACAATTTTAAAAAGTCATTCAAAAGGCAGTGAGACACATACAGATGTGCCAAGACACACATGAAAAGATGGGCAGCATCACTGATTATTAGAGGAAATGCAAATCAAAACTACAATGAAATATCACCTCATACTAGTCTGTATGGCTGTCACCAAAATGTCTACAAATAAATGCTGGAGAGTGTAGAGAGGAGACTCCTCCTACCCTGTTGGTGGGAATGTAAGTTGGTAAACCAGTATGGAGAACAATATGGAAGTTCTTTAAAAAAACTAAAAATAGAACTATCACATGATCCAACTATCCCACTTCTGGGCATATATTTAGAGAAAATCATAATTTAAAAAGGTGAATGCACTTCAATATTCACTGCAGTGCTATTGACAGTAGCCTAGACCTAAAAACAACCTAAATGTCCATCGACAGAGGACTGGATAAAGAAGATGTGGTACATATATACAGTGGGTTACTTCACAGTCATAAAAAAATGAAACAATGCCATTTGTAGTAACATGGATGGTCGTAGAGATTATCATACTAAGTGAAGTAGATCAGAGAAAGACGAATATATGATATAGCTTATATGTGGTACATAAAAAATGATACCAAGGTACTCACTTACAAAGCATAAACAGACTCACGGACTTTTAAAACAATCTTATAGTTACCGAAGAGGAAACATGTCAGGGAGTGATAAATTAGGATTGGGGATTAACATATGTACACAACTATATATGAAACAGATAATCAAAAGGGTTCTAAGTATAGCACTGGGAAATAAATTCAATACTCGGTAGTCATCTCCATGGGAAACAATCTGAAAAGAATATATACATATATGATATATATACATGAATAAATGAATCACTTAGTGGTACACATGAAACTAAGACCACATTGTAAATCAACTATACAGAAAAAAAGTTAGAAATTACAAATTATACTCTAAAATTATAATTTTAGAGTAGTCTAAAATTATAGGATATAAAATTCACACATGTATGTATGAAGATTAAAAAAGAATGTGGAAGTGAAATCTAGAATGTGCAAATTTGTAGTGATTAAAAATATATTTCAGTCATTTTTAAAATTTTTTATTGAAGGATAATTGCTTTACAGAATTTTGTTGTTTTCTGTCAAACCTCAACATGAATCAGCCATAGGTAAACATATATCCCCTTCCTTTTGAACCTCCCTCCCATCTCCCTTCCCATCCCTCTCCTCTAGGTTGATAGAGAGCCTCTGTTTGAGTTTCCTGAGCCATATAGCAAATTCCCCATGGCTATCTATTTTACATAAGGTAATGTGAGTTTCCATGTTACTCTTTCCATACATCTCACCCTCTGCTCCCCTTTCCCCATGTCCATATGTCTATTCTCTATGCCTGTTTCTCCATTGCTGCCCTGTAAATAAATACTTCAGTATCATTTTTCTAGATTCCATATATATGCGTTAGAATATATTTATCTTTCTCATTCTGACTTACTTCACTCTGTGTAATAGGTTCATCCACCTCATTAGAACTGACTCAAATGTGTTCCTTTTTATGACCGAGTAATATTCCATTGTGTGTATGTACCATAACTTCTTTATCCATTCATCTGCTGATGGACATCTAGGTTGCTTCCACGTTCTAGCTATTGTAAATAGTGCTGCTAGGATACGTGTGTCTTTTTCAATTTTGGTTTCCTCAGGGTATATGCCTAGGAGTGGGATTGCTGGGTGATATGGTGGCTTTATTCCTAGCTTTTAAAGGAATCTCTATATCGTCTTCCATAGTGGCTGTATCAATTTATATTCCCACCAACAGTGCAATGGTGTTCCCTTTTCTCCACACCTTTTCCAGCATTTATTGTTTGTTAGTAGACTTTTTGATGATGGCCATTCTGACTTGGGACTTCCCTTGCAGCTCAGTCAGTAAAGAATCTGCCTGCAGTGCCAAAGACCCGGTTTCAATCCCTGGGTTGGGAAGATCCCCTGGAGAAGAAATGGCAACCCACTTTAGTATCCTTGCCTGGAAAATCTCATGGACAGAGGAGCCTGGTGGGCTGTAGTTCATGGTGTCACAGTCAGGCACAACTGAGTGACTAACGTTTACTTACTTATTCTGACTTGTGTGAGGTGATATCTCATTGTGGTTTTCATTTGCATTTCTCTAATAAGTGATGGTAGGCATCTTTTCCTGTGTTTGTTAGCCATCTGTATGTCTTTGGAGAAATGTCTATTTAGGTCTTTTTCCCACTTTGTGATTGGGTTGTTTGTTTTTCTGGCATTGAGTTGTATGAGCTACTTGTAAATATTGGAAATTAATCTTTTGTCAGTTGTTTCATTTGCTATCATTTTCTTCCATTCTGAGGGTTGTTTATAGTTTCCTTTGCTGTGCAAAATCTTTTAAGTTTAATCAGGTCCCACTTGTTTACTTGGTTTTAATTCCATTACTCTAGGAGATGGGTCATAGAGGATCTTGCTTTGTTTTATGTCATCAAGTGTTCTGCTTATGTTTTCCTCTAAGAGTTTTATAGTTTCTGGTCTTACATTTAGGTCTTTAAACCATTTTGAGTTTATCTCTGTGTATGGTGTAGGAAGTGTTCTAATTCATTCTTTTACATGTAACTGTCCAGCTTTCTCTGGAGAAGGCAATAGCACCCCATTCCAATACTCTTGCCTGGGAAATCCCATGGATGGAGGAGCCTGGTGGGCTACAGTCCATGGGGCCGCTAAGAGTCGGACACGACTGAGCAACTTCACTTTCACTTTTCACTTTCATGCATTGGAGAAGGAAATGGCAACCCACTCCAGTGTTCTTGCCTGGAGAATCCCAGGGACAGGGGAGCCTGGTGGGCTGCCATCTATGGGGTCGCACAGAGTCGGACATGACTGATGCGACTTAGTGGCAGCAGCAGCAGTCCAGCTTTCCCAGCACCATTTATTGAAGAGGCTGTCTTTGCCCCATTGTATAGTCTTGCCTCCTTTGTCAAAATAAGGTACCTATTGTACCCAAGATGCATGGGTTTATTTCTGGGCTTTCTGTCTTGTTCCCTTAGTCTATATTTCTGTTTTTGTGCCAGTACCATATTGTCTTGATGACTGTAGCTTTGTAGTATAATCTGAAGTCAGGAAGGTTGATTCCTCTAGCTCCATTCTTTTCTCAACTGGTTATTCAGGGTCTTTTGTGTTTCTATATGAATTGTGAAATTTTTTGTTCTAGCTCTGTGAAAAATGCCATTGGTCATTTGATAAGGATTGCATTGAATCTGTAGATTGCATTTGGTAGTATAGTCATTTTCATAATATTGATTCTTCCTACTCAGGAACATGGACTATCTCTCCATCTGTTTAGGTCGTCTTTGATTTCTTTCATTAGTGTCTTATAATTTTTTACCTTTGTCAAACATTTAACAAGTACTTCCACAGTCTATGTACAGTCTATGTAATGGATTCAGAATTATAATTAAGAGAGTCATGAAGAACAATGTTCAACCACTCAATAGATCAGATCTTACTGAATTCTAACATGTATATGTTCTCTGACCAAATGCTATTCTACCCTAATTTATAATCTTCAAATTAGCATTTTTTAAATTTTTATATTAAATAACTATTGCATAATGTTTCAGAAACAAATAAAATTCTGAAGTTTAGTGAATGACAGAATTAACCAGAACTTATTTTTAATATATTAAAATAAAATGTGGATCAATATGAAGAATAAATAAAAAGAAAGAAAATAATCCCATTTACTATGACATCATAAAGAACCTAGGAATTAATCTAAGTAAGGAGGTAGAAGACTTGTATTTCAAAAGCTCTAATACATAAATGAAAGAAATTGCATATAAAATAAAAATGGAAAAAATACAGTATATTCATGGATTGGAAGAATATTGTTAAAATGACCATACTATCCCACATAATGCAATTCTTATCAAAATACGAATGGCCTTTTTCACAAAGCTAGGAAAAATAATTCCAAAATTAGTACAGAAACACAAAAGACTCAGAATAGCCATAATAATCTGGAGAAGGGAAAAACCAAGGTGGAGATAGCAGACTTCCTGATTCCAAACTGTAATACAAAGCTACAGTAATCAAAACTGTAGCAGCACACACAAAAAGCACACATAGATTAATGGAATCAAATAGAGATTCCAGAAACGAACTCACACTTATATAGAAAACTAATCTACGACATAGAAGGAAGAACATATGGGAAAAAAAGAGACTTTAACAAATGGCAGTGGGAAAACTAGACAGCCACATGCAAAAGAGTCAAACTGGACTGCTCTGTCACACTATGCATAAAAATAAATTCAAATGAAACCATAAAATTTCTAGAAGTAAACTGGCAGTACATTTCTACACTGTTTGACAATGACCCTCACAGTATTCATCTTTTTTTTTGGATTATGTCTCTTCACACAGGTGAAACAAAAGCAAACATAAATAGCATTACATCAACCTGTAATGCCTTTGCACAGTGAAGTAAACTATCAACCAAAGGAGAGCTACTAAATGGGAAAGTACAGTTTTAAATGATGAGACTTATATGGGGTTAATATTCAAAATACACAAACAACTCATTCAACTCCACATCAAGGAAACAAACAACCTGATTAAATAATAAGTAGAGAATCTGAATAGATATTTTCCCTGCAAAGACATACAGATGGTCATCAGCCAAATGAAAAGATTTTCAATATCACTGATCATCAGGAAAATGCAAATCAAAACCACAATGAGATATTACCTCACACCTGTCAGAATTTAATTATTATCAAAAAGTTGACAAATAACAAGTGTTGGCAAGGATATGGAGAAAGGGAACTTTTGTGCTGGAGCCTTTTGATGGTATGCAAAGTGGTGCAGCCAGTACGGAGAAAGTATGGAGAATCCTCCAACAATTGAAAAGGGAACCACCTCATAACTTAGCAATTCCACTCCTGGGTGTATTTCAGAAGAAAACCAAAATACTAAGTAGAAAATATATATGCACTACTATATTCATAGCAGTAGTATTTACAAAGATCAAGATACGGAAACACTGTAAGTGCCAATCAACTATACAATAGAGGAAAGACAGTCTCTTCAATAAATGATGCTAGGAAAACTGGACAGCTACATGTTAAAAAAAATGCAGTTAGAACACTCTAACACCATACATAAAAATAAACTTAAAGTGGATTAAAGACATAAATCGAGACTGGACACTATAAAACTCTTAGAGGAAAACATAGACAGAACACTATCTGACCTAAATTGCAGCAGTATCTTTTATGAGCTGCCTCTCAGAGTAATGGAGATAAAAACAAAAATAAACAAAAGGGCTCTAAATTAAACTCAGAAGCTTTTCCACAGCAAAAAAAGCCACAAACAAAACAAAAAGACAACCCACAGAATGGGAGAACATATTTGCAAATGATGTGACCGACAGGGCATTAGTCTCCAAAATTCACAAACAACTCGCACAGCTTAACATCATAAACACAAGGAACCAAATCAAATACAGGGTAGAAAATCTAAGTAGACATTTCTCCAAAGAAGCCATACAAATGGCAAGAGGCACATGGAAAACTGTTCAGCATCACTAATTATTAGAGAAATGCAAATCAAAAGTACAATAAGATATCACCTCACACCAGTTAGAATGGCTATCATCAAGAAATCCACAATAATTGCTAGAGAGGATGTGGAGAGAAGGAATGCTCTTACACTGTTGGGGGAAAGTACACTGGTATAGCCACTCTGGAGAATAGTATAGAGGCTCCTTAAAAAACTAAAAAGAGGGCTACAATATGATCCTGCAACCCTACTTCTGTGCATATATCTGGAGAAAAACATGGTCCAAAAGGATGCATGCACCCCAATGTTCACAGCAGCACTGTTTTCAATAGCCTAGACATGGAAACAATGTAAGTATCTGCTGATAGATGAATGGATAAGCAAAATGTGTTGTGTGTGTGTATACACATACACACACACACACACACACACACACAATGGAGTATTACTCAACCATTAAATAGAATAATGAAATAATGCCATTTGGGGCAACATGGATGGATCTAGAGATTGTCATACTGAGTGAAGTCAGAGCAAGACAAATATCTTAAGATATCATATGTGGAGTCTAAAAAAAGTGGTACATATGAACTTATTTACAAAATAAAAACAGACTCACAGACTTAGAGAATGAATTTATGGTTACCAGGGAAAAAGGGTAATGGGGGGAGGGTTAGTTAGGGGGTTTGGGATTGACATACACACACAGTTATATTTAAAATTGATAACCAACTAGGACCTATTGTATAGCACAGGGAACTCTGCTCAATATTATATAACAACCTGAAGAGGGAAAGAAAATGGAAAAGTAATAGATAAATACATAGGAATAACTGAATCACTTTGCTGTATTCCTGAAACTAAAACAACATTGTAAATGAACTATCATATAAAATAAAAATTAAATTTAAAAAAAGAAAAAGTATAACACTAAGAAAAAAAGAGTAAAGTGAGCACCACTGACCAAGGAGAAAGATCAACATTTTTGTTGAAGAGGGAGAGAAGCTGCAACTGAAACTAGGAGGGAAGCAAGAAGGAGGGAACAAGTTTTCATATGGAAACTACTGGCAGTTCTCACATTAGAGCGCGGAGTTGTACTAAAACATAAAATTTAAAAATAGGGTTGAAATTCAGTGAAATTGTCAGTTTTGAATAACTGACCTTTCTCTAATCTTGAACACACAAATTATAAACAATACATATTCATTCCGAAGCAAATTCACTGTTGGTTGTGCAGGACCATGTGACTAATTATGGCCAAGGAACTATCAGAGATAGTGCTATGTGTCCATTTGAGGACAAGATCATTTAGTTGTTAGCCTTGCAGTACTCTGTATCCATCAATCACACGCCAGCAACACTGAGATGTTGGTGGCTTTATCAGCCTACACCCAGAGTGAAGAGATGTGGAACAAAAGTACCAGTCTCTACTGTTGCTAACATCACTAAAATTTTTTATTTGTTTGCTGCTGTTGCTAAGTCGCTTCAGTAGTGTCCGACTCTATGCGACCCATAGACGGCAGCCCACCAGGCTCCCCCATCCCTGGGATTCTCCAGGCAAGAACACTGGAGTGGGTTGCCATTTCCTTCTCCAATGCATGAAAGTGAAAAGTGAAAGTGAAGTCGCTCAGTCGTGTCTGATTCTTAGCGACCCCATGGACTGCAGCCTACCAGGCTCCTCTGGTCATGGGATTTTCCAGGCAAGAGTACTGGAGTGGGGTGTCATCACCTCAGCAAAATCTAAACTAATTTTATCTTGCCTATTGTACTATCCAAACATTGGTAGTGGGGGGAGGGAGAATCCACGACTTTTATTTGGATATTTTACCCTGGAATTTGGCCCTTATCATTCCCATTTCCGGAGGCTCACACAAAATAGACAGAAAAGATGGGGAGGAGACACATGAGTGCTTGCCAAGTTGCTTCAGTCATATCCGACTCTATACAACTCTATGGACTGTAGCCTGCAAGGCTCCTCTGTCCATAAGAATCTCCAGGCAAGGGGTTCTTCCTGACCCAAGGATCAAACCCACATCTCTTAAGTTTCCTGCATTGGCAGGAGGGTTCTTTACCACTTGTGCCATCTTTTCAGAAATAAAGGGGTTCATCGGATGCCCATCTCTTTAAAAGACTCACACATAAAAATAAAAGAGAATATATTAAAAGTTTCTAAAGACACTTTTTTTAAAGCCACTGAGAAAGCAATGAGAAAATGCCTGTCATGAGTCTGAGTGATGTAGTATCTATGCAATGAGGTCTAGAGTCAGGAGCTGAAGTTTACTAACCACGTGACTGGGGCAACTTGTTTAACTTGTTCAACTTTTAACTTGTGTTTAAGTTATTTTGACTATAAAATGGAGGGAGTAATAGTTTCTACCATTTATGAGTGAGAATTTAAAGTGTTTAGTGCAGTACTTAGACCTAATAAGTTGTTAATAAGTGTTGACTATAATAATTTTCAGACTAAAAGAGCAATTCTCAATGTGAGAAGAGAGTAGGGCAACTACTCAGAGCTTATAATATGCTTTAAATGATTACAGTTATGAAATGAACATAATTGCAGTGTCCATTTAGAGTGTCCATATTTCTTTCAAACTGAAATTTGTTTTTAGCTCATGAATCCCAAATAGTGTTTGGCAGTAGAAATTACTATATGGCCATTCACAGTAACTCAGATACTTAGGGTTTTTAAGCTTGGGCTCTTGAGACTCTTATCTTGCTTCTCTTGTTAATAGAAGGGATTAGTGGGAACAGGAGGTACTTAGGAGAGTTATGTCTGCTCCAAGTGCTGACGTCTATCCTTGATAGCCTCCCGTGTCTGGCCTAGGATGTTGGTGACTGTCTCCATTGCAATAATTTGTTCCCAGATGGAATAACTTATGGTCTCTAATTTCATAAGAAAAATACACTATTTTTTCTGAATTGGAGCTTTTTGGTTCTCCTCCTGTCAATCTGGGTTCCATCTTAGTTTTTGTTGCAAAGACTGATGTTCTAAACTCAGCCATCTCCCAGTACAGCCTGGACTATCTTTGTATAGCCTCAGCTACAAGATCCTTTTACCTCATTCCACCATGAATTCTCAGCAGGCATGCTGGTTCAAAATGCCAGCTACATTTTGCATTACACTCAGAAATTTCCCAGTCTTCTTCATGTTGGTGACAGCCACAAATATCTAAGTTGCAGCTATGCTTTGGCACTCAGTTGCAAGCATGCTTTTATGTACTGGGTACATACTAAAGGGTGTGTAAATCAATTATGTGACTGGTGTGAAGATGGTAATGAGATTTAGAGATGAAAGAAATTCAAGTTTTGCACAGAATCAATGAGAGAAAGAAAGCTTTATTTATAAAAAGCAATTAAAATTAAATTTAGACTAGCATATAGTTTTAGGCATTTCCATTGAGAAGAAACTTTTATTCTAAGCTTAGTCTTTTCCAAAGATCTTGATCCCATTGCTTAATCATATGTGGTGGGTACAATTTTACTCTCCATCATTTAGACAAATGCCATGATCAGTGAATGGATAAGAATAAGACTTCAGCCCTTAATGTAACCTGGTACTTAGAGAAAGTGATCTAAGGCTCTGTTTTGATCTTTAAAATTTATAAATGTCTCTGGGATTCACATACAAAGCCACTTGAATGTGGTTTCTTATGATTAAAATGTAAAGTTTCATGATTTTTTTCATTTTGGTACACCTGTATTTGATAACGTAACTTTGAAAACACAACGGTTGCTATTATTTCTTGTAGGACAAATAGATACTTCTTTAAGTTTTTACTGGTCAAAGGGCAAACTATAACGTGATGTGCATATCTAGTATGACAGCTTTATTTACAGAAATATGATCCTTAAGAATGGTTTTAAAGACTAATATCAATGACAAAAAATTAAAGAGGGAAAACAGATATGAACATTATGACTTCTTACAAGATACATCAGTAACCAATGATTTAAGTCACATTCTTGCTATTTTATTTCAAGATTCTTTCAGTATTAGAGTGTGAAAAGTAATTTGTATTACCAATTTTTTTTAAAACATAGTTGTGGGGACCTATGCCTTTGAAAAAAAAAGATATCATAATTTCTCATCAACTGATCATGTCTTTTTATAACATCTAAGTTCAAGGAAATGTGGAATGAAATGTGATAAACGGTCGATATACATTACATATTACATTACCAATGTCTATCTTCAATAAAAACTTCATCCAGCTTCTGTACCATGTGGTATATGAGTTAGACTCACTTTAATTGACTCCAGCTGTTAGTTACTATGTGGAATAATGAATCATGATCTTTTCAGCATTGCCTAAAATGAGATATGTGTACAAAGGGAGAAAATGTGTAAAAAAAATACATAATCACTAATCTATATTTATTGAGTGTACTAGACCCAAATGTGGGAAAAGAGGGAGAATCTAGAACATGGCAAAGTAAATAATGAACTAAATTAAAGGCATTCAGGCATAATGCAAAGAACAGATGTCTAGAAGTCAGTACACCTGGTTATAGGCCCTGGCCTTACTGCTAACTTCTCGTGTAAGCAACACTTAAATGTAAATTATGCTGGCTCCCTACAGTCTAGGTTGCATATGGAGAAAGGAAACAGTTTACCAGATTTCGACAGGCTAACAGGTGAGCCAGGGTAACAAAACAGCATCTACCAGGGAGATAATACAGAGAACAGTGCTCAAAAAAAATTGATAAACCCAGGCTTATCTAAGGCCCTAGTCCCCTGTAGGTGTCCAGTACTGGTAGAATGTCATTTAGACAGAGAAGATGGGCAGATGACATTTTACAGTCAAGTAGGATCATAGGATCATAGTTCTCATTACAGTCAAATAGGATCACAGTTCTCAGACTACTACCTGGTGGGTGAGCCCACTCTAGATTATTGAAATTGGATATTTAAGGCTCAAATCCAGACATCTGAGATTGAAACAGAGACATGTATACATTTTTTATGCTCCACAGATAATTTTAAATGCATTCAAGGTTGGGAACTACTGGATTACATGGTCATTTTAAAGTTTTGTCCTTGAAGTGGCAGGTCACAGGACAATGGACTGGGGTTCAGTCCCCTCAGTGAAGTCAAGCTTTGAAACAGGAATAAAGAACAAAGGATAGGCAGAGCTATCACTCCAGGATTAACATGAGTGATCAGTGGACCCAAGTGGACAGTGGATCTCACATGTAACTGGTAGCACATTTGAGATGACCACACTTAGCCCTCAGCACTAAAGAAAGACCACAGAGTAGAGAGAGGTGATGGCCATAGTAGATTGAAGAAGCCCTATTTCACTTTGCAGGTGGCAGTACTATTAAAGAATCCGCCTGCCAATGCAGGCGATGCAAGAGATGCGGGTTTGATCCCTGGGTTGGGAAGATCCCCTGGAGCATGAAATGGCAAACCTGCTCTAGTATCCTTGTCTGGAAAATCACATGGACAGAGGAGCCTGGCAGGTTACAGGCCATGCACCACAAAGAGTCAGACTTGACTGAGTGACTAAGCACTATACATACTGTCAGCATTAGAAACTGCTTAGGAGAGAAAAGCAAACAGAATGATGCTAGATAAACCAAAAGAAAAAGGAAAAGCCAGATACTCCTGCTGTGATCACTACATCAGCAACATGAGGTTGACAAATCATTTTTTGCAACATTAGTGTCCCTATCAGTCATCTGTTCCACTTCAGAAGCTTCTCACAAAATATTACCCTGTTAGTTACATTCTCATTTATTCTGTTTATCAGTATTTCAAAACATTCTTTCACAAAAAACTGAAAAATGACCTAATGAAATTATGACAATTTAGCTCAAGTTATCTTGAATAATAATGGACTTCCCTGGTGGCTCAGATGGTAAAGCGTCTGTCTATGATGCGGGACACCTGGGTTCAATCCCTGGGTTGGGAAGATCCCTTGGAGAAGGAAGTGGCAACCTACTCCAGTACTGTTGCCTGGAAAATCCCATGGACAGAGGAGCCCGGTAGGCTACAGTCCATGGGGTCACAAAGAGTCGGACACGACTGAGCGACTTCACGTTCACGTTCACGTTCATCTTGAATAATACTATATAAATAATGCAACAAGAAAGAAAAAAGTAAATGAGTTTAAAAGTTGGAAAGGAGAACATAAAATTATCATTAATCTTTGATGAAATGGTAATACTTAAACTCGAGAATAACACAAATACTAAGTTATATAATAAATTCACAGGTGCAAAATTAATATACAATATTAGGAGTTTTCCTCAATACAAACAATACACTGGAAGGTAGGAATAAAAAGATTAAATATCTAGGGGAAAAAGATAATAGGAAATGTGGAAAAACATGTTTAAAAATAAATGCTACAAAAGAACTTATATGAATAATTAGAAAAGTGTGTTTTGAGCATGATTAGAAAATCTGTAATAAAGACATCAGTTATCCCTAAATTAATTTTTTAAATTAGCACAAAAAATGTAATAGGAATTCATTTTTTAAACATGTTAATTTTAAAATTCATAAGGACAATGATACCTGTAATAATATTAATTTTTCATAAGCTAAAAAAAGAAAATTAAGAATATTTTGGTTGTCTAGAAAAGACTACATCAAGGAAAAGGAAAGACTGAAAAACATGGGGCATCCCAGGTGACAAAGAGGTAAAGAACCTGCCTGCCAATGCAGGAGATGCAGGTTCCATCTGTGGCTCAGGAACATCCCCTGGAGAAGGAAAGGGCAATCTGCTCCAGTATTCTTGTCTGGAAAATCCCATGGGCAGTGAAGCCCATGGCTACAGTCCATAGGGTTGCAAAGAGTCGGATGTGACTGAGCCTAGCAGAGACAGCATGAAAAAAGAGGGCTTTTTGTCTAGGCAGGAAGTATTTTCTGGATGAAGGTACTGATTAGTAGTCATTCCATCACAGATGAATCACAGACAGAAGTCTGACCACTTCTTCCTCAGAAATCCATATATAAAAACTAGGCTTTCAAGGTTCATTTGATATAGGGGGCATTTATGTAGTTCATCAGTTTCATTCTTTTTACTAAATCTAATAAAACATTGCACTTCCTTAGAACACAACATAACACTGGTAGTCTTCTGATCTGACCCACATTTTTCATCTTTGAATTTTTCCTAAGACCTTCCTCCTATCTCCTCAAGTTTACCCTACCTTGACCTCATTTTTTCCATCCTTCAGTTTTCCAAATCATATATTTCCTTCCTGTAGATTCTAAGAGAAACAAGACTTGAATCCATTCTATTTAACTGTAACTGAAAGTATTAAGCATTCCTATATTTGCTGTAATGAAGATAAGAACACTGTTGCTTGTCTTTACATACTGATTCAATAAACTTTGATGATATCACTATTTATTGAATCTTAATGTCCTTATCACAATCAAATTGTTATGACATGTTTTATTGGAAAATAATCTGCTTTCAGAGTTTTAAAAATTATTAGCTTTTAAAAATTATTAGCTGCATGCTACATGGATTTATTCCATACTTTTAGATCCATTATTAATTTATTCAAACACTGACTAGTTTACAGTTTCATAATTTACTGTATTACTTCAGATGTATGGTATATTCATGAGTTTTGGGGAAAACATTTAGAACAGCAATATTTTAAGTCAGAAAATGAAAACACAATTTTTTTTTGCTAAAAATATATATCTAGTTGACATTATTTTTGTCTGATGTTCATCCATATGGTTGAGACATAAGTAAGCTTTATAAGACTGATGGGACATGGTACTACATTTTAGTTTAAAGTTTTGTTTTTTCTGTGAGTACAAACTGCATATATATCCATACAGGGGTGACACAAAGATTATGCTTTACAAAGAAGTTCTTTTATATTTTATAGTTTATCTATATCTTTATTGATAGTTATAGTAGAGAAAATATATTAAACATTTCTTTCCTCTAAGTGAACTGTCACCCCATAGTGTTCATTTAAAAAGGATAGATTTCTATTCATCTGAAGCATAGAATTTGGCTCCAGGCCACTGAAACAGTTTGAAAAATGATATTTAAGATGTGTAAATTAACAAAACACCTGTATTGTATGTATTCATTTTTGTTTCAGAAGTTTTTCATTTTACACCCTTTGAGCAATACAGTTAATTTATCACTGAAGTGCATTTTATGATATAATTTAGAAAAGGCATATTGTTTCAAATGAATTTTATAAATGGCATTAAGATCATATGAAAGGTTTTTACACCTCTGGAATATTTTTGCCACAATGTACACAGAGTTTGGGCTTCCCTGGTAGCTTAGGTGGTAAAGAGTCTGCCTGAAATGCAGGATCTCCCTGGTTTGATTCCCGAGTTGGGAAGATCCGCTGGAGGAGGGCATGGTAATTCACTCCAGTATTCTTGCCTGGAGGGCTACAGTCTATGGGGTGACAAAGAGTTGTGTTAGGTAGTTAGAATAGGAAAATGGAGTCCAAAATGGCAATGGCTAAAAGACAAGGAAAGGAAAAAGCCTGTGAAAATGGAACAAAAGAAAACGCAAGCACCAGAGTGAGAACCTCAGGTGAAACAAACAGCCCTTCTAGCTAGCCCAGTTTGCAAAGGACAGGCTCAATGTGGGGGGAGGAGACAATGGTATAAAATGAAGAAGCCAAGAGGGATTGAGGCTTCTCCTTTGGGGTTGGCCCACTCTTACACCTTGAGGGTGTACTTTGCTTGCCACCGAATAAAACTCTGAGCTGTAACTGAGCTGTAACACTGGTCCACCATTTCAAATCTTTGCTGTGGTGAGACAGAACCGAGGAAATTACACACACACCCAACATATCTGGTGCCATGTCTTGGATTTAACCTAGCTGAAAGAACCTCGGCTTGGCCCTAGCAAGGCGGAGACCAAGCACAGAAGCCAAACTCGATGAAAGCTCATGCTGTGGAAGCTGGACGTGAAGGAAACCCAAGCACGGTGGAAGTGACAAGAAGCCCAGGGTGCTGGAAACTGGGACAATGACAACAAACTCGGCAGAAAGCTCACACTGCTCAGTCTCAGATTCCAGAAGACTTCTGGTTAAGGTAGGAGGTCCTCGTCCCTATGGCTGGAAGGACATATGGCTAACAATCTCTTGTTTCTTGTTTCCTCAAATATCCTTTGAACAGGTGAGTGGCAGTGTGTGCAACTGAGGGACTCTGGCAGGGACTGCTCCCCAGTGTGTCCCAAAGCCTCCATTATCAGCTGCGCCCTAGTGACTGTCGCCCAAGTGGGTTCTTCTCTCCTTAACCTCCTTTGTGCCAAGGATCAGGCCAATGAGAATTGTGGGCACAGGTCAGGCATTTAGTAGTTTTCCCAGCAAGTTGTGAAAGGGGTTCCTTGGCACATTTTTCTCATTGCTTTTTTCTCCTGTCCTTCAGCTCCTCTCTCCATCCATGCCACTGTTTACAATGTATTGGGCAGCTCATCATCTTTCTATTTCTGAAAGTTGTGTTTGAAACTGTTTACCTAAGATTGGGACTCAAATCCATCTGGCAGGGACTCTGTGCTGTGCTTAGTCAGTCAGTCGTGTCTGACTGGGACTTAAACCCAGCCAAAACCCACAGAGTGTGGTTTCAGGACCTAATGAAACTCAGGTTCTTGAGGTCTCATTGCAGAAAAATTCAGTGAGAGACACAGTGAAAGGTAAGAGGTAGATTTGTTTGGATTGAGAGAGAAGCACAGTCCACAGAGCATGTGCCATCACAGAGGGTGTATCCGGCAGCCATGAAACGTGTGGTTAGTTTTTGTGAGCTGGATGATTTCATATGCTAGTGAGTGGGAGGATCATTCCAATAACTGGGGAACCACTCACTCCTTGGTCTTTTGATAGTGCCTTGGAACTTTCATGGCACCTCTTGGTGTGCCATTTAGCTTGCAGATTGAGGACCAAGATTTGGTTGAATTTGACTTGTCTGCCATCTTGGACCCATTTGATTTTAATCGGTTTATGTTATTCACTTGGGCTATGTCATTCTTTCAAATGTTGTGCCCGCCCCCTTCCCTCCTGTTTCATGCTCTTTTTGTGAGCCCTGTCTGGGGCCACAGTGTTGCCTCTACAATCTTCTAGAGGGACAACCAAAAGATAGCTGACCCTTGGGAGGGAAATACTGTAAAATATCCAATCCCTCTAGATATTCAGGCCTTCAGCTTCTATGTTTCCTACAACATGTGCGTCAACAGTATCTCTTAGTGAACCTGCTAGGGTAGGTGATAGGAACACAATGCCTGCTAGAAGTCAATCGGTTGGTGGCATCCCTTCAAGGGCAACTGGGCTTTCAGGGACAATGTTTGCCATTTTGGGGGTTAGCTCAGCAGGCCATTTGGGCCCAAACCCTTACCACCCTTCTCCTAAAGTTAAAAACATATCCCCTGGATCAAATCTACACTCCACTTTTATGGAACATCTGGTCTGTTGCCTCTCATCAATTTGTCCTTAAGCCACTTACTAACTCCTACAACCAGGACCCTGCCCCCTTGTAGGCAACATTGCTCTACCCCGCTTATTATTAAAATACTCTTAAAGCCCCTAACAATACCAAATAACCCACTCCTTTGTCATTACTTCAGTTATTACCTAGAGTGGGTCTATGACAATGAAATTTTTACCATTGGAAACCCCCTAAACTGTTCTTATGGAGGACTATGGGAGGAAATCAGTGACTTATATTACCTCAGAGCTATAAGAGGATACAGCTATTTTGCCAGGTTCCCAGTCTCAGTGCACGGGCTTGGATTGCTTTACGTCATAATATCTATTCCCATCCATGGTGGACAAACCAGCAATGAGTTAAGATTACAACCCCTTAATCCTCCCCAGCACTAGTCATACAGGAGAACTTGGGGATGCCCAACTCTAGCCTGGGGGTCCCAGGAAGTCGACCTGCCTAGGGATCTAGTCCCCAGGAGGTTATCACGTCTCAACCTGCTTGGGGATCCACCAGCCTGGGGTCCCAGGAAGTTGACCTGCCTAGGGATTTGGTCTCCAGGAGGTTTTCATGCCTCAACCTGCTCAGGGATCCTCCAGTCCAGGGGTTGCAGGAGATTGACATGCCTTGACCTACCCAAGGACCCCATTCTCAGGAGGCTGACATGCCTCATCCTGCCCAGAGATTATATCTCCTGGAGGTTGTCACGCCTAACTTGCCTGGGGATCTTCACCCTGACCCAGGGATGCCTGGCTCTCAGGTTGCAACAGTAGTGGGTAGCATAAGCTTCAGAAAGACTCACCTCTAAGGAAGTCTACCCATGGAAATAGAAGGAAGAATATTAGTTGAGGGATTGTGCCCGGTCTCAGCAATAACTCAGGAGTCCTATGAGAACCCTATTGGCTTTCTGGAAAGGCTAAAAGAGGCCCTCCAAAAGTTTACCAATCTGGACTTAGACTCTTACAAGGGACAGGTGATTTTAAAGGACAAATTCCTGTCCCAATGTGCATCAGACATCAGGATAAAGTTACAACAGCTATGGCAGCAGGACCCTGCTGCCTCTGTCTGATGGTCCAGACAGCCTCTCTTTTGCAACAGAACAGAACAGGAGAGGGAGGCCAAGGCCCAGGAAAGGAAGAGAAGGAGAGAGACAAATCATGCCCAGATGCTGGCTGCCCTCCAGGGAAGCCCTATAGCAAAACCCTAGTTCTTGAAGGACAAGGCACAAGGCAAATGCCTAATCTGTAGACAGGTGGGACATTGGGCCAGAGTGTCCAAACCATGATAAGTCTTCTAAAATGGCTTGCTACAAATGCCATCAATTGGGACATTGGGTGGCACTGTGCCCTTGGGACCCAAGAGCCTCAAGGTCAAGTGCCAAGCCTTCCCTCACAATGGTTCAACAGGACTGAAGCAGCCCACTCCAGCCAGTTCACTTGTCACAGATAACCAATGCCCAATGCCCCTTGCCATCCCAGCTCAGCAGGAAGTAGCCAGAGAGACTTCAACGCCCCTATTCCCAAAGAATTGGGCCTGGGTCTCCAGGGCCTCCCATCTCTTGAGAGGGGAATATTAGGTAATTAGAATATAAAAAAGGAGCCCAAAATGGCAGTGGCTAAGACAAAGAAAGGAAAAAGCCTGCGAAAGTGGAACAAAAGAAAATCCAAGGACCAGAGTGAGAACCTCAGGTGAAATAAACAAACAGCCCTCCTAGCTAGCCCAATTTGCATAGGGCAGGCTCAAGGTAGGGGGAGGAGACAAGTGTATAAAAGGAAGCCAAGATGGATTAAGGCCTCTCCTTTGGGGTTGGCCCACTCTCATGTCTTGAGGGTGTATTTTCCTTTGCTTGCTGAATAAAACTCTGAGCTGTAACAGAGCTGTATCACTGGTCCACCATTTCAAATCTATGCTGCAGCAAGACAGAACCAAGGAAATTACACACTCGCCTGACAGCTGGATATGGCTGAGTGACTAAGCACAGCACATACAGTTTATCTGAAGATGGCAAATTATTATTTTTAACTTTTTCACTGAAGATTTATTTCATGCCCAGTATCAGGAAAGTGCCATGAAAAAGAGGAACAGAAAGAAGAGAGAAGGAATGGGATGTGGGAGAGACTATAAAGTAACCTATTAGGTTAATGGTGTTGATGAGATTAAACAAAGTAGGTATAAAACAGCAAACAACTGACCTTAATGACTGTGACTGCAATGAAGTGTTAAGGACAGAAACCAACCTTGATGAATTAAACAGGAATTGAGATAATGGCATTAAAAGCATGTTATGTTACTAGTGAGCCAATGTGTTTTTCAGAGAATAACTGTAAAAAGATATAGGGGAAGGTTGGGTTTGTTTTGCTTCTTGAAACAAATATGCATTTTGACCCTCTTCCAAATTTGCATTTGAATTGAAAAATCTGTAGGATTAAAACAGCCTCTAAAGAAGTCTGAGGAAACTTAAATAAATAATTGTCATCACTAATTTGTAGTATGAAATTGACAGGAACCCTTTTTAAAAAAATCTTTGCAATAGAAAATCTTTTTATTCAATCTCAATAGTCTCATAATGATGACAGTAAGGTCTGAATTATTTGTCATAACACACATTATTCAATCATCCTGCTTCAAACAGATTTTCTTAGTGTAACTGCTGATCTGTTCTTGATATTGTTTGTATCCTTTCAAAATAAAATACTAAGCCAATGGGAAAAAAATTTTTAATTAGAATGAAAATTCACTATAAGTGTATCAAACATGAAATTAACATATCATCAACTCTCTTCAGACATAAAATTCTAGCAAGCTTGAGAGATTTACTTTTCTTTCAGTAGCATATGTCATGCAATACAAGTCTTAACGTGCGGGAGATAGCTTTTTGATAGCAGATGTTAGTACAGAAAAATTTTATAGTATTTTAAGATTAACATTTTTCAATGTACAGGATTAAATACATGTACTATGCCTTAAAAATTGTTTGACCTCAAGTTAGTACATGGATCTCCATTATCTCTAAGTCATTAAAAAAGTAATAATAATTATATAAATTATATAAAATAATGCTTCCATTATATTAATACAAACATGGATATATTTTAAGATAAGCTATGGAATCTATTAATGCCATGCCAGCCTGTCACTTTGTGTCTGACTCTTTGTGACTCTATAGACTATAGCCCATGAGGGTCCTCTGTCCATGGGATTTGCTAGGCAAGAATAGAATACTGGAGTGGGTTGCCATGCCCTCCTCCAGGGGATTTACTGATCTAGGGTTTTAACCTGCTTCTCTTATGTCTGCTGCACTGGCAGGCAGATTCTTTATCACTAGTGCCACCTGAGACTATTAATAAAACATATTACTTCTCCCAGTGTTTCTAGGATGACGTCAGTGAAAAGAAAGTGGGCTTCCCTTAAATACATCAAAAAGTCATCAAAATATGGAACAACTCCTCCAGAACAACTTCTAAATGATAGCAAAAGACACCAGGACTCCAAAATGACAAGCTAATCTCTTTGGATTGAGGTAGGACAAAGATAAAGACATTAATAATTAAAAAAAAAAAAAAAAAAGAGGACTTCAGGACAGGAGCTTGTGCCCCAAGAGAGAGAGGGAGTCATGAAGGAGGAAAAGTTTTCCATGTACTAGGATACTCCCCCACAGGTGGGACCAAGGGCGAGCTGTGGAACCTCAAAGTGGCGTGCAACAGTGGGGACTCAAAAGGCAAAATACAGAGAAAGCTGCAGAATACCATTTCTCAGCCCATAAGCAGCTCACAAGCCTCAGCCCAGACCAGAGGGTGGGGATGGGGAGCTGAGAGAAGTAGCTAGCAAGCTTAGGCCTGCAGCAGAGGGTGGGACCGGGGGTGGAGGCTCCAGCAAAGATTCCAGGAAGAGGTAGGGGGCTGGTGCCGTGAGGATGTGCTGAGAGGGCTGCTTCAGCATGGCTGCAGAAATACACATGACTAACTGCCAAAGCTCAGAAGGGTACCAGAGGCAGTGAACGAAACACCACTGATGCAGTCCTAACCCCAGAGGTTGCAGCTACCACCAGGCTGTGTGCAGGTACAGGTTACTGCCCACACCTTGCTGGGAGTTTAAGTAGCTGAGTTCTAGGGACCCACGACCTGGGGCCTTTTTCTCTGGGAGAAATCACAACCTGATCCAGACTGTAAGAACTCCAACAGGTCTCTATTGACCCAGGTGCTCCCCAGTACATCCCAGTTGTAGCCGCCATAATCCTCCCCTCTCCCCAGCCCAAGACAGCTAGTGAGCCCTAATGAACTTTGGCCTTTGCACAGTTGGGGAACACACTGTGGACTCTAGGGGCAACTGTGAACCTTAGGAGCAACTACAAGCTGGAATAAGATTAGATCTGAAACTGAACTGACCCCATGCTCCCACAACAGGTCCAGAGATCTTCCTAGAAATATTAGAGGACTTTGGTGTAAGCCTCTGGGTGTTCTGGGCTGAGTATTGCCTTCACTGAGAGTATTAGGAACTTGTATTTTGTGCTGTGTGGCTTGTGAGGTCTTAGAGTTTCAGTGGGCTTTGAACCTGAACTCCTCAGGTGAGAAGCCCAAGACTTTGAACCACTAGAGAACTCCTGACACCAGGGAACATTAATAGACAAGAGCCCTCCAAAAGGCTTCTATGACAATACCAAAACCAAGACCACCTAAAGGTCAGCAAGCACCAGTGCCCAGATAGCCCCATGCCATTTGTTCAACAAAATAGAAATACAATGCTACACAATGCAGACAGGCTGCCCAAAGCCATACCAATCCTACAGACACCCTAAAACCTACTGCTGGACACAGCAGTGCCCTTCAGAGAAATGAGATCCAGCCCCATTGACTAGAACACTGGTATAAGTCCCCCAAACCAGGAAATCATCACAGGGTACTAGTACAACCCCACCCACAGGGGGCAGACACCACAACTAAGAAGAACTATAACCTTAGGAAATGTTATCTTTTTAAAAAATCACACTGTTCATTCCCCTTACATACTTCTACCTGTATGTTGGCCTTCTGTGATGTTATAGATTTTCCCTTTTTAAAAATAATTAAAATTTTTCTTCTTCTTTTTTCAAGTTTTTTGTTCTGTTTGACTGTTTTTCTTATTGTCCTTTTCCTGTTGTACTTATTCTTTAATATGCATATATAAAAATCATTTATATATACTTCTATTTAGCTTTGCTTTTCTATTTTTTTTTGTCATCCTTCCCTTGCTTTTTTCTTCTTTCTTTCCCTTTTTCTTTCTTTTCTTTCACTCTCTCTTTTTTCATCATGTTTGTTAATTTGTTGTGTTTTCTTTGCTTTATTCCCCAGTTGGCACTCTGCTTTGGCTCAGTTTCCTGGTTTAAGTTTTATTTAGCTCTGTTTTTAACTGGTTGATATCATTTTGGCTTTCCTTGCTCACCAAGTCAATCTCTTGTACTTTCTTTTCTTTGGAATATTTTGGTTATATTAGTGTGTATATACCATTGTTTTTGTATTTATATGTCTGATCTTGTATTTACCACTTGTCTGGGTTCATCCTTTGTTTCTTGTTATGTTTTGCTTGTTGTCTTCATGTGTTTGTTTTAATCCCCTTTAATAGTACAGTGAATGACTGTGGAGTCTTGGTCTCCTGACCAGGGATTGGGCCTGAGCCATTGAAGTGGGAGCACTAAGTCCAGGACCACAGAATGCCAGAGAACTCCTAATTCCAGGGAGTATTAATTAGTGACAACTTCCACAAAGGCCTACACCCGTATACAAAGCACGGTATCACCCAGCTGCTGACAGCACCTAGTGCAGGATGCCTCACCCAAACACGCAAGGCAAAAGCACAAAACCAATCATCAGCAGACAGAATTCCTACAGACATTCCAAAATATACCACCTCACACAGCCCTGCCCCTCAGAGGGAAAAAAGAAAATACCTCCTCCCACTGGAACACAGTCAAAAGTCACCCCCAAAAGGAAATCAACACAAACCACTTTGTGGTGGGTAAGGACCAAAACACAGAAACCAAAAGAAGGAATAGACCAACCCTAAAGCCTGGGAAAGGAAGATCTCAAATGGAGTAAGTTTGGAAAAAAGAAAAGACAGAGAAATATAGTGCAAATGGAGAACAAGGTAGAAACTCACAAGACCAAATAAATGAAGAGGAAATAGGCAAACTACCTGAAAAAGAATTCAGAGTAATGATAGTAAAAATGTTCCAAAGCCTTGAAAATAGAGTGGAGAAAATGCAAGGACCAATGAACAAAAATGAACATAGCCCTAGATGAAATAAATAGAGACAAATAACACAATTACCAAAAGTAAAAATACTCTAGAAGAAACCAATAGTATAATAAGTGAGGCAGAAGAATGAAAAAGTGAGCTGGAAGATAGAAAGGTGGAAATAACTGCTGACGAGCAGAATAAAGCAAAAAGAATGAAAAGAACTGAGAATAGGCTCAGAGACTTCTGGGACAGTATTAAACACACCAACATTTGAATTATAGGAGTCCCAGAGGAAGAAGAGAAAAATAGAGGGTGTGAGAAAATGTTTGAAGAGATTATAGTTGAAAATTTTCCCAACATGGGAAAGGAAATAGTCAATCAAGTCCAAGAAGTGTAGAGCCCCATACAGGATAAACCCAAAGATAAACACATTAAGACACATACTAATCAAGCTAATAGAGATTAAACACTAAGAAAGACTATTAAAAGCAGCAAGAGAAAAGCAATGAGTAACATACAAGGAAAAACCCATACTATTAACAACTGATCTTTCAGCAGAAACTCTGCAGGCCAGAAGGGAATGGCAGGATATATTTAAAGTACTGAAAGAAAAAAAAAAAAAATCTACAACCAAGATTACTCTACACGGCAAGGATCTCATTCAAAATTAATGGAGAAATCAAAAGCTTCACAGACAAGCAAAAGTTAAAAGAATTTAGCAGTGCCAAATCAGCTTTATAACAGATGTTAAAGGTTAAAGAGACTTATACAGACAGGAAACACAAGAGAAGGAAAGACATACAAAAACAAACCCCAAACAATTAAGAAAATGCCAATAAAAGCATCAGTTCAGTTCAGTTGCTCAGTCGTGTCCGACTCTTTGCAACCCCATGAATCGCAGCAGGCCAGGCCTCCCTGTCCATCACCAACTCCCGGAGTTCACTCAGACTCACGTCCATTGAGTCAGTGATGCCATCCAGCCAGCTCATCCTCTGTCGTCCCCTTCTCCTCCTGCCCCCAATCCCTCCCAGCATCACAGTCTTTTTCAATGAGTCAACTCTTCGCATGAGGTGGCCAAAGTACTGGAGTTTCAGCTTCAGCATCATTCCTTCCAAAGAAATCCCAGGGCTGATCTCCTTCAGAATGGACTGGTTGGATCTCCTTGCAGTCCAAGGGACTCTCAAGAGTCTTCTCCAACACCACAGTTCAAAAGCATCAATTCTTCGGCACTCAGCCTTCTTCACAGTCCAACTCTCACATCCATACATGACCACAGGAAAAACCATAGCCTTAACTAGACAGACCTTTGTTGGCAAAGTAATATCTCTGCTTTTGCATATGTTATCTAGGTTGGTCATAACTTTCCTTCCAAGGAGTAAGCGTCTTTTAATTTCATGGCTTCAATTACCATCTGCAGTGATTTTGGAGCCCCCCAAAATAAAGTTTGACACTGTTTCCACTGTTTCCCCATCTATTTCCCATGAAGTGGTGGGACCGGATGCCATGATCTTCATTTTCTGAATGTTGAGCTTTAAGCCAACTTTTTCACTCTCCACTTTCACTTTCATCAAGAGGCTCTTTAGTTCTTCACTTTCTGCCATAAGGGTGGTGTCATCTGCATATCTGAGGTTATTGATATTTCTCCCAGCAATCTTGATTCCAGCTTGTGTTTCTTCCAGTCCAGCGTTTCTCATGATGTACTCTGCGTATAAGTTAAATAAGCAGGGTGGCAATATACAGCCTTGACGTACTCCTTTTCCTATTTGGAACCAGTCTGTTGTTCCATGTCCAGTTCTAACTGTTGCTTCCTGACCTGCATACAGGTTTCTCAAGAGGCAGGTCAGGTGGTCTGGTATTCCCATCTCTTTAGAATTTTCCACAGTCTATTGTGATCCACACAGTCAAAGGCTTTGGCATAGTCAATAAAGCAGAAATAGATGGTTTTCTGGAACTCTCTTGCTTTTTCGATGATCCAGCAGATGTTGGCAATTTGATCTCTGGTTCCTCTGCCTTTTCTAAAACCAGCTTGAACATCAGGAACTTCAAGGTTCATGTATTGCTGAAGCCTGGCTTGGAGAATTGCATATATATCAATAATTACTTTAAATGTAAATGGATTAAATGCTCCAGTGAAAAGACACATACTGGTTGAATGGAAACACCAGCCATACTCCTTATGTAGGAGCACCTCACTACATAAGGCAAACACTAAAAGAGTATGGGACTTTAACACCCCACCAATGGACAGATCATCAAAATAGAAAATGAATAAGGAATGCAAATCTTAAATGAATTATTAGACCAAATGGACCTAACTGATCTCTTCAGGACTTTATATCCAAATGCAGAATACACTTTCTTCCCAAGTGTACATGGAACATATCCAGACCACATCTTGGGTAAAAATCAAGCCTCAGTGCATTTAAGAAAATTGAAATTGTATAAAGCATCTTTTCTGACAGCAACACTATGAGACTAGATATAAATTACAGGGAAAAAAACTAAAAAACACAAGCACATGGAAATTAAGCAATGCGTTTCTAAGTATTGAACAGGTTACTGAAGAAATAAGAAGGGAAATTCTTAAAAAATTCCTAGAAACATGACAGTGAAAGCATGATGACTCAAAACCTATGGAATACAGCAATAACGTTTCTAAGAAGGAAGTTTATAGCAATACAATCCTACTCCAAGAAACAAGATAAACATCTAATGGATGACCTAACTCTACACCTAAAACAACTGGAAAAAGAAGAACCAAAACCCCATAAAGTTAGTATAAGGAGATAAATCATAAAGATCAGACAGAAATAATTGAAAAAGAAATGAAGGAAACAATAGTGAAGATTAATAAAACTAAAAGCTGCTCTTTGAGAAGATAAACAAAATTGACAAACTGTTAGCCAGACTCATCAAGAAAAAAAGGGAGAAAAATGAAGTCAACAAAGTTAGGAAAGAAAAAGGAGAGATTAAAACAAACAATGTAGAAATACAAAGGATCATAAGAGACTATGAGCAACTATATGCTAATAAAATGGACAACCTAGAGCTAATGGACAGATTCTTAGAAAAGTTCAACCTTACAAGACTAAACCAGAAAGAAATAGAAATTATGAACAAGTCTATTATAATGACTGAAATAGAAACGGTGATTTAAAAATCTCCTGAAAAACAAAAAGGTCAGGGCCAGATGACTTCACAGGTGAACTCTATCAAACATTTAGAGAAGAGCTAATGCCTATCGTTCTGAAATTCTTGCAAAAAAATTACAGAGGAAGGAACATTTCCAAACTTATTCTACAAGACCACCATCACCCTGATACCAAAATCAAAGACATTACACAAAAAAGAAAATTACAGGCAGACATCACTGATGAACACAAATTCTCAACAAAATTCTAGCAAACAGAATTCAACAATACATTAAAAAGATCATACACCATGATCAATTTGAGTTTATCCCAGGTATGCAAGGGTTCTTCAATATAAGCAAATCAATAAATGTGATACACCATATTAACAAATTGAAAGATCAAAACCATATGATAAAAAAAAACCATATGATAATCTCAATAGATGAAGAAAAAGCTGCCAATAAAATTTAACACTCAATTATGATAAAAATTCTTTAAAAAATGAACATAGAAGAAACCAATCATAACATAATAAAGACCATATACAACAAACTCACAATAAACATTATTGTCAATGGTGAAAAACTGAAAGCTTTCTCTCTAAGATCAGAAAAAAGACAAGGGCACCCACTCTTGCCACTATTAATCAACATAGGTTTGGAACTCCTAGCTACAGCAATCAGAGAAGAAAAAGAAATAAAAGGAATCCAGGCTGCAAAAGAAGTAGAACTCACTATTTGCAGATGACATGATACTGTACATAGAAAACCCCAAAGATTACTAGAGCTAATCAGTGAATTTAGTAAAGTTGCAGGATACAAAATCAATACAAAGAAATCATTTGCATTCCTATATATTAACAACAAAAATCAGTAATAGAAATTAAAGAATCAATCACATTTACCATTGCAATAAAAGAATGAAATACCTAGGATAAATCTACTTAAGGAGACAAAAGAGCTATATACAGAAAACTACAAGACACTGATGAAAGAAACCAAAGACAACATAAACAGGTAAAGAGATATACAATGCTCCTGAATTGGAGGAATCAATATTGTGAAAATGCTACCAAATGCAATCTACAGATTCAGTGCAATTTCAATCAAATTATGAATGGCATTTTTCACAGAAGAAGAACAAAAATTTTTGCAATTTGTGTGGAAACAAAAAAGACCAAAAATAGCCAGAGGAATCCTGAGAAAGAAGAATGGAACTGGAGGAACCAACCTACCTGATCTCAGACTATACTACAAAGCTACAGTTATCAAGACAGTATGGTACTGTCACAAAAACAGAAATACAAACAAATGGAACAAGATAGAAACCCTAGAGATAAACCCACAAACCTATGGGCACCTTATCTTTGACAAAGGAGGCAAGAATATACAATGGGGCAAAGATAGTCTCTTCAATAGTGATGCTGGGAGAATTAGACAACTACGTGTAAAAGAATAAAATTAGAACTCTTCTTAACATCATACACAAAGATAAACTCAAAATTATTTAAAGACCTAAATGTAAGACCAGAAACTATAAAACTCTTAGAAGAAAACACAGGAAGAACACTATATGACATAAACCATGGCAAGATCTCTATGACCCACATCCTAGAATAATGGAAATAAAAGCAAAAATAAACAAGTGGGGACTAATTAAACTTAAACTTTGCATGGCAAAGGAAACTATAATCAAGGTGAAAAGACAGCTCTCAGAATGGGAGAATATAACAGCAAATGAAGCAACTGACAAAGGACTCATTTCGAAAATATACAAGCAGCTCATGCAACTCAATACCAGAAAAACAAACAACCCAATCAACAAGTGGGCAGAAGATACAAACAGACATTCCTTCAAAGAAGACATATACATGGCTAATAAACACATGAAAAGATGCTCAATATCACTCATTATTAGAGAAATGCAAGTCAAAATGCAATGAGATATCACCTCATACTGGTCAGAATGGTCATCAAAAACCCATAAACAACAAGTGCTGGAGAGGTGTGGAGAAAAGGGAACGTTCTTGTGCTGCTGATGGGAAAGTAAGTTGATACAGCCACTATGGAAGACAGTATGGAGATTCCTTAAAAAAATTAGGAATAAAACCACCACTGTTGTTGTTGTTCAGTCGACCAGTCATGCCTGACTCTTTGTGACCCCATGGATTGCAGCACGCCAGACCTCCCTGTCCCTCATTCCCCAGAGTTTGCCCAAGTTCATGTTCATTGTGTCAGTGATCTTAGTTTTTTTTTTTTTTTTTTTAATATTTAGTCATAACCTTGCTCTTTTACTCTCCTCTTTCACTGTCATCAAGAGGCTCTTTAGTTACTCTTCGCTTTCTGCCATTAGAGTGGTATCATTCACATATCTGGGGTTGTTGATGTTTCTCCTATCTATCTTGATTCCAGCTTGTAACTCATCAGGCCTGGCATTTCTCATGATGTTCTCAGAGTATAGGTTAAACAAACAGGGTGATGGCAGACAGTCCTGTCATACCCCTCTCTCAATCTTTAACCAATTAATTGTTCCACACAGGGTTCTAACTGCTGCTTCTTGACCCACACACAGGTTTCTCAGGAGGCAGGTAAGATGTTCTGGTGATTCCATCTCTCTAAGAGCTTTCCACAGTTTGTCAAGATCTACACAGTCAAAGGCTTTAGCGTAGTTGATGAAACACAGATAGATGTTTTTCTGAAATCCCCTTGCTTTCTCTGTTGCTGCTAAGTGGCTTCAGTTGTGTCCAACTCTGTGTGACCCCATAAACGGCAGCCCACCAGGCTCCCCCGTCCCTGGGATTCTCCAGGCAAGAACACTGGAGTGGGTTGCCGTTTCCTTCTCCAATGCATGAAAGTGGAAAGTGAAAGTGAAGTCACTCAGTCGTGTCCAACTCTTCGCAATCCCATGGACTGCAGCCTACCAGGCTCCTCTGTCCATGTGATTTTCCAGCAAGAGTACTGGAGTGGGTTGCCATTGCCTTCTCCACTTGCTTTCTCTACAATCCAGCAAATGTTGGCAATTTGATCTCTAGTTCCTCTTCCTTTTCTGAACCCAGCTTGAACATCTGGAAGTTCTTGATTCACATAATGCTGAAGCCCAGCATGCAAGATTTTAAGCATGACTTTCCTAGCATGGAAGATGAGTGCAATTGTCCAATGGTTAGCACATTCTTTGGAACTACCCTTCTTGGGAGTTGGGATGAGAATTGACCTTTTCCAGTCCTGTGGCCACTGCTGGGTATTCCAGATTTGCTGACATAATGAATGCAAAACTTTGATGACATCCTTCTTTAGGGAGGGCAATAATCCCATAGAATAAATGGAATAACCCTCATAATCAACAAAAGAATGCAAAATACAGTATTTGGTACAACCCCAAAAATGACAGAACAATCTCAGTTTGCTTCCAAGGCAAGCCATTCAACATCACAGTAATGCTGGGAGGGATTGGAGGCAGGAGAAGAAGGGGATGACAGAGGATGAGATGGTTGGATGGCATCACTGACTCGATGGACGTGAGTCTGGGTGAACTCCAGGAGTTGGTGATGGACAGGGGGGCCTGGCGTGCTGTGATTCATGGGGTCACAAAGAGTCGGACACGACTGAGTGACTGAACTGAACTGAATCCAAGTCTATGCCCCTACCACTGATAACAAAGAAGCTGAAGTTGATCAGTTCTATGAAGACCTAGAAGAAATCCTAGAACTAACATCTAAAAAAGATGCTCTATTCATCATCAGGGATTGGAATTCAAAAGTAGGAAGTCAATATATACCTGGAATAACAAGCAAGTTTGGACTTGGTGAACAAGATGAAGCATGGGAAAGGGTAACTGAATTCTGCCAAGAGAATGCACTGGTCATAGCAAACACTCTTGTCCAAGAACACAAGAGATGACTCTACATATGGATATCACTAAATAGTCAATGCCAAAATCAGATTGATTATATTCTTTGCAGCTGAAGATGGAGAAGCTCTATACAGTGAGCAAAAACAAGACCTTGAACTGACTATAGCTCAGATTGTCAGCTTCTTATAGCAAAACTCTGGCTTCAACTAAAGAAAACCAGGAAAAACACTAGGCCAGCCATGTATGACTTAAATCAAATCCCACATGAATTCACAGTAGAGGTAATAAATAGATTCAAGGGACTAGATCTGGACAACAGTGTGTCTGAAGAACTATGGACTGAGGTCTGTAATATTGTACAGGAGGCAGCAAACAAAACCATTTCAAAAAAAAGAAAAGCAAGAGGACAAAGTGGTTATTTGAGCAGGCTTTACAAATAGTGGAAGAACAAAGAGAAGAGGAAAACAAGGGAGAGAGGGAAAGGTACATTCAATTAAATGTAGTTTCAAAGAATAGCTAGAAGAGACAAGAAGGCCTTCAGTGAACGGTGTTTAATAAAACCATCATATGACCCAGCAATATCACTTCTAGGTATATACCCTGAGGAAACCAAAACTGAAAAAGACACATGTACCCCAGTATTCATGGTAGCACTATTTACAATAGCTAGAACATGGAAGCAACCTAGATGTCCATTGATAGATGAATGGATAAAGAAGCTGTGGTACATATATGCAATGGAATACTGTTACTGCTACTGCTAAGTCGCTTCAGTCGTGTCCGATTCTGTGCGACCCCATAGACGGCAGCCCACCAGGCTCCCCCGGCCCTGGGATTCTCCAGGCAAGAACACTGGAATACTACTCAGCTATAAAAAGGAATACATTTGAGTCAATTCTAATGAGGTGGATGAACCTAGCGCCTATTATACAGAGTGAAGTAAGTAAGAAAGACAAAAACAAATATCATATATTAACATATATATATTAATATGGAATCTAGAAAGATGATCCTGATGAATCTATTTGCAGGGCAGCAATGGAGACACAGACATACAGAACGGACTTATGGACAAGGGCAGGTGGAGGAAGGAGACAGCGAGATGAACAGAGAGAGAAGCATGGAAGCATATACACTACCATATGTAAAAAAGATAGCCAACGGAAATTTGCTGTATGACTCAGGGAACTTAAACTTGGGCTCTGTAACAACCTAGATGAGTGGGAAAGGGTACAAGGTAGAAGGGAGATTCAAGAGGGAGGGGACATATGTACACCTATGGCTAACTCATGTTGATGTATAGCAGAAATCAAGCCAATATTGTGAAGCAATTACCCTTTGATTAAAAATGAATAAATTTTTTAAAGTTTTAAAACAGAATTATGCATTCATGACACAAACCAAGAGATGTTGTGCAAAGACCTTCTTAAACAAAAAATGTGTAAGAACTTAAAATTTTGAAATATGCTATTCATTACTAGCAAACAACAATTTTTACATAGTTCCATGCACCAGGACCATTTTGTTTGAGTTAGCAATTTTTCAAAGGGAAGCTGCATATCTTTGTTAGCTTTATTTAGTTTCATTTTGCCTTGTTTTGCAAGGCAAGACAATTCTAGATTTTTCTTATCCTTTTTACTGAAATATAGTTGATTTACTCAGTTTCTTCTACAGCTTGCTTACTATCCAATAAAACTAGTACTACCATAGTCGTTTATGGTAATTGTCATTAATTAACATTTGGTTTTTGTGTAGTGTAACCAGAAAATGTTGCATATAGTAGTACTACCATATAGGTAGTATATAATATACTACATAAAATATTACTATAAAAGTAGTACTTTTAGAACATTTTCTTTGTGAAATATTATATAGTCAATTTTTATGACTACTCTATGAACTCTGCAAAAGAAGATAATTTCATTTTTATAGCACAAAGTTTGTTGTATATAAATTAGATCTACTTTCTTAATTATATTGGCCTATATCTTTCTTTAATTATCTTCCTGCTTTATTAGAGAAAAATATAAATTAAAACCTTGTATCTCTCCATAAATCACACTGTCTTATTAGGTGAAGCCTACATTCTACCTAGGAATTCTAACCAGGAAGAAAAGCAAGGAGACTAACCAATATCATGAATCAAATGGAGATAAAACTACTGATTAAAAGAATAAAAAATGCTACCCCTCCCCAAAAAAGCCTATGTCCATAAATTCACTAACTTAGATGAAATAAATTCCTTGATAGACACAGAATACCTAAAATCGAAGAAATAGATAAATCAAATAGTCTTATGTCTGTTAAAGATCCCCTCCACTTATAGGCCCACTAAATTTACAAATATCTACAGAGCATATATTGATAAGAAAGACTAAAATCTAGCAGAAAATATCTTCTACAAAAAATACATAAAAAGGAATTACAATGAGATGAGGCAGGGCAAAGTCAGAGTATAGTCAAGATCCTTATCACAAATGTGAAAATAATTACAATTACAGAGGTTTTCCTTAAAGAACAATGGTTCTGAGACAAATATCAGGTTTCCCAGACCAGGGGTCCTATAACAGAAAGATAAGCCCCAAGAATGATTGGCTTTGAAGGCCAGCAGGGCTTACTTCTGAGAGGTGCAGAGTGTTGTGGGAAATAGACTCTGCTCCTAAAAGGCACATACAACATCTTATAAGCTCCAGGTCCCAGGAAAGAAACAATAATTTGAAAGGAGCCTAGATCAGACCTACTTGCTGATGTCAGAGGGTGTCCTGGAGAAGGAGGAAGCAACTAGAACTTGCCCTAACGACACAGACACTGCTGGTGCCATTTCTGGAAGCTCTTTCTGTCACGTGGACACTAGTGCTGTCAAGTGCCATTTGGAATCTTGCTTCTGGCATATTTAGCACCGGGAACCAGTCCCCAATACCAGTCTGTTGGCACCGACAATGGGAAGCCTCAGGCCATGCATCTAGCTAAACAGGGACACAGCATACCCACCAGCAGACAGGCTGCCCTGACTCAGCCAACCTGGGACACAGCCCTGTCCAACAGAAGGCCCAAGAGCCTGTTCTAAATCAGAGGGCCTAAGGCCCTATCACAAAGCCAGAGGGCTGGCTCTAGCCCTGTGACCATTCTCACACACTGGTGGGAAGGTACCAGCCCCAGGATACCTGAGCCAGCATGTGGACACCAATCCCAAGACCCCTGAAGTCTCACAGCTTTAAATAGCAGGCCACAAAACAAGTCTCAATAAGTTTAAGAAACCTGAACTCTTATAAAGCATCTTATGTATCCATAAAACTACTGGACTAGAAATAAACTATAAGAAAAAACTGCGAAAAACAAAAACGTGGCTAAATAATATGATACTAAACAATCAATGGGCCAATGAACATATCAAAGAGAAAATAAAATAATATCTGGAGAAAAATGAAAACAAAACCACAAAGACCCCAAATCTATGGGATGCAGAAAAGCAATTGTAAGAGAGAAGTTTATACCAATACAAGCTCTATCAGGAAACAAGAAAAATTTCAAAGAAACAGCTTAAACTTATACCTAAAGGAACTATAAAAAGAATGAAATCCAAAGTTAGTAGAAGGAAAGAAATAAAAAAGGACAGACATAAATGATATAGATACTAAAAAACAAACAAACAACAGTAAGAAAGATCAGTGAAAGTAAGAGCTGCATCTCTGGAAAGATAAACAAACTTGATAAACCTCTGACCAGATTCACCAAGGTGGGGAGGTGGAGGCGGCAACCCAAATCAATGAAGTCAGTAATGGAAAAGGGGAATCATCAGCCAATACCACAGAAATACGAAGGATCATAAGAGGTTACCATGAGCAACTGTACACCAATGAATGGACAGCTTAGAAGAAATGGACAATTCTTAGACATTTACACTTTCATAAAACTGAAGCAGGAACACATAGACTATGTCTTCTGTTTCCTAGAGCAAACCAACTGCCAGTAATGAAACTGAATCAGTAATAGTACTTTTTAAAAACTCCAAAAAAAAAAAAAAAAATGTCCAGAACCAAATGGCTTCATAGATGAATTCTACCAAACATTTAGAGAAGAATTAATATATTTTTATTGTTACTGTTCAGTCTCTAAGTCATGTCTGAGTCTTTGCCACTCCATGAACTGCAGCATGCCAGTTTTCCATCTTTCACTATCTCCCAGAGTTTGCTCAGATTCATGTCTGGTGAATTGGTGATGCTATCTAACCATCTCATCCTTTGCTGCCCTCTTCTCCTTTTGCCTTCAATCTTTCCCATCATCAGAGTTTTTTCCTATGAGTCTGCTCTTTGCATCGGGTGGCTGAAGTATTGGAGCTATAGCATCAATTCAGTTCAGTCGCTCAGTCGTGTCTGACTCTTTGCGACCCCATACACTACAGCATGCCAGGCCTCCCTGTTCATCACTCAATTCCCGAAGTTTACTCAAATTCATGTCCATTGAGTTGGTGATGCCATCCAACCATCTCATCCTCTGTCATCCCCTTCTCCTCCTGCCTTCAAACTTTCCCAGCATCAGGATCTTTTCAAATGAGTCCATTCTTTGCATCAGATGGCCAAAGTATTGGCATTTCAGCCTCAGCATCAGCCCTGCCAATGAATATTCAGGACTGATTTCCTTTAGCATGGACTGGTTGGATCTCCTTGTAGTCCATGGGACTCTCAAGAATCTTCTCCAACACCACAGTTCAAAAGCATCAATTCTTTGGCATTCAGCTTTCTTTATAGTCCACCTCTCACATCCATACATGACTATTGGAAAAACAATAGCCTTGACTAGACAGACCTTTGTTGGCAAAGTAATGTCTCTGCTTTTTAATATGCTGTTTAGGTTGATCATAACTTTTCTTTCAGGGAGTAAGTGTCTTTTAATTTCATGGATGCAGTCACCATCTGCAGTGATTTTGGAGCCCCCCAAAATAAAGTTTGCCACTGTTTCCAATGTTTCTCCATCTATTTGCCATGAAGTGATGAGACTGGATGCCATAATCTTTGTTTTCTGAATGCTGCACTTTAAGCCAACTTTTTAACTCTTCTTTTTCACTTTTATCAAGAGGCTCTTTAATTCTTCACTTTCTGCCGTAAGGGTGAACTATGGAATGGGGTTCATGCATTATACAGGAGACAGGGAGCAAGACCATCTCCAAGAAAGATGTACCCATTTGAATGCAGTGTTCCAAAGAATAGTAAGGAGAGATAAGAAAGCCTTCCTCTGCGATCAGTGCAAAGAAATAGAGGAAAACAAAGAATGGGAAAAACTAGAGATCTCTTCAAGAAAATTAGAGACACCAAGGAAACGTTTCATGCAAAGATAGGCTCAATAAAGGACAGAAATGGTACGGACCTAACAGAAGCAGAAGATATTAAGGAGCTGCTGCTGCTGCTGCGTCGCATCCGTCATGTCTGACTCTGTGCGACCCCATAGACGGCAGCCCACCAGGCTCCCCATCCCTGGGATTCTCCAGGCAAGAACACTGGAGTGGGTTGCCCTTTCCTTCTCCAATGCATGAAAGTGAATAGTGAAAGGGAAGTCACTCTGTTGTGTCTGACTCTCAGCGGTCCCATGGCCTGCAGCCTTTCAGGCTCCTCTGTCCATTGGATTTTCCAGGCATGAGTACTGGAGTGGGTTGCCATTGCCTTCTCCGATATTAAGGAGACGTAGAAATAATACACAGAACTGTACAAAAAAAGATCTTCACAACCCAGATAATCACGAAGGTGTCATCAGTCACCTAGAACCAGACATCCTGGAATGTGAAGTCAAGTGGGCCTTAGGAAACATCACTATGAACAAAGCAAGTGGAGGTGATGGAATTCCAGTTGAGCTATTTCAAATCCTAAAAGACGATGCTGTGAAAGTGCTGCACTTAATATGCCAGCAATTTTGAAAACTCAGCAGTGGCCACGGAACTGGAAAAGGTCTGTTTTCATTCCAATCCCCAAGAAAGGCAAGATCAAAGAATGCTCAAACTACCGCACAATTGCATTCATCTCACATGCTAGCAAAGTAATACTCAAAATTCTCCAAGTCAGGCTTCAAAAGTATATGAACTGTGAACTTCCAGATGTTCAAGCTGGTTTTAGAAAAGGCAGAGGAACCAGAGATCAAAGTGCCAACATCCACTGGAATAAAAAAAAGGCAAGAGAGTTCCAGAAAAGCATCTATTTCTGCTTTATTGACTATGCCAAAGCCTTTGACTGTGGATCACAATAAACTGTGGAAAATTCTTCAAGAGATGGGAATACCAGACCACCTGACCTGCTTCTTGAGAAATCTGTATGCAGGTCAGGAAGCAACAGTTAGAACTGGACATGGAACAACAGACTGGTTCCAAATAGGAAAAAGAGTACATCAAGGCTGTATATTGTTACCCTGCTTATTTAACTTACATGCAGAGTACATCATGAGAAATGATGTGCTGGAAGCAGCACAAGCTGGAATCAAGATTCCCAGGAGAAATATCAACATTATGTATATATTATATATTTTATTATTATAAAATTATAATATATATAATAAAACTAGAAGTCAGTAACAGCTAAAAACAGGAAAATTCATAGACACGTGTAAACAAAACAACACATACTTGAACAACCATTGAAGAGGAAATAAAAAGGAATTTTAGGGCATCTCTGGTGGTCTAGTGGTTACAAGTCCTCTTTGCAATGCAGGGGGCACCAGGTCGATCCTGGTCTGGGGGGAATCCCACGTGTCATGGGACAATGGAGCCCAAGCATCACAGTTACTGAGCCTGTGCTCTGGAGCCCACAAGCCACAACTACTGAGTCCATGTGCAGCAACTCATGAAGTTCACACACCCTGGGTGCATGCTGCACAACAAGAGGATAACCACAATGAGAAGCCCATGCACCACAACTGGAGAGTAACCCCTGCTCTGCACAACTAGAGGAAGCCTGAATGCAGGAACAAAGACAGAGCACAGCCACAAAACAACGAAATAACATTTTTGAGAAACAGAATTTAAAAATATCTCAAGCAGACAAACAGAAAAATGTAATATCCTAAAGCCTATGCTGCTGTGCTCAGTCACTCAGTCACGTCTGATGCTTTGTGCCACATGGACTATAGCCCACCAGCTGTCCACTGTATTTTTTAGGCAAGAATACTGGAGCAGGTTGCCATTTCATATTCCAGGGGATCTTCCCAACCCAGGGATCAAACCCACATCTCTCGTGTCTCCTGCATTGGCAGGCAGATTCTTCACCACTAGCACCACTTGAGAAGCTTCCCTAAAACCTACGAGATATAGGAAAAACAAATATAAGAGGGAAGTTTACAGTGATACTTGTCTATGTTAAAAACAAAAGAAAAGCTCTTAATAAGTAACTGAACTTTACATCTCATAAAACTAGAATAAAAAGGACAAACGAAGTCAAAATTTAGCAGAAGGAAAGAAGTAATAAAGATTATAGCAGAAACAAGTCAAATACAGAATAACACCACCAAGAAAAGAAAACAAATCAATAAAACTAGGTTGGTCTTTAAAATAATAGAGCTAGTTAGTAGTTTAGTCAGTAAGTTGTGTCCGACTCTTGCAAACCCATGGACAGAGGAGTCTGCCTGCCAGGCTCCTTTGTCCATGGGATTCTCCAGGCAAGAATACTGGAGTGGGTTGCCATTCCCTTCTCCAGGGAATACAGCTAAAATGCTGTCAATGTAAGTAAGTAGGAAGAAGATTCAATAAATAAAACCAGCAATGAATGGGAGACACTGCTATGGATTCCATAAAAATTTTAAAAATAACATAAGAAACTATTATGGATAATTATATACCAACAAACTGGATAACCTAGAATAAATGAATAAATTTCTAGAAGCAGACAACCTACAAAAATTGAATCAAGAAGAAATATTAAGCCTGAGGGTATCAGAGGAAAAAAGAAGAGGGGGAGGGAGATTAAATAAGTAATCAAAAATCTCCTGAAGAAAAGCAAATGATATGATGGCTGCATGTGTGAATTCTACCAAACATTCAAAGAATTAATACCAATTTTTACTGAACTTAAAAAAAAAGAGGAAACACTTCCAAAGTTATTTTGTGAGGACAATATCATCCTGATACCAAAACAAAGAAGACACTATAAGAAAACTATATGCAAATATCTGTGATGAACACAGATGCAAACATCCTTAATAAACTACTAACAAAGCAAATTCAACAGCACATTAAAAGCATTCTGCATCATGATCAAACGGGACTTATCCCATCGATGTAGAAATGCCTCAACATATGAAAAGCAATTAATGTGGTACATACAATACATAACAAAATAAATAAAAACACTGGATATTTTGAATAGATGAAGAAAAAAATCAACTGACAAAGTTTATAATTCATTCATGGGAAAAAACTCTCCACAAAATAGCAAGATAATGATCATACTTCAACATAATAAAGGCCCTAATGAAAAGCCCACAGGAAATATCAGACTTAATGAAGTGTTTGTAGGGGTCAGGGGGAGATGGAAAGTCTCCTTTTAAAGATCTGGTACAAACCAGGGATAGACATTCTTGCCACTCATTCAACAAAGTATTGGAAATTCTATTCAATGCAATTAGATAAGAAATAAAGGACATCCCAGTCAGAAAAAGAAAACAAAAAATTACTTCCGCTTGCAGAGGACATGATCATATGCATAGAAAACACTCAGCAACAATAAAAAAAAATAGACTAGAACTAATAAATTCAGCAAAGCTGCAAGATACAAAATTGGAACACATAAATCAATTATGTTTATATACACAACAAACCAACCATTCTATAGAGAAATTAAGTAAATGATTCCATTCACAATTTGTAATGAAAAATAATACTTAAGAAAAAAGAAACAAAAAAGTGAAAGACTTGCACACTTACAATGATTAAATACTGATGATGAAGGAATTAAAGAAGGCACAAACAAATGGGGAAAAACATCGCAAGCTCATGAACTGGAAGAATCAATACTGTTGAAGTGTTCATACCACACCAGTTTCCACTATCAAAATCTCAATTACACTTTTTACAGAAATAGAAAAAAATTCATGAAGAAGAATAAAAAAATTCAAATAGCCAAAGCAATCTTGACAAAGAACAAAGTTAGAGGTAGCGCACTTCCTGATTTCAAAATGTATTTATAAAGCTATAGCTGTCAAAACTGTATGTCAGGTAGAAAACATATAGACCCGTGGAACAAAATACAGAGGTCAGACCTATATCCCCACACCTGTATTCAACAGATCTTTGAATAGAGTGCTGAGAACACACAATGGTGGAAGGGATATTATATTCAAGAAATTGCGGTAGAAAAATTAGATATCCATATTCAGAGCAATGTCATTGAACCCTTAACTCATACCACACAAAAAAATCAACTCAAAATGGATTAAGGGAATAAATATAAGGCCAAAACCATAAAAATACTAGACAAAACCTGGATAAAAAGCTTCTTGATGTTTGTCTAGGCAATTAATTTCTAAATATGACACAAAAAGTACAGATGACAAATTCAAAATAGACAAATCATATTATAGCCATCTAAAATGCTTCTGCACAGAAAAAAAAAAAGAAAAAAAAACTACCAGCAAAGCAAAAAGACAACCCACAGAATGGGTAAAAATACTCGCAAACCGTGTATCTAAAAAATAATTATAAAATATATAAAATATAAAAATACACAAGAAATCCATTCAACTCATAAGCAAGTACTATACAATACAGTTTTTAAAAGGGCAAAGGGGATTTCTGCTTCAGGAGTGTGCCATCAGAGTCTCTTGAACGAATCTCCTCCTATGGACATACCAAATATACAGCTATATACACAATTCTCCCTGAAAAAGACCTAGAAAGATTTAGAAACTAGTTTAGCAACTGCTACACACTGGGTGAATGAGAAAAACCCCATGTTGAAATTTATATAACAGGCTGAGACCTACTCTTACCATACACTCCACTTCAGATACAGTGACACACAATTAGAAGGGAATTAACAAATCCCAGCTTTTCTCTGAGGAATGAAGGGTTTGGTTGGATCCATATGTGGTGCTCCAGCTTTTAGGATTCTTACCCAGAGACAATTCTCCAAATCAAATACCTAAGAAAGCCAACAGGGTTTGCACCCATTCGAGTCACAGAGATATAGAGTATTAAGAAACAGTCTTGAGTGCTAGTTCAAGATGGTGGAGTAGAAGGACGTGTGCTCATCTCCTTCTGTGAGAACACCAAAATAGTAACTAGCTGTTGAACACTCACTGACATGAGGATGCTGGAACCCAGCAAAAAATGATACCCCAAGCCCAAATACAAAGAAGAAAGGTGCAGCATGATGGTTCAGTTCAGTCACTCAGTCACGTCCGACTCTTTGTGACCCCATGAATCGCAGCACGCCAGGCCTTGTAGGAGGGGCTAAATCATAATAAAATCAAATCTCATACCCACTGGGTGGATGACCCTCAAACTGGAGGACAATAATACCAAAGAAGTTCTCCCACTGTTATGAAAGTTCTGAACTTCCCATCAGGCTCCCCAGGCTGGATATCTGACAAAAGGCCGGGAATCCCCAGGGAATCTGGCTTTGAGGGCCAGCAGGATTTGATTATATAACTTCCAGAGAACTGAGGGAAACAGACACTCCAGTCTTGGAGGGCACAAACAAGATTTTGTATCCATCAAAACCCAGAGGAGAGGAGCAGTGACCCCTAGCCACTGCAGGGCACTGGCCAAAACTACCCGCTAGTGTTGGAGGGCCTCCTGGGGAGGTGTGAGTTGGCAAGGACTCACCACTGGGATGGGGCACTGAAAGACCCGAGGGCTGGGTCCTCTCAGGCCAAACAACTACCAGGGAAGAAGTGCAATGCCAGCCATCAGCAGAAAATTGGATTAAACCTTTACTGAGCAAGGCCCTGCCCACCAGACCAAGACCTAGTCCCTCCCATCAAGAAGCTTACAAAAGCTTCTTAGCCTCATCCACCAGAGGAAAAACAAACAGAGATGAATAATACCCTAGAAGGAATTAATATCAGAATAACTGAGGCAGAAAGGGTAAATGACCTGGAGGACAGAATGGTAGAAATCACTGCCACAGAATAGAATACAGAAAAAAAGAATGAAAAGAAATGAAGACAGCCTAAGAGACATCTGGAACAACATTAAACGTACCAATATTTGCATTATAGGTGTCCCAGAAGAAGAGAAAGGACCTGAGAAAATATTTGAAGAGATAATAGGTGAAAACTTCCCAAACATGGGAAAGCAAATAGTCAACCAAGTCCAGGAAGCACAGAAAGTCCCAGGAAAGATAAACCCAAGGAGGAACACACCAAGACATACTGTAATCAGACAGACAAAAATTAAAGACGGAGACAAAGTATTAAAAGCAACAAGGGAAAAACAATAAATAGCATACAAAGGGAACTCCCATCAGGCTATCAGCTGATTTCTCAACAGAAACTCTGCAAACCAGAAGGGAATGGCATGAAATATTTAAAGTAATGAAAGGGAAGAACCTACAGCCAAGAATATCTACCCAGAAAGATTCTCTTTCAGATTTGATGGAGAAATCAAAAGCTTTCCAGACAAACAAAAGTTAAGAGAAGTCAGCAGCACCAAACCAGCTTTACAACAGATGCTAGAGAAACTTCTCTAGGCAGGAAACACAAGAGAAAGAAAAGACCTATGGAAAATAAACCCCAAACAATTAAGAAAACAGTAATAGGATCATGCACATTGATAATTAACTTAAATGTAAATGTATTCAATGCACCAACCAAAAGACATAGACTGACTGGGTGGATGAAAGCACGTGTATGCATGCACTTCCACTTACCACATTGCTCTGCTTGACCCCCTCCCCCCCAAATTGTATGCCATTATTTTATGTTGTTAAGTTAATCATGGGCCTATTATGGCTTCCAATTGTAATCATCTTTTATTTTTTTGTCTAGCTATTGATTGTGAAAACTGATAAACATCTTTTACTATTGTGATTATGTAATTATTACTCAATACCATTGTATCATGATTGGTCAACAGAAAAATGGTAGAACTCTATATCACCAAAAGTAGGATCTAATAGAGAAACCTGTAATCACTGTTTAAAATCCAGATGCCTATAGAATTATACTGAAATTTTTTGAAAAATGCAAATGCTCAGGTATCGTTTTTTTTCCTCCAGAGCTCCAGATATATTTCTAATGAGCAACCATGTTTAAAAACAACAGGACTATATGATGATCTTTTCTTTTATATCATTTGTTTCACTTTTTCTATTTCATATTCAGTGCTCCCACTTCATTTAGTTTATGTTCTCCAATTTCTCCATCTTTTTTTTTTTTTTAATGTTCTCTCTCAAGCCTTTGAGAGTTGGATTATAAAGAGGGCTGAGCGCAAAAGAATTGATGCTTTTGAACTGTGGTGTTGAGAAGACTCTTGAGAGTCCCTTGGACTGCAAGGAGATCCAACCAGTCCATCCTAAAGGAGATCAGTCCTGGGTGTTCATTGGAAGGACTGATGTTGAAGCTGAAAGTCCAATACTTTGGCCACCTGATGTGAAGAGCTGACTCATTTGAAAAGACACTGATGCTGGGAAAGATTGAGGGCAGGAGGAGAAGGGGACTACAGAGGATGAATTGGTTGGATGACGTCACTGACTCAATGGACATAAGTTTGGGTGAACTCTGGGAGTTGGTGATGAACAGGGAGGCCTGGCGTGCCGCAGTTCATGGGGTCACAAAGAGTCAGACATGACTGAGTGACTGAATAGAATTCAAGCCTTTATTAAGTGTAGTAGAAAAGCTTTTGTACACATATACATATAAATATATATAATACATATTTTTTAAAAACATGAATTTTTGCCTAACTAAAAAAAATTATGACATTTTGATTTCACCTGTTTGACTTAGTATGAATAGAATGTGAGATTTCTAATTAATACATAGATATGCAAAAAGCAACAAAGGTTTATTGTATAGCATAGGGAACTAGAGATAATATCTTATAAAAACTTATGATGGAAAATAATTTCAAAAGTAATATATGTGTGTTTGTATAACTGAATCACCTTGCTGTGCACCTGAAATATTGTTAAGTCAACTATACTTCAATAAAATATATACATTAAAAAAAAATAGTCTTAACAGGCTCATGGGAACTCATCACGGCCCAGTGCAGAGGCAATAGACAAAAATGTCCTGTATTTCTGTGGAAGAGATTTCTTTAAAGATCCTAAAAACAGAAGCCTGAAGGTCAGGCTTCTAATTTAACATACATACAGGGTCTGACTGCAATCCTCTCCAGAGATTAATGAGGCCAGCAGATAACATTTTGGTGTTTTCCCTTTGTCTTGAATCAGCAGATTGGTGTCTCCATTAAAGGAGTTGGTTCACATGTTTGGCACCCCAGCTACTGCAGTTGTCACTTAGAGGATTTGTGATTGATAGCCTGGTTATGGTAACCAGTGAGTCTTGTATTCACCAGTTCATTGGGTTGGTAGTGAAAAATAGGTTTTTTGTTTGTTTGTTTTTTGGCTATTTCCCCAGATCTCAGTGCAAAATAGGAAGAGATAAAAATACCTATCTCCTCTAAAAGAAGCATAATTGCCTACTTAAAATCTTCTGCCCAGTGTTCAGGTTCCAATCTACCTGCATTTAGGTGCTAAGATCTTCTGAGCTACTGGACATCACTAAGAAAAAAGGTAGCTGCTTGGGCAATCACAAAAGTTTGAGAAACAATTAAGAGCTAAGTCAGGATTGAACAGCAAGATTCATCTCCCCAAACAAGACTAATTGGGAGGGATGGCTATTTAATAAATGTATTGAAACCTGAGTCAGGAAAATAAAAAAAAACAAACAAAAAACAGAGGACTATGTTTCAAATTGAAAAAAACAAAAAGATAAAACTTATGAAAAAGACCTTAATAAAACAGAGAAGAGAGCTTCACTGATAAAGAGCTCAAAATAAGGCTCGCAGACATGCCTACTGATGTCAGAACAATGCATGAACAAAGTGAGAATTTCAATAAAGAGACAGAAAATATAAGAAAATACAAAACAGAAACCACAAAGCCAGAGCTGAAGAATACAATAATTGCACTGAAAAATTCAAGAAGGGTTTAACAGCAAACTAGATGAAGCATAAGAAACAATCAACAAATGATGAAAGCAGTGAGATTCCTACAATCAGGAGGGTAGGAAATAAAAAAAAAATAAACATAGTTTAAGGGACTTATGAAAGTGAAAGTCGCTCAGTCCTGTCCGACTCTTTGGCACCCCATGGATTATACAGTCCATGGAATTCTCCAGGCCAGAATACGGGAGTGGGTAGCTGTTCCCTTCTCCAGGGGATCTTCCCAAACTAGGGATCGAACCCAGGTCTCCCACATTGCAGGTGAATTCTTTACCAGCTGAGCCACCAGGGACATATGGGACAATATAAAACAAACCAATATTCACAGTATAGGGATCCCAGAATGAGAAGAGAGACAGATAACAGCAGTTTCTTTAGGAAATGGTGGCTGAAAACTTCTCTAGTTGAGGAAAGAAATAAAATATCTAGATCCAGAAACCTGGGTTCCAGACAGGAGGAATCCAAAGAGACTGACATAAAGACACGTTACAATTTCATCGTCAAAAATAAAGATAAGGAGAAATATCTTAAAAGCAGCAAGAGAAAAACAACTTGTTATACACAGTGAAACCCCCTAAGGGTATCAGCAGATTTCTCAGTGTAAACACTGCAACACAGAAGGGAGGAGCAAGATACATTAGACTTGCTCAAAGAAAAAAAACAACAAACTGCTAGCCAAGAATTAGTTCAATTCAGTTCAGTCACTCAGTCATCTCCAACTCTATGCAACCCCATAGGCTGCAGTATGACTGGTTTCCCTGTCCTTCACCAATGCCCAGAGCTTGCTCAAACTCAAGTCCATCAAGTCGGAGATGTCATTCAACCATCTCATCCTCTGCCATCCCCTTCTCTTCCTGCCTTAAATCTTTCCCAGCATCAGGGTCTTTTCCAATGAGTCCGTTCTTCGCATGAAGAGGCCAAAATATTGGAGTTTCAGCTTCCGGTCCTTCCAATGAATATTCAGGACTGATTTTCTTTAGGATAGATTGGTTGGATCTCCTTGCAGTTCAATGGACTCTCAAGAGTCTTTGCCAACACCAGAATTCAAAAGCATCAATTCCTCAGCTGTCAGCTTTCTTTATAATCTAACTCTCACATTCATACATGGCTACTGGAAAAACCATAGCTTTGACTAGGTGGACCTTTGTTGGCAAAGCAATGTTTCTGCTTTTTAATATGCCATCTAGGTTGGTCATGGTTTTTCTTCCAAGGAGCAAGCATCTTTTAATTTTGTGGCTGCAGTCACCATCTGCCGTGATTTTGGAGCCCAAGAATATAAAATATGTCACTTTCCATTGTTTCTCCATCTATTTTCCATGAAGTGATGGGACTGGATGCCATGATCATAGTTTTCTCAATGTTGAGTTTTAAGCCAAGTTTTCACTCTCCTCTTTTACTTTCATCAAGAGGCTCTTTAGTTCTTCACTTGCTGTCATAAGGGTGGTGTCATCTGCACATCTGAGGTTATTGATATTTCTTCCAGCAATCTTGATTCCAGTTTGTGCTTCATCTAGTCTGGCATTTCACATGATGTACTCTGCATATAAGTTATATAAGCAGGGTGACAATATACAGCTTTGATGTACTCCTTTTCCAATTTGGAATCAGTCTGCTGTTCCATGTCCAGTTCTAACTGTTGCTTCTTGACCTGCATACAGGTCTCTCAGGAGGCAGGTAAGGTGATCTTGTATTCCCTTCTCTTTAAGAATTTTCCAGTTTGTTGTGATCAAAACAGTCAAAGGCTTAGGCATAGTCAATAAACCAGAAGTAGATGTTTTTCTGGAACTCTCTTGCCTTCTTGATTATCCCACAGATGTTGGCAATTTGATCCCTGGTTCCTCTGCCTTTTCTAAATCCAGCATGAACATCTGGAAATTCACGGTTCACATACTGTTGAAGCGTAGCTTGGAGAATTATGAGCATTACTTCGCTATTGTGTGAGATGAGTGCAATTGTGTGGTAGTTTAAACATTCCTTGGCATTGCATTTCTTTGGGATTGGAATGAAAACTGACCTTTTCCAGTCCTGTGGCCACTGCTGAGTTTTCCAAATACTTATATGCAGGGTACATCATGAGACATGCTGGACTGCGTGAGGTACAAGCTGGAATCAAGATTGCCAGGAGAAATATGCAGATGGCACCACCCTTATGGCAGAAATGAAGAAGAACTAAAGAGCCTCTCGATGAAAGTGAAAGAGGAGAGTGAAAAAGTTGGCCTAAAGCTAACATTCAGAAAACTAAGATCATGGCATCTGGTCCCATCACTTCATGGCAAATAGATGGGGAAACAATGGAAAAGAGTGACAGACTTTATTTTTGGGGCTACAAAATCACTGCAGGTGGTGACTGCAGCTGCAAAATAGACACTTGTGCATTGAAAGAAAAGTTATGACCAACCTAGATAGCACGTTAAAAAGCAGAGACATTGCTTTGCCAACAAAGGTTCATCTAGTCAAAGCTATGGTTTTCCAGTAGTCATGTACGGATGTGAGAGGTGGACTATAAAGGAAGCTGAGCACTGAAGAATTGATGCTTTTGAACTGTGGTGTTGGAGAAGACTCTTGAGAGTCCCTTGGACTCCAAGGACATCCATCCAGTCCATCCTAAAGGAAATTAGTCCTGAATATTCATTGGAAAGACTGATGCTGAAGCTGAAATTCCAATACTTTACTTTGGCCACTTGATGCAATGAACTGACTCTTTGGAAAAGATCCTGATGCTGGGAAAGATTGAAGGCAGGAGGAGAAGGGGATGACAGAGGATGAGATGGTTAGATGGCATCACTGACTCAATAGACATGAGTTTGAGTAAGCTCAGGAGTTGGTGATAGTCAGGGAAGCCTGGCGTGCTGCAGTCCATGAGGTTGCGAAGAGTCAGACACAACTGAGCAACTGAACTAAACTGATTACAACACTTTCACAGCATCATCTTTTAGGATTTGAAATAGCTCAACTGGAATTCCATCTCCTCCACTAGTTTTGTTCATAGTAATGATAAAATGTGGCCCACTGGAGAAGGGAATGGCATCTCACTCAGTATTCTTGCCTTGAGAACGCCATAAACAGTATGAAAAAGCAAAAAGATAGGACTCTGAAACATGAACTCCCCAGGTTGGTAGGTGTCCAATATGCTACTGGAGAAGAGTGGAGAAATAATTCCAGAAAGAATGCAGAAATGGAGCTATGAAAACAAAGTGAAAACAAAGCCAAGCTGTGGATATGACAGGTGATGGAAGTAAAGTCTGGTGCTGTAAAGAACAATATTGCATAGGAACTTGTAATGTTAGGTCCATGAATTAAGGTAAACTGGAAGTGGTCAAATAGGAAATGGCAAGAGTAAACATCAACATTTTAGGATCAGTGAAATAAAGTGGACTGGAATGGGTGAATTTAACTCAGATGACCATTATACTTACCACTGTGGGCAAGAATCATTTAGAAGAAATGGAGTAGCCATCATAGTCAACAAAAGAGTCTGAAATGCAGTTCTTGGGTGCAGTCTCAAAAATGACAGAATGATTTGTTTTTGTTTCCAAGGCAAACCAGCCAATAGCACAGTAATCCGAGTCTATGCCCCAACCAGTAATGCTAAAGAAGCTGAAGTTGAACGGTTCTATGAAGACATACAAGACCTTCTAGAACTAACACCAAAAAAAGATGTCCTTTTTGTTACAGGGACTGGAAAAAGTAGGAAGTCAAGAAATACTGGAGTAACAGGCAAATTTGGCCTTGGTGTACAAAATGAAGCAGGGCAAAGGCAAATAGAGTTTTGCCAAGAGAACGCACTGGTCATAGCATACACCCTCTTCCAACAACACAAGAGACAACTTTTCACATGGACATCACCAGATGGTCAATACCGAAATCAGATTGATTATATCCTTTGCAGCCAAAGATGGAGAAGCTCTACACAGTCAGCAGAAACAAGACCAGGAGCTGACTGTTGGTCAAATCATTGCCAAATTCAGACTTAAATTGAAGAAAGTAGGGAAAACCACTAGACCATTCAGGTATTTACCTACATCAAATCCCTTATGATTATACAGTGGAAGTGATAAACAGATTCAAGGGATTAAATCTGATAGAGTCCCTGAAGAAATATGGATCGAGGTTCATGACATTATATAGGAGGCAGTGATCAAGATTATCCCCAAGAAAAAAAAGGCAAAAAAGCAAAATGGCTGTCTGAGGAGGCCTTACAAATAGCTGAGAAAAGAAGAGGAGAGAAAGGGAAAGGGAAAGGAGAAAAGGAAAGATATACCCATTTGAATGCAGAGTTCCAAAAAATAGCAAGGAGAGATAAGAAAGCCTTCTTCAATGATAGGTGCAAAGAAATAGAGGAAAACAAAAGAATGGGAAATACTAGAGATGTCTTCAAGAAGGTTAGAACTTCAAGAAGGTTAGAACTCATCCATGTGAGTTCTGCCAGAGGTAGCCATTTTGGCACCAGACCTGGCCCCACCCAACAGCCTGCCATTTCCAGTGCTGGAAGGCCTCAGGCCAAACAACCAAAAAATTGAGAACACAGTACCACCCATCAGCACACAGGCTGCCTAAAGTCAAGCTGACCCTACAACTGCTTTTAAACAAACCCTTTGACATGGCCCTGCCCACCTAGGGAGAAAACCCACTTCACACCAGTGGGCAAGAACCAGTCCCTCCCATCAGGATGCCTGCAAAAGCCCTTAGACCAACTTCACCTGTCAGATAGACGTCAGATCCCAGAAGATTTATAATCCTGCAGCCTGAGGAACAGAGACCACAAACACAGAATGTTAGACAAAATGAGAAGACAGAAAACTATATTCCAGACAAGGAATAAGATAAAACCCAAGAAAAACAACAAAGTGAAGTTAAGATAGTCAGTCTACCTGAAACAAATTCATGGTAATGATGATAAAGATGAACCAAGATCTTATTAGAAAGCTGGTGGCAAAGACCAAGAGGAAAAAGAATGTTTAATAAAAAGCTAGACACTTTAAAGAACTAAAGAACAGAGATGAATAATATAATAACTGAAATAAAAAATACTAGAAGGAATTAACAGAATAAAGGAGGAAGAAAAATGGACAAGTGAGCTGGAAGACAGAACTATGGAAATCATTCCCGCAGAGCAAAGAAAAAAGAATGAAAAGAAATTAGGACAGTCTCAGAAACCTCTGGGACAACATTAAATGTACCATCATTCACATTGTAGAGATCCTAGAAGAAGGAAAAAGAAAAAGGCCTGAGAAAATATTTGAATACTTCCCTAACATGGAAAAGAAACACATTTATTCAAGTCAAAGAAGCTCAGCAGTCCCATACAGGATAAATCCAAGGAACAACACACAAAGACACATATTAATCAAATTGAGAAAAATTGAAGACAAATAGAAAATATTACAAGCAACAAAGGAAAAGAAACAAATAACAGACAAGAAAATCCCCATAAGGTTATCAGTTGATTTTCCAGTAGACACTCTACAGGCCAGAAGGAAGTGGCATGATATATTTAAAGTGATAGAAGGGAAGAACCTACAACCAAGAATACTCTACTCAGCAAGGCTTTTGTTCAGTTTTGAGAGAGAAATCATAAATTTTACAGACAAATAAAAGCTAAGTGAATTCAACACCACCAAACCAGCTTTACAAGTGTTAAAGGAACTTCACTAGATGAAAAATAAATGACCACAACTATAAACTAGAAAATTATGAATGGAAAAGCTCACCAGTAAAGCCAAACATACAGTAAAGGAAGTTAATCATCCACATACAAGTACGATACCAAAATCAGCAGTGGTGAGAAAAAGAGAAACCTCTAATGTACAATATTGGAAATGCATTTTGAAATTAAGAAACCAGGAACTTAAAACAATGTATGTATATAGACTGCTATATCAGAGCATCATGGTAAATGTAAATTGCAAGTCAATAGTGGATACACAAAAAAGGAAAAGCAACCCAAACAACACTGAAGTTAGTGATCAAATCACAGGAGAAGCAAACAAAAGAGGAAAGAAGAAAAAAGACTTACAAAAACAAATCCAAAACAATTTAAAAAATGGAAATAGGTATATACATATTGATAATTACCTAAATGTAAATTAACTGAATGCTTTAACCAAGAGACATAGATTGGCTGAATGGATATGAAAATATGACCTGTATATATGCAGTCTTCAAGTGACCCACTTCAGGTTTAGGGATATACATAGACTGAAAGTAAGGGGATGGAAAAAGTTATTCTATGCAAGTAAAATCAAAAGAAAGCTGGAGTAGCAATACTCATATTAGACAAAATACTGTTACTACATAATTATCAAAGGATCAATCCAAGAAGAGAAAATAATCTTAAATATATATATGTACCCAATGTAGGAGTACCCTAATATATAAGGCAAATGTTAACAGCCATAAAAGGAAAAACTGACAGTAACACAATAATAGTGGATAAATTTAACACCCCACTTTCATCAGTGGACAGATCATCCAGACAGAAAATCAATAAGGAAACAAAGGCCTTAAAAGACACATTAGTCCCAGTGGACTTAACTGATATTTACAGCATTCCATCCAAAACAAGTGGCATACACATTCTCCAAGATAGATCATAAGCTGGGCCACAAAACAGACCTCAGGATATTTATCATATTAAGCATCTTCTCCGACTACAACACTATGAGATTAGAAATCAACAAAACACAAACACATGGAGGCTAAACAATACATCACTAATTGATCATTGCAGAAATCAAAGAGGAAATAAAAATTACCTAGGGACAAATGAAAATGAAAGCATGACAATCCACAGCATATGGAACACAGCAAAAGTAGTTCTAACAGGGAAGTTTATAGCAATACAGTGTTTCTTCAGGAAACAAGGACAATCTCAAATAATTCACCTAATCTTACACATACAGCAACCAGAGAAAGAACAAACAAAACCAAAAGTTACTAGAAGGAAATAAATCACAAAGATCAAAACTGAAATAAATGAAATGGAGACTAAGAATACAATAGAAAAGATCAATAAAACTAAAAGCTGGTTCTTTGAAAAGATGAACAAAATTGATAAAGCTTTAGCTATATTCATTAAGAAAAAAAAGGAGTGAGCTCAAATTAGTAAAATTGGAAATTAAAAAGATGTTAAAATAGACACCACAGAAATACAAAAGATCACAAGATTTCTATGAGCAACTATATACCAATAAAATGGACAACCTAGAAGTAATGGACAAATTCTTAGACAGGTACCTAAGAGGTACCTTCTAAGACTAAACCAAGAAGAAAAAGAAAATATGAACAGACCAATCACAAGTATTGAAATTGAAAGTGCAATTTGAAAATTTCTATCAAAAAAATCTAGGACTACTAATTCAATTCATGATTGAATTCTATCAAACATGTAAAGACTTAACACCTATTCTTTTGCAGTTCTTCCAAAAACAGAAGAAGGAACTCGCCCAAACTTATGAGGCCACCATCATCCTGATTTCAAAAGCAGACAAAGATACCACAAAAAAAATAAACTCACAGGCTCGTATCACTGATGAACAGAGTTGCAAAAATTCTCAACAAAATACTAGCAAATTGAATCAACTATACATCAAAAGGATCATGCACCCTGATCAAGTGGGATTTATCCCAAGATTTTAAGGATTTTTCAATATCCCCAAATGAATCCATGTGATACACAACATTAACAAGTTGAAGAATAAAAACCATATGATCATCTCAACAGATGCAGAGAAGGCTTTTGACAAAATTCGACATCAATTTATGATAAAAACTCTCCAGAAAGTGCATAAAGAGGATCTTCTTCAATATAACATAGGCCATATGTGACAAACCCACAGCAAACATCATTCTCAGTGGTGAAAAATTGAGAGCATTTCCTCTAAGATCAGGAACAAGACAAGGATGGCCACTCTACAACTTTTATTAAACTTCTCTGAAGTCCTAGGCAAGGCAATCAGAGAAGAAAAAGAAATGCAAGGAATCCCCATTGGAAATGAAGAAGTAAAACCGTCACTGTTTGCAGATGACATGAGACTGTACATATTAATAGAAAATCCTCAAGATGCTACTAGAAAACCACTAGAAGATGTGCAGATAGATGGCCAATATCATGTGAAATGATGTTTAACACTGCTAATTATTATAGAAATGTAAATCAAGACTTCAGTGAGCTTCCTGTGTCATAAAACAAATTTCCACTTGCTATATACTTTAATATAGTAATGTATATGTTTCCATGCTATTCTCAACTCATCCCACGCTCTCCTTCCCCCACTGTGTTTGCAAGTCTGTTCTCTACGTCTGCGTCTCCATTACTGCCCTGCAAATCGGTTCATCATTGCCATCTTTCTAGATTTCATACACACGGGGTGAGATGGGGTGGGAGATGGGAGGAGAAGTTCAGGAGGGAGGGGACATGTGTATACCTGTGGCTGAATCATGTTGATGTATGGCAGAAAGCAAGACAATATTGTAAAGAAATTATTCTCCAGTTTTAAAAAAAGACCATCATCAATATGTCTACAAATAATAAATGTTGGAAAGGGGGTAGACAAAAGGAAACCCTCCTGCACTGTTTGTAGGAATGTAAATTGGTACAACCAGTATGGAGAACAGCATGGGGATTCTTTTAGAAACTAAAAATCAAGCTACCATTTAATCCAGCAATCCCTTTCCTGGACATATATTTGGAAGAAACCATGATTCAAAGAAGCACATGCATTCCAATGTTCACTGCAGCACTATTTATAAGAGCTAAGACATGGAATCAACCTAAATGTCCATCTCCAGATGAGTGGATAAAGGAGATGTAATACATATATACAATGTAATATTACTCAGCCATAATGTAGAATGCAATAATGCCATTTGCAGAAACACACATGGACCTAGAGATGGTCATAAGTGAAGTATGTCAGACAAAGACATATGATTTCATTTATATGTGGAATCTAAGAAGCATGATATAAATGAACTTATTTACAAAGCAGACTCATGGACTTTGACAATAAACTTATGGTCACCAATGTGGAAAGGTGGAGGGAGGTGTAAATTGAGGTTGGGATTAACATATACTCATTACTATATATATAATTAATAATCAACAAGGACCTCCTATATAGTACAGGGAACTCTATTCAATATTCGTTAATAACCTATATGGGAAAATAATCTGAAAAAGAATGGATATATGCATATGTAAAACTGAATCACTTGCTTTGCACCTGAAACTAATAGAACATTGTAAATCAACTATAATATCATATAAAAATTAATTTAAAAAAGAGAAAATAACAAGCCAATATGCCCAATGATCACAAAATATTAGCAAACCAAGTTTAATAATACTCTAAAAGGGTCATATAACATTATTGAGAATAATACATTTCAGAAATGCAAGCATGGTTTATTTTTCATAATCAATTACTGTGATATACAATATTAACAAATTGAAGGGTAAGAATTATATAATCTGAATAGATGCAAAGCACTTAAGTCAATATCAATTTGTGATTAAAAAAATTACAATAAAGTGATTATACAGGTAATGTACCTCAACATAATAAAGAGCATATGTGACAAGCCTGTGGCTAACATCATATTCAGTGGTGAAAATTGAAAGCTTTTCCTCTAAAATCCTCAACAAGACAGGGATCCTTACCATTTCTGCCTTTACTCAATATTGTACTAGAAATCCTAGCCAGAGCAATTAGGCAAAATAAAAAAATAAAATACATTCAAATGATAATAGAAGTAAAACTGTCACTTTTTGCAGATAACAAGGTATTACATATTGAAAATCCTTAGAACTCTACTGAAAAGCTGTTAGAACTAATAAATTTAGTAAAGGTATCAGAAATATAAAATGAATACACAAAAATCGATTGCATTTTATACACTAACAATGAGGTATTAGTAACATAAATTAAGAAAATAATCCTATTTATAATTATATCAAAAAGAATACAAACACAACTATATAAAATCTATGGAATGCAGTGAAGTAATAGCCATACATGCCCTTCTCATAAAACAAACAAAAAAACCTTTTTTATAAACAATCTAACCTATCACTGAAAAGAATTAGAAAAAGAAGAACAAAATCTAAGGTCAGCAGAAGGAAGAAAATAATAAAGATCAGAGAGGAAATATATAAAATAGAGATCCACAAAACAATAGAAAAAATATCAATAAAATCAAGAGCTGATTCTTTGAAAGGGGAAAGAAATTTGACCAGGGGAAAGAAATCCTCTAGCCAGGTTATCAAGAAGTAAAGAGAGAGGACCCAAATAAAATGAAAATGAAAAATGAGAAGTAACAACTGATACTGCAGAAATATTACACAATATAAGAGAATTCTATGAATAATTATATGCCAATAAATTTGACAACCTAGAAGAAATGGACAAATTTCTAGAAACATACTGTCCACCAAAATTGAATTAGGAAGAAATAGATAATTTGAACAGACAGATCACTAGAAGTGGGATGAAATCTGTATTTTTAAGGGAAAAACGCCATAAAAATAAGCATCCAGTACCAGATGGCTTCACAGGTGAATTCTACCAACCTTACAAAAAAGAACATATACAGATCCTTCTCAAAATCTTCCAAAGATTGAAGAGGAAAGGGCACTCCCAAAGACATTCTATGAAGCTATTATCACACTGATACCAAAACCAGACAAAGACTTTACCAAAAAAGAAAATTAGAGGGCCATTTCTTTGACAGGTATTGACATAAAAATTCTCAGTAAAATACTAGCAAACCAAATCCAGCAACACACAGAAAAGATCATACACCACCACCAAGTTGAATTCATCCTATGGTCACAAGGATGGTTCAATATATACAAATCAATGTGATACATCACATCAACAGAGGGAAAGGCAAAAAAAATATGATCATTTCAACAGTGCAGAAAAAAGCATTTGATAAAATTTAATATCCAATTTTATCCATTCATGATAAAATCTATTAAAGTGGCTCTTGAGTGAACATATTTCACCATGATAAAAGCCAGGGATTGTTATACTAAGTGAAATAACTCAGAAAAAGAATGATATTGTTTTTATGTGGAATCTAAAATATGACACAAATAAATCTATTTATGAGACAGAAAAAGACTCAAGAGACATAGAGAACAAACTTGTAGTTGCCAAAGGGCAAAGGATGTGGATGAGAGATTGGGCGTTTGGGATTAGAAGATGCAAACTATTATATATAGAATGGATAAACAACAACGTCCTATTGCACAGCACAGGGAACTACATTCAGTATCCTGTGACAAACCATACAGAATATGAAAAATAATATAAAAGAGAGCATATACATATGTATGTATAACTGAACTACTTTGCTGTACAGTAGAAGTTAACACATTGTAAGTTGACTATGTCTATCTAAGTAGCCATGGCTGAGTGGTTAAGGCTATTGACTAGAAACCCATTGGGGTTTCCTTGCACAGGTTTGAATTCTGCTGACTATACACCTTTCCTATTGAGACATAGCCAGCTAGGAAAAAATGCTGTTGCCCTAAAGAAAGAAACTGGATTGATCTCTAAACTGGCTCTTTATGTTTGAAAGGCCCCCAGCATGCAGACTGTACCCTAAACAGCATGGGATCTTTTTGTTTTTGTTTTGGCTTCCCAGATGACTTCGTGGTAAAGAATCTGCCTGCAATACAGGAAATGCAGATTTCATCCCTGGGTGGGAAAAAATCCCCTAGAGAAGGAAATGGCACTGAACTCCAGTATTCTTTTCTGGAAAATCCCATGAACAGAGGAGCCTGGCAGGCTACAGTCCATTTGGTCACAAAAGAGTCACACATGACTCAGCAACTAAAAAACAAAAGCAACAAATCAACTATATTTCAATAAAATAAATTTTAAAAGGAATAAAAAATGTTAGGATTAAATGTAACCAAGGAGGTAAAAAACCTGTAACCTGAAAGTTTGAAGAACAGATGCAATCTAAAGATTCAATGTAACCCCTAACAAAATTCCAATGGCATTTTTCACAGAAATAGAAAAGTAAAATCCTATACTTTGTTTTGAAGCACAAAAGACTAGAATCACCAAATCAATCTTGAGAAAAAATAATAAAGTTAGATGCACCACATTTCCTGATTTTAAACTATACCACAAAGCTACAGCAATAAAAATAGTATGAGTTTGTCATAAAAACAGACACATAGATTTCCAGATTGGATCTGGACAAAGAAATGTTCAAATGAAGACTGAAGTCTCCATGAGGGATGGACCCAGCAGCTCCTGAGGCCAGAGAGACTGCAAGCTCAGGGCTTAGCAGAACACAGGCAAAAGCCACCACTAACAAGAAATCATCATGAACCACTCAACCAACCTTTCCCTCCAAGGGCAAAAACCAAAAGGAAGAAGGAATGCAACCCTAAAGCCTGGGAAAAGGAGACCTCAAGTAGAGCAAGTTAGGGGAAAAAAAAATTATAAAAAGACAGCAAAATACAGCACAAATAAAGGAGCAAGGTAGAAACTAACAAGACCAAGTAAGCAAAGAAGAAATACACAAAGATGCTCTCAAGACTTGAAAACAGAATGGAGAAAATGCAAGAAACACAGCTAATACAGCTAATACAATCACCAATGACATAGAAGAAATAAATAAGATGAGATGAATAATATAATTACTGAAATTAAAAATATTCTAGAAGGAACCAATAGCAGAATAACTGAGGCAGAGGAATGGATAATGAACTGGAAGATAGAATGGTGGAAATAATTGCTGAAGAGCAGAATAAAGGGAAAAGAATGAAAAGAATTGAGGATAGCCTCAGAGACTTTGGGACAATATTAAATGCACCAACATTCAAGTTATAGTGGTTCCAGGGGAAGAAGAAAAAAAGAAAGGCACTGAGAAAATTTTGGAAGAAATTATAGTTGAAAACTTCTCAAACATGGGAGAGGAAATAGTCAATCAAGTCCAAAAAGCACAGAGAGTCCCTTACAGGATAAATCCAAGAAGAAACATTGAGACACATATTAATCAAGCTAACAGATATTAAGCACAAAGAAAGAATTTTCAAAGCAGCAAGGGAAAAGTAATAAATAACGTACAAGGGAAAACTCATACAATTAACAGCAGATCTTTCAGCAGAAACTCTGCAGGGCAGAAGGGAATGGCAGGATATATTTAAAGTATTGAAAGAGAAAAAACTACAGCCAAGTTTACTACACCAGCAAAGATCTCATTCAAAACTGATGGAGAAATCAAAAGTTTTGTAGACAAGCAGAAGTTAAGAGAATTTAGTGCCACCAAACCAGCCTTGCAACAAATACTAAGGGGACTTACATAGCCAGTAAACACAAGAGAAAGGAAAGACCTACAAAAACAAGCCCAAGACAATCAAGAAAATGCCAATAGGAACCTATGTATCAATAATTACCTTAAATGTAAACAGATTAAATGCAGCAACCAAAAGATTCAGACTGACTGAATGGATACAAAAACAAGATCCATATATTTGCTGACTGCACGAGACCCACTTTAGACCTAGACACACATACAGACTGAGAGTGAAAGGATGGAAAAAGATATTCCATGTGAATGGAAGCCAAAAGAAAGCCAGAGTGGCAATCCTTATTTCAGACAAAATAGACTTTAAAATAAGTAATATCGTAAGAGACAAAGAAGGACAGTACATATTAATCAAGGGGTCAATCCAAGAAGACGATATAACAAGTGTAAATATGTATGTACCCAACATAGGAGCACCTCAATACATGAGGCAAACACTAACAGACATAATAGTATAGTATAGTATAGTGAAGTCACTCAGTCATGTCCGACTCTTTACAACCCTGTGGACTGTAGCCCACCAGGCTTCTCCATCCATGGGATTCTCCAGGCAAGAATACTGGAGTGGGTTACCATTTCCTTCTCCAGGGGATCTTCCTGACCCAGGGATCAAACCTGGGTCTCCCACATTGGAGGCAGATGCTTTAACCCCTGAGCCACCAGGGACATAATAGTAACACAATAATAGTAGGGGACTTTAACACCCCCTGTACACCAATGACAGATCATCAAAACAGAAAATTAATAAAGAACACAAATCTTAAAGTATCAGATCAAACGGACCTAACTGATTTCTTTAGGACTTTCCATCCAAATGCAGAAGAGTACACTTTCTTCTCAACTGCACATGGAACATTCTCGAGGATGTACCACATCTTGGGCCACAAATCAAGACTCAGTAAATTTAAGAAAACTGAATTTGTATTAAGTATCTTCTCTGACCACAATGCTATGAGAGTAGGTATCAACTACAGGAAAAAAAAAAACTGCATTAAAAATGCAAACTCATTATAGAATACATTACGAAATAAAGAAGAGGCTACTGAAGAAATAAGAAGGGAAATCAAAAGATTCCCAGAAACAAATGATAATGAAAACATGACAACCTAAAACCTATAACAGTAGCAGTGTTAGTCGCTCAATCATGTCTGACTCTTTGCGACCCCACAAACTATAGCCCACCAGGCTCCTCTATCTATGGGATTCTCCAGGCAAGAATACTGGAGTGGCTTGTCATTCCCTTCTCCAGAGGATCTTTCTGACTCAGGGATCAGAAAGGAGAACCCAGGTCTCCTGCCTTGCAGGCAGATTCTTTACCATATAAGCTATAGGGAAGATATTAAAACCTATGGGATTCAGCAAAAGCAGTTCTAAGAGGGAAGTTTATAGTGATACCATCATATCTCAAGAAACAAGGAAAACATCAATAGACAACCTAACTCTAAAGCTAAAGCAGCTGGAAAAAGAAGAACTAAAAACCCCCTAAGTCAGCAGAAGGAAAGACATCATGATCATTAGAGCAGAAATAAGTGAAAAAGAAATGAAGGAAACAATAGCAAAGATTAATAAAACTAAGAGATGGTTCTTTGAGAAGATAAAATTGACAAATCACTAGCCAGACTCATCAAGAAGAAAAGGAAGAAAAATCAAATCAACAAAATTAGAAATGAAAAAGGAAAGGTTACAACAGACAACACAGAAATACAAAGGATCACAAGAGAATATTATGAGCAACTATATGCAGGAGGAGAAGGGGATGACAGAGGATGAGATGGCTGGATGGCATCACCGACTCAATGGATATGAATTTGAGTGAACTCCAGGAGTTGGTGATGGACAGGGAGGCCTGGCATGCTGCGATTCATGGGGTCTCAGAGTAAGACACGACTGAGCAACTGAACTGAACTGATATGCTAATAAAATGGACAACCTAAAGAAAATGGACAGATTCTTTTAAAAATTCAATCTCTCAAAACTGAACCAGGAATAAATAGAAATGATGAAACCCAATTACAAACACTAAAATCGAAACAGTGATTAAAAATCTCTCAAAAAACAAAAATCCAGGGCCAGATGGCTTCACATAGATAGATAGAAATTCTATCAAACATTTAGAGAAGAGTTAATGCCTATTTTTCTGAAACTCTTCCAAAAAATTGCAAAGAAAGGAATACTTCCATTTCTCATTCTATGAAGCCACAATCATCCTGATACTCAAACCAGGAAAAGACAAGACAAAACAAAGAAATTATAGGCCAGTAAACAGCGGAAACAGTGACAGACTTCATTTTCTGGTGCTCCAAATTCACTGCAGATGGTGACTGCAGCCATGAAATTAAAAGGCGCTTGCTCCTTGGAAAAAAAGCTATGACCAACCTAGACAGTATGTTAAAAAGCAGAGACATTACTTTACTGACAAAGGTCCGTGTACTCAAAGCTATGGTTTTTCCAGTATTCCATGTATGGATGTGAGAATTGGACCATAAAGAAAGCTGAGCACCAAAGAATTGATGCTTTTGAACTGTGGTGTTGGAGAAGACTCTTGAGAGTCCATTGGATTGCAAGGAGATCAAACCAGTCAATCCTAAAGGAAATCAGTACTGAATACTCATTGGAAGGGCTGAAGCTGAAACTCCAATACTTTGGCCACTTGATGCAAAGAACGGACTCCTTGGAAAAGACCCTGATGCTGGGAAAGACTGAAGGCAGGAAAAAAGGAGACGACAGAGGATGAGCTGGTTGGATGGTATTACCAACTCAATAGACATGAGTTTGAGCAGGCTCCAGGAGTTGGTGAAGGTCAGGGAAGCCTGTCGTGCTGCAGTCCATGGAGTCACAAAGATTCAGACATGACTGAGTGAACTGAACTGACTGATCAGTGATGAACATAGATGCAAAAATCCTCAACAAAATGCTACCAAATAGAATTCACCAAAACATTGAAATGCTCATACACAATGATCAAGTTGGGTTTATTTCAGGGGTGCAAGGATTCTTCAACATACACAAATCAATCAATGTGATATACCATATTAACAAATGGAAAGATAAAAACCATATGATCATCTCAATAGAGGCAGAAAAACCTTCAACAAAATTCAGCACCCATTTATGATTAAAAAAAAAAAAGCATCAACAAATGGGCATAGAAGGAACCTGCTTCAACATGGTAAATGCCATATATGATAAACCCACAGCAAACATTACACTCAATGATGAAAAACTAAAAGCACTCTAAGATCAGGAACAAGACAAGGGTGTCCACTCTCACCACTATTATTCAACATAGCTTTGGAAGTCCTAGCTATGGCAATACACAGAAATCACTTGCCTTCTTACATAAGAACAATTAAAAATCAGAAAGAAAAATTAAGGAATCAATCCTATTCACCATTCCAACAAAAAGAATAAAATATCTAGGAATAAACTTAACTAAGGAGACAAAAGACCTGTAAACAGAAAATTATAAGACACTAATGAAAGAAATCAAAGACAACATAAACAGATGGAGAGGCATTCCATATTCCTGGGTAGGAAGAATCAATATTGTGAAAGTCACTATACTGCCAAATGCAAACTACAGATTCAATGCAATCCCAATCAAATTACCAATGGCATTTTTCACAGAACTAGAACAAAAAATTTCACAATTCATATGGAAATGCAAAAGACTCCAAATAGCCAAAGCAGTCTTAAGAAAGAAGTTGGAGCTGGAGGAATCAACCTTCCTGACTTCAGACTGTACTATAAAGTTGTCATCAAGACAGTATGGCATTAGCACAAACCCAGAAATATAGACAAAGGAACAAGATAGAGAACCCAGAGATAAACCCACACACCTAGGGGTAACCTTATTTTTGACAAAGGAGACAAGAACGTACAATGGTGCAAAGATAGCCTCTTCAATAAGTGGTGCTGGTAAAACTTTGCCATACACAAAGATAAAATCAAAATGGATTAAAGACCTAAATGTAAGTCCAGGAACTATAAAACTTTTAGAGGAAAATATAGGCAGAACACTTGAATATATAAATCAAAGCAAGATCTTCTGTGACCCACCTCCTAGAGTAATGGAAATAAAAACAAAAATAAACAAATGGAACCTAATTACACTTAAAAGCTTTTGCACAGCAAGGAAATTACAAAGAAGGTGAAAAGACAACCCTCAGAATAGGATAAAATAATTGCAAAGGAAATAACTGACAAAGAATTAATTTCCAAAATATACAAGCAGCTCATACAACTCAATACCAGAAAAACAAGCAACCCAATCAAAAAGTGGGAAAAAGACCTAAAAGGACATTTTCCCACAGAAGACACAGAGATAGCTAACAAGCACATGAAAAGCTGCTCAACATCATTCATTATTAGAGAAATGCAAATCAAAACTACAATGAAATACCACTTTACATCACTCAGAATAGCCATCATCAATGGGGGGGACACACGTACCCCAATGTTCATTGCAGCACTATTTACAATAGCTAGAACATGGAAGCAACCTAGATGTCCATAGACAGATGAATGAATAAAGAAGTTGTGGTACATATATACAATGGAATACTACTCAGTCATAAAAAGGAACACATTTGAGTCAGTTCTAATGAGGCGAACGAACCTAGAGCCTATTATACAGAGTGAAGTAAGTCATAAAGAGAAATATAAATATTGTGTACTGACACATATATAGGCAATCTAAAAAGATGGTACTCATGAATTTATTTTCAGGGCAGCAATGAAGAAACAGACATAGAGAACAGATCTATAAACACAGGGGGAAGGGAGGAGGGAGAAGGTGAGATGTATGGAGAGAGTAACATGGAAATTTACAATATCTATGTAAAATAGATAGCCAATAATACTTTGGCCACCTGATGCAAAGAACTGACTCATTTGAAAAGACCCTGATGGTGGGAAAGATTGAAGGCAGGAGGAGAAGGGGATGACAGAGGATGAGATGGCTGGATGGCATCACCGACTCAATGGACAGGAATTTGAGTGAACTCCAGGAGTTGGTGATGGACAGGGAGGCCTGGCATGCTGCAGTCCATGGGGTTGCAAAGAGTCAGACACGACTGAGTGACTGAACTGAACTGAATGGGAATTTGCTCTGTGATTCAGGGGACTCAAACAGGGGCTCTGTGATAGTCTGGAAGGGTGGAATGGGGACGGAGATGTGAGGGGAGTTTGGGAGGGAGGGGACATAGGTGTACCTATGGCTGATTCTTGATGTATGACAGAAAACCACAAAATTTTGTAAAGCATTAAAAAAAAAAGACATAGATCAATAGAGAATAGAGAGCCCAGAAATAAACTTAGATGTGTATGATCAGCTAATTTACAAGAAAGGCGGCAAGAAAATAAAATGGGAAAGGACAGTCTCTCCAGTAAATGGTGTTGGAAAGAATGGAAGTCACAAAAGATGTAAAAAGAGTGAAAAAAAATGCAAAAGAGTGAAACTGGCCTATTATATCATATATACAAAAATCCACTCAAAACACATTAAAAACTGAATGTAAGGCCTGAAACCATTAAACTCCTAGATGAAAACACAGTAGTATTCTCCTTGACACTGGTGCAAGCAATGATTATTTAGATTTGACACCAAAAACAAAGCAACTTAAGCAAAAATAGAGTGGGACTACATCGAACTAAAAAGTTTAAACAGCAAAAGAAACCATTAAAAAAACAAAGCTATTCTATTAAATGCTGCTACTGCTGCTGCTGCTGCTAAGTCACTTCAGTTGTGTCCGACTCTATGCGACCCCATGGACTGCAGCCTATCAGGCTTCTCCATCCATGGGATTCTCCAGGCAAGAACACTGGAGTGGGGTGCCATTTCCTTCTCCAATGCATGAAAGTGGAAAGTGAAAGTGAAGTCAATCAGTCATGTCTGACTCTTAGCGACCCCATGAACTGCAGCCTACCAGGCTCCTCCATCCATGGGATTTTCCGGGCAACAGTACTGGAGTGGGGTGCCATTGCCTTCTCCTTCTATTAAATGGGTGAAAACATATTCAAATCATATATCTGATAAAGGGTGGATATCCAAAATATATTTTTAAAAACGCATACAATTTTACAGTAAAAAAAAAAAAAAAAAACCAAAAAACAAACAATCTGAATTTAAAAATGGGCAGAGGAACTGAATAGACATTTTTCCAGAGAAAACATCCAAATGGCTAACAGGTAAATGAAAGGTGCTCAACATAACTACTCATCAGGTAAATACAAATCAAAGCCACAATGAGATATCACCTCGTGCATGTTTGGATTGCTATTATCAAGAAGATAAGAAATATTCAGTGTTGGTGAAAATACGGAGAAAAAGGAACTGTTGTAAATTGATGGTAGGAATAATAGTGATTATGGAAAACAGTCTGGAGGTTACTCAAAAAATAAAATAGAACTATCATAGTATTCCTCAATTCCACTTTCAGTATTAATCTGAGTAAATGAAAATCATTCTCTCAAAAGGATAACTGTGCCTCATGATCATTGCAGCATTATGTATGATAGTTGAGACACTGAAACAAGTCAAGTGTCTATCAATGGATGAATAGGTAAAGAAAATGTGACATACACACACACTGGAATATTATTTAGCCATTAAAAGAAGAAAATTTTGGCATGCAAAACATGAATGAACATTGAGGATGTTATGCCAAGAAAAATAAGTCAGAGAAAGACAAATACTTTATCCTGTTACTTATATATAGAATTTTAAAAAAACGCCTTGAATTCATAAATATAGAGAACAGATTTAAGATTGTCAGCACAGGGCATAGAGTTTAGGGGAAATGAATAAAATTGGATCAAAAAGTTACAAACTAAAAAAAACAAAGAGAGAAAATGCAACAACAATTCATAACAGCAACTCTTAAACCAGTAACAAGGAAATTTGCACAATATGATAAAAGGTATCTCGGAACAACCTAAAGGAAACATTATACATAGTGGTGAAATTCCAAGTACTTTCCTCCTAAAAGAAGAAGCAATGTAAGGATATTCTCTCTTATGTAAAACATTTATTATTCATTAATAAGATTTTTAAAATAATCTTTTAACAACTTAAATACTGGTAGCCATGTAAAAATTTATATTTTAGGTGGTACATAGGGTAGATAGCATACAAATTAAGTAGACAAAAAAATCTAAGAAATTTTTTCAGTGTCGTGTTATAATGAAGTGTAAATGGACAAGTAGGTTACACTTAAAAAAAATACACATATTGAGAACAGAGAGAAAAGGAATCAGTGTTTGAAAATTCTTGATAAAGTAACAAAATTATACATGATATAAAAATCCATTAACAACAAAATATGTAATGAACTCTATACTTAAAAAGATCCTTAGCTATTCAGAAAACTAACAGGCTTTCCTTATGTTGTGAAAATTTAGCAAATACATTTTAAATTAAAGCAATATAATAAAAATTTTTATATCATTCTGCAATGTACATTTAAAGGAGAGTAAAAATTATTCAAAATTGAACAAAAATCAAACTGGAACTGAAGTTGATGATTTAGAACATGATATAAACACTTCAGTTCTAAAATTAAATGTTGTCAAATAAAATTTTCATCTGTAGTTGGAATTTTTTATGTTTGAAATTACAGTTTCTCTCAGATATGAAAATGGCTCAAAAAGATTTAACACATATTCTCAACATATAAAAAATATTTAAAAACAGGAAAATAAAAGCACTAGCAGTTAGATATTGAAGCATTTAAGCACATAGTGTTCTGAATAATTTTAATAAATATGATTGCAAAGTGGGAGGCCAACTACAAAAATAATCCTTCCTACTTCATAGATGTTTAAAAGTATACTACTTAACAAACAGGATCTAAAAGTGAAAAATACATTCAATAGAGGAAATAACTATTTGGCCCCAATTTTAAGTGTTTTTAATATTTATATACTATGTTTGGGGTTTCCCGGCTGGCTCAGCGGTAAAGAATCCACCTGCAATACAGGAAATGCATGGCTTTCATTCCTGGGTCAGGAAGATTCCCTGAAGGAGGGCATTGCAACCCACTCCAGTATTCTTGCCTGAAGAATTTCATGTACAGAGGAGCCTGGCAGGCTACAGTCCATAGGGTAGCAATGAGTTGGACATGACTGAAGCGACTTAGCACCCACATGTACTATGTTTATAAAATAGTTAGTTTTTAATATAATATGGAAGCTACTCATCAAATTGAGTTGTAAGGGAAGAACAGCATTCCTTTCCCAAAAAACCCTGTCACTTAAGAAAATATTTTGACTTCATGTTTCTTAGCCATATGGGTATATACTAAATTCAAGGTTCAGTAGCTTCAGGGAAACTGCTCTAAAACCTTGTCTGGAGAATAAACAGAAAGTATATTTTATTTCTAGTAAAAAAGTCATATGATAAAGAGACATTATGTGGGACCATAGGATTTATTAAAGGAAAAACACTGGAGAAAGATTTAATATGAAATATACTGACAACATTAATGCATACTTCTTTTGTATACTAGTTTTATATGTCATTACCAGATTCTTTTTGGTAGTCTTTGTTTTGTATGTTAAAATATTCATTGATATGTTTCAGATTTTTTAATAAGTGATGTCAGTACTTTTTATCATTATGTCCTTGATTAATGTTTTTGGACATTATATCCTGCACAGAATATACCATGCCTTACTTAGAGAGTTCCTTTTCATTCATTGCAGATCTCCCTTTTTAAAGCACATTTAAGAAGTCTTGCCCTGGTTCTCATCACTATCTCTATCATTTCTGGCTTGTGTTTCTGTGTGTCCTCTTGCTTTAGATTCCCACTGCCCTTTGATTCACTTCATTTTCCATACTACAGCCAGTCATCCTTTTCAGATTAAAAAAATTCATTTTCCTGTCCCAAATTCCATAAGGCTTCCCTGGTGACTCAGTGGTAAAGAACCCGCCTGCCAATGCCCGAGATGCCAGTTTAATCCCTGGGTAAGGAAGATCGTCTAGAGGAGGAAATGGCAACCCACTCCAGTATTCTTGCCTGGGAAATCCCATGGACAGAAGAATCCAGCAGACTGTAGTCCATGGGGTCAGAAGAGTTGGATGTGACTCAGCAACTAAACAAGAGCAGCACCAAATTCCATACTCATTTCTCCTCCCCTTCAGGATGTAATTCTCATTATTTTCAAAGTGAGACTGAGTCTGTGTTCCAGCACAGCCTCTGCTTCCCCTCTTCCTTCTCTAGAGGGGCTCACACTTAGCTTTCCTGAATGCCTACACACCGTGGCCTGACCTTCAACACCCTTCATTATATTCTTCAACAGGTGAGCTACTTATCCTTACACATGGTTTCTCCACAAAACCTTTCCAGATTTTAGTCTCTCTGATATGCACCACTCCCAGCTCATTCTCTCTACCTTCCACAGTTTGTCTCTGGGTTGAATGTTTCTTCTTTTGCTTAAATTTAGCTCTTATTGCACTGAAGTGACATTTTCTAGTGCTGTTGTGCTTCCTCTTTTGTCACCCCTTGGGTCTAGGAATTCTGTATCTCCATTGATGAGTACAGAGGGCATTCAGTAAATATATATTTAATGAGTGAGTTAATAGATATTTAATTAAGACAGAGAGTAGGGCTAATGTAGTTGTGATAAGCTCAGGGAGCCCTGCCACTTTTCAAATCCTTGCTCCACTGTTACTGGCTATTATGAACAAGTAAGTTACTTAAACTCTCTGTGCTTTACTTTTCTGACTGGAAAATGAACGTTACATGAATTACTAGCTCAGAGCACAGATGCAAGGGCATAAGGCAGTTAGAAAATGCTTGATGTATCATCACTGCTCAGATGATTGTTAACTGTTATTGCAAAGGAGGGAAGTTAATCAGAATTACAGTAAACAGTATCTTTATTTTACCATCCCAAAGCTTGCTCAAAGTCTCATTTCAGAGTGCAAATAAGAATAGGGTAGAACATATTTGAAAAATTGTCATTATTGTAATTTCTAATAAATGAACTATAATAGATAAAAGATAAAAATGTGATATACTTGTATTCTAAAGGACATAAATTCAAATAATGGAAAGTAAACGAATCATAGAAATAAAGTGATAATTTGCTAGACCTTTTATCACACATGTCCTTTGTAGTTCTATGACTGACAAAAAACGTTGACAAAATACTGACAAAAGTCAGTAACAGTCCTTAGGAAACCAAGCATTTGGCATCAGGCAGATCTAGGTTTGCATCCCATCTCCTCCTCTCTCCATGTTGATTGACTACTTGAAATTTCCTAATTCACTCAGGAGTTATTTTAATGAATCTAATGTATGATTAAATTTCATCCTTTCTTGTGACTGAATATTTATGTACCTGGAGAAGGAGCTGGCAACCCAGTCCAGTATTCTTCCCTGGAGAATCCCATGGACAGAGGGGCCTGGCAGGCTAGAGTCCATGGGGTCGCAAAAAGTCGGACATGACTGAGTGACTAACACACACATGGAAGTCAGATTTGTCATTGCTCATCAAAAAAAAAAAATAATAATAATAATAAAGAGAAATTTTAAATTCATACAGGTAGAATGTATAGATTGCTAAATACTGAAAAAATATAACAATAAAAGAAGCAACCTATAAAAAGTGACTCAAAATTTTTAAGACTGAAGAAATCTATAAAACTTCCTTCTCTGCTTATTTTAATATGTATAAACACTCATAGTAAAAAACTTACTTAAGATTAATTGTATTGCATTAGAAATTAATTTTAATTTCACAATGAAAATTTTAAAAATCATATTTTAAAAATTAAGGTCTTTCTCCAATAATTTTGCTACAAAGCCTACAGCCATTTTCCTTAAAAATGGCACTAAGTTCAGTGTGTGCAAATTAGTTTAATTCTGCTCCAAGTAACTCTCAATATGAAGACTGCCATTGTGGGTATGAATAATAAATTGATTTGGTGGGTTGTCTTTCATATGGTAATACACATGCTATTGTTGACAAGCAATTAATTTCAACCATTTTCTATTTAACAGAAAACTGCAGAAAATCCACACTCATAAAAGTATGTGTTAGCAAACAGAAACAGTGAATTATCATAGCCACTTCCCCAGGTAAGGGCGGCTTATGTTAAGGAAACCCAGAAATCTCTGACATTTCTTTGAAATCATGTCAAATCTTTTCTTTCGTCTTCAAGGCTGACATCATCTTTGGCAAGGTATACCTTACTGATGTTGTCTCTGTCAGGCAAGAAATGAATAAAGAAATCCACATTTCAATTCTGAGGTTGTCTGAGCAGCAGTTATCTTCAAAAGAAGGCTGCAGGGCTCCCAGGTGTCTTCAGATTCTTGCTGTTAGTGAAATTGATATATAGACTCCTGACTCTGTTCTGCAGAAATAGTTCCAGCATTGGAAAGTTCACATACTGTTGATCTCCCATCTCCTCCTCAAGTGGCAACTTATATAAATAAACTAAATACTTTAGGAGAGTCCATAATATTGCCTCTAAGGCCAAGGCAAAAATATCCACCAAAAAAACCCATGTTAAGTGAAATCAGTTCAGAAAATGGAGAATTTCCTTTGAATTCTGTGAACCCTTAATTGGAAAAGAAACTGACCTCAAGGAGTTTAGTGGGGGTAGAGAGAGAAGCACTACCCCATTTTTCTGGGAAGTATCCTGGGATAGATTATAGAATAGACATTTACCTATGTTTACCAGTCTTGGTGTTTTCTGGCAATACTCTCAGCTGTTTAGCAAGGGTACCTCTCTGATAAAATACCTTGTTCCCAAACTACAGCTACAGTCTCAGCTTTTACCTCCTTTATGCAAAGATGAGGCAGATCTAATATATCCCCTGCCCCATGGTGCATTCATGAAATATCATATTATGTTGTGGGGAAAGGAGGTGGAAATGTTACTATTCTGGTGTAAATACTACATGCTGCTGCTGCTGCTAAGTCGCTTCAGTCGTGTCCGACTCTGCGTGACCCCATAGATGGCAGCCCACCAGGCTCCCCGTCCCTGGGATTCTCCAGGCAAGAACACTGGAGTGGATAGCCATTTCCCTCTCCAATGCATGAAAGTGAAAAGTGAAAGTGAAGTCGCTCTGTTGCGTCTGACTCTTAGCGACCCCATGGACTGCAGCCCACCAGGCTCCTCCATCCATGGGATTCTCCAGGCAAGAGCACTGGAGTGGGGTGCCATTGCCTTCTCCAAATACTACATAGCAGAGTTAATACAGAGATGCCTAAAGTTTTCCCATCTTTACCCATCACAACTCAATTTTATGCCTTTGCACATATGAACTTTATTTAGTAAATGACAGAGAACTGTCCCTTTAAAGTTCTGTAGGATTCTTCTTGCAATGAGTCATTTTAGAAACTTGTCCATGAGAAGGACTTAAAAGAAAAAAATTGCCTTTATGTCTCTATGCTGTCTTTGATGGCTCTTCCTTTCTTAAGACCTTCCTAGAGTTCCCAAAAATTAGATTAAAATATTCCACTACTTTAAACAAAGTCCCCCAGACTCTTGCCTTGGTAGACTTTTTTCTGGATTTCAAATTACAACATGAAGCATGTTTCCCAGTTATTTCAAAAATATATAACAAGGATTTTAACGTGCCAGACTTGCTTAGAGAAATCACCACTGAGAAAATGTTCTGCCTTATTTTTTCCTCACAAGAGAAATCAGATTATTTTGAACAGATTTCTAAAACTTAAGAAACATTCAATCAGTCAATTCAAAATCAACATGAACTTTTACTCACAAGAGCTTCCATTTTTGGTGAACTCATGGTGAGAGGTGGTAGAAGAGAAGAGAAGAGAAGAGGTTAGGATTGGGGGCAAGGGGAAATTTTAGTTGGATCTTTAAAAAAAAAAAAAACAACTTAGGACAATTATTATTAGGACCTAAAAAATACCCTCCCTAAAATCTTTTGGGAGGGATAATAATTATAAGCTAACTATTTCTGTGTCTTTATAATCATCCTATGGCTGGAGTATGTTCAACAACAGGAAAATCTCACTAAATTTCTGCTCAGGGAGATGGCTCAAGTTGTTCAGGCTATCATTGAAGACAAATCAGAGTCAAAATTTTATTTTTATCTCATCCAAATTTTCCATAAAATGTGTTGCCTTCCTGGCTCCTCTTCCCTTTTTCCCTTCTTGACTTCAAATTAAGATTTTCACAGTGTATTTATCTTTTCAAATTAATATTTTTGTTTCATTTATATATACATATCCAGGAGTTAAATTTCTGAATCACATGGTAGTTATATTTTTATACAGGGATAGTTGATTTGAAATCATATATATAAAGTATGTGTGTGTGTGTGTGTGTGTGTGTGTGTGTATATATATATATATATATATATATATATATATAATGCAACATTACTTAGCCATAAAAAAGAATGAAATTCTGACATTTGCTACCACATTGATGAACCTAGAGGGTATTATGCTTAGTGAAGTTTGAGAATTGTATGTTATCACTCGTGTGTGGAATAAAAAAAAAAGCCAATGAGAATAACAAAACAGAAATAGACTCACAGATACAGAGAACAAAGTAATGGTTACCAGTAGGGGAAGGGATGCGGGAGGGGAAAAATGGGGGTAAGGGATTAAGATGTATAAACTATTATGTATAAAATAAGATACAGGGATATATTATACAGCAGAGATTACAGTCAATAATTTATAATAATTTTAGATGAAGTATGATCCATAAAATACTGAATTACTATTTCTATATCAAAAATCAATATAGTATTAAAATCAGCTATACTTGAATTAATAAAAAAGAATGGACTAGAGCTACATTCAACAACATGGGTGAATATTACAAACAAAATGCTGAGTGAAAGAAGCCAGATTCAAAAGATTACACATTGTATAATTGCATTAATAAAAAATTCAAAATACAGATAATATGGTATTTTATTATTTAGAGATGCATGCCTATGAAGAAATATATCAAAAAAAAAAAGAATTTAAGAAAAGTTCAGAAAAGCAGTTACTTTGACAGGATTTGTAGGAGTTTATAAGTTTCTTTGGGTACTGTAGTTGTGGTGGTTGCTTATGGTTGTTTTGTGATAATTCATTTATGCTTTACACTTTCCTGGGCATGCGCTATATTTCATAATAAAGAGTTTAAAATACTTACTTGGAAAATTATTTTTGTGTGTCAAATCAGATCAGATCAGATGAGTCACTCAGTCATGTCCGACTCTTTGCGACCCCATGAACTGCAGCACGCCAGGCCTCCCTGTCCATCACCAACTCCTGGAGTTCACTCAGACTCACGTCCATTGAGTCAATGATGCCATCCAGCCAGCTCATCCTCTGTCATCCCCTTCTCCTCCTGCCCCCAATCCCTCCCAGCATCAGAGTCTTTTCAATGAGTCAACTCTTTTCATGAGGTGGCCAAAGTACTGGAGTTTCAGCTTTAGCATCATTCCTTTGAAAGAAATTCCAGGGCTGATCTCCTTCAGAATGGACTGGTTGGATCTCCTTGCAGTCCAAGGGACTCTCAAGAGTCTTCTCCAACACCACAGTTCAAAAGCATCAATTATTCGGCGCTCAGCCTTCTTCACAGTCCAACTCTCACATCCATACATGACCACAGGAAAAACCATAGCCTTGACTAGATGGACCTTTGTTGGCAAAGTAATGTCTCTGCTTTTGAATATGCTATCTAGGTTGGTCATAACTTTCCTTCCAAGGAGTAAGTGTCTTTTAATTTCATGACTGCAGTCACCATCTGTAGTGATTTTGGAGCCCAGAAAAACAAAGTCTGACATTGTTTCCACTGTTTCCCCATCTATTTCTCATGATGTGGTGGGACCGGATGCCATGATCTTCATTTTCTGAATGTTGAGCTTTAAGCCAACTTTTTCACTCTCCTTTTTCACTTTCATCAAGAGACTTTTGAGTTCCTCTTCACTTTCTGCCATAAGGGTGGTGTCATCTGCATATCTGAGGTTATTGATATTTCTCCAGGCAATCTTGATTTCAGCTTGTGTTTCTTCCAGTCCAGCGTTTCTCATGATGTACTCTGCATATAAGTTAAATAAACAGGGTGACAGTATACAGCCTTGACGTACTCCTTTTCCTATTTGGAACCAGTCTGTTGTTCCATGTCCAGTTCTCACTGTTGCTTCCTGACCTGCATACAAATTTCTCAAGAGGCAGATCAGGTGGTCTGGTATTCCCGTCTCTTTCAGAATTTTCCACAGTTTATTGTGATCCACACAGTCAAAGGCTTTGGCATAGTCAATAAAGCAGAAATAGATGTTTTTCTGGAACTCTCTTGCTTTTTTTATGATCCAGTGGATGTTGGCAATTTGATCTCTGGTTCCTCTGCCTTTTCTAAAACCAGCTTGAACATCAGGAAGTTCACAGTTCACATATTGCTGAAGCCTGGCTTGGAGAATTTGGAGCATTACTTTACTACCGTGTGAGATGAGTGCAATTGTGCGGTAGTTTGAGCATTCTTTAGCATTGCCTTTCTTTGGGATTGGAATAAAAACTGACCTTTTCCAGTCCTGTGGCCACTGCTGAGTTTTCCAAATTTGCTGGCATATTGAATGCAGCACTTTCACAGCATCATTTTTCAGGATTTGAAATAGCTCAACTGGAATTCCATCACCTCCACTAGCTTTGTTCGTAGTGATGCTTTCTAAGGCCCACTTGACTTCACATTCCAGGATGTCTGGCTCAAGATGAGTGATCACAGCATTGTGATTATCTGGGTCATAAAGATTTTTTTGTGCAGTTCTTCTGTGTATTCTTGCCATCTCTTCTTAATATCTTCTGCTTCTGTTAGGTCCATACCATTTCTGTCCTTTATCGAGGTCATCTTTGCATGAAATGTTTCTTTGGTATCTCTGATTTTCTTGAAGAGATCTCTAGTCTTTGCCATTCTGTTGTTTTCCTCTATTTCTTTGCATTGATCGCTAAAGAAGTCTTTCTTATCTCTTCTTGCTATTCTTTGGAACCCTGCATTCAGATGTTTATATCTTTACTTTGCTCCTTTGCTTTTCACTTCTCTTCTTTTCACAGCTATTTGTAAGGCCTCCCGAGACAGCCATTTTGCTTTTTTGCATTTCTTTTCTATGGGGATGGTCTTGATCCCTGCCTCCCATACAATGTCACGAACCTCATTGCATAGTTCATCAGGCACTCTATCTATCAGATCTAGGCCCTTAAATCTATTTCTCACTTCCACTGTATAATCATAAGGGATTTGATTTAGGTCATACCTGAATGGCCTAGTGGTTTTCCCTACTTTCTTCAATTTAAGTCTGAATTTGGCAATAAGGAGTTCATGGTCTGAGCCACAGTCAGCTCCTGGTCTTGTTTTTGCTGATTGTATAGAGCTTCTCCATCTTTGGCTGCAAAGAATATAATCAATCTGATTTCGGTGTTGACCATCTGGTGATGTCCATGTGTAGAGTCTTCTCTTGTGTTGTTGGAAGAGGGTGTTTGTTATGACTAGTGCATTTTCTTGGCAAAACTCTATTAGTCTTTGCCCTGCTTCATTCCGTATTCCAAGGCCAAATTTGCCTGTTACTCCAGGTGTTTCTTGATTTTTATGTGTAAAAGGTGTCAAAAGAAAATTCAGGATATGGCTATTTTATTGGATGAAAGACAAATTGTTGTTGAACAGGAAGTTTCAAAATCAAAACTGGAAGGAAGTTTGTTTCAAGAAGGTTACAGTAAGGCTTATGGAGTATAAAAAAAGAAGTTCATAGAACTTAATTCTCATTGGTTTGGCCAAGCACTTTACTTAGGTCATTACTGATTGGCTACAATGTGCTGAGTCATCCTGACAAGGAAACTTTGCTTACAGTTTAAAGGATATTTCAGGAAATGGATTTTCATGAGTTTTGCTAAAATAGGGTAATTTAAGAATTTATTTCAATCTTGATATATTTATGTATAGGAATTGGTAGATTCTTGATTTAAGGAAAAAGCCTACTCTTCTTTTCCTGAGCTACCTGTTGACCTGAATTCTAGTTCCCTTGGTAATATGGCTCCCAAAGTGTAATGTATTTCTTAAAGTTATACAATAAATTTAGAGTTGTCAGAGATTCCCTTGGTCTAGAGAAACATCCACAGAAGGCAATGGTACCCTACTCCAGTACTCTTGCCTGGAAAATCCCATGGGTGGAGGAGCCTCGTGGGCTGCAGTCCATGGAGTCACTGAGGGTTGGACACGACTGAGTGACTTCACTTTTACTTTTCACTTTCATGCATTGGAGAAGGAAATGGCAACCCACTCCAATGTTCTTGCCTGGAGAATCCCAGGGGAGGTGGAGCCTGGTGGGCTGCCGTCTATGGGGTCGCACAGAGTCGGACACGACTGAAGTGACTTAGCAGCAGCAGCAGAGAAACATCTTCATTGATAGAAACCGATTCCTGAAAAGAAGTTAACATATGGCTGCCTATTTCTACATGTATTGGCAGGACTTACACCCAGAGAACTCATGGGCAGCTGTTTCTGATACATTGTTGCTGGTAACCTCCAACTCCACTTTTTTTCAGGGACTAACCTCATTACTGGAACAGTTGATGGCTCAAAAGCTTCTCTATGTACTGTGGAGTGAAGATGGCATGCAGCTGGGTGATGTTACAAAGGGGTGGCCCTCTGCCAGCATTTCTAATTCTACCAACCTCCTCAACCATTGAAGGAAATGGCAACCCACTCCAGTATTCTTGGCTGGGAAATCTCATGGACAGAGGAGCCTGGCAGGCTACAGTCCAAGGGTTCACAAAGAGTCAGACACAACTTTAGCAACTAAACATTATCGACCCTTGGTCTTGGTTTTGCCTTATTGCCTGATTACTTAATCTAGGTTTAACTAGTTATATACAGTTGCCTGTATATAAAGGCAAGTAAATGGACCATAAACCATTCACAAGTAGGCCTCCAAATTTTAATCTATATGTATAATTTATTTTTGTTTCTATTGAAGATACTTGCTCTTAAGTTGATGTTTGTCATGTTGACTTTCAACAGAACAGATTGTAAAATATGATAAAGAGCAGATTACAATTTAGGGGTTAAGATAGGTAGCACCATAAATAACTCAGAGCTAGACCTATATAGTATTTATTTGGGATATCAAATACTTTTGTCTGGTGCACAGGAGAAAAAAAGTAGTTACATCAAAGAAAACAGCTCTCTTAAGCAACCAAATAGCTCTACAGAATGACTGACTAAATAGCACAATATTTGTGGGCTGTTTTTTATAACACATATTCAGCAATTTGCTGTTTTTAAGTCAGTATTTGCCTCTTAACCTTTCCAAACTGGAGAAAAAAGCAAGTCTAATCTATTTATTCTAATCTCCTTCTTTTGAAAATGAGTATACTCACAGCCAGAGAGAATGCCCATACTAGTTGCTTTCTTGGTCAGCCCAGGCAGACTGCCAATTATGAAACCATGGAAATGTGGGGGGGAAAAGTCTAGATATTCATTCCCAAAGCCGAAATTGCTAGCATATCTGAAGCATCTGTATTGGTGGTAACTGTCAAACTTTGCATTGCAAAACTCAAAGCCAGAACTTGAGTGGGATATTAAATATGAGGATTCTGTTCTCAAGCACTGTAAAAGGCAAAAAAGGAAACTAAAAGCCCTAAGGCAAATATATTGCACTGACATTTGAAACTCTTACAATAGATTTTATTATTATGCTTTTTAAAAACAAAGAACTAGAAATACACATTCCATTTTGCAAGGTGAGATACAGTCTCTCTATGACAATAAAAATGTAAAAATAAGGTATTTTATGTATTGAAATCCCAATGAATTTGGAATTTGCAAATGATCTCTTTCAGAGGACCTCAGGACAATAGTTTAAAAAGCTCTGGTAACTATATAATGATTCATATCCAGAAAGTGCTTGAAAATTGTTAAACACTGATGGTTTGTAATGCAAGTTGAAATAGTCCATACTGAAATGACCTCTGGTGAATTGGACTGGGGCTGAAAAAACTGTTTTGCCAGGGATCATGTTAAGTGAGTGCTAGCAAGCAGAGAGACAGGTGTTTCCTGTTCCCAACCACATGGCATAACCATATAGATTAGCTCCAGGGAATCTAGCCAGAGTATTTTTTTAAAACCTAATTCAATTTACCACCACTCACATGGAAATTGGTTTAGGTTTAAATTATATTCTAAATAATTTGGGACTCATAATTAAGATTTATATGCTTTTCTATATTCCTAATATAGAAAAACAATATAATATCCCAGAATCATAAATGCTAATAACAGAATGTGCTCTTGAACTATCTCATCCAAACTCTGTTAATATAGGTATTCTGTCTATTACTGTCTTGGAAGGTAGGCTACCACCCTTTTCGTGAACACTTCCAGTGTAGGGAAGGGAGGAAGAAAAACTCAAGAATGATTGAGACAAATTTGGTTTGTTTTTTTTAAGATACCTCTGAGGCTGTTTAATGCTGACTGTTTAGATATTTAAACTAGAATTTAAATAGTAAGTGCATTATATGCAAAGTGGGAAAACATCATATTTGCACATCCTACTTTAAGTATATATTAAATATATTAATGCCAACTTGGACTACCACACAATACTGCTTTTACATTTCTCAAAGAATTTTATTATATCTAGCAGAATAGTAAATTGGAAGGGATGTTTTCTAGGGAAAACACTAACAATGACATGAAGTGATTATTCTCCATATGTCTGTCACACTCCTTCCCCTGAACATACCCATCCAATATACTATGGGATGTTGGGCACTGCAGAGTCTTTAAAGAAGAGAATTTCCAGATTCAGTATCATTGCCCTGCCATGTACTATAGTAAATCATCTGATTAGTTGTTAAAGAGTGAGAGAATGAAAGAGGCTGAGTCATGTGGCACCTCATTGGCTTATAGAGGAGGGAGTCTTGGGATGTCACTGAGGAGAGAATCTAAAATAGTATGTGTTAAGGGTTGAAAACTTTGTGGAAGTTATGGGCCCACAAAACAGCAGATCCCTTCCATATTCTCTTATTAAAAACTAAAAAAATAGTTATAATACTTTATTATCTATGGTACTATGAAAATTCTAAAAAAGATATATGGATCTCATGCATAAATCTATTCTAGTGATGGGACAGCACAGGCCAGGGTCCTAGTCTGTGGGAGTAGGAGACCCATGAGTCAACTTCCAGCACCACTACTTAAGCCCTAGAACTTTGGATAATTTATTTAACTTCTCTGTGCCTCAATTTCTTTATGTACAAAACAGAGATAATAATCTGTACTAAATAGACTTAAGAGTGAAAGTGAAAGTGAAGTTGCTCAGTTGTGTCCAACTCTTTGTGACTCCATGGACTGTAGCCCACCAGCTTCCTTAGTCCATGGAATTCTCCAGGCAAGAGTACTGGAGTGGGTTGCCATTTCCTTCTCCAGGGCATCTTCCTGACCCAGGGATAGAACGCAGGTCTCCTGCATTGCAGGCAGACGCTTTACCGTCTGAGCCACGGCAAATGAAACAAACAAACAAAAAATAGACTTGAGGTGATGAGTAAATAGGTAAACTCTGGCACAGAGCTTTCATTTGGTAAATATGTTATTTTTCACTTTTGTAGAAATATTCTTAAATGTCATTAAGGGTGCTCTGTGTTTTTTGTTTTCACCTATAAGGGAACATACACTCCTGGCTCTCTGCTTTGTGTGCAGCTCTGGCTACGAAACCCTAAAAGATGGTATTTTGGTGAAATTGCAGAAATTTCTTTCTTTCCTCTTTTCTGTCTCTCTCTCCACTTTGCCCCTCGCCTCTGCTTCCCCCTCTTTCTTTTTGCTGAGTCCTCAGTTTTGTGGGACCTCACAGTTATGCACTGAGGATCTGCCCACACAGGTAGTAATTTCCTGGGCTGCAGGCTGAAAGCACAAAGGCTTGCATGTGGTGGCCGGGACTTCCTCTGCTCTGGACAGATGCGAGCATAATTTTGGCCAAAAGGCAAGGGGGTGGGAAAGGGAGAGATTTCTCAAAGCAGTGCTTTGCTGATGTCTTTCAAAAGGGGAAAAAAAAGATTATACCTCTAGGTTAAAAAGTAAGACTAAACCACAGTTATGTAATTTTGAAAGATTCCTAAATCTGTATTGGCTCATTTTAAAAACATTAAACTTCAAAGAAATAACAAAGAATTTCTCCTGACCTCATACTACATATATTCCATTAAAAATTCAATTTGTAAAACATATTTCAAATGGTTATTCTCAAGAGAATATGCCTCAGTGAAGACCAGACACATGGAATATTTCAACTGTGTGTGGTTCTTCTTCATTTTTTTTCCTTTCTCTTCACATACAGGATAGACCTTCTAGATGAATAAAGATATGGTGTGTGTATTTTCCAGGACCAAATTATCTTTGGGTTGTGATCAAGCATGAGAAATTTCCACCCTGAGGAAAAACATTTGAAGGGTGCAAAATGAATGTAAGTTCATGGATAAAACTACTTTTCTACTGTAAACATACTGTGTTCCAAATATATTTTCAATAGAAAACACCTAGGAATTCCTAAATTATGTAATCTCTGGGGACATATAGATTGGTGGGCTTCATAAAAATTTCAGGGTGGCAGAATGTTTAGAGATTTTCCTGTTCAAATGCCCCATTCTGCAGATAAATAAACAAACACCTAAATTATTTCAAGGGGAGAATTCATTCTAACTTTGTGATAGAAAATAGCTTTGTGTTTGAATGCTAACTAAAGCCAATTGCTAGTGCTTGTGTGCAAATTTCTTTTGAGACAGATTGAGAGTTAAAGTTCAGATTTGGCTGGAAAGGGTGCTAGAAAGGGTCCATTAGCATCTGCCCCAGCCTCAGGATCAGTTATAAGACAGCAAGAATGTCATGTGGTTGCTGACGGTAGCTGTTGGCTATCGAGAGCAGAGCCTTTAAAATCAGTTAAGGTCTGGCAGTGGGTCGTGGTGTTACTTCTGCTTGTTAGGTAGATTTGTTTCTTAACATTTCTGCACTTCAGTTTCCTTATTGATCAAGTGGGAATTAATTAGTTATTGGGAAGAGATTTATTGATATAATCAGAGCTTTATCTACAGTTTTAGATTTGGTTTTTAGAATGAATGATGCTATCTTTCATATTGAGTGACCTCTTATCCAGGTTGGATCTGGTAGCCCAAGACTATGATTGCAAAAAGAAAATGGAGGGAAGCTGCGAAAAATTTGGTATGACCAAACATAGTGAGACAACGAAGAGCTTTGAGCAAAAGTCATGTGGAAGGAAAACCTGAGGAATATCACTATACATGAATGTTAACACTGCTTATAAGAAATCTGAACAGTGAACAGTGAAGTCGCTCAGTCATGTTCGACTCTTAGCAACCCCATGGACTGCAGCCCACCAGGCTCCTCCATCCATGGGACTTTCCAGGCAAGAGTACTGGAGTGGGGTGCCATTGCCTTCTCGCATAAGAAATCTGAAGAACCATATAAAAGTCACCTCTGTGGAGATTCTCTGAAGGATAAGGTCGAGAAATCATGGCAACATCAAGCCTATCAGAGATCAGGGTGTGCTGCAGAAACAATACTTTCACAAGACCAGGAAACTGGTGTCTCTAAGCAAGAAAACTTGAAAGACTGTAGGTAAGCTGGGACCAGCGTAACAAGCATGACAGTATAAGCTTTCCTGTCAACAGCTTTGATCATCTGAAACAAAATAGTGGCATCAAAATAAAAACTTCTCTGCTTTTAAGCTATAGAAAAAAATTGAAAATACTTATCTGTAGGTTTATAGATAAAACATGGACTTTTCTGCCTCTGTGGACCATGCGTATGAGAAAAAGTGCAACACCAAAGAAAAGTCTTTTAACATTCTGCAACCAGCATGAGTACATCTTTGTGGGTATCTTCAGTAACACCCAGAGTGTCCAATAGATCTTGGGTTTTCAATAATGAAAATTGTTTCAGTGGTCAGTTTATACCTGATCCTATTTTCCTGATTCTAAGATGTAGTATTAGAGGAAATGACAACCCACTCCAGTATTCTTGCCTGGAGAATCCCATGGACAGCGGACTCTGGTGGGCTACAGTCCATGGGATCACAAAGAGTTGGATACGTGATTAGTGACTAAACAGCAAAAAGCTGTGGTACAAGAACTAGATTGTCAAAAGGAGCCGCTGTGAGAATTGTGAAGATGGAGATTTTGTAAAATGACTAAAGGCAAAGAAAAATCTATGGTTGACAGAGAGTTGTGATGGTATCCACTAGACCTGGGGAGAAAGTGAAATGAGGACAGGCCGTAATAACATTACTAGAACTGTTCAAGGCCAAAAAATTCCACAAGAAAGACAGGACAATTTTTAGAGCTGAAGAGAACATTTGAAATGTTACTGCCTGTTTTAAACACACTTGTATAAAACACGTTTGCTCATGTTTGACTTGGCAGGTGAAATTGATATCTTTATGTGTCATGTGAGACTTTCTCTTCGAACCTACATAAATATTTAAAGCTAATAATAATAAATACTTAGTTCCTACTCTATGCTAGTCACTGATAAGTTTGTTTACCTACTTTTAATGATTAGGAAAAATATATTTATGATACCTGAGAGGGTAACTCCTTGCTGAAGGGTGGTTATTATTTTTCCCACATCCACATTGTTAGGAAGGGATAGAGTATGAGCTAGAATTGAGCCTGTGCTCTTTTTTCTATTATACTAGGCTTGAATTTCTGAAAGCCAGTCATATTATTTTAATAGTCTCCTGATGGATGAATCACTTTTATCTCATTTATTTATTATGCACCCCCGAACAATTCATGACTTATTTTCCTAATAAAACTTACATTTATAGATGTTACTGTCTTCATTACTTCATAGAAGATTGAGGGAAGTTAGATACTAATGGCAGAAACTCATGTTTGTCATGAGAGTAGGAAACACACACAAACATCTGGAAACCTATTGCATATATATATATATATTTAATGTAGGCCATTATCTGATAAAAATTATATAGTACCTATCATTTGTGTTGTCTCATATATAATGGCCTACATTAAACTATCAAAAGATGTCATTAGTCTTGAAATTCCCTTTGTAAATGATTTAGGGGGTCAACAATGGAGTGGTTCAAAATTGGAAAAGGAGTACATCAAGACTGTATATTGCCATCCGGCTTATTCAACTTATATGCAGAGTACATCATGTGAAATGCCAGGCTGGATAAAGCTCAAGCTGGAATCGAGATAGCCAGGAGAAATATCAATAACCTCAAATATGTAGATGACACCACCCCAATGGATAAAGTGAAGAGGAGCTATAGAACCACTTGATGAAAGTGAAAGAGTAGAGTGGAAGTTCAGTTCAGTTGCTCAGTCGTGTTTGACTCTGTGACCCTACAGACGGCAGCATGCCATCCATCACCAGCTCCCGGGGCTTGCCCAAACTCATGCCCATTGAGTCGGTGATGCCATCCAACCATCTCATCTTCCATTGTCTCCTTCTCCTCCTGCCTTCAATCTTTCCCAGCATCAGGGTTTTGTCCAAGGAGGCAGTTCACATCAGGTTGCCAAAGTATTGGAGCTTCAGCTTCAGCATCAGTCCTTCCAATGAATATTCAGGACTGATTTCCTTTAGAATGAACTGGTTGGATCTCTTTGCAGTCCAAGGGACTCTCAAGAGTCTTTTCCAACACCACAATTCAAAAGTATCAATTCTACAGCACTCAGCTTTCTTTATAGTCCAACTCTCACATCCATACATGACTACTGGAAAAATCATAGCTTTGACTAGACAGAAAAAACTAAGATCATGGCAAATAGATGGGGAAAAAATGGAAACACTGACAGACTTTACTTTCTTGGGCTCTAAAATCACTATGAAGAGTGACTGCAGCCATGAAATTAAAAGATGTTTGCTCCTTGGAAGAAAAGCTATGACAAACTTAGACAGTGTATTAAAAAGCAGAAACATCACTTTGCCTACAAAGATCTCTAGAGTCAAAGCTATGGTTTTTCCAGTAATGTATGGAAATGAGACTTGGACCATTAAGAAGGCTGAGCACCAAAGAATTGATGCTTTCAAACTGTAGTGCTGGAGAAGACTTTTGAGAGAAAGGAGATCAATCAAGTCAGTCCTAAAGGAAATAATTTCTGAATATTCATTGGAAGGACTGATGCTGAAGCTGAAGCTCCAATACTTTGGCCACCTGATGTGAAGAGCTGACTCACTGGAAAAGACCCTGATGCTGGGAAAGATTGAGGGCAGGAGGAGAAGGGGATGACAGAGGATAAGATAGCTGGATGGCATCACTGACTCAATGGACATGAGTTTGAACAAACTCTGGGAGATAGTCAAGGACATAGAAGCCTGGTGTGCTGCAGTCCATGGGGATGCAAAGAGTTGGACGTGACCAAGCAACTGAACAACAGAGCATCAAGTTATGCCGATGCATGGTAACTAGAATTTGGTGATGACCCTTTTAATTAATACATATGTCAAATCATAACGTTGACACCAGAAAGTTATATAATGTTATATACCAATTTTACCTCAATTAAAAATATTACGCTAAACATTCTATCACTGCAATGTGCTTGTAAATGAAGAAAATCAGTCATTGTACTGTGAGTGGAAGATCTGGTTAGTGTGTAAACAATTGGATGGAATGGATTCTCAGAGTTAGGGAAGATTTTAAATAGAAAAGATTTATACTTTACTGTTGAAATCCTTTTGAGCTTAATTAGGCCCCATTTGTTTATTTCTGCTTTGTATTTCCATTATTCTAGAAGATGGATCAAAAAAGATATTGCTGCAATTTACATCAAAGCATGTTCTTATGTTTTCCTCAATTGTTTTATGTTTTTCCACTAATTGTTTTATCATTTACAGAATCATGCCTCATACTTAGACCCTTTAATCCATTTTGAGTTTATTTTTGTGTACAGTGTTAAAAAATGTTCTGGCTTCATTCTTTTACATGCAGGTGTCCAGTTCTCCTAGCATCATTTATTGAAGAGACGGTATTTTTCTCCAGTGTAAAGTCTTGCTTCCTTTATTGTAGACTGATTACCACAGATGTGTGTGTTTGCAAAATGAAAAGACAATCCAAAGAATGGGAGAAAATGTTTGCAAATTAGGTGACTGGCAAGGGATTAATCTCCAGAATATGCAAACTGCTCGTACAGCTCAATATAAAACAAAACAAAAAAAACCTTAAAAAACAGGCAGAAGATCTAAATAGACATATCTCCAAAGAAGGTATTACGGATGGCCAATAGGCACATGAAAAGATGCTCAGCATGGCTAATTATTAGAGAAATGCAAATCAATGTCACCTTACCCCAGTCAGAATGTCCATCATCCCAAAGTCTACAAATAACAAATGCTAGAGAGGATGTGGCGGAGAAGGCAATGACACCCCACTCCAGTACTCTTGCCTGGAAAATCCCATGGGCGAAGGAGCCTGGTAGGCTGCAGTCCATGGGGTTGCTAAGGGTCGGACACTACTGAGCGACTTCACTTTCACGCACTGGAGAAGGAAATGGCAACCCACTCCAGTGTTCTTGTCTGGAGAATCCCAGGGACGGGGGAATCTGGTGGGCTGCCATGTATGGGGTCGCACAGAGTTGGACACAACTGAAGTGACTTAGCAGCAGCAGCAGAGAGGATGTGGAGAAAAGGAAATCCTCTGACTGTTGATGGGAATGTAAGTTGGTACAGCCACTGTGGAGAAGCATATGGAGATTTTTTTTTTTTTTAAGATTTATTTTTGGCTGAGGGCCGAAGAATTGATGCTTTTGAACTGTGGTGTTGGAGAAGACTCTTGAGAGTCCCTTGGACTACAAGGATATCCAACCAGTCCATTCTGAAGGAGATCAGCCCTGGGATTTCTTTGGAAGGAATGATGCTGAAGCTGAAACTCCAGTACTTTGGCCACCTCATGTGAAGAGTTGACTCATTGGAAAAGACTCTGATGCTGGGAGGGATTGGGGGCAGGAGGAGAAGGGGACGACAGAGGATGAGATGGCTGGATGGCATCACTGACTGGATGGACGTGAGTCTCAGTGAACTCTGGGAGTTGGTGATGGACAGGGAGGCCTGGCGTGCTGCAATTCATGGGGTCGCGAAGAGTCGGACACGACTGAATGACTGATCAGATCTGATCTGTGCTGGATTTTTGTTGCTATATGAGGGCTTTCTCTAGTTGCAGAGAGAGGGCTACTCTTTGCTGTGGTATCTTCTTTTGTTTTGGAGTATGGGCCCTAGGCACACAGGCTTCAGTAGTTGTGGTGCACGGGCTTAACTGCTCTGCCATATATGAAACCTTCCCAGAGCAGGGATCAAATGTGTGTCACCTGCATTGGGAGGCAGATGCTTAACCACTGGACACCAGGGAAGCCCTGGAAGTTCTTGAAAAACTAAAAATAGAGCTTCCATATGATATAACAATCACACTCCTTGGCCTATATTTGGAGAAAACCATGGTTCGAAAGGATATATGCACCCCAGTGTTCACTGCTGGGAAAGAGTGAGGGCATGATGAGAAGGGGGTGACAGAGGATGAGATGGTTGGATGGCATCACTGACTCAATGGACATGAGTTTGAGCAAACTCTTGGAGATAGTGAAGGACAGGGCAGCCTAATGTGCTTTAGTCCGTGGGGTTACAAAGAGTTGGACACAACTGAGTGACTGAACAACAACAATGTTCACTGCAGCATGATTGGCAACAGTCAAGACCTGGAAGCAATGTAAATGTCCATCAACAGAGGAAGAGATAAAGAAGATGTGGTATATGCATACAATGGAATATCACTCAGCCATTACAAAGAAAAATGAAAAAAAAATTGCCATTTGCAGCAACATGAATGGACCTGGAGATTATCATACTAAGTAAAATAGGTCAGACAGAGAAAGCTAAATATCATATCATTAATATGCAGAATCTAAAAAATGATGCAAATAAACTTGTCTAAAAAATAGAAACTCACAGATTTAGAAAACAAACTTTTGCTTACCAAAGGGGAAAGGTCAGGGGAGGGACAAATTAGGATTTTGAGAGTGACATAACCAGCAAAGACCAAATAGTATAAATGAGAAAATAATTTAAAAATCGATATGTATATATGTACATATGTATGGATATGTATATATGTACTTTGCCGTACATCTGAAACTAACACAACATTGTAAATGAACTATACTCCAATATGACATAAAATATTTTTAAGAAGATTTAAAGTTTGTATTATATTTCCAAAACTTGTTTCATACTGGAAGAACAAACATCATTTTACCCTGCAAGGCAAGTGGATATTCTTGAGGAAGACAGCATACAAAATCCTGTATTATTTCCATTTAAGGGGATATTGTTCTAAGGTTCTTATATATACATATTCACATATAATATTCAAAAACTACCCTATATGTACTACTGTTATCAAATTATTTTCAGAAAATAATCATATATGATGATCAAAAGTAAAATGTGCTGTATATTACAATTTCCTCAGTGAAAGCTGTCATGAGCAAACTTCATTAATCTCACTGACCATTTAATGGGCATTTATAGGAATTTCTCTTAGTTTTTGTTTGGATTTTTTTTTAACTATGAATGAACTCTCTTTGGATAGGTAAGATTTAAAAAGCTAATATGAACTGGATAGGAAGACAAAAAAAGATGTAGAGCATCTTCCTCACATACATGAAAGGAAGCTAGACACGTGTGCGTGAGTGCTCAGTCACTTCAGTTGTGTCTGACTCTTTGCGAGCCCATGGACTGTAGCACACCAGGCTTCTCTGTCCATGGGATTCTCCAGGCAAGAATACTAGAGTGTGTTGCCATGCCATCCTCCAGGAGATCTTCCCAGTCCAGGGATCAAACCCACATCTCCTGTGTCTCCTGCATTGCAGGCAGATTCTTTACTCAGTCATATGTAGTGTTATATATGCCATCTGTCTGTATTATTTAGTTTATGATGATTGTTTTTTAAAATCAGAAATTACTATATGACCTTTTAACATTGAAAACAAAAGAGAATAATCATCCCAATTCCACCACTCCAAATAGTTCTAAATATTTCCTTTTGTTGTTTTCCATCAATGGGACTGCATAGGGTATGTGTCAAAATCTCACTTAATATTGTATCATGAGCATTATCCCAACTCCTAAAATTGTGTGAAAATGTATTATTTATGTTATAACAAATGAAATTTAGTCATTCTTCTATTGTTAGACCTAGAGTTGATTTCTAGGTTTTGTTTTTATTTTTTACTAATATCCATCTATTTGCAATAAATATCTCTGTACATCAAATTGTGTATATGTGTATCACTGATAACTCACTTATAATTCCTTGTAGCAAAATCATAGGGTCCTAAATGATGATCATTTCTAAGGCTTTGATACATTCAGTTTTTGTGTGGTCAACTTTGCTTTAATTGTATTTCCTTTCAGTTTGTTTTCATAATTTATACTTAAAAATCTGAACAAATCTAGATTTTGCTGCTATTATTATTTTGTAGGAGATAAGACTCCATCTTGTATTTCCTAAAATATCACATATTACAATTCATTTTTAAAATGTGCTTTATAGGTAAGATACTGATGTATCAGAGCCATACAATATTGAGATTCTGAATAATATAGTATATTTTGCTGATATCTAGGAAATGGCAACCCACTCCAGTGTTCTTGCCTGGAGAATCCCAGGGACAGAGGAGCCTAGTGGGCTGCCTTCTATGGGGTCACACAGAGTCGGACACGACTGAAGCGACTTAGCAGTAGCAGCAGCAGTATCCAAAAAGCTCTTGTGGGAATAATTCTCTCAATTTATTAGAGAAAGCAGAGAGGCAAGTTAATTTCTAGAAGATCTGTTCAGGGATGTAGAGGTCTAGTGTGGAATGAATATTTGTTGAAGTTTGTAAATAAAGAGTTGAACTGAATGTTACATAAAACATATGAATGAAAAGCTCTCCCAGGATGGCTTGTGGATCACCATGAATTTTCTTATTAAGAAATAAAAAGATTTCTTTTTATTTTATAAAATAAAAATATTTTCTTAATAAAAATATTTTTCTTATTAAGAAAAAAATTATGCCTATAGATTACAATATTTATTGAAATATTTGAATTTAAAGGATCAGAAGTTGATCCAATTGAACCAATCAGAAGTTGGCCTGATCCAATGGAGGCATAAAACCCTATTTGCCACTTTTTATTTTCCCACTATTGGCCTGTTACCTGTTCTGTCCTCTAGTATTGACTGTTACTCATAAAATTGACACTATACCCTTGTCTGTACATTTAAGGAAATCACACTTGGTGGCTTTGTTGTCTGTGCAAATTCAGAAGTTATTGAAAAATCATATAACTCACATAATTAGATTGGGCTTCTCTGGTGGCTCAGTGGTAAAGAATCCACCTGCCAGTCCAGAAAACACGGGTTTGAACTGTCAGGAAGATGACCTGGAGAATGAAACAGCAACCTACTCCAGTAGTCTTGAGTGGAAAATCCCATGGATAGGGGAGTCCGGCAGGCTACAGTCCATGGGGTTTCAAAGAGTAGGACACAATTTAAGCAACTAAACAACAACAATTAGGATTACATTATAGCAAACACTCAGAAGAGACTTGGGTTACAATTTCCCGAGTCTCCAAAAAAAAAAAAAAATCTTTTGTTGTCTTGCTGCTTAATCAATTCACCTTATTTTTAATCTTTATTCTCAAGAGAACGCTTAAACCCTGTAAATTCTTAAGGGTTAACCACGACTATAGGGTAAAGTATACATTGGAATAAACTTTCAATAAAATCTTACAAGCACATTTGGGCAGTTCATTTTAGATACATTACAGAAAGAATGAATATTTTTGTGTGTGCAATTCCAGATAATTTCACCATACACATCATCCCTGAGAGTTTAGGATTTATGCTGATTTTATTATAGTCATAATGAATTTATTATATTGTTACTAGAACTGACACAGGGAAATTTAATAGTCTGAGCAAAGTGTATTTTAAAATAACAACAATGATTCTATTTGATGACGGTTAAATTAATTGCTCATAGCAAAATATTACAAGAGGCTTTCCCTCTATTCTGTCATTATTTGTTATAAGGCTTTTATTCAAACAGCTTTTTGGTGAGACTGAACTGGATGTTGAACACAGTAATGGTAACAATGCCTATAAATAATTGAGATACTATAGGAGAAGGGGACAAGAGAGGATGAGATGGTTGGATGGCATCACTGACTCAATGGACATGAGTTTGAGCAAGCTACGGGAGGTGGAGAAGGACAGGGAGGCCTGGTGTGCTGCAGCCCTTGGGGTTGCAAGGAGTCCGACATGACTGAGCAACTGAACAACAACAACATTATGTGTCAAACTGCTCAGAATTAAAATTAACAAAAAATCTGTATGTTCAACATTAGCAGCCCATTTTTTCTATTTGGAAATTGTGCATAAAACAGTTAAGTAATATGCCTAAATCCCAAGGCTTATAAGTAAGAGAATTAGGATTTCAAACCCAGATTCGAATGACTCAAAAGTCCTACTCTTTTCCACTATGATGCATCATCTTTACTTGATGAAAAGGATCCAGGCAATGTTGAATCAGAAATTAGTTCAAGTGACACATATGTGACATCAGTGCTTGATGTGAGGAGAAGAATCATGTATATTCTATGTGAAGTTAATGCATTCCAGCAGCTAGAAAGTCACATCATAATTCTGTGAGACTCTAGACCTCAGAGAGAAGAGAGAGAAGTCGCTCAGTCATGTCCGACTCTTTGTGACCCCATGGACTGTAGCCCACCAGGCTCCTCGGTCCATGGGATTTTCCAGGCAGGAATACTGGAGTGGGTTGCCATTTCCTTCTCCAGGGGATCTTCCTGCCCCAGGGATCGAACCCAGGTCTCCCGCATTGTAGGCAAACGCTTTACCGTCCAAGCTACCATCTGAAGTGTAGAGCAGTTCTTGCGTCTGTGTCTGTTGTTAGGAAACCACAGAGCAGGTGAGCCCTAGGGCTAGCAGCTTCACTCTCTGTCTATAATAATACAGTTAAAGAATATTGGTCCAAATTCTCTATACAAAAAATAATCTATATGTAACACTAGCTCTGTGATTCCTCTCTCAATTATTTATAGAAAGATTTTTTCTTTTGTTATGTATCTTTTGTTTCATATTGTTAAACTCTTACAGTATAGTAATATATAAAACAACTTGAATAAGCACTGACTTGATCTTAGAAACATGATTTATACTTAAGAAGTTGCCTTATCATGACTGGTGGCTTATAGCAGTCAAAAAATTTTTCAAAATCAGATTACTAGTACACTCTTAGTTTAAAGACAAGACAAAAATTTAGCCTAACAAATACACATAACATGGTTTAGTGGTATAGACACAGGCTTAGTATTCTCAGTCGGAGTTGAATTGCTTTAAATTTTATTTTTTACTTTTAAAATATTTCTACATTTCTTATTTTATTAAAAATATAAACTTAAGAAATATTGTAAATGACCAAAAATTGTAATATGCCATGTATAAAGTTTCCCCCTCAATACTCTCAGCCTTCAGTCCCAATGGTATTTATGATATAAACTATTTTTAATTTGTTCTTATAATGCACTGAGGCAAATTCCAAGTATTTATGTATCTTTATTTTCTTTAACAGCATCATAAACTTTCATAGGGTTCAAGTATACTAATTTTCAAAAAAAGTATTGTTATGAATAATGATGCTGGTTAGAAATTTTATTAGTTACAAAGACAGAAATCAGTTGGTAATAGCTTATCAAGAATAAGCAGTGTATTGGACATATTGTGGTAGCACAGAGACCTGAAAGAAAAGCTAAACACCCAAATCGTAGAGAAAACAGCTTCAAAACTAGACCAGTTCAAATCACCCAACAACCTCCTGTAAGATTTTGTCCATCACTGGTTTCTATTTCTTCCTGTGGGTCGCCTTTATTATCTTAACCATAGATGGGCTTCTCTACAAGATGGGGGTGGAAGTAGCCATCTACAACTCTGTACCCAAATACTTTCAAAAACCCTTGAAAAAAAAAAAAAAAACAACAATTTCCAAAACCATCTGCCTTTCAAAAGGGCCAATTTGGGCACTTTTTGACATGAACCACTATGGCTGGGAGAATAAAATATCATTTGTGATACAGCTGGAGTTCCTGCTCTATCTCCAGTGCCTTAAAATTCTCAACAAGTATTTATGGAATTACCATCCCAAAGACAACTTTATTAAAATAGTAACATTGAAAAAAGCCCAAGTACTTAAGAAACATCTTGTGTTGATAAACTGTAATTATTGTAATTTTACAATGTATATATATATAAATTTTCTCTGTAGACACAATGAATTAAAATGTATTCAATGATTTTTACTAATTCTGACAAGATTATTTCTACATAATCACTAAATCCACCATTTAATCAATCTATTGTTGCTATTTGAGATGAACCAAGAGAGAGATGACTACATGCCTAGTTTGAGTATATGAGAATGTCATCTCCTCAATTTGATTTGAAGCAATGAATAAACTTTTTTCTTGAAAATTAATGGTTTAAAATCTTTAATCTATCCTTCCTTCCAGCAATACTCATTGAAATTATACCCAGTGTGAGGCCCTTGTCCAGGTGCTAGAAATACAGCTGTTTATAAGACAAATCTTTGTTATCGTTGAGCTTATAATTAGAAGGGTAATAAATCCAAAAAATGCAAATCAAAACAGATATTAAAAAGAGTTATTAATAAAGCACAGCTATTAGGATAAAGCAAGAGAGTAATGACATAGAAGACGCTGGTATTTTAGACACGGTGCACAGATTAGCCTGTTCTCTGGGTGTTTTTTGAGCAAGCCCTAAATGAGGGAGGGGGGTTGTGCAAGTAACTCAGGACAGAGAGAATTACATGTATAAGGATCTAAGGAAAGGATCCAGGGTCCAGAAATCTCCAAGATAGCTGTAGAGGCTTGAGGAGGCCTGAGAGTGGTAGGAGATGGGGTTGGATCATATAAATCTTTATAGACTATGTAAGAGGTAAAAGAGTTTATTTTTGTTTTAAATTATCTCTGGAACTGCCCCATATCTATTATGTTAAGACTGCTGTTAGGTGAGCAGATCTGCAGAATGAACTGGGGACTCCAACAATTGTAATTTTTATTATTTTTTGCCTAGTCTCTATTGTGCTAGCAACTTTTATTTGATGACTTCAAATAAAATAAAATTTCCACAAAAAATTTAAATTTGATTGCATCAAATCAATTTTATGTTTTAGATGGGGGATCCACTAAGCATTGAGAATAAAAATACAGAACATATTTAAGCAACTTCCAATTAGAGGAGACAAATAAAATGATTAATAGATGGGGATGCTATGGTGTGACAAGAAGACCATCTAAACCAGTCCTTAAAAAGACAGGAGGTTCCTTAAAAAACTGGAAATAGAACTGCCTTATGATCCAGTAATCCCACTGCTGGGCATACACACTGAGGAAACCAGAAGGGAAAGAGACACGTGTACCCCAATGTTCATCGCAGCACTGTTTATAATAGCCAGGACATGGAAGCAACCTAGATGTCCATCAGCAGATGAATGGATAAGAAAGCTGTGGTACATATACACAATGGAGTATTACTCAGCCATTAAAAAGAATACATTTGAATCAGTTCTAATGAGGTGGATGAAACTGGAGCCTATTATACAGAGTGAAGTAAGCCAGAAAGAAAAACACCAATACAGTATACTAACACATATATATGGAATTTAGAAAGATGCTAACAATAACCCTGTGTACGAGACAGCAAAAAGACACTGATGTATAGAACAGTCTTACGGACTCTGTTGCAGAGGGAGAGGGTGGGAAGATTTGGGAGAATGGCATTGAAACATGTATAATATCATGTATGAAGTGATTTGCCAGTCCAGGTTTGATGCACGATACTGGATGCTTGGGGCTAGTGCACTGGGACGACCCAGAGGGATGGTATTGGGAGGGGGGAGGGAGGAGGGTTCAGGATGGGGAACACATGTATACCTGTGGCAGATTCATTTTGATATTTGGCAAAACTAATACAATTTGTAAAGTTTAAAAATAAAATAAAATTTAAAAAAAAGACAGGAGGGTCTAACAAGGCTTATTGAAAGGTAATTTTTAAATTATTCTAAAAATTGGTGGAGACAAAAGCATGTACAAAGACTGGAGGCAAGGAGGGGGAGTGTGGTCAATTCAGAAAATAAATGATCAAGGAAATCAGCATGACGGAGACAAAGGGCAGAGAGGATTGTTTCATTGTTGGCTTGTTTGCTCATTGGGATTTGGATTCTAGAGGTAGAGTTTGGGAGGCTGGGAGAAATAAGGAGCAAAGATAAGCATAGGTCAGTTCAAGAGACATGAAGAAAGAATTACTAATACTTGATCAACTTCAACAGTTGGGAAATGCCATCAGGCAGGTTACTATAAAAAAGACTATACACAGAGAAAGATTAAAAAGATACTGAGTCCTCAAAAACCCACCATTCTAAGTCCCTTCCAGGGAATTCTTGTCATCTAAGTCATGGTGTGAAAAGTCAAAGTTGCTCAGTTATGTCCAACTCTTTGTGACCCCATGGACTGTATAGCCCGCCATGCTCCTATATCCATAGAATTCTCCAGACAAGAATACTGGAGTGTGTAGCCATTCCAGTCTCCAGGGGATCTTCCCGACCCAGAAATCGAAGCTGGGTCTCCTACATTGCAGGCAGATTCTTTACCATCTGAGTCACCAGGGAAGTACAAGTCATGGTGCACATATGCACAAGTTAATTAGATTGCCCACCATGGGGTCATTGTTAGAAAGACATGAATTAATATAATTTCATTTATGAAAGGCATCATCATTCTGAACCCCTAATTAAATACTACTCTATTGGAAACATTGGAATGGTGATTTTTTACTCTTATTACTATTATTTCAGACGTTCAGATATGATTTTTTCTACGACCTTTGCCCTTGTCAGGTTTACATTTGAAATTGTAACGATTAAGACACAATCTTTTAGTTGCCTATCATTAAAATAGTTCTCTAAAGGAATAATTTCCAGAGGAAAATGAATACATCAAAGCTTGCACCGAAAGGAATCAAAGGCAACATTCTCTTCCTTTGCATTTTTCCTTAATGCATCTGTGTTTGCAGAATGAGTATTTGTTTAGTCATGTTTAACTTCGTTAAATTATCTCTGCATAAAAACTTAATAAAGTTCTCTTTGTAAGTTTCAATAAATCCTTTTTAAAAATATAGAGTCTTGACTATCTTAACAATTCATTGATACTGTTTGTTTTTATCTTATGCAAATGGTAGGATCAGTTATAGCAATAATTTCAGATTCTTTTAAATAAACATCAGATTCTAATTACTGTAAACTGAAACACTTCTAAGAAAACAGTTTAATTTATGCAATTTAAAAAAACCCTGAAGCTGTACTTGTGAGACACATCATTGCTTTGACGCCAGTGACCTAACCACATGTACTATTTTTCTCTTGCAACATTTTTTAAAGTGTCCTTGACAGCATATTTTACGATCTTTGATGTCTTAGCCATTCCCCAGAAATGCTTTCAGACAAGAATTTCTAAGTAATATAAGTACATCATTTACATGGAAAAAAGATGAGTGATTCTAAACATTGAGTAGACATTATCAAAAAATTAGTTTTTGGTTTATATAGCCTCTTACACTGTGTTATGAAAATAAAGCATGAAAACGTGTGTATTTTAAAATGAATAAATTAAGTTGTGAAAATTTCAACTAGTTCGCTATTTAGATCAGCAGTCTCCAACCTCTGGGATGTCAACTGGTACCTGCTGTCAGATCAGTGATGGCATTATATTAGAAATAAAGTGCACAATGCACTTGAATCATGCCAAAACCATCCCCCAAATCCCTGGTTTGTGGGAAAACTGTCTTCCACGAAATCAGTCCCTGGTGCCAAAATGGCTGGGGACTGCTGACCTAGAGAATCTTTATACAACAACAATAAAACAATATGTAACGTATCTTAAAAGAAACAAAAATATCTCAGAAAGAACATACACCCCAATGTTCAGAGCAACACTATTTACAGCAGCCAAGACATGGAAACAACATGTGTCCATCAATAGATGAATAAAGAAGATGTGGCAAACACATACACACACACACTGGAGTGCTAATCAGTCATAAAAGCAATGAAATCTTGCCATTTTCAGCAGTTTGCATGGACTTGGGGGGCATTATGTTAGGTGAAATAAGTCACAGAAAGTGTATAATGTCAATTATATGTGAAATATAAAAGATGGAACTAGTGAGTAAAACAAAAAAGAAATAGACTCACAAATATAGAAAACAAGCAAGTGATTACCAGTGGAGAGAGGGAACAGGAGAGGGGCAAAATAAGGGTAGGAGAAGAAAAGGATTATTTCAGAATTACATGAAATCATGTGTGTGAAACTTTTGAAAATTGTATAGCACTACAAAATTTGTCATTTAATAGGAAAAGCAATATTGTAGCATATTTTATATTTTATAAGATAAAGCAGATAGACAAAATATTGAGTTTCTTCAGAAGGGTTAATGAATGAATTGATAAAAATGAGTATTCTGTTTTCCTTCAAAACAATTCAAAGTTCATCTCAATTCATGGTGAGTCTGTTCTTCTCACCGGTCAGACAAAACAGTTGTAGACATTCCTATTCTTTCGCTCACACTCTTTATGCAAACCGTAAGTAAATATTGTTAGTTTTACTTCCAAAATACACTGAGAATATGACTACTTCTCATTACCTCCACAGCTATCACTTGATGCCAGCCACAGTCATCTCTAGCCTGAGTTATTTTAAGATTATTGCAACTATCTCTGCCACATGTGCCCCTACAGTCTGCTCACATCACAGCAGACAGCATGATCCTATTAAATAACTTATCTTTTACACTTGAACCTCCCAATGGCACCCCATTTTACAGAGGGAAATCCAAATTCCTACAACAAATGTTAAGTTCATCCAAGCTCCTCTCTTCCTAATCTCATTTCTTACAGGTCTCTTGCCTACACCGCTTCATCAAAACTTGCCTCTTTGCTGCTTCTTAAGCAAGGAAAATGGTCATACTCTTGCCTCAAGGCCCTAGTGTTTCTCTCAATACAGAATAGTCTTTCCAAACATATTCATATCGCTAGCTCCCTCTTAAAATATTTTTGCAAATCTTACCTTCTCATACTTCCATCAGACCTTCCATGTCGGCTGGCGTCCTGGCAGAAATGCGTTGGTAGCTTAAATTTGTAATCATCAGGGATTATTCGCAAAAGCTGTGTAAAGGCTTAAGCAAACTACAAAATGATGGTGAAGCAGCCAAAAATTAGCAACAGCTGTAAGCCATTACCATCCCTAGGTGAGAGCACCAAGGAGAGAGACTCTTATCTGAAAGTAGTAAGAGCTGTAACATTAAGAGGAAAGTTACCTGATAGAAGCCTGCACCTGTAAATAGAAAAGCAAAGGCACTAACAAACTATACTTCATCAGGGAGAGAATAAGGGGAAATAAATATGCCGATCTCTCTTTCTTCTCATCCTATGACTGACTGCTGGACCTTACATTTGCTGTATTTCAATAAAAGCCAAAGAGTGAGGGAATCTTGGATATATACTCTAAGAGCGCAGAGTGGGGGCAAAGAGAGAGACTAGATCTGATGGGTAAAATGACAAATAATCACAGGTGTTCATCCCTTTCCCACTCCCAGAATCTACTGTTTTTCAAAAAAAATAATAACCGTACCAACAAAATACTTTACATGCCACAAAATTGGCATTTTCCCACCAAGAAAGATAAATAGAAGTAATTGGCTTGCACCTGGAAAAATCAGAAGTCTGTGCTCACTGCTTACCTCAGGGTTATGCCAGCTTGTCTCTCTGTTGTATTATAGTCCAAAGGAACCACAGTTATCTTCCTGGCTCATTATAATGACATCCTACCAGTACCTAATGTGCTTGCATGTCACATCCTGGAAAATCCCATGGACAGAGGAGCCTGGTAGGCTGCAGTCCATGGGGTCGTGAAGAGTCGGACACGACTGAACAACTTCACTTTGACTTTTCGCTTTCACGCATTGGAGAAGGAAATGGCAACCCACTCCAGTGTTTTTGCCTGGAGAATCCTAGGGATGGGGGAGCCTGGTGGGCTGCCGTCTATGGGGTCACACAGAGGTGGACACGACTGAAGCTACTTAGCATGTCACATCCAGCAAGCAAATCTTCCACCTTTCCAGATGCAAGTCAGCTCCTTCTCTTTGTTGGTGACAATTGAAAAGAAAGTGATGCCTCATCAATAGCTATATATCAGGTACCAAGAACTGATTTGCTGCAATTATATCAAGAAAAGCAGCTGTGATTAGCCCAAGCTACTGACCATCCTCAAGAAAATCCGGTCATTATTCAAGAAACATTTGGTTTTATAATGGCTAAAGAGACAAGTTAAACAGGGATCTGTGAGGAATTACAAACCATGCATTTTTCAAGACCTTAATGATAGTGCTAATCTGTGTAATTCTCCTAGAGATGCAGTATTGCTTTGAATGTACCATTTTGGGTGTAGAGCAACATTTATAGAGGCTTCCATTGGACTTTTTTTTTTTTTTTTTATCATACTAGCCCTTACTCCATTGGAGAAGGAGATGGCACCCCACTCCAGTACTCTTGCCTGGAAAATGCCATGGACGGAGGAGCATGGTGGGCTGCAGTCCATGGGGTCTCGAAGAGTCGGACACGACTGAGCGACTTCACTTTCACTTTTCACTTTCCTGCATTGGAGAAGGAAAGGGCAACCCACTCCAGTGTTCTTGCCTGGAGAATCCCAGGGACCGGGGAACCTGGTGAGATGCTGTCTATGGGGTAATGAAGAGTCAGACACAACTGAGAGACTTCACTTTCACTTTTCACTTTCATGCATTGGAGAAGGAAATGGCAATCCACTCCAGTGTTCTTGTCTGGAGAATCCCAGGAACCGGGGAGCCTAGTCAGCTGCCGTCTATGGGGTCGCACAGAGTCGGACACAACTGAAGTGACTTAGCAGCAGCAGCCCTTACTCTATGGTCAGGTAATTAATGTGGGGAGTTTGGCCAGTTGCTAATTAGTATATGCATTCTTACTGAGCGTGCTTGGACTAGACAAATAACCACAGGATGGATTATTGGTTTCATGGTGAGACAGATTCAGATCAAGACTCCATCACTGTACTTTGATAAAGCTCCACTCTAAGCTGTAGCTATAGTGGCATTTTGGAGTTATAGGGATTAGCTTTAGTGAAGAGGCCCTGTGTAAGTCTAACAGCCTTCTGAAAACACAGCGTTTTCTTCTCTGGTATAGAGTTCTACCACCCCCTCCCTCCATTTGGAGAAGACTGCAAGAAAGATTCGTGGTATAACTTGCGGCCACATTGCAGTGTCCTTTTTCAAATACTTAAGGTCTATTGTCTTTAATGGTTTAGCCTGTTTCTGGCACATTTGACCAGGAGTTTTGTATTAAAATTAAACTCGAAGATTTCATTTCCATCATTATCTCTGGTCTAGAGGGGACCGCCATCCCACAGCTTTCACTAATGCTTTGGAAAAGAGCATAACTTCTGGGTTTCCAAGAAGACAGGATGTGGCTGAGCAACTTACGCAAGCAGCACATGGAGATCCACTGCAACATCCTTAGGCTTTCCCGCCCATTCATTGGCATGCCAGGTAGTGTTGTCATTTCAGTTTCATTGACAGTACTTCACCACAGGGTTCAGTTTCACTGGGTTAATGAATCAAGCCACTGTTAACCCTGCTACCAAGTGTTCAAGGTAACATGTAAGATGCATCCCAGTTTCCCTAAGTTCAGCCAAAATCAATAAATCAATATTTTATCCTACTTTTTCCTATACTCTTGTAAAAAATTTTCACTTATATTGCCTAATCTCTGGATTATGCTAGGTCTTGACTATATAATGGGGCTTTCAGTATATCTCTCTGTTTTCATGTTTTTAAGTTATTCAGAAATGACTAGCTCATCCCACAGTTCTTTATCATCGTCATCAGAGTGACTGAAGGCTTTACTACTACAGATTTGCAAACGCCTTATTCTCCATCAGCGTTCCATCCCATGTCACTACCAGTATTAATCTGAGTAATGCTAATACAATGCAAGCCACAAATTGTGTCCCATTTATTCCTACAAGGAGATTCTTCATTTGCATCTTTCAATATGTGAGCAATAGTTCCAAATTTAATGTAGAAGTTCTATTTGGGGATGCCAAAATTTGCTAAAAATTATAATATTAGAAATTAGCCAAGCAGGACACAATATACTCAAAACAATTTCAACAGTTTAGTTGAGAAACAATTTAGGCATCCAGTCCCATCACTTCATGGGAAATAGATGGGGAAACAGTGTCAGACTTTATTTTTCTGGGCTCCAAAATCACTGCAGATGGTGATTGCAGCCATGAAATTAAAAGACACTTACTCCTTGGAAGGAAAGTTATGACCAAACTAGATAGCATATTCAAAAGCAGAGACATTACTTTGCCAACAAAGGTCTGTCTAGTCAAGGCTATGGTTTTTCCTGTGGTCATGTATGGATGTGAGAGTTGGACTGTGAAGAAGGCTGAGCACCAAAGAATTGATGCTTTTGAACTGTGGTGTTGGAGAAGACTCTTGAGAGTCCCTTGGACTGCAAGGAGATCCAACCAGTCCATTCTGAAGGAGATCAGCCCTGGGATTTCTTTGGAAGGAATGATGCTAAAGCTGAAACTCCAGTACTTTGGCCACCTCATGTGAAGAGTTGACTCATTGGAAAAGACTGTGATGCTGGGAGGGATAGGGGGCAGGAGGAGAAGAGGATGACAGAGGATAAGATGGCTGGATGGCATCACTGACTCGATGGACGTGAGTCTGAGTGAACTCCGGGAGTTGGTGATGGACAGGGAGGCCTGGCGTCCTGTGATTCATGGGGTCACAAAGAGTCCGACATGACTAAGCGGCTGAACTAAACTGAAGGACAATAAAGAGAAGTAATGAATGCACGTGTGCAAAGTCACTTTAGTCATTCCTGACTCTGCAACCCTATGTACTATAACCTGCCAGGCTTCTCTGTCCATGGGATTTTCCGGCAAGAATACTGGAGTGGGTTGCCATGCCCTCCTCCAGGGAATCTTCCTGTCCCAGGAATCAAACCCACACCTCCTGTGGCTTCTGCATTGCAGGTAGATTCCTTACCATTGAGCCATCAGGGGAAGCCCAAAGAGAAGCAATAGCAGATGGCATTGCACCCAGAAAGATTCACTGATGAGAATCCCTTAAAACACCTAGGCTTGACAGACAGAGGTAGGAAACTATTAAGAGAAACTTGAGAGCTATCTCCATAGTATACAAGTTTCCCAGCAGTAACCATGGTTAGGTTAGTGCACCAAAGAGATGAAACATGGTGGCTGGTTGGGAGAATAATCAGATTTCTCTCACTTCATATCTCCTACTGGTAACTTCTTTGCTCAAATTCAACTAGAAGTCCAGAGGACAAGAGAACTGGATGATACATACAGTCATAGTGATCATTTTTCTGGGGCACAAGACAGGACACAGAAGTGTGAAGAATGGATTTAAATAGGCAAAGGGATGTAACTAGCATCCTTTCTGAACTCTGACCTCCCTATTAAAATCTGCACACTCCCTCCTTAATTTTTCCCAAATAACACTGTCATATTTAATAAACTATAGTTTACTTACCTATTTTGCTTATCATTTGTCTCTTCTATTATAATGAGAGCTTCATAAATTTCCCTGTTTTGCAGTATTCTCAGTGCCTAGAGTGGCCACGGGACTGGAAAAGGTCAGTTTTCATTCCAATCCCTAAGAAGGGCAATGGCAAAGAATGCTCAAACTACCGCACAATTTCACTCAATTCACACGCGAGTGGGCTTCCCTGGTGGCTTAGACGGTAAAGCATCTGCCTGCAATGCAGGAGACCTCAGTGTGAGCCCTGGGTTGGGAAGATTCCCCTGGAGAAGGAAATGGCAACCCACTCCAGTATTCTTGCTTGGAAAATCCCAAGGATGGAGTAGCCTGGTAGGCTACAGTCCATGAGGTCGCAATAAGTTGGACACGATTGAGCAACTTCACTTCACTTCACTTCACACGCTAGTAAAGTAATGCTCAAAATTCTCCAAGCCAGGCTTCCACAGTATGTGAACCATGAACCACCAGATGTTCAAGCTTGTTTTAGAAAAGGCAGAAGAACCAGAGAACAATTGCCAACATCTGCTGGATCATTGAAAAAGCAAGAAAGTTTCAGAAAAACATCTATTTCTGCTTTATTGACTATGCCAAAGCCTTTGACTGTGTGGATCACAACAAACTGTGCAAAATTCTTCAAGAGATGGGAATACCAGACCACCTGATCTGCCTCTTGAGAAATCTGTATGCAGGTCAGGAAGCAACAGTTAGAACTAGACACGGAACAACAGAGTGGTTCCAAATAGGAAAAGGAGAACGTCAAGCCTGTATATTGTTACCCTGCTTATTTAACTTATATGCAGAGTACATCATGAGAAACGCTGGCTTGGAAGAAGCACAAGCTGGAATCAAGATTGCTTGGAGAAATATCAACAATCTCAGATATACAGATGACACCACACTTACGTCAGGAATTGAAGAAGAACTAAAGAGCCTCTTGATGAAAGTGAAAGAGGAGAGTGAAAAAGTTGGCTTAAAGCTCAACATTCAGAAAACGAAGATCATGGTATCCAGTCCCTCCACTTCATGGCAAATAGATGGGGAAACAGTGGAAACAGTGCCAGACTTTATTTTGGGGGGCTCCAAAATCACTGCAGATGGTGACTGCAGCCATGAAATTAAAAGACACTTTTTTGGAAGGAAAGTATGACCAACCTAGATGGTATATTGAAAAGCAGAGACATTACTTTGCCAACAAAGGTCCATCTAGTCAAGGCTATGGTTTTTCCAGTAGTCATGTATGGATGTGAGAGTTGGACTATAAAGAAAACTGAGTGCTGTAGAATTGATGCTATGGTGTTGAAGAAGACTCTTGAGAGTCCCTTGGACTGCAAGGAGATCCAACCAGTCCATCCTAAAGGAAATCAGTCCTCAGTGTTCACTGGAAGGACTGATGTTGAAGCTGAAACTCCAATACGTTGGCCACCTGATGTGAAGAGCTGACACATTTGAAAAGACCCTGATGCTGGGAAAGATTGAGGGCAGGAGGAGAAGGGGACGGACGACAGAGGATGAGATGGGTGGATGGCATTATCAACTCAACAGACATGAGTTTGAGTGAACTCCGGGAGTTGGTGATGGATAGGGAGCCTGGTATGCTGAAGTCCATGGGATTGCCATTTCCTTCTCCAATGCGTGAAAATGAAGTTGCTCAGTCGTGTCCGACTCTTCTCGACCCCATGGACTGTAGCCTACCAGGCTCCTCCGCCCATGGGATTTTCCAGGCAAGAGTACTGGAGTGGGGTGCCATTGCCTTCTCCCAAAGATCCACTGATAATTGCTTATAGCTAAAAAAAATCTAATGTAAGAATAAGTGCATAACAGATTAAGAAATAGTGGCACCTCTGTGCAATCACATATCTCTGCAACATCCACATATGACTTCAGTTCACTAAAATATTATATATACACATCTGAAAACTTTTATCATCCATGAGGATTTTAGAGGAAGACTGAAGTCAAATGGAGTCCAAGATGTTTCAGTAATCCTCTGTTACTGCTATATCAAGTATATCAACAGTTCAGTCTTATCCCCTTGGACGCCATGAAGACACATATTTACAACAGCGATATTATTGGGCCATAGCTTATTCTTCCCTTCAAGTTTCCCTACCTTTGACTTTTTCTTGGTGCTTTTCTTGACCTCAATTTTCAACTTAAAATTTATGATCTCTGGTCTAATTTATCTCTTTTCAGTTCATCACTTTATATTATTTTTGTATTCTGAAAGGTTATTTTCAAAGTTAATCTAACATTTTCTGCAGTGTTCTAAATGTCAAGTGGTTGTTCCTGATGAGATCATAAATTCCTACATCACAGACCAATAGAGTGGATGGACTGATTAAGTCTCCATAGAGCTCAATACTAGAGAAGGCAATGGCAACTCACCCTAGTACTCTAGCCTGGAAAATCCCATGGACAGAGGAGCCTAGTAGGCTGCAGTCCATGGGGTTGCTAAGAGTCAGACACGACTGAGCAACTTCACTTTCACTTTTCACTTTCATGCATTGGAGAAGGAAATGGCAACCCACTCCAGTGTTCTTGCCTGGAGAATCCCAGGGACAGAGGAGCCTGGTGGGCTGCTGTCTATGGGGTCGGTCACGACTAAAGCAACTTAGCAGCAGCAGCAGAGCTTGACACACATTGGGCTTTAAAGTATTATAAACATGTGCTCATTTCTGAACTTTAGAGTCTGCTAGGTAGGATATACCTTTTATTAAAATAAGGATAACACAACGGTATTGAAAATCCTCTGTTATATTGAAATAATGTGAATATTCCAGGTGTATCTTAGCCACTCAGTTGTTCAGTTTCTGAGTTCTGGATTATTATGACTTTCTTTTTCCTTTTCTTTCCTCGTAGGGTTACTTTGCTACCTTTTTATTGATGTTTCTCTGCCATATTTGTGAAATAGCATAACTTCTCATCATGTTTTAGAGTGTTGTGTACTTGCTAAATGTGTGGATGAGAGATTTTTGTAGCATTCTTATTTTTTTAAATAGCTGTTTTTGAAAATCATTTTCTATTTACCTCAGCAGGTCTGTGATCACACCAGTAAAGTATTATTTCAGTAGGATATGAAAAACAATAACAATGCTGATCAAAAGAGTTTGAGGAAAGATGTGATTACAATTCAGAAAAACAAAAGACAAAAAAAGCAGATGAACAGATATAATCTATTATAACTGCAGACTGAGAGGTCACTATAGCTGGAATGAGCACAGAATAGGTGGGTTTTGAAATAACATTGTTTTATTTTTTTTCCTGATTTGTAAAAGTAACACATGGATATGACTACTAGAGAAAATTTTAAAAAAAAGATAAATATGTAAAAAGAAAAAAAAAGTGGCATCTAGAAAAATACATTTTGACAAATGAATACCTCAAAAAACTGTGGTACATAATTTTAACATTATTTTATTGATATTTTACTATCAATTAAAAATCATTTAATATAAAGGCTTTGCTGCTGCTACTTAGTCACTCAGGCATGCCTGACTCTTTGGGACCCCATGGACTGTAGCCCACCAGGCTCCTTTGTCCATGGGGATTCTCCAGGCAAGAATACTAGAGCGGGTTGCATGTCCTCCTCCAGGGGATTTTCCCAACCCAGGGATTGAATCCAGGTCTCCCACATTGCAGGTGGATTCTTTACTTTCTGAGCCACCAGGGAAGCCAAGAATACTGGAGTAGGTAGCCCATCCCTTCTCCAGGGGATCTTCCCAACCCAGGAATTAAACTGGGGTCTCCAGCATTGCAGGCAGATTCTTTACCAACTGAGCTACCAGGGAAGCCCATAAATGCTTTATTACTATGTAAATAATATATACTTAAATTTTTATCATAAATGAAGCCTTTATAGCTTTGTACTTATTTTTTTTTAACATACTTCCAACTATTTTCTAGAGAATACATTTCTCAAAGTGAAATTATTGTGCCAAAAATATGAACGTTTTACATCTCAATAATTACTGCTAAATTTCCTCCAGAAATGTTGCCAAATCTTTGATAGCACATTATGAAATGTCTGTTTCTTTAAATCATCACAAGTATGTATATATCTGCCATGGGTTGAATTGTGTCCCAAAAAGATGTTGAAGATTTAATCCCAAGTACCTGTGAATGTGACCTTATTTGGAAATAAGACCTTTGCAGATTAATGAATTTAAGATGAGGTCATACTGGATTAAAGTGGGCTCTAAACCCAATGAGTCATTTCTTAATAAGGAGAGGGAGCTTTGGAGATACAGAAATACAGAGGATAGCAGGGTATATGGTCCTCTGAAGTCAGAGCAAAGATTGGAGCTGGGCTACCACAAATGAAGGAATGATAGGGATAGTTAGGAGCCCCCAAAACTAGGAGAGGCAGGAAAGGATTTTCCCCTAAAGTCATTCAAGGGATCATGGCCCTGCCAACAACTTGATTTTGGACTCCTAAACTAAGCCTCCAAATTTCTGTAGTTTTAAGCCAACCAGTTTGTGGCAATTTGTTATAGCAGCCTTGGAAAAGTAATACAATAAATACCTAAAAAGAAATGTCTATAGTTATATAGCCTTTTAAAGATGTATGTCTCTCAATAATAGTGAGGAGAAGCCATTTTCCTTATGTTTGTGGCAGAGTAGCTGTTGTCTGGCACGTCTGCTTTGACAGATCCATCTGAGGGTCTGTTGTGACAGACCTCTTATTTCCTGGTTCTTCTTTATGGCAGATATTTTCTAACTGTGGCTTTCTAATTTTTATTTGTGAGGTTCCCTCATCACAATCCCAACCCTCCACCAAAGGATGCCGTGGGCACAGCGCTATGTAAAAGCTTGGAATTCTTACTTTGCATGAAAGACTATTTTCAATACCCAAATCCTGACACAAGCAAAATTTCCCTGTTGTGTCCCTGGGACAAGGACAATTATTTTTTCTAGGCCCTCTTCTTTGTCTTAAGTGGACAAATGTGAATTCCAGGTGTATTTCGAAGTCTTATTTCCAACTCTACACTTAATTCAGATTCAATACCCCTTTTCTCTTGTCAGTTTTATAAAACTGCAGCTCTCTAGACGTGGATTCTTTATTGGGGCCTAATTCTCCTGCTGAAGTATGAACTAGTGAATTTTCCATTTGCCTTGACATTCCCTCTTCATTACTGGAATGAAATGAAGCTTCAAATTTCCTTCTGAAAGCTTCAAGTTTCATTTTCTTTACAGTTCAGCTATGCTAAAAAAACAAAACAAAACAAAACTCAACCATTCATAGTAGTTACTACTAGTTAATGTTTTTAGCTAGTTTGGCTCATGTTTATATCTCAAGCAAAACGGGGGATGGGAGAGAAAGAGAGAGGCAAGGAGAAAGTTACTGAGGCAAAAGTTATGTGATGTATAAATATGATGTTACTATAGTGAAATGGAAGACATTAAACTCAGGCTAGAAGTATTACTCCAGTTAATTAGTGCATGTGATTATAATGTATAACCATCCAAATTCAATGGTTTAACACACTGAAGGTTTATTTCTTGCTCATATAATAAAAAAGATAATAGTCTGAGCAAGTGGTGACTCAGGGGCCCAGTTTCTTTCACCTGTGATCCTGCCCTCTTGATTGTATGGCCTCCCAGATCACTACTGAAATAGGTGGAGTGAGGATAAACACAAAGGCCTAAAGAGGCCACAGCCAATGCAGGAGAAGCCAGTCACTTGGTCCAAACTTAATTTGAAGGGATCTTGGAAATGTAAGCTTCCTAGATTCCTAGGAAGAGAAGTAGATATGAGTAATCAGGCTGTATCCCAATAGGTGAAGTGAGGAAGATCCCCAGGAGATGCTAATAAAGTGTCTATGTCATTATATTTACAGGTTCTCTAAGAGATCGATAGCCAAATATAGCAAAGTTCCTTAAATCTGTGCACTGAGAGGAATGCAGGAAATTAAGAGTTCACAAATGGCATATATTCAGAAACAAACCACCACCAAATATATCTCATTTTTGATCTTGCCTTGTTGAAAGGAAAACTAAGATCACAGAAAAAACATAATTCTCTTTCAGTAATGCAGATTTATGAAACAATGGATGACTAGTGTAATTTTATATTGCCGTTTCTTAAGGGAGCTAAATATTACACCGCTTCAAGTTATTGATGTTTCTTCTAAAGCTTTTAGTGTTCTATTCTGTTCTCATCTTTTAAAGTATCTTTCAAATTTATACACACCTGCTTTTAACCTGAAAGCGAAGCTTCCTGGCCAAGGCTAGCTTTATAAAATGCTTACTATTATTTAATATTGAAACTTTTATGTACAGAAGTTTCTGTGATTGAACTCTGGACACCAGAAAACCCACTAATCCAGAGTTTTCTCTTATCCTCTTAGTCATTCCCTACAACTCAGCTTATTCCAATTGCTAATTAGCTCTGCAATTTCCTCATTAGATTTAAGGCTTACTCAGAGGCCCACACCTGGATTGAAAAGATGAGTCCTGTGCTCTCTACTCTTTGTACTTTCATTTGCTGACTGACATACTATTTTAAAATGAACTGATATCCTGGTCAGTAACATTGCCCCCTACTCAAAGTAATATGATTCCTTGAGGATTTCAGCTGTTGGGTTTTCCTCCACCAAATCAGGCTACCTTCAACAGAAAGGCCAGTCAAAATCAAACCTATGTGGATCATATCCATTTGGATGACAGAATTGGATCTGCTGGGCATCTTCTTTAATCAAAGAGATTCTCTAGGTCAGATCTCCAAACTGCTTTAATAAAAAGTTCTGACAATACTGGCATTATCTTTTCTTAAGCACTGTAGCTAAGACTTTTTTCTTCAAGTTCACTTATAAAGTTTCATAGCTCATAATATATCTTCATTTCTCAAAACTGTTTGAGTACCTATAGAGCCAGCAGTAACACTGAGTACTATAAAGAGAAACATGAGTAAGAATGATGTCTTATTCTGAGATATTCATAATCTAATCAGAGTAATAGATATGTAAATACATGTATCATTGTTGTTTAGTCCCTAAGTCATGTTCAACTCCTCTGCAACCCCATAGATTTCCCTGTCTATGGGATTTTTCCAGGCAAGAATACTGGAGTGGGCTGCCATTTCCTTCTCCAGGGTATATTCCCAACCCTGGGATTGAGCCTGAGTCTCCTGCATTGCAGACAGATTCTTTACCACTGAGCCACCAGGGAAGCCCAAATATATATATAATACAACATAATTGCTACAATGACTATTTGAACAAAGTGCTAGCAATCTGTTAAGGAATAAAAAGCAATCAAATATTAAGGAATATATCAAATTAATGAATATTTCAATATTTTCTTCTCTCTTTACAAGGACATTTGAGAGTGCTTCTTCATTTGTGGCCACTATATTTTACCCACATTTCAATGTGGCTTTCAGTCTGCAATCATACTCTCAGAGTCTACATGCTCTAGTTCAAGTTTCTTACAATACACTGAGGGACAGGACCTGTTGGGTGGCTGAGGCGCTGGAGGATGGTGACATTACAGTAAACTCATTTGGAGGAGAGAAGGCTAAGATAAGGCAACAGTTAGTGCAGACACCAGTGTGAGGATGGGCAGTGAGAAGGAGCCAGGGACTTGCAAGAAGCTGCCTACTATTCAGGAAAGTTAAGAAGTTGAAAGACTGTGCTCCTGGGTGAATCGATAAGTTGCCTTTCACAGGCTGTGTGTTTCCTAATGCTTTCTGTTCTTCATGGTAAACTTATGTTGATGGGCTCTGCTGTTTATCATTTGGTCCTTCTGGCTGGGTGGTAACTCAGTTGCAGAAGGAATAGCATGACTTCTGAGTTTGTTTGGCAGTTGAATCTCATTTTCTAATCTAGCTCTACTGGAAATAAAGAGAAAATCTGAAGTTCCATCTGATCCTTGTATCTATTTCTCAATCAGTTTAGTATACACTTGGCATGCTGGGTCAGAAAACTTGAGAAACAGTCTTAAGAAAATTAGCATTTGGGGTCCAATTAATTGTATAGGGAGACAGCAGATTTTTATTAATGATGCCAGGTGACTTAAATCTTTTCATGAGGCAGAGAACTCAAGTTCTGAGATAATACATGGGCATTGTTCTAAGCCATTAAGTTGGCTTATTTTTTTTTTTTTTCTAAAGCAAAAGAAAGATAAAACAGGTAGAGTGGATGGAAGAGGAAGGGTTATGAATCCAAGAAAGACAACAAGGTAAAAATTACCTTATTCTCGATGTTCTAAGTCTTAAATGAAGCGGGGAATGGATTCATGGTTGCTCTTTTACTGTCCTTCATCTGTGTGTGCTAAGTTACTCTGACCCTTTTCAACCCCATGGGCTATAGCCTGCTAGGTTCCTCTGTCCATGGGATTCTCCAGCAAGAATACTAGAGTGGGTTACCATGCCTTCCTCCAAGGGATCTTCCTGACCCAGGGGTTGAACCCACCCGTCTTACGTTTCCTGCATTGGCAGATGGGTTCTTTACCGCTAGTCCCACCTGGGAAGCTCACTGTGCTTCATACCATATTTTAAATATTTAATACTTGTTTCTCTTGTATGCATCTCATATTACCTAGAAACAGTTTAAATCTCTTGTGCTGTTTCATTCATGGTTTTGTGGCAAAAGCAAGGTATAATAAATCACAAATATTTTCAAATGAAACTTTCCCTTCATGAAAAAGATACACACTGCACAATGTATTTTCAGGAAGGACAGGAGTGAGGTTCTCATTCAGGCTTTTTGATTCATGTTGATTCCATGCTAACATTAGAAATATTAAAAATTTGCTTCCCCATCATATTAATGAAATTTTAAAAACCCATGGGATAAATCTTTGCTTTACTTTTTGTCCCTCACATGATTTGCACTACGTGAATTGTGGTATTAAAAGAGAAGTTAGATGCCACTTAGCACACATATTTATTGAGCACCTCCTAGGTGTCTGGCTTTCTGCATTTGGTGGTGCCTGCGCCTATTTAACGGTCAGTAGTCACAACTGAAGGGTGTGTTTTCTTCAATTTGTAATCTTGGATACTATATTAGTTTCCTAGGGCTACCAAAATAAATTGGGCTCCCCAGGTGGCGCTAGTGGTAAAGAATTCACCTGCTAAGAGACGTGGGTTTGATCCCTAGGTTAGGAAGATCTGGAGACCTGGAGGAAGAAATGACATCCTGCTCCAGTATTCCTGCCTGGGAAATTCCAAGGACAGAGGAGCCTGGCGGGCTACTTTCCATGGGACTGCAAAGAGTGGAACATGACTGAGCACAGCACAGCACCTACAGCCAAAACACAGGACCATAAAGTAGGTGGCTTGTAACAACAGCATGTATATTTTCACAGTTTCGGTGGTCAGAAGTGTGAAACTGAGGTATCAGCAGACCCAAGTTCCCTGAAAAGGCTCTAGGGGACAATCCTTCCACGCCTCTTCCAGCTTCTGATGCCACTGATATTCCTTCATTTGTGGCTGCTGAACCATGATTTCCGACTCTATCTTCACCTGGCTTTTCTCCTTCTCCCTGTATGTCTTTCCTTTGTGTGTCTCTTCTAAGAACACTTATCACTGGATTTAGGACCCATTCCGATAAATGCATAATCATTTAATTTTGACATCCTTATTTTAGTAGACTTTTTATTTCAAAGAAGATCACACTCTCTGGTTCTGGGATTAGAATACAATCATATCTTTTGACTGCTACCATGTAACTCACTATAATTCTAGTCTAGAATTCACAACATTGAAATGTTAATGATACTATATCTTCATTAGAATTACATGACTCCTTATACTACTTTGTTAATAAGTAGTATAATACTTATATTTGTAAAATGTCTAAGTAGTAAATGAGAATTTCCTTCAATAAAATTTTAAATGTTTAAAGCAAGAAAGTAGTTCCCTGCTTTGTTTTAAATTTAATATATTTTAAATTTTATTTATGATCTTTTGACCCCTAATAAAAAATTCATCATTTTAGAGTTATTCTCCACTAGGGATTGGACCAAAAAAAAAAAACAACAAAAAACCATATTTTCTGAGGAAAGGGCTTACCATTACCAAGGTTGTAGATGGAAAAATTATTCTGGGATTTATGAAAAACACTGGTATACCTACTGCCTTTATAACCCACAGTAGATATCAAAACTGAAAAATTATTCACACCTTGAAGGGATTCAGTTCAATTCAGTTCAGTCGCTCAGTCATGTCCGACTCTTTGTGACCCCATGAATCGCAGCACGCCAGGCCTCCCTGTCCATCACCAACTCCCAGAGTTCACTCAGACTCACATCCATCGAGTTGGTGATGCTATCCAGCCATCTCATCCTCTGTCGTCCCCTTCTCCTCCTGCCCCCAATCCCTCCCAGCATCACAGTCTTTTCCAATGAGTCAACTCTTCGCATGAGGTGGCCAAAGTACTGGAGTTTCAGCTTTAGCATCATTCCTTCCAAAGAAATCCCAGGGCTGATCTCCTTCAGAATGGACTGGTTGGATCTCCTTGCAGTCCAAGGGACTCTCAAGAGTCTTCTCCAACACCACAGTTCAAAAGCATCAATTCTTTGGTGCTCAGCCTTCTTCACAGTCCAACTCTCACATCCATACATGACCACAGGAAAAACCATAGCCTTGACTAGACTTTGTTGGCAAAGTAATGTCTCTGCTTTTGCATATGCTATCTAGGTTGGTCATAACTTTCCTTCCAAGGAGTAAGCGTCTTTTAATTTCATGGTGCAGTCACCATCATGGCATCTGGTCCCATCACTTCATGGGAAATAGATGGGGGAAACTTGGAGGGATAAGGAGAAAGAATTATAGGTTTAAAATGAAACAAATAAATAACCTCTGATCAATAATCATACCATTAGTAACCTCATAGAGTTCATATCTATTAAACATATTTTTCTGTCACATTGATTTAGCACTAAAATACTTATGCTAATTATATTGCAAAACTGTGCAATAATCCTTTGGGCTATAATGATGACGATTAAACTTACACCTTAAAATTCCTGTCTGCTTGTATAATCTAGTGATCATAGGCTTACATAGGCCTTATAATATGTCTGTTCAATTCCTTTGCAAAATTTCCTTAAAAATACTTTTTTAAATCTTAGTTTTAAAACATCAAGAATATATTACATATTTTCCTTCCTGTATTGAGAGCTTCATAAACTTAGAAAACATACTTCACCTATTAGAAAAAGCAAAGAGCAATAACATTTTGCCTCACATCAGTGGTAATGTATTTCCTTCAAGACTCATGTGGACCTAAATGCTATGTCATAATTTTTGTCTCTTTTATTGTATTACATCTCCCTCTCTCTTTCCCTATCCTTTAAAATAATGCTTATGACAAATGCTAAATACATTTTGGCCAATTTTTCCTTCTATTATAAGAACATACTTTGATTTCAGGGGCTACTCCCAAATACCAATTCATATCAGGAGATATGTACACAAAGGAAAAAAAATGTAAGTTAATGAAATACAAGATAAAATACAATTTAAAATGTAAGATACAAAAAGTTTGAAATGTGGTTTGAGACATTTGATGCACTTGTGTGCTCAGGTTTGATTAGCATGTCAGGCAAACTGAAGGGTTGATCTGTTATTTAGAGCATGGATCAAGAAGCACCCAGGCGAAGGAGAATGACTCTTAGTTCAAAAGTGTGGGTCAAGTGTCTTTTCCTATACTACATCATTCGTATTTATGTCATCATGATGAATGCAATGTAACCTAACACTAATACTGTCTAAATCCAGCTGAAAAGTGGGCAATTGTATCACAATCTATTTGTTTTTACAGCCTACCACTCGACAGCACGACAAAAGTCAAGGGTTATCACCAATGGTCAGCAACATCCTATAATAATTCCATGTGAGCTAAGGAAGGCTTTTGTACATTTCAAAAAAAAAAAAGCAAATGTGTCCCCAAACTGTAAAACCTGAAGCATTTTCTTCTGGAAACTTAATCTGGACATATTTTATTTCCTTTCATATATCATTAGCATAAGCTTAAAATTAGAGGAAAATACTTGTGGATGCTATATTTTTTACCATAAACTTAAGAATGTAAGGTTAAAAAAAAGTGATAACCTGTGTGCTTTCTAAATGTATCCTTTGCACATAAATCAAACCGTAAGCAAATAATCATTAAAGTAGGAAAATGCCATGAATTCTGTTCATGCATATTAATAAATTCAGCTGAAAGAACATACTCTGTAATGTTATTTATTTTAAAAAGTGACATTGTTCAGTATAACCTTTTCCTTTTTAACAGAAGGTGACTCCTTTTCAATAGTCTGATCATCAGAATTAGATGATAAGTCAGAACAAGTTCTTCTGAGGTTAAACCAGAGGGCTTTTCCCCTCAGTTTTCATGAATCAGAAGTTTGTCTCCATTGCTTTTCTTAATCACCACACAATAAAATTCAAAGGCAATAAGCAGGGTTTTATTTGCTTTTTTGAGCAAGCTTAAGGTGCTTCAGGTTTTCTGAAATGTCTACATGGTGCGCTAAGTAAGCTAGTTTTGAAAAGATACTATGATTTATGGCTTCTCATGTTTACACTTGGTCTATATTTAATTACCAGTATCTGGATGTCAGTAAGTCATATATTTTTAAAGGATAAAACCAAACAAATCTAGGCTTCTTTAAGACATTTGTAAGAGTAGGTCTAATTAAAGCACATCCGTCACCAAAGTCACTTTACAACATTACTCTGAAGTACAATACCTCCTTATCATAAAAATTCATTTGGAGTCAAACATTTGCCTTCATCACAACAATGATCTAACAATGAATTAAATGAAAAATAATTACTACGATTAAGAGCAATCTTTTTCTGATAATTATAATGAAAACCTAACCAATAAGGAAGGTTGCCAAAATTAGATTTAAGTGGAACAAATGCATGTATACTTTTTTATCTTGAGATAAATTTATTTATTTTGAGATTTCTTGAAAACTGCCTTCTATCAATTATGTGGGATTTAGTTAGGCTAAATGAAGTTCAATGTTATATTTGCATTTTCCCTCTGATTCTCATAGAGCATATCTTGTTACTTAGAAAGGTTTTCCATAAGGGTGGGCTTGCAAAAGTTTGGAAAAGTATTCACATTTTTATAGTCATGGAAAATTTGTCATATGGCCAACGTTTAGCATATTTTCTTTACTCTGATATAACTTTATCCTGGAATTGCCTTCCTCCTTCCTGTCTTATCATATATAGATTTGCTTCATACAACTATACAGAGTTTATACAACTATACATACAACTCTACAGTAAATCCACTAGGCTTTTGAATCTTTGAGCCTCAAAAAAGTATTGTTCTTACTCATATTTACTGAAAAATCAGTTCATTCTTATATAATATATGCTATTTGCATGCAGTTTCCCTTTATTTGTATGTACGTATGGACAGGGAGGGGGAATAAACCTACTTGCTATTAGGAGGGCGCTCCAGAATCAAGCATTTTCTTCACCTTTCAGGAAACTTTGGTCATCTTGGGAGTCACTGATGCTGTGGACATATAAGCAAGGCAGAGGCCTGCTTGAGAGCTGGGCTTTCCAGAGACTAGAAATAAGAATTAAAGCACAAGAAAGTGTAGTTCAATCAACTAATCTTATTGATTATTTTTATATTATGAATTTTTTGAAATTCATACATAAATTAATGGAATAGTAAAATGAAACCCATATATGTATATTCTAATTTCAGTAATATATCTAATTATCTTACCTACTGTATCCCTCCAGATTATTTTCATGTGAATCTGAGATATTGTATCATTTCATCTATATGTATATCAATAAATTTCTAAAAGACACATACTCTTTAAACAAAAACATAACCATAATATAGTTATGACAACTAAAAGTGAATAATAATTCCTTACACTGCAGAATATTTTTATATAAGTTTTAGATGCTTGGGCCATATTGAGTCAGGTGCTATGCTAACTTCTCTATTTGAAACAGAATTTGGTTTTCTGAACAACACTTTGTAGCAGGTATTATTATTATGTCATTTTTTCACATTGAAATCTACATGAAATTAATTTCCCAAGGTAATGGTAGCAGAACAGGTTCAATTCCTGAAAACTTGTTCCAGTACCTTCTCACCTAGATCCATATAATTTAGTATTTCAGAGTAGCAGAATTATACCCAAATGTATATATCACGTTTTCATAAAATTCCACATGTATTTGAATATACATAAAAACATACTTTTCTTGTATCCTACAAATATCTATTTTTTCCCGTTCTTTCCTTTCCTTTCCTCTTTTTGATTGATAGTAAACATACTTGAGTATTACTCATAACTCAGAAATGCCTATCCTATATTCTATAAAAATATTCTATATTCTTAATAATGAATATACTAGAAGTTTCTGTTTTATTTTCTATTAGTTTATGTATTTTTGTTGTTGTTGTTCAGTCACTAAGTTGTGTCCTACCTACTCTTTGCAACCCCAGGAACTGCAACTCACCAGGCGTCCCCGTTTTTCAATATACTATGCTCAAATTCATGTCCATTGAGTCAGTGACGTTATATAATCATATCATCCTCTGCCACCCTCTTCTTTGGCCTTCAGTCTTTCCCAGCATCAGGGTCTTTTCCAATGAATCGGCTCTTTGCATCAGATGGCCAAAATATTAGAGCATCAGTTTCAGCATCAGTCCTTCCAGGAAATATTCAGAGTTGATTTCCTTTAGGATTGACTGGTTTTATCTCCTTGCAGTCCAAGGGGCTTTCAAGAGTCTCCTCCAGCACCACAATTCAAAAGCATCAATTCTTCAGTGCTCATCATTCTTAATGGTCCAACTCTCATAACTGTACATGACTACTGGAAAAACAATAGCTTTGACTACATGGACCTTTGTCAAAAAATACTGTCTTTGCTTTTTAATATGTTGTCTACATTTGTCATAGCTTTCTTTCCAAGGAGCAAATGTCTTTTAATTTCATGTCTGTAGTCATCATCCACAGCAATTTTGGAGCCCAAGAAAAGAAATTCTGTCACTGCTTCTACTTTTCCCCATCTATTTGCCATGAAGTGATGGGACTGGATGCTATACCTTAGCATATGCATACCTTAGCATATAATGCTTTTTTCATTTGCCTAAAATATTTCAGAAAGCAAGAGTATTAGAGAATATTTAAAATATATTTTGGTATGCAATTCTACATTTTCAATTTTAAAGTAGGTTCCATAGTTAATTTCTGCATGATAAAACATAAAAAGCTTAACAGTTTTAGGACTTTGAAACTATAGGAACTATAAAATCAGGGAAAACACTAAAATCAGGGACTTGGCATATACAGAATGAGCACTGGCTGTAGCAAAAGAAACTCACTTACAAATGTATTGGTTTGAACTAAACTGTGACTGAACCTTGTTTAAAAGTTTATATGTGGTTGTGAGCACTCCTGCAAAGTTGATTACAACTGTTCTTTTTATTTTCATCTTGTGCTTCCCATTGTCCTGAGATGTGAGAGTAAGAATTGGTGAAATTAACCACTTCTGGGAAATTATTCCTACATATGGACTCCTTACTTCAGTTATTAGGGTAGTCTACTATGTGGAAGATATTCTACCAAGCTTTGCCATGGATGTAAGGATGAATAAAGTTCTGTGTCCTCCAGTGGAGAGACTGAAATTCCCTATAGAGGAACCTTACCGGTTTCCTTACAGTAAAGAGTGGAGACTCAGAGCCTTTGCACGTGCAGTCCCCTCTGTCTTGCTGTGCTTAGTTGCTCAGTCATGTCCGACTGTTTGCAACCCCATGGACAGTAGCCCACCAGGCTCCTCTGTCCTTGGGGATTCTCCAGGCAAGAATACTGGAGTGGGTTGCCATGCCCTCCTTCAGGGGATCTTCCCAACCCAGGGATTGATCCCAGGTCTCCCTCATTGCAGGCAGTTTCTTTACCATCTGAGCTACCAGGGAAGCCCAAGAATACTGGATTGGGTAGCCTATCCCTTCTCCAGAGGATCTTCCTGACCCAGGAATTGAACCAGGGTCTCCTGAATTGCAGAGGGATTCTTTACCAGCTGAGGTACCAGGGAAGCCTCTCCCTCTGTCTTACATCACTTCATTCTCTCATCTTTTCTTGTGACTAGGATCTCAGTTCAAAATCACTTCATTGAGAAACCCCTGCCTCCCAAACAGTAGAGAAAAACTCTTTCCTATAGCACTATGTATCTTTTGTTTCAAGGTTTTGTTTATAATTTTATAGGCATTTCTGTTTTACTTATGTCTGTTTTCTGTCAATAGCCTATAAGCTCCACAATAGTCTGTTTGTATTCATTATTATAGGGTCAATATTTAACAGATATCTGGTAAGAACTCAATATTAATGTGGAATAGCCAGAATTTACTTTTCTTATTCCCTTTCTTCCTTCCTTTCTCTTTCTTTTTCCTTTTCCACATCCCTCCCTCTTTCTCTATCTCTTCCACAGCTTCCTCACTCTAAGAGATCAGTGAGAGAGATTCATTCCTATAATCTGCAAGTTATTCCGAAAGCCTACCTACGAGGCTGTAATGGTGTGATTCTTAACCATGGCTGCATATTAGAATCACCTGGGGAGTTTTCAATAAATACCCATGCCTAGGCCCACCACAGACCAATTAAATCAGCATTTCTGGAGGTGGGACTCGGGCAGCATTTTTTAAAAGCTCCCTAGGTGATTCTAATGTATAGCCAGGGTTGTGAAACACACTCTAATGGATGAAATCTGAACACCCGAATGTTCGTGAACTAGATGAGCCATTATTTTTGGCCTAGGAAACTTCTAATTCTAATTAAATTATCCTTACTCATTCACTCATTCATATATACACTCAAAATTTATAATTTTAAACCATATGTTATTAAATCCTGTATTTGTTGTACTAAATAGTGTATTTATTACTAGAACCAAAGATTTCTACTAGGAGTTGTAAAAGGCTATACAATGTGGCTAGATACTTTCCAGAGTCTGATATTTTGAATGAACTCTTTCCTCACTTTGCTGATACCATGGGTTTTTTCAATTTAACCCCATACTTTTCTCTTTGCTTATCCTTTTACTGTACATATTACTTGAGTATACAGTAGACTTTCACACTGATTGTGCATATGTGATAATGCAGTCATTGTTTTTGCAAGAAAACCTGTGACCCTCTTCTGTGAAATAGGCACATCCATGCAAAAAAAAAAAAAATCTTTGCTCTAAAAACTGAAGGGTAGCCTTTTTGATAGCTATGGCCTCTAGGGGACAGTGGTTAGAGACGTTGCAAAAAGAGAAGCTGAAGAGGTGTTGGGGGTGGGCAGGAAGGGCAGAAATATTTAAAAAGAGACATGGTGAAATCAGGAAGCTTTTTCTTCAAAGGGCAGTTACTGCTGGAGCAACTGAATCATCCTCCCAGTATTGTCTGTCCTAGTTACAGTGAACAGGAAGTGAAAGTTCAGTGTTGGTTACTGTCAATTACCATCCACATAAACAGACACAGGAAGATCAAGTCATGTTATTTAGCCTTATTGCCCTTGGATGTTTTGATAAACATGTTAGCTATTTAGTCAATATAAATACTAAACTTACATACCCCAAGGCAAAATTTTATAGTTTTTCTTTTGAATTTCTGTCTTTTAAAAGCTTTCTCTTTTCCCATGCATTTTCTTCTGAATTCATCGGAGCCCTTTGCCTCTCCTTACCTTCTGCTTATGGGAGGGAAGGTCTCATCATCCAGGCCCCTCATAAAGGTAAACTTGGTGCCAGGGAGTAATCCCCTTGGGTCACTAATGTATATTCACACATCTGAGAATGCTGTTAAGAAGCTTCTGAAGTGGAATGCGATTCCAGCCATAGCAATTACATACTGCTCATATTTCCTAGTTTAGACTCCAGGGAGTTCAACCACTGCTTATTAGCAAGCTGACGATGGAAGGAAGTGCTGTAAATCTCACAACAATGATAAAGCTGAAGCTCCTGGAAGAAGTGGGAAAGAGTGAATTGCAATTAAAAAACAGAACCGTGAACCTTGGCCTTTTAAAAGAACACCCACAGTAAGTTAATGAAGAACACGAGAGGATAAACTAAACTGTAAACATTTCTTATATCTCTTTTCAGTTATCATCTGGGTTGTAAGCAGAATGAAAGAGGAAACTAAACATCAAGAATCCAAATTAGTCTGTAAGATACATCTAATTCTCAAACAAATACCATATCACTTTGAACTTTTTAGAATATTTGGTTTACATATAATTTGGCCACTCCTGTTAAGACAAAGAGGCAAAGAGTTTACAGCTCCTATCACATGTGTGTGTGTTAGTTGCTTGTTCGTGTCTGACTCTTTGTGACCCCATGGACTGTAGCCCTCCAGACTCCTCTGTCCATGGGGATTCTCCAGGCATGAATACTGGAGTGAATTGCCATTCCCTTCTCCAGGGGGATCTTTCTGACCCAGGAATCAAACCCAGGTCTTCGGCATCGCAGGCAGATTCTTTACCATCCATCCACCATACTTTCACTCCTTTTACGTTCTCTACATTTTTAACGGTGAGTAAGAGAGTTTTAAAATATTTTTATAGGATCTGAATGTCATGGGACCATGGTATTTTTCAGCCATGGATGAAACTGATGGCTTCTTTTTCAGCTTCAGCTTTCAGTGTCATTTGATGGTCCTGAACTCCCCTGTCAAGTGAGGCCTGTGTGTCATTCTGTGCTTGATGGCACTGTGATAACCAAATCTTGATATTTTACTTACAAAGCCACCATTCAGAGTGTATTCGTTGGCCTAATTTTCTTTACCCTTTGCACTCAGCTGACTGTTGTGTCCACTCTTTATCCTTTATCTCCCCTCCCCCCAAGGCAATCCATCTTTTTCTTCCTCCCCTGTTCCTCTTCCTCACCCTAGTTTCTCTCCCTCCCCACTCTTCTCAAATTAAGTCTGACTGACAATATTTTATTAGTTTTCAAGTGTATTCCATAGCAAGACAATATTTTTGTACATGACATGGGTACCATTAAAAAACACTTAAAAATAAATAGTTCTCCAAATACAAGTTGACCTTAATTGTTATCGGAAAATGTACTAAATCTCATGCATAGTTTACTAAATGTAGTAGGTTGCATATTAAGCTTTATAACAATTTAAGAGGTTTCATTTCTGTGCTCACTAGACAGCTATGAACACTGATATTGAGAAAAATTATGTAGTTCACTGGTGAGTTCAGTGGTAAATCCAGAAACACAAAATAACAAACTAGGAATGGGGGCGCAGTTCTGTCTGACTCCACTGACTCCAGAGTTCATGTGTTTAATTTCACCTGGTGTTTCCTACTGTGAATCTAACTAGGATCTATTGGAGGGAGGTGGAGATAGGAATTTAAAGACCCGCAAGGAAGTATCAAATCACAGACACTTTAACTAGAAATGTTGGATTTTTAAAATGGCACTATGGTGCCATCATCTCTTCCCATTGCTTAAACATAGCAAATTAAAATTTTGGAATATGACATATGGTCAGTTTCCTGACCATACTCTATATAATGGCTTCATTGATTAATAACTAGTCAGAAATCTACCCTGTGTGGAATGAAGGGAGGGCATTTTGATACTTAGGAGGAAGGATAGGGAGAGGGAGATATAATATAATAATAAAAAAAAGATGTAAGAATGATGAAGAAGAATACCTAGTTTACACTTTCCATGGTGATTTTGCATATATTATCTTGTTTTACATTCATGGTTTGAGGAGTATGATCCACTCTCTATTAAAGCCATGGGACACTTAAAAATAAGAAAAAACAAAAATTGCCATATACCACAAAACTGTAGAGCATTATTATCCTTTTGCTTGACATAAAAGAGGTATGGCATTTTTAAGTATTTTGCTTTTTTTAATTGTTAATGTCTCACAGTACCATTGCCAAGTCTATGAAAACGATACCCATGTGCCTTATTGTCAAATGTACCCAAAACAATAACACTAGATGAGATAGGACCATCCTAAGTAAGTATAGCTATCAATAGTCCATTTTGAAATGGGAGAAAAATAGAACTATAAATTTATGAATATGTTTGTAAAGCATTCTCTCTAAGGTGCATAATTTAATCATTTTTACAGTTTAAATATCTTGACTTTGTATGGCATTGATAGCAGGTGAAAGGTTAATCTGTAAAATTCACAGTTCACCAAGAACTTAGGAAGTACCAATGAAGAACACATTTTTAACACGTGGAAGACCCTACCTACTAAACATAATCATTTTGTTTTCCTGCAAATACATTTAGCATTGCATTGCAAATGAGCTTACAACATTTTTTGACCAAATCTTTCGAGCCATTGGCTTTAAGTAGAATACATGACTGCTCCTTTCTATATAATGGAAAGTCCTATTCCACTGCCAGCAATCAAGATAATTTTGGGAAAATTTGAGGAACCATATTTTACAATGTAAATACCAACTTTATTTTCTTGGGCTCCAAAATCACTGCAGATGGTGACTGCAGCCATGAAATTAAAAGACACTTATAATTGGCTTCTTCAAAGAAAAGCTATGAGAAACCTAGACAGTGTATCAAAAAGCAGACACATCACTTTGCTGACAAAGGTCCATCTATCAAAGCTATGTTTTTTTCAGTAGTCATGTATAGATGTGAGAGTTGGACAATAAAGAAGGCTGCATGCCAAAGAATTGATACTTTTGAACTGTGATGTTGGAGAAGACTCTTGAGAGTCCCTTGGACTGCAAGGAGATCAAACTAGTCAATCCTAAAGGAAATCAACTCAATATTCATTGGAAGGACTGATGTTGAAGTTGAAGCTCCAATATTTTGGCCATCTGATGCAAAGAGCCAACTTATTGGAAAAGATCCTGATGCTGGGAAAGATTGAAGGCAGGAGAAGGAGACAACAGAGGATGAGATGGTTGGATGGCATCCCTGACTCGATGCACATGAGTTTGACAAACTCTGGGAGATGGTGAAGGACAAGGCAAAGACTGAAGGACTGAACAACAACAACAAAAAATTTTACTAATTTATTTACTCTGTCTCAAAAAAACCAGTGAGGACAGATGAACTTCCCAAATAGTCTAGATTCTGTGTAAGTTAAATATATGCAATTTCATTTCTTAATTTTTTTTTCTTTTTCTTTTTTTTTTCTTTAATAGAAAATTATTTAATTAGTATACATGTGTTCCCCATCCTGAACCCTCCTCCCTCCTCCCTCCCCACACCATCCCTCTGGGTCATCCCAGTGCACCAGCCCCAAGCATCCAGCATCGTGCATTGAACCTGGACTGGCATCTCGTTTCATACATGACGTTTCACATGTTTCAATGCCAAGACAGCAAAAGAGACACTGATGTATAGAACAGTCTTATGGACTCTGTGGGAGAGGGAGAGGGTGGGAAGATTTGGGAGAATGGCATTGAAACATTTCTTAATTTTAAATGACACCTTAGAATTAGAGAAAAGGAATGTTATCAGAAAGTTTTTCAGAGAGAACTTTTTAAAGACATTGTTTTGTATTAGCCTATAGCTGATTTAAAATGTTGCAATAGTTTTTGGTGAACAGCGGAGGGACTCATCCATATGTATACATGTATACATTCTCCCCTCAAATCCCCTACCAGGAACTTTTTATTAATTAGACCAAAAATAAAGTCTAGATAGATTTTAGTGGGTTCCTTGAGACCAACTCCTATAAGTACATAAAATGCTCAAAAAACCTCCAAAGCCTCCGATTGACAATACTATGTGCACCACATATGTGTATATTCAACAGTTTTCTGTAAATGAATTATTCAATGTGCATATCACATGATATTAGTTGATTTTGCTGTTCAGTCTCTCAGTCATGTCCGACTCTGTGACCCCATGAACTGCAGCGTGCCAGTCTTCCCTGTCCTCCACTGGTTGGTTGACATATTTAAGAAGAGTTCCAAAGAGCCATGTTAGATAACACTAGTGGTAAAGCATTGCAGACTCTGGAGCCAGCGTGTCCAGACTGCCTAAGTTCATATCCAGGATTTACGTAGTCCTTAACTTTTTATAATTTAGCTTTATCTATAAAATAGTTTGTCAATAGTACCTACTTCATAGATTCACTGAGCTTCCCTGGTGGCTCAGACAGTGAACAATCTGGACTGAAGGAGCTAATGTTTGTAAAGAGCTGTAACAGTGCCTGGCACCCAAGAAGGACCGTGTAAGTGTTGTCTATTGTCCTTTCCCCCTTTATCGATTTTATAGATCTATTTCTCATATCTGGGCAGCTTTTATTTTCTGAAAGGTTAATAAAATTTAGGGGTAAATGTGGAATCTTTACAATGTATTTACTAGAAAACAGTATAAATAAACATGTGGTAGTTGCCCTCATGTTCCTTAGGATTTAGTGAGTAAAACGGGAAAAAATGGAACTTATGAATATATGATTAAATTTGAAAGGATTGAAAACCAGTAATCTATGATAAATGATATGAAATAGCAGTGAAGAATCAATGGCAAAACAAACTGATTGCCTCCTGGAGTTGACTAAAACAGCCAAGAAGACTTAATGGAAAGAAACAAAGCATACTTATTGTTAAGTATTTTCATGAAATAAAATTAAATAATATTGCTAAGAGTTTAAAATTTAAACATACATACATACTATCGAACTTAATGCCCATTTAAATCTATTTTCTGTTGCACACACTGGGATATTTATTAAACACATACAATTTAGATCTTGCTTTTTCACTTGTTATTTTTGTTAAATATGCTCTGTCAAGTTCCTATAAAGGTTCATAATTACTTTTTTAATGGCTGCACAATTTCACATCAAATAGCATATTCTCTTAGTGTTGTACACATTTGCTATTTTTAATATTTAACAATTATAAATCATAAATTATAGTTTATAAATAAACTAATTCTGTAGATTTTTCTTATTTTGAACTATTATCTTTGGATTAACTAGAATAAGTGAGATTATTGAGTCCAAATGTATGACTTTTTTCTGCTCCAACTTTTCTTTCAAAATTGATCTTATGTTAATGTTTTGTAATTATAAAAATAATCTTTGATCTGTGTGAAAACTTCAAGCAGTACAAAAATATATGAGGTAAAAATCTAAAATTTTTTATCTTCCATGCTGCTGCTGCTAAGTCGCTTCAGTCGTGTCCGACTCTGTGCGACCCCATAGACGGCAGCCCACCAGACTCCACTGTCCCTGGGATTCTCCAGGCAAGAATACTGGAGTGGGTTGCCATTTCCTTCTCCAGTGCAGGAAAGTGAAAAGTGAAAGGGAAGTCGCTCAACCTTGTCCCACTCTTCTCGACCCCATGGACTGCAGGCCACCAGGCTCCTCCGTCCGTGGGATTTTCCAGGCAAGAGTGCTGGAGTGGGGTGCCATTACCTTCTCCATATCTTCCATCAGATCAGATCAGATCATATCAGTCGCTCAGTCATGTCCGACTCTTTTCCACCCCATGAATCGCAGCACGCCAGGCCTCCCTGTCCAGCATCAACTCCTGGAGTTCACCTAGACTCACGTCCATCGAGTCAGTGATGCTATCCAGCCATCTCATCCTCTGTCGTCCCCTTCTCCTCCTGACCCCAATCCCTCCCAGCATCAGAGTCTTTTCCAATGAGTCAACTCTTTGCATGAGGTGGCCAAAGTACTGGAGTTTCAGCTTTAGCATCATTCCTTCCAAAGAAATCCCAGGGCTGATCTCCTTCAGAATGGACTGGTTGGATCTCCTTGCAGTCCAAGGGACTCTCAAGAGTCTTCTCCAACACCACAGTTCAAAAGCATCAATTCTTTGGTGCTCAGCCTTCTTCACAGTCCAACTCTCACATCCATACGTGAACACAGGAAAAACCATAGCCTTGACTAGATGAACCTTTGTTGGCAAAGTAATGTCTCTGCTTTTGCATATGCTATCTAGGTTGGTCATAACTTTCCTTCCAAGGAGAAAGCGTCTTTTAATTTCATCGCTGCAGTCACCATCTGTAGTGATTTTGGAGCCCAGAAAAATAAAGTTTGACACTGTTTCCACTGTTTCCCCATCTATTTCCCATGAAGTGGTGGGACTAGATGCCATGATCTTCGTTTTCTGAATGTTGAGCTTTAGGCCAACTTTTTCACTCTCCACTTTCACTTTCATCAAGAGGCTTTTGAGTTCCTTTTCACTTTCTGCCATAAGGGTGGTGTCATCTGCATATCTGAGGTTATTGATATTTCTCCCGGCAATCATGATTACAGCTTGTGTTTCTTCCAGTCCAGTGTTTCTCATGATGTACTCTGCATATAAGTTAAATAAGCAGGGTGACAATATACAGCCTTGACGTACTCCTTTTCCTATTTGGAACCAGTCTGTTATTCCATGTCCAGTTCTAACTGTTTCATCCTGACCTGCATACAAATTTCTCAAGAGGCAGATCAGGTGGTCTGGTATTCCCATCTCTTTCAGAATTTTCCACAGTTTATTGTGATCCACACAGTCAAAGGCTTTGGCATAGTCAATAAAGCAGAAATAGATGTTTTTCTGGAACTCTGTTGCTTTTTCCATGATCCAGCAGATGTTGGCAATTTGATCTCTGGTTCCTCTGCCTTTTCTAAAACCAGCTTGAACATCAGGAAGTTCACGGTTCACATATTGCTGAAGCCTGGCTTGGAGAATTTTGAGCATTACTTTACTAGTGTGTGAAATGAGTGCAATTGTGTGGTAGTTTGAGATCATTCTAATTATTAGATGTATATTTTTCCAGACTTTGTCTTAATATTTCGGGATTATGCTCCATAGTGTAGACACAAACTGAATATAGTAATCTGCTTTATATTACTTGATGTTTTATGAACATCTGTTTATTACTTTGTCATAATTGAGAATATTTAATGACTGTATAATAAATATTTCCCTGCATGGTTTTGCTTATTTGTGTGTGTGTGTGTGAATAATCCACCACTGTTGATCATTCAGGGTGTTTCCAAGTTATTATTACTATGCTCAAAGGATCAAACATATCATATTTTTTGTGCTTGTCAAAATATTTCTATTTAATAAATTCTTGGATTACTAATAAGGAAAAGTACATAATCACTTGTCAAATGAATTTCCAATCTTCGTTTATGGTGACTTTTGCTGTGTAGTAACTTTTGTTATTATGTTTTATGTAAACAAATATATCTGTTCTTTCCTTTATGGTTTTTGTTCAAAGCTTCTTTTTTTCTAAACTTAGACCCTCCCTACACCAAGATGATGAAAATAGTCTCTTAAATGTTTCTTAAATTTTTATGGTTCTATACTTTAAATTTACACCTTTAATTAAACTGGAGCCTGTGAGTGTGTTTTTATAAAATGGGGGGGGGGGGGTATATAACTTGTTTGAATAACTTTTTACTAGTTTTAAATTTGAATTTTATCATTTATGAAGTTATTGCCAGAATTTCTTTTATGTTTGTTCATGCATGTGTTTATTCTTATTCCTTCCTACAACAAACAGAGCTTATTTGTTCTTTTTTTTTTTTTTAACTGATAGGATGATCCACTGAACTATAGTTGTAAAGTTGTCCTATTTTCTTGTTTTTCAAATAAATTAATTGAGTCACACCCTTCCAGTGGAATCATAATTATGGAGAATTATAATAATTAATTTGGAAGAAAACGTAAATCTTTACTGGTTGAGTTTCTCTATCCAGGAGCAACCCACACCTAATTGCTCACGTGTTCTTTTCTTTTGTGATTGAACTTTTCTTTCTTTTGGTCCTTTATACTTAGTTTTTTAGTTCTTTGGTTGAGAGCAATGAAACTACTCTAACAAACCATTTCAAGTCAACTGAACCTTTATAGGGTAAAAACAAACAAAGAAAAATAATGGATTCAGACAAAGCAGATGGCCAGCTGGGGACCCACACAGTAGCATGTAATGGGCATCTCGAGATCCTCACAATAGAATGAGGAGTCTGCTTACAGAAAAGGAGGAAGAGACAGTGGGTAGCCAAAAGCCAAAGTAGACTCTATTTTAAGCTTATTATCATTATTACTAGAGTGAATAGAATAACAGTTTTAATTTGATGACTAGTTGATTATTTCTGGTATTAAATTATTTTTTAATCTTGCTTTAAGAAAATTTTCTATATTTTCAGTAATTTGAATATTTTTCATTTTTATTGAATTCTCTAAGCATTCAAAATATATAATGATTACTTTCTCTATTCCATTTGAAAAATTATTATTATATCTTTTCTTATGTTATTATAATATAGAGAATAATCCAACATGGTGATGTATGTCATGCTTTTCTTTTTCCTAATTCTATTAGAAATAACTCTAGTAGTTCACTATTGAATAAGATATTAAAATTTTTAATGTATACTTTTTACCAAGTTAAGAAAGTTTCTTTCATTCACTAGAATAGGATTATAATTTTTTATATGGATTGAATATTAAATTTTTTGAATACTATTTGGGATATGTTGAAATGTAGTTTTTCTTTATTATTTTTGAGATTAAATATTGCCAGATTTGATTTTGTTGAATCAGCCATGCACTTCTGAAATAAAGCCTTCTCTGTCATGTGCATTATTTTAATAAAAACATAGGCCTTGTTCATATTTTATTGGTATAACTGCATCAACCATTGGAAGCAAGCTTTATTAATAATTTTATCACAACTATCTTTGATAGTTCAAATTTCTTTTCTCTTCAAATATAAACCAAGAATAAGCTTTTGGCACTTTGCAACTTTTTATTCTATTTCAGAATTTCTCAACTTTGGCACTCTTGACATTTTGGGCTAATAATTTGTTGCTGTAAGACAGTCCTGTATACTGTAGGATGTTTAACAGTATTTTGACCTATGCCTTTTCCTACTGGAATATGACCATCCTCAAGAAAAAGAAATACAAAAAGGCAAAATGGTTGTCTGAGGAGGCCTTACAAATAGCTAAGAAAAGAAAGGAAGCTAAAGGCAAAGGAGAAAAGGAAAGATATACCCATCTGAATGTAGAGTTTCAAAGAATAACAAGGAGAGATAAGAAAGCCTTCCTCAGTGATCAATGCAAAGAAATACAGGAAAAGAATAAAATGGGAAAGACTAGACATCTCTTCAAGAAAATGACAGATACCAAGGGAAATTTTCATGTAAAGATGGGCACAATAAAAGACAGAAATGGTATGGACCTAAGAGAAGCAGAAGATATTAAAAAGAGGTGGCAACAATACACAGAAGAACAATACAAAAAAGATCTTCATGACCCAGATAAACATGATGGTGTGATCACTCACCTATAGGCAGACATCCTGGAATGTGAAGTTAAGTGGGCCTTAGGAAGCATCACTACAAACAAAGCTAGTGGAGGTGATGGAATTCCAGTTGAGCTATCTCGAATCCTAAAAGATGATGCGGTGAAAGTGCTGCACTCAATATGCCAGCAAACTTGGAAAACTCAGCAGTGGCCACAGGACTGGAAAAAGTTTTCATTCCAATCCCAAAGAAAGGCAATGCCAAAGAATATTCAAACTACCACACAATTGCTCTCATCTCACACGCTAGTAAAGTAATGCTCAAATACTCCAACAAAGCTTCAACACTAAGTGAACCATGAATTTCCAAATGTTTAAGCTGGATTTAGAAAAGGTAGAGGGATCAAAGATCAAATTGTCAACATTTGTTGGATCATTGAAAAAGCAAGAGAGTTCCAGAAAAACATCTACTTCTGCTTTATTGACTATGCCAAAGCCTTTGACTATGTGGATCACAATAAACTGTGGAAAATTCTGAAAGAGATGGGGAATACCAGACCACCTGATCTGCTTCCTGAGAAATCTGTATGCAGGTCAAGAAGCAACAGTTAGACTGGACATGGAACAACAGACTGGTTCCAAATAGGAAAAGGAGTACATCAAGGCTATATATTGTCATCCTGCTTATTTAACTTATATTCAGAGTACATCATGTGAAATGCTGGACTGGATGAAGTACAAGTTGGAATCAAGATTGCCAGGAGAAATACCAATAACCTCATATATGCAGATAACACCACACTTATGGCAGAAAGTGAAGAAGAACTAAAGAGCCTCTTGATGAAAGTGAAAGAGGAGAGTGAAAAGTTGCCTTAAAACTCCATTCAAAACATGAAGATCATGGCATCTGGTCCCATCACTTAATGGCAAACAGATGGGAAACAATGGAAACAGTGACAGACTATTTTCTTGGGCTCCAATATCACTGCAGATGGTGACTGCAGCCATGAAATCAAAAGACACTTGCTTCTTGGAAGAAAAGGTATGACCAACTTAGACAGCATATTAAAAAGCAGAGACATTACATAGCCAACAAAGGTCCGTCTAGGCAAAGCTATGCTTTTTCCAGTAGCTATGTATGGATGTGGGCGCTGGTCTACAAAGAAAGCTGAGCACAGAAGAATTGATGTTTTTGAACTGTGGTGTTGGAGAAGACTCGTGAGAGTCCCCTGGACTGCAAGGAGATCCAACCAGTCCATCCTAAAGGAAAGAAGTCCTGAATGTACATTGGAAGGACTAATGCTGAAGCTGAAACTCCAGTACTTTGGGTAACTGATGAGAAAAGCTGACTCATTTGAAAAGACCCTGATCCTGGGAAGACTGAAGGCAGGAGAAGAAGGGGATGACAGAGGATGAGATGGTTGGATGGCATCACCAACTCGATAGACATGAGTATGGACAAACTCCAGGAGTTGGTGATGGACAGGAAAGCTTGTGCTGTAGTCCATGGGGCTGCAAAGAGTTGGACATGACTGAGTGACTGAAGTGAACTGACCTATTCCTCCTAGAGGCCAATAGAATACTCTCCTTACACCAGTCCCTTTCCCAGTTGTGACAATCAAAAATGTCGCCCAAAATGATGAATGTCTCCTCCCAAAAAAAAACTGCTCCCTGGTTGAAATCCACCGGTGTATGCTTTGGAAAATTTTAATGTTTGTGAAACTTCTCTGTGAATCATTTGAATTTGGTACCTCATGTGGAGTTGTATGGAGTTTGGAGGAAGCTGTTTAGTTTTTTAAAATATTATCTTTCCAGTTGGGTAGTTAATGTCACAGTTTAACCAAGTCCTGTGATGTCTCCCATAGATGTCTCTCCTATGATTCTTTCTTCTGCATGCTCTTCTTTCTCATCTACATGTTTTTCTTGAGCAAGTACATCATTCCCTATGGTGTCACACCATGCTTGTTTTACTGCTGCTGCTGCTAAGTCACTTCAGTCGTGTCCGACTCTGTGCGACCCCATAGACGGCAGCCCACCAGGCTCCCCCGTCCCTGGGATTCTCTAGGCAAAAACACTGGAGTAGGTTGCCATTTCCTTCTCCAATGCATGAAAGTGAAAAGTGAAAGTGAAGTCCCTCAGTTGTGTCTGATTCTTAGCGACCCCATGGACTGCAGCCCACCAGGCTCCTCCATCCATGGGATTTTCCAGGCAAGAGTACTGGAATGGGGTGCCATTGCCTTCTCCAGCCTGTTTTACTAATGAACTCCAAATCTTTTTCTCCTCTCTAGAGTTTCTAGAGCTCCAGATTAACATATCTATCTATGCTTTCTGCATCCATGTCTGGATATCCCACTGGTACCTGACACACCACACATCTACAATAACATTTACTGTTGTAGTTACCTCTTCCTAAGTCCCATCCTCTGTCAGCTGCAGTGCTGCATATACTCCATCACACACAACACAGATTCTGCCTCCCCTTTTTTAAAATTCACTTTGAATTAGCCCAAGTTCTGCAGATTCTACACTCAAATATTTACTTATATCTTTTATATCAGATACCTACTATTTCTACCTGAAATATTTGTATTTTACCAATGAAAAAGAAATTTTAACTATGAATTTTAAATGCTAGAATACACATTTATTTGTTGAATATTTTCCAACTACTAACAACATCAATGTTATAGTAGCAAGAAGGGAAGGGCTAAAACTCATAGAGTTACTAAAGACTTAGTAAATTATGGAACGTATTAACTCAGAGAATTTTCTGTATAAAAGAGCTGCAAGTCTCTACACTTGACTTGTCCAAAGTTTGCTTTAGTTACTTAGTAGATATAAGGGGATAATTATAATTTTTTTCAGAAGCTTTAAAACTAGAATGCATATGTGTAACTTACGGCTGAAAAGGTGTTTAAACATGAAATGATGTATCTAACTAGGCAAATGTAGTAGAGACACTAGTGAAGTTCTATTTTTGTTGTTTAGTTGCTAAGTTGTGTCAAGCTGTTTTGACCCCATGAACTGTAGACTGCCAGGCTCCTCTGTCCATTGTATTTCCCAGATAAGACTATTGGAGTGTGTTGCCATTTCCTTCTCCAGGGGATCTTCCCAACCCAGGGGTAGATCCTGGGTCTCTCATGTCTCCTGCATTGGCAGGTGGGTTCTTTACCACTAGCAGCACCTGGGAAGCTCAGGGTCTTCTATGTACTAAGTCACTTCAGTCGTGTCTGACTCTTTGTGACCCTTTGGACTACAGCCTGCCAGGCTCCTCTGTCCATGGGATTCTCCAGACAAGTACACTAGAGCGGGTTGCCATGACTTCCTTCAGGGGATCTCCCCAACAAAGGGACTGAACCTGTATCTCCTATGTTCTTTACCACTAGCAGCACCTGGGTGTTCTATACTGAGGTTCAAAAAGTGAACTATAACTTACAGTTTATTGCTAAAACAAGCAACATGGAGCAACCAAAAGGAAAGAACAAACAGAAAACATGAACACTCTAAAGGCCCTTTGTGAATGTTTTGGGACTATAACTCTATGCTAATTTAAAAATGGTCACAAACTTACATCATCAATTATATGGGTAGTAAATACTATTATTAAGACTAAAAATAATTCAAACTGTTACACAACACTCAGTTAACTACTATTTACATTAAAAAAGATGAAAGTAGCTGTGACTTACCAATGCTTAGCAGATCATGTAGATCACCAGGAGTGGGACCTGAATTTGGCCCTGTGTTCTCATGGAGTTGACACTAAGGGATCCAGAGCCTAAGCAGAAGCACACAAATCAATACAACAGGTAGTACAGGAACAATTACAAATGAGGATGCTGGGATAGCAGGGAAACACAACAGCCAGATTCTTTGTGAGATACAAGCAACTTACCATTTGTCTAAAGGCAGTAATAGCATCAGTTACTGTGCTAGGGCTTAGGGTCTAGGCACATGTTTTGGAATGGCAAGGTTCCAAGCAGGAGCTTCTGCACAGGTAAATAAATATGCAGTGACTCAGTTATTAGAATAGAGATTCAAGTGAGAATAAGGTAAAAGCTGAGTTATCTGAACATAGCTGTGGGTGATTGCAGGGGTGACTTCTGTTTAGTCTGATAGTTAGCTAGAGCTCCAAGTATCCCTCTAGGATGTAAGGAAGTACTGAGCCTGCGGGTGGTTTGCAAGGAATTCCAGCTGCATAGAGATTACTGCTTCAGCCTTGAGAATTTTACTTGACTGTGAATTCAATATAAGCTAATTTTGGATACCTAGGAATATAATGTAGTTGTCATATAAGAATATAGCATCATAATAAGAGTGGTCTAAAAAGTTCTGTATTGTGCTTAGTTCTGGATGTAAAGTTTTATGAGGGCTAGTGACATACAATTTAGGAACAAATTTAATTGCTTTTAAGGTACCAGGTATGTATTGTAAAGAAGTTAAGTGGACCTAGAACTGAAAGAAAGAAGAAAGGAAGGCAGGAAGGGAGAAAAGGAGGAAGGAGAAAAAAAGGTGGAGAGGAACAAAGAGAAAGAGGGAGCCAGATGTTAAATGGCAACTGCCGTTTGGCCACCCTCAGGAAATTAGAACAGGCAAAGCATATGGTGAGCTGGGTGGTGCATGACCCGTCAAGGGGCTACCACTCCAGGGGTCTTTGATCTTGGGATCTTCAAGTATTTACCAAACTGTGAGATATATTTATTAGTGTCTATTATCTTCTGATTTTTAATCCCGGCAGCTAATTTTTTTTAGCTATGTAATGGGCCAAGAAAAATATTCTGCACACACGGGACTGTTCCTCAGGGTAGCCTCTGTTCCTCAGGGTAGCCTCTGTTCCTCAGGGTGGCCTCTGTTCCTCAGGGTAGCCTGTTCCTCAGGGTAGCCTTATTCCTCAGGGTAGCCTCTGTTCCTCAGGGTGGCCTCTATTCCTCAGGGTAGCCTCTGTTCCTCAGGGTGGCCTCTGTTCCTCAGGGTGGCCTCTGTTCCTCAGGGTAGCCTGTTCCTCAGGGTGGCCTCTGTTCCTCAGGGTAGCCTGTTCCTCAGGGTGGCCTCTGTTCCTCAGGGTAGCCTGTTCCTCAGGGTGGCCTCTGTTCCTCAGGGTAGCCTGTTCCTCAGGGTGGCCTCTGTTCCTCAGGGTAGCCTGTTCCTCAGGGTGGCCTCTGTTCCTCAGGGTAGCCTTTTCCTCAGGGTGGCCTCTGTTCCTCAGGGTAGCCTCTGTTCCTCAGGGTGGCCTCTGTTCCTCAGGGTAGCCTGTTCCTCAGGGTAGCCTCTGTTCCTCAGGGTAGCCTCTGTTCCTCAGGGTAGCCTGTTCCTCAGGGTGGCCTCTGTTCCTCAGGGTAGCCTGTTCCTCAGGGTAGCCTCTGTTCCTCAGGGTAGCCTCTGTTCCTCAGGGTAGCCTGTTCCTCAGGGTAGCCTCTGTTCCTCAGGGTAGCCTCTGTTCCTCAGGGTAGCCTGTTCCTCAGGGTGGCCTCTGTTCCTCAGGGTAGCCTCTGTTCCTCAGGGTAGCCTCTAGAAGAATGCAAGTTGTGACTTTTCTCCCCACAAAGGACAAACACCATAATGTTTAGTCCAGACAAGTCATGAGACATACTTCAAATATGTCTAAGACTACTGTGTGGAAAATGTAATGGTTATTTGAAAAACAGGACTAGGACTAATGAGGCAGCTTTTCATACAATGTAATAAAAGACTTTCTAATGATTAGAGCTGTTCTGGCACAGAAACGTCAGAGCATCTTCTTGTTTAAGGCATGCTGCACCTGGTGGATAAATATTTATTGAAGGAATAAATAAACCATTGAATTGCATTGGGATAAAAGATTTGGACGCCTCTCTAGGACATAGGAAGACATCCTATGTATTGACAATACATATATCTTTAAGTTGGTTGATGATAGTACTGTCTCAGGAATGTAAAAAATTTGAGACTTCTTTGGATATGTATTTTCCATTATTACCCTTTATTTAACGTGGCAAACAGATTTACTACTTCCAAACATATGTCTTATATTGATATAAATTTTAAGAAAAATATTATTTTTTTGCTTTGTTTTTATCATTTAATTATGAATTTGCTCCTAGATCTTTTAAAGATGGCTCACAAAGGAGAAGCATCATGAACTGTGTGGAAATTATAAGATTTGAAAGGTGATGGAAATGGGTTAAAATTGTGAGTCCTCTTAATGTGATTTAACTAATTTCTATGAGTCTTAGCTTTCTCATCTACAAAATACTTAGTTTGCTTTTGCAAACTATGTTTAATTTTAACATCTGTAATAGAATACCAGTATTTACTACAGAGTTGAAGGAATCATGGGAGCTAAACCATGTCAAATGACTGATCTGTATTTGCCTACAGTTTGCAATACACATTTACAACTAATCCAAATTCATGTGCAAATACTATATTTCCCAATGGGTAATGCGAGAACCTGTGCTGAGTGCTGAGCTTAGTTGCTCAGTCATGTCCGACTCTTTGTGACCCCATGGACTGTAGCTCACCAGGCTCCTCTGTCCATGGGGATTCTCCAGGCAGGATTACTGGAGTGGGGATTACTGGAGCCTTCCTCCAGGGGATCTTCCCAACCCAGGAATCGAATCAGGGTCTCCTCCACTGCAGGCACATTCTTTACCAGCTGAGTTATCAGGGAAGCCCCAGTGCAAGTACCTATAACAGAATATTCCCTTCCCTTAAGCCATAGCTATCATTCATTTCACCTATCCACAAGCTATAATCACCAAATATGTTGTTGTCATTATTTTGAACAAACTGTTATCTATTAGATCAATTAGGAATAGAAAAATAAGGTATTTTACCTTCGCTTATCCTTCTCTCATACTCTTCCTTTCTTCATGTAGATTTGAGTTTCTGATCTGTATAATTTGCCTTCTTTTTGAAGAACTTCTTTTAATATTTCTTGCAAGGCAAATCCAGAGGCAGCAGTCTCTGAATTTTTGTTTGTTTGAGAAAGTATTTCTGCTTTACTTTTTTCTAAATATAAAAATGCAATGTTTTCAAAGACTTTATTTTTTAGCAGTTACAGGTTCAAAGCAAAACTGAGGTGAAGGTACAGACATTTCCCAAATACTCTCTGTTCACACATGCATAACCTCCCCCACCATCAACATCTCCTGCTAGAGTGGTATGCTTGTTATAGTGGTGAACCAACACAGACACATCATAATCACCAAAGTACTCTCCTTTCCTTTGAAGGATAATTTTGTTGGATTCAGAATTTTAGGGTGGCATTTTTTCCCTCTCTTAACACCTTAAATATTCCATTCCATTTCTTATCTTACTTGCACAGTTTCTGAAGAGAAGTCCAGTGCAATTCTTATCTCTCTTTCTCTGTAGATAATGCAGTTTTCTCCTCTTTGGGCTTCTATCAAGTCTTACTCTTTGTCTTTGATTTTTAAAATTTGAATATGATGAGCTCAGGTATAGAATTTCTAGCATTCTTCCTGCGTGGTGTTTCTTGAGCTTCCCCTATATCTGTGATTAGGTGACTATCATTAATTTTGGAAAATTCTCAGCCATTTATTTTTTCAAAATTTTCTTCTACTTTTTCTTTCTTCTTTTGGTATTCCCATTATACACATGTTACAATTTTTATAATCATTCATCAATTGTTGGATAGTCTGTTCCATCATTTTCTTTTTTTTTTCTTTTTGTTTTTCAAATTCTGATTCTTTTTCTTTAATAATGACCTTGTTTGCAAGTGATTTTCCAGAAGATGGATGTTAACTTAATTGGGGAATTGTATATCCAAAAGGCAAATTCAAATCACAAGTAAAACGCACAAGCACCTAAATAAATAGCTCAAACAAAACCAGTGGAAATTATCTTTGGGAAAGACTTACTGGGAGTTGAAGAAGCAATGTTGATCTATGACAGCTGCTTAGCTGAGAGGTTCTGATGAGGGTCTCTCATGAAGTTGCAGGAAAGATGACTGCTGGGGCCACAATCTTTGAAGCCTTGCCTGGGGCTAGCTTTTTTTTCTTTATCTTTTTTTATATGTCATTTTCCGAGGTTTCTGTTGACATATCTTTAAACACTGATTCTTTCCACAGCTATGTACAATCTTCTGATGAGATTGCCACCAAAGACATTCTTTTTCCTGTTCATCTTGTGATCACTACTATTTCCTTTTGAGTTTTTCTTAGAAGTTTTATCTCTTGGCTTACAGTACCTATTTGGTCCTGCATGTTGTCTGCTTTTTCCAGCCCCTGGAATATTAATCATCGTTACTTAAAATTCCTAGTGTGATAATTTAAAAATCTCCATTATATCTGGCTTTGGTTCTGACACTTACTTTGCCTCTCAGAGTGTATTTTTATCTTTACCAGGCCTTGTGATTTTCTTGTTGAAAGCTAGACATGACTATCAGGCAAAAGAAATGAGGTAGCGTGACTTTTAGTATGAGATTTTATATCTTTCTGTCCAGGGCTTAGGTTGTGTGTATGCTTGCTGTATCCATAGTTTCAGAGACTAACATTTCATTTACTGTCTATGTTTCTGCCTCTCCTGTGATTCTGAGTTTTCCTAGAGACTTCTTAATAGTGTCTGAGGTTTCAACTTCTTTTAGTTGTGTTCTTGCTATTATACAGGAACCCTGTTGATATGGTGGTAAGGTGTAGGGGAAGAAAAGTTATCTCTAGTACCATAATTAAGTCTCTCTTTTTTTTTAAAGTGAGTCTCAGTTGGGTATTTCCCTTCTTTAATGTCAAAGGCTAGATGAGGCTTGAGTTGGGTATTTTCCTCCAGGTGGGTAGCCTCTGATAGAACCTCAATCAATTAGACTTTGGTAAATAGTTTCCTTGGGGCCAGGAGCAGAGAACTCTGAAAATACATTAGAAAGGTTACTTTTTCCTGCCCCCTGCTGCAAACATGAAGTACTTTTTCTCAAATCTTCACAGAATTTGATAAGGCAACTGGGAGTAAAAATCATGAAAGCGTGCCCCTCTCCCACCAAGAATGTGCCACCTCTGATTTTTTTTTTAATGAAGACTAGTTTCTATTTATTTATTTTAGTTAGTATTATTATTATCATTTTTTTTGCTGTGCTGGGTCTTTGTTGCTACATGTGGGCTATCTCTAGTTGAGGCGAGCGGGGCTTGCTCTGTTGTAGTGCACGGGCTTCTCGTTTTGGTGGCTTCTTTAGTTGAAGAGCACAAAACTAGGCATGCAGGCTTCAGTGATTGCAGCTCATGGGCTCTAGAATGCAGGTTCAGTATTTGGTGGTGCCCGGACTTAGTTGTTCCAAGACCTGTGTGTTCTTCCTGGATCAGGGATGGAACCAGTGTCCTCTGCAATGCAAGGTGGACTCTTAACCACTGGACCACCAGGGAAGCCCCCAACTCTGAGTTTTTAAATCTCACTGTGTCTCCAGCAATTCATTAATCATAGCTTAGAGTCTTCCTATTGATACTAGCTCCATTACAGATTCTGCTCCAGTGAGTCTGCTTCAGGTTAAGTAGTGATTCTCTGTATCTGCCTGTCTGTCTTTCTAGTGGTCAGAGTAACAGAGCTACAGCCTCAGTTCTCTGATGTATCTAAGATTTCTTGATTTTCAGTTCGTTTAGCATTTCTCATGCCTGGATGTGAATTATGACTACCAAGCTGTTGCCATCAGAAATCAAAATTCAACTGGCCCATATTAAATACTCAGCAAGCATTGTATCTCTTATCTATTTTATATTTTTCTTTTTACCTTTACCATATATATAATTATTTTGTTGTTGAGGGTCTACCATTTTGTTTCTTTAAATAAAATTATTCTATCTTGCATAACTTTCTAAAATATAAAATTAGAAAAGTCATAATTAGGTGCATTTTTGCCTCACATGTATTAAAATGTGCACTTTGGCACTGCTATATTTAAAATGGATAATCAACAAGGACCTACTATATAACACATAAACCTCTGATCAGTGTTATGTGGCAGCCTGGATGGGAGGGGAATTTTGGGGGGAATAGATACATGTATATATATGGCTGAATCCCTTTGCTCTTTACCTGAAATTACTGCAACATTGTTAATCAGCTATATTCCAATACAAAATAAAAAGGTTTCTTTAAAAATGTGTACTTTGTTATTAAAATAATAAAGTGAAAATAGATGTGCAGGTTGTTTGTGTGGGAATTGTTGGTCTTCACTGTGTAGTAAGTGTCTCATTATTTGAATAACACTATTAGCATAATCAGTGTCTGTATAATGTAAGTCAGAAGCTAGAATGCAGTATACAAAAGCTACTATTTCATGATGGAAAATTCCTTGGTGGAAAAGGAACAGCATTGCAGCCCAAAACACAGGTTTATACTCAGACTCATTCCCCCCCACCAAACACACAAATAACTGGAGGAGTGCAAGAGAATTATTTTTGTTTTGCTCGTACTTCCTATTTATTTTTCAGGAGTCAGCTCTCTATAATTTGTGATGTAACTTTACCTTTCGTCTTGGAGTTGTGTTTTCTAATTTTCTTATATTATCAAAGTCTACTTTCTCAGTTCAGTGTAAAGAGGAAAAAAAATCCTTAAATCGCACTTGGTGAGAAGCAGCAGGTGCTCCATTCTTTGCTAAACCTATTCTTCTCTTGAGGGGTAGCATATTCTGTCTCGGATCTCATGATGTCTCATTTCTGCCTAATCAATAAACATGGCTTCTATTGATGTGTGTGTTCCAATAAAACCAGATCATAGTGTGCACACTCAGGAATGCCATCATATGTCAAGTATCCTTAGCACAGAATCATGCCTGGAGTGATAGCTCTACTAAGCTGACACGCTAACTGTCTTCACCATCAAACCTTTCTTCTCATTTTGCAAGCATCCATTTCAGTAATAGAAGCCTGCCACGTTTAAGTATCTTATCTGACCTCTTACTGTTCATTGAAATGGTGTGAACTTGTTTCCTAAAAAACCTATGCTGGTCTCATTCATACTGGTATGGTAAAAATTGCTCTCTCTTGAAATTCCATACACATCCTAAAAATAAATTGTCCTCCTTCTTATTTTGGGACTGTCAGTTATGTTTAAAGAATGTAGTAGGAAAGCAGGCTGTGCTAATCCAAAGTACCCTGCCTGGTGGAAAGTCTCCTGAGGCATCTGTTTTAAAACCAAGAAAACGTTTGAAGGCTTTACATCTGAGTTTTTAGACAGCTGTGCTAATTTAACTAAAGGAGTTACAGGAGGGGATGGAGGGGAAAAGTCTGTAAAGTGTTTGGTTGACATTTGAAAAAGAAATTGGATATTTTCTCCATAGCTTCATAGCAGTGTATGACATAAATTGTGATACTGTTCCCAGATTCATAGGGATAGATATAAGAATTGTAAAGCATATTTCTAGATTTTTTCAGGAGCAAATGCATCCAAATACACATATTAATTTGTATATTTAGGTGTACATATGTATATACTGGTGTGAACAACATAAAGTTATTCAATAATAGTTATTCATGCATGTGCTACACACACATGCTAAATGTAGCCACTTCATATATTTTGATTGAGAATTCATCTTGAAAAATAAAGGTTAGGGGTAAGTTAACATTTAACTAAGTAAATAAAACCAAAAGTTTTATTTACTTTAAACCAAAAGTTTATTTACTGAGTTTTCAAAATTAAAATATTTCATTAAAAAGCGAATAATTCAGATAGTTATTACATAGATGGATATAAAAATGTCTTTTTATGATCACAAAATTGGTATATAAATAAACTGCTTGCTTTTTGTCTTCAAAAAAATGGAATGTGAGGATAGACCATATGGAATGTAATTAATCTTCTTAATGTTTAGAACAGAGGAATGAATAAATTTTAGAAAGAGAGAAAAGAGGAAGCAGGAGTAGTGAGAGCAGGAAACAGAAAAGCATACAATTCATAAAAAGAGGAAGAATTTCTGAGACTGTTTTGTGATTGAATCAATGGATCCCCACTTCTTGGTTGGACTAGATGATCCGTTGTTTTCCCACTGCTTTCCTCAGTTGAACAATTATTATTTTTACCTGGAGTTTGCCACTTTGTTCCTGTGACAAGTGGAAAAAGGGATTCAAAGTCCTGGGGAGGCAAGCTATGATTTTACCAGGGCCAGCCCTAGGGTTAAGGAGCAGTGGAATAGAACAAAAATAATCTGTACTCAAGGTGGATATCACTATCGCCATCTTGTCTTTGTTAAAAATACATGCTAATAAACTGAATCAACTAGCCAGAGGTATATATTTTTCTTTGTTTTCTTTTTTTAAAGTCTTTTTAATATAAAGCTAAAATTTAAGCAACATATTAATAGTACAGAATGAGGATTGATTTGACAGGAAGAAAAACTTACCCTAATATGGAATCAACAAGATACCTAATCTGATAATATAGTATAAGAATTTTTATAAAAGGGCTAGATATAAAATAATAGATATTGTAAGAAGTACATAATGCCAAAATGCCAGCAAAATATCAGCAAAAGTATCCAATCTGGATACTTTGACCTTGTGGACAATATTCTCATCTACTTTTCCTAGTAGATATTTGATTCGCAAGTATATATGTCAGAATATTGCATGACATCTATGCAAATAAGAAAGACAGAATTAACATTAATTGAAAGATTACTTATGTAAAATTAAAACCAAACAACAACTCTACCTGATTAGTATTATTATTCCCAATTTTCTGCAGGGAAACCTGCTGATTTCCAGGGCAGCTAGAATCCAAGGTCTGCACCATATGGTTGCACATTTTTACTTCTACTGCAGCAGGTGAGAAATACTATTCAATACGTTAGAAATAAAAACAAATAATATATTTGGTATTCATTCTATAAAAATACGAAAAAGACAAGTAAACATACAAAGAAGGTTTTGAAAGGATCTCTATTGTTTGTGGGAGTCCAGATCAGTCCAATAAATTCTTCTAAAAAGGCTGCTTATAGCCACAGACATAGGTCACTTTATCAGACAATTACTTGACTGTCCAACAAAACCACCTTCTTAAACATTCCAATATGTTGTTAAGAAAAAGATATGAAGTGTGATGTTAAGTATTAAAGTACTTAAAAGCATGCCTGCACTTCTTTGGTGAATGGACGTGTCATTAATGAACGTATATAAACTTCAGTAAATAAGAGCAGAGTGTGCGAGGAGAGATTTACTTCAAGTGAAATCCTCTGCCCTCAAAGGGTTAAATGTTAACAAAGTTAAAAAGCAAAAATCAGGCTCCTATTAGTCTTGAACACTAATCTTGTTGACGGCTGAAGTGTTTCCTTATTTTATCCATATTTATTATATTGAAGGTGGGTTATATGGTGGTGACTAATGACCAAACATCTGGACCTAGTGACCCTTAAAATCCTCCAGCCATTGCTGTTCACAATTAAATACCACATGAACTAAAATGATATTTTGGCTTGACCAGGACAAATTAGTGTGGCAATGCTAAAGAAATAGCCTTGTCTTTAGTTGTAGAAATCACAGGGAATAGAACTATTAAAATTTAAAAAAATAAAAATGTTTATAAAATTTGCATATCTCATCATCATTATGGAGCTACAAAAGGTAAAAATGAATATTTTCAGAAGAAAATGAGTATTCTGGTGGACTGATCATAGTTGATATGAAGAACATTTGTTTCAGAAGTTTTACCTACCTCCCAGAATTTTGACTGAGCTGTGGAAAATGGGATTACTTCAGGTTAAATAATTGGCAAACCTCACTTCCAGAATAATTAATTTTATCTGCAGACAGATGGCTAAAGAGAAGAAAAGGCAAATGTCATCATCATCATAAGAATTATTGACTGAAGATGAATGAGTTTGTCTTCTTACAGGTAGAAGGGCATGGAAGCAACAATAAAGATGGAATTTTCCAGACAGAAACATGAGAAAGTAACTTACACGAGAATCTCTGAGGTTGTGTAAGAACCCAAGGGAAGGGCCTCACAGGAAGCTCTATTTGAGCGCTACAAAATGTGTCTAGTTTTCTGTCCTCTGGCTAAGAAAGGAGGTGGAGAGCTGCTGGGGAAAGTTTGGCAGAAGTGCAGAACTCAACTCCTCTGACTGAGTCCTTGAGAGATGGCATCTTCATAATTTGACTTCAATATTCAAATGTATCTCCTGTTGCCCTAGGAGAAACCTGTAAGTAGATGGTATGAAACTTTTAATAAAAAAAAAATCAGAGAACAAATGTACCGATCATATCAACACATAGCCTCTCCTGATGAATCCATGCCTCCTATCTAAAATAAGAGCACAAAAATACAGACAGAACACAAAGCAAAAAATAATCAGCCCTCAAATTTCATGATAGTCTGGGGTGAACACCAAAAGAATTCAGATAAAAAAGTAAAAGAATCACAGGGAATTATATAAACTATATCTGCAGAAAAATATTCAGATATAACTACCCACATTAAATATGAGAAAGATGAAAAGAAAAACACTGACCACTATGGAAAAAAAATGCCACCACAATTTAAGAAGATAAAATGCAATACAAGCTTAAAAACATTTCTTATGGAATTTACGCAAATACTGAAAAAGATTTTCTTAAAAAATACTTTCAAATACAGATGATATACTACTGCTAAGTCACTTCAGTCGTGTCCGACTCTGTGCGACTCCATAGACGGCAGCCCACCAGGCTCCCCCATCCCTGGGATCCTCCAGGCAAGAACACTGGAGTGGGTTGCCATTTCCTTCTCCAATGCATGAAAGTGAAAAGTGAAAGTGAAGTCGCTCAGTCGTGTCCAACTTTAGCGACCCCATGGACTGCAGCCTACCAGGCTCCTCCATCTGTGGGATTTTCTAGGCAAAAGTATTGGAGTGGGGTGCCATTGCCTTCTCCGAGATGACATACTAAGAAAGATGAAATCAATAAAACAAAAATTAAATCAAAATTAAGATAATGAAACCTCAGACAGACATATGTTGAAATGGTGGAATTAGGAAAACAAATTGAGAATCAAAACATATCATTACAGAATGAACAAATAAGTGACTATTAGGAAAAAATAAATAAATATGTATATCTAAAACCTAAAATAATGACATTAAAAAAAGACATAGAAAGTAGTTAGTAAAAGTGTTAGTCACTCAGCTAGGTCCAACTCTTTGCAACCCCATGGACTATAGCCTGCCAGGCTCCTCTGTCCAAGGGATTTCCCAGGCAACAACACTGGAGTGGGTAGCCGTTCCTTTCTCCAGGGGATCTTCTTGACCCAGGGATTGAATCTGGGTCTTCAGCTATGCAGGCAGATTCTTTGCTGTCTGAGCCACCAGGGAAGCCTGGGGGGAAAAAAAAAAAACAGCTAAAGATAGTTTATATTGGGCACAGAATTAAAACTAAACTTCTAGGAGATGTCCCTAATGTTACTGAACTAGAGAATGAATCATTTAATACAGTTGACCCTTGACAATACAGATTTGAATTGCAAAGTACACTTACACTTATTCACAGACTTTTTTTCAATGGTAAACACTATAGTACTGCAATGGCACCCCACTCCAGTACTCTTGCCTGGAAAATCCCACAGCGGAGGAGCCTGGTGGGCTGCAGTCCATGGGGTCGCACAGAGTCGGACATGACTGAGCGACTTCACTTTCACTTTTCACTTTCATGCATTGGAGAAGGCAATGGCACCCCACTCCAGTACTCTTGCCTGGAAAATCCCATGGATGGGGGAGCCTGGTGGGCTGCAGTCCATGGGGTCGCTAGGAGTCGGACATGACTGAGTGACTTCACTTTCACTTTTCACTTTCATGCATTGGAGAGGGAAATGGCAACCCACTCCAGTGTTCTTGCCTGGAGAATCCCAGGGACGGGCGAGCCTGGTGGGCTGCCGTCTATGGGGTCACACAGAGTCAGACACGACTGAATCGACTTAGCAGCAGCAGGAGCAGCAGTTGGTTGAATCTTTGAATGGATACAGAGGGCTGCCTAAGTTATACACAGATTTTTTAATGTGCAGAAGGTCAGTGCTCTTATCCTACATATTGTTCAAGGGTCAACTATATATCAAACAAGAATGGCAGATTTTCAAAGACAAACCTATAGAAACAGGACAAATAAGAGGGTAACTCAAGAAATCCTATAATCCCAGATAAAACAAGTAGATAAACAAAACATTATAAATGTACATAGTTGTAAAGAAGATTGATCCAAATATATGTATGAAAAAATATTGTGGCACTAAAGTAAGACTTCTTGTTATTTTATAACATTTCCCCAAAATAGTATATTTTGGATAACATTCTTATATATATATATATATATATATATGAATATATTTGTGTTTGTGACTATACTTAATATTCAGAATAGACAGAAAATATCCAAAATGAAATCACCACATACACAAAATATATGATAAGAGCTAAACTTAGGTCTTAGATGAAAAATTTAGAGCTTTACAGATTAATGCTACTTAATTTGATATATAATAATGCAGAAGAGTAAACATTTAATACAACAAAATAGATCACAAAATAAACTAACAGAAGATTAATGAAGGGAACAAATAGAGTTAAAAGCAGCAATACATTAATTAACAAATAGAAAAAATACAGTGAAGAACCAAATTTTTTAGATAAAATAATTTACATAAAGAAACAAAACATAGTTACACAATCATAAAACCTGGAAAGTAAAAAGGCACAGACACAGAGGTAAACCATTTTTAGTGCCCTATTTTGCAAAAGTAAAGGTAAATGAATGCAGAAACAGAAGAAATGGAAGATTTTCTGCAATAAAAGCCAAAGTACATAATTAACTTGAAGAAGGAAATGGCAACCCACTCCAGTACTCTTGCCTGGAGAATTCCACAGACAGAGGAGCCTGGTGGGCTACAGTCCATGGCATTACAGAGTCAGACACTGAGCGACTAACACTACTACATAATTAACTAAAAAACAAAAACAAAATAACAACACCAAAGTGATCCTAGAAAAGAGAACACTGAGCAAACAGTTACCCATGGAAACAAATTGCCATGGGTTAATATTCCATGCAGTGTCAGTCTTAGATAATTTCCCAGGTAACTTTTCTTCTTCAATCCTTGAAGGAATAGACAATGCTGATATTTAGTGGGTTCCATAACACGGAGACAAGTAAGTATAATAACATAACTCTGAACATAAATCCACATACAGATTTTTAAAAATTTATAGAAAATTTACGCATGAGAATATCTTATATGATCTCTCCTATTGTCTAGTATCAGTTTTCAAATAACTAAATTACTCCCTTTAAGTCATCTGTCCTAACTCATGAGTGTAAGGTACAGCAGTAGTTTAGAAGCTGTAATTATTTTTCCCATACCATTTCTCCCATCACAAGCTCACAAGCCGGCTCAAATTTGTTTAACATCAAAAGAAAAATGAATCCCAAGTGAATAGTCCTTCCCTCTAGTGGTTTGCATTTGGAGATTACACACACACACACCACTGCATATGAATATGTGAAACTGATGATTATTGCATCAAGTTCAAGTCAGTAAGTCAAATCAACAAATATTTGTTCAATACCTATTCCTCTCTAAGTAGTTTACAATCTGTAAAGAACCAATTGGAGAACATTTAAAAAGAATGCATCCTCAAAAGGTATTTTTTTTACAGTAGAGATTGTAAATGACATGTAAGTTGAGATAAGAGAAATATCAAATTATCTACAAAGGTCAATATCTTTATTAAAAGAAAATAATGAATTCCTAAAATTTTAAATCCCTATCCCAAAATAACTCTATTTTGATCAGGTAGTAAATCACACATGGAGAATAACAATGTGGTAAAAAAAACTAAAATTAGTCATGGGAAATAATCTCCAGTTTTTGAAATGCGGTTATATTTTCTCAATAAATGAGTTGAGCAGACACCATTTGTTGATAAGCATCATATGGGAGAACGGAGTGGTTTGCCATGGTCAGAAAGTAAATCAATCATAGGTTTGAAAATAGAATCCACATGTGCAGACTTGCAGAGCTGGTTGAGCCACTGGCCAATACTCTCTCATCACACTATATTAGCTCCATTTCTGTCCAGGAGAAGATTGTTAATGGTGAGTCTGATTAAACCATGAAACTCAATCCCAAGGGGACTGACAAAGGCACCATCTTATGTGTCATTTAAAGTAACTTTAGGACCTGGATGATGTCATTTGGTGTTAAGAAGTAAATAAAGGGCTTGATTATCCTGAGATATTTACTAAATCCATCAAACTTGAGTAAGCCACTTTAAGGATGTTTTTTTTTTTTTTTTTTTCCAGAATCAGACATCACTGTCACCCAGTACCATGCAGTACAATAGTCTGAAAATAATTTTTACTCAGGAATTTTTTTTTGAGAAGGGCACCAAATTGTTGGTGTGCTAGAACTACAACAAAAATGTGTGTTTGCCTGTATTCCTAGGATACACTTCACTTCTTTCTTTCATTCATCCATTCATTTCTTCATCTCTTAATGTAAATAAACTGAGTACTCACTTTGTTCCAAGTCCTTTCATAGAATAGAAGAGGCAATTTCTACATCACGGTGTAGTGACAGACACAGACATGATGTAATAATGCAGACTCTTCTGGTTGCAGATGATGAAAACTCAGCCTAAACTAGCTGAGAGTAATGTCCATTAGCAAGCATACCTGGAATATCCAGGGGGTACAAATGGCTTCAGCCAAAGCTAAATCCTGGCACTAAAATAGCATTTTACTGTTCATTCTCTTCCTCTTGACTTCTTGATTGTTCTTTACTTTTTAATAACTTCACTCTCAGGCATGCTTCCAATAAATGGGGGAAAATCCGACCCTCAAATTTACATGATGCCTAGCAATTGCAATCTCAGAAAAGAGGCCTTTCTTTTCAGGTGTCAATATCAATTTTAAACTGGAATCTGGCTTTTACCTCTTGGGTCATTTGTTCTTCCTCAGTTATTCATTGTGGCCAGAGGAATTTTGTATTATGATTCGCTTGTGTGTCTATCCTGTGAGCAGGAAGGTGAAATCAGTTCAGCCCGAACTGTAGTGACCAAAATGAGGAGAAATAACTTTCCAAAAAGTATCTAAAAAGGTAAAATATGTTTGTGATGAATATTTTAAGGATATGCTATATAACTTAGGTATTATTATAGAAATAGAGAAGAGCTTAATCAGAGCACAAAGGAATTGGTGTCAGGAATTCTAGAGGGATGGGAGGGGTCAAGAAAGGCTTATGAGATTAGGTAAATTTAGGCCTGAGTTTTAAAATATAAAGAAGATGTTTAATTTTTATACTGTTACAGTAAGACATGCAAGAAGAGACAGCAAGAAGACAGACCTTAAGTGGAAAGTAAAGAAGCTTTAAACAGCCTGGGAAGGTATTTGTTATGAACTCAAGACAACAAAAACTGGTAAAGTTTTAATCCACAGGTTGACCAGTTCAATTCAGTTCAGTTGCTCAGTCATGTCCAACTCTTTGCGACCCCAAGGACTGCAGCACGCCAGGCCTCCCTGTCCATCCCCAACTCCCGGAGTCTACTCAAACTCATCTCCATTGAGTTGGTGATGCCCTCCAACTATCTCATCTCATCCTCTGTAATCCCCTTCTCCTCCTGCCTTTAATCTTTCCCAGCATCAGGGTCTTTTCCAATGAGTCAGTTCTTCACATCAGGTGGCCAAAGTATTGGAGTTTCAGCTTCAGCATCAGTCTTTCAATGAATATTCAGGACTGATTTCCTTGGTAGTATTTATTCAATAAAAGTTTGATGAGTGAAAAAAAGTTAAACAATTTTCAAATCAAGTATGAAATTATGGAGGAGATAGAATGAACATTTGCCAATTACAATGATATTTTGCAAAATTAAAGATGAGGACTTTGGAAGAATTTTAAGTTTAATGACGTTATTTTAATTTCTGGACAAGCTGCTAGAAGAAAATGTGAATAAGCTAATCTCTTTGTTATATATTCAGCATCCAGCAGGACATGTAGATTCAGTCTTCTGCTTGAAAGAAGAAAATCATTTTAGGTGACACAGAATTCTAGTAAAATCTAGAGGCCACCTGATGTCTAAACATTTTTTCCTTTCCCTATTGAGTTAATTTTTAATTCAATTAGGACTTTCCCAATGTTATAAAATCTTTTGACCTTATTCTCTTACTGTCTTCTCTCTTCTCATTATCTTCCAACATTTTCACTTCTCTGTCAAGTCACCTAGCTCATGACTTAGGAGAGATATCCTTCCAATAATGAAGACTCTGTGTTATGCTCCCTGAAGGTAGATAGGGGTGCCTTACCTGTCATTTTTGGAAGAGTTTTAAAATATTTCATATATTTACAATTGGAGCATCACAAAAGCTAAGTAAACTATGCCATTGCTGGTATAGTCCTCCTCTTACCAAAGATATCCTCTGCCCTAATCTTAACACCATGGGTGAAGAAGGGAAGGGACAAAAATGAGGAGGGAAGTATCCTGACCTCCTGAATTTCAAAGTTAAGAAATGTATGTTTTTAAAGAATCATCAAAAAAGCAAGAGAGTTCTAGAAAAACATCTATTTCTTCTTTATTGACTATGCCAAAGCCTTTGACTGTGTGGATCACAATAAACTGTGGAAGATTCTGAAAGGGATGGGAATACCAGACCACCTGACCTGCCTCTTGAGAAACCTATATGCAGGTCAGGAAGCAACAGTTAGAACTGGACATGGAACAACAGGCTGGTTCCAAATAGGAAAAGGAGTACGTCAAGGCTGTATATTGTCACCCTGCTTATTTAACTTATATGCAGAGTACATCATGAGAAATGCTGGGCTGGAAGAAGCACAAGCTGGAATCAAGATTGCCAGGGGAAATATCAATAACCTCAGATATGCAGATGACACCACCCTTATGGCAGAAAGTGAAGAGGAACTAAAAAGTCTCTTGATGAAAGTAAAGGAGGAGAGTGAAAAAGTTGGCTTAAAGCTCAACATTCAGAAAACGAAGATCGTGGCATCTGGTCCCATCACTTCATGGCAAATAGATGGGGAACAGTGGAAACAGTGTCAGACTTTATTTTTCTGGGCTCTAAAATCACTGCAGATGGTGATTGCAGCCATGAAATTAAAAGACGCTTACTCCTTGGAAGGAAAGTTATGATCAACCTAGACAGCATATTAAAAAGCAGAGACATTACTTGTCAACAAAAGTTCGTCTAGTCAAGGCTATGGTTTTTCCTGTGGTCATGTATGGATGTGAGAGTTGGACTATAAAGAAGGCTGAGCACCGAAGAATTGATGCTTTTGAACTGTGGTGTTGGAGAAGACTCTTGAGAGTCCCTTGGACTGCAAGGAGATCCAACTAATCCATCCTAAAGGAGATCAGTCCTGGGTGTTCATTGGAAGGAATGATGCTAAAGCTGAAACTCCAATACTTTGGCCAACTCATGTGAAGAGTTGACTCATTGGAAAAGACCCTGATGCTGGTAGGGATTGGGGGCAGGAGGAGAAGGGGACGACAGAGGATGAGATGGCTGGATGGCATCACCGACTTGATGGACGTGGGTTGGGTGAACCCCGGGAGTTGGTGATGGACAGGGAGGGCTGGCATGCTGCGATTCATGGGGTCGCAAAGAGTCGGACATGACTGAGCAACTGAACTTACTGACTGACTGACTGATGGTGAATTAAGAGTGTATTTTCTTCAATATTTATTAGCCATTTCCTATTCCGTCATACGTGTGCATATTCTCCTAATAAAAATTCCTAGTTAGTTCAGTCTCTCAGTCGTGTCTGACTCTTTGTGACCCCATGAATTGCAGCACGCCAGGCCTCCCTGTCCATCACCAACTCCCAGAGTTCACTCAAACTCATGTCCATCAAGTCGGTGATGCCATCCAGCCATCTCATCTTCTGTCGTCCCCTTCTCCTCCTGCCCCCAATCCCTCCCAGCATCAGGGTCTTTTCCAACGAGTCAACTCTTCGCATGAGGTGGCCAAAGTATTGGAGTTTCAGCTTTAGCATCAGTCCTTCCAATGAACACACAGGACTGATCTCCTTTAGAATGGACTTGTTGGATCTCCTTGCCATCCAAGGGACTACATATTATTAAATCCCATAATAAAAGTTTACTTAAGATCTTTTCCTTGATATTAGACATCTTCCAATATTCTATTAAAATCAAGGTGTGCTCATTAGTAGAACTGAAATATTTTCTCACTGAATCTATGAGTAGAATGAAGAAAGGGACAACATAAATAAATATATAAAATTTCAGAATCCTTTGTCTGAACCAGGCAAATGCATTGTTAGACATTTCTCAGATATCATGTCTGAGAAAAAGAAAACGATTAGAGGACAGCAATTGTTTGGATTTGCAATATCCTTTGTGACTTGAAGTATAAAACTAAGTACAAGGAAATATGCCTGGTGGTTATGGCACTGAGATTTAAATTAACCCAAAATATATTTGATTTTGAGTCTCACCACATTTTTATACTAGTTTTACTTTGGGCAAATCAGTTCAATTTTCTGAAATTCATTTTCATTATTAGTAAAATAGGAGTAAGTTATGAGGACAATTGTGAAAATTAAATGAGAAAATATGTGTGAACTGATTAGGTCTTGTACATAATAAATCGGTGCTCCATAAATATAACTATTATGGAGAAATCTGCCTTTGAGCAAACAGAACAGATCCCAGGTGATACCAAAATCAAAGGGAGGTAACAATGTATATAAACAAAGAGGGTGTTGCTTTTAAAAGCAGTTCCTCAGCAATAGAGATTCTGAGAAGGAATTTCACTGGCAGTGCTCATTTACTTACAGCCAGGAGACAGGAGAAAAGGATATGAGCTGTTTAGTCAGAAGGCTGGTATGTGTTTGATGTGGAGGTCAGCACATTTGATTGACGTAGAGCGAGTCCAGTGCACGTTGGATGGTCTCTACATCACATGCAAAGTGGTGCCAAAACTGAGCTACTTTCAAAGTACAATTCCCATTCCCCACCCATCATCTCCAGAGAATGGTTAGATAATCTATACTTTTAAGCAAGCTCTTGAGCTTATGATCCAGATGCTGCCAATGTAATTCTCTCTGTTCTGATTTTGTGCTTCACCCTGAATTTTGGTTTGGATCCCAATGTTAGTCTCTCAAATACAGAAAATGAGCCGGTCACATGGGCAAGGTTTTCAATTTCCCACACAACTGTGTATTTCTTGCTGTAGATTGATAATTGTCATTCTGGTTTACCCAGAGTTTACTGTGAACAAGATTAATATATTTGCTTTAAACCACTTCTGGTGTGGTGACTAAAATTTCTACACTTTTTTAATTATGAAGATTGTATAACTCCCTTAGGGAACTGTCAAACGGTGAAGCCTTTTAGAAAGTCACATAGCTGGCTGAACCCAATCTCAGCGTAGTTGCCGTATCCCCAAAGACCAGCATTGCGGGCCACCGTGACTCCATGTCCTGTGTTCACAGACACGTACTTTCAGTTAGTGTAGTTAAGAGTCACTCAGTATCAGGGTCTACTGGGCTGACCTATTCATTCAGTGTCTGGTTTTCTTCACAAAGTACTGTACAGGAATTTCAGAAATTCCTGTACAGTAATTTCCATGTCTTTTCTTTGTCTCTAAAGTAGGCTTTGTGTGGTGCCAAGCAGTCCGCTGAGAAGTGGAACTTTATTTCACATGGTTGACTTTGCTGCATCAGGTGTTGTTGATTTGGTCAGAGTCTCCATGTATGTATTGCCTTCTTAGGAATAAAAAGAGGAATTTTTCTCTCATTTGCTTTTTTTAAAAAAACAAAAAAACAATGAACTCAAGACCATTAAATAATGCTTAAAAATAATCCTGCTGCCTCAGCAAGCAATCCCCATATTGTCAGCACAAGACTCTGGTAGACCACATGACCATGTAGACTGGTGGGAGTTCAGAGTCTTGCACTGACCACTGTAAGCAAGGCTTGTAGTCTTCTTCATTCCAGATCCCTAAGAGACTAAGGTTTCTTCTTAAGACAGTATCACTTGCTTCTCTTTTCATCTGTAAAGGGCCATTGCTCTAATGTTTAGTTAAAACCAAACTCTTTTAAGCATGGCGATGCCAACTCTGGAAAGTATCAAAAAGTAAAGATTAATGTAAAGATTTTACCACTATAAATATATTTATGTCACAAACTCTTGCTCAGTTCCCTAAATTAACTTCGGTATTTCTGGTGTGACCACATACGTAACTTCACTTCCCCCACTTGGTGCTTATGACTAACGGGATCAAGTTATAGATGAAACTTTTAAAAAAACATCTAAGTTTTTCTCATGAGCATGTAAGGTGTCTCGCAGCAGGCTGCCAATAACCCCAAAGCAGCATAGCAAACAGGCATTCAAGCTGGGCTTCTAAGATTTCGTTTCCCTTTAAAACTTGTTTTAATGCTCAGTTTAATGTTTTGGGAAGTGTCTCGAACAGAATGACGTTCCCTTGGATTTGAGCTCTTCTAAGTGAGACCTGAGTGGAGATTGTTATAAACCAGCTGATAGGAGGCTGAGACGATGCCTCTTTGCAGCTGTGCAGTCCAGGGTGGAGAGTAAAGCTCGTCCCCACTGCATTCTCTTGAGTGGTGAGTGGTAGAGCAACGTAATCGAGGTCCAAGGAGAGTAGGCACTCATCTCTATTGCAGTTCGTGTTAGTATGCGCCAAGCTTGTATTTATAAACCGTGGTTTTGTTAGAAGACAATAAACAGAGGCTTTTCAGAACAGTGCCACTGCATCTTTCAGCCCCAAGGAGAGTGGTATGCGTGTGTGTTTGTATGTGTACTGCATGTACACAAGCTCATGCCCTTAACCTCTGTTCCCTAGAACAGTGCCAAGCATGGTGGGGTGCTTAACAGCTTTATTAGGTTTTATGTTGTCTCTGTAAGGGCTGCCTCATTGATTGTTCCTAACAGCCTAGAAAGAAAGGCCTGATTAGCCCTATTTCATAGAAAAGGCAAAGGGAAATGAAATGACTTGTCCTGGAAGCTGAGCTGGTATTTGACGAACTCTGTCTTATTTCAGTGTTTAGATACATTTGATGTTATCTCTGGGTATGGTAAAGACCAAGCCTCTGAAACTAAAAAATATTTTATGAAAAGAATTCTACACGCCAAACTCTGGAATAAAGGAAACGGAATCTTTTCCACTGAAGGTTGCTGGTGCCAGGGAATATAGCAGAATTCTTGTGAACGATTTGTACAGTATCTTTATGATAGGAATCACAACACAAAACATGAGAGTTTCCCTCAGAATGGGAGTGAATAGAGAAAAATATCACTGACTTTCAGATGAATAAACATACTATTTTACATTTCATTGATTAAACAGGGAAATGCCTGTAGGAAGTTCATAAGTTTATCAAAATTGAGGAAAATTTTCTTTAAATGGAAAATACACATATATTATATTGCTCTATTATTAAAATATTTAAATTTTAATTGAAGACAGATGCAATTTATAATTTCACTTGCATAAAATAAGCTTAGTGCCCAAATGGATTAATATATAATGAAAGAAAAGAGATGTATTTGTAATATGCAAGTTATAAATTTTTAAAGCTATTTCTAGTATGAGGTTATTTTTTATTTAAATTAAAATTTTTATTTAATCTTAATGATTCTAATAATCAATAAAAACTAAAGCTAAATTAAAATATATATTCACAAATTTATTAGCAATAGCATTATGAGCATCGTCCGTGCTTGTTTTCTGTTATATCTGTGAAAGTAGGCACCTGGATAATTCCCTCTGTACCTGTTTTCCTGACCCTGCCTTGATGATGAGCCTAAAATGTTATTTAGATACAGTGTAGGTCGCAACTGGGAAAGGAAAATTCTGCCAGTAGCAAACTGTCAGTGGGTCGGGAATGCTTAATCTTTCAACAGCACATGTGTCTGTCTACTTGTTTGAAGTTCTAAACATCTATTAATACTATTTTTATCCAACTCTCCTTTCTCTTAAAAGGCAACCTTTTTCTCTATTTGTAAAGGATATTTAAATCTTCATAAAATCAAGAGTTTTGAATTAAAGATAATTCAAAGATGTTTAATTCATTATACAACTTGTTTTTTAAATTTCTTTATTCAATCTATTACTGATGTCATCCCATATTGCCAAACATTTGTGATTCTCTCATTAAAAAGTAATAAAAATAGAACTTCAAAGCTGTCTCCAAAAACTAATAGTTAACAAATGTTCTAAGTATATTACTTACTTTAAAGGTCACAAGAGCCCAGTGAGATGAATATTATCATCTCAAATTTACATTGAGGGAACTAAATTTCAGAGATGACATACATTTAAAAAGACTGAAATCAGTGTGATTTGCCCAAGGCTCCTGAGGCAGAATGGGGATAAGATAAAAAAAAAAAAATTTGGTTCAGGGAATTCCCTGGTGGTCCAATGGTTAGGACTCAGTGCTACCATTGCCATAAGAGTGGGTTTGATCTTTTGTCAGGAAAATAAGACTCTGCAAGTGGCTTGGCGTGACCAAAAATTTAAATAAATAAAAATTTTAGTTCAGTGCTTTTTTCATACAAAAATATAGAGAAGTTTCCAAATATTTCTTAAAAAAGAAATCAGAAATTATCATTGATTGAAACTCACTTAGAGATTAAAAAATTATAACAAACACATTATGAACAGAACAATGGAAAATAGATTTCCCAAGGCTTAAATGTTAAGAAATCTTTGAAAATGCATTGTGTACAGTGACAGGAAAGCAAAAGGAATATAAAATCTTTACCTTCAGTGACATCAACCTCTTTTTATAATAGTGAATTTTGAGGTCAAGAAGGTCACCATTGTGATGGCACAACAGTGTAAAGGCAGAAAACTGTCTCATTTCTTACTGTTCTGTCCCTTTTATGTCCTGCTAGATGTTGAGAGATGGTGATAAACAACACTTACCCCAACAGTAGGCCAATGGCACTGTCTGCAAGACTCTGGACCTAGAGATTCTGGAAAGGACTCCAGGTAGAGGCTGGAGGAGACACAGCAGAACTCAAGTATCAGAAGTTCAGTCAGTTCAATCGCTCAGTCATGTCCAACTCTTTGCGACCCAATGGACTGCAGCATGCCAGGCCTCCCTGTCCATCACCAACTCCTGGAGTTTACTCAAATTCATGTCCATTGAGTCAGTGATGCTATCCAACTATCTCATCCTCTGTGGTCCCCTTCTCCTCCTGCCCTCAATCTTTCCCAGCATCAGGATCTTTTCAGATAAGTCAGTTCTTCGCATCAGGTGGCCAAAGTATTGGAGATTCAGCTTCAGCATCAGTCCTTCCAATGAATATTCAGGACTGATCTCCTTTAAGATGGACTGGTTAGATCTCCTTGCAGTCCAAGGGACTCTCAAGAGTCTTCTCCAACACCACAGTTCAAAAACATCAATTCTTCGGTGTTCAGCTTTCTTTATAGTCCAACTCTCACATCCATACATGACTAATGGAAAAACCATAGCTTTGCCTAGACGGACCTTTGTTGGCAAAGTAATGTCTCTGCTTTTTAATATGCTGTCTAGGTTGGTCATAGCTTTTCTTCCAAGGAGCAAGTATCTTTTAATTTCATGGCTGCAGTCATCATCTGCAGTGATTCTGGAGCCCAAGAAAACAAAGTCTCTCACTGTTTCCACTGTTTCCCCATCTATTTGCCACGAAGTGATGGGATCAGATGCCATGATCTTAGTTTTGTGAATGTTGAGTTTTAAGCCAACTTTTTCACTCTTCTCTTTCACTTTCATCAAGAGGCTCTTTAGTTCTTCGCTTTCTACCATAAGTGTGGTGTCATCTGTGTATCTGAGGTTATTGATATTTCTGCGGGCAATCTTGATTCCAGCTTATGCTTCTTCCAGCCCAGTGTTTGGCATGATGTACTCTGCATATAAGTTAAATAAGCAGGGTGACAATATACAACCTTGACTATCAGAAGTTAGGGACCAAGAAATAGGAGTGAAGCATTCAAGAGGGGTTCTAGAACATTTTGGAGAAGGAAATGGCAATCCACTCCAGTATTCTTGCCTGGAGAACTCCGTGGAAAGAGAAACCTGGTGGGCTACAGTCCAAGGGGTCCAAAGAGTTGGGCCCAACTTAGTGACTTTCACTTCGCTTCACTAGAACATTTGCTGGTGATTAAAAATTACTCTGTTTTCTTCTTTTCTTATGTTATGCTCTCCTTCTCAACTTCATTCTTGGCTTCTCTTTTGTCCTCTTTCCTTTTCACTTCCTCTCTGCTGCAGCAGGAGAGCTGTAGAATACTCTGGTTACTAACAACCTAATGACATCTGGGGCACAGGGCACTCTTCTCAGGCTTCCCCTCTCCTCAACTGTCAGGGCAGCCATGTCCCACTGCTCCATGGGCTTCTAGAATGAGGTAAGCAGAAAGAAATGGTGTTAGACAGTTGTGGTGGGTTGCAGTAGACTTGTTAGACATCAGTCGGGTCATGTTCCCCATCAGATGGGTAAGGTAAGTGTTACACTTTACAATAACACATAGGGTAAGCCCCTTGGCTGGCCAGTTGAGGTAGCTATCAGTAAGTAGCCAACACAGATGTGTGTAGTAGTCAGAAATTAATTGCCATATATATTTTATATCTTATGTAAATATCTTTATATCACTAAGAGATAAGAACAAAATCAAATACACACACACACATGCACCAAAGAAAAAAAACACAAGAATTTTTTTACTTGTTGGCTAACTGTTAACCAGATGCAAGAGACATGGGATTGATCCATGGGTTGGAAATATCCCTTGGAGTAGGAAAGGGCAATCCACTCCAATATTCTTGCTTGGAATATTCCATGGATCGAGGAGCCCGGTGGGCAACAGTCAATGGGGTTGCAAAGAGTCAGGCACGAATGAACACAGCACAGCACAGCAATTGACTAAGTAGGGATTTTTTTAAAGGTAAATATAAAGCATTTTTAGATTAAAAAATTATATATGTCCTTTTGATATATGTTCTTGGAAAGGCCAAGGTTATTATCCCCAACATCCAGATAAGGAGACTGATATGCAAAGTGGCTGCAGCACTTATCTGGGGTTGACAGATAGTAAGTTTGAATAAATAAGATTTCTTAATATAGCATTTTGTTTTTACTTATACCAGAATGGAAATGAATTTGTTTCCCAATTTCCTGTTTACTAATTTTGATGGTATGCATCTGAGTGTCATAGAAACAGTTATATCTCAAGAGATATATAAACACTTTTATCTCAAGAGATATATATCAGAACTTTCAGCAGTTCTCCTGAGTCATATTTCCAACCACTTTTAGGGTATTGCCATTGAACTGTTTGCCACTGCATTAAGTTTATCAAGTCCTAACTGCATCATATCTCTCACAGATACTATTATTCTTCTAGTCATCTGAATGAGACTAGAAATTTTGGAGACATCTTTTACTCATTCTGCTCCTTCATCATCTAATTACAATCTGTCCCCAAGAGTTATCATACCTTCATCTTTGCCTCCCCTGCTGGATTCCCTCAGCTACCTCACTACTAGGGGTTTTCATCACCTCAGGCTTAAATTACTGAAAGAGCCTTCAGGATGACTCCCTTGCCTACACTCCATCATCTGCCACTCTGGCCTCAGATCAGTGGCCGTCAATATGCACAGCCACTAGCTAGTCCAAACACTTCTTCTGGGATTTGGGACCTTTCTAATCTAAGTTTATTTTCTAGGAAAGTCTTAACCTTTACTCTCAGCTCAAGGGAAGCCATTTTCCATACATTCTCCTGCACAAAGTCACCTTTCTCCTTCAAAACTTTAGCTTGAATACTTTATCTTTCTTCCTTCTTATCTTTTATTAAAACTGTAACCACACTTGGAGGGCCACCTCAAAAGCACTGTCCCCCATCTTCTATGATCAAGGAAGTTCATAATGATGTTTCCATTTTCTGAATTCACATGATTCTCATCAGTATCATTTGCTTTGGTCCTTCATTGTGCTCTAATGGATATGGTATGTTTATTTTACCAAAGAGATTATACATACTTATTGTGCTTCCCTGGTGGCTAAGAGGTTAAAGCGTCTGCCTGGAATTCGGGAGACCCAGGTTTGATCCCTGGGTTGGAAAGATCCCCTGGAGAAGGAAATGGCAACCCGCTCCAGTATTCTTGCCTGGAGAATCCCACGGAGGGAGGAGCCTGGTAGGCTACAGTCCACGGGGTCGCAAAGAGTCGGACATGACTGAGCAACTTCACTTCAATGTTAATTGCACTTTTCATAGCACCAAAACAATTCAAGTCACATAGAAGTGATATTATACTAATTGGCTAATTCACTGCTGCTGCTGCTGCTAAGCCGCTTCAGTCCTGTCCAACTCTGTGCGACCCCATGGACTGTAGCCCACCAGGCTCCTCCATCCATGGGACTTTTCAGGCAAGAGTACTGGAGTGGGGTGCCATTGCCTTCTCCAGGTTAAGTCACTAAACGTACATTATTATTTTTTATAAGCAGGTAGGAAAAGCTGGCAAGGTACCCCTCAGTATCAAATATCTCAAAGAGGTCAGTGACTTCTTTAGATTTTACAAGTCTAACCATTTTGACTTTATTTATATACCTATCATGAGACAGCTACTCTGAATATTCTGCTGACAAGTGAAGTATCAGAATAAGATGCATCGTTTATTTCATGGATCAGAGATTTACAGGCAGAATTACATACGGACATTCTTCACTATTACAAAATGTAACTAATGTCTGAGATACATCCTCTTTCTAATTGTCTTTCCCTATTGAAATATCAAAATGGATGTGCATCTGAACACATATGCATGGCCTGAATTTCTGCATTTTTTTCATGTCAGCAGTATATTGTCACGAATCAAAAAACTGGAAGATACACACAGCTCCTGGCTAGGTATTCTTGGACTTAAATAGAAAAATATTTAAACCAAGTCTTTGCCACTCTCGCCACTTATTCAAAATCTTTGCAAGAAAAGGCAGAAAAGAAACAAATTGTTCTAGTAAAATGAAACTGTGCATAAAATCCCCAGCAGTTCAAAACTTGGCTTTCTGGACTTTTTCACGAATTACAACTGCAAGTTTAACAGCCAGCCTTTGGGACTTCAGTGCACCAGGTAAGGGATATTGTTCCATAGAATAATTGCTCTCTGAGGAAAAGGCATTTCGGTGACTTTCATGTTATAAGGCAGCACGAGCCAGTAGGTCATTAATCATTAGTGAGTGTCACTGAGGAGTTTAAATATAAAAAACAGGATCCAATGACATTAAATATCAGAGCAAAAAGGAATCTTGCAAATTTTTATGATAATCTGTCTTACTGATACTAAAGTTTCATAACTATACCTTGCAGCAAATTTCAGATTTAAAGGAAATCTGATAAGATAAACTTAAAGACTAATTTATTACATTGAATAAAAATTTATATCTTCCCATTTGATTCTTTAGGGCTATGTATAGGAGAGCAGCAGAGTAGATGAAAATGCTTTAGAGTCTGATATAAAAGATAAGTACCATCTCTATTTTTGATTTATTTTTTAAACATAAAGGGAGCAACTTGGAATACAAGGCAAACCTTTGTTGAAATTTAAAGTAAGTTAAAAAAAAACTTAAAAATAAGGTAAAGAAGTACTATTAGCAGAAAAAAGACATTATTATTTTCCTCAAAATCCTAGCTTAAAGATAACCACTATAGTCATGAACTATTTCTGGTCCTAAAGTTCCTAGTGGCTAGGCAAAAAGAGGAATAGAATAAATTATCTCATGAGAAGCACGAGATAGAATGCCAGGAAAGCAAATTTTCTCCTACCACTAATTTTCAGGAGTTTATCTCATAAGTGACACTCTACATCATTGATTCAGTTAGTCTTCAGCTTCAAACAGCAGAAACCACCTCTGGGTAACTTGAGGAATTCTCTAAAAGATATGATGCAGCTTGCAGACTCAAAGGGACAGTAGAAAAAACTAGACTCGGACCCCAGAGGAAGCAAACTTCAACAGTCAAAGTCTCAACAAACTTCAAAAGTCAAAGTCTCAACAGCTGGAACGATCTGACAGCCACTCTCAGGCAATAACAGTTCAGTAAGTACCACTTTCCTGCTCTCCCTGAGTCTATTACTATAACAAGGTGACTCCTGTCTCAATAGTAGAAAGTATTTGACAGTTTCTCCCAGGCACTATCACTCTAACGAACGAGTCCAACTTTTCCATTACGTTTGCCTTTATAACAGGCATTTAATTGTGGCAGTCACTCAAACTCTGTAACTGCTTTCCTTCTCTTGCCATCAATGTCAACCTCCACCCCATCCCATTATGCCAGTAGCTAGTAGCCCTGTCAGGTCAAGATAAATATGGTTAAGCAAATTATTCTGAGGGGAGAGGGAATACTGCACTGAAATGAGAGTGAAATTTAATAATCTGATAAGACTACAGGTCATTGCTCCCAGAGACAGAAGTTTTCAGGAGAAAATGAAACACTTTAAATGGGAATCTTAGTCTTGTTCCTCCTCACCCCTGCCCCCTGGCCAGAGTGCAGAAGGAAGGAGTGGGAGGAAGTAAGCCTATCGCCTTCTGGGAAGGAGAGATATAAGGCTGCACCCACGAAAGCAAAGAAGCATATTGGATATTTTTTCTAATGGGTTCATATGGGTAAGGAGCTCAGGATAAACTCCCATACGGGAGTGGCTGGCTGAGTTTGGTGACATACAGTAACTTACAAGTGCTATATGGAAAGAGAGAAGACGGCTCTGAAGTAAGGAGCCTTCAGGGACCACGCTGGCTTCCCTAGTGGGAAAGAAGGTGCTGAATTTACAATCTCCTCAAGCCACACAAAGTGTGGGAGTGGAAATTCCCCAACAAAGATCAGTATTGTCTTTAGAAAGGGGAAATGGATTGCTAGGCAATCAATCCAAATGTATCCAAATCCAAATGCTCATCATGCCTGGCAGTGGCAAGAGCAACAGCAATAGTAGCTGACCTGACACTCGGTAAGGACCTGTTATCTGTCTGGCACTGTTTGAGATGCTTTACCTTTGTTCATCCTCACAATCTCCCTATGAAGATGGCATACCAATTGATGACTGTAATTTTAATAAAAAAGTTGCCAGAGACACTCAGATGATAAGGGATGGCATTAGGATTCAAATCCTACTTCTGGATTCATGTTATTAATCCCTATGGACACCATCAATAGCTGTTTTAAAATAGATGCAGAAAGTGCTTCCATACAGCTGCTTCTCATAAAAATAAATATAAAATCAGAGATTTTGAAAATAATGTGTGTATTCAAATGTATTCTGAAAATATATGTTAAATATATTATTTTTAAAATTCTGTGGTATCAAGTACATACCGAAAATAAGGCTATGTAAATGATACATAGAGGAAAGTCAGTACTATTTTAGAAAAATATTTTTTTATATGGTAGACAGTTTAAAATAGCTTTCCTGAAAACATATCTTTCTAATCTAAATAGGGTCATTTAATTGTTTTTGCTACTTGCGTATTTTTAAAAGGAAAACCAGTAATAAATACATTGCCAATAATTTAATAAAAATTTACATATTTCCTACTTTCAAAGAAAAAGTTCCTTGTCACTGATGCCCAAATCCTCTACCAGTCCCATTCCCTAGATGAAAACAGTAGGAGGTATCATTTTTTAAAACATTCTTGTTCACAATAAAACAGGCAGACTCTGTGATGGCTGTGGGATTTCTATCTCAGAATTAGAGCCAGAGAAACCTATTAATTGAAATTCTATATCACCAAATCTTAAACATATCTTTCATTTTTCTCCAAAACAATGATAATCAAATTATTGGAGTGGCAAGGATAAGAAGTTGAAGAAAGATATCCTTCTACTTTTCCCAAACTCTGTCACTGCTCTGTGTTCTTAGTTTCACAAAAAAGAATGATTTTTTAACTTTGTCAACATTCGTATCCATGGAGGATTTGATAATTCTGAAATTTCTTTGTCTCTTTCTTTCAGGGGAAAAATACACACACACACACACACACACAAATACACACGAACACAGACTCATCAGACTCATATAGACATATGTACTTCCCACAAGTCTATAAATGATTGGGGGCATTAATTGTATAATAAAGTCATTCTAGTGACAATAGTTTTATGGTTCAGTTCAGTTCAGTCACCCAGTTGTGTCTGACTCTTTGCGACCCCATGGACTGCAGCACGCCCGTCTTCCCTGTCCATCACCTACTCCCAGAGCCTGCTCAAAGTCATGTCCATCAAGTCTGTGATGTCATCCAACCATCTCATCCTTTGTCATCCCCTTCTCCTCCAGCCTTCAATTTTTCTCAGCATCCGGGTCTTTTCAAATGAGCCAGTTCTTCACATCAGGTGGCCAAAGTATTAGAGTTTCAGCTTCAACATTAGTCTTTCCAATGCATATTCAGGACTGATTTCCTTTAGGATGGACTGGTTGGATCTCCTTGCGGTCCAAGGGACTCTCAAGAGTCTTCTCCGACACCACAGTTCAAAAACATCAATTCTTTGGTGCTCAGCTTTCTTTATAATCCAACTCTCACATCCATACATGACTATTGGAAAAACCATAGCTTTGACTAGGTGGACCTTTGTTGACAAAGTAATGTCTCTGCTTTCTTTTTTTTTTTTTTAGTTCTACCAGTTTATTGCTATCAACCCATATCCCTCCAGGGATTCCCTGGTGACTCAGATGGTAAAGCATCTGCCTACAATGCAAGAGACCCAGGTTCGATCCCTGGGTTGGGAAGATCCTCTGGAGAAGGAAATGGCAACCCACTCCAGTATTCTGCCTGGAAAATCCCATGGATGGAGGAGCATGGTAGGCTACAGTCCATGGGGTCGTGAAGATTTGGACATGACTGAGGGACTTCAGTTTCAGTTTCATATCCCTCCACCCTCCTCATACATATGTGCTCAGTCATGTAACTCCATGGACTGCAGTCTGCCAGGCTCCTCTGTCCACAGACTTTTCCAGACAAGAATAATGGAGTGGATTGCCATTTCCTTTTCCAGTGTCTCTGTTTTTTAATATGTTGTCTAGGTTTGTCATAGCTTTTCTTCCAAGGAGCAAGTGTCTTTTAATTTTATGGCTGCAGTCATCATCTACAGTGCTTTTGGAGCCCAAGAAAATAAGTTCTGTCACTGTTTCCGTTGTTTTCCATCTATCTGCCATGAAGTGATGGGACTGGAGGAAATGGTTTTAGTTTTTGAATGTTGAGTTTTAAGCCGGCTTTTTCACTCTCCTCTTTAACTTTCACAAGTGGCTCTTTAGTTCCTCTTCACTTCCGTCATAAGGGTGGTGTCATCTGCATATTCAGAGAAGGCAATGGCACCCCACTCCAGTACTCTTGCCTGGAAAATCCCATGGATGGAGGAGCCTAGTAGGCTGCAGTCCATGGGGTCACGAAGAGTTGGACATGACTGAGTGACTTCACTTTCATTTTTTACTTTCATGCATTGGAGAAGGAAATGGCAACCCACTCCAGTGTTCTTGCCTGGAGAAGTCCTGGGATGGCAGAGCCTGGTGTGCTGCGGTCTATGGGGTCGCACAGAGTCGCACACGACTGAAGTGACTTAGCAGCAGCAGCAGCATTTGCATAACAGAGGTTATTGATATGTCTCCTGGCAATCTTGATTCCAGCTTATGCTTCATCCAACCCAGGATTTTGCATGATGTACTCTGCATATAAGTTAAATAAGGAGGGTGACCATATACAGCCTTGTTGTACTCCTTTCCAAATATGGACCCAGTCTGTTGTTCCATGTCCAGTTCTAACTGTTGCTTCTTGACCTACATACAGATTTCTCAGGAGGCAATTTTATGGTAACACTTCTCATTTTAATTTAGTCTTTTTTAAAATTTGAGAACCTATTTATTTCTGCTTTATTGACTATGCCAAAGCCTTTGACTGTGTGGATCACAATAAACTGTGGAAGATTCTGAAAGAGATGGGAATACTAGACCACCTAACCTGCCTCTTGAGAAACCTGTATGCAGGTAAGGAAGCAACAGTTAGAACTAGACATGGAACAACAGACTGGTTCCAAATAGGAAAAGGAGTACGTCAAGGCTGCATATTGTCACCCTACTTATTTAACTTATATGCAGAATACATCATGAGAAATGCTGGGCTGGATGAAGCACAAGCTGGAATCAAGATTGCCGGGGGAAATATCAATAACCTCAGATATGCAGATGACACCACCCTTATGGCAGAAAGTGAAGAAGAACTAAAGAACCTCTTGATGAAAGTGAAAGAGGAGAGTGAAAAAGTTGGCTTAAAGCTCAACATTCAGAAAACGAAGATCATGGCATCTGGTCCCATCACTTTATAGGAAATGGATGGGGAAACAGTGGAAACAGTGGCTGACTTTGTTTTTCTGGGCTACAAAATCACTGCAGATGGTGATTGCAGCCATGAAATTAAAAGATGCTTACTCCTTGGAAGGAAAGTTATGACCAACCTAGATAGCATATTCAAAAGCAGAGACATTACTTTGCCAACAAAGGTCTGTTTAGTTAAGGCTATGGTTTTTCCAGTGGTCATGTATGGATGTGAGAGTTGGACTATAAAGAAAGCTGAACACAGAATTAATGCTTTTGAACTGTGGTGTTGGAGAAGACTCTTGAGAGTCCCTTGGACTGCAAGGAGATCCAACCAGTCCATCCTAAAGGAGATCAGTCCTGGGTGTTCATTGGAAGGACTGATGTTGAAGCTGAAACTCAATATTTGGCCACCTGATGAGAAGAGCTGACTCATTAAAAAAGACTCTGATGCTGGGAAAGATTGAGGGCAGGAGGAGAAGGGGACAACAGAGGATGAGATGGTTGGATGTTATCACTGACACAATGGACATGGGTTTGGGTGGATTCCGGGAGTTGGTGATGGATGGGAAGGCCTGGTGTGCTGCGATTCATGGGGTCGCAAAGAGTCGGACACAACTGAGTGACTGAACTGACTGAACTGATTTATAAAAATGTGTACTGAGAAATTAAACCAGGAAATATGACTTGCAATGATATCCAATTATATTCTATATTAGATAATATACTAATATATACAATATATAATAGATTATGTATACTATATTTTATATATTACATTATTAATGCAAAATCATATTTTATTTTGTACAAGTTCAAGTTGTGTTTCTGTCACATAGAATGAAATGATACAGTGAATTTTTATTCTTTTAGTACATTTTGAGAAAAGTTACTGACTAGAAATTGCTACTAGAAAAATTGCACTTTGGCGTATTTTTCAAATTTTAAAATTACCAAGACTTTGAATATTATGTGAGTGACAGTGAGACAATTAAAATGAAACTTGATTTTACTAATTTTTCTCAGTATTAATAGGATTTTCTAAACTTTTCTAACTCTTATTAATGCACCAACTCTTTCTATAATTAAAAAGATAGAGGATGAAATACCCACATATGTGTGTATGGGACACAGAGGCCTTAACATTTTCTCAAGTTCACAATAAACACTAAAGAATCTTATCTTGAAGTTACCTGTTATCTTCTGTGCCTGAACCAACTTCATATAATGAGAGTGTCCTTTAGCTACTCAAACAGCATTACTTCCATTAAGTCAACTGTAAAATTTTCTACTGTTTAACTCTTGAAATGAATCATTTGTTAAGCGTTTGATGATAAAATTATAAGAAGATCATCAAAGGAGATGGATTTTCCTGGGAAAATAATGTATAGAGCTGTATTCTGCTACATGTGGGAAAGATAAAGATGGGTTTGTTTTCATTTTTACCTTGGTGTGACCCTAGCTTGAAAGGTGATTTTATCAGTATTACACTTAATTAGATATTTGTTCCATGGAGAAATTGAATGTCCCAAGAAGAAGCTTTAAATCCCTGCAGAAGCGGATGGCTCCTTGACTGAGCACTTTTAAGACAGAGCAAAGCCCTTGTCTGTGTACACAGGAATACCAAGAGCATTTTTAATCTTTTCATCTTAAAAACACTGGACAAGCAACCAAAGAGGTTTGAAGAGTCATAGAAAAGAAGCAGGACAAGGCAAACAATGAGAATAACACTGGCCCAAGAAGGAAGAGCAGACTTAGGATCAGGAACACAATCATATAATTTGCAGGGCCCAGTGAAAAAAAACTGGGGACCCTTTGTTCAAAATTTATTAAAGATTCCAAGATGGCTATAGCAGAGCATGAAGCCAAGAGACATCTTCTAAGGACAGGGCTCTGTGATATGCAGAGTTGCCTACCCATGAAGCAGGCCCTCCTTGTTTAAAACACAGAAACAACTTGAATAAATCTTTATGGGCTACCCTCAGAGAGATTTGAAATGATAACCAGTTCCACAAACCAACAGTAAGACATAATAAAGGGGAAAAAAATAGGAGACAAGAAAGAACTCATGAAGTTTAAATATATTTAGAGATGAACCAAGGAGATGTTTAAATACATTTAGAGATACAGCAAGAAGAGATAAGAAAGCCTTCTTCGGTGATCAATGCAAAGAAATAGAGGAAAACAAGAAAATGGGAAAGACTAGAGATCTCTTCAAGAAAATTAGAGATACCAAGGAACTTTTCATGCAAAGTTGGGCACAAAAAGAACAGAAATAGTATGGACCTAACAGAAGCAGAAGATATTAAGAAGAGGTGGCAAGAATACACAGAAGAACTGTACAAAAAAGACCTTCATGTCTTTTTTGACATGGTGGTGTGATCACTCACCTAGAGCCAGACATACTGGAATGCAAAGTCAAGTGGGCTTTAAGAAGCATCACTATGAACAAAGCTAGTGGAGGTGATGAAATTCCAGTTGAGCTATTTCAAATCCTGAAAGATGATGCTGTGAAAGTGCTGTGCTCAATATGCCAGCAAATTTGGAAAACTCAGCAGAGGGCACAGGACTGGAAAAAGTCAGTTTTCATTCCAATCCCAAAGAAAGGCAACGCCAAAGAATGTTCAAACTACGACACAATTGCCCTCATTTCACATGCTGGCAAAGTAATACTCAAAATTCTCCAAGCCAGGCTTCAAAAGTACATGAACTGTGAACTTCCAGATGTTCAACCTGGATCTAGAATAGGCAGAGGAACCAGAGATCAAATTGCCAACATCTGTTGGATCATCAAAAAAGCAAAAGAGTTCCAGAAAAACACCTACTTCTGCTTTATCGATTATGGCAAAGCCTTTGACTGTGTAAATCACAACAAACTGTGGAAAATTCCTAAACAGATGGGAATACCAGACCACCTGACCTGCCTCCTGATCTGTATGCAGGTCAAGAAGCAACAGTTAGAACTGGACATGGAACAACAGACTGTGTCCAAATTGGGAAAGAAGTATGTCAAGATTGTATGTTGTCACCCTGCTTATTTAACTTATATGCAGAGTACATTATGTGAAATGCTGGGCTGGATGAAGCACAAGCTGGAATCAAGATTGCCAGGAAAAATATCAATAACCTCAGATATGCAGATGACACCACCCTTATGGCAGAAAGTGAAATGGAACAAAAGAGCCCCTTGATAAAAGTGAAAGAGGAGAGTGAAGAAGCTGGCAAAAACTCAACATTCAAAAAACTAAAATCATGGCATGTGGTGCCATCACTTCGTGGCAAATAGTTGGGGAAACAATGGAAACAGTGTCAGACTTTATTTTATTGGGCTCCAAAATCACTGCAGATTGTGACTGCAACCATGAAATTGAAAGATGTTTGCTCCTTGGAAGGAAAGTTATGACCAACCTAGACAGCATATTCAAAAGCAGAGACATTACTTTGCCAACAAAGGTCTGTCTAGTCAAAGCTATGGTTTATCCAGTAGTCATGTATGGATATGAGAGTTGGACTATAAAGAAAGCTGAGCACTGAAGAATTGATGCTTTTGAATTGTGGTGTTGGAGGAGACTCTTGAGAGTCCCTTGGACTGCAAGGAGATCCAACCAGTCCGTCCTAAAGGAAGTAAGTCCTGAATATTCATTGGTAGGACTGATGTTGAAGCTGTAATTTTAATACTTTGGCCTCCTGATGCGAAGAACTGACTCATTAGAAAAGATTCTGCTGCTGGGAAAGATTGAAGGCAGGAGGAGGAGGGGATGGCAGAGGATGAGATGGTTGGATAGCATCACTGACTTGATAGATGTGAGTTTGAGCAGGCTCCAGGAGTTGGTGATGGACAGGGAAGCCCAGTGTGCTGCAGTCCATGGGGTCACAAAGAGTTGGACACGACTGAGCAATTGAACTTAACTGAGAGATGCACCAAAGTTTCCCTCCACTTTTTATTTGGCCTACTTCTGCTAATTGGCTTTGGTTCCAGCCTCACTTTTTGGAAAGTCAAAAAGGTGAATGTTTCCTTGTCATTTTGGCATTTCTCAGCTTGTATATGAAAAGTTGATTTCCCAGGTGGCTGAGGAGTAAAGAATCTGCCTGCCAATGCAGGAGATGTGGGTTCAATCCCTGGGTTGAGAAGATACCCTGGAGGAGAAAATGGCAACCCACTCCAGTATTCTTGCCTGGAGAACCCCATAGATATGGAGTATGGCCAGCTACAGTCGCTGGTGTCACAGAGTCAGACACAACTGAGCATGCGTGCATATGAAAAGCACCTGAATTCCCATGAACTCTAATTGGCATATCAATGCCACTAAAAGTAACAGGCCCTCCAGTTCAGAATTATTTTTCACATGTGAGTATTTACTTTCTTTGGAGTAAAAGATTCTTGTGTATTTCATATGTTGAATTCTATTAGTAATTTAAGTGTAACTATGTATTTATTATTACAAGTGTAAAAATGCCATAATATTTAATGATGCCTGTATAAACTTGCATTTTCATAAGAAATGTAGTTAACTTTCAAACAGCTAAAGTGAGAAGTAAATCAGCAACCAATTTGAATACTGAACAAAAATCCTTAATTTGAATATGGAAATCAGTGTCATAGGACATATGTGAATGCTATAAATACTACAAACACTTTTATATATTTATCTTATTGAAAGGATACAACAATCATTTGAGATAAGTAGAGATCATCACGTACATTAGATATTTGAGAGCACAGAGGCTCAGAGTAGTTAGATTTTCCCAAGGTCACCCATGCTGAAAACGGAGGCAAACAGAACCAATACAGATTTTTTTGCTCAAAATCCACTGTTATTTCATACCACGTGTCTTTTCAGGATAACTATGGATGACTCCTCTTTCACTTTCATCAAGAGGCTCTTTAGTTCTTCACTTTCTGCCATAAGGGTGGTGTCATCTGCATATCTGAGGTTATTGATATTTCTCCCAGCAATCTTGATTTCCAACTTGTGCTTCCTCCAGCCCAGCGTTTCTCATGATGTACTCTGCATATAAGTTAAATAAGCAGGGTGACAATATACAGCCTTGACATACTCCCTTTCCTATTTGGAACCAGTCTGTTGTTCCATGTCCAGTTCTAATTGTTGCTTCCTGACCTTCATACAGGTTTCTCAAGAGGCAGGTCCAGGTGGTCTGGTATTCCCATTTCTTTCAGAATTTTCCACTGTTGAGGCTGAAACTCCAATACTTTGGCCACCTGATGCGAAGAGCTGACTCATTGGAAAAGACCCTGATGCTGGGAAAGATTGAGGGCAGGAGGAGAAGGGGACAACAGAGGATGAGATGGTTGGATGGCATCATTGACTCGATGGATATGGGTTTCGGTGGACTTTGGGAGTTGGTGATAGACAGGGAGGCCCGGCATGCTGCAGTTTATGGGGTCGGAAAGAGTCGGACATGACAGTGACTGTATTGAACTAAACTGATGGATGATTCACATAAAATATTTTTCTAAATAAATGGAAAAGACTACTTAAAAGTGTAGTCATTGTTGTTAAGGATTCATTGGATCAGACTTTAAAAAAAAAAAAAACTATGAAAAAATTCCTGAAAAGATTGTTTCAAACTGGGTTCCATGGTACATTAAGATGGTAAGATGGTTGGGATCAGAGTATGTAGGTTTTGCTCGAAGCTGAAAGAATGCCAAAGTACCATCTCCACTTCAATCAGAGAAGATGGAGTTTTATGTTTCTTAGATAGCAGGCATATGAGTAAGATATCTTTTGAAGTAAGGATTTGATGATTAAACAAAAAAAAAACAATTAAATAAACAAAATAAGATGATAAAAAGCCAGTGAGACACTGACCTGCATTATTGTTACTAAAACAATGTGTTCAGTGTTTTATCTGTGGCCCAACAAATATCAAGTGAATAACTGAAAATTTACCACTTGTTTAGCAATCGCCTCCATATAGATCTTTATGGATAGCACACTGCATATGATTTAATTTTGAACTTCTTTTAGATATTATTTTCTAAAACATGAACCATGAACATGGGCTTGGGCATATGGCATTAAAAGAATTATATGCGAGTATTTCAGTCTTTTCCTGACATCATTTCCACAATTCCTATTGTTATGAGTAATAATTCCACTTTCTTTTATATAGAAATACCATGATCACAATTCTCTGGAAAAAAAAGCCCAATTTTATATATATAGTCAGCCATGTGTAAAGCCAGATTTACTTACAAGAGTATAAATCACGCATTTACACCTGCATAAAAAATCCTGCACTGTACAAATTATTTGCTTTTGCCAAGATGATATTAAATAGAGCCAAACCTAGCAAAACTGTGGCGTTTTCTATTCCTGTCCTCTGTCTGAAGTTTCTCCCATGCTTTGGCTGGACCTATGTCCTCTAATCACATAAATAGCACAGGCTATCATTTATTAAACTCCTCTTCTGCATCAGGCATTTTACACATGCTATTTGTGAATCTCAGCACAACTCTGCAAGACATTTATTAGTTTCCTTATTTTTCAGATGAGAAAAGCGTGGTTTAGGAAACCGAAGAGAATCACACTGATAATCGCTGTGGTTTCATAGCTACTTTTTCATGTCACCTTCTACAAGATTTTCTTTCTAGTTTTGAAGGGAAATTGAGGATAAAATTTGATATATTCCTTTGTAGCCTAAGCTTATTTTGGAAATTAACTTGATATATGAAGGAGTTACTGAATACTGTTTTTACTCAAATTTGATATCTTTCCTGACTTTCTGATACTTTTCAAGATCAAATTTCCAGGAGTAAAATTTGTCCAGCATGTCACAATTTCACAATCAGAAAGTAACATTTTTTAACATTTTTACTTTGCAAAATAATCTTTTTTTTCTTTTCATTTCCCTTTGTAAAAGTATCAGTTGTAGATATTGCTGAGTTTATTTCCATTATTCACTTTATTATCAGTGACATTGTTTCAAGTTCTTCAAATGTTTGCTTCCTTTCCCACTTTGAAGATTTGCACTTCAGTCAAATTGTTCACATTTTTAGTGTCAACTTTTTCAATTTTGTTTATTTTGAATATATTGTATATTTAAATAATGATTTTAGTGCAACAGTATTTAAGGTTTTCGGGTTTAGTGGTGTTATGAGCTATGTTTCAGTATTTAATATTCACATAGAAGAAATAAATGAAAGATCCACTTTTCAATAGATAAACCAGCCAAGGGAAAAAGAGAGCTGGAGGGCATAAGAGAGTGGTCACTGGGGAGATGGTGCTGCAGGGCTATAAGGAAAATTTAAATGACTGAAATAATCCATAACTTACTTATTCTCGGGGTGATTAAATAATAATTTATATTATTTCTTAGACAAATCTATTTTTGTCTTATAAATTAATACTTCATGTCCATTTCCATTTTTATTTTATTTTGATTTTTTTAGTTGGTGTGTGGTTCTGTAACATGCTTTCTTAAGCAACAGAGGTAAGAAAAGAAAAAATATCACAGGAATTCTATTGATCTGATTATGCATGGATAGATAGCATCACAACTCAAAGGGTACATAGTAATGTTCCTCCCTATTTCAGTTTATGGACTTTGTTCCAATTAGTCAACACCAAACTAAAATAATTCTTTAAAGTACACATAAGTCTTAATTGTTTCATGATCAGATTCTTTTATTTAATAAGGATCAAATAAACAGGTTACTTCTTTTTATCAGAAATTCACACTCTTTTCTCTCCTCCATTAAAAAAAAATCTCAAATGAAAACTTCTTTCCACAAGAATTTATTTAAATTTGTCACCTACTTTTATATGCTTCCATTTTAACATCTAGTTAAATATGCACACATTTGGTCAATTGCAGATATACATGCAGAATATTTTATGAGAGACACTATGGAATTGTAAAAAAGTGTTCTGGTCTTTGAATCAGGAAAACAGATCTCTAGCTCGTGTTTGCCAGTAACTGTCAGTGCACACCGCAGCAAATCACTCCAGTGATCTGGGCTTTAGTTTCCTGATCTACAAAGTGCAATGGTTAATTTACATAATTTCTAACTCTTTATGCTCTAATATTCTAATGAGTCTATTCTTTCTCCCCACTTCACTAAGAAATCACAATGATGGAGAATGATGAGAAAGACTTCAAACTATAAAGTTCTATTTATTTCCTTTAAACATTTTTAAATAGAAATAAAAGTTTTCATAGTCTTCAGAAGGCTCTCTCTCAGATCTATCTATAAATTTTAGGCACTGAATAAAATTCACTGTGTATGTGTGTGTTCCTTGGTAGACTGGTAACTATTAACTTAATGTGACATTTCCTTCTTATTTTTCCTTTCAGAGAAAAGAAATCAAATTTAGAATTAAACATTATAACCCTTATTATTTCATTCTTTGCAACTGCATAAAATGGTTTACAAATGAGATTACTATGTATTTGAGAGAAAAATTTGCAGGTTAACCTTCCTGATATTGGTTAATTGCAACCTTCTGTGAGTCTATGGTAACCTTATTTCCAGGGTTAGAGCCAGTTTTTTGCATTAGTTCTTCCAAAGGGACCACATGTCAAATATCCTTGGAACAGGGTACAATTTAAATTACTGGTGGTCTACTAGTTATTTTCAGTCTAGGAGAACAAACACCAGATGTATTATAGACAGACTTTAAAGGGCATTATAAAGAGAAATTGGCTGGGGCGGTGTTGTGGGGGAATGATCCATTTCTCAAACTGTGGGATCCAGCCACTGTTGCTCTGCATAATAATCTCATTCTAGAAGAATTCAATTCATATTCATCATCATGTTCTTTGAAATGAATCCATGAATGAAGATTCTGTGCATAGAGCAACCTTATACAAGCAAGACATAATTCACTCCTGATCTCTAGCAAGTGACTTGGAATTTGCATGCCTGAATTAAAGAGAGGAATTGATGATGTACAGTGTGTCAAATCTTATTTAAGGTTACTTGATAGTGTCCTGTGGTTTTGTTTGAAAATCAAAATATTTACTAGTTCAAAAACAGTTTAGGAAAAGTATGTATAAAATTAATCAGCTTATTAAAGATGAAATAATTTTAAAGCCCAAATCACTTTTCTTCTCTGTAGAGCAAGTTTTTCCTGGGGATTTTGCCAATATTTTCAGTTTCTCTTACAACCCCCACTCCATTTACCTCCCCTGATCTCCAACTATACACTGCTTTGGGGGTGACACTGACCCTCAGCATAACTATTAAACATGACTTTGTTAACTGCTCAGTGAGGCCTGGTGTGAATTGAGTGGCCACCATCGCCAGCTGTGCAAAGCCTTTGATCTTTATTTACATTTTGATTTCACATATTGGCAATAGAGGTGGAGATTTTCTAACCAACACTGGTAAATGGATTTAAAATTCGATACAAATATTCTTTTTAGCCATTATCTAACTAGTTAGAATCTATTAGAAACCTTTTCAACATAGGGTTATAACACAATGAAGAAAATAACTACTACTTATTTTCCCAAACATAAAGAAATATACACACTACATTTTAAGGTAAACATATTTCCTATTGAGCCTTGACTATTTTCTAACCTATATCTACATTTCCATCAGGAGTAATTTAAAGTTCTTACCAGCTCAAGAACATCACTGGACAATGTGCGTTATAGAATTCACCTGAAAATATTTGCATTCTTTGTAACAATGCATTACAATTCCTTAAGGTATTATTAGGGAGATAAAGATCAATCAGGGAATTTTATTACAGTATCTAAGTATTTGTAAATACATACATTTTAAAGTTCTTTTAAATCAGAAGTAGGGATTATAGATAGAATCTTATAGGCATGACTAAATATACCAGGATTTAAATCTGTAAGTTTTAAACGTTCTTGTGCATTTTGAGTTAACAAAGCAAATATTTGTACTTGCAATCAATATGTACAGACAAATTTGTATATCTACCTCTATCTTCAGTTCAGTCGCTCAGTCGTGTCTGACTCTTTGCAACCCCATGGACTGCAGCACACTAGGCCTCCCTGTCCATCACTGACTCCCGGAGTCCACTCAAATTCATGTCTATCTAATTGGTGATGCCGTCCAACCATCTCATCCTCTGTCGTCCCCTTCTCCTCCTGCCCTCAATCTTTCCCAGCATCAGGTCTTTTCAAATGAGTCAGTTCTTCACGTCAGGTGGCCAAACTATTGGAGTTTCAGCTTTAGCATCATTCCTACCAATGTATATTCAGGACTGATTTCCTTTAGGATGGACTGGTTGGATCTCCTTGCAATCCAAGGGACTCTCAAGAGCTTACTCCAACACCACAGTTCAAAAGCATCAATTCTTCAGCACTCAGCTTTTTTTATAGTCCAACTCTCACATCCATACAGGACTACTTGAAAAACCCATAGCTTTGACTAGACAGACCTTTGTTGGGGCTTCCCTTGTGGCTCAGCTGGTAAATAATCCATCCACAATGCGGGAGACCTGGGTTCGATCCCTGGGTTGGGAAGATCCCCTGGAGAAGGGAAGGCTACTCACTCCAGTATTCTGGCCTGGAGAATTCCATGAACTTTTCAATATTCAATTTTTATCTTTTATGGGATCAAATAATTAAATGAAGCCATAGAATATTTAGAAGCAATGATATCATTCTGTTAGACATAAATCACATTTCAGAAGAAAAAATCTACAATGTTTAACCTGTTTCTTAATGAAAAGATATGTTAGAAATGAGATATTTAATGTAGAATTACTTATGATAAATCTAGAAACAACCAAATCTACAGTAACCCTGTTGGTCATCTAATGGCATATCCTGGATGATTTAGTCTCAAGTAATTGATAGCCCCTGAAGATTCTTGTATGCACCAGGACCCAGGGACCCCACAGAGACTGAGACAGAACTGTGTTTGAGCATCTTCTGTGGAGGTACGGGCCAGCAGTGGACTGCCACAGGGACAGGGGCTCTGGGTACAGCAGACCTGGGTATGGCATAAGCCCTCTTGGAGGAGGTCGCCATTAACCCCATCACAGAGCTGCCGGAACTCACACAGGACTGGGAAATAGGCTCTTGGAGGGCACAAACAGAATCTTGTGCACCAGGACCCAGGAGAAAGGAGCAGTGACCCCACCAGAGACTGACCCAGACTTGCCTGTGAGTATTGAGCACTCTCCAGCAGAGGTGTGGGTTGGTGGTGGCCTGCTACAGGGTTGGGGGCACTGAGTGCAGCAGTGCATGCATGGGACCTTTTGAAGGAGGTCACCATTATCTTCATTACCTCCACCAAGTTTGGCCACAGGTAAATAACAGGGAGGGAACAAAGCTCCACCTACCAATAGAAAATTGGATTAAAGATTTACTGAGCATGGCCATGAGAACAAGATCCAGTTTCTCCCTCAGTCAGTCTCTCCTATCAGGAAGGTTCCATAAGCCTCTTATCCTTCTGCATCAGAGGGCAGACACACTGAAAACCACAATCATAGAAAACTAACCAATCCAATCACATGGACAACAGCTTGTCTAACTCGATGAAACTATGAGCCATGCCATGTAGGGCTACCCAAGACGGACAGGTTATGGGGGAGAGTTTGACAAAATGTGGTCCACTGGAGAAGGGACTGGCAAACCACTTCAGTATTCTTGCCTTGAGAACCCCATGAACAGTATGAAAAGGCAAAAAGATAGGACACTGAAAGATGAACTCCCCAGGTCAGTAGGTGCCCAATATGCTACTGGAGATCAGTGGAGAAATAACTCCAGAAAGAATGAAGAGATGGAGCCAAAGCAAAAGCAATGCCCAGTTGTGCGTGTGACTGGTGATGGAAGCAAGGTCTGATGCTGTAACAGCAATATTGCATAGGAACCTGGAATGTTAGGTCCATGAATCAAGGCAAATTGGAAGTGGTCAAACAGAAGATAGCAAAAATGTCGACATTTTAGGAATCCGGGAAATAAAATGGACTGGGGGTGAATTTAACTCAGATGACCATTACATCTACTACTGTGGGCAAGAATCTCTTAGAAGAAATGGAGTAGCCATCGTAGTCAACAAAAGAGTCTGAAATGCAGACTTTTTGGATGAAATCTCAAAAATGACAGAATGATCTCTGTTCGTTTCCAAGGCAAACCATTCAATATCACAGTAATCCAAGTCTATGGCCCAATCAGTAATGCTGAAGAAGCTGAAGTTGAGTGGTTCTATGAAGACCTACAAGACAGTTTAAAACTAACAACCCAAAATAATGTCCTTTTCTTTACAGGGCACTGGAATGCAAAAGTAGGAAGTCAAGAAACATCTGGAGTAACAGGCAAATTTGGCCTTGGAGTACAAAATGAAGCAGGGCAAAGGCTAACAGAGTTTTGCCAAGAGAACGCACTGGCCATAGCAAACACCCTCTTCCAACAACACAAGAGATGACTACACATTACATCAGCAGATGGTCAACACCGAAATCAGATTATGTTCTTTGCAACCAAAGATGGAGAAGCTCTATAGAGTCAGCAAAAACAAGATTGGGAACTGACTGTGGCTGAGATCATGAACTCTTTATTGCCAAATTCAGACTTGAATTGAAGAAAATAGGGAAAACCACTAGACCATTCAGATATGATCTAAAGCAATTCCCTTATGATTATACAGTGGAAGTGAGAAATAGATTTAAGGGACTAGATCTGATAGACAGAGTGCCTGAAGAACTATGGATGGAGGTTCGTGACATTGTACAGGAGACAGGGATCAAGAGCATCCCCAAGAAAAAGAAATACAAAAATGCAAAATGGCTGTCTGAGGAGGCCTTACAAATAGCTGTGAAAAGAAGAGAGGTGAAAAGGAAAGATATTTCCATTTGAATGCAGAGTTCCAAAGACTTGCAAGGAGAGTTAAGAAAGCCTTCCCTCTGTGATCAATGCAAAGAAATAGAGGAAAACAACAGAATGGGAAAGACTAGAGATCTCTTCAAGAAAATTAGATACCAAGGGAATATTTCATGTAAAGATGAGTATTGTTCTTTATTGTTAAAGAACAGAAATTGTATGGACCCAGCAGAAGCAGGTAGCAAGAATACACAGAAGACCTATACAAAAAAAGTCTTCAAGACCCAGATAATCAAAATGGTGTGATCACTCACCTAGAGCCAGACATCCTAGAATGTAAAGTCAAGTGGGCCTTAGTAAGCATCACTATGAACAAAGCTAGTGGAGGTGATGGAATTCCAGTTGAGCTATTTCAAATCCTAAAAGATGATGCTGTGAAAGTGCTGCACTCAATATGCCAGCAAATTTGGAAAACTCAGCAGTGGCCATAGGCCTGGAAAAAGTCAGCTTTCATACCAAATCCCAAAGAAAGGCAATGCCAAAGAATGCTCAAACTACCGCACAATTACACTCATCTCACACGCTAGTAAAGTAATGCTCAAAATTCTCCAAGCCAGGCTCCAACAATATGTGAACCATGAACTTCCAGATTTTCAAGCTGCATTTAGAAAAGGCAGAGGAACTAGAGATCAAATTGCCAACATCCGCTGGATCATCAAAAAAGCAAGAGAATTAAAACAAACAAACAACAACAAAAAAACTGCTTTATTGACTATACCAAAGCCTTTGACTATGTGGATCACAACACACTGTGGAAAATTCTGAAAGAGATGGGAATACCAGACCACCCGACCTGCCTCCTGAGAAATCTGTATACAGGTCAAGAAGCAACAGTTAGAACTGGACATGGAACAATAGACTGGTTCCAAATAGGAAAAAAGTATGTCAAGGATGTATATTGTCACCCTGCTTATTTAACTTATATGCAGAGTACATCATGAGAAATGCTGGTCTAGATGAACCACAAGCTGGAATCAAGTTTGCCAGGAAAAATATCAGTAACCTCAGATATGCAGATGACACCATCTTTAAGGCAGAAAGTGAAGAAGAACTAAAGAGCCTCTTGATGAAAGTGAAAGAGAAGAGTGAAAAAGTTGGCTTAAAGCTCAACATTCAGAAAACGAAGATCATGGCATCCGGTCCCATCACTCCATGCATATATATTGGGAATCAGTGGAAACAGTGGTATACTTTATTTTTTGGGGTTCCAAAATCACTGCAGATGACGACTGCAGCCATGAAATTAAAAGACACCTACTCCTGGAAGGAAAGTTATGACCAACCTAGACAGCATATTAAAAAGCAGAGACATTACTTTGTCAACAAAGGTCCATCTAGTCAAGGCTATGGTTCTTCCAGTAGTCATGTATGGATGTGAGAGTTGGACTATAAACAAAGCTGAGCACAGAATTGATGCTTTTGAACTGTTGTTTTTGAGAAGACTCTTGAGAGTCCCTTGGACTGCAAGAAGATCCAACCAGTCCATCCTAAAGGAAATCAGTCTTGAATATTCATTGGAAGGATTGATGTTGAAGCTGAAACTCCAATACTTTGGCCACCTGATGAGAAGAGCTGACTCATTTGAAAAGACCCTGATGGTGGGAAAGATTGAAGGCGGGCGGAGAAGGGGACAACAGAGGATGAGATGGTTGGATCACATATCTGTTTCAATGGACAAGAGTTTGAGTGAACTCCAGGAGTTGGTGATGGACAGGGAGGCCTGGCCTGCTGCAGTGTATGGGGTTGCAAAGAGTCGGACACGACTGAGCGACTGAACTGAACTGAACAGAAAGATTCTGGAGGCTTAAGAGGTGTTAACTTTTTGTCTTTTGAAAGAGTACTGTATGACATTTCCATTAGCAGTTTAAGAGGATGAGCACTGTTTACTGTAATGTGGAATTAAAGCTTTCTCAAAAAAGAAGGGGTTTAAAAAAAAAGGGGGTTTGTTCAAATATAATTGACAAATCTTGGGAATGGCTTTCCAATGGACACTTTTTCAATGGTCATTTCTTCTCTTGCTGTTACTCTTTAGTGCCAACACTAAACATCTGAATTTGTAAAATCTGATTAATGTCTGAATTTTTATTTTTGTTGTTTGTTTCACACATTATTTGTAAGATATATATAATTATCCCCATATGAAAACAATGAAATTAAACCCAAAATATTGTCTCCAAGCAGATTGTGGACAAACCATGAATAATTGGGACACTGGTGTATGAGCTTGCTGGAATTGGCACGTGCGTTCAACAAACTTCTGAATTCAAGAAAGTAATTTAGCAGTTCTACTGACCTATGCCTCAGAATTAGTAGGAAACTTTAAAACATATACTCTTCTGTATTCACAAATATTTAGCAGTTGTTCTTTCAACATTCATATTGTGTTCCTCTAGTATGTGCTTCAAACTAAAAATACATGATGTTAATAAAGGCCTTGCTTTCAAGGAGCCAAGAGCCAAAAGTGAGAGAGAAGTCATGTGATAAATATTTTATTCAGTTTATGTACAAATCAAGAGGAAGGAGCTACTTTTTGTCTGGTGAAGACAGAGAAGATAATTCAGTAAAGGTGTTGGATTATAAGATGGAATGATGAATGATCATGAGGTAGATAAACTGGGAAAAATGTGTTCTAAGTAGAGGGGGTCCTCCATGGGCATTTTTGGGGTTAAGTGCACAGAACATTTATAAAGCTTGCCAATAGTTCTGGTGAGCTTTGACATTTCCTTGAGTGGAGAAATTTGCCATGAGATGGAGCTGGAGATTTTGATTGGAACTGGGTTGGGTTCACCACCAAGTGTACATGTGAATCTAACAGCCAGCTACACTTTGAGAGCTGAATTCAGAGACAGACCACCACCAAGATGGCAGGCTGGCCACTGGTGATACATACATGGAGTTGATAAGAACAGCACTGAAAAGGCTTTGAAAAAGAAGCTGACGTTGAAGCCATACTCACTGAAAGCTGATCATAACTTGTGGTCTGTTAAAGTTAAAATAACAACATTCACATCAGTTTCTCAGGCAAATAAATGTCATGACCATGTTTTGAGATAATTCTGGTGTAGAATAAATTTGAGATAGATAATGGAGACACTGGAGAAATGTAGAACATTATTAGAGTAGTACAAGGAAAAAAGTGATAAGAATGTAAATAAGTAGAAAAAAAGAGTAATAAAGGTTATTTGAAAAATATGAGTGAACAGGTAGATAGCAGGGACTTATTTAATACAAAAAGGTTAAACAAAGCAGAAGAAATGAAAATAATAGCTGTTTCTTCCTTAAAAAAATTCCCACTACTGGAGATAAGATGGGAAGGCAGTAAGGGTGTATGGAGAAGATAATGAAGTCACTTTAGGATATTAGAAGGACTTTCAAAAATGTTCACATAGATGGTGCTGAGTAATTACAAGCTCAAAACTAGATCTCAGGGAGAGGCAGAGATGTACAGTAACAGTATTGTAGTCATTGGGCTGTACAGAAAGCAAAAAGAAAAGATGAGAATTATAATAATATTAATAATAAATAAATAAATACCATCTGTCTTAGATTAAGTTCCACAGAGACGTTGGAACAGAAACAAGACTGAAACAAGGACACGTATGAGTGATTTATGAAGGAGTCACCCCAGGTAATGTGGGAAAGGATGGAGAAGCAAAACAGGGAAGGGAAATAAGCCAAACCAAGGAGCATCTCAGGCAAAGCCTCCAGAGGGTAGCTTCACCATGACTGTGTAGAGGAACTCAGAAGTTTAAGACTTGCCTCAGGTGTTATTCCTTCAGGCAAGGGTGCTTTGGAAACTTTCAGGCTTGCTTACCATTTAGAGATAACAATATCTAAGTCCTTACAGTCACCCTCAGATGAAGAGTCACAGATGCTGAACACTGATAGCGAAATTACACAGTGGAAGGGTGGATGACCTAAATCAAATCCCTTATGATTATACAGTGGAAGTGAGAAATAGATTTAAGGGACTAGAGCTGATAGACAGAGTGCCTGATGAACTATGGACAGAGGTTTCTGACATTGTACAGGAGACAGGGATCAAGACCATCCCCATGGGAAAGAAATGCAAAAAAGCAAAATGGCTGTCTGGGGAGGCCTTACAAATAGCTGAGAAAAGAAGAGAAGCGAAAAGCAAAGGAGAAAAGGAAAGATATAAGCATCTGAATGCAGAGTTCCAAAGAATAGCAAGGAGAGATAAGAAAGCCTTCTTCAGTGATCAGTGCAAAGAAATAGAGGAAAACAACAGAATGGAAAGACTAGAGATCTCTTCAAGAAAATTAGAGATACCAAGGGAACATTTCATGCAATGATGGGCTCAATAAAGGACAGAAATAGTATGGACCTAACAGAAGCAGAAGATATTAAGAAGAGGTGGCAAGAATATACAGAAGAACTGTACAAAAAAGATCTTCACGACCCAGATAATCACGATGGTGTGATCACTCACCTAGAGCCAGACATCCTGAAATGTGAAGTCAAGTGGGCCTTAGGAAACATCACTATGAACAAAGCTAGTGGAGGTGATGGAATTCCAGTAGAGCTATTTCCAATCCTAAAAGATGATGCTGTGAAAGTGCTGCACTCAATATGCCAGCAAATTTGGAAAACTCAGCAGTGGCCATAGGCCTGGAAAAGGTCAGTTTTCATTCCAATCCCAAAGAAAGGCAATGCTAAAGAATGCTCAAACTACCGCACAATTACACTCATCTCACACGCTAGTAAAGTAATGCTCAAAATTCTCCAAGCCAGGCCTCAGCAATATGTGAACCGTGAACTTTCAGATGTTCAAGCTGGTTTTAGAAAAGGCAGAGGAACCAGAGATCAAACTGCCAACATCTGCTGGATCATCGAAATAGGAAGAGAGTTCCAGAAAGACATCTATTTCTGCTTTACTGACTATGCAAAAACCTTTGTGTGAATCACAATAAACTGTGGAAAATTCTGAAAGAGATGGGAATACCAGACCACCTGACCTGCCTCTTGAGAAACCCATATACAGGTCAGGAAGCAACAGTTAGAACTGGACATGGAACAACAGACTGGTTCCAAATAGGAAAAGGAGTACGTCAAGGCTGTATATTGTCACCCTGCTTATTTAACTTATATGCAGAGTACATCATGAGAAACACTGGGCTGGAAGAAGCACAAGCTGGAATCAAGATTGACAGGAGAAATATCAATAACCTCAGATATGCAGATGACACCACCCTTATGGCAGAAGGTGAAGAGGAACTAAAGAGCCTCTTGATGAAAAGGAAAGAGGAGTGTGAAAAAGTTGGCTTAAAGCTCAACATTCAGAAAATGAAGATCGTGGCATCTGGTCCCATCACTTCATGGGAAATATATGGGGAAACAATGGGAACAGTGTCAGACTTTATTTTTCTGGGCTCCAAAATCACTGCAGATGGTGACTGCAGCCATGAAATTAAAAGACGCTTACTCCTTGGAAGGAAAGTTATGACCAATCTAGATAACATATTAAAAAGCAGAGACATTGTCAACAAAGGTCCATCTAGTCAAGGCTATGGTTTTTCCAGTGGTCGTGTATGGATGTGAGAGTTGGACTGTGAAGAAAGCTGAGTGCCGAAGAATTGATGCTTTTGAACTGTGGTGTTGGAGAAGACTCTTGAGAGTCCCTTGGACTGCAAGGAGATCCAACCAGTCCATTCTGAAGGAGATCAGCCCTGGGATTTCTTTGGAAGGAATGATGCTAAAGCTGAAACTCCAGTACTTTGGCCACCTCATGGGAAGAGCTGACTCATCTGAAAAGACCCTAATGCTGGGAGGGATTGGGGACAGGAGGAGAAGGGGACGATAGAGGATGTGATGGCTGGATGGTATCACTGATTCGATGGATGTGAGTTTGAGTGAACTCCGGGAGTTGGTGATGGACAGGGAGGCCTGGCGTGCTGTGGTTCATGGGGTCACAAAGAGTCGGACATGACTGAGCGACTGAACTGGACTGAACTGAACTGGGTGGATGAGAAGGGACATGCTGGGTGGGAGGATGACATCATCCTAACCATCTAAACCCAGCGGTTATCTATCACTTGTTTCTAGAAAATTAGGCACAATTGATGTGAGAGGGAAACATGAAGTGGCTGGACAACAGGAGTAGAAATGATTTGACTTTAGGACTCATGTCAGTTTGGTGTAATGGGATTTTTCAAGTTCCTTGACCTCTTTATTCTATAGTTTTCGAATCTGTTAAATGGAAAAAATGACATTTGCCTTGCTGCTTGGGAAGTAATTTGATTTAATGAAAAAAAAAGCAAGTAAAATTTCAAACTGGAGCTGAAGAATCTTTTTCAAAAATTTCTGTTTTGGAATGTTACAACTATTAAAAAATAATCCTTAATAAACTACATATAAATGCAAGTGTTATGGTCCAGACCTCTCTCTATTATATTACCAATTCAAGAAAGATTTAAGGACTGAAGAGAAATCAGCTTTATCAGAAATGATTAAAATGTTTCTCTTGAAAATCAACTCCTATTGCTCAAATTCAGAAGAAAGGAAACTTTTGCCATCAACATCTAATAACTTGGCAAAAACAAATGTACTGTTCTGTTCTTCTTCTCCTTGTTAAAACTTTTTTTCACAGTTAGGTTTTTCTATTCACCCATCTTCTGTGAATAGGTATTATCCAAATTTATAGGCACTAATATAGTTATATGAGTTTAGGACACTTGTTTAACATCTGTGTCTCAGTTTACTCATCTACAAAATGGGAGATAATACATATTTCATTAGTATTAGTGGGTAAAGTGCTTCAAGCAATTTCCAGCACAGAAAGACATAAAAAGAGCTCTGTAGTTGCTGGCCGATATATATATATATAAATATAATATTTATTTATATATATTTATTATATATAAATATATAAAGGCTACCCACTTCAGTATTCTGGCCTAGAGAATTCCATGGACTGTATAGTCCATGGGGTTGCAAAGAGTCAGACATGACTGAGCAACTTTCACTTGTCATATATTTTTATGTTATATACATATATATTTATTATATATACATGTCACAGGGTCATATACGCACATATATATATATACATGTTAATGTATATAGTGCTTTCCTGGTGAATCGTCGGCAAAGAATTCGCCTGCAATGCAGGAGACCTTCTGCAGTACAAGAAACGCAAGAGATGTTGGTTCGATCACTGGGTTGGCAAGATCTCCTCGAGTGGGAAATGACAACCCACTCATTTTTGCCTGGAAAATTCCATGGACAGAGGACCCTGGAGTCTACAGTTCATGGGGTCACAGAGGCAGACACAACTGATGTGACTGAGCACGCACACACCATCAGATCAGATCAGATCAGATCAGATCAGTCGCTCAGTCGTGTCCGACTCTTTGCGACCCCATGAATCGCAGCACGCCAGGCCTCCCTGTCCATCACCAACTCCCGGAGTTCACTCAGACGCACGTCCATCGAGTCAGTGATGCCATCCAGCCATCTCATCCTTTGTTGTCCCCTCTTCCTCCTGCCCCAAATCCCTCCCAGCATCAGAGTCTTTTCCAATGAGTCAACTCTTCTCATGAGGTGGCCAAAGTACTGGAGTTTCAGCTTTAGTATCATTCCTTCCAAAGAAATCCCAGGGCTGATCTCTTTCAGAACGGACTGGTTGGATCTCCTTGCAGTCCAAGGGACTCTCAAGAGTCTTCTCCAACACCACAGTTCAAAAGCATCAATTCTTCGGCACTCAGCCTTCTTCACAGCCCAACTCTCACATCCATACATGACCACTGGAAAAACCATAGCCTTGACTAGATGAACCTTTGTTGGCAAAGTAATGTCTCTGCTTTTCAATATGCTATCTAGGTTGGTCATAACTTTCCTTCCAAGGAGTAAGCGTCTTTTAATTTAGGTATATAATAAAACATAAATAATTTTTTGCTTACCAGAGAATTATAACTGTTAGAGCCATAGAGAGTATTCAACAACATGTTAAATGAGTGGTTGAATTCTGTCCTGATTCTTTGGCCAAAGGAATGATACTAAAGCTGAAACTCCAGTACTTTGGCCACCTCATTGGAAGAGTTGACTCATTGGAAAAGACTCTGATGCTGGGAGGGATTTGGGGCAGGAGGAAGAGGGGACAACAAAGGATGAGATGGCTGGATGGCATCACTGACTCGATGGACGTGCGTCTGAGTGAACTCCGGGAGTTGGTGATGGACAGGGAGGCCTGGCGTGCTGCGATTCATGGGGTCGCAAAGAGTCGGACACGACTGAGCGACTGATCTGATCTGATCTGATCTGATGGTGTGTGCGTGCTCAGTCACATCAGTTGTGTCTGCCTCTGTGACCCCATGAACTGTAGACTCCAGGGTCCTCTGTCCATGGAATTTTCCAGGCAAAAATGAGTGGGTTGTCATTTCCCACTCGAGGAGATCTTGCCAACCCAGTGATCGAATCAACATCTCTTGCGTTTCTTGTACTGCAGAAGGTCTCCTGCATTGCAGGTGAATTCTTTGCCGACGATTCACCAGGGAAGCACTATATACATATAACTGAAATTATTAAAAATAAAAATTAAAAATACTATCTGTTCTATTCTGCCCCCATAATGTCCATTATATACTGAGTCTGGGGAAATTACTTACTTTTAAGAGCAAAAATGTATTCAGTGAATTAAATTAAACATTCAAAGAACTAAGATCATGGCATCTGGTGCCATCACTTCATGGCAAATAGATGGGGAAACAATGGAAACAGTGACAGACTTTATTTTATTGGGCTCCAAAATCACTGCAGATTGTGACTGCAGCCATGAAATTAAAAGATGCTTGCTCCTTGGAAGAAAAGCTATCACCAATCTAGACAGCATATTAAAAAGTAGAGACATTACTTTGCCAACAAAAAGCTATGGTTTTTCCAGTAGTCATGTATAGATGTGAGAGTTGGACCATAAAGAAAACTGAGAGCTGAAGAATTGATGCTTTTGAACTGTGGTGTTGGAGAAGACTCTTGAGAGTCCCTAGGACTGCAAGGAGATCCATCCAGTCCATCCTAAAGGAAATCAGTCCTGTACATTCATTGAAGCTGAAACTCCGATACTTTGGCGACCTGATGTAAAGAACTGACTCATTGGAAAAACCTTGATGCTGGGAAAGATTGAAGGCAGGAAGAGAAGGAGACACAGAGGATGAGATGGTTGGATGGCATCACCAACTCGATAGACATGAGTTTGAACAGGCTCCGGAAGTTGGTGATGGACAGGGAGGCCTGGCGTGCTGCAGTCCGTGGGTTTGCAAAGAGCAGGACAGGACTGAGTGACTGAACTGACTGACTGATTGATGCAAATAATAACTTATTTACTTTAAAATTTGCTTTTTAATCCTATATGTATGCCACATTCAGGATGACATAATTAAAATTTCAGTTATTTATAAAGTAGCTTTTTTCACACATAAGATGGTGTGAATAGATAGATAAGGTTGGACCTTATAGATAAGGTATTTAGCTAACAAGATTTCTGAGAGAATGTCAACCAAATTTGAAAAATGTACAAGATTAAATAATTTACTTAAACATGATTAAAAAGATATATCCTTTTAAGGTGCTTCATTGTATATGCTTTTGTGAAATACTTCCTTTTGTCAATGCCATATTGCTTTTTGTTTGATATATGTACAATTTTGCTCAGCATGAATGGTTCATAACTTTCTTACAGTTAAAAAGCACTCAGCAGAACTGGTGGTCCAGTTCCTTCACTGAGTGCAGTTGGTTATCTGATTCTGTAAAAACATCCAAGTTCCACATTTGGTTCTAGACCAATTAAGCTCTGCCACCTATAATTACTTTAAAAAGTCCACCAAGGACCTTAGAGAATGATTAATTGTAAAATGGAAAGGAATACCTGAGAGCTGGATTAAATACTGTTGATATTCAGTCTGTGATAAGAAAATGATTGCATCATGGACAAAGCTGTGGTGAGGCAGGCAGCTGAGCCACATCGCTTCCTGCTCTACCAGTGTGACCATGGGTGACCAGGGGTTTCAAAGCCAGTGCTCTTTGTATTAATGGCTTATTCCTCTACATCACCAGTCTTGCTGTTTAGCCCAACATACTTTCTGCTTAGCCAGTTCCATTCAGGATTTTCTAGTTCCTTCCCATTTGGCTGCAGCAATGCAGTTTTGTGAATGGGTCACATTCTGAAAAGTTTCCATTTTTCTCTCTGGGAAAGAATGTGGAAATTAGACCTATTCTAATTTTTATTCAAAAGAATTCCATTTAGTTTGATTTTCCTGAGAAAATAATCATAATGCTGATAGTAATAGTAGTAATTGAAATGTACTGAGTATGTAGTACCTGCGAAGCTCTATGCTAAACACTGCACATTTATTATTGTAACACTTAAAACAACCATAAAAATTAAATGTTGGTATTATCACTCTTTTATAGATGAAGATAATGAAGCATAGAGATGGTAAGCAGCTTATTTACAGGGCCGTGGCAATTAAGTGGTAGAGCCAGGATTCTAGCATTTGAAAGCTGACTCCAAAGACTGGGCACTCGTGATACGTTTTTTAAAAGATATATGTAATTATCTCATAACCTTCTTGGTACTTACCAGAATTCATGCATTGAGTAAGTAATAAAAAACATATACAATTAAGTCCTATGCGTTTAGTAGTTACCACAGGCAAATGAGGGAAATCAAAAGGTAAATGTGAATCTGGGAATCTTCAGGGAAGATGGTCAGGTTTTTGAGTTTTTAGAAAATACATTAAAAAAAAAAGGAAGAAAAGAAAAAAAAAAGAATTGAAGGTGGGAGCACTTAATGGAAGAACAAGTTAGAGGGGAAAGGGGAAAAGGAGGAAGCATTTCAAAGACATCAAGAAAAGAGCCTTGTTCCTTCTGAAGGCTCAAAGTATCAAGAGCAGACAGATGCATCAACGCTCTTCTAGCCTAGTGGCTTCCAAGTGCTCTCCTGAACTCTAAAATTTCTGGAGTCAAGTAATGCCATGCCTGCTTCAACTGAAGTTGCTCTGCACCTATTTTCACTATTTGTACATACGTGTACTTTCCAGCAGACAGTTAGCAAGTAATCCTTACAGCTTGTCTCTTTGCCCTAATCACTTTATTTGAAAAGTTAACAGCCACACTGACTGCTTATGTCTGTTTTTAGGTTTACAATCCACATGAATAGCTTTCATGGCATCATATCCTCTCATCTTTCTTACAATCTGGAACACAGTAGATGTTCAGTAAATGAATTTTAAAAGAACAATAAAGAAAGAAAAAGGAAAAGGAAATCTGTTATAGGTATATCAGGAACTCCTGCTTGCTTATTCCCCAAGAACAAGATTTTAAACTTTTGAAAGTTTATTTTCCACTATTGGCTCTCTTCTGCCAGATTAGATCTGAAAATAAAGAATGTAGAGACTGGGTCCCTTTTTCCCTGTTTGTAATTATTTCCTCCAATCAGGATGTAGTTTCAAGGGTGGCCAACACTGTCAATCACTCTCTACCCTCCTTTGAAACTCCTTGATTATGGGAAAGGGCTTTGAATGTAATCACTTCAATTACTTGGTAAAACTTCCTGTGTTCCATCTGCTGTGTTTTGAATTTATTTAAAGAGGCTTTGCACTTTTTCCTTACATTCTTTAAAAAATATAAATACACACACACACATATATATATATTTGGAAGGAATAGAACAAAATGGCCTTTAAGGATGACCAAACATCTAGTTGTCCAAATTAGCTTATCCAGCCTGGAGAGTCCCCAGAGTTGGAGCAGACAATTGGATGCCAGAGGCATCAGAATGAGGGGCTTTTAGCAGAGGGTTAATCTGAAACTGCAGATTCCAGGGAGATTGCAAGCTGGGAACTTGGTAGCAAGCTGTTGCATTTGAAACCATTCATTTTGTCAGAAATTCCTCTGGCATGAAGTTCTGGGGTTACTTTATGGGTGATACACTTCTTTGGCCTTGAACTTGGTTTAAAAAAAAAAAATCAAAAACAAACCAAAACCAAAACCAAATAAAGCAACCACAGCAAAAGACCCTCTTTGCTGGACCTCCCAGTGCAGGGAATGATAGTTTCAAAAAGAGATCCTCTCTTGATCTTTGAGGGCTTGACCTGCTTTATGATATTATAGTCACTCTGTTGGCAAAATCTGCAGAGTAAGCTGCCAGGCTCCTGATCACAGGGGGTGGTGTGGGGTTTACAGGACTAGGCACGGACTCTCTTCCCAATTGGCTCAATGACTGCAGTCCTTTCAGAACAACCAGTCATTCAAACCACACAGTGCCAGGGGTCACAGATTTCCCCATGTGAATCTCTGCACCCTTAGAAACTCAATCATGGGAAGTGTGATGAAGTTTTATATTTAGTAATATATCCTTCTCTTATTGAAAACTTACTCAAGACCATATCAGCATCACTTGAAAATAAATACATTTTAAGCACCTACCATATTCTAGGAACTATGCTAGAAACTAGGCACGGGTGATACTGAGGCAAATAAGACCTGTGACCCACCCAGGAGTCACAGTTAAATGGAGAAGTTTCTCCTTCTGATGGAGATTGGAACCCTCCTTCTATCTTGCACAGACTTAGGCTTTCATTCCCAAGGGACTATTTCGGGTAGAGGGAAATCAAATGATACTTGAACTGTCACAGCTCTTCTCAATGACAGTTTTCATCTCCTATAATCAATTCTAGTCAAATCTCCAGGCTGTGTGCGCCAATGTAACAATTTCCATTTGCTAGATAAGAGAGGTAAAGACACAAGGATTCTGAATTTTTCACTTAGCCAAAGATTAGAGAAAAATTCAACTGGGAAGAGATGATGATTTGAATCAGATAGTGACATTAGGAAAGCAAGAGCAAGAAAGATAAAAAAGAAACCAACAAAGTATTTGACAAAATATCTTATACCATCAATAAAATAGTTTCTCAAATCATTCAGTTCCACAATCAAAACGGACAGGAAGTTTGCTTAACATTAACTAAATACTTGTTAGGTTTTTGGTGTGATATCTTCCCCTATCCTTTACAAAATTTTTGTGAAGCAAGTACACCATATCTACTTTATGAATTCTCTAAGATAAGGAAACTGAGATTAAAGTAAGTTGTCACATAAAGAGGGTGTGGAGAAAAGGGAACTCTTCTACACTGTTGGTGGGAATATTAACCTATACAGCCACTATGGAGAATAGTATGGAGATTCCTCGAAAAGACTAAAAATAGAGCTACCATAGGATTCAGCAATCCCTCTCTTGGGCATATATCCAGAGAAAACTATAATTTGAAAATATACATGTACCCCAATGTTCATTGCACACTATTTACAATAGCCAGGACATGGATGCAAGCCAAAAGTTCAACAAAAGAGGAATGGATAAAAATGATGCAGTACATATATAAAATGGGATATTACTAAGCCATAAAGGATTAAAGAAATGCCATTTATATCAACATAGATGGACATAGAGATTGTCATACTGAGTGAAGTAAGGCAGACAGAGAAAGAAAAACACCATATGATATCATTTATATGCGTAATCTTATTATTTTTTTTTAATATGCGTAATCTTTAAGAGAGCTAAAATCTGAACTTATCTACAAAACAGAAATGGAGTTACAGATATAGACAATAAACTTATAGTTACTGGCGGGGGTGGTGGTAAGTGGAGGGATAAACTGGAGGACTGGGATTGACACATACACACTGCTGTATATAAAACAGATAACTAATAAGGACCTCCTGTATAGCACAGGAAACTCTACTCTATACTTTGTTATGGCCTATTCTTGAAAAGAATGTAAAAAATAATGGATATACTTATATGTATAACTGACATAACATTGTAAATCAACTATACTTCAATAAGAAAAAAATTAAAAAGTAAATCAGTTGCCACAAAAAAGCAAAAAAAAAAAAATACTAAATTATTACATTTCTGAGGTCATAGCTAATAAGTGGTGACCTACATTTTAAATTTGTTTGGCTCTCTCCAAAGCCCATGTTATTTCCTCTAGAAGTATATACAGTTATTACCTTTGCTTTACAGAATAAACTTTGTTTTGAGAAAGTCATGGAATTAGTCTAGGCTGATGCCTGCAGGAAAGTAAAAAGAAAGAGATGGGAGAGCATGACCAAAGAATATTGACTGATGTTTTCTGAAAAGAAAGGAAGTGGGTGTCAGCTAACTCAAGATTCTGAAAGTGTGTTAGTTGCTCAGTCATGTCAGACTGTGGAACACCATGGGCTGTAGCCCCCCAGGCTCCTCTGTCCATGGGATTCTCCAGGCAAGAATACAAGAGTGGGTTGCCATGCCCTTCTCCAGGGAATCTTCCCAACCCAGGGACTGAACCCAGGTCTCCCACATTGTGGGCAGATTCTTTACCATCTGAGCCACCAGGGAAGCCCCAAGATTCTGAACTTGATACCAAAAATGGTAACATCACCAAAAAATATTTTAAAGGTAAAGGGTTAGCAAGTTTAAAGAGGAAGTTAATAAGGTGGTCTGCTAAACTGACTCTGAGTTGACATCCAAATATTTATTGAGATGACCAGAAGGTAACTAAAGATAATTAAGAGGGTAGGTCACGTGACAAGCTTACTCTGGAAATACAACTTTGAATTATAGCTCCTATTTCCTTTAGATATTCTGGTCTTAACTCTCTTGTTACCTCTCCCACTTAGTCTTTCTTAATTCAATCTATATTTCTACCTATGTGTCACTGTTCTATGTTCTCATAACACTTATTATTTCTGAAATAGCCTTAATCATTTTTTTATTTACTTGTTTGCTGTCTTTTCCCATTAAAATATATCCAGGTGACCAGGGGCCTTTGCTTATCTTGTTTACCAGTGTATCTTCAGAGCCTAGAACTTTTATTGGAAGAAAGTAGACAATGAATAAATTTTTATACAAAAAAAGTGAAAGAAGGAATAACTGCAAATAATTAAGCTGAAATGTATGCGTGTCTCTGAGTTAAATACCGAGGATTCATAATTTAGTGAAGCTTATTACTTGGTGTTAAGGAGTTAAGCCATGACCGTAAAACACTTCTCTATGAGAAAGTATTTAGCTATAAAGACAAAATGAAAGACTTAACTCTGGAGAGCAGCCAAAGGTACGGTGTATGAGACAAAACTGATGCAAGGAAAAAGAAAATGAAAAATATATAATAAGAATCTGATAAAACAATATAAAAACCATAAGAGAAAATTCATTGTGGTGAATATTTGTGATAATAGGATAACAAATTAAATTGTATTCACTGATTAACTTCAGAGATAGGAAAAATATGTAGGGCCTAGTTAGATGCTAACTTACTAACTCTACCTTTCAGTCTTTCAGTCTTATTCAAAGATAAGTAATACTGGATTAGTCAAAAAGTTGATTCAGGTTTTTCCATAAGATCCTACAGAAAAACTCTTGGCCAACCCAATATGTTAAAAATGTATAGTAATTTGGTTTTTTGTTCCAAACATTCCTGAAATGTTTCAATGATGATGTCTGCAATACAAATTTGTATGTGGTTTTGGATCACATTTACATAGTATAATAAGTATTTAAGAACAATAGCAAACAGTTGGTACATCTGAACAGTTAAATGGAATTATCCTTCTCTACATCAGAACACATTATTTGGCCTGTTACATATCATCATTTTCCTCTGAAATCAGTGGCCCTATTTGGAGATAAGTGTAACATTAGTGCTAGTTCAATAGCTGGAAAAGATTAGCAAGAATGAAAACAGTATTTCTCTTGGCAGAAAATTAAAATTACATTTTAATTAGTACCACTAAAATTTTTATTTTAGTTAAAGTTATACTCAATTTGTAGCTCATGGGGTATCATGTGCTTAATAGTTTAGTCTCCAAATTTGTTTGAGTTTTGACTATTTTATCTTGAATGTTTTTGTTATTATGATATATTGAATGGGAAGTGAAAAAAAATTGAGGTTCTTTGTTTTTATTTCAAGAATTAAAATAAAACAAAGAATCTATAAAACAAATCTATTTTTTCAAAAGTCATTTTCCTTTCTGTCATTAACAATCACTTATTGGTCCATTTAGAAGGTTCACATTCTCTATTTATATAACTATATCCTATATACATTTTAACCATAGCAGAAGAAAATTAGGTTAATCATGAACACAGTTAATGTACCACATCAGTAAGGCCTTGGGTAACTTTTATCCTATTGACAACAATTCATTCCTAAATATTTTGACTCACTTTTAAATTTTAAAATGGATTTGTCTTTTAAAAATACTATACTTCCAGAAATTTTTAATGGATAGCTATCAAAATCTTTGTAAATAAAAGCAACACAGTAATTTCTCTGCACACATTTAAAATATTTATATATATATGCATTCATGTTTCATTAATATTTTCTTGTTTTAATAAAGAATGGTAATTTAGATGTATTATATTTCTATAAATATTAAAAAATACTTCTTATCCATTGTTTTATTATTTCTTTTGAAAAAGCCACAGCCTAATATTCCATGCCTAAAGTCCAGTAATACAAGGGTGATCAAAGTTCTATATACCAAGGTTCTATTTAAATTCAAGTTTTAGATGAAAACAAATTTAAGAGATCAGTGTATGTGACAGAATCATCTAGTTAATACGCTTATATTCATCTTTCTCACTCATTATCATGACACATTTACTTCAGTAAGATTTTGATAACATTTGCCAGAATGAGTAGAATTCAGGTTGCAGCAAATCTATTTTAGAACTTTATTTCAAAAAAAAAAAAAAAAAAAGCAAAAGAATGGTAAGCATATGATAGATAAATACTAAGGGAACTCATTATTTCATCATTTAGCTTCAACCTGCTTTGCTCTGCTGCTTTACTTTCAAGAGGTTATTTTTCTTACTCATTTTAAACTTTAATCTGCAATATAATTTTTTTTCTCCTGCAGGCATTCTGCCAAACCTCACTAATAAATTTAGTGAGGTCTGACAAGTCTGTTTATATTTTTCTGAACTATGAAGATCAGGGGTTCCTAGAGTAGATGTGAAAGAGTGTAAGGTGTCATTTGCTTAATTTAAAACACATTATTGGACAGTTATTCCTGATCCTAATGGTATCATAATTAAATTTTATTTCAGTTAAAAAGCAGGATATTTAGTTTTAAATGTGGGTAAATATTTCAAAGGCTTTTCTTTGTGATTTATGAATATTTTCTGCAGAGCTGTTTTAATTTTTATGTTTCAAACAGCTTTCTCTTAATGACATGCATTTTTTTCCTATTATGGTGTACTTTAATTTTGAAAAAAAGATAAACATTCTATTACCAAATATTTATCTGTAAATATTAAATAATCATCATATGTAAATATGAGCTGACATAACCTTATAATTCAGTTCAGTTCAGTCGCTCAGACGTGTCCGACTCCACGCGACCCCATGAATCGCAGCACGCCAGGCCTCCCTGTCCATCACCAACTCCCGGAGTTCACTCAAACTCACGTCCATCGAGTTGGTGATGCCATCCAGCCATCTCATTCTCTGTCATCTCCTTCTCCTCCTGACCCCAATCCTTCCCAGCATTAGGGTCTTTTCTAATGAGTCAACTCTTTGCATGAGGCGGCCAAAGTATTGGAATTTCAGCTTCAACATCCATCCTTCCAATGAACACCGAGGACTGATCTCCTTTAGGATGGACTGGTTGGATCTCCTTGCAGTCCAAGGGACTCTCAAGAGTCTTCTCCAACACCACAGTTCAAAAGCATCAATTCTTCGGTGCTCAGCTTACTTCACCATCCAACTCTCACATGCATGCATGACTACTTGAAAAACCATAGCTTTGACTATATGGACCTTTGTTGGTGAAGTAATGTCTCTGCTTATAAATATGCTATCTAGGTTGGTCATAACTTTTCTTCCAAGGAGTAAGCATCTTTTAATTTCATGGCTGCAGTCACCGTCTGCAGTGATTTTGGAGCCCAGAAAAATAAAGTCTGACACTGTTTCCACTGTTTCCCCATCTATTTCCCATGAAGTGATGGGACCAGATGCCATGATCTTCATTTTCTGAATGTTGAGCTTTAAGCCAACTTTTTCACTCTCCTCCTTCACTTTCATCAAGAGGCTTTTTAGTTCCTCTTTACTTTCTGCAATAAGGGTGATGTCATCTGCATATCTGAGGTTATTGGTATTTCTCCTGGCAATCTTGATTCCAGCTTGTGCTTCTTCCAGCCCAGCATTTCTCATGATGTACTCTGCATATAAGTTAAATAAGCAGGGTGACAATATACAGCCTTGACGTACTCCTTTTCCTATTTGGAACCAGTCTGTTATTCCATGTCCAGTACTAACTGTTGCTTTCTGACCTGCATACAGGTTTCTCAAGAGACAGGTCAGATGGTCTGGTATTCCCATCTCTTGAAGAATTTTCCACAGTTTATTGTGATCCACACAGTCAAAGGCTTTGGCATAGTCAATAAAGCAGAAATAGATGTTTTTCTGGAACTCTCTTGCTTTTTCTATGATCCAGCAGACGTTGGCAATTTGATCTCTGGTTCCTCTGCCTTTTCTAAAACCAGCTTGAACATCAAGAAGTTCACGGTTCACATATTGCTGAAGCCTGGCTTGGAGAATTTTGAGCATTACTTTTCTAGCGTGTAAGATGAGTGCAACTGTGCGGTAGTTTGAGCATTCTTTGGCATTGCCTTTCTTTGGGATTGGAATGAAAACGGACCTTTTCCAGTCCTGTGGCCATTGCTGAGTTTTCCAAATTTGCTGGCATATTGAGCGCAGCACTTTCACAGCATCATCTTTCAGGATTTGAAATAGCTCCACTGGAATTCCATCACCTCCACTAGCTTTGTTCGTAGTGATGCTTTCTAAGGCCCACTTGACTTCACATTCCAGGATGTCTGGCTCTAGGTGAGTGATCACACCATCGTGATTATATGGGTCGTGAAGATCTTTTTTGTACAGTTCTTCTGTGTATTCTTGCCATCTCTTCTTAATATCTTCTGCTTCTGTTAGGTCCATACCATTTCTGTCCTTTATTGAGCCCATCTTTGCATGAAATGTTCCCTTGGTATCTCTAATTTTCTTGAAGAGATCTCTAGTCTTTCCCATTCTCGGAGGCAGAAATAGGGCCAAATACATGAAAGTTATAAGGTGGTAGACTTCAGATCAAGATGAAAGCGAATTATCTAACAGCACAAATGCTAAACAGAAAGAGCTACTTAAAATGATGGTAGATTTCTAGTCTTCGAAGAAATAAGAGAGATAGTATGACTACTAGTTCACGTGTTATTTGCAAGAATGGGCCACTAGGATTTTGGAATCAATATTTTATTTCAATATCCGATAAATCTGTGACCACTGAAAGAGTTCAGAAAAAAAAAAAGGAAAGTTATATAGATGTATACAGGAGTGAGGAAGTTCTGAGTAACGATTAAGAGAAGAGGCTAATCCATACCGTCACCTACCAGACGGGGATATCAGTTACATTAATGGACAGGTTTCTCCCTTTTTCCAGCCTTAATTCAAATTCAAAGAGAGGAAAGTCTTTGCCCTCTATTCTTAGGCTACTGTGCAGTATTTTACTCTATTTTTTTTTTTTTTTTGTTAAAGATAGGCTAGCAATATAGACTTCAGAAGCAGAATGCTTGGCCAATCCTATATTTGCCATATACTAGTTGTATATAGTAAAACTCAGAACCTCACCTGTAAAGTGGAGATAACAATAGTACCTATCCCTATCTCTTTTTTGATGATTTTTTTATAGATTGTGTATTGAATAGTGCTCCAGAAATGTTTACTATTATTTATGATCTGGAGTTAATGCATTTAAATTATTTGATGCAAAATCAATAAGGGAGATAACCTGATGATTTCCCAGGCACATTTCTTAAATTAGTGAAAACAGTATTTCTAGTTATTTTTAAATTAGAAAATACTGTAAAAATAATAAGGCTGGCAATGAATGATCATCAACACCAAAATCTATGATAAGTGAGAAAGAAACAAAGAAAATAAACCTAGTTCTACTTGCTTACTCAACAGTTTAAAAATCACAAGAAATGTAATACAAAGAATGGAAACACAAAATTAAATATAAAAATACATGAAATAATGCAGTATATCTCTAGTGGCTCTCTCAGGTTATCATTGTTAGGCTTATTGGTAGATAATTCATCCTTTGGAAGGGATCATGTCTCCTATTCCTTTGTATGATCTCACATTTATTAGTACATTGGGCACTCAACGATTATTAATGTCATTTCCCAGCAGGTGCAAGAATTGGAGTAGGTTTTAATAAATGATTTATGTTAGTAATAAGATGTGTAAATACAACAGTCATCCAAGAAAAGTAAATGGGCCAACGAGGTTGGGGGATAAAAGTACTTTCAATTACCCACTTTACACCCACAGGTCTAAGATTATGTGGCCAGGATTTTTAGCAAAACCCACCTGTGTTTGACAGACTTCGTGTAATTCCTATAACTATTTTTCTGCTCCTTTAAAATAAATTATTTAACTTTTTCTTTGCACTGCTACATCAATTTTTCAGTTACTTTTTGCACAAGAACTTTGGATTTACATCCCAGAGGAGGCTCTGGGAAGTCTTTGGGTATCAGATAAACTTGGACTGGAGGAGTGCCAGACATATTAAAGCGTCTACAACAAGGATAAGACTAGTCGTAAAATCCTCCTTCCTTAGGAATCTGAATAGATAAAGGAAAAGACAGTTTTGCAACTTCCCCTTTCAAAGATACAGATCTTTGTCTTTCAAAACAGCACTATTGTTTGTTAATCTTCCTGCAATGTCAAGTGTGACTTTTTCTGTCTTTATTTCCTTTCTCCTAATTACTTGAATAAACAGCACATTGCAAAATGTTTCTCTCAGAGAGCAAGTAGTGCATCACTGCAAAGGGCAAGGCAGAAACCAAAATGAGGTTAAGATTGCCATCACAAACTGGTTAGTACAAACTTTTTTTTTTTTTAACTTCCTTATTATATCATTCAATCAAAACATTTTGAATACTTACCAAGTGAAAATACTAAGTGAAAAGCATCTCTTCAAATTACCTTTCCAAAGCTAATTTGGAAAAATAATAAGGAAATATAAGGCTCAACTCCTACCTTTAAAGACTTTACAGACTACTCAGGGAGGTTAGACATAAACATATGCACTGGTTTTCATCTTTGCTGTAACCAATAACTACAAACCAAAAACTACAAAATCTTGGCTTAAACAATACAATTAGTTATCTTCTTAGTATGTCAGAAGTCTGACTTGGGTTTCACTAGAAAAAAATCAAGGTAACAACAGGGCAATGTTCTTTCTGGGTGTTCTAGGGGAGAGTCTGTCCTAATTCCTTAGCTTGTGTCCCATTCCCTTTTATCATCAAAGTCAGCAATTTGCATTTCTCTGATTCTTCATCAGTCATCATGGCTCTCTCTGAAACAGCTGGGAAAGTTTCTCTGATTTAAAGCACTTATGTGTTTGGGGAAAATGGATACATGTATTTGTATGTCTGAGTCCCTTTGATGTCCACCTGAAACTATCACATTATTGTTAATCAGCTACAAAATATAAAGTATTTTATTAAATAAAAAGTTAAAAAAATTAAATAAAAACGTCACAAAGGGAAAAAAAAGACATGTCATGAGATAGGGTCCACATTGATAATCTAAAATAATCTCCTATAAAAATATCCTCAACATTAATCACATATGAACAGTCTCTTTTGCTATATACATTCATTGGGTTGAGGGATTAGGACAGAGACATCTTTAGGAGCAATTCTTTCGCCTCAGTTCAGTCGCTCAGTCGTGTCCAATCCTTTGCAACCCCATGAAAGATTACAGCATGCCAGGCCTCCCTGTCCATCACCAACTCCCAGAGCTTGCTCAAACTCATGTCCATTGAGTCGGTGATGCCATCCAACCATCTCATCCTCTGTCATCCACTTCTCCTCCTGCCTTCAATCTTTCGAGCATCAGGGTCATTTCCAATGAGTCAGTTCTTCACAGCAGTACTGCTACGAAGTACATTCATTCCTTCCAATGAATACTCAGGACTGATTTCCTTTAGGATGAACTGGTTGGATCTCCTTGCAGTCCAAGGGACTCTCAAGAGTCTTCTCCAACACCACAGTTCAAAAGCATCAATTCTTTGGTGCTCAGTTTTCTTTATAGTCCAACACTCACATCTATACATGACTATTAGAAAAACCATAGTTTGACTAGACAGACCTTTGTTGGCAAGGTAATGTCTCTGCTTTTTAATAAGCTGTATAGGTTGGTCATAAGTTTTCTTCCAAGGAGCAAGCGTCTTTTAATTTCATGGCTGCAGTCACCATCTGCAATGATTTTGGAGCCCCCCAAAATAAAGTCTGTCACTGTTTCCACTGTTTCCCCATCTATTTGCCATAAAGTAAGGGGACCAGATGCCAGGATCTTCATTTTTTGAATGCTGAGCTTTAAGCCAACTTTTTAACTCTCTCCTTTCACTTTCATCAAGAGGCTTTTGAGTTCCTCTTCACTTTCTGCCATAAGGGTGGTGTCATCTGCATATCTGAGGTTACTGACATTTCTCCCTGCAATCTTGATTCAGGCTTGTGCTTCATCCAGCCCAGCATTTCTCATGATGTGCTCTGTATATATCAAAATTCCCCAAGCCAGGCTTCAGCAATATGTGAAACGTGAACTTCCAGATGTTCAAGCTGGTTTTAGAAAAGGCAGAGGAACCAGAGTTCAAATTGCCAACATCTGCTGGATCATAGAAAAGCAAGAGAGTTCCAGAAAAACATCTATTTCTGCTTTATTGACTACACCAAAGCCTTTGACTGTGTGGACCACAATAAACTCTGGAAAATTCTGAAAGAAATGGGAATACCAGAGCACCTGGACCTGCCTCTTGAGAAACCTGTATGCAGGTCAGGAAGCAACAGTTAGAACTGGACATGGAACAACAGACTGGTTCCAAATAGGAAAAGGAGTACGTCAAGGCTGGATATTGTCACCCTGCTTATTTAACTTATATGCAGAGTACATCATGAGAAATGCTGGGCTGGAGGAAGCACAAGCTGGAATCAAGATTGCTGGGAGAAATATCAATCACCTCAGATATGCAGATGACACCATCCTTATGGCAGAAAGTGAAGAGGAACTAAAGAGCCTCTTGGTGAAAGTGAAAGAGGAGAGTGAAAAAGTGAGAGTAACAGTACACCTATAAATATACCATTGGTTTTAATTTTAATTTTGTGAAATTATGAAAAATAATGTTGATGCATGTAATAGTTTCTAAGTTTCACTATTACTGATCATGTACTATTAAGATAGCATTTATTAGAGCTGAAATCAATCTCAATAGAGTATTAATGGACACAGATCTTGTGTTTTTGTTATAAATCAATGTCTAAAGATGTATGTCAGATAATAGGGGATCTTTAAGTATTCTACAAAAGCAGAACTTTGCTTTCAGCTTAAATTTCTATTCTGTAAAATGATAGACTTTGGTTTACTTAAAAATCCAGCGGTCTACTAAATGGTAACCTGACTTTCCTTAGAGGAGTTTATGGTAGTTTTGGCCAACATAATTTTTTTTAATGTACTCATGTGTATATGTGTGCCTAAGTGCATAAAATCAAATGGTGAATTTTACTACTATTTGTAATGCTGTTTGAAGAAAAATATCAAAATTTTTTCGATACGTTAGGTAAAAATTCATAAAGCTTATTCAGAATATAAATTGCTTTTGTTAGTCACTAGGATATTTCAGTGGAGAAGGCAATGGCACCCCACTCCAGTACTCTTGCCTGGCAAATGCCATGGACGGGGGAGCCTGGTGGGCTGCAGTCCATGGGTCGCTAAAGTCGGACACGACTGAGCGACTTCACTTTCACTTTTCACTTTCCTGCATTGGAGAAGGAAATGGCAACCCACTCCAGTGTTCTTGCCTGGAGAATCCCAGGGATGGGGGAGCCTGGTGGGCTGCCGTCTCTGCGGTAGCACGGAGTCGGACACGACTGAAGCGATTTAGCAGCAGCAGCAGGATATTTCAGACATTGTTGTGGGCTCTAAAAAACCATTGTCCTTCTGCTTCCCATAAAATTATGGGAGTAAAATCTTCGAGCGAGGAATGAGACAGGAGGGAAGTCAGCATGGCACAACTATTAGCCATTGAGGATATGACAAAAAGTGATTAGAATCAACCAGGCCCAAGATGGTGGTAGATCTGACTTCCCGTAGAACTTCAGCCTTATTGTAATATATAAGTATGCTAAATGACACACCCATAGGCAGCAGGACAGTTCTAAGGCTGACCATAAAAGACCAAAAAGTGAGCAGTGATCCAATTCCTGGAAATCTCCTCCCTTCCCCCAAATAGTTGGAATAATCCTCCCACTCATTAGTCTATGAAATTACTCAGCCCATAAAAACTAATCACCCTATGTCTCAGGCCTCTCACCCTGTCTGATAGCCCATACACTGCCTACGAAGTGTGCATCTTCCTGAATAAATTTGTTTTCACTTAAAAAAAATTATTATTACAACCCTTACATTTTGCCAATGAGTAAAATGAATTAATTTTTCCAGGTTTGCTCAGTAAGTTAGATAATTAGGACTTGAGTTAGCTGGTCTTGACTTTGCACTGTTGACATACATTAAGAAAGAATTAAATAAATCTATAACAAGAAATGGTAAATTGTAGGGCATTAAGGTTATATATTGTATAGAAATCCTGAATTAGAAATTAAGCAAGACACAGTTTTGTTTTTTTTTTTCTGATAAGTTGTCAGATGATGCAGAATAACCATAATGTGAAAGAGTACTTGAAAGAGTCAGGAAGTTATTTCTAAGGAAAAACACAGGGAAAAAAAAAAGAAAGGAAAAAAAAAAAAACCAACAAAAAAAATCCAAAACCCAAAACCTGAAAAATAAAATATTTAAACATAAGAAATGTTAAAATAAATATATTGTTTGGGGAGGGTAGATGGAATAAAGAAAATATTTTATTTATTTTTAAAAGGTTATTCATAAAGAATAAAAGTTTAAAGTAACTGCAATCTAGTGTTCTCCATTATGGGTATTCTGCTAAATGTCATCACCTATTCAATATTTGAGGTAGAATTCTGTTTTAGAGTTTCAGGGTGACAACATTTGGTTCACTCTAGAATTATTTTTTCTCCCTTCATTCAGTATTAGATTAAAACATCCAGTAACATCCTTCATCTGTTCTTTAAGCCTGGCATTTTACATAAGTTTGCTATTTCCCCCAAACATTGTTGTGAATTGAAAAAGCATGTAAATTTTAGCAAGATTAAACAAGTAAAGAATATAGATAGTTTTAGGAACCATGAATTGAATTGCCTCCACATATTCATTCAACATTGCGTGGCCAGTGAAAAATGATATTTCTGATGGATTTGGTTGTCCCTTGGCTCTATAAAGTCTGTAGGGGTCCCAATACCGCCAAACTTGAGAGAGGCAAGTCAGCCAAGGACCCTACCATATAGAGAAATAAGTCCCAGGCTCATAGATTAGGAAAAGGGTAAGCTTATTTAACAACCGAAACTGTATTGCCTTACAACTAAATTAGATAGAAATTCAGTCATTTAAAAAAAATTACCGTTAGTATGTTATATGGGACTATGCTACTACAGCATTAGTTAGATGTCTCTTTAAGTAATTCATAAGTAGAGTCAATAGACCAGATGAGCTATGTACAGTATAGTATAAGCAAAAAGCACCCCCACCCACCTGCCCACATACACATTCACGCAAAAGCAGTACTCAGCTGGGTGAAGACTTTTTCTCTCTAGTTTGAAATGTAATTCCTGGTATGAAGTGCCATCTGGTAAATGGAGTTGCCCTCAGTTATCCCCAAGACCACAATAAACATGCAACGTGTACATATAATAAAAAAGGAAACCTCCATTTTATTACGTGGCTTTTAAGATGTAAAATAAATGGATTAAACAGTTGCTTTGAAAAATACCTCATTGTGAATATTTCAGTTTTCTTACACTATGATTTAATCATTGTTGGATTCTAAATTCAGAGAAAAGACATGGATTCCCTAAATTCATACATTGTACTAATATACTAGTGTCCAACATCCCAGGTGTGGAATGCTTAGGGTTTATAAGTTTGGGGGCACTCCCAGATTTAACAAAGCAGCCAACAGCTGGAAATACATAAAAGCTGGCCTCTAAGCACAAGGTGATGAGTGTTAGTTAACTAGGCCCCCTAGATTCAAAGAATGGCCCCTCGTGGCTCAGAAAACAAAACTGAAAATGCAACATCATAGAGTTTAGTTTTAGCTCAGATTTCCTGGTGTTTTCAATGCCTATCTTCTCTTTACTCCCCAAAGACAAGGAACAGCTCTAATCATATGACTATCCTTTGATTTTAGAAGAATTGTTTAAATCCACTGTGCTATTGCTTTATAGACATGAATGAACTTCACAAAGAAAAGTGATGTATGACACATTTCTAGAGGAAAAAAAAAATAACACTGCTTTTTTACACACTTGACGATTCCTACCTTGTGACGATGTTATTGTCGTTTTTCTGGATGTTGCCTTGTGGTTGGTCTTACCACAAATTTGGCAACAGATTTCCTGGGAGGGTAGCAAAAATTCGGGTGAGGGATGTATGATTTGATTGAATAATCATTAATCACTTTAGTGTTTAAGCAATGTTGAATCAATTTAAAGCACCTTACATCACATCTATAATGTATCATTAAGTCTTGCCAGTCGTTTTCAATTAGGTCATTAAAAAAAATGTAATGGACAAAAACTTGCAGGTCACTTTCTCAGTAGGTGTGGATTGTATCACATTCCATAGTAGACAGGTGTCTTGTTACAAATATAGCTAACTTTAAAAGTTTTTCTCATGACAAAGTGTTGTGTGTGTGTGTGTCTGTCCTGTGTGCCTGACATAGTCTCCAAACAATGAGCTGTCGAGCTGTCTTCTATCACAGCTATTTTATGCTCAAAAGATAAAGTAACTGGAGTCCTGTTATACTTGTTCCAACAATATAAAATACTAATAGAAAGTGGGGGGCTTTCAAAGTATCAATAAATGTCACCAACATACAAATTATGTTTTAGTATTCTAATTTTCTTACATCTTTAACAGTCATTGTTTACCCCTCTGCTTGAGTCCAAAATCACATTTAAATGACATCTTAGACTAGATCAATATTATCTAATAGAACTTTCTGCAATGATGGAAATATTCTATATCTGCATTGTTCATGATGGGAGCCACAAAAATTTGACTGCTAAGCATTTGAAACATGGCTAATGCAACTTTGAAAGTTTAGTATTAATTTTACTTAATATAAGTTTTTACGTAGCAACATATGGCTTTGTGCCCAATGCTGACAGCACAGGGTAAGGTAAGGTTTTTATGTGGCCATTGTACCCTGTCTTGGAGAAATTTTCAAATAAATATGCCATCATGCCTACTTTTATCATGTTGTTTTCTGATTCTGCTTCCCTTATTTATAAATGTTTTCTGTCTGGGCCACAGTTTTAGTTGCACTAGTACTCAGTGTTCGGAGAAGGCAATGGCACCCCACTCCAGTACTCTTGCCTGGAAAATCCCATGGGTGGAGGAGCCTGGTAGGCTGCAGTCCATGGGGTCGCTAAGAGTTGGACACGACTGAGTGACTTCACTTTCACTTTCCACTTTCATGCACTGGAGAAGGAAATGGCAACCCACTCCAGTGTTCTTGCCTGGAGAATCCCAGGAATGGGGGAGCCTGGTGGGCTGCCGTCTATGGGGTCACACAGAGTTGGACACAACTGAAGCAACTTAGCAGCAGCAGCAGCAGTACTCAGTGTTAGACTGAGTACTTTAGACATTAGTACTGAGTCTGAGTACTGAGACTTTAGTACATTAGACATGAGACTCAGTACTCAGACTGAGTACTGAGACTTAAGTACATTAGACATAACTTTAAATTTGTTTTCTGAAAAGCAATTACCCAATAATCATTTTCTATCCCTAGAACATATACTCCTTTTTCATTAGGAACTACTGGTATAGTATCTGTGTCTTAGCCTGTTTGAGCTGCTATATAAAGACTGGGTGGTTGATAGAGCAGAAATTTATTTCCCACAGTGCTGGAGGCTGGGATTTCAAGATCAGGGCACCAGCAGATTGGTGTCTAGTGAAGGCCTGCTTTCTGGTCCATAGATGGTACCTCTTATTGTTCATCCTCACATGGTGCATGAGGAAAGGGAGCTCTTTTGTACTTTAATAAAGGCACTAATCCCATTCCCAAAGCACCTCCCAAAGACTTTGCCTCCTAATACTATCATTTTGGGGGTTATAATTTCCATATTAAATTTGGGAGGGAGCAAAAACATTCAGGTAGTAGCACTTTGAATATAAGTGAAGGCAAATTGATATATTGATCAAGATTTTATGTACATGTTCTGTATTATCGAAAGGAAATCAATACAACTCATAATGAAGTTTGTAATATTTCCTATATTATATGTAGTCAACATGATTATCAGTGGTGAGGCCTACATTTGAAAAATTACCATTTAGAAGGTGGAACATATAAGAGGGCGGAAGAATGAGAAGATATGGTTGTATGGGAAAGATAAACCATCTCAAAGATTACATAGGAACTTTTTTCTCACGTGGAAAGATCAGAATTATATAAAAGTATAGTGACCATTAAGTAGAATAGTCAAATTTTAAAGCTAGGAAGAAGGTTGCTAATCTTTCAATCTGGATCTCTGTCTCTGTGGTATACTATTTGATAGCAATGACTTGATATCTAGACAGCTGGGGCTTAGAACCACATGTTATTAGCAGCTTAACTAATGCAAGTTACTTGTCGTCTCTAAATCTCAGTTTTTAATATGTAAATCAGAGACAGTAATAACAAATACATCTTACGTAGCTTCTGTACAGGGGTGCGTGGGTGAGATAATGCATTTGAAATGTTAAGCAAAGTACTGCCACATAGTGTCCCATTTTACTGGTGAGGAAGCTGAGTTTTAGGGAGATTAACTTTCTGAATTAGTAACTCTAGGGAAATTAAAATGGATGAAATCTTGTTTAGGCTTCAGAAGCAGGAGAGCAGGCCTCTGACCTTGCTTCTGACCTGCTTGGACACTGCCCTGGTTCCATGCCTGCCCATAAGCACAGCTAGTCAGGTGGCACTTTAGATAAGAAAGGGAGTGAGTCTTAGAATTCTTGAGCCCTGGAGGTCTGGCCAGCCTTGCGTGGAGTTTAACAAAATCCCATGACTCATGAGAAAAAACAAAGAGCATTGTACACATGTTAAAGTAAAAGCAGAACTGCATTTTTGCATGCACACTGATGATGTGCATATCAGTTTGCAGCTTAGGATTATAAGCTAGAACCCCCCAAACTGCAACGTGAAGTTTCATCTGTGGAGCGGACACACTGCATGGGACCTGTTCCCCACTGAGACTCCGGATTGCTGTTACTTGAGACTTCCCAGCATGCTGTTCAAGGCTGGATGAGGACTGGTCCAATTTGGTGATGTATGTGGTCTTACTCTTCTCTATTGTTTCTATTTTTCTTTTCTTTTAAAGACTGTATATTGAAATTAAGTTAAATAATCCTCTATTAAATATTGAAATTGTGTGTAACAAGTGGTTTCTTTTGTTCATGAATCTTTTGAACCTGAAACAAAAGTAAAACTTTTGGCAAAACATAAATTATCACTGTGAGAAGGATTTGTGAAACAAAATGCCACTCTAATAGGAAAGAGGCTAAAATTAATGAAGTTTTCATTCCCGAATGGGAAGATTTCCCTTAGTGCTCATTAACTACTGAATACGGCACCCTCACTGGATTGTGTGAAAACTGGGACTCTGAATTAAAGTGGGCTGAACATTTTGAAGTTATTGTATGCTTGGGGTGTGCATCAATTTAGAAAGGACAAGAATGTGTCTCTTAGGCTGCTGTAAGGTACATGAAACCAAAAATTAAAATTGGTTGAAGAGAAGTCACAATTGCAAAAATAAGTATGTGATTTGCTAAGACAACTGTCCTTGTCAAAATTATATTTTAGCTGACCTAGTCTCCACATTTAAGTTGGCAGCTGAAAAAGCCACCATAAAGGTTATGTAAGCTAAATATCAAAAGTGGCACAGCAAGGTTAACATAAAAGAAAGTTCATCTGGTAATACCTAAAGCAGGTGTAGACTGGGACCCTGATGCTTGGGACGGGAGATTAATCCTTCCAAAATTCATGGACCCACCCAGACTATAAAGTTTTGGGAATATAATGGGCTAAAGAACATAGAAATGTAAGGGCAATCGGTTTCTGGCAACAGCATATTCCATATTTGGGCCAGATATTGAACCCACTTTACAAAGTAACTTGGTGTGAAGAAACTTTTCAGGAAAGAAAATGTAAATGAGAGAAGAGGTGTAGGGATAATTATGCTTTATGAATTTCTACCTAAAATAGTTTCTCCAGGTTTTGGTGACCTGCATTTCTAGAGTTGTACTTAATTAAGCTAAATGATGGAAGTTTAAATAATTAGGCCATTTCCAAATAAAATAAGATGCTGAACCAATAATTACTAAACACTGGCTTTTTTTTTTTTTTTAAACAGAGAAACAAAACACTTAGAACTATTACTGGATATGTTTGGTATCATCCTGAGATGTTCTTTATAAGAAAGCAAAAAAGTTTTAGAAATTATCACTGGCATTTATGTTCACCAATCAGCAGAATGCTAATATAAAGGACAGTTTACAGTTGCTTAAGGAAAGCAGATGTATGTTTTGAGTAAATAAGTCATGAAGAATGGAATTGCATTTTATTAAGGAACAAGAAAGTAGATCTGACTTACATGTGTCTGTTTCTGAATGGGAAAATAAAGTGATGAATACAGAGTGATAAAAAAGGTTTGTGAAAAGTGGATCCTGAGAACAGAGCTCTATGCATGGTACAAGTTTTCTGGGGATGTTGAACTGCCTTTGACAACAGATATTAAGTTTCTTTACCTCTTAAGTGATATATTCTGTATTAGCTTCTTAAATCTTTATTGTTACTTTGTCTAACTGAATACTATTGTTTCATAGTGACCTATGATCTCATCTGACAGTGTTCTAAATGCTTTGACGCATTTTGACAGAATCTCCTAAAATCAAATTCCAATGAACTTCTTTTGACCTCTAGTTAACTTTGTGGTTAACTGACAGAATGTGGTCCACTGGAGAAGGGAATGGCAAACCATTTCAGTATTCTTGCCTTGAGAACCCATGAACAGTATGAAAAGGCAAAATGATAGGATACTGAAAGAGGAACTCCCCAGCTCAGTAGGTGCCCAATATGCTACTGGAGATCAGTGGAGAAATAACTCCAGAAAGAATGAAGGGATGGAGCCAAAGCAAAAACAATACCCAGTTGTGGATGTGACTGGTGATAGAAGCAAGGTCTGATGCTGTGAAGAGCAATATTGCATAGGAAACTGGAATGTCAGGTTCATGAATCAAGGCAGATTGGAAGTGATCAAACAGGAGATGGCAAGAGTGAACGTCGACATTCTAGAAATCAGCGAACTAAAATGGACTGGAATGGGTGAATTTAACTCAGATGACCATTATATCTACTACTGTGGGCAGGAATCCCTTAGAAGAAATGGAGTAGCCATCATGGTCAACAAAACAGTCCAAAATGCAGTACTTGGATGCAATCTCAAAAATGACAGAATGATCTCTGTTCATTTCCAAGGCAAACCATTCAATATCACAGTAATCCAAGTTTATGCCCCAACCAGTAATGCTGAAGAAGCTGAAGTTGAACGGTTCTATGAAGACCTACAAGACCTTTTAGAACTAACACCCAAAAAAGATGCCCTTTTCATTATAGGGGACTGGAATGCAAAAGTAGGAAGTCAAGAAACACCTGGAGTAACAGGTAAATTTGGCCTTGGAATACGGAACGAAGCAAGGCAAAGGCTAATAGACTTTTGCCAAGAGAATGTACCGGTCATAGCAAACACCCTCTTCCAACAACACAAGAGAAGACTCTACTACACATGGACATCACCAGATGGTCAATACCAAAATCAGACTGATTATATTCTTTGCAGCCAAAGATGGAGAAGCTCCACACAGTCAGCAAAAACAAGACTGGGAGCTGACTATGGCTCAGATCATGAACTCCTCATTGCCAAACTCAGATTTAAATTGAAGAAAGTACAGAAAACCAATAGACCAATCAGGTATGATCTAAATCAAATCCCTTATGATTATACAGTGGAAGTGAGAAATAGATTTAAGGGCCTAGATCTGATAGATAGAGTGCCTGATGAACCATAGACTGAGGTTCGTGACACTGTACAGGAGATAGGGATCAAGACCATCCCCATGGAAAAGAAATGCAAAAAAGCAAAATGGCTGTCTGGGGAGGCCTTACAAATAGCTGTGAAAAGAAGAGAAGTGAAAAGCAAAGGAGAAAAGGAAAGATATAAGCATCTGAATGCAGAGTTCCAAAGAACAGCAAGGAGAGACAAGAAAGCCTTCTTCAGCGATCAATGTAAAGAAATAGAGGAAAACAACAGAATGGGAAAGACTAGAGATCTCTTCAAGAAAATTAAAGATACCAAGGGAACATTTCATGCAAAGATGGGCTCGATTAAGGACAGAAATGGTATGGACCTAACACAAGCAGAAGATATTAAGAAGAGGTGGCAAGAATATACAGAAGAACTGTACAAAAACGATCTTTAAGACCAAGATAATCACGATGATGTGATCACTCACCTAGAGCCAGACATCCTGGAATGTGAAGTCAAGTGGGCCTTAGAAAGCATCACTACAAACAAAGCTAGTGGAGGTTATGGAATTCCAGTGGAGTTATTTCAAATCCTGAAAGATGATGCTGTGAAAGTGCTGCACTCAATATGCCAGCAAATTTGGAAAACTCAGGAGTGGCTACAGGACTGGAAAAGGTCAGTTTTCATTCCAATCCCAAAGAAAGGCAATGCCAAAGAATGCTAAAACTCTCGCACAATTGCACTCATCTCACATGCTGGTAAAGTAGTGCTCAAAATTCTCCAAGCCAGGCTTCAGCAATACATGAACCGTGAACTTCCAGATGTTCAAGCAGGTTTTAGAAAAGGCAGAGGAACCAGAGATCAAGTTGCCAACATCCGCTGTATCATCAAAAAAACAAGAGAGTTCCAGAAAAACATCTATTTCTGCTTTATTCACTATGCCAAAGCCTTTGACTGTGTGGATCACAATAAACTGTGGAAAATTCTGAGAGATGGGAATACCAGACCACATGACCTGCCTCTTGAGATATCTGTATGCAGGTCAGGAAGCAACAGTTAGAATTGGACATAGAACAACAGACTGGTTCCAAATAGGAAAAGGAGTACGTCAAGGCTGTATATTGCCACCCTGCTTATTTAACTTATATGCAGAGTACATCATGAGAAACGCTGGTCTGGAAGAAGCACAAGCTGGAATCAAGATTGCCGGGAGAAATATCAATAACCTCAGATATGCAGATGACACCACCCTTATGGCAGAAAGTGAAGAGGTACTAAAAAGCCTCTTGATAAAACTGAAAGTGGAGAGTGAAAAAGTTGGCTTAAAGCTTAACATTCAGAAAACAAAGATCATGGCATCCGGTCCCATCACTTTATGGGAAATAGATGGGGAAACAGTGGAAACAGTGTCACACTATTTTTTTGGGCTCCAAATCACTGGAGATGGTGATTGCAGCCATGAAATTAAAAGACACTTACTCCTTGGAAGGAAAGTTATGACCAACCTAGATAGCATATTGAAAAGCAGAGACATTACTTTGCCAACAAAGGTCCGTCTAGTCAAGGCTATGGTTTTTCCAGTGGTCATGTATGGATGTGAGAGTTGGACTGTGAAGAAAGCTGAGTGCCGAAGAATTGATGCTTTTGAACTGTGGCATTGGAGAAGACTCTTGAGAGTCCCTTGGACTGCAAGGAGATCCAACCAGTCCATTCTGAAGGAGATCAGCCCTGGGGTATCTTTGGAGGGAACGATGCTGAAGCTGAAACTCCAGTACTTTGGCCACCTCATGCGAAGAGCTGACTCATTGGAAAAGACTCTGATGCTGGGAGGGATTGGGGGCAGGAGGAGAAGGGGACGACAGAGGATGAGATGGCTGGATGGCATCACCGACTCGATGGATGTGAGTTTGAGTGAATTCCGAGGGATGGTGATGGACAGGGAGGCCTGGCGTGCTGCGATTCATGGGGTTGCAAAGAGTCGGACACGACTGAGCGACTGAACTGAACTGAACTAACTTTGTGGTACCTCAGAGGGCCCTTGAACCATCCCAAAGAAAGATATTAAAGTAATTAGGTTCATTTGGTATGCTAAAGTTATATGGGAAATACTGTCAAATAAGTCATAAATCTTTTCAATAAGTTTATATTATATGGTAAATGTTACTAATACAGATATTCTAGAAATTATACAGAATTCATAAAGTTCTGATAGGTCCTGGTAAAATATTATCAGTCATAATTCTAGTTATTACATTAAACTGTTACATGTCACCTCAGTGACCAAGTTACTTTGTCACATGGATATAATCAGGTTTTAAATGTACCTTCTTAAGCCTTTTGTCATCAGCAGCTATAGTTTTACACTGATGCCTTTGCATAAAAAAAAAATAAATTACTATCACCTCTCTAAGATTTACAGAAAGGACTTTCTAAATCTAAGATAATTAAGATTACCTAGATAAACAAAATTTTTTATTAACAATAAGCTGGTATCAGACTGGAATTATCTTTTCTCTCTGGGTTAAGAGAACAGTTTTCTTGACACTCTTTGACAAAAGTTGAAGCAAGATCCTGTATGACCTACCTCCTAGAGTAATGGAAATAAAAGCAAAAATAAATAAAAGGGACCTAGTTAAACTTAATAGCTTTTGCACAGCAAAGGAAACCATAAACAAGATGAAAAGACAACCCCCAGAATGGGATACGATATTTCAAAATGAAGAAACTGACAAAGGGTTAATCTCCAAAATATACAAGCAGCTCATGCAGCTCAATATCAGAGAAATAAACGACCAAATCAAAAAACGGGTAGAAGACCTAAAGAGACCTTTCCCCAAAGAAGACACACAGATGGCCAATAAACACGTGAAAAAAATGCCTGTCACTATCAGAGAAATGCAAATCAAAATAATAATGAGATATCACCTCACACCAGTCAGAATGGCCATCACCAAAAAATCTACAAACAATAAATGCTGGAGAGGATGTGGAGAAAAGGGAACCCTCTTGCACAGCTGGTGGGAATGTAAACTGACACAGGCACTGTTCTCCACACTGTGGAGAACACTGTGGAGATTTCTTTAAAAACTAGGAGTCAAGTTACCATGATGACGTGAAGTGAAGTGTTAGTCACCCAGTCATGTCTGATTCTTTTCGAACCCCTGGACTATATTCTGCCAGGCTCCTCTGTCCATGGGATTTCCCAAGTAGGAATACTAGAGTGGGTAGCCATTCCCTTCTCCAAGGGATCTTCCAGACCTAGGGATCCAATCTGGGTCTCTCTTGCATTGCAGACAGATTCTTTAACATTCGAGCCACCAGGTAAGTCTAAAGCTACCATATGACCCACCAATGTCACTACTGGGCATATATCCTGAAAAAAACATAATTGAAAAAGACATCTATACCTCAGTGTTCATTGCAGCACTATTTACAATAGCCAGTACATGGAAGTAACCTAGATGCCCCTTGACAGATGAATGGATAAAGAAGTTGTGGTACATACATACAATGGAATATTACTCAGCATAAAAAGGAACAAATTTGAGTCAGTTCTAGTGATGCAGATGGACCTAGAGCCTGTTTTACAGAGTGAAATAAGTCAGAAGAGGAAAAGAAACATCATATATAAACACATGTATTTGGAATGTAGAAAAATGGTACCGATGAACTTATTTGCAGGGCAGGGAAAGAGACACAGACATAGAGAACAGACTTGCGGACACAGTAGGGAAAGAAGAGAGTGGGAAGAATTGAGAGAGTAGTATTAAAACATATACATGTCCATATGTAAAATAGCCAGCTAGTGAGAAGTTGCTGTGTAAAACAGGGAGCTCAGCCTGGTGCTCTGTGTGTGTGGATGGGGTGGGAGGCATGTGAGGGAAGTTCAAGGGGAGGGGACAAATGTATACTTATGGCTGTTTCACATATTGTTCGGCAGAAACCAACACAACATTGTAAAGCAATTATCGTCCACATTAAAAAAAAAAAAACAAAAAGAGAGAGAGAGAAAGTGTTCTTGCAATGTGGCTATTGATAATAGACAATGTGATTTCTCTGCCTTTAAGTTATTTATATTTGTTTTTCAAATCTTTTGTTACTTTGGTACGGTAAATATTATTTCACAATGATCTATGAAGATTGTGACGTAGATAACGCTCATTCTCCTTCTACAAAAAATTAACCACTCATTGTCAGACTTTTGCTATCCTGATGTCCTTAGAAAATGGCAACAGTTTACTCCTAAATCAAGGAATTTAAAATGTGTAAACAATAGCTGTAAATCCAACAGTTGGAGCCTTTTCTGGTAGTTCAGTGGTAAAGAATCTGCCTGCCAATGGAGGACACATGGACTTGATCCCTGATTCAGGAAGATCCCACGCGCCATGGAGCAACTGAGCCTGTGTGCCACAACCACTGAGCTTGTGCTCCGCAGCCCAGGAGCCACAGTTACTGAGCCCGCAGGTCACAGCTACTAGAGCCTGTGCTCCTAGAGCCCATGCTCCACAAGAAGAGAAGCCACCGCGACGAGAAGCCTGCTGTGCACTCCAGCTGGAGAGCAGTCCCCACTCACAGCAACTAGAAAAAATGCAGAGCAGCGGCAAAGAGCCCGCACAGCCAAACGTAAAAATAAATAAATAATAAAAGACAAAACAGTGGGTGCTGTGGGAAATCCAAGACAGTCACTTGCTTTTTCCTGGCTCCGTCAAAACCTTCATTTTGTATTTTATAAAACCTTCCCTGACTGCAGGGTTAATGCCCCACCTCCTACCTGTCTACACACAATTATGTATTTTACTGAATATTAAATTCTAGCTTAACTAACTGAAATTTATGTTGACCAAGACTCACTTCCCAGATAGTTACTGACTGTTATGTTTTATTGCTAAAAAGTTTAATTGAATTATTCTAAAGCTTATCTCTGCAATCTATCTTTGGATGGAGATCAGATACCCCATGAACTATAGCCAGGGGACATAAAATTACATGTATTTATCAATGAACTATATGCTAATTGAAGCTTATGGCATAAACAGCATGGCAAATGAGTGCCTTTGGGCTTCTGGAGTAGGAAATTTCCAGAGGCTGGGAGAAATTACATTACCTTTGAAAAACAGCTATTGGTTTATTATCGGGCTTTGATTGATATGGAACAATTGACTATAGATCATACTGTAATATTAAGACATCAAGTGCCAATCATGCAATGGGTACAAAGTTTACCCCAAACGCACAGGGTTGGGTAAGTTCAGGAGTCCAGCATAATAAAATGGAAATGGTATATTCATGAGCAAGCCATATCTGTGCCATATGGGGTTACTGCCTTGAATGAAGAGATTTCTGAAATTGCTATTGAAGGCCATGAGCAAGAGGCTATAGTTACACATGAGAACTGAGCTGTCTATAAAACGGGAAAGCACTTTGACTCTTTAACTGCACAAGAAAAACACCACACATGATTCACTGATGGATCAGCTAAATATATAGGATTCACTTGCTATTGGAAAGTGGTGGCTCATAACTCGGTCACTACTAAATTGCTGACATATGCTGAGGAAAGTAAAAGCAGCCAATTTGCCTAGTTATATGCTGTTTATCAGGTAGTACAAGATAATTTAACTGAATGCTGTATATACACAGATTTTTTATCAGTAGCCAATGGATCGGCCACCTTACTTCCCCTATGGGTAAAAATTAACTGGCAAATTCACTCTGAAGAGTATGGAGAAAGCAATTATGGTCTGATGTTTGGGAAATTGTTTAAACTACTAATGTTTCAGTCTTTCATGTTGATGCTCAGAGTGTTCCAAATTTTATGGAACAACAGTATATCTCTATTATAGATGAGCAAACCCAAATCCAAGCAGTAGAAGTCTATTCAGACTCCAGAGAGTTGAACACTTCTACTTTGTGGGCACACCAGTAATGTGGCCATCTGAGAGAAAAAGCAACATACAGGTAGGCTCAGGATCAAGATTTCCTTAACTACGGATCTCATTAAATCTATTTCTTTACAATGTCTAATTTGTCAACATAGCAAGCTTGGAAGCTTTCCACAATTAGTTAAAGGAAAATTGGCATGTGGCAAGCTGCCTGGGGAAATATGCTAAATTTTCTATCAGTTCAGTTCAGTTCAGTTGCTCAGTCATGTCTGACTCTTCGCAACCCCTTGAATCGCAGCATGCCAGGCCTCCCTGTCCATCACAAACCCCCCGAGTTCACTCAGACTCATGTCCATCGAGTGAGTGATGCCATCCAGCCATCTCATCCTCTGTCGTCCCCTTCTCCTCCTGCCCACAATCCCTCCCAGCATCAGGGTCTTTTCCAATGAGTCAGCTCTTCGCATGAAGTGGCCAAAGTACTGGAGTTTCAGCTTCAGCGTCATTCCCTCCAAAGATATCCCAGGACTGATATCCTTCAGAATGGACTGGTTGGATCTCCTTGCAGTCCAAGGGACTCTCAAGAGTCTTCTCCAACACCACAGTTCAAAAGCATCAATTCTTTGGCACTCAGCTTTCTTCACAGTCCAACTCTCACATCCATACATGACCACTGGAAAAACCATAGCCTTGACTAGATGGACCTTTGTTGGCAAAGTAATGTCTCTGCTTTTCAATATGCTATCTAGGTTGGTCATAACTTTCCTTCCAAGGAGTAAGCGTCTTTTAATTTCATGGCTGCAGTCACCATCTGCAGTGATTTTGGAGCCCAGAAAAATAAAGTCTGACACTGTTTCCACTGTTTCCCCATCTATTTCCCATGAAGTGATGGGACCAGATGTCATGATCTTCATTTTCTGAATGTTGAGCTTTAGGCCAACTTTTTCACTCTCCACTTTCACTTTCATCAAGAGGCTTTGTAGTTCTTCTTCACTTTCTGCCATAAGGGTGGTGTCATCTGCATATCTGAGGTTATTGATATTTCTCCCAGCAATCTTGATTCCAGCTTGTGTTTCTTCCAGCCCAGCTTTTCTCATGATGTACTCTGCATATAAGTTAAATAATCAGGGTGGCAATATCCAGCCTTGACGTACTCCTTTTCCTATTTGGAACCAGTCTGTCGTTCCATGTCCAATTCTAACTGTTGCTTCCTGACCTGCATACAGATTTCTCAAGAGGCAGATCAGGTGGTCTGGTATTCCCATCTCTTTCAGAATTTCCCACAGTTTATTGTGATCCACACAGTCAAAGGCTTTGGCATAGTCAATAAAGCAGAAATAGATGTTTTTCTGGAACTCTCTTGGTTTTTCCATGATCCAGCAGATGTTGGCAATTTGATCTCTGGTTCCTCTGCCTTTTCTAAAACCAGCTTGAACATCAGGAAGTTCACGGTTCATGTATTGCTGAAGCCTGGCTTGGGGAATTCTGAGCATTACTTTACTAGCGTGTGAGATGAGTGCAATTGTTGATCCATTAATTCTGAGATAAAGGATGCCAGTAAGTGTGTACTCCTATGGACACCTATTCTCAATATTTAGTGGCTATTCTTTTTGGGAAAGCCAATCAGACTATAACTATTAAAACATTGGAGATAATTAATTTATATTATGGTGTTGCACTTCAAATTCAGAGTGCCAATGGGTGACATTTTAAAGGTAAATTAATATAAAAATTTGCTCAGGAACATAATATACAATGGGTCTTTCATATTCTTTATTATTCTCAAGCTGCCTTTGACTGATAGAATGAATGGTATGCTTAAACAGCAATTAATTAAACTTGGAGACGGCTCTTATAAGAACTGGAGGACTAACTCAAATATGGGGCTTCCCAGGTGGCGCTTGTGATAAAGAACCTATTTGCCAATGCAGAAGATGCAAGAGACGTGGGTTCAATCCCTGGGTCAGAAAGCTCCCCTGGAGAAGGGCAAGGCAACCCAATCCAGTATTGTCTGGAGAATCCCATGAACAGAGGAGCCTGGTGGGCTTTGATTGTTAGGGTTGCAAAGAGTCGGATACAACTGAAGTGACTTAGCATGCACGCACACACAACTTAAATAATGCTCTCAATATTTTAAATAATAAACCTATAGGAGAATCAGAAACACCTTTGATGAGAATGGGCATTTCAAACTTAACCAACTCATAAAATAGACTTCCATCCTGAAACAATTGAGTATTAGAAAATTAGCACATGAGTTTTTATTCTCGTGAATAGATTATTCTTGGAAGCCTGGCTATAATGCAGCTTGTCCTTCATGGCTCAACCTTCAAGGATATGCTACAATTAAAGGAAAAACATGAAGAAAGCTATTGGTGAATCTTTAGCTGGAGAAAGCAGAGCCAGACCAGAACTCAGGATAACTTCATCTGCCCAAAAGACTTCAAAGCCAGTCTTTTCTTAACTTTACCTTTCCATAGACAAAATGTATCTGTCTGTTAGATTATACCGGAGAAGGCAATGGCACCCACTCTAGTACTCTTGCCTGGAAAACCCCATGGATGGAGGAGCCTGGAAGGCTGCAGTCCATGGGGTCGCTGAGGGTTGGACACAACTGAGCTACTTCACTTTCACTTTTCACTTTCATGCATTGGAGAAGGAAATGGCAACCCACTCCAGTGTTCTTGCCTGGAGAATCCCAGGGACGGCGGAGCCTGGTGGGCTGCCATCTATGGGGTCGCACAGAGTCGTACATGACTGGTGACTTAGCAGCAGCAGCAGCAGCTAGATTACACAGCTCTGGTAAAGATTCAGCTCAAGCCTTTAACACAAGTATTATGTGACAATTTCCTGTGTCACTGTAATTGTCGCAACAACTTACTGATAGACTGTGACAAGAGTAATGAGAGACCACTATGTGGACCAACTTCTTGCACTTGGGGAACTCCACTTATTGGAGAACCCATCAACTATTGTGAATGAATTGTTTTCCCTAAAACCTATGATATGTTTTTTGAAATAGCCCCTGAATTAGTATGTATTGTAACTGATGATGTAAACACTCCCTCTATGTATCTGTTAGGAAGCCTTTTCCAGATGTCTAACATGTGTTGATCATTTATATTGGAAGGGGACCATCTATTATTTTCTCTCCATGAAAATTCAGGTATTATTGACTCAAATGTCCATGTCACCGACTCAGTGGACATGAGTTTGAGCAAGCTCTGGGAGTTTGGCATGCTGCAGTCCATGGGGTCACAAAGAACCAAACAACTGAGCGACTGAACTGACCTGAACTGACTCAAATGCTATTTCCTACTTTGTCTGTTGCTAATATTAGCTTTTCCTTAGCACCCCTATGTAAGATTTTGCAAAGAACTAAAGTATTACAAAATTTCATAGAAAAAAGGAATCATTCCTTGATAGAACATTCTGTTGTTACTGCTATTACAGCCAATAAGTTAATTGAAATAGGAGTTAATGTACAAAATCTTACTTCTAATTCATGGTGAAACTTTTTGTTTACAACATCCCCTACCACTCAGAAATGGTTTTCTATATTGTTTAACCCCTTGCTTGTTTCTTTAATTATCTTGTTTCTTTTGGGCTGTTTGGAATTGTTATTTGACCTACAGAATTAACAAGACTGCTCGTGTTATATTGCCTTATTCCTATGTTCTTCAGCCTCAACAATCCTGCGGCTGACTGTAAGGAAAATTAAAATGGAGGAAGTCTTGTTCAGGTTTCAGAAGCAGAAGAGCAGTCTTCTGATCTTGCTTCTGATCTGCTTGGACACTGCCCAGATTCCATGCCTGCCCACAAGCACAGCTAGTCAGGTGGCACTTTAGATAAGAAAGGGAGTGGGTCTTGGAATTCTTGAGCCCCTGGAGGTCTGGCCAACCATGCCTGGAGTTTAACGAAATCCTATGACTCACAAGATAAAACAAACAACACTGTAAAAATGTTAAAGTAAAACCAGAGCTGCATTTTTGCATGCACAGTGATGATGATATCAGTTTGAGGCCTAGGATTATAAGTGGGAACCCCCAAAACTGCAGTTTGAAGTCTCACCCATGGAGCGGATGCGCTGCATTAGACCTTTTCCCAACTGGGACTCCAGACCGCTGTTCCTTGGGAATTCCCAGCATGTGCTGTTCAAGTCTGGATGTTGACTGACGCAATTTGGTGATGCACATGAGGTTGTTAACTCCATTGTGTCTATTTTGCTTTTCTTTTAATGGTTGTATATTGAAATTAAATAATCCCCTACTAAATATTGAAATTGTTTACTTGTGTATAATGAGTGTTTTTTTTTGTTTATTAATCCTTGGAAACTGAAATGAAAGTAAAACTTTTGGCAAGATAGTAACTGGGATTTGAAACCAGGCATAGGACTAAACTGAGTCTACAAAGTAGTAGAAGCAAACAGAATGACACAATATATGTGCCTATTACTTAATAAATGAGACGGGTTGTCCACGAATGTAGAGCTCTTTAGTGGTCTACAGAACACAAATTCCTATCAGTTTCGTTCTAATGTAAATGGACTCAAGCACCACTTGTGATTGAGAAACATGAGGCTTTTGAAGACAGGGATTTTTTTTTTTTTGAGTTGGGGGGATCAAGAATAGGCTTTTAAAAAACATCAGCGGTGCACTTGTACTTTTTTTTCCCCATTCAATCAATCTAGTTCGTGTGGAATACTAGAGTTAAACTTATGAAAGATTTAAAATGATATTATGTAGGCAATGAGGATCCATCTTATATTTAAGGAATTATACAAGTTGTAGCATTTAAAATATTGTCTTCATAAAATTTTCTGTCTTATCAAACAATTTTCACACTTTTGGGGATTTATACAGTTTAACAACTAAGGAGTATAAAGGAAGAGCAGAGCATGGGGAAAATGTGATTATGACTTGAAAAAAATAATGAGAATCTTTATCAAGACAAAGTAAAATAATAGCATGTTTCATTACTTTGTGTATTTCATCATACTTTTGGGAGATTAAAAATTATTTATACTTTCATTTATTTCATAAATTATTGTTAAGCACCTCCTATATGTTTGGTCTCAGGATAATTTTAGTGATTAACGTCTTGTTCTTATAAGGTTTACAGAAATTTATCCCATCCCATGTGTTGTGATCAACAATGTTCAGCTCTCCCACCTGAATCTTTATTCCTTTGGGATCTAGAGCAAGTTATTTAAGAATAAAAATAATTTACTTAAGCTGTTTCAACTATAAATGGGGATTTTTTTTTTTTTTTTAATGTAGGTTTATTGTAAGGATTAGTAAGAATCTGTTTAAGAGTATTTGGTACAATGCTTAGCATACACCAAAAATTCAATGCATATTAGTTGTCATTTCAATATAGATAAACCAAATAACCTGTCAAAATAGAAATATAAATAATAATTCTAAATAAATTATATTTAATGTGGCAATAAAAACTGTGAAAATGTGTGACCTGTTAAATAAGATTGTTCAGTTTCTTTTTGGTGCCCTAAGTTTCTTATCCAGGATAGATTTTGCCCCAAGCTGTAATGATAATCGCAATTATGCTTATAGTCCTGATTCTGCTTTCTCTGAGAGAGAGAAAACAAATAGGAAGACTGGTCCTTCATTGTTTACCTACAGAATTTACTTATCAAAAAATCTAGCTTCTTTAAAAGGAGCCTGAATCCCTAGTGAAGCACAGGAGTTACCATGGGGCAAATCAGGATCATGGTCACACAAGAACATACTGAAATTGAGAATTTGCAAGAAGTGTAATAGAAAGCGTGTGGGCTTCCCTGGTAGCTCAGACCATAGACAATCTGCCTTCAATGTAGGACACCCCGGTTTGATCCCTGGGTTGGGAAGACCCCCTGGAGAAAGAAATGGCAACCCACTCTAGTATTCTTGCCTGGAAAACCCCATGGACAGAGGAGCCTGGTGGGCTACAGTCATGGGGTTGCTAAGAGTTGGACTAAAAAGTAAAGTAAGATGAGTACTTAGGACATTAGGAAAGGTTGACAAATTATTTGTGTGTTTGCTTGGTTTTGTTTTTATATGGAGAAAATGAGAAAAGAAAAGGATTAAAAATAGGAAAAGGTAAGATGAAGTGGATTCCTCAAGACTAGTTCTCTTAATAGCTAGCACTTCCCTGGTGGCTCAGACGTTAAAGCGTCTGCCTCCAATGCAGGAGACCCAGGTTCAATCCCTGGGTTCGATCGCTGGGTCAGGAAGATCCACCTGGAGAAGGAAATGGCAACCCACTTCAGTATTCTTGCCTGGAGAATCCTATGGTCAGAGGAGCCTGGTAGGCTACAGTCCACGGGGTCAAAGAGTCGGACACGACTGAGTGACTTCACTTTCACTTTCACGCTCTTCCTCAGGTTCAAGTCCTTTCAGGAGGTGGGGGTGGGCTGAACTGAAGGATGAGGAATGAGAGCTGTGGAGGAAAGGCTGTTTTGAAGATGGCTTTAATTTTGCCCACTACCATCTCTCTACAGCTCGAGACAGGCCACATTATGCCCATTTTCCCTTCCTCTGTAGACAGAGACATTGTTCTTATTTGTATCCATTTCAGAAACACATGGGGCAACTATACCCCAAATTCATTAAAAATAGCGCAAGCTATTACCTAAAATAATCAAAGCACTACCTCAAGGTGCAAAGACAAACCTCTGTATCACGAGTGTCCATTCCTTATCTTCTCCCTTCCTCCCAGTGCAAGCCCTTCATCCCCTCCACTTTGAGGGAGGCTGGGAAGTGCATGCATATGGGATGGAGCTAGAAAAGAGGAGGGTGGGGGGGAGGCAGAACATGGAATCCATGCCACATTTATGTCAGAGAGAGGCAGTGCATAATCTCAGTGTTTCAGACATTTTAAGAAGAGGGCATGACCAAATTGTATCACAGTCCCCACATCAGACAAGTTTATGTGCTTTTGGTACCTTTGCTGTGACTGGGGAGCTTAGCTGAGCTTCTGAAAAAAGTTACCTGCTCTGAGCCCATTGAATAGGGGCAATTTTTCTGCCTGACAATCGTGGGTGTTTTTGTTTTGTTGGTTCATTTATTTTTACCCCACAGTATCATATTCTGTTCTCATGGGACTTCTTTCTACCTGGGCTTGGACCTGTCTGCCATCTGCCTCCCAGACTGCCTCCCAGCTCCTTCCCGGGCTCTAACACCCTAGGGAAACTGCCTCAGTGTTTGGAATCCCTAGATTGCTCATAGCAGTGCAACTAGACAGATTAGGAGTTGAAGCACATTTAACAGAAAGGCAGTGCTTTGCTTTCTTCTTATGCTGCTTCCCCTTCCTCTTTTCCCAAATAGATATGTAAACACATGTATTTTCCTGTTTAAACTTAGCGAATTGGTCCTCTGCCTGTGCCTTGATTTAGCTATTGGGCTGAGCCTTGCTCCTCCCTTCCTTACTCGGATAGGAGCCACTGGGATCTGGAGCTCCAACTTCCAAATTGCAGCTGGCCTCAGGCCAGGTGACCTTTTCTTTGTAAGTTTCTTTCCTAAGCAGAGTGGGGGTGGGGGGGTGGGGAGCTGGGATCTGTTTGGTGGTGTGGTGGGCGAAGGGGGGGGGGCTGGGGGGGTAGTGAGGAAAGGAGGGGGGGTGGGAGAGAGTAAAGGGCTGTTGTTAAACAGTTTCTTACCGTAAGAGGGAGTTCAGACCTAGATCTTTCCAGTTAATCACACAACAAACTTAGCTCATCGCAATAAAAAGCAGCTCAGAGCCGACGGGCTCTTTTAGGCTCTGAGTCGGAAGAGGGTTCTTTCACCCAGGCATCTGCTCCAGTGGGATCCGCCAGCACACCCAGCAGGACCATGTGGGTGACCAGACTTCTGCCAGTCCTGCTGCTGCAGCACGTCCTCCTCCACCTCCTCCTGCTTCCCATCGCCATCCCCTATGCAGGTTAGTTTTCTCCTTTAATATTATTATTTCACTCTCTCTTGCTAACCTTTGCTTTCCCTAGCTCTCCCTTTGCCTTACTCCCAGCATCCTTCCTTAACTCAGTTTGTGGTAAGGTTTTTTTAAACCTCTCATTTATCTTTCTTTTGACATGCTTTTGCTGTTTGAAAAGCATTTAAAATGATAATTAGCATCCCCCCTGTTGTTTCCACCCATTTCCCATTGATCCAGCCCCATCTCACTTAGCCTGATAGTCCTGGATGGTGGAATGGGAATGGAGTGCTAACACAGGCTTGGAGAAGTTTAAAGCTGAACAGAGGGTCTAATCTGAACGGGGACAGTGATGGTCAGTACAGCAGGGACACAATTTTTTTTTTTTTTTTCCAGAGACAATTTTCCACGACAGTCCGCTATCCCACATCACTCAGTCAACATTCAGGGCCAAATTATGACTTAATACAGGTTTTCATTTGGAGAAGGCAGATTAAACTCTGAGTATATGCATGTTATAAAAATGAAAGAGAAAGCCTCTCTTCTAAGGTCTTATTCTTTCTGAGTATGGAAGCCTGCCTTTTGGACACTGCAGTGCAAAGGAGGCAAAAATTGTGTGACTTGATTATAGCTGCAGAACTGCTCCTTTTGGTGTCCTGCTTTCTCCCCAGAATTTACAGGTTGGGAAGGAGTTGCTTGGGAGTTCATATTGTCTGGAAGTTTAGACTTTAATTTGCTGCTTTGGGAAGTTTTCTGTTGTTATCAGGGCAAGAGGAAACATCTGTATTTGGTTGTATTATCACTGTCGTGGCTGGGATGCCAACAGGAGAGGGTAGTGAGCATCAGAGGTGGGCACAGGGGAATAAAGGAATAGAACAAATGCCCAGATGGTAGACATGGTTTTTTAAAAAATAATACAAGACAGAGAACTGGCTATATTTTTTGAGATAAGTTAAATATGAAATTTATCAGACCTCTGATCTAGTTTTCGATGTAATCCAAAGGGTGAAAACACCAAGAATTTGCAAGTGACAAGAAAAGTCATTCAGTCCTACCTGGCTTTCTTTGATTTTGTGATGTGTTCTTTTTGGAAAACAACACTGTGTGGAAAGGGTCAGTTTGAAAACATTTATGTTAGATTTCTAAACAGATCGGAAAAAAGTATCAATCTAACAGGTTATCACCCTTGAGATGTGTCGTGTTAAAATTAATTCTTATATGACATTGCTGGTTTGGGGGATTTTGAGCCTAAATTGAAATGATGGCTAACATTTTGAGGATTTTCATTTCTAAAATTAAAATGTTGATGGGCTGACGTAGAATATGGTTACCTAGAGTCATCTGTGCTAATACATGGGGATCGCGGCGTGGAAAACCCAAACAGTAGATCAACCATAGACAATGTCTATCTGCTTTTGGCATGCATTTTGAAACTTTGGCAGGAGATATACATTTGCAATTATATTTCACTTTGGCTAGTGTTGAAATGACTGCATTTCCTGAATATAGGGAGAATGGAACCCAAGAGAATGCTGCAAGCAAGAAGAAGACAGTTGGGAATTACAGATAATAGAATAATTCCTAGAGTGGATAATGTTAAAATTGTTATCCAAAAGAGGATTTCCCTTTGTCAAGTTTATTTTGATAGTTTTTTAAAAAACATAACATTCTTCAAAGTAGAAAACATGGCTAGCCCTCTTAGAACATACAAAGAAAGTCTGTTCTTTTTTATAACATCTAAAATGGAACATTGAGAACTTTGTTATTGCTGTTACTTGCTTAGGTTATACTTTTTTGATTTATCTGATGACTGCATTTTTACATACTGTGAGATAACACAATATTTAAAACGAAGTCGGTATTATAATGAGCTGATAACCAGTTATGAGCAGAATGTATTATGGAGATATTTTTAGAAAAGTTTCAAAAAACTTGAAGAAATATTGATTGTTACAGACCCAAGCCATCTTTATAAGAAACTAGTCCACATAGGATTATCCTCCATCATCCCACCTGCACTGGATACAAATATCCAATTCCTTCTAACAACAACAAAGGAACATTAAAGGAGCCCCTATTGTCAAGGAGTCTGTGCAAGATTTACAGATGAACAAATGGCAAAAAGACCTACATTTGTTGAGCAACTGTTATGGACCTGGTTCTAAAACAAAGCTTATTTAATTCTAATAAGATTGGCATTATTGGATTGACTCATTTTACAGAAGGAAACTGAAGTTAAACTCTTAAATATTTTGGCTTATTATCTTAGATAATGGATAGAACTGAGATTCTTACCTAAATCTACGTGAATGAGATATGCAATGTGCATTTTTTCCTTTTATTTATATTGAAAACAGAAGCAGTGAAATCAATCAAAACTTACTTAAAAAAATCTACTTTAGTTAGTAATACAAGGATGATTCTGTGTTAAAAGTAGTATTATGTTACGGTTGAGAGTTCATTTCTAGCTTAGAAGATCAAATAAGGTTTAGGGGGTATGTAATAGCCGAGTGAAGTATGAAAATATAGGTAGCAGTATGCTCAGTACTTAAGTCAGGGAAACATAAAGTGGCTGAAGGTACTGAAATAAGCAAGTATATCAAAGGACAGGTAATCATGTAGGGGTGTACTGAGTGCCTGAGGAGGAGGAGTATGACCTAGGTCTGGAAAAATAGACTAGCATGTATATGGGCTTCCCAGGTGGCACAGTGGTAAAGAATCCCCCTGCCAATGCAGGAGACAAAAAAGATGCAGGTTCAATCCCTGGGTTGGGAAGGTCCCCTGGAGGAGGAGGAAATGGCAACCCACTCCAGTATTCCTATCTTGAAAATCCCATGAACAGAGGAACCTGGTGGACTAGAGCCCATGGGGTCACCAAAAGTTAGACACGACTGAGCGTGGTGCATATGTATGCTTGAACATCACACTAAATTACATTATTTTAAACATTATGGATGGTTCTGAGTTCACAAATACATGGATGAAGTGTGGTTGCTTTGGCTGGGGTGTGGAGGAGAGCTGTAGAAAGAAACAGACAATGAAGCAAGAGACCAGGAAGAGGCTGAAGGAGGAAGTGGAATGAAGTAGAAGGAAGGAGATGCCTAGGGAGGGTCCTAAACTCATACTGAACATCATTTCATTTGTAAAACTTTTTGGAAGAGATAATTACGCTGCTTCTCAAATACTAACATTTGATTGAAATCTGATTTGATCCTTTCTTGATATCTTTACTTGTGATATTGTTCACTTCTCTAAAGAAGGGGAGAAAATTGTCTGCTTATGAATCCAAGTCCTAGATAATAGAAATGAAGATTTGGACTTGTTTTTATGATTTTTGCCTCTGGGAAGTAAATTTCCAGTCACCACCATTCCCTTCCATTAATTATTTGTATACTTTCATCTTAACATCTTGCCACTTCAAGCTGTTAATCACTAATCACGTGGGTAGGTTTCTCAGAATATGTGGAGCCAGATTCCTGCTTCTTTCCACACCCTGCAAATCCTTTCCTTTGCATGATTTTCCTTTGAAGTCAATGGTTAGTCCATACAGAGAAGAAATATATGAGGTACTGAGAGAAATGAGTGTGAGGCCTGGGGACCAGAGGGAGAAATGTGTCTTTCTTCAAGCACCTTGATACATTTGACCCTACTTTCTGTTTGTAGGTTTTCACTAAGATCCTAATGATTTCAATTCTAAAACTGGGACTTAAGTTTTTTTTTAGGAAATATAGCTTTGAGAATGTTTTCCCATACTGAGGGAAGAGGGAAAAGGAGTTGCAGTTTAAAATACAGGAAAGTATGACAAAGTTGCAGTGATCTCTTACCCTTTGATTTCATTTCAGTATTTTGTTTATAAACTTCAACTAACAGTCATGCACAAAAAAATAGTAGGGAAAATCTTATCCAAAGATATTTTTGAGTTTCCTCCAAAATTAAGTTTGTGTTTTAACTGTTTTTAGCAAAACAAGCATCCGTTGTTAATACATATGGAAGAGTAAGTATTTTCAGCAAAGGAATTTTATTTTCAGATGCTGTTTTTGAATGACTCCTGTTTTAAATTTTTCTTTTATTGAAGAAGGAATTAATTTTATAGGTGTGTGGATTACATGATGTACAACTAGCTTGAACTTTCCAGTTTTGAGTAATCATTTACTGACCTAGTAGAGATGACTGAATTATAAGGGAAAGCTTCTAAGTCAGTAGAAATAAAGAGTGAAGAGGGAATCCTAGTATCTGGTTCTGATTGCCTCTGATTAGCTTTGTAACCCCAGACAAGCTTTTCTCTCCTATTTATTATCTAGTAAAGGGAAATTATAGATTTATTTGTTTTTCAGGATACTTTTTGATCTTTAGATGAAAGGTAGTGATCGAAAGTTTGTCAGCAAGCAAGAGTAGACTATTTTTATGAGGTACAGCCACACATTAACACATTTCTATAGGTCAGCTGAGGATCTGCAGAATTAAACATAACCAATGATCCCACAGAAACCCCTTTTCTCTATAGTCATCCTCAATGCCTTCCTTCTGTTGTCTGGTTCTGAGAAAACAAAACAGAGCACTGACCAGGGGTGCTATTTTTTGTAATTAGTAAAACGCATATCTGAACTCAGTGTTTGTCTTAGACTTTTTAAATTTAGTTTTACATTCTTCTCTCACACTTAAACATATGTAATAAATGCAATATACATTAGGCCAATTTAAGTTCTGTACTTTTAGTTAATTTAATTGATGATATATATATATAACATATTTTTTCCATTTTGGTAATAGTTTTTTGAATATATTTTTTGCATCTATTACTATTTGTCTCTAAGAAATATTCCAATTTATACAGAAATTCAGATGATTTTTATGAAATCATCTGAAGAAATAGTGCATCTATGAAATAGTGCACCAGGGTCAAAGGAAGGAAAAACTCTTAGTGGTGAAACTTAGCTCCCATTAACATGGTCATGTGGCAGATATCAAAATTTGAAAAGAATAATACCACTTCTTAGCTTGGGAGAATAATGATTTCTTCTCTTATGCCAGAAATTAAAGGATGAAATTTCAAAAACAAAAGTAAAATTTTGCATATTCATAATGTTTCATAATCCAAATTGATTTCCATATGATTACAGTTTAAATCACTCCTTTTAGTTCAACTATAACTTTTATTTTGTATCAATAGATTGAATAATGGGATATTAGCATTTAAGGTAATAAAACAAAGTCACTTGGAAAGTCAATAAGAATGCCAGAATTATCATCAGTCTGCCAACATTATGCAAGGCATTTGGTCCACACTCAATGAGTAACATGTTGATAGATTATTTGGTTGACTGAGTTTCTATGTTAAAATGTCTTCTAAATTATATCTCTTTTACCATAGCCATTTCATCTTGTAGGGCAAAGAAAAGTTGAAGAAAAGAAAATAAAATGTAAGCATTATTATAGAAATTAGTTCCAGTCTTTTGGGGATTTTATTCTGGGGTTTTACAGAGAACCAGAAATTCAGAGGAATTCATGTTTCCTCCTGTTTCTTGTGGACTTCATGTTAGGATAGATATTAGCGAGTAGCATTTGCATGTTTAATAAAATGACTGGTGGCAACTAGTGGTTGCTGGCAAGCTTCAGAGTATGATGCTATTCTTGTTATCTCACTCTGTTAAGCCATATTCCCAAATTTCCTGCACAAAAATTTTCATCCTCTTTTCTTGACACATTTCACCATGTTTAAAGACCGGAAATGATTTCTTTTTCTGACATGCAAGTTATTTCTCTATTGATACCTTTAACCAAATCTTCAGAAACTATATATAAGCCATATTTTTATATACTGTCTTAGCAAATCTTAGAGGAGGATGGCATTGTAAGTGTTTAAGAGTGGGGGTTCTGAATCCAGGCAGCTGGATTTTGAATCAGATCGTCTAAGTTGTCAGTTTTCCCCTGTATCTTGGTTTCTTTATCTTAAAAATTTATTGCTACCTTTGTTATAAGGGTATTCGAAAGTTGGACAGGCAGGGGAGGGGCACAGTTATGTCCATCCTTTATAAAATAGCTACTGTCTCTTAGACAATTTGATCCTCATTGTGAAGAGGAGATTATCATTAGAGACCAGGTAACTTTGGATAAATTAAGAATGAAGAAGTTCTTCATATTCCAAAATTATTCAAAGATTAAGTCTTTTGGGATGTTTTGGCTCTGCTCTTTGGGTTTTTAGTAGGAAGCTTCATGTATCTAGGGGCCTGGTAGAATACTATGATGAAGAAAAATGATATTGCTTCATTAAAGGATGAAGTTTTACATTCATTTGATTTATAGTTTTTGGCTTGATTTCAAAACAAGCAGTTCAGCGATACTAAGAAATAGTGCCCCCAAACACAGAAAACTCTTATGTAGGAAATGAGAAAGACTAAAATATGAATAGAATGAAATATTTTAAAGAGCAAGTCAAGTATTTATCCAGTGCACCATTTTTAAGGAGAAGTTTCTCACCTGTCATTGAATTGGCTTATGTAATTAGTATTAATACTATAAGTTACATAAGATCAATTGTAGAAGGAAATGACAAATTAAATTATAGAACATGATATGATATGATATGCCCTGGCACTTGCTTTCATACTGTTTGGAGAATATCATGTTACTTATTTCTTAAGAGTGAACTCTGTCCTAATTTTTAAAAGCATCCTTCATTTGAAAGAATGTAGATAAGTGACTCTGTATGAGAAGTTATTTTTTCTTCACAATTAAGTATTCCTTTCTTGCTCTTAATTATCTGAGAGTATCATTCCCCACATCATTCTACCTCCAAGCCCTGGAGGTCCGGGCTTGGAGGTCCTGTATGTTGTCAAAATCACTATCTTCTAGATGATTCTTCAAGGATATTTTACTATATGACCCTTAAAATATTTTCCCCTATGTTTTTAAAAATTATTATTATTAATAGAAGGACAGAAGAAAAGAAGAAACACACTTCATGAATTCAAAAGGTCAGCAAAGACTACTCTAATTAAAGAGGACCCATTACTGAAGATAAAAACAAAAAAAATGAACACTGCAGACCAATGTGCCAATAGATGTATTAGGAATAAAGGACTTCCATTCACTTGCAAGTAAGTTGCTTCATTTTGTTCTTAGAATAATTTTCCAAATATAGAATGTGCTCATTATCATCATTGGTTTTAAATTCAATGGGATGTGCTCTTAAAATTATAAGCTTGATTTTAGTTTTAACTCATTATAACAGAAGACTTAGCTCTCATTTGATGGAAATATGTGTAAGGGAGAACACATGAGCCACAAGATTGTTTAGAATTCAGTGGTTTTAGTTATGGAATTTGTATTTTCTCATTTTATGAACAATTGAACTTTAGGAACTAAAATTCAATTAGATTAACTTTTTATTTCTGATATTTTAAAATATTCTGTTCAGAGTAAACTTTTTCTTATTTTCCTCACAAGAGGAGTGGAGGAATTTTCAGAATATAAATTGGGCAACAGTCAAAACTTACTGCAACATATTGTCTTTAGGGCTAGAAATAAAAAGTGTTGATATAATTAGATTAAAAACCTAGGGGTATTGGTGTCAGCAGCAAAAGCTTAAACAGCCTCTTAAAGTAGTTAGGAGGTAGTGTGATGAAGTTTTAGATGAAAAGTGATGGAGCAATTCAAGGAGGCACGAGGGGACTCAAATCGGGAGTTGTCTCATCTTTTGAAAGTTCTTCTGCACCTTCCAGGAAAATTCCTTCCCACTTTGTCAGTACTCTCAGAGCATAAAACTTGGAGTTTGGGGCCATGAAGGTGACAATTTCATCTGAATAGTTTTCCAAATTGCCCGAAGAAAATTCATGTTCTAGTTCTGCAAAAAACATTCCTTCCTCTCACTTTTAATTGTTTTTTCCCCTATTTCATTCCATTTCAATAGCACTGCACAGGGCCGCCTGTCACTTTTGAAGTCTACTCTATTACATTTGGCTTGTGACACATGATGTGAACACAGATTTTAGGAATGTCATGGCCAGAATTCCTATATTCAAATTGCCTTTCTCAGGGAAATAAGTGTTATGGGTCTGAGGAGAAAGGACATGGTCAGAGGAAGTCTTCCATAGATTTAGTGGGAAGACAGACTATCTCTTTTCTTTTCATTTATATCTCCTCTAGAAGTATTATAGCCAAATTGCCACTTACTGGGAGATATTTCCTGGCACAGGGAGTGGGGAATTAACTTTGCAAGTAATTCATATGATAATTCCATCTTTCTCTGACTTTCCTAGAAAAGTCTTGATATTAAAAAAAAAATAGAGAAAATTACTCTCAATCAACATCTCAGCTGTGTAGATTTATGGAGATGTTCTTCTGGCAATTGAGGAGGTTGGATTTATTGTATTTTTCCCTCTCAGGGTTAGAAGGGCAGGGCAAAGGGAATGGGAGAAGAACCACATCTCATTGTTGATTTTTAACTTTGAATCTAAAAATGCACTCTCCTGGGTCCACAAATAAGGAAAGTACTGGTAAGCCTCAAGTTTTACACTAGTCAGCCCTTTGGCTAGAAAAAACAAAACAGACTTCCCTTTGTTTTATTTAGGAGAAACTAAAATGATTTTGTTGTGTTGGAGAAGACATGTGACCTGATTAATAAATCTCTACATATCCCATGTATATGAGGTTTCACACTTTTCTGCCATATTCTGGTTGAGTTATATTTAGTCACCAAATTTAAGCCAACCTGTGCAGAAAACCACTTGTGGTAATACCAATGTACGACCAAAATTCTCTGCCCAGAAATGGTGTCATCCTTCACACTTGTCTATCCTAAATATATATTGGCTTCCCAGACAGCACTAGTGGAAAAAAACTTACCTGCCAGTGCAGGAGAAGTAAGAGACGTGGGTTTGATCCCTGGTTTGGAAAGATCCCCTGGAAGAGGGCAAGACAACCTGCTCCAGTGTTCTGCCTGAAGAAGGCCATGGGCACAGGAGCTTGGCAGGTCACAGTGCATTAGGTCACAAAGCGTGACACAAGTGACCTAGCATCACTTCAACAGTATGTGAACCGTGAACTTCCTAATGTTCAAGCTGGTTTTAGAAAAGGCAGAGGAACCAGAGATCAAAGTGCCAACATCCGCTGGATCATCAAAAAAGCAAGAGAGTGCCAGAAAAACATCTATTTCTGCTTTATTGACTATGCCAAAGCCTTTGACTGTGTGGATCACAATAAACTGTGGAAAATTCTGAAAAAATGGGAATACCAAACCACCTGACCTGCCTCCTGAGAAATCTGTATGCAGGTCAGGAAGCAACAGTTAGAACTGGACATGGCACAACAGACTGGTTCCAAATAGGAAGAGGAGTACGTCAAGGCTGTATATTTTCACCCTGCTTATTTAACTTATATGCAGAGTGCATCATGAGAAACGCTGGGCTGGAAGAAACACAAGCTGGAATCAAGATTGCTGGAGAAATATCAATAACCTCAGACATACAGATGACACCACCCTTACGGCAGAAAGTGAAGAAGAACTAAAGAGCCTCTTGATGAAAGTGAAAGAGGAGAGTGAAAAAGTTTGCTTAAAACTCAACATTGAGAAAACTAAGATCATGGCATCTGGTCCCATCACTTCATGGGAAATAGATGGGGAAACAGTGGAAACAGTGGCTGACTTTATTTTTCTGGGCTCCAAAATCACTGCAGATGGTGATTGCAGCCATGAAATTAAAAGACGCTTACTCCTTGGAAGGAAAGTTATGACTAACCTAGATAGCATATTCAAAAGCAGAGACATTACTTTGCCAACAAAGGTCCGTCTAGTCAAGGCTATGGTTTTTCCAGTGGTCATGTATGGATGTCAGAGTTGGACTATAAAGAAAGCTGAGCGCCGAAGAATTGATGCTTTTGAACTGTGGTGTTGGAGACTATTGAGAGTCCCTTGGACTGCAAGGAGATCCAAACAGTCCGTCCACCAGGAGATCAGTCCTGGGTGTTCATTGGAAGGACTGATGTTGAAGCTGACACTCCAATACTTTGGCCACTTGGTGCGAAGAACTGACTCATTTGAAAAGACCCTGATGCTGGGAAAGATTGAAGGCGGGAGGAGAAGGGGACCACAGAAGATGAGATGGTTGGATGGCATCACCGACTCAATAGACATGAGTTTGGGTAAAGTCTGGGAGTTGGTGATGGACAGGGAGGCCACACACCTATTTAAGTAATATATTTAGTGATTCCATACAGAATAGAATGGACATACTGCAATACTCTAAAAGTAAGTTCTTCAAGAATTGAAGATCTTTTTACAGCTTGTAACATGAACTAGAATCATTAAAAAACAATGGCAATTACACAAAAACCTTTGGAAAATACCAACAATGCTGCGTGAAAGCATCTGTGATTCAGTGGGCATGAGGTGGAAGTCTCAAACACTGTTTCCTCTGAGGAAGTGTCAACAATACTGATTTTATAGAGACTGAAAGTTTTTTTTTTGCTGTACGAGAAAGATGACCAGAATGCCTGATTCTAAGCTTTTCAGAAGATTTACGTTCAAGAACTGACTTAAGAGATGAAAATTTCTAACTACAACTGGGTAAATGGTATTGAAAGTGCACTCCTGCCATAAACAATTCAACATAATGAATTCTTGAAAGGAAGATGGTAGTTAAAAATATGACTAAGATAAAGACTCCTACAATCAAACTTAAAAGAAGATATGCAATTCATGGAATTTGTTAGCTTGGATCCAGTCCTTATAGAGGTGTAAAATGATATGAGCAAAAACAGTTTTCTGAGAGTAGATGAACTGCCATGGACTGTGAGAAAATGGTGAATGAAATAGGCAATCTTACATGTTCTTGATGGGGTTCAATGAGTCACCTGCCCTGTTATTGACAGAAAAGTAGTACATGTATGTGTGGTACATTTTAATTTTAAGGTGAAGTTAAGGGGCAGGTATTTGATTTTGTAATTTTAAGATTTCTTTTTAGGTATTTGTTTAGTTTTTTATCTTCATGTGTATTCTTTATCTAATTATTACACTTTCAAAGTCATTTAACACTCTCTCCCGAACACCCTACAATAGGAAAATGTAACACGTATTGCATAAGTTTACTATCCTCCAGATCAAAATTCAAATCTATCATTAGTCAGTTTTTCTCTTATTATTTCTTCTCAGTTGCAACAATATATTTTTATGTTTGTTTTCTAATGCTATTACAGGTATAAAATGTTCTTGTAGGTGGATTTTTGAAAATGTCTACATGTAAACCAAAGCACAGACTTTATATATATAATTTTTGAAGTTATTTAGCTATAGACTAAAATGTACTATGTAAAAACATAATAATAGATAAAATATTTTAAATAATTTTATAGCATCTTTTTAAAAGTTGTTTTATAAAAGTTATTTCCCCTCATTTAAAATTATTTAAAAGCTGTTGAAATGTAAAGAAATAAGTGATTAACTTGAACTATCTAAAATTGCAAGAAAATTGAGGTTTCAAAATATATGGCCTGGGAGTGAAAAATATTCTTAGAAAATCTGTGTATTTCTCTTAATTTGATGCTTATACATGGTGGCATTATAGTTAGCATGAACATGGTAAGAAGGAGTTTTAATATTATTTCTTAATGGAAAGAAAATAATTCAGGTTCTAACTTTATTTTTTGTATTGTAAAAAATGGTAACACTTAATGTGTTGAAAATTTTAAGTACTTTACTATTCTCAGTTAAGGGATTTTTGTATTTATCATTCTGCTTTAGAAACATATTTTTTTTAGAAATATATTTTTTAATGAGCAACAAAAATCCAATATAATACTTAGCTGTAGGAATGATGATTTTAAGAGTTAACACATTTTAATTATTTTTGTCAAGATGATATATTAGAAGCATATTCTCTATTATATTAATAGTTTCTTAAAAATTAAAAATGCTTATGCAAGCAAATCTATTTAGGAAACATTGACTTATATAAAGCTAACTAATAGAGGGATTTTCATAGCCTTTAATAAGTTTCAATGCTTTATAACTCAACAAGAAAGGATGTTGTATGTAAAATTTCCCAAACATTTGATTTTAGATCCTTCTTTGCTAGCGGGATCTCTTGGGGTTGTGATTTGTCTATTGCATTTTAGGACATGTCAGTTTAGAATGTGCTTTTTATAATTATAAACTTTGGAAATTAATCATGATACTTCAAATATAATCATTTGTATATAACCACAAAAAAACCTTCCAACTTTCTGTGTACTTACAAAAATAATAAAATCTTCATAAATAAGCCAAATAATTGTGTTGTATATTGATTGTGCTTGTTGAAGCCCTCATTTTTCTACATTTCATGTAGAATAACATGACACCATTTCAAGTTTTAGTCTATCTGGTATTTAAATCTACAGCTATAAAAATTTAATTTTGTTCTGTCTCATTTCACTATCAAAATTGTGGGTTCAAATATCCTCTTTTCTGTATATGTAATAATTCATCTGTTTTTATATTATCTTCCTTGGTTAAACCATGTACCTATTCTTTAAAAGCTGTATAAATAGTAGTATTCCTTCTTTTCATTCAGATATTTTTTTCAGGGCCTTTGTTTTTGATAAAGCAAGAAAACGATGCCTCTGGTTCCCTTTCAATAGCATGTCAAGTGGAGTAAAAAAAGAGTTTGGCCATGAATTTGACCTCTATGAAAACAAAGGTAACTGGCTTTTCTCTAAATATTTCATAATGAAATAAAGTATATGTAATTACCTGCCACAGTGTTCTTTCTGACTTTTCCATCATATCCTGATCTGTTATGCAGTCAATTCATCCGTTAAGACAGATGACACTAACGCCTTGACTGTTTTCAGTGTGGCCCTTTAAAAAGAGCTTGTCCCAAATTTTCCATAATTAGATTACCCCCTCTCTCTCTGTTTATTTCTAGTAACATCTCCTGGGACTGATATTCTCCACATTCATTTTAGAATGTGCCACCTTAAGTTATTAGTTTAAGATGTTTTATTTTATTATTTTTCTGGGGGGGTATAATTAGGTGCAGCTTTTATTTATTTATTTATTTTTATTATTTATTATTTTTTTTACTTTACAATATTGTATTGGTTTTATATATTTATATTAGTTTAATACATTTTATATATATAAATATATAAATGTATATTTATACAGTATTCTAAATTTTAACAACTTTTTTCTAATAACTAAATTTTAATCTATGGATAATTAATCTAAGTTATACTTATGATGGCTGATAATAATAAAATATGGAGGTTTTGAAAATTTAATTGGATCTATTGCTAGTTATATACTTAAAAAAATCTTTAAAAGAATTGAGACCATATTATTTGTTAATTTGTCTATGCTGGTAATTTGATATCGTATTCTCAAGGTATTTACTTTGCTCAAAAGCAGATTTATATCAATAAAATAATCTCTCATCACACAAAATAATAATCATGAGTTATGTTTTTGATAATACTATGTGTCTCAATTTTAATGTTTTGTTATATCATATTTTCATAAATTTAGTTATTTAGTAATACACATAGACATTTCTTTGTTAATAGGGAAAATGCTTAGATTACATTAAAATTAATTCATGTTAGAAAATAAGATGATCTCTATGCACCCCAATAATTCTATAAATCCTAAACATGATTCATAATCTAGTGTAAAACCAGCTTCAGTCTTCTAGGTTGCTAATTGAATATACTGTTATTTGATAGGAATATACAGCTTGTTTCTATTTGATTGTCCTATAATTTAGCAGCCAATCTGTTAGAAAAAATATGGAAAATAATAATCAGAATAATGTAATTGTCACATACACACACATACACAAAAACTCACACGATTTTACTGATGTAAAGGCAAATCAATAGCATTGGCATATATACACTCTATGTGTAAGCTAGATAGCTAGTTGGAAGCTGCTGAATAGTACAGGGGGTCCAACCTGGTGCTCTATGGTGACCTAGAGGGAGGGGATATACATATAGATACATATACACTTATGGCTCATTTGCATTGTTGTATGGCAGAAACCAACACAACTTTGTAAAACAATTATCCTCTAATTAAAAAAAAAATGAATCAGATCACTTATATCAAAATAATCAGTTATTTCCATTACCTCAAAGTAACTGCTTGAATTCAAATAAGTTGACAAATTTTTATTTTTAATATTTTCTTAAAATGGTCTCTGCACTTAAGCAAATAATTGGGCCAAATTAAATTTGCCTTGTCAATTGAGTATATAGAATAATCTGTGTTAAACAGGTAGACTAATCTCTAGAGTTTCCCAGGTATATACTCACAAAATTAAAACTTCTCAATGGTCTGTTGTTTTTGTTTGTTTTGGCTTACTCTAAATGCATTATTTTGAAAATATTAGAAGTTTTGGGCAAGAAATTGCAGTATTTGTGGTGGTTTATAAGCATTAATTACTTAAAGATTCAAATGGAATTTTATAATTTTTATTTTTAATATATACAGCGTATATTACACATGGTTATAACATTTTTTTCTGCTTTCTTTTAATAGACTACATTAGAAACTGTATCATTGGTAAAGGCGGTAGCTACAAGGGGACGGTATCTATCACTAAAAGTGGCATCAAATGTCAGCCCTGGAATTCCATGATACCACACGAACACAGGTAAGACCAACACGAAGAAAGGAGGATAGAGCCTTTCTTGCACGGGTCTGTTAGCAGGCCCAGGTTAGTCCTTCAGATTAATCCTACAGTTCTGTAATAGTTTAGCCAACTTTGCTGAAATGTATTAGTCTAAGGCTTATCTGAATTAATAACTGATAGTTAGCCAAAGAATAAAAAATATATATCATTAAGATGTAGCCTAACATTATTTCACCACAAAACCTCAATTTATAGATCTTGGTGTTTGGGAAGAAATAATAAAAAAGTAATAAATTGTTTTTTTTCCTTCTCTTTGCCTGTGAGAAGGCACAGCACTCTGCAGCTGGAGTGGAGAGGTTGCCTGTGCTAAGTTGGAGATGGAGAAATTCTGATCTTCCCCAGGGGCCAAATGTTGTTTAACCATGGTGGTTCTCAAACTTGGCTGCACATTAAAATCGCTAAAAGCCCTTAATGAATCCTACCACTTGGGTGTCAATATGGACTGATTAAATCAGAATCTTTTGGGGGAAATAACCTAGCCACCAGTTTTTCTATAGAGCTTTGCTAAACATTTGTGTCTCAGATGACCACCTTTCCCTTTTCACCTAGCACCTAATGACTGGAGAAAACTTATTTCTTGGAAATTAAATATCTATAGTTAAGAGAAAGATTGTGTTCATTATAACAGATGAATGCTATTTAAAGATGAGTAAATATAATATCCATAGGCTCATTAGTCTGAGAGTTTTAAACATCATGGAGGAGAAACAGATATCTACTCATTGGAGAGCTATATATAGCCAAAGTTTTTCAAGACTTATTCTGGAAATAATTTTAACAGGAACTAGTTTAAAATCAGAGAAGGCAATGGCACCCCGCTCCAGTACTCTTGCCTGGAGAATCCCAGGGACGGAGGAGCCTGGTGGGCTGCCACCTATGGGGTTGCACAGAGTCGGACACAACTGAAGCGACTTAGCAGCAGTATTTTAAAATAGCTCTACCTGGTTATTAGACGCACTGGAAGATTTATATTACCATGTGCCTAGTACCTTGTTAAACAGTATACCTAGGTTATCTCATTTAATCCTCTCAAGAACCACCTGTGTGCTCAGTCACTAAGTCGTGTCTGACTCTCTGCGGCCCTATAGACTGTAGGCTGCCAGACTCCTCAGCCCATGGAATTTTCTAGGCAAGAATACTGGAGTGGGGTACCATTTCCTACTCTAGGGGATCTTCCCAACCCAGGAACTGAACCCATGTCTCTTGTGTCTCCTGCATTGGCAGGTGAATTCTATATCACTAGCACCATCTAGGAGGCCCCCAAGAACCACACAGTAGGTGATTTTATTAGTTCTGTTTTTTATACGGTGAAACTGAATGGCAAAGATCTTAGTAAGTTTTCAAAGTCACACACAGCTAGCAAGTCGTGTATCCAGAATCTGAGGCCTGCCAATGCCACTCTAAAACCTGTGCTTTTAACAACTTTCGGGCCTTAAACACTCAGCAAATCAGGATACATACTGTGACTTCTTTTTGCAATAGTGGTAATTTACTTGCCTTGATGAACCCACTTTGTCCATTTTCATTCATTTGGTGGGGAATAACCATGCAAGATGATTTTACTTCAGTAAACAGAGTTCATCGGTCCACATATAAAGAAAAAGAGTTGGTTGGTCTACACTGGGATGAAATCTTTGATGTTGGTCTAGTTAATGCCAACCAGCAAGCGTCCAAGTGAATCAGTTTTACAGTGTTTGAATAACAGAAAGCAACTAATTATTTTTGTCAAATTCATTACTTATAATTATGCATGAATACCTCCAAAAAATAGTTTTATCATTATAGTACAAAGCAAACAATATAATTGGTTTTGTCCTCTCATAGGATTTGCATGGTGCCAGTCCCTGCATAGTGAGGAAAACATTTTGCTTAAATAGATGGATCTAAGAATTTCATGAACAAAGGAATAGTGTTTGAAATCAATCCTACTGTAGTCAAGGAGAGCGCACTGGACTGACCCAGGAAAGGTCTTATTTCAACCCAAATTCTCTGTGATTATGATTCTCTGCTACAGGAGTACATATGAAATAGATCTCCCTGGGAACTAGCTTCCCAGTCCAATCAGCTATTTTATCAACAAACATTTCCTTGTGATATAGAGCTTTAAGGAAGAGAAGACTTCATAGGTTAATCAATTTTTGTATTCAATGGGAGCAACACATTTTCATCAATTAGCGGCTATTTGGAATATCTAAATGATAGGTTAACACTTTTAAAGTGATAACTAAAGATTAATTGTATGGAAAGTGGAAAAATAAATATATATCTATATATGACTCTGTCTAGAAGGGTGATTTATTGCGGACTCCCTAAATTGAAATATTTTACAAGTGGCTTAATGGGAAGATGATGATAGATGATGAAATTAGTATAAAGCTTAACTAGAAAATCAGGTGACCTGATATCTCCATCTGTATCCTTCACTGGCCACCCAGCATTCATTAAAGAAGCAGATGATGGAATGGATCAAGTTTCCTATAAACATAGTTCATATTAAAAGAAAAGAAAGGGTGGCTAGCACCCAGAAGATCTAAGTTATATTTCCAAGTATATTTGGATATAAATCAATTTTACATTTTCTTTCACTTATCTTTCTAAAAATAAAGCTTTGGTCACAAGGACAAAGAACCAAAAATAGTATGCATGTGAGTAAAAGTTTATTACAGAGCTTATTGCCTGGCACAGGGCATGGGTGTAATAGATTTTCATAAATATGTGTTGAATGAACACAAAAGAACAAAGAACAGGGTTAGGCTTCATCACTTGGTCAAGTATGATATATTAAAGAAAAGCACACTAAAAACCTCAGAACATTGAAGAATGCCAGTTAATTTGGGTAAAAGTTATATATACCAAAGAATGAAGAGACGAGATGACCTAGACTGCTCTTTACCCTACCTGTCCTAAAGAGGAGTTTGATATGCACTGATACAGAACTGTGGAAAGCAGCACATATTTTCCTCTTCATTTTTCATTTGTATTAACTCTATTGGGAAAACTTTATTCTTTTAACCATACCTATTTTAGATTTTTACTTTATCTCTCTTCCTTCCAACTTGCATCTTTCCTACTAAACTGTTGACTTATGCATTCATTACTTCTTCACAGCTTCTTTTTCACTTTACAAATCTACTGGAAAAGTTTATGTTTGTGTATGTGTAGTGTATACGTGTATGTGTTTTGTGTGTGTGTGTAACAAAAATCTCTAAAACTTCAGGTATTTTATAATGTGTGCATTTAACGTGTTAAATCATCACTTAGCTTTTTAAACTTAATACATAGAAGGATAAAAATAAAGGACCTTATAATAATCTAATTCACTCCATTCATTTTGTAAGTCAAGTTGAAAACCCAAAAAGCAAGTAAATTGCCTAAGGACTAGTGTTGTATACTAGTCGAGTGAAATGTATAGGGCAACTATGTAGATTTTCATGATTAACAATAACCTATTCTTATTATTATAATAAGCCAAACTTTTAAGAAAGTAGAGTTACAGGGGGGTTTTCTTAGGTAGATTTAGTAAAAGCAATGCTTTATGAAAAAAATATAAAGTAAAATTCAGTTTTGATTCTATCAGAAAAATGAGTATTTCATTATAAATTTACTATGAAAAATTAGATAACTGGCAAAAATGAAAAGAAAATACATTTCATGCAATGGCACAAAGATTATCTTAAGTTATTCTGGAATAATAGAGCTAAAACTAAGACAAAAGATGACATTGTTTTCTTTGAAATTTAAATACTGTTAAGAACTGTAAAGTCATGATAAACTTTAATTATAATTTGTATCAATCATAAGACCAAATGTTTAATTATTATTCCCCAGTATTTAAAATGCTAGTGGAATAAGAATTAAACTATTTTGACATTTCATAATGTTAATGATGCTTAATTCATATCTTGAAATTGTTTAGTTAGTAGTAAGTCTCTTAGACTATTTTTGACCAATAATTTATATTTTCTGAGGACTTTATTGTATTTCACGTCCAAAGTAAATGATTTCTTTGCAAAATGTTGCTTGGTACCCAAGGCATGTTTCTATTTATTATGTGCTACAGCATAATGAAAAACCATTATTTCTTAACTAAAAGTTTAAGTGCATAGAAAACATATTTGAATAGCATTTACTGACAGACTAAAAGCTTTGGATTTGACTGTTGTTTAAGTACCATTTAGAACTCCGAGATCAGTAAAAGTAGAAATAAAGCTTTATGGAAAACATTGTACTGAATATTGAAAATACAGTTGGATTTTCCAAAAAAGCGCTTACAAATGTTACCTACAGATGTATATTGTTTACTTCTGCTGTTTATGTGTGCAGTCTAGGAGACACATGCAGTATCACTGAGGCCAAGGTCACAAGCAGTGCAAAAGAATAAAAAGAGCTTTGGACTTTTTTGCTTTTATGTTGAAATACCTTATGCTGATAACAAAATTATAACTAGGGCATTAGAAATTTTAAACAAAGGTCCTGTATTTCAGTCTATGGCCAAATACTATGAACTAAGCCTGAAAGCACCACGCTCCAGTCACAGTGAAAACTTTAAAAAATTTTAAAGAGAATGGCATTTCTGTCTTTTACTATGACATCTAAAAACTAAGTGGAGTGTGCTTAATAATAGGTAGCATTTATTAAGTCTCAGTTACTCCTCTCTTTGAACTTCTCAAAACAACCACATGAGGTGTAAGATGTTACAAGTTATGGTTATACTCAGTGTACAGGTAAGCTAACAGGCTGAAAGAGGCTACATTGCCCACTGGGGTCTCCAGTTAGTAAGATAGAGCTGAAATTTGAGTCTGGGTTTAGTTTGAGTGTAAAATCTTTGTTTCTGTTACTTCATCAATTTGTTTATCAATTGTGAAGAAAAGGGGGGGTATTATTCATAAGAAAATATGTAAAAAACAAGTAATTATCTCAGATAAACAATGTAATAGTGAGATGTCAGTGCCTCTTCTCAGGGGTTCTCCTCTATTATTTGCTACCTTTGAGTGGAACTTTGAAACTATGGTTCAAACAGTGTCAGTTAGGTTCTAGAATGATTAGCAAAGTCAGAGATGAATCATTCTTATTGGCGCAGAATACGAGAATTCAGTTAGGTAAATGTCTATAAAATTTAAAGTATTTTAAGAATGGATGGAAGTGATAGAATTCAAGTTAATATATATGGCTGTCTGAGATAGAGTAAAGAATTTCTCTACTTTCAGGAAAATATATCCACTAGTTAGTAAAATTAATAGGCCCCCCAAAGTTGCATGCTCTTATACTGTAATGATTATCATTTTAAAACTAGCTTTTTGCCTTCGAGCTATCGGGGTAAAGACCTACAGGAAAACTACTGTCGAAATCCTCGAGGGGAAGAAGGGGGACCTTGGTGTTTCACAAGCAATCCAGAGGTACGCTACGAAGTCTGTGACATTCCTCAGTGTTCAGAAGGTAAATGACCTGAGTGCCATGTGGGGCACTCTGTTCCCCCTTTGTGTAAAACTGCAACTCACATTAAAGGTTAACGGAATTGAATTAAATCACAATGAATATGCTGTCCATGCAAATGCAACTGTAGATCATTACTTGAGCATTTTTATAGGATGTTTTAAAAATTAAAAACTGATTATCATCAAATTAATGCAAAGTAATGGAGGGAGTTAGTTTGAATTTCAAAGGAGCCTGAGGTATCTCTCTGGGTAGAGTAAAATTTGGGCTTCTTCATCTACTGTTTTGAGCTCATATACCTCAATCTATTCCCTCAATCTCCTCACCGGAAAGGAGCCAAATGACACTTAGCCCTTTACTTGTAACACTAATTCTATACATTCAGAACCTGCTTCTGCAGAAGTTTTGTCAAATCTGTATTGAAGTGGTGTGGCAAGGGTATACAGAACCAGAAGAGAATGAAGAAGGGGGTAACTGAAATTTTGAATGCCCTGTATGTGTTTTGGTGAATATGTGTCTAGAACCAAATTTGACACGTAGTCTGGAACTAAGTACCATTCAGAATGATATCTGAAGAGCTCAAATCTATAGATTCCAGCTGTCTTGAAGGCAGCCACTCCACATCCGCGTATTCATCTCCTCTCACAGCATGAAAGGGCCCTTCCTTACTTTTCCAGTGGAAAATGAATGACTGAAGACAAGGAAAAGTAACCGTTTCAGCATTGTACTCGGTTTTCTTAGTCTCTTGCTACGTAATAGCTGGCTTTTTAGTGGTGTCCGAAACTAAAATTCTAAAAATCACAATGAAACATGGATTAAATTCTGACAAAAATTTGGTAGGGTTTTGAAGTGCTTGGGGTGGGGGTTACTGCTGGAATGCTGTCCAATCTTTATAGTAGGATATCTTGCTTGTTTGTTATTAATCAAATATCTTTGAACTATTTCTTCCATAGTATTCATTAAATATTAGGTTGATATTTATCACGTAAAAAGGCCGTTGTTAGCTATTTGTCACAGAGAAGTCAAATTTTGTTTTTTGTTGTTAGTTAGTTTAAAATTCTTGAATTAATGTGCTAGAGCCAGTCCCAACTCTGTTTGTAAATTCTTACTTTCCATTCCATATCATATTCTGTTCACTATAACTTATTCATTGTTTTCTTTTCTTTTAAAAATAATAAACTGATCTGTGATAACGTTATGAATAAGTCTGTTTTGTATGAATAAGTCTGTATTTAATATCTGTCTTAAGTTTGCACATGGAAGAAAACTACTTTTAGGGATTTCTCTGCTATCACAGTTTTTTGAGGTTGGAAATTATTGGCAAAGAGTTTTATTTATTGGTTTTGTTTGACCTGGGACAGTGTTTTCAAGGAAAGGCAAAATGGTCAAACTTTAAACTGTTTAGCATTTTTTCTGTGTGCCTAGTTTGTGGGAATGTGATTTTTCAACCCCTGATTTATAAGAAGAAACTTCATCGAAATATATTCACACAGATTTAAACTATCAGGCAAAAAATAAGTGTGCTAAAAAATAAATGACTGGGAAAATTTCTGGTCATTCTTATTAGGGTATACATCTTGAATTTTTTTTTTTCAATGATTTGAGATTATCACACCTCCCTTAGAAAAGGACCTTGTTCAGTAGCACGAATGGCACTTGATGCTGTTGGTCACCATGGCATCAAAGATTGTGGGTATACTTTTCTGGAAACTACTTAGTCTGACAGTACTTGCAAAACTCTCCTGTGAGAGAAGTAAACCAACACCTGTCCTGTGGGCTAAATATATAACAGGACTGTGAATTGAGCTTTGATATTTAAGCTCATACTAAAATGAACAATGTTTTAGAAGGATTTTAATAAAGAAGCTCTAAAATAAGAAGAAGCATAGTCAAACATTAATAGAGAAAGAGTTATTTACAAAATGGATAATATAAAATATACAAAATAATGTACATATGATGTAAATTCTATTAAAATATATATATGAGGGAAAAAGCCTCAAAATTCACAATGTTTAAATAGTTTGATGGGTGAGACATTTTAATAGATGGATATTGCAAATGTCAAGTTCCAAAGGTTTTTATATGAATGAAACATTAAAGATGCCATCATTTTGTATATTTTAAAATTAAAGTACCTTTAATCAACTTTGGACTATTTGGAAAAGGACAAGTAAAACAATATATATTTTTTGAAATCTTTCTATATATTTTGAAATCTTTCTAACTATATTAAAATTTTTGCTTTAAATAATTATCTGAAATTTGAAATTTTGGTTCATAAAAATATATCTGATATTAAAGTTATTATCTTATAAGTTAAACCTTTGAAGTATATTAAGCATTCCAAAAGAAAATGAATACTCATTTATCACATTTAAAACCTTACATAACTATGTAAAGAAAATACTACCATTAATGTTTAATTCAAAGATTATGGAAAATTGAGGTATATGAAATCTGACTTTTTGCTTTAACATTTGCTTGGGATTTAAAATAAAGCAATCATTTTTCATTGAAACAGGTTTTTTAAATGATAAATATTCAAGTAAATGCATTTTATTAAGACATAATTATATTTTTAAATATTTACACATAAAATACCAAATAATTCTGCCATAACTTTAAATGTGTAATTCCTGTGTGGCAAAAGACTTTTAAAAACAAAGATTTAAATAAAACTATTATTTATAAATGGGGGTTTGTGAGACTATTCATATTTTAAACATTCTGTTTTGCTGAAGTAATCACCAGCATGGATTTATCTGAGAGATACTTTCAAAATAGTTTTAGTCTGTAAACTCAGATCACTTGTGACTTTATGACTGAGAAAAATGGAACAGAGCAACTTTCGAGTTTAGTTGGTTAGTATACCAGAAAGGTGTTAAATTAATCCTACTTATGATTAATGTATAGTGTGTGTACCTTTGTATTATCAATTAGGGCAGAACTATAATGAGAAAAAAATATTCTACTTATGAATAGAGATTTTGTTTGAATATATGAGAACTGGGACATAATTTTTTTTTTTTTTTAATTTTAAGGGAGAGCTTTCTGGAATGGTTAAGGAATACATTAGCCATAACAGAGAGAGTCAAAGAACATAGAACAGGAGATGCAATGCTTACCTTCTTGAACTATTATCTAGTTAATGCTTTCACCTGAGTCCTTAGATGGGCTTGGTTTACACCTGGATGGCTTGACTATGAGCTGGGAAAACTTAGAAGAGTCTTAGAATTCTCAAAGATTGAGAAGTAAATATGAGATCAAAATTTGCCTTTCTCAAAGTAATTTTTATGACTAACCGGATGGTTTGATGCAAAGGAAGAACCACACATTTTTTACCCTTAGATAAGTTTCTCGTAACCTCCAAGAGGTGAGAAACCAACAGGAGAACAACTGATGGCTGTAAAAAGAGGGAAGAGGGTAATGAGGACAATATTTAAAAAAGACAGGGAGACTGACCTTCTAAAAGTTTTACTTTTGGTCTATCTTAAAGTATGGCCAGTTAGAATGTATAGGAAACAAGTTAAATATATAGGATGGATAGACAGTTAGGGGAATGGAGAGAGCACTGGACTGTGGGTCTGACCTGTGTTCTAGTTACAGATCTGGCATTTTCTGTTTTAGGTAAGTCCCTTAAAACTTTTGTGAGCTTTGCTTTCCTCACTGCAAGGATCAAATGATTTCTTACATGTTCAAAATACTGAATAATCAAAGAATATGTAACTATATTTTTAGCATCTCAGTCCTCACAGGATACATTTAATTCCTACCCCAACAGCAACTTTCATTGCCTTCCAAAACTGAACATTATTCATGTTAAGTTTTATTATTTTTCAACTTCAGTAGGTTTGCACCTGCATTCATAACTCTCCCTTCACTGTACTATAAACATAGCATACTAGTTCATTTTTTGGGAACCGTTTAGGTTATTTTGCTCCCTTTATAGTTTATCCACATGTCATCCATTCTTCAAGGTCTAAGGAAAATCCATTCTCTCCTAAAAGCTATTACTGCCAAACACTAAGAACTTTCAGAATTGAACAGATTATCTACAAACTTGTCACTCAATGTGAGGTCCAAGAACCAGAAGCATCAGCATCCACTGGGAGCTTGCTATTAATGCCCCAACCCTGATTCACCGAGTCAGAACTTGTCCTTTATTGGACAAGATCTCAAAGTAACGTTTATGCACATTAAAGTCTGGAGAAGGTCTGATCTACCACTCATGCTGGAAAGTGGTCATCTTATAGAATCACCTGTTTCATTTGTGTAGCTATTTTTCCTTTAGAAATTTAAAAATTCTAAAGTTTCAGGAGAAACGTTCTTTTAATAATGCTCCACAACAATTTCCCAAAAAATAATTTTATTCGTTCTAATTTGAAAAGGATATACTCTTATAAACTGCATTTTCTAATGGACACAAAATAGGTGTATTCTGATTCTTAAGTACTATTAAAGATTAGAAATTGTACATGTGTATATTTATTCCTTATCTGTGATTGTAGGATTCTATTATATGCTTTCATTCAATACAAAGGAGCAAACGACAATGATCGATGATACGTGAACCTATCAAACCTTACATTCTTTTCAAAATGGAGACTAAGTAAGCTTGTAATCCTATTCAGATGGAAAGCGGAAATGTGATGATCCGTAACCTATGCGGATTTGATCTTTGCCAGCCAGAGCGCTTTTATCTACATGCTCTTGGACCCCCTCAGGTGTTTACCGACTGTTTTCTGGGGGAGCTCAGTATCAAATGAGAGGAAGCTGAATCTGTCTCTTTTCTTATTTCATAGATTAACTTACATGAAAAGAAGTAGATAGATCAGGCCAAATGGTTTCATGTTTTAGATATTTAATTGTTAATGTCCTATTAGATTATAAAAATTAAAGTTTCAAAAGGGATGATTCTAATAGTATATCCCAAACTACTATAAATACTCATTAGCCTAGACCCCAGTGGATAAAATGAAACCCTGATATCTTTTCCCACTTCAGCTAATGTTAGATGATCAGTAATCACAAGATACAAATGATGTGTTTGGGGAAGTTTGCCGGATTCGTAGGAAAGCCAAGCAATGATTTATTCCACAGGGTGCCTGCTGTGCTACATCAAATCAACCTGTCCATTTGAGAAGTCTCATTTTCAGCTAGTTGATATGATTCAGAGTTTTCCGTGTGGCCTAAGGTGCCAGCCAGAAAACTATTAATTAACCTCAGAGAATCAACAGTAATATTTAGCATAGTTAGATCAGTTTATAGATTTTTAAAAATAGTGAGTACAAGAAGTTCAATAGTAGGTCATATTCCATCCTAAGCTTTAGATAAGAATGTAAGTCTGCTCGGTTATTCGATGTGGATGCTCACTAATAGAAAGGAACTGTGATTTTTTGTTTTAAAATATTTGTATTCTTTAAATAGTACTAGATTACTATTTGAAGCTGGTCTCTCAAATCTGTGTGGTCCTGATCTTTGCATTAACGGTAGCAGTATGATGTGTACTCATTTCAAACTGTGCATTTTCTGTGTATGTATTGCAGGGTAAGTTGAAAGAGGAGCACTATTATGTTGACAGTATAGATATTGAGATCCCTGGCATTATAGACCGACACAGGGAAAATTCCCAAGGACTTTTCAGTTTCTAGGTACCTTTCAGATAGTTATCAAAAATTAGGAAGGTAGTATCTTGGCCCTGTGGTAATTTTGTATGACACTAACTACAAAAATTCCATTTAAACTGTGTGAAAAGTTCTGTAGGGAGTATTTTATGCCACTGTTAATGGACATTGAGCCCTAATTTAAAGTTAAAATAGTATATAAGTTTTCCTAAAAATATCCTTGCTGTTTAGGTGATTTACTGTTCTTTAAATGGAACAGTGGTGCTCTTGATTTTGCTGTCAGAAGCAATTAATATGCCATGCTTTGATTTTATTAGTTGAATGCATGACCTGCAATGGGGAAAGTTACCGAGGTCCCATGGATCACACAGAAACAGGCAAGATTTGTCAGCGCTGGGATCATCAGACACCACACCGGCACAAATTCTTGCCAGAAAGGTAAAATACCACCAAATCACGTTTCCAAGTGATCCTCTTTACAAACTGTAATTTGTCCCATGACAAATTACATGGAAACTCTCTTTCTATAATGTTTGTCTGATAGTCTTGGGACAGAGGGATTTATGATGAGGTACATGAGAGTGCTGACTACAGCGTCAGCTGGTCTTGGCTGATTAGGTTGCGAGTCCCTGAAATCAGGATGGTCCTGAACACAGGAGCATCAGTGGGTACAAAAGGAAAACACTAACAGATGCTTCCTCTTTCTCTTCCATGGCAGCAAAAAAGATAAAAGTACATTCACTAATAACCACTTCGACAGGTCCAAGCTGGGGAGGGTGGCATTATTGTTAACCAAAAGCCAATCTCCTCCTTGTGCCATACCTTCCTGTGACTCAGGTAAAGTGGGGTCATTGTATGACACCGTGTCACAGGCTAAAGGTGGAACAAACAATTCCTTGGCTGCTTTTTTATGGTAGATTATTAAATTGCCTCTGTGGCAGTCAGGCAACCAAGTTTACATTTCTCCTCAGGAGAACGTTTTGAGTTTAAAAATTATGTGTATTTTGGTCTATAAATTTCATAGGCAACGTTTTAGTTGAAAAAAATTTTCCCTTTTTTATTATAAAGACTGAAAATACAAATAAATACAGAAGAAGGCCTTTCTGCCCCGTTCTCTGGAAATTGCCAAATGGTGTTTTTTCTTTATATTTTCTCTTTTTTGTTTGTTGCTTTTTTAGATGAAATTAAAACTGCTTTATTTTAAAACGCATTTCTCATCTTTCAAGTGAGATCGGAAGGGATATGGTAGTAATTAAAAGCAAACCACCAATTCAGGACCCTGTTAATTTAAAGGGAGGTGGGTATAGAAAAAGAGGTGTGATGGAGTTTGTCTTTTACTCTGGTGGAGGTGAGGGCATGACCTAGACAGCTCTAGCTCCAAAATTGAGCTATCATTAGTAACATAGCTATTGAAACCTAACTTTCAGTTTGAACTTTAAGCCTGCTGTAGAAGAGGACCTATTTTCTTAATAAATAATCTATTCAAGGTCAACGTGTATGTAACCTGTCCTTAATTGGGCTTGTGAGAAGGGGCTTCAGTTTGAGACCTAACTGGTGTACAGGTGCCAAATGGACCTAACTTACTATTGAAGGGGATGGTACTCTAGCCTTACTACTATATGCACATTAATACACTCAGCAGTCAATGATGAGCAGTCCTTGTAAGGCAAAACATAGAAAAATCTCTTCTTTCACCAGTTAAAATAGTATCCGAGCTAAGTCAAAAGTTATTTTGTGAGCTGAGGGCTGGGTAATGTTCCAGGAAGATTTACATGACACTTTTCTTGGTGTGGTTTGCAGATATCCTGACAAGGGCTTTGATGATAATTATTGCCGCAATCCTGATGGCAAGCCGAGGCCATGGTGCTATACTCTTGACCCTGACACCCCCTGGGAGTACTGTGCAATTAAAATGTGCGGTAAGTTAGGGTCAAATTTATTGCTTCCTTTTCCTCTCACAGACTGGATCTAAGCAGGCGATTATTAGTGAGACAGGTTAACAACTGTTTGATACTTTAATGCATATAGGTTTTAAGAACGTGTTACATAAACTTATCCATTTTCAGATAAGTTTTGCATTTCAGATAAGTTATTGCATTTTCAGATGCAATAAACTTATTGCATTTTCAGAGAGCCATTATTTTGAGATACACATGTAAGTGTCACATACACACAAAACAAACTCATGGTAAAGGCCTACACATTCTCATGTTATCAAGGAAAAGGAAGGAAAAAAAACAGAATGAGAAAAAGATCAGGGATTATGTGCAGTATCATAATGTCATTAGGGCTGTAAGAGTGAGGACCTTAGACTCTTACCTACCAATCCTGGATCCTTTCCCTAACCTATCCTCCTAGACATAACATGAGCAGTCAACCGACTATGGACCTCTTCTGGTGAATGATAGAGGCGGCAATGCAGAAAACTAAGTCAGAGAAGATTCTTACAGACATCTTTAATCTCTAGCAGCTAATTTTCACCACTCTGGCTGTCCTTGTGCACAGCCTGCATTCTCTTTCACCTTGTATTTTAGCAGTCCTATAGCCCTTCTGCATCCTGGCCTTTACCCTACTCTCCTGAGTTTATGATAAGGCTTCTTTTCTTACTTGCTTTGTGATATCTCTTTAAATCTGTACACTTGGTCCTCTTCTTCATTAGCTCACACATTTTTATTCTTCTCTAAAATTATCCTGGATAATAATTAGATGTAGATATGCTTTTATTTCTGTGTATAAGAAGTCTTATTTTTTTCAACAAGATCCTAAAATGCTTTCAAATCAGTAGAATTGCAAAAATGTAGTAAGTGTAATCATGTTATAAATTGTCTTGCTAATATAAAAATATGTATATATGGAGAGAAAAATATAAAGACAGATAATCAGGTGCCAGCACACTAAATGATAAATATACAATTACTAGGCTATGCATAGGGATTTGCATATTTCCTTAGATTGGCATGATGAGACTGTTTCTTTGAACAAACTTATTCAGTATTATCTACACTGTGATACTGCCAAGGTAAATATCTCTCCACTTAAAGCTGCTAATAAAAAGAAATGTTTTGGACGACTCAAATAAAACCCATAGAAAAGAGACATGTCTGGCATATGTGAAATAACTGCAGAATCTGGAAGGCTTTTAATGTTCCAAGGAAACTGAACCATCTGTTTGGTCTTTTAAAATAAAGGATGATTTTTGTGACAGTGTTTCTCTGTATAGATTGGGTTAGTGCAACTCATTGACTTTTTAAATGTTATTAATCTGTTTATTATCTAGACCAGGCAGGTACAATAAACCAATAGTTTCCCTTCTTTGTGTGTGTGTGTGTGTGTGTTTTAGGCACTCATAAATTGTCTCTGGAATAAGACCAGTAGTAACACACACACATACACACACACACACATGCATATTGGCTGGCACATTCACCTTTCAACTGGCATGTGCAAGATTGGCTATTTTTAAAAGACATTGGGAGAGGAAAAAAAATACAATGAATATGACACTTCTGTTAGGTAGATTTTTTTTTTTTCTCTTCTGTCCAGAGTTGACTATTTATACAACATGCAACAATTCTGATGGATTTATTAAACAGAGGGTGGTGTTTATAGGATGCTAATTCCAAGAAAATGGTGGTAGAATTTGTGAACCACACCTCTATACATTTGGGCCTTAAATAACATGATGATTAGGTGGCACTGACTCTCCTGGCTCCCCTTGTATCTGTGAATTCAACCAACTGTGGGATCTTGTAGTACCAATAGGTAATAGCATCTACCATAGGAAAAAAACCAGCATATAAATGGACCTATGGAGTTCAAATCCATGCTGTTCAAGGATCAATTGTAGTTAAGATAAATTATTTTAAGGGTTTGGGAATATTTTTAAAATATTTAAGTTTTAGTTTGTAAACTTATATAGAGAGACTATACTTATATAGAGAGACTATACTTTTATCAAAATTAGTGAAATAAACTGGCATTTAGGAATTTTGGAAAATGTAACAGATACTTTCTTCCAGATATTTTGTCTTGTACATATAAGCCTATAATGAAAAACTAAGAAAATTGGCAATGGTTTCAATTGTGTATTAATTTTCTATTGCTATATAACAAATTATCAGAAACTATCAAATTATCAGAAACTTGGTAGCTTAAAGTAACACATATGTATTATCTCAAGTTTTCTGTGGGACAGGAGTCAAGGCATAAATGAGGTGTGTTCTCTGCTTAGGATCTCACAAGGCCACAGTCCTGGTGCCCACCAGACATACTATCTCATCTAAGACTGAGTGTCCCCATTCCAATTCAGTTTCTTGTGGTTGTAGTGCTAAGGTGCTCAGCTCTTAGAAACTCCCTGATGTTTTCTTCCACATGGCCCTCTTCAAAATACGGCAGTTTACTTCTCCAAGACCAATAGCATAGCTTTCTGTTACTTTGAACCTCTGGTGTCTGCGTCTTCTTTCATTTATTTACTAAGATTTTTTTTTCAAAGTTATTAAAATTTTATAAGCCAACTTTCTCCAAGATTCTGCACTAGGGATGAATTTCAAAAGGACCTGTTAGGAAATTATATCTTTTAGTGCTTCTATATAATTTCTTTCATCTTAACACAGAGTTGTGAAAGGCAAAAATAACCGTGTTTTATTTTTCCTGGGAAAATTGTATATGTTTATTGGGGACAATGATTGAAAAATAACTGGTCAGTTTTTGCCCTCACTCTGTATGATTTGATACAGAAAGCTCTGCACCCTTTTAAAGAGCTCACCTCATTAGGTCAGCCCACCCAAGGAAGTCTTCCTTTAATTAATTTAAAGTCAACTGATTGGGAACTTTAATTACATCTAAAAAAGTCTCCTCACTTTTGTTGTACAACATAAACTAATTACAGGAGTGGCTTTCCCAAGTGGCTATTCACAATTTATACCCATACTAGAGGGGAGGGGATTACAGAACATACATCAATGGGCAGAAATCTTAAGGGCTGTATTAGAATCCTGTATACCAACACAGGTTTATATGCACTGGCTGTAAAAGAATATTGGTTTATTATGCATTACTTATATCATTTGATTCTTGGGTTATCTCTCTGGCTATCTCTGGTTAGCTCTCAGTCTCAACTGCTTGAATTCATTCTGAGCTTTCAATATGTTTGAAGAAAAGAATAGAGTTTATGATTGTGTCATTTGTCTTCTCTAAAGTTGAAGGCAGATTTTGAAACTCTTGTTTTATTATGTAACAACTGTATAAGAAAATTATAACTGCTATTATTTATTTAACATCTGCTGAAAGGTGCTTCCCATCTATTAACAATAATCTCTATCTCAAAATGGCTGTGATTAGGTAGGCAGTGATGAAAGGTGTGCAAAGACATGATTAGTGGCACAGACTGCAATATTCATGACATGGTAATTAGGTTGATATAGATAAGGATGTGATAAAGACAGAGAAAAGGAAGGAGATGAGAAAATTAGATTAATGTGAGGCAGATGAAGTAGAATCTGAGTATCCCAGCTAGTTGCCATGACAAACACTGAAAAATTAAGCAGGGAGAATGATCTTGTTCGTCATCTAGAACAGTAGCTTCCAAATCAGTGTGCATGAAACCCAGCAGAACACAAAGCCTGTCCTAGGGATTTAAGGGCATGAATAGGTTAAAAGCCTCGAATTTCAGCTCCTCTTTTTCCATATGAATTCTTTCTCAAAATCTTTCGCTTGAGGTGCATGGGTTGCTAAGGGGTCAATCAAATTCAATATCCTACCTGTCCACTGACAACTGCCTCTTGCTACTGTACTGAGAAAAGGTAAACTGTCAATCCTACCTGAATATTAATGGGGTATATTGTCCTGGGTGTAAAAATCTTGGGGACACTAAACAAAGAGACCTTTGAAAATACTATGTATTCATACTGTTTATCATCTACATACTGCTAATAATTATATAACTCCATCCATAACAGATAATACCAAAGAATATCACAATAATACTAAAGAACTGCTCACACTGTTGTGAAAGTTCTAGGCCCCACATCAGACTTTCCAACCAGGGGATCTGGCAAAGGGACTCCCCAGGGAATCCGACTTTGAAAGACAGTGGATTTGATTCCAGAACTCCCACAAGACTGGGGGAAACAGAGACTCTTGGAGGGCACAAAATCTTGTGCACACCAGGAGCCAGGGGAAAAGAGCAGTGACCCCACAAGAGACTGAGCCAAACCTGCCTGTGTGTGTTGGAGGGTCTCTTACAGAGGCATGGGTTGGAAATGGCCTGCCGTGGAAACAGGGGCACAGGAAGCAACAGTTCTGGGAGGCATGTGTTGGGTATAAGTCCTTTTTGGAGGTTGCCAGTAGCCCTACCATAGAGCCTATACACTCTAGGACTCACCTTAGGCCAAACAACTAACAGGGTGGGAGCACAGCCCTCCCATCCAAAGACAGTTTGACTAAAGATTTACTGAGCATGGCCTTGCCCACCAGAACAAGACTCAGTTTTCCCCACAGCCAGTCCCTCCCATCAGGAAGTTTACATAAGCCTCTTATTCTCATCCATCAGAAGGCAGACAGAAGTAAGAACTTAAATGTCACAGCCTCCAGAACAAAAACCACCATCACAGAAAGCTAATCAAAATGATTGTATGGATCACAGCCTTGTGTAACTCAGTGAAGCTATGAGCCATGGCATACAAGGCCACCCAAGATGGATGGGTTTTGGTGGAGAGTTCTGACAAAATGTGGCTCACTGGAGCAGGGAATGGCAAACCACTTCAGTATTCTTGCCTCAAGAATCCCATGGACAGTATGAAAAGGCAAAAAGATATGATACCAGAAGATGATCCCCCTAAGTCGGAAGGGAGAGTGGAGAAATTCCTCCAGAAAGAATGAAGACGCTGGACCAAAGCAGAAACAACACTCAGCTGTGGATGTGCCTGACGGTGAGAGTAAAGTCTGATGATGTAATATTTCATAGGAATATATGGGACACATATTCAGAGAACAATATTTCATAGGAACATGGAATGTTAGGTCCATGGATCTAGGTAAATTGGAAGTGGTCAAGCAGGAGATGGCAAGAGTGAGCATCAATATTTTAGGAATCAGTGGACTAAAATGGACAAGAATGGGCAAATTTAATTCAGAGGACATTATATCTACTCCTGCAGGCAAGAATCTGTTAGAAGAAATGGAGTAGCCCTCATAGTCAACAAGAGTCTGAAATGCAGTACTTGGGTGCAATCTCAAAAACAACAAAATGATCTTGGTTTGTTTCCAAGGCAAAATTTTCAAGTCACAGTAATCCGAGTCTATGCCCCAACCACTGATGCCAAGGAAGTGGAAGATGACCAATTCTGTGAAAGCCTACAACACTTCCTAGAGCTAACACCAGGAAAAAAAAAATGTCCTTTTCATCAAGGGGATTGGAAAACAAAAGTAGGAAGTCAAGAGATACCTGGAATAATAGGCAAGTTTGACCTTGGAGTACAAAATGAAGCAAGGCAAAGGATAACAGAGTTTCCCCAAGAGAACATGCTGGTCATAGCAAACAACAACACAAGAGATGACTCTACACATGGACATCACCAGATGGTCAGTACTGAAATCAGACAGATTACATTCCTTGAAGCCGAAGATGGAGAAACTCTATAGAGTTAGCAAAAGCAAGACCTGGAGCTGACTGTGGCTCAGATCATGAACTCCTTATTGCAAAGTGTAGGCTTAAAATGAATAAAATAGGGAAAACCACTTTCGGATATGACCTAAATCAAATCATTTATGATTATACAGTGGAGGTGACAAGTAGATTCAAGGGATTAGATCTTGTAGACAGAGTCCCTGAGAACTATGGACAAAGGTTTATAACATCGTATGGGAAGTGATGACCAAAACCATCCCCAAGAAAAATAAATGCAAGAAGGTAAAGTTGTTGTCTGAGGAGGGCTTACAAATAGCTGAGAAAAGAAGAGAAGTGAAAGTAAAAGAAGAAAGGGAAAGATATACCAACTGAATGCAGAGTTCCAGAGAATAGCAAGGAGAGATAAGAAAGCCTTAAGTGAACAATACAAAGAAATGGGGGTAGGAGGTGGGGAGGGGAAACAGAATGGGAAAGACTAGAGATCTCTTCAAGAAAATTAGAGATACCAAGGGAACATTTCATGCAAAGATGAGCACAATAAAGGACAGAAAGAGTAAGGACCTAACAGAAGCAGAAGATATTAAGAAGAGGTGGCAAGAATACACAGAAGAACTATACAAAGAAGGTCTTAATGACCCAGATAACCAGGATGATTTGGTCACTCACCTAGAGCCAGATATCCTGGAGTGTGAAGTCAAGTGGGTCTTAGGAAGCATTTCTATGAACATATTGAAAAGCAGAGACATTACTTTGCCAACAAAGGTCTGTTTAGTCAAGGCTATGGTTTTTCCAGTAGTCATGTATGGATGTGAGAGTTGGACTGTGAAGAAAGCTGAGCGCCGAAGATTTGATGCTTTTGAACTGTGGTGTTGGAGAAGACTCTTGAGAGTCCCTTGGACTGCAAGGAGATCCACCCAGTCCATTCTAAAGGAGATCAGCCCTGGTTGTTCTTTGGAAAGAATGATGCTAAAGCTGAAACTCCAGTACTTTGGCCACCTCATGCAAAGAATTGACTCATTGGAAAAGACCCAGATGCTGGGAGGGATTGGGGGCAGGAGGAGAAGGGGACGACAGAAGATGAGATGGCTGGATGGCATCACCGACTCGATGGACATGAGTTTGAGTGAACTCCGGGAGTTGGTGATGGACAGGGAGGCCTGGCGTGCTGTGATTCATGGGGTCGCAAAGAGTCAGACACGACTGAGTGACTGAACTGAACTATGAACAAAACTAGTGGAGGTGATGGAATTCCTGCTGAGCTATTTCAAATCCTGAAAGATGCAGCTGTTAAAGTTCACCCAATATGCCGGCAAATTTGGAAAACTCAGCAGTGGCCACTGGACTAGAAAATGTCAGTTTCATTCTAACCCCAAAGAAAAGCAATGCCAAAGTATGTTTCAACTACTGTACAATTGTACTCATTTCACATACTAGCAAAGTAATGCTCAAAATCCTTCAAGCTATGCTTCAACAGTACATGAACCAAAAATTTCCACATGTTCAAGCTGGATTTAGAAAAGGCATAGTAACCAGAGATCAAATTGCCAACATCTGCTGGATCATAAAAAGATCAAAGGGATTCCAAAAAAATATCTTCATCTGCTTCATTGACTATGCTAAAATCTGTATGTGGATAACAACAAACTGTGGAAAATTCTTAAAGAGATGAGAATACCAGACCACCTTATCTACCTCCTGAGAAACCTGTGTGCAGGTCAAGAAGCAACAGTTAGAACCAGGCACACTGAACAATGGACTGGTTCAAAACTGGGAAAGGAGTAGGTCAACGCTGTATATTGTCACCTTGCTTATTTAACTTCTATGTAGAGTACATAATGTGAAATGCTGGGCTGGATGAATCACAAGCTATAATCAAAATTGTCAGGAGATATGCAGATGATACCAATAATGGCAGAGAACAAAGGGGAACTAAAGAGCCTCTTGATGAGGGTGAAAAAGAACAGTGAAAAAAATGGCTTACATTTAAACATTCAAAAAACTAAGATCATGGCATCCAGTCCAATGACTTCACAGCACTGACAGATTTTGTGTTTTGGGGTTTTAAAATCACTGTGGACAGTGACTGCAGACATGAAATTAAAAGATGCTTGTTCCTTGGAAGAAAAGCCATGACAAACCTAGACAGTGTATTAAAAAGCAGAGACATCACTGCTGACATAGGTCCATATAGTCAAAGCTGTGGTTTTTTCAGTAGTCATTTATGGATGTGAGAGTTGGACCATCATGAAGGCTGAGTGCTAAAAAATCAATGCTTTTAAATTGTGGTGCTGGAGAAGACTCTTGAGAGTTGCTTGGAGAGCGAGGTGATCAAACCAGTCAATCCTAAAGGAAAACAACACTGAATATTCATTGGAACGGTTGATGCTGAAGCTGGAGCTCCAATACTTTGGCCACCTGATGTGAAAAACCAGCTCACTGGGAAATACCCTCATGCTGGGAAAGACTGAGGGCAGTAGGAGAAGGCAGCAGCATAGGATGAGATGGTTAGATAACATCACTGACTCAATGAACTTGAATTTGAGCAAACTCCGGGAGATAGTGAAGGACAAGGAAGCCTGGCGTGCTGGAGTCCATGGAGTTGTAGAGTCAGACACAGCTCATCAACTGAACAACAATCCATAATACACATAATAGGCCCGCAATGCAGGAGATGTGGGTTCTATCCCTGGGTTGAGAAGATCTCCTGGAGAAGTAAACTGCAACCCACTCCTGTATTCTTGCCTGGAGAATCCCATGGACACAGGTATCTGGTGGGCTACAGTTCATGCTGTCACAAAAGTGTTGGACATGACTTAGCATTTAAACAGAAAGAACAATTCATAACATGCACACATATATATGTGTGTAGTATTTGTACATTTATGCCTGTGCATGTATTTAGTGTGTATTTGTCTCAAAATTTTGTAGTCACAAGAGATTTTTATATGATTTAAATATATAAAAATCTTTCAGCAAAGTATGAGAAATGAGCAATAAAAGACTCTCCAACATAAAATAAAATACATTACACTAAAGTAACATCCTGTGGTTAAAGTGGAATAGAAAATGATTTGACGAGAAAAAGAACTTGATAATGTACGTTTTATCAAGAAAAAGGTAGATGTAAATCCCCGTGGTATTTAGAGAACCTTAAATCCATTCAAAAGAGTGATATACAATTTTTTGTTTTAATACTGTCAATAATTAAAACATGCTAGAAATCACGTCTTTTGTAGCTATTTAAACTTAGCATAAAAATGTAGATGGCGACTTAAAAACATGAGAGGGAATAGAAGTAATTTTTCATAATAATTTTAGTAACAAGAGCAAAACCCCAAAACAAAAAAATGCCAACATTTGAAGACTACTGGTCCATTCTAAAGTAGATCAGTCCTGGGTGTTCATTGGAAGGACTGATGCTAAAGCTGAAACTCCAATACTTTGGCCACCTCATGTGAAGAGTTGACTCATTGGAAAAGACTCTGATGCTGGGAGGGATTGGGGGCAGGAGGAGAAGGGGACGACAGAGGATGAGATGGCTGGATGGCATCACGGACTTGATGGACATGAGTTTTAGTGAACTCTGGGAGTTGGTGATGGACGGGGAGGCCTGGCGTGCTGTAATTCATGGGGTCGCAAAGAGTTGGACACGACTGAGCGACTGAATTGAACTGAACTGATCCATAAGAATTACTATATATTCTGGGTGGTTAGCATAGTGTTGCACAGAAGGCAATGGCACCCCACTCCAGTACTCTTGCCTGGCAAATGCCATGGATGGAGGAGCCTGGTAGGCTGCAGTCCATGGGTCGCTAGGAGTTGGACATGACTGAGCAACTTCACTTTCACTTTTCACTTTCATGCATTGGAGAAGGAAACGGCAACCCACTCCAGTGTTCTTGCCTGGAGAATCCCAGGGATGGGGGAGCCTGGTGGGCTACTGTCTCTGGGGTCACACAGAGTCAGACACGACTGACTTAGCAGCAGCAGCAGCATAGTGTTGAACAAGGAGGCAGGTGCATCTCATAAGAGCTTATTTTAACAGTAAAGTAAGAAAGAGAATGTGAACTAAGGCAGTAAACAGTGACAATAACAAGGTGAAGAAGGATGTGAACAATATTAAAGAGTTCAAATATATAATGATGATATAAAGTGTCCCATATATAATGACAAGTTGGATCAACTTGAAAATGAGATAGGGAAAAGGTAAAGTCTAAAGGTTTTTTTCCTAAATTGATTAAATGATGCATATTTAAGAGGAATAAATTTGAGGAGAAAGATATTAAGTTTGGTTCTCTTTATATTGAGATGCAGGTGCTTCATGTCAGTGCTCAAAGCATATTTAAGTTCAGTCTTCCATGAATGTCATGCAAAATCAGAAGTGAATAGTGAAATCAAAAGCCTTGGACATAGCAGCACTCCGAGGAAGCATAGAGAGAGCATGCTGCTGCTGCTGCTGCTGCTAAGTCGCTTCAGTCGTGTCCAACTCTGTGCGACCCCATAGACAGTAGCCCACGAGGCTCCCCCATCCTCGGGATTCTCCAGGCAAGAATACTGGGGTGGGTTGCCATTTCCTTCTCCAATGCATGAAAGTGAAAAGTGAAAGTGAAGTCACTCAGTCGTGTCCTACTCTTAGCGACCCCATGGACTGCAGCCTGCCAGGCTCCTCCATCCATGGGATTTTCCAAGCAAGAGTACTGGAGTGGGTTGCCACTGTAGAGAGAGCATAAAGAGGGGTATTTGCCCCTTTTGTATAGAATTCATTAAACAAATATTTACTGAGTAGCTCTTATATGTCATTTTTTTAGATTCTGGGGATAGAGAAGTGAACAAAACAGAGCAAAATCTATGATAAAATTGCAATTTCATAATTTTATCATAAACTAGTAAAGTGAAAAAAAAGCTGAATGAACTATAAATGTATAATTGTCACTTTGCTTCTGAGTTTCTCATCTTGAAATCAGTGTATCAGTGAAAGTTCATCACCTGACACGTGTACCAGGCTGTTCCGGGAGAGGCCTTGTCAGTCCCCCTTCACACCATATTCTTCAAAAGGTGATTTCTCCCCAGATGACAGCAGCCTACACATACTCTGCTATATAACTTTAACAGACTTCCAAGAATTTTAAAACACTGCAAACATGTAGTAAGATTGGAGGTCCCGTGTAGTGCTTAAATGAAGTACTTATTTTTTAATGGTTTTTCCCTATAACAATAACTCTGTATTCTGAGTAAGTTTGTTTTATGTATTAGTCCATGCTTTTCAGAGAGAAATAAAATATGTGTTGGGACTAATTGTGCTTTTCTGAAGTGAACTTTAGTAGCTCTCTGCAACTGAAAAACTAACTTGTGGTTTATGTCCCTTATGATGTGGTTGATGTCCCTTAGGTATCCCATTGATTATTTAAATCAATTAAACTGAGGATATCTTTACACATTATTGAGAACATCAAATTGTCTGAGTGAGTTATATGAGTCAATATCTAATGTATTGGAAATTAAAACATAAATTAAAAACATTTATTAATTGATTAGACATAATAAGCTCATTCAGTGTTAATAAATATGACATTTTAAAGGAAAAAAAACTTTTTTCAGAAAAATAGAAAAATGCTAATAATGGTTTAGATTTTTTTTTTTGTAAATTTCTTTAATGTTACCTAAATTGTAAGAAGATAGCTGAGTGTCTTGTATTTGCTTCTGCGTTCAGTCTTTTGGGATGGATATCACACATCAAAGTGCACCTGGATATACCACTGTAAAAAGGACAAGTGGCATTCTAGCATGGTTATGAAAATAGTTTTGGCTTCCTAGATTCCTGCAAAGATCTCCAGAATGCAAGGTATCCCTCTGAGAACTTTTAGCTCCATGTCAGACATGTAAGGCTCATGTCCCATAAAAATACTCTAATTAGGATATACTTGTTGTATATCCGTTCCCACCCTTCATCACCAGCAACTTGCCTTCTTGGAGACTTCTATCACTTATTATCTTTCTCTCGGACTTTCTTCATTTATCCTGTCAGATCAGATCAGTTGCTCAGTCGTGTCCAACTCTTTGCGACCCCATGAATCGCAGCACGCCAGGCCTCCCTGTCCATCACCAACTCCCAGAGTTCACTGAGACTTGCGTCCATTGAGTCAGTGATGCCATCCAGCCATCTCATCCTCTGTCGTCCCCTTCTCCTCCTGCCCCCAATCCCTCCCAGCATCAGAGTCTTTTCCAATGAGTCAACTCTTCGCATGAGGTGGCCAAAATACTGGAGTTTCAGCTTTAGCATCATTCCTTCCAAAGAAATCCCAGGGCTGATCTCCTTCACGATGGACTGGTTGGATCTCCTTGCAGTCCAAGGGACTCTCAAGAGTCTTCTCCACCACCACAGTTCAAAAGCATCAATTCTTCGGCGCTCTTTATCCTGTAGGATGGTCTAATCTGCTTTGTATGCTCTCTTTTGCATGACTGATACCACCATTTACACAGTTTAAAATCCAAAAGCTTAAAATAATTCTAAACGTGCTCTTTCCTTCATGTCTCACATTTGATACATCATAAGGCCTGTAAATTTTATTTTCTATGTAGCTCTCAAATCTCCATTTCACTTCATCCCTTTTATCTAAGCAGAATTATTTTTGAACTTTCTTGAATATTCAGATGGACTTCTGAGTGGAGCTATATCCATGTTCACAAGCTTTTCCCCTCCAACTCCTTCTCCACTTGGCAAATAGACTATTAAAAAAAAAAAATCTGAATATATCATTCCCTATGCCTAGCATATCACACACACACACCAGTTTAAAACTCTACAGTCACTGCCTTTGATCTTAGGACACAGACAAAATAAAACCATCTTTTACTTCTCCACCCGACTCTCCAGCCTCATATACACGTCTCTCAATGCTCTCTGTACCAGCCAGAATATGTTTCTTCCTATGCCTCGTATCTTCCATATTCTTAATATAGTTCCTTCAACCCCTGCCATGTCCTCGGCCTTAAAAAATGTTCTCTTCCTTCCTAACCTAATTGACAGCTACCCATTGTACAAATTTCAAGTCAGTTATCATTTCTTCATTTGACTTCCCAGACTGGGTCAAATTCCTTACTGTATATTTATAGCAACATAAACCTCTCCTTCCATGTACTTCTCAGAGTTTGGTTTCCACATTTACTTTTGAAGCTATTTGGTTAATAGCTCTCTCTATCAAAATTTTTAAGCTCCAAAAGAGTAAGGACTATGTCTTTTTTTGTACCCCAGAGACTTACCACATTGCCTTGCCTGTGACAGGAGTTCAACAAGTCTTTGTTGAGTGAATGACTGTTCCTTTCCTAATCAGTGGTAGTTTTTCATTTTCTTTTAATGTCTCTTGGAATTTATACTATGCATTTTGATTTTCATGTAAAAAACAGGCTTTCCCCAAACATTTCCCACTAGGAAGATTTGCTTCTTAGCTTCTTCCCATCACTTCAACTCACTGTCAGAGTTCATGCTTCCCTGAGCTAGTTTTGCACCCTTTGCTGCTTGTCTTGATGGGTTTTCCTTCAATAAAATAAACAAAGCTTGTGACGTCCTCCCTATTTTTTCACCTCCTTTTTCTTTTCCCTCTTATTTTTTAAACTTCTGATATATGTGTCCAGAGCCATTTTATATTTTTAAGCGCTTTACTGAGCTATAACTGATGTTTAAAAACATCACATATTTAATGAACACAGTTGGATAGCTTTGAATGTATGTCTATGAATCTGTCTCCACAATCAAGATAATAACCATATTACTTACCTTCAGAAGTTTCCTCCTGACTTCCCTTGCCTTTTTGTGTGTGTGTTTGGTAAGAACACAACTTGAGGAGTACTCTCTTAACAATCGTTTAGTATATAACACAGTATTGTCAAGTATAGTTACTCTGTCATATCATAGATCTCTAAAACTTACTCATCTTGCATAACTGAAACTTTATACTTGTTGAACAACTCCCCACTGCAGAAGTGTGGCCTAGGCAGATCTCTGATAGCTAAGACTTCTATCAAAATTATCATTATGGGTTGACTTGTATTCTACTCAAAATTCATACGCTGAAGTCTAAACCCTTATTGCATTTGGAGTTGGGTTCTTAGGAGACAATTAAGGATGATGAAGTATAATGATGGGATCCTAAAACAATAGGATTTGTGGCCTTAAAAGTAGGGGATGAGCATAATCTCTCTCTCTACAATATGAGGATATACCAAAAGGGTATGTCTATACCTACATGTACAAGCCAGGAATAGAACTCTCACCAGAAATCACTGGCTACCACCTTAATCTTGGACTTTATAGCTGCCAGAATTATAAGCAAATATATTACTGTTGATTAAGCCACCCAGTTTTATTTTGTTATGGTGACTTGAGAAGATATGTTGCCATTGGTACTAAATTAAAAGAATCCTTTCTCCTAGTAACCAATGTACATTGGCATCAATATATAACCTTTTAAAATTCCATGTCTTTGTGTGTTGGGAAACTTACTTTAGCAAATCATTTTCTTTCTTAAAGAAAGCTAATTATTTGTCTAAATTTTATTAATTAATTCAAGGCCGGAACAGAGATTCATAGAAATATAGTCCTCTCATTGTATTCAGTGTTAGGAAAAAATTGCTATCAATATCCTTTCTCAAGGGAAAAATCTTGTACTGGAGGTCTTTTCCAAGTCATCTTCTAAGGAACAAGAGAATAAAATTGAAGACCTTTCATGAAAGTCTTGTCTCCTGAGCATTTTACAATAGAAAAGAATTGGATAAAGTCCAGGGGAAAGTTTCAGACATGAATTCCAGGTTCACATGGAAAGAAAACATGGAAGCAATTTGAGGTTTGGGTTTGGAGGTCTTTATATCATTCTCTCACAACAGTTTAAAACAAGGAGCTCTTTAAATTTACATTGAGCTTTATCCTGCCCTTTGTGGCCCAAAGAGCAGAAGTCTGATGATGGGAGAGTAGCTTTACACATTGTTCTAAATATCCAGGGACCATCGTAAAGTAAATCCTACATTTCAATTGCTCTTCAGTAGCTGGGAATAAGAAGTAGGTTGGGTTGAATTATTCTAAGAATTATCAGGTATTTAGCCAATGGCTTATGAAGCAACTTGTTCTTAGCTATAGGCAAAAGAATGCAATAGCTTTTCACCACTAAGAAATCCAGATTTTTTGGAGGGCTAAGGGGACTGTAAATGTAGATTTACTAATTGTCTATGTAAAAGTTATGGAGCCATGGGTGTGGCTTTCTGTCACATACGTGTGTACTCACATTCTCTACTGCCTTTCACAGGCCTCTGTCAGGGCCTCGTGGTCTCTCCGCAAGGACTCAGCTAGCCTTTAACAGAGAAAAAGCGTCAATTTATTATACATTGTCTTGGAGGCAAGAGGGCTTTCCTAGCAATTACATAACAATTAATGTTAATTCTCTCAAAAAATCTATTCAGACCTTAAAATTCTCTACCAAATAGTATAATAATAAGATCACAGCACATCCATACCAGCAAAGTGAAATTAATGTTCCAAGAGAAACCCGTTGTATTTGATCATGTTCTAGCAAGACAGTGAAATTTTTCAATAGCGCTTGTTTTTTTTTTCCTTAAAGCATTTCCAAATAGAAAACTTTGTGTCAGTCATCAAAGAAAAACATTCCTTCACTCATAGGCCACTGAGGATCATACAGATATCTTTGCCTCTGCTTCCAAAGGGTGACCACTACTTACACCCCTGGCAAAATGTTTTATTTGTTAGAAACTCTCAGAAGAGTTCCTGGTATTTTTGGTGTAAGCCTGGTAGACATACTTGCAGAAAAATTTGTGGATGTTGAGATGCAATATTTTAAAAACATGTTGCTTTAGCTAAACTTGGTAATCTTCAGCTGATACTGGGGTGTTTCTGTGCTTCTTTAATGCTTTGCTAGGCCACTGGAGACTCTTCAAAGCCTTCCCTTATTCAGGTCTAATGTTTAAGTATTAAGTCCAAAAGAATAGATTTCCCAACATTTAACAGCCCTTTCAAATCAAATAGCATGAAACATTTGTTTTGTTTTTGCTCCAAGTTTTGATGTTTATATAGTAGGACAGCTGAGGGAGTCTATTTTATTGCAGACCAGGAATAATTCCTTTTGTTTGAATCATAAGTATTTGTGTAGGCGGCAGAGATCATTTATATCAGTTAAATGGTCTATGGACATTCATGTTCCCCCTCAGATATTATTTATTAAATAGCTGCATAAAATCTCACAATAACTGTTACTAATTAATAAAAGCTATGTAGTTACCTTGTTGTACTAATATATCTTTTTTTGCTTATATTATTTATTCTATATATAGAATAAATATATATATTTAATAAATAAATATATATAATATATATTATATATTATATTCTATATATATATAGAATATAATTCAAATATATAGAATATAATTGCCATCAGAATTATGTAGCTTTGTTTATGGGGCCTCTTCTAGCAGCTGAAATGGATAAATACTGACTTCAGAGGGTCAAATAAAAATACTATATAAATATTGATAGTTTGTAGTTAAATCACAAGAAATATTTCTACTGAGTTAAAACATATCATCAAGTTGTTTCAGGTTACATATTTCAAAGTTCAGTTCAGTTCAGTTCAGTCACTCAGTCGTGTCCGACTCTTTGAGACCCCATGAATCGCAGCATGCCAGGCCTCCCTGTCCATCACCAACTCCTGGAGTTTACTCAAACTCATGTCCATCGAGTTGGTGATGCCATCCAGCCATCTCATCCTCTGTTGTCCCCTTCTCCTCCTGCCTCCAATCCCTCCTAGCATCAGGATCTTTTCCAATGAGTCAACTCTTCGCATGAGGTGGCCAAAGTACTGGAGTTTCAGCTTTAGCATCAGTCCTTCCAATGAACACCCAGGACTGATCTCCTTTAAAATGTAAGCTACAGATGCTTGTTAAAATAAGAGTCAAAAACAATAATATTATTTAGATTCTTTATATCTTGATAGGGCCAGACTTATTTCAGGCTGCTATAAGAGAATACCATAGATTTGGTAGATTCTAAACAACAGAAACATATTTCTCATAGATCTGGAGGCTGAAAGTCCAGGGTCAAGGTGCCAGCAGGTTTGGTATCTAGAGGGGCTGATTCCTGGTTCATAGATGGCTAACTCTTCCCTGTGTCTTCATATGGTAGAAGAAGCAAGGGAGCTCTGCAGGGGCTCTTTTATAATCCCATTTATGAGGGCTCTGCTCTTACAAACTAAACATTTGCCAAAGGCCCCACTGTCTAGTACCATAACATATGAATTTGAGGAAGACACAAATATTCAGTTTATAACAAGACCTAATGAAATTATATTTATTCTGTACAATATTGTATTTTTACTAGTGTGCAAAAATTCTTTGTATTCTATAAATTTTTATAATTTCAAAATTAGGAATTGTTCAATAATCCTCCAAATTAGAATCTGTTCAATAATCCAATTATTTAATCCAAATCCAAAAATTTAGTTTTTAATCTAACCATTTTAAATTACACTGTCTTTTAGTGAATAATCAGATCAGATCAGATCAGTTGCTCAGTCGTGTCCGACTCTTTGCGACCCCATGAATCACAGCATGCCAGGCCTCCCTGTCCAATAGTGACTCCTTATAATAAGTTTATATCATTTTTAAAATATAATAATAAAAGTTCAGAAAAAATATTTAGCATAATTGTTCAAATGAGGATTTTATGATAGTTAAAGTGAAAACAAATTCTTTAAAACTTTCTGGGAACCTCTGCAGTTGAGGTGCAAGGTCAGTAAAACAGTTCAGGTCTCTGAACTTGACACTGAAATTTTAATGCATTGATCAGCAAAGAAATATTTTCCTCCGTATTCTTATACAGGTAGTCTTTTCTTTGACTTAGAGTTTTTGTAATATAGATAATTCTTTTCACCAGGACTCCAAAAATTTGAAAACTTAACCTCAAATTAGAAAAATATTTATCTTTTACTAGCTTTTAAATTTTATCATTCCTCTTTTTACATTGTTTAGGTTGATGTCTAGACAATCATAGTGGAGTACAAGGAGTAGAGTGTGTTAACCTCTGATGGGCGTGCAAGGCCCATTATCTAGCCAAAGGTGGCCCTGGCTGCCTGGATTCTACAGTTGCAAGTTCATAGTGCCAAAATGATACTGAGAAGGATGGATCACTAACACTCAAAACAACACACACACATAACTAAGAAAGTAAGAGAGCGGTAGTACCCAAGTCAGGCAATGAAGTCCATGAGAGTAGAGGAAGTGTTTTTGCTCTGGCTGCCCTAACTCTGACCTTCTTGCCATTGTCAGTAATCTGAGACCTGACTGAGGTCACAAGTTTACTGCCCAGGAGCTTGTGTCCAAGAAGTGGGGGATCAAAAGTTTTCTTCTTAAAATGTTAAGCTAATGAAGTGACAGATTCCTGGGGACATTCCTTTTGTCTTTTTTCACATCATAGTTTTATAATTAGATGTATATGTCAGTACCTGTTTTAGAGTTGTCACCCTTTAAAGACTTCCGGCACATACCCAATCTCCTCAAATCATTTAACAATCCACTCAAATTATCAGAAAAAATAGCTTAGTAGCATTTGTTTTAATGAAATATAGTTCTAACCCTCAGAATCTATGAAATTTAATATTTTCTATTTCATCAAAGAACTTCAGGTAGTATTAAAATCATAATGAACTTAAATAGTATGAACTTCTATACAAGTACTTTCTCAGTTCAAAATTTTTGTTCTTCCTGAATCAATGAAGTGAAGTGAAAGTTGCTCAGTGTGTCTAACTCTTTGCAACCATGGACTATACAGTCCATGGGATTTTCCAGGCCAGAATACTGGAGTGGGTAGCCTTTCCCTTCTCCAGGAGCTCTTCCCAGCCCAGGAATCGAACTGGGGTCTCCTGCATTCCAGCCAGATTCTTTACCAACTGAGCTATGAGGGAAGCCCTCTGAATCAATATACATTGCCAATATCAACAGATACTAATTTCTAAGTCATCCACTCTCAATGTCCATTTTATGGGTCAATCTGTGGACATTTTCTCATGTCCATTTGGATTTCTTTTTAATTTAGGATGTTTCTAAGCTGCATTTCTATTCCCTAAAGCAGATGCATAAGAAATAACACATTTTAAGATGAGCTGAAGAAGAAGTTTTTTTAAAAGAAAAATTACTAAATCAGCAGTTTGTGAAAATTTGTGTTTAAAATGTTCTAGTGGAAAAAAAAAATGTTCTAGTGGTTGAGATGGTCATTAATTAATCCTTATTTTTCACAAAGCTTCATAGAACAACTCCAAACTTAGGCTCTACTACCTTTGCAAGGAACTCGATGAAATAAAGCATTCAGCCACATAAGGTAATAATTATTTGCAAGAAAGAAAGATTCAAAATGAAGCTAAAGAGCCACTTTTAAAGTATTTACACTGTTAAATATATTACATTTTTATACACATCCCTAGCCTCTGAAGACATGTCTAATTCTGACCTCTCCTTTGGAGAAATGATACATCAAATTCCAGAATAGATGAATAAAAGACATTTATTCACTTTTTAAACTATCCTAGACGGTGTCAACTTGAGTTTTATCCAGAGGCATCTTGAATAACCATTTAGGTTAAAGGTAACTGGTGAGTTTACATGGAAACATAAACATTTTCATGCATGTTTTGAGAAGGTATATGAATTTTAGTTGCTCCAGAATGCTTTGAGTTATATTTTGTATAAGTGAGTATATTTTAAGACAAAGAGAGAGCTCAAGTTTTATAAGTTTAATTTTGTACTTTAAATATTTTCTTACTGAGATTTTCAGGATCTTTATCAGGTATGGTAAGCACTGAAATTGGACAAACAAAAAGGCAATAAATAAATCTGCTTAGAGGCAAGCAATATTTTTAAAATGTCAACAAGTTGAGTCCACCATTTTAATCCTCCTTTTGGTTGAATGAGATAGTAATAATGATAAACTGAATTTTTTATTTCATTCAATTATTGTAAAAACTTATGTGACAGAAAATCCTACAAATAAAATGCAAGTAAATTCTAAGAGGTAGATGACAAATTAAATTATTTTATTTAAATTTATATTTCTTTTTACCAATAGCCCACAGTACTATGAATGACACAGATCTCCCTATGCAAACGACTGAATGCATTCAAGGTCAAGGAGAAGGTTACCGGGGCACCATCAATACCATTTGGAATGGAATTCCCTGTCAGCGTTGGGATTCCCAGTATCCTCACCAGCATGACATAACTCCTGAAAATTTCAAGTGCAAGTGAGTAAATTAGGGAAATTATACATTTCAGTAGGCAGAATGGTTGATTTTTACTAATTTCTATGTTAGTGATCCTTAAACTTTAGTGTGCCTAGGGAAAATTTAGCAATTAAAAGGCAGATACATGCACCCCAAATTTTTGATTCTTCAGGTCTGAAATTTGGACCTCAAATAATACATTTTAGCAACCACTCTTGTTGATTCTGAATCAGATGGTTGATGTACCATCCATGCTTTGGGAAACACATCTTTAGGTTTCTGATCACAGCTTTGTTCTTGCAGGTCTATTTAATGAACAAATCAGTGGTAACTATAACCAGGAAACTTTCAAACTAGTGCTTCCTTAAATTTTCATATTAATTTGAGGGGAGATTACAAGGCATACCTTAAGTCAACACTGTAAACTGATGAGATTTCAGCCTTGAAGAAAATTTATAGTTTTATATGAAATTTTTTTTATTGTTTCAACATTTTATTTAACAAGTAGGGAAGTAAAACAATTGTACAGATGAATCAAGCTGAAGAAACTGCCCTTGAACATCAGTTATATACTTGTTATGTTCTTCCCCATGGCTGCTGTTCTTCACCACTTGAATTTGTTGGACAGCCACAGTGCCATGTGTTTTTAAATTGTCCACCTTGTTATTAGGAACATAAAATGATTGCTTTTCAAATTTATAACACACGTGTCATTCATAGTGGCTTTGCTGAAATAGCACCTATAAATAACATATATTGGCTTTATGTAACTGACTTTTAATAAGAGGGCTTAACATTTCAAGATGGAGATCTATGAACATTAGTTGGCCCATTCACTGGAGAGGGGATATAGTTTATGGTTTTTTATATGATTTAAATTTTTTAAACCAATTCAGAGTTCTTTGCTTAGATACTAAATATTCACCTGTTGTATTTAAAAATATATTTATAATAAATGTATTGTTGCCACTCTGTTTATTTTTTATTTCCCTCATTTTTTTCACAGCAATTCACTCTATTTTTGACCCATGTGTTTCATGCCTCAGAAATAAACATAAAAGTAGAGAGAACAAATAAAATGAGAAAAGAATAGTTAAGAGAGAAAGAAGACAGTATCAGTGCCATGTACACTTCTGGTTCTAATGACTGGTAATACTCAAGATTGTATATGTGATCCAAATTAACCTCATCTGTAAGAAAAAGAAATTCATTACAGAAATTCAATCCACACGTTTCACAATAAAAAATGATCAAAAGTTTAGTTGCTATATATTATTGGAATTTAAGCTATTCTTTTTTGGGGGAAGGCTTCCCTTGTAGCTCAGTGGGTAAAAACTCTGCCTGCAATGCAGGAGACCTGAGTTCAATACCTGGGTTGGGAGGATCCCCTGAAGAATGAAACGGCAACCCTCTTCATTACTCTTGCCTGGAGTATCACGGGCTACAGTCCATGGGGTTGCAAGAGTCAAACACGACTTAGTGACGAAACCACCACAACCACCAAGCTATTCTTTCTTAACTGGTTATTTGGTCAAGATAAACATAAATATGAAAAAACAAAAAGTGAGTTGTGTTATTAAACACATAAAATCTGATGCATCATTTTGCTCAGAGTATTGATGCATTTACTGTTTGTGGGCTAGCAAAGAATGGAGTTCTGGTCAGGTGTCTCTGGTTGTACCAAACACTGTTTGCCCCAGTACTGAGATTCCTTACAAATGACAATTTTTAGAGCACTATAACTAAAAAATACTGCCTGTGATGATGTACATGAATCATACAATCATTAATTTGTTTTAATAATTGTAACTGATTCTTCAAGTGAGGTGAATAAACTTAGAAAAAATATTTGAGCAAACCATGACTTTCTGGTTTAATCTAGATTAATGAGGTGCTTCTAGATATAGATTATAAAAGGGGAACTTTAAGTTTTTTGATAGCCTTAGATATATGTTTAATTATCTTGCCTTAAATTACAACTCAAAGTTAACTAAGCAATTATTCATTTAAAATTGCAAATTTCTATACACTTTATATAAAATTCAGTGCACATATATTGTACTGACATAATCTTTTAAAATTTGAGTATAAACTAGTTAGAAGAAAAGATTTTCTTCATCTCTCCAGTTAATAATTTTATGATTTTATAAGAAGTGTAAAGGTTTAAATGTGGGTTATAAATAAGAACATTTGCTATAGAATGGTCAAATCTATTGGCACTCACTGTTCTTACAACCTTAAATAACATAGTTTATGTCAGGACCTATTTTGGCTTGATAAACTATTACTTGTTGACTTTATAACCAAACTCAAGCTTTTTTAAAAAATGGTTTTCAGTTTCTAATGGCCAACTGATTAGTATTAAATGTGTCGTATTTTTAATTGGGCCTAAGTGAAATAGCATGCCTTCCTATAGAATGAATATTAATTTTGTTAAATTATTAGAGAGATCTATGGAAAGAAAGTACACACTTTCTTCAAATTAGAGACCACTATCAGGGGAACAAATCATGAACTCCCCATTTTATTTAATGTGAACTTTGTATTAAAGGTAAAATCCTTTTACACACAGATAATATTAATTTAGACTTTTTCCTTATCACAAGCTCCAAATGTCTAACTGTATCATTGATAAAATAAAGGAAGTACATGTGCTATGTTGACAACTTTTTCTATAGGTAGGTTTTCTATATTGTAATTAGGCCTTAATTTTACAGAAATATAAAATTTCAGGTAATATCTCTAAATCAAGAAAGAACTACTTTGTAATTAAAAGAAATCTATGTGGTGAATTAAATAAATAAAAGAAATACAGAATTTAAAGAATAAATATTTTTTTCGTGGCAAATGTTTGATTAGGTAGAACTTCATTTTTAACAAAGTAATTAAAGACTGTTAATTATAATAGTCGTTCTTCTGCAAAGAGAATGTTGTTTCTACATTATCTATGATCCATGAAAATACAATGAGTAACAGACCAGACTTTAAAAATTGTAACAGTTGAGAGTCCAAGTCTTAAAAATGAGTGAGAATAATGAAGTGGTATTATTTCTCTTTTTCATGAAGCAGTAGTATTTGTGTGAAACTCCAGGTCTGTGGAAGTAAAAGAATTCTGACATCTGACAGCATTTATTTCAGTAATGTGGGCAGTGTCAGCTGTGTATATTGAATTCTAAATTGTTAAAACTATCCCAAATCTAAAATGTAGAGTTCTGTTTATAGAATGCATACATTCTGGGATTCTAGAAATGTAATAACACTGACTTCACCAATGTAAGAAACCCTGGCAATTTACATTAACGTGCTTATTCTCAATAGGGACCTAAGAGAAAATTATTGCCGAAATCCAGATGGGGCTGAGTCACCGTGGTGTTTTACCACTGATCCAAACATCCGAGTTGGCTACTGCTCCCAAATTCCAAAATGTGACGTGTCAAGTGGACAAGGTAATAGCTGACATTTTGCAGTGTGGGCATGATTAAACTCAGTGGAAATGCCTAAAGGGAGTATACATTTTATAGGAGATGAGCTATTTCTTATTGCACGTTAGCAAACAAAATCACAAAGTCCAAAGTTGGATTTCTTTTTTATATTAATTTGCTCAATATCCATTTATTTATGTGACCGTATACTAGTGCCAGGGACAATTTTAGGCACCGTGGATATACCAGTAAACAAAATTCTCTGGCCCCATGGAACTAATGTCCAGCAAATAAAAAACAAGCAAAATTAAAATGGAGGTGGGGATAGAAAGCTAATTTGTGTAAGTGCTAGAGAGATAAATGTCCCAGAGTTAGAGAGGAGGGTGTTGCTATTTTACGTTTTAATGGTCTGAGAATACCTTACATATTAAGGTAACATTTAAGGAGGACCTGAAAGAGTGGGAGAGCAGCATGTACCATGTGCATAATTGTAAAGAGCATTCTGGGGAGAGGAAATTGCAGATGAAAATGAGATGAGATGGGAAAGTGCTTGAAAAGTTAAAAGAAAGAAACAGCACAGAATGAGCAAGATAGAGAGTAGCAGAAGATGAGGTTAGAGAGCAGCTGAGCTAAAACTTCATAAGTCTTGTACAAACTGGAAGGATTTACACTTCTATTCTGAAAGAGAAGAGACTGCCATAGGATTCTGAGAAAGGAAATTAAATGATCTGTTTGATTTCAATTCTAACTGGATGACTCTGGCTGCATTATGAAAAATAGCCAGAACTCCTGACAAGGGCCAAAACAAGGGGATCAGTTGAATGATTGTTTCGGTAATCTAGGCAAGAAAGGAGAGTGATGTGGACAGGAGTGTTAGCAGTAGAGATGATAAGCAACAGTGGGCTTTGAGATAAATCACCATTGTACTTGGAAACACAGACAACCATTGCAAAGAATTGTTTTAGGGAGCAGTGGTTAAGAAAAGTCACATTGAAACAGGTTTAAAAAATCATTTGTCAAACAATAATAATAATGTTGGCCTCTGGGCATTTATTGCTATAGAATGAATTGGGAGTTATGATTTTTTATAATCATATTCTTTCACATAAATTTACTTTTGATGGTCATGGCCGTGGTCAGTTCTAAATCATTCTAAAAAGTCCAAACCAAATTCAAAGCTTTGTTTCATGGATTTATTGCCCTATACATACTTCTTCCATCCCCTGACTTTCCCTCAGTGCCATTTTTCGTGAACAACTCCGAAAACAGTTGTAGAGGGAAGATTCCTTTTCAATCAATTTCACTCTTCCTGGGCAGACTTTAAAGGTCAGTTGGAAATAAAGTTGAAAACAATGATTAAAGAAGGTTTGGTACCAGCTGGATCTATTTTGTCCCTGCTTTATTCATTTAAACAATTACTGCTAATTTCTGAGTGACAGAGGCAAATGAGAATAATTGTTTTGTAAGCTTCTGGTGTGTATTAAGATGCTTTTATGTACAGATATATCACTTATCAAAGGATCAGGTAATAGAATATAGATTTTTGGTTTTGAAAACAAAGTTGATGTTATTGCTTATATAATAAACCTACACATTAATAGATGAAGAAATTAGTTTTGTGGAATTCAAGTAACTTGCCTAAATTCTCAAACTAACACAACTAGGATTTACCTGAATTCTCCTTAAAATGACCTTTCCATTACCCCCATGCTTTCTGCTTTTCATTAATATTTTAACAGTATATTATAATCTTTTTATTTAACAATATACCTGATATGCAACAATCTGCAGGGTCCTGTGGGGCAATTTGTATTGAGACAGTTAGCCAACAGAGTTGTGAAATTTTATCAGACAGTTATATCATTGTATAATACTGCCAAGCTAATAGTAGGCATTGTTACATATATGATATGTATGCATGGAGAGACACACATATACACATACCTGTCCAACCCTCCCCCCACACACACACATTAAAGGATGGTGCTCTTATCCCTCTGTATATAACAGGAAACATAAATTTTACATATAGGTTGATGAGTTAAAAACTTTTGCTCAAATCTTGCAGCATCTGAATTAGCATATATATAAAAGCTTTTCCATTTGTATATTAAATAACTGTTAAAAAAATCGAAATTGTAGAATTTCTTTAAAAACACTGATGAAACACTGTATTAGATTATATAAGGTACATTTAAGGTAGAAAACAAACAATTCACATTTTAAATATTTATATCAATAATACATGATAAAGAGAGGGGAATGAAATTTCCCACTCCAAGAAGTGTAAAAAAAGTAAACCAAAAGCAACAGAAGAAGGGAAACAACTAGGACAAAAGCAGACATTATAAAAGTAAAGAAAAAATAGTAGAACTAATGAATAAAGCTAAATGATGATGCTTTGAAAAAATTAACAAAATGGACAACCATTAGCCAACTGACTCAAGAGAGATGGTAAATATATAAAATAATAATTATGAAGGTAAAGATAACCAATGAACTGGAAAATTAGAAAACATGAGATTATTTTATACAACCTCATATGAAAACTGAAAATGAAAATAAAATGGATAGATAATACAGTAGGAAAATTCAAGTTAGTTGAATTGACCCTGATAGAGAAAGAAAATTTAGACTCATTCCTATAGAAGAAACATGGAAATTTATAATAAATTGTTCCACCACAAACCACATCATGCCTTGATGAATTCACAGATCAAGTGATCACAATGCTACATAAATTATCCTATAGCTTAACAAATGTAATAAAAATTTCAAATTATTTCTGGATGAAATTATAATATTGAATCCTAAATATGATAAAGGAATCAGAGAATAAAACTATACATTCATATCATTTGTAAATATTAATGTAAAATCTTAAATGAAATTTGAATGAACAGTTTAATAAAGAAATTAAGAAAATAATACATAATGGTTGAATATAGTCTGAGTACAAAAATGGTTCAGTTTTAGAAACCCATTAATATAATTCACCTTAGTTGTAAGAAAAGCAACCATATAACAAATCTCAACAGATTCTGAAATTACTGTGACAAAAATTCATGCATTCTTCATAAAAATACTCAAAAATATTCAGTATACATACAAACTTACACACCCATATATCTGTATCTATATATGTGTATGTGTATGTGTGTGTGTGTGTGTGTGTGTATGTGTGTGTATATATATATATATATATATAGCATCCTCAGTCATGTCCAGCTCTTTGCGACCCCATGGACTATAGCTTGCCAGGCTTCTCTGTTCATTGGATTTCCCAGGCAAGAATACTGGAGTTAGTTGCTATTTCTCTCTCCAGGATATCTTCTCAAACCAGGGATGGAACCCATATCTCCTGCATTGGCATGTAGATTCTTTACTACTGAGACTCCAGGGAAGGCCACTATCTCCCTTACTATTTAATATAAATATTTTAACATTATATTTTCTTTGACATTGCAATGTTGACATTTTATACAATTAGAAGGCATATTTATTGACTGAGTAAAAAGGCAAAAGATCTTTGCACAAATTATATAATAGTAATATTCTTGGAAATCTAAATTCAAATAGTAAAAAAAATTACTAAGGTAGCATGATATATGACTAATATACAAATATTAATAGCATTCACATATGCGTTTGAAGATATAATTAAAGAGAAAACTACATCTGTAATAGGAAATAAAACTGATGAAAACTTAGGAGTAAACTTAGAAAAGATATGCAAATCTATGTAATTAAATTTCAGATTACTACTGAAAGTCCCAAGTTGTACTTTAACATGTAGAAAAAATCACTTGCTGTTGATATAAAATCTCAATATCACAAATACATCAGTTTCACCTAAGCTCATTTGTAAATTTAGTGTGATATTAATAAATAGATTACTGTCTTTTTTGATATCAAACAAATGCATTCTAAATCTTTCCTAGAAGAATAAACATGTAACTATAGTAAGGAAAATGTGAAAAAGAAATGATTAGAGGTAAAAAACTTTATCAGATACTAAAATATTATTAAAGAGTTTATAATTTTATTTATTTTTTTTAAGAGTTTATAATTTTAAAAATGTAGTTCTACCCCAAGAGTAAATTGACAATTAGAACAGAACACAGGATCTAAAAATAGACTCCTTACTGAGATTATATTTAAAATGTGGCACTATATGTCACTGGGTAAAAATTAAAAAATAATAGTGGATCAATAAAGTTCTATTTGGAAAAATAATAAAATTAATCCATGCTTTGCACCATACCTGAAAATAAACTTCAAATGGATAATAGATATGAGCATAAAAATGGAAACCATACAGATACGAGGAGTAAACTTGGAAAAATACTTTATTTCTTAGATGTAGCAATGTGGGTTCTAATTAACACTCAAATTCTAAAGACAATAAAAGAAAAAAAATAAGCTACAAAAGGTGTCATGACAAAAACATAATCAAACCTATATTTTTAAATTCAAAAGACAAATGACAAATTTGGAAAAAGTTTTAAAATGTATATCACAGATAAAGAGAAATATTTCTAATATATAAAAGCTATGAAAGTGAAAAATATAGGACCAAAAAATTAAATAATGGACAAAACATATGAACATTTCTTTAGAGAACATTAAAATTATGCTTAAAGTCACATGTAACAAGAAAAAATTAAAATATAAGTAGAGATTTTTCATAAATCTCATAAATATGGGACTTCTGTTTTTCACATATAAATTCACAAAGATTCAAAATCTTGTCAACACTATTTTTTGGCAAAACTGTATGGGAATATGAACTCTCGCACTTTGTTCTTGGGAATGGAAAATGGTAAAATCCATATGGAATGGAATATTACAATAATTAAATTACATATACATCCATCTTTTCACCTAACAATACACTATCTGAATATATAGCTCCAATAATATGGAAACTCATATGCACGAGTTTTTGATTTCAGCATTTTTTTTGTTAGCAAAACAACACAAATCTACTCTGGCAAAATCACACAATGGAACACTGTGGATTTGCAAAAAGAATGATAAAGTTTTTTTGAATTAATATGAAGTGATTTTCAAGTATATTATTAATGAAAAAAGCCACTAAAATATATATTTGGTGTTCTATTAATAAAAGTTATTTATTCCTAGTAATAAAAAATGGGATATAATAATATATACATAGAACATATACATATAATTTATATAGTCATATTACATATGTATATATGTGTGTATCTTTGCCAGAAAAGTAAAACAAAGAAACACAAGCACCATAAACAAAAAACTAATGAAATTGGTTACCCTAATGGTGGGTAGCAGTGAGTAGAAATATGACACAGAAGCAAGAGGGAAAATGAGAACAGTCTGAATACATACTCTCATATACCAAAACTAATGTTTTAATAGTGTTTTAAATGTTCAAAAAGTAATCTCAAGAAAGATGGGGGAAAAAGCACAGAAATATGCCTATCTGTGTATCAAAGAGATACCATTACTACAGAATTTGGAAATAAATTTCAAAATGATTTTTAAACGTATTTTTTTATATATAGCCTCACTGAAATACATTTAAAAGTAGATAACTATAAATGTGTTTTGAACTTTAAAATATAAATTTGTTGTTAGGAGATTTGACATTATCTTGTGTGCATTGAAGAATTCAGAAAATGAAGAAATACATTCATGTACCTACAATCAGCGTTCTTACTATGGGAGAAAGGAAATACACCATTAAAATAGAGAAGAGGAAAAATTCTTGTACTAGATTGGAGTTAGAAGTGATCAGTTACTCATGAACACACACACACACACACACACACACACACACACACACACACACAGAGCTTGGCTATGGGAGAAAGGAAATACACCATTAAAATAGAGAAGAGGAAAAATTCTTGTACTAGATTGGAGTTAGAAGTGATCAGTTACTCATGAACACACACACACACACACACACACACACACACACACACACACACACACACACACACACACACACACACACACACACACAGAGCTTGGCTCTATCAAATGAAAGGGACCAGAAAAAAATGGTAGCAAATAGCAATGAGCACACCTGTTTCTCGTCTTCTTACTTTTCATCACTAACAATGGCTCTCTGGTGAAGTTGAAGAATCCATGCCTAGGGCAAGAAAAACACAAAGTAAGGCTGGAGTATCTTTGCCAGAAAGCTAGCAAGTGCTCAAAAATTCACGTCTCCCTCTCAAAAACTTATAACCTAGATCTAATCATGAAGAAAATATCAGACAAACCCAACTGATGGACATTTTATAACATGACAGTTCTCATTAAAACTCTTAGGATCATCAAAAAAGAAAGTCTGAAAAAACTGTTACATCTAGAAGAGCCGAAAAAACATGACAGTTAAATGTAATGTGGTATCATCCTAGAACAAAAAAAGTACTCTAGGTAAAAACTATGAATAAATTGGAGCGAAATAGTCTTCAGTTAGTAATAATGTTGAATAGTGGCGTTAAAACCATCGTACCAATATAAGATAGTAGGGGAAACTATGTGGTGTATTAGAACTTTGTACAAACTTACACGTTTTTTTGTAAATTAAAAGCTATTCTAGAATATAAAGTTTACTAAGAAAAAAAAGCCTAGCTTATAAATCATCCTCTTTCTCTAATACAGAAAACATAGGTGTAAAATGAAAAATGTATTAAAGAGCAGTACCATATATTGCATTGCACAATTGTTTTCTTCAATGAGAGCTTATTTAAATAATTTACTATTTAACAGCCAAAGGTTTAAGATTACATAATAAAGGAAAAAATAGCATTGTCAGAGGAAATTTTAATTAATACATTCTGCATATGTACAATAATTGGATTTTACAAAATTATGCTTTCTGAAAACAATTTTATTGTATATTGTAATGATTGATATATTATTTGTACCAAATCCCATATCATTTGAATTTGTATATTTAAGTTTAAATCATGAATACCAAAACATAGCTATTGAATATACTTACTGTATATTTTATATATACTTTTGTAAATTAATTTATATAGTTTACTAAATTATATACTTTACTAAATTAATTCCTGGACAATTTATTTAAAATTTTTATTAAGCTTTCTACCTATTATTTTGGGGCTTCCCTGATAGCTCAGCTAGTAAAGATTCTGCCTGCCATGCAGGAGACTCTGGTTCGATTCCTGGGTCAGGAAGATCCCCTGGAGAAAAGATGGGTACCCACTTCAGTATTCTTGGGCTTCCCTGGTTGCTCAGATGGTAAATAATCTGCCTGCAATGTGGGATACCTGGGTTGGATCCCTGGGTTGGAAGGTCCCGTGGAGGAGGTAATGACAACCCACTCCAGTATTCTTGCCTGGAGAAACCACATGGACAGAGGCTCCTAGTGGGCTACAGTCCATGGGGTCACAAAAAGTCGGACATGACTGAACCATTAAGCACAGAACACCTATTATTTATTCTAATCACATAGCATATTTAAAACCAATGATAATATTCTTTGGCTTACCAAATTTAAAAGAAAATAATCTTAATGTTGATGTACATTTCTAGGTAACATTTTATAGTCTTTTATCATATTTATTCACATAAAAATCAGAATTTTTAGTTACTTTTAAAATACACAAGATTATTTAAGAATATGTAGTGCTTTTTTCAAATGCAGAAATTGCTACATATATATTAGAAAGAACTTAACTTCTTTTTCTTAATTTTAAAATTAAAATATGGTCACTCCTATCAGTGTTTAACAGAATGCAAATTGCTCAGTTGAAAAAAAGTGAAAAACTCACATGGGGCATGATAAAAGGCACAGGAATCATTTTAACATGGCTTCCATTGGCTAAATTTGTAACAACTTGAGCATTAAAATGAACAACAGGAATAGATTATATATCATGTTGAATAAAAAGAGGATCCATGAGTCCATCATTACATTACTACTTCTACTAGTAGGTCTGCCAATACCATTGCTAGTATTACTACTAGAAGTATTTAATAATACTTAAATGAAGGGAGTTGGGGGAAAAGGTAAAACTCTGTGTTAGAGAAGAATACCAAGAAAGAAAGAAATATAAGAAAGAAAGATAATATTTTAAAACCAACATAGTAATAACTGATTTATGCAATATTAATCAAAGTATTCCTAAGCCATTTTTAAAAAATTTGTTTGGGAATAGGATGTTGTCAGTCTCAAAGGTCTCAAAACTTTTATTTGCTTGTTTTTGTTATATATGAAGAGAAGTTTTTCCTTTTTATCACTTAACCAAGTTATCAAACTCATCACCAATAATTGAAAAAACTGACATCATGTGTCACATGAAATAATGCTATAAATGCAACAAAATATCACCTTATATAATATTTCTGTATTTAACTTGATTTCATTCATGAGCATAATCAGACAAAATTAAAGAGTGTTTGCGAGACAGCTGGCTTGGATGACCCAGAATGTCAACCTCATGTAAGACAAAAATAATAAGTCAACAAATGTGACTGGTACATGAGTAGTCATTATATCTCTTGTGACTCTTCTGTGGAGTAAAATTTTTCCCTTGGAAAATATATATTAAAGAAAGGCAATGCAAAAGAATGTTCACACTACTGTACAATTGAGCTCATTTCACATGCTAGAAAGGTAATGCTCAAAGTCCTTCAAGCTAGACCTCAACAGTACATGAACCAAGAAATTCCAGATGTAGGAGCTGGGTGTAGAAAAGTCAGAGGAACTAGAGATCAGATTGCAAATATCTGTTGGATCACAGAAAAAATAATGGAATTCCAAAAAAAAAAAAAATCTGCTTCAGTGACTATACTAGAGCCTTTGACCACGTGGATCACAATAAACACGGAAAATCCTTAAAGAGATAGGAATACCAAACCACCTTTCCTGCCTCCAGAGAAACCTGTAAGCAGGTCAAGAAGCAACAGTTAGAACTGGAGATAGAACAATGGACTGGTTCGAAATTGGGAAAGGAGTACATCAAGGCTATATGTTGTCACCCTGCTTATTTGACTTATATGTAGACTACAACATGTGGAATGCTGGGTTGGATGACTTACAAGTTGGAATCAAAATTGTCAGGAGAAATATCAGCAACCTCAGATATACAGATCATACCACTCTAATGGTAGAAAGGGAAGAGGAACTAAAGAGCCTCTTGATGTGGGTGAAAGAGGAGAGTGAAAAAGCTGGCTTAAAACTCACATGCAAAACACTAAGATCATAGCATCTGGTCGCATCACTTCATGGCAAATAGATGCGAAGAAAGTGGAAACAGTGACAGATTTTATTTTCTTGGGCTCCAAAGTCACTGCAGATGGTGACTGTAACCATGAAATTAAAAGATGCTTGCTTGCTCCTTGGAAGAAAAGCTATGACAAACCTAGACAGCATATTAAGAAGCAGAGACATCACTTTGCTGACAAAGGTCCCTCTAGTCAAAGCCATAGTTATTCCAGCAGTCATGTACGGATGTGAGAAAGAAGGTTAAGTGGCCAAGAATTGATGCTTTTGAACTGTGGTGTTGGATAAGACTCTTGAGAGTCCCTTGGAAATCAACCCTGAATATTCATTGGATGGACTGATACAGAAGCTGAAACTCCCAACACTTTGGCCACATGATGCAAAGAACCTACTCATTGGAAAAGACCCTGATGCTGGAAAAGATTGAGAGCAGGAGGAGAAGGGGGCAACAGAGGATGAGATGGTTGGATGGCGTCACTGACTCAATGGACATGAGTTTGAGCAAACTCCGGGAGATAGTGAAGGACAGGGAACCCCGGTGTGCTGTAGTTTGTGGGGTTGCAAAAAGTTGGTCACGACTGAGCGAATAAACAGCACAAAGTTTTTCTTTCTTTGATGTCCCTAAGAGGCACTTATTTAATTTTTCTTTGGGTTTTTTTTTTTAAGTTTGTAATTTGATGTACAAACTTCCATTTTAATGAAGAAGAAATCTGGCTAAAAAAATGTTTTATTAGAGATAGTTAAGTCTGTTTGCTTTGCACATATTTCAGTGTGTTGCTTTCATTTTTATGTTGATTTTCATGAATTCATATGTTTGTAAAAATGTCTTTAAGAATACTCCCTAGGATTCATTAGTTTTCATATATTTTATGTTTAGATTGTTATCGTGGGAATGGCAAAAACTATATGGGCAGTTTATCCAAAACACGATCTGGACTAACATGTTCGATGTGGGATAAGAACATGGAAGATTTACACCGGTATGTAAATTTATTTCTTTAAATATATAGTATGTAGTGATAGCAGCAGATACATGTATGGAGATGTGGTGGTATTTCTTTCTATTCATTTACATATCTTAGTAACCTAATAGAAACATTAGATTGATTATTCAATGTAACTCAGTATAATATTTTCTCCCTATGTGGCAAACAATTCAAACCAGCAAATATTTATTGAGCATTTACTGTGTGTTCTGGTCTATAAAAGGTGCCTTGGGGACATTAACAAAAAGTAGACATATGTTTTGGCTTCACCTTTAAGCAGGATGTGTTCATATTGAGAAAACAATTATACAACTTGATAAGACATGAATAATTAAATGTCAAATCTAGTGTTTCATATAGTACATTACATGTTTATATTCTCATAATTATTTATTCATAGTAGTTTATAAAATTGATGTTATCATCTTCATGTATTTAGATACCTTAAAATTCTACTTTACTAAAAACCTATTGAGATATGTTTCCTTGTATACCTTTATTTTGACACACAATTTTTCTATAATTAATGGAATAGATATGGAATTGAAAACCCATATATTTCAATGAGATTTTGACATTGAATATATTCACAAAAAAGCAGTTGCCTTCCACTATCTTTCCCCAGCAAATCGCTAGTGTGTTTGAAATAATAAAAGAATTATGAGACCTATTTATCACATAGAAGAGATTTTTATTAAATATCCCAGAATATATGCAAAAGGATTAAGAGAACAAAAAGGTAGTGTCATTTAACAAAGTATCTACAACATGGTTGCTTTATATGAGTTGTTATCACATTTGACCATCATAATTATATACTGAAGATAGTTCTATATGTGTGTATAAGAATTTAAGGATCTAGAGAAGTTGAGTCATTTTGCTCTCAGTTCCACTTTAAAGTTCTTCTGTTTCAAAATTTACTCATTAGTGGATTATACAGTTTTGATTGATTTACTGCCACGAACAGTGATAGTTCTAAAGCAGTGTTCTCTAACATCAATATGCAATTCAAATATGTAAGCCGCACTTGTACTTTTAAGTTTTATAGTAGCCTGTCACTGTTTCCATTGTTTCCCCATCTATTTGCCATGAACTGATGAGACCAGATGCCATGATCTTAGTTTTTTGTATGTTGAGTTTTAAGCCAGTGATTTCACTCTCCTCTTTCACCTTCAATAAGAGGCTGTTTAGTTCCTGTTCATTTTCTGCCATTAGGGTGGAGTCATCTGTATACCTGAGGTTATTGATATTTCTTCTGGCAATCTTGATCCCAGCTTGTGCTTCATCCAGCCTGGCGTTCTGCATGAGGTACTCTGGGTGTGAGTTAAATACGCAGGGTGACAATATACTGCCTTGATGTCCTCCTTTCCCATTTTGAACCAGTCTGTTGTTCCATGTCTGGTTCTAACTGTTGCTTTTTGACCTGCATACAAGTTTTTTCTGGAGGCAAGTAAGGTGGTCTGGTATTCCCGTGTCTTTAATAATTTTCCACAGTTTGTTGTGATCCACACAGTCAAAGGTTTTAGTGCAGTCAATGAAGCAGAAGTAGATGTTTTTCTGAAATTCCCTTGCTTTTTCTGTGACACAACAGATGTTGGCAATTTGATTTCTGGTTCCTCTCTTTTCTAAACCCAGCTCCTACATCTGGAAGTTCTCGATTCACATATTACTGCAGCCTAGTTGAAGGATTTTGACCATTATCTTACTATCATGTGAAATGGGAACAGTTGTGGGGTAGTTTCAACATTCTTTGGCATTGACCTTCTTAAGGATTGGAATGAAAACTGACTTTTCCAGTCTTGTGGCCACTGCTGAGTTTTCCAAATTTGCTGGCACATTGAGTGAAGCACTTTCACAGCATCATCTTTTAGGATTTGAAATAGCTCAGCTAGAATTCCATCACCTCCATTAGCTTTGTTTGTAATTATGCTCCCTGTGATCCACTTGACTTCACATTCTGGTTCTAGGTGAGTGATCATACTATTGTGGTTATCCAGGTGACTAAGACCTTTTTTGTATAGTTCTTCTGTGTATTCTTGCCACCTCTTCTTAATATCTTCTGCTTCTGTTAGGTCCATACCATTTTTGTCCTTTATTGTGTCCATTTTGCATGAAATATTCCCTTGGTATCTTTAATTTTCTCAAAGACATTTCTAGTCTTTCCCATTCTATTGTTTTTTCTCTATTTATTTGCATTGTTCACTTAAGAAGGGTTTCTTGTCTCTTCTTGCTATTCTTTGGAACTTTGCATTCAGATGGGTATATCTTTCCTTTTCTCCTTTGCCTTCCATTTCTCTTCTTTTCTCAGCTATTTTAAGGTCTCCTCAGGCAACCATTTTGTTTTGTTGTATCTTTTTCTTGGGGATGGATTTGGTCACCACCTCCTGTTACAAACCTTCATCCATAGATCTAATCGTTTTATTTTTCACTTCCACTGTATAATCAATCAATTATAAGGAATTTGGCTTGTCATATCCAAATGGCCTAGTGATTTTCCCTTTCTTCAAGTCTGAATTTTGCAATAAAGAGCTCAGGATCTGAGCCACAGTCAGCTCCCAGTCTTGTTTTTACTGACTGTATAGAGAGCTTCTCCATCTTTGGCTGCAAAAGATGTAATTAATCTGATTTTAAATAATAGGTTTATATTATTCAGCATTTCTAAAGCTTTTCATTTCAATATGTATTCAATATAAAATTACTAATGAGATATTTTACATTTATATTAAAGCTTCAAAATTTGGTGTGTATTTATAATTACATCACCTTTCAATTTGGAGAGGTCATGTACTACTTTGTCACCACATTTGGCTAGTAGTTACTCTATTGGAAATTTCAGTTCTAGGACTCCAAAATTACGTAGAATTCTGCCATCATGGATCTTACTCTGTAGTATGGAATGGCTGAAACAGCAATATTTTAAAAAATCCATTGTTTTTATTCACTCAGCCACGTCCGACTCTTTGCGACCCATGGACTGCAGCATGCTAGGCTTCCCTATCTATCACCAACTCCCGAAGCATGCTCAAACTCATGTCCATCAAGTCAGTGATGCCATCCAACCATCTCATCCTCTATTGTCCCCTTCTCCTCCTGCCTTCAGTCTTTCCCAGCATCAGGGTCTTTACCAATGAGTCAGTTCTTCATATCAGGTAGCTAAAGTATTAGAGTTTCAGCTTCAGCATCAGTTGTTCCAATGAATATTCAGGACTGATTTCCTTTAGGATGGACTGGTTGGATCTCCTTGCAGTCCAAGGGTCTCTCAAGAGTCTTATCCAACACCACAGTTCAAAAGCATAAATTCTTTGGTGTTCAGCTTTCTTTATCATCCAACTCTCACTGGAAAAACCATAGCTTTGACTAGATGGACCTTTGTTGGCAAACTGATGTCTCTGCTTTTTAATATGCTGTCTAGGTTTGTTGTGGCTTTTCTTCCAAGGAGCAAGCAAGCATCTTTTAATTTCATGGCTGCAGTCACCATCAGCAGTGATTTCGGAGCCCAAGAAAATGAAGTCTGTCACTGTTTCCATTGTTTCCCCTTCTATTTGCCATGAAGTGATGAGACTGGTTGCCATGATCTTAGTTTTTTGCATGTTGAGTTTTAAGCCAGCTTTTTCACTCTCCTCTTTCACTTTCATCAAGAGGCTCTTTAGTTCCTCTTTACTTTCTGCCATAATGGTGGTGTCATCTGCATATCTGAGGTTACTGATATTTCTCCCAGCAATCTTGATTCCAGCTTGTGCTCCATTCAGCCCAGCATTTCACATGATGTATTCTGCATATAAGTTAAATAAGCAGGGTGACAATCTTCATGTACTCCTTTTCCAGTTTGGAACTAGTCTGTTGTTCCATGTCCGGTTCTAACTGTTGCTTCTTTACCTACATACAGGTTTCTCAGGAGGTGGGTAAGGTTGTTTGGTATTCCCATCTCTTTAAGAATTTTCCATGAAAACACCACATTTTATGTTATGGGACTGCAAAGAAGCCAGCCAGACTTAGATGGTTAGGAAGCTTTCCTAGCAGAAGGGACATTAGCAGGATACACATAATTGGTAGGAGTTGGTCAAAGAAGTGTAGGAGGAAAAACACATCAGGCAGAAGAAACAACTTGTCCAAAAGCTCTTTAAATTGAACTGTTTGAAAATCGGAAATACTTTTATTAACCATAAGGTTTAAGCAGTTTCATTTGGTCAGTGGGCATAGAGAAGAAATTCTCTAGTGGCAAAGCCATACAGGCCCTTTAACCTCTGTTAAGGAGTTTGGGTTTTATCCTAAGCCCATATGGGTCCATTAAGAATTTTAGCAAGAATTGGCATGGCCAAAACTAATGCTCATTTTAACACTGATAGTTTTAAATCATTTTTAGAAATATGATGGGGTAGAGTGAGCTCTTTACCTGCTTGTGAGAAATAACTGTAACCAACTCTGCCTTCGGTGATTCCAGCATTAGATGCTTGACAGTTTTATGGTGGAAGTAGTTATGCTACAGAAATCTGCAAGGACAGCAAATAAAGACTCCCTGCATACACATTTCAAAATGCCAGTTGCTAAATATTTATCAACATATCACTGGAAATTTACAACGTATTTATTCAGGAACTACAATTATTATAACTTTAAATTCACTGTGTTTTGATTTGCCTTTGGGAATAGTTAAAAGTCATTTGGAAAGAACTTGTAGGCTATTGATGAATGAGTAAGTTGCATGGTACCATTTTGGTTTAAGAACAAATCTGTGACTGCGTGAAGAGGTAATGCGATGTGATGATTTTGAACGAAGACTCTGGAAAATGCTACGTGTTCAAACACCTGACCTACAGCTGAAAAAATATGTGACCCTAGACAAATTAATTGTTCTCTGTGGATTTCAATTTCCTCAAACACAAAGTTGCATAATCTTAGAGCCTGCCTCATCAGGTTGGTCTAAGTAAGTATGCAAGTCTACATAGTAGAATCTGTTACATGCGTGTCTTTCTTGTTTTATTGGTCCAAAAAGTGAACCTGAGTTTGGAAAGACAGTCTAAGTTTCTATGTTGAAGTTCCTCCCAAATTTTAAAAATGACACATTAATTAAATTCAAGCATGATGGTTAATTAATGTTGATGTTATATGAGTGGGCAGGCTTCCCTGGTGGCTCAAATGGTAAAGAATTCACCTGCAATGCAGGAGACCTGGGTTGAATCCCTAGGTTGGGAAGATCCCCTGGAGGAGGGGATGGCAACCCATTTCAGAATTCTTGCCTGGAGAATCCCCATGGACAGAGGAGCCTGGTAGGCTGCAGTCTATGGAGTCACAAAGAGCCCAGCATGACTCAGAGACTAAGCACAGAACACATATGAGTGGGCATGGTCTAATAAAATAATATATAGCATTTTTTGCTTTTCTTTAGTACTAAATTTAGTTAAGATGTAAAATGAGATAGCCTGAAATGTTACTCAGTTATCTTTCAAAAACTATATCTTAAATGACCAGTGAAATTCTCAGATTTAATGTTTATTAGCACACTGTGCTTTCAGTGTATCTTCCTGTATGTTGTCATAGCAGTGTTGCTAATGAAGCTTGTTTACATGTTTCTGAAACATGAAAAAATAAATATTTTTGCAATAGCTTATATTTTTATACATTTTATAACTTAGATCTTTATCATCTGCTTCTTTCTTGCATGGTGCATTGTTACCTTCCCAGTATAATTATTTAATAGAAACAATGTAATAAATTTTTTTATCATTTTATCTATGCTAATTATTCAGCCTTATTCCTCAGTTAAAGAACATGCTTCCAAACTGCAAGAACAACAACAAAGTCTCAAAAAATAAAAAAGAAAAGTTCACAGCAGGTAGTTTATGTTGTGCCTGTAATGAAAATTATGTGCTAGGGTTGTATCTTCCTGTTTTGTTTCTCTTGGACAAGATGTGTGCTTCTTGTGATGTTCCGAGTTTGCTGTTTATGCAGGCATATCTTCTGGGAACCAGATGCTACTAAGCTGAATAAGAATTACTGTCGGAATCCTGATGACGATGCCCACGGTCCCTGGTGTTACACAGGGAATCCTCTCATTCCTTGGGATTATTGCCCTATTTCTCGTTGTAAGTACATTTTGTGATCTTTTTCAGGTGAATTATTTTAAGTATACTGCACGCCCTAAAATGATAATTCAGTTGGAGGTGGAAGTAATACAGGAGGGCTAGAGTTGATCCCAAAATAAGGATGCACTCCAGACAGCAATACAGATACACACAATTTCATCTCTCCTCTAGACAAAGAGACATTTTGCTGACCTTTTAAAAGAGATTTTTCCTCCCTCGAAAGATTCCTATTTGGAATCCAGAAGCAATACATGGCCATGGTTCTGACTGGGCTAGAAAGACTGCCTTGCTCCACCATCAATAAACTTGATATTAGCAATATATATTGATTCAGGAGGGCTTCCCTCATAGCTCAGTTGGTAAAGACTCTGCCTGCAATGCAGGAGACCCCGGTTCAATTCCTGGATCAGGAAGATCCACTGGAGAAGGGATGGGCTACCCTTTCCAGTCTTCTTGGGGCTTTGCTGATAGCTCAGTTGGTAAAGAATCTGCCTGCAATGCAGGAGGCCCTGGTTCAATTCCTGGGTTGGAAAGATCTGCTGGAAAAGGGAAAAAAGCACTCCAGTATTCTGGCCTGGGCCACAAAGAGTTGGACAGGACTGAGCAACTTTCACTTTTTTGGTTTTCCTATTAGCCCAGATGGTAAAGAGTCTGCCTGCAATGCAGGAGACCCTGGTTCGATCCCTGGGTCAGGAAGATGCCCTGGAGAAGGAAATGGCAAAGCATTCCGGTATTCTTGTCTGGAAAATCCCATGGACGGAGGCCCCTGGTGGGTTACACCGCATGGGGTCACAAAGGGTTAGACACGACTAAGCAACTAACGTACACACAGGCTGTAGAGCAGAAGCTCAATAGTTGTGGCACACAGGCCTAGCTGCTCCTTGGCAAGTGGGATCTTCCCAGATCAGGGATTGAACCTATGTCTCCTGCACTGGCAGACAGGTTCTTTACCACTGAGCCACCAGGGAAGCGCTAATTAAAGAAGTTTTTAAACATATGGTCAACTAACATTTTTAAGCTAAAAATTAGTAATGTGGTATTGAAAGACTTGGGGGCGTTACTAGTATTTGATTAAATGCTATTGCAGATAACATTTATTTCAATGCATTCTGAACATTAATTTCAGCAAATACTTTGCTGTCATTTTTCTAACTATATATATAACCAGGATTTCTTTATATTTTATCACTAATGAAAGGCTAAAAATATTTATCTTCAGAAGATTTGATTTCTTATCTATTTAACTTCAGAGATTGTATATGTCATTTTCACACTGTACATTTGCATTACAAAACATGCAAAGGTTTCTATTTCTTTTTTTTGTATTCCTTTAAAAAGTTTTACAAAATGATATGTTATATATTTTAAGATTATCAAGATGCAAAAGTAAAACTGTAGAAATGTCTGTATTTGTCTATACATGTACACACACTATATCTTAGTATTAAATAGATATATATCTATTTATATAGTATCTAAGTATTAATTAGATATATGTTTAAGTATCTAAGTGTTAAGAGAATGCAGTGGTTTAGAGTTGCAACTCTGACTTCCTAGGTAAAAATTATAGTTCTAACACTTTAAGTGCCTTGGGTAAATTTCTTCCACTTCAGTTTGCATTTACTTATTCATTTATTAATAATTTTAAATTGAGCTGCTACTGTGTGCAAAGCCCTATATAACATTTTAGGTATAGAAAATATAAACAATGTCTCCTGTACTCAAATCATTTTCAATGTAGAGAGGAGAGAGCTACATACCTAATCACAAATACAGTCATTTAAACACATACATGTTAATATTAAAATATATAATGAAATGGGAATACAAATATCAGTCTGGAAAGTATGCGTTGTTCATAAAGTTTTGAATTTGAGTTGAAACTTTAAGGATCTATTAAAAGAAAGTTTTCTTTATGCTTTCACTAAGAGCCCATGTTTTTTCTGAGGCCATATATCAACACATAGACACATATATCTCTACTGTTCCACAGGAAAAACTTTTATCATTGACAAGTTTTCCCTCTTCAAAGTTAAGTTGAGTCAATATAAACAAGATTTCTATCATATATAGTTGTTCAGATTTGAGTACTATGGTAGACATATGAAGGAAAAGTAAAAGAAGTGAAGTGAAAATAGTATTTTAAGGGAAAAGGGAAAAGGCCTTGAAAGCTGAAGAAACTAGAGAAGCTAGTTAAAGCTAGTTAAGAAGCTTTTTAACAATTTGCAATCTAACAAACTACCCAGAATATTTAGAAATCTGACTTTAAGTGGTATTACAGCTTTTCTAAATATTGGCTTACAGAAAAAAAAAAAAAATATATATATATAATTATTAAAGCCTCTAAATTATAATATCTAAACATTTAAAAAATTTTAAATATTTTAATGAGGCACAATAACAAACTGAATACTTTGCAGAACTATTAGCTTGATGCTTAAAAGTAGAAAACTTGATACGCAATTAACAATACAATGAATATGCAATCAATCACAGTGCCTCGAAAGTTTTTAATTTTGGAGATTAAACTCTTTTGTTTTAAGAACTATAGTTCTCTGTTTTGTTTTTTTAAGTGCCCTTTAGGCTCTATCCCAAATGTTATCTTATTAAACATTTATTTAAAAAAAGAATACAATGAATAGTCTAGTCTTTTCTCACCACAACAATATAAGAAATAAACAGCTTTTCAGTTTGGAATTTTTAGAAATTAAGTGGAAAAACCAATATCCTTGATGTTTTAATGACCACATTTATACTATGAACTAAAACAATTACCTCAGCTGACTCTAAGACAAAACTCTCCCTCGGGATAAACTAAAAGGAAAGGGAAATGATGAAATTTATAGTTCACCTTTATGCTCATTCACTTAAAATATCTAGATCTGGAAAATGAACATAAACAAAAAAGCTTTAGCATGTGTTAATTTTCTCAAAATTCCCCCTAAATGAAAATCAACTTTTCATCTATTACAAAGGCATCCATATGCCATTTTTGTTTCGTTGCTGGTTTATTTGAGCTCAGGGCACTTCTAAGGACTAACAACCAGCTGGGTCTAAACAATGTCTGACTAAACTCTATGTCATCAATTCTAAACAGTCACACATTAAAATCCAGGAAATGTCTTGGGCCTCATTCATTACTACTTAAGTATTTTTAAATTCTAGAATCTTCCAAGCCAATCTCTTTACAGCAGTTAAACCCCACTCAGTAGAGAGGTTATAAAAAAGAATTAAGTATGAAGTGTTAGTCATAATTTATTTGCAGTTTCCAAGTACTCTTTTTTTTTATACTTTTCCCTTTACTACCTAGAAAAACCAATCTTTGAAATATTCTGACAAAACATAATTATATTTTGTTATTCCTCTTTTTCCATGAGTGAGGTGGATTTCTATATTCTCAAATTATTAAAAAAAGTTTTCTGAAACATAGAAGAAGATTCAATTATCCTTAATCATATAAAAGATAAAAGTAATTTTCAGCAATAATGTAAATGGGCCAAAATTACAGTAAAGCTATATAGTTTATATGAATGGCCCAAACAAACAATAATAAGCAGTGGACTGTTCATTGTGTACAGTGTTTGGCATGTTGGGAGAATGAGGCAGCTCCTCGGTTCCAGCAGTGTAATTCAGACTGCCAAGATCATCGAACCACATGCCCGAGAGTCTTCAAAAATCATAAAACAAGGCTTTCCTCACATCACCCACTACCATACTTTCAACTTTGTCTAATAAAAGTGATACAGAATTATCCAAAAGGGTATTATTACATTATATTTTTGAATAAATGTAAAGAATTGTCTTAAATTATCAATTCATGGATATTTGGGTTTCAGTACAAAATGATGTACTATTGAATAGTACATTTTAGTTTTACATACAGAAATATGTATACATGAATTATGTATATATGTATATATTTGTTTTTACAGGTGAGGGCGATACCACACCTACAATAGTCAATTTAGACCGTAAGTAATCCTTCAAAAGAATTTATTATATCTTAGTATCTATGTGTCATAATGATCATTATTTACTTCATAAAAATATCATTATATAAACTTCCATCATAAATTGTTTTATTTGAACACTTTTCCTGTGTGAATGTATAAAGGTATTACAAAGACAGCTGCATGCTAAATATCAAAATTCATTGCTCTGTCAGAAAATATTATATTAAACTTTGAAAAAGCATGTATGGTGCTTTTAACTTGGGGCAGAATATATCCAGTGGACCTTCACCATCCTTTAAATTAAATCAGGATGCCAAAGTTAGAAAGAATGAAACTAGAAGGTTGGAAAGTTATGCACTGTCTTTATCCTGCTCTATCTTTAAAGCTCTTTGCATTTTCTATGAGGCAAAAGATGACACAATGTGAAAGGTTTAGTTAATCCTCAGTTTGGGAAAATCTAAACTGCATTTAGGAGCTGCTTGTATCACACATTTCTTGGGCTGAAGGAAGTTACTCAAATGTTTTGGTTTGAGAGACCACCTGCTGTGTCTGAAGAAGCAAATGGAAATCTATTTTAGACCATGGACAAGAGTAGATAGGATAAAGCAAAGAACACTGACGAGGGTCAGGAAAAAGTTTACTTCAAAGAGTCTGTGTTATATCATTTGGATATAATGATTCAAACATAATTATGTCATTTGGATAACATTTCAATTAAGATCACTTTGGTTAACACCTTGCAAAACAGTTCTACATTCTTACTATACAAATTCAGAAGTAATAAACCAAATATATATATATTTTCCCCCACTGGGGCTTTCCATTGATATTTAGGAAAAAAAGCACTGTAAATAGCATCATTCTGTCGTGTTGAGGTTGGTAAGGAAAACACAATTGCTGTTAGACCTGAAGAACTTGTACATAGAGAGCAAAGTCTGTCACTATGATGTCAATTCTGCTGACCTTGAGTTGATTACTTTTTCTTTGTTATCTACCTACTTAGATGAGGAGAGCAAACATTTTGGGTCTGATCTGGCACTGTAGTCACACTATTTACCTTTGCTTTTTTCCAAAATGTACTTCTGACACAGTTACAGTAGTTACATTTGTGTAGTGACCGTCAAATGCTTAAGAAAGCTGAGAGGCACAGGTTGTTTCAAAATGTTTTGTCAAAATGTTGTTTGGTCCTCTTTTTAGATCCAGTAATATCTTGCGCCAAAACAAAACAGTTGCGAGTTGTAAATGGAATTCCAACACGAACAAATGTAGGATGGATGGTTAGTTTGAAATACAGGTAATTATTAATAGACACAAATCACACATATTTGGGTTATTTGCAAATAGTTGTATTCCCAGCAGTATGGCCATGTGCAGCCGTGAAGGTTGTGCCCTGCACAAGACACCCATATGAGGGGGACACAAGAGGGACGAATCCCATCCTGCTTGCCAAACATCCCTGGGTTTTGCAGTTTGTGCCTCCAGAGATAGAGCTGTTTTAAATGTTTACAAAGGTCCCATATGTGTTGCCATTGTCCCTGATGTGACATTTTAGTTGTTAAGCAAAAGACAACTACACAGGAACCTACTTATACCTTGCTATAACCATGGTAGTTGTAATACTTATGTTAATTTCCCAATTAAGGATATTATGAGATTATTTTCTAGCATGTTTATGCACAATCATAGCAAAACATTTATATTTGATTTTAATTTCTGACTTTTTCATTGTCATTCTAATGAAAAATGGCAATAATTTAAAATACTAGAATATTTTATCATTAAGAAAAGTATAAATTATACTGATAGTTTAACAGTCTTGAAATTATAATATTTGATATGACAAGACATGTCTATTGCTTAGTGTAAAAATCAATGCCATGTTCTATGTAAAATAGGTTTTAAAAATGTATTATTATACAAAATTAAGATTATTTATTATAAGAAGTAAATACTGAAAATAGGAGCTAGCTTTAAAACCTGATTTTAGAACTTTCTATATACTACACATATTATACTGTATGGTAATCAGAACATTAAAATTTTTTTTTTATATATCTATCTCTATTGGAATGTCATCGTGAAACATACCCCAAAGTGCACCTGAATTCTAGCCGCATTTTCCCTTGTTTTCAAGACCCTCCATGTTTCTCCCTCCAGCCTTTGTGCTGCTGGAGCTTTCTTCCTCCATATTTTATGCCTACAAAATTTGTATGTTTTAAATACAAACTGGAATATCTCCTTTTTTTCTAAACCTTCCCTGTTTCTTTAACTCTAGCCTCCTAGAATTTAGGAATAAAATTCATTTTTACTATAATTAACTCACAGTGATATTAAAGTAGAATAGGGACAACTTGAAACTGGTTATTTTTCTTTCAATGAATAAGTCAATTCTTAATAAGCATGAAGTTTATATTCTTTATACACCAAGTAGAAAATGACCTAGAGTTCCCTTAGTGTGTCTTTCTTTCAAGGAATTAACATCAATTTTTATAAATCTTTATGCTGATAATTGTAGGGTAGTAACTAAAATAGAGTTATGAAACTCACCAGAATATTAATCATGCAATGTGAAGACATAATGAAGGCTGTAAAATTTGAGGGTGGTATTTTCTTTACTGTAGAAAAATTTCCAATAATCTACATCTTTGAGCTAATTAGAGGATCTCTGCAAATCTCATTACTCCAGAAGAAAAGGCAAATACTTTTGAATTTATTCTTACTTATAGGAGACTTCCTTTTGAAGTCGCCATCTTTGGAGAAGTAGGTGAAACTGTTTTTCACCAGATCAGTGTAGTATAAACTTTTTTTAAAAAGTACTCTTTTCCTTTTAAATCTAAGTTCTTAGTAACAACAGCTGTTTATCTATTGTTCCAAAACTCATAGAGAGGAATAGAAACTAAAACTCTATATATTCTTATCCTCCTGTGTGGTATAGGCCATAAATAAATGTGGTCTTAGTCTGGGAATCTTATTCTATTACTCTCTGAAGCACTGAACATCTGTACTCTTTGGAAATGTAAATTGTGAGTAGTTGTACTTTTTCCCATGTGTTTGCCAAAAAAGAATACATTTACAGATTTTGGATATCATCAAATAAATATTCTAGTATTTATTATTCTTTACAAATATATTATAATTTCCTAGATGATATATCTTGAAAAACTGTTTTAATTTGATAAGTAAAATGTTATATTGTTGATATTAAGCTGGACAAACAAATTTACTGTTATATCCTGTTAATGTATCAGAACTAAATAATGGTAATGAAAGAAGCAAATAGTGCATAAATATTATATATGGTTACCACAAGATGGTTTTCAGAATTTAAATAAACACTCAAATTTGTCATTTTCATAATCAAACATTGAATTTAAATTAGGTCTAATAATCCTATGTTTATAGCACATACTTTCTTTTATAAGGATAGACTACACACATGTGAACATGTGTTTGCTAATGAATCAGTAAAGTTGATTATATAAAATTATAATCACATTTTGAAAAACAAGTTCTAATGCTACATCATCAAGTATCATCCTTCTGATTAAAAAAATACTCATTTATTCTATTTGGGTTAATATCTACAGTTTCCTCTCAATGTGTTCATGCTTAACAAATGGAGCCATAGGTTTTGCATTAATTGGCAAGCACTCTTTCTGTACAGATGTTACTTGTTTTTCTTTCCTCTTTCTTTTAGAAATAAACATATCTGCGGAGGATCATTGATAAAGGAAAGTTGGATTCTTACTGCAAGACAGTGTTTCCCTTCTCGGTAAAGTGAAACCAATATTTGTTTTAAGCATTTAAAAATATGTATGGCTTCCCCCTAGATTCCCCCTAGAATGTATAGTCATTTAACAGATATTCACCAGCATAGGGTGAACAAATTATTTTTATTTTAGATTTAGCTTATGAAACTGACTTAATAGTTATGAGTACTACTTCTGTCTACCTCTTTCCACGATTAGCACTACTCTCATTTGGGGGAAAATTTTGCTAGAATTATGTTAATAATTTTTACCCTAACCTCCTTCTTGAATTCTATATTTCTAGAGAGAAATTCTTTTTCTGAATTAGCAACAAACTTCCTTCAGTCCTCACTTCTTTCTTATGTACAGACAGCCTCAAAATAATACTGAGAATGATTTTCAGAGTAAATTAGCCTTAAGGAAAAGATAAATAGCATTTGTTAGCTTACTTCTTGATTCTCATCAAGATTATACTGATTTTGTTAGTATAAATCTTCAATCCTTATTAATAAGGCAAACATATACACCTTTGAGATAAAGAGGAAAACTTGCAATAAATTATAATTCTTGTAATATGCTTTACCTGAGAATTTTTCATAAATAACCTACTCTCTAGCAAGAATAAGCAAGTTGAAAAAATAGCCGTTTAGAATTTCAGCAATTTAAAGGCTCTTCCTGCTTATATGTTCTTGTAGTATTCAGAATCTTCCAATAAAAAATGTGTTGCTCTTTATTATACTTTAAACTTTAAATTTAGGTTATTTATCTGCCCTTGTAAGCTAATATAACAATACATATAAATAATATTACATAATTTAAAGTTATATTTTATATTTTAATTTTTTATTTAGAAACAAGGACTTGAAAGATTATGAAGCTTGGCTTGGAATTCATGATGTCCATGGGAGAGGAGATGAGAAACGCAAACAGGTTCTAAATGTTACCCAACTGGTATATGGGCCTGAAGGATCAGATCTGGTATTACTGAAGCTTGCTAGGTTAGTTCCTTTAGATAGTTTCATATTTTTAACATACACTTGAATGGTTGAATCTTTTTATTCAACTATGTGGTTATTCTTTCTCTCTCATGGGCTTCCCTAGTGGCTCAGACGGTAAAGGGTCTGCCTGCAATGTGGGAGACCCGGGTTCGATCCCTGAGTCGGGAAGATCCCCTGGAGAAGGCAATGGCAGTCCACTCCAGCACTCTTGCCTGGAAAAATCCCATGGACGGAGGAGCCTGATAGGCTACAGTCCATGGGGTCGCAAAGAGTCGGACATGACTGAGCGACTTCACTTTCACTTTCATGTAAATATATTATAAAGCATATGTTACATGTCATATGTGTGTGGATGTGTGTAGATGCATACAGAGGCAAAGAGAGGGGCATTTTCAAATTGTTCATATGTAAATAAGTGAAATTGGGCCAACAATATGGTTAGCCTGCTCTAAAACCAAAGCTTAGTGAGCAATTATATGGTAACTTTTAACAGGTAAAATAACGATTTAAAAATCACAATGACCATTTACTCTTAAATATTTTCAAATATTCATTTCTTTACTACCTACGTGAAGCAAAATTGTTTATTCTTTCTAAATGAAGTATATTAAACTTTTACACTACATTTTAATATGTTTATTTTGTGCTGAATCCAGTCAAAGGTACTTACCATTATATTTTCTCTTTTCAGGCCTGCTATTTTGGATGATTTTGTTAGTACAATTGATTTACCTAATTATGGGTGCACAATTCCTGAGAAAACCACTTGCAGTGTTTATGGCTGGGGCTACACTGGATGTAAGCTATTTTTTAAAAGATAAGGCAATATCATATTTATTTTACAAAAATAGTTGGTAATTGTTTATTTTCTCACTTTACCCTATGCTCATTAACCATACGTATTTTGCACCATTCCAGTGATCAACTCAGATGGTCTACTACGAGTAGCACATCTCTATATTATGGGGAATGAGAAATGCAGCCAATATCATCAAGGGAAGGTGACTCTGAATGAGTCTGAAATATGTGCTGGGGCTGAAAATATTGTATCAGGACCATGTGAGGTAAAAAAGGGGGATTTTAAAATAAGTAACACGTGATAGATAGCATATTTTTTCCTGTTTATAATTTTTTTCTATTTTTCTCAAGTAAGAATCATTGTACATCTGCCTGTTGTAAGAGAAAGGAATTGGAAAATATAACCCTTATTATTCTTGTATATCTCTTTTAGCTAAACAGTGAACAATCCATGTTTCATTAGCAGCAAACTAAGATGCCATTCATCTCTCATATAGCAAGAAATTAATACAGCCAAAACTCTAAGAGAAAGCTGTTCAAATTAGAAGTAGCCAACGTGCAGTTTGATACCATAGCTTGCATTTTTTCTAATGTTTTTCTAAATTTATCTGATCTTCCCAAATTCTAAGCTAACTCTATTAATTTTAGTAAGAGATCCATGCCTGGTTTTAAACCTTTAAATGTGTTTTTGGTTAAGCCAGTGTGTGTGTGTATGTGTGTATGTGTCTGTGTGTGCGTGTGTGTGTGTGCGTGCGCGCTTCTATTTTAAAAAACCAGAAGGTCAAAGTTTGTGACTTTAAGAGTTTGGACATTTTCATTTCTTAGGCAACTGTTCTTTTTACTTGGCAGTGTTCCTATCCCTATTTAACATAAACAAGCTGTTAAACTGCTATTTTAGATGTATTTTCAATGCAAGAGACAAGTTCTCCAACCCTGAGAACTCTGGAATTATAGAATACTATGTGTAGTAAAATATGGAATGAGTTCAGTAATAGTGAAATATCTTTTGACTTTTAGGAAAATGTCCTATGTATGGAGCATAAATTTGTATTGAAGTCCATATGTTATGTATATATTGCTTTGAGATTTCATCTTTGAAAAGAAAATAAAATATTTTTAAGTTAAAAAAAAGTTTAAATTGCTTGAAAATAATATGAGTAGAAACTGATTATGTGTTTATAACCACTTTGGAATTTGGCGTTTTTTGTTCCAGTAAATCTAACATCATTAAGTCTATTATAACAAATGAAAATTTATGAGGAATATTTTTTATCTATTTATTTATTCCCCAAAGAGCTCTGTAAATACAAAAATGTTGAGCTAAACCAAGTCTTTGAGATAGTTAGGAAGTTTACACTTATTCAAGTTCTACTGCCATTATTACTTTGACAACTGCTTTTCTGGATAGCCTGTAATCTGGTTTATCATCTATATACTCTTAGATTCCTAACTTTAGCACTGAAAAATTTATCATATTATCACATATTTGCTATTTTTTATCCATTTGCTTCAAATTGATTCAGCCACTTCTTAAAAATGCTTAATTTTTTTTTATATCACTGTTATTTGAAATGTTAATTTAATCACCAAACCACTGAAATCTAAACACTTGAAAAAGAAATCTCTTAAACATTTGTAGGGTAGCAATAGTATCACATTTAGTGAAAGTCTCTAAAAATGTAATTGACTTGAACAATTTGTATCAGTGAACACTGGTGCATTAATTTAAAAACCAGATAAATTCATGTGGCAGAGTTTACTCAAGTCTTTAAAAAAAATCACTGGAATATAGCTGCTTTATAATGTTGTGTTAATTTCTGCTGTACAGCAGTGTCAACCAGTTATATGTATGCATATATCCTCTTTTTATTTTTAATTAAAAAATTAACCCCTACTCTTTATTGAATACTTCAGTTCAGTTATTAGTTTCTAATCATTTGCTACTATTAGCAGAGCTATCCCTCTTGGCTCAGATGGTAAAGAATCCGCCTGCGTTTAAGGAGACCTGGGTTCGATCCCTGCATTGGGAAGATCCCCTGGAGGAGGGCATGGCAACTCACTCCAGTATTCTTGCCTGGAGAATCCCCATGGACAGAGGAGCCTAGTGGAATACACTCCTTGGGGTTGCAAAGAGTTGGACATGACTAAGAGACTAAACACACAGCAAAACTGATATTCCTATAGAGAAATCTTTTTGCATGTGTCTGAATCATAAGTTCTTTAGGATAGATTCTTAACATGGAATGACAACATTAAAGCAAATTTAGATAATTTATACATTCTGTCAAATTGCCCTCAAAAGTTTATATCAATTATTCTTCCAGAAACACTATATGAAAAAGAAGCCCCCTTTTCCCATTGCTAAGACTCAGTATCATCAATTTTTAATATTTTGGTACAAATGAAGAAGTGAAAGTGCTAGTCACTCAGTTACATCCAACTCTTTATGACCCCATGGACTGTAGCTCTCTGTCTATGGAATTCTCCAGGCAAGAGTGCTGGAGTGGGTAGCCATTTCCACTCCAGGGCATCTTCCTGATCCAGGGATCAAACCCAGAACTCCTGCATTGCAGACAGATTCCTTACTGTCTGAGCCACCAGGGAAGCCAGTTCAAAATTTATCTCATTTTTGTTTGATCAGATTTTATTGCTCACATATTTAAGCATCTGTTCCTATTTCATCATACTTTGTAATTACTTTTTCATTCATTTGCAAATTTATCTGTTAAGTCATTTGTCTTTTTCAAATTGATTTATAGGAGTTTCAAATGTTCTTTCAATCTATGGCTTTATTTGAACATTGTTTATGATGAATTTTGGCATTCAGAAGACTTTCACTTCATTGCACTTTTTTGTGGGTTATTTATTCATTTATTTTTAATCGAAGGATAATTGCCTTTCAATGTTGTGGTTTCTACTGTACAACATGAGTCTGCTATAAGTATACGTATATCCCTACCCACCCCACCCCATCCTGCTCCTCTAGGTAATCACAGACGCCAAGCTAAGTTCCCTGTGCTCTACAGCAGCTTCCCACTAGCTATCTATCTTCCACATGGTAATGTGTGTATGTCAACGCTACTCTCTCAGTTTGTCCCATCCTCTCTTTCCCCTGCTGTGTCCACAAGTCCCTTCTGTACTTCTGCATCAAGTCTCTTTGAATAAACTATTTTCCTTAGTATTTTATCTTCTGTGTCACCCCCACCTTGATTTTATCTATCATAGAATGTTGATAGCTCTCTTCTTTCTACTTGTATTACAGAATTAAATTTTGCAGTAGTTTAGTTTATCTCATCACTGTTGGGGGAAAATGAAGATAGTCCCAAGCACTCTTCTAGATACAAAGATACCAAAAGTCAGTCACTACAATCCCAGGAGGCTGCTTGGCATAAAAAAGTGATGCAGCACATTTTAATGATGACATATAACAATGGTATAAACATAACATCTATATTAAAAAAATATACAGGCAAATCTTTTTATCAATCTATTCATCTTTCATCTATCACTTATGAAGATATGATCATACAACAGGGTTACCATACAACCTTTCCACAAAGAGTAAGACAAATATAAATATAACTCTGTTAACTACTAATACTAACAGTAAGTGCAGGAACATTCCTTCTTTAGGCCCAGAAAAGCAATTTCTAAACAGTAAATAGAATTATTTTACTGCCTACAAGTTTTTGTTTAACTTGTTAAAATCATTTTGGGGGCAGGGTTGAGAGAAGGGAAGAAATTAGATAAAAGTTAATGTGGCTTAATCATTTAAACTGTATGATTACAGGTGAGGTTTTTTTGATACTGTATTTGTCTATATTTTCCATTTTTTCTATATTGAACATACTCAGAACACCAGAAGAAAACCAGAATGAATATAAAATCTACTTTCTTAAAAAGCTATCAGTGGTTATGTATTAATTAGTCTGCTTGGAACAAAAGCAAAAACCACTTTAAAATATGAGTGACTATTTTAGAAAAGACAAATCATTCTTAAATGATTACTACACATGATAGAACACTATTGAACCTTTGTACTTATCTCAGTCTTGAGTTGTCTAATAGAAAGACAACCAATGGTTTAGTACATCAATTGAATGTCTTCATATTTTAGTTGAAGTTATTCTCTTTTTTACATATATATATTTGAGATATAAATTGATATATGAAATGTTAATGATTTGTTAATTTTTATTTCTAAAATAATACTTTGTTGTTATTATTGATGTCTTCTTCCTAGGGAGATTATGGTGGCCCACTTGTTTGTGAACAACATAAAATGAGAATGGTTCTTGGTGTCATTGTTCCTGGTCGTGGCTGTGCCATTCCAAACCGTCCTGGTATTTTTGTCCGAGTGGCATATTATGCAAAATGGATACACAAAATCATATTAACGTATAAGGCACCACAGTCGTAGCTGGTATAACTGTCTGAAGCTTCCAATAACACAAGTCTCTTTTACATGAAGATTTTGGAGTACATGGAATTAAAATGTAACTTAAAAATCCTGAGACAACTACTTGAGTGTCATGTTTGTTAAGATACTCATTAATATTTATGGGCGTTTGCTGTTGTTTTGTTTGTCAGTGTTATTTTGTAAATGTTGAAGTGAATTAAGGTACATGCAAGTGTAGTAACATATCTCCTGAAGATACTTGAATGAACTAAAAAATGCAAAGGTATAATTGCTGGATGCTAAAGATACAATGGAAAAGATCAATTAATTTCTCTCAGCTGCTTTCCAAGGTTAGTTTCATAATAATAAATAAACCATAAGTTAAACATTATTTCAACCTCACAAAAACAATTTATATCTTGTGTCCTTAAACTGTAACTCTATATTAAATTATATTACCTTTAATATGCTATACATTATAGTTCATTCATTTCTCCTCATCATGTATCCTGTAATACTGGTACATATACTTTTTACAAAAACATATGCCTATATGCAAATACATGGGTACACATGTGCATACACTACAGTTCAAACTGTGGTGTATCTAATGTAATCCCTAAATATGCTGAAATTGTATATTTATAGTTTTTCCTTAAGAAAAATATTAAAAGAATTCTAAAGACTAGTAGGAATATTAAGGAAAAGTGCAAGATAGAAGTGACTAGATCATCCTCCATATAATCTGCAGATGGCCTCTACTCCTTGGCAATTGAGGTGTGGTCATGACACACAGAGTTAAATAACACCTAACCTAGGTGCTTACGTATATTTATTATCCAAGTTATTTTAGATAGTTTCTGATTCTTAAAGGGAATAGGCTATTTGTTTATTAGTATTCTTTCTTTCAAATTTAGGGACACTTATTTATGCAAGGTATTTTTAGATCTTTTTTCCTAAAGTAGTTAAAATCGTGAGAGATAACTAATTGAAATTTAAAAGTGTTATGGTCCTTAAGATGTATTTAAGGATCTAAGTCTAAGACTTGCTGCTGTGATTGGCTTCTTTCTCATCTTCTTTAACTTAAAAGCAAATATTTAAGAGGAAAATTCCCATGTCTCTAAAATTTGTAAATAGCCTTTCACCAAATTATGCATTAAAATATATATTGAAGAAAGAAATAAAAATAACTTTGTATAACTGGAGGTGTTTTAGTCTAATCAAACTTTACTCAAGTAAAGGAAAAAATGTAAAAGGAAAGGAACTAGTTTGTCTAAACTCTGTATTTGATTATTTTTTAAAGTACAGTTAAATCTGCTGAATGAGGTATTTTATCAAAATACCTTTATTTTATCTTACTTAATTTTACATAGATCTTTCCTAATGCATGGGAAATTTCAGATTTTGTATTCTGTATGATAATAACCAGACCATATTTATTACTGTATTAGTCATGATTAGCTAAAGATCATGTATTTGTCAAGAAATAACAAAGAGTAATTATTATATGTTCTGAAGTTTCACAAAATATTCCTGTATAAGAATTCTTTAAAAATAATTATTTGAACATTTTGAATCTAGTATGTTCATTTCTCTAACTTGTTTCTTTTGGATGATCTCAGTTAAGGCCACGGATCCAAATGATGCTCTAAAAATTCCAGAAGACACTGTTCAATCTTGAGTAAAATGGTTTTAATTTTACTCAAGAACTTAGTTCAGATTATGGGCAGCAAATCCAAAATTCTTTTCAAAATTGTGCCATTTTCTTTATTTTTTGTAATAATATATGTGCTGGTATCAAGAAACGGTGACAGTGAAGAGAAATCCAACAAGTTGCTAGTACATAACAGTGTATTGTATTTTTCTCTCCCTTATGTAATATACCATTATAATCAAACAGAAATTTCCAAGGTAAATTGTCTAAATATTAAAGTATTTTTCAGTTTCTTCTCGCTAAATGACAAAATTTTATTGTCACATATTAATTATATTTGTAAAACACTAAATTGCAATTCTTTTAAATACTCACATTTAAAAATATTTCTTTTATGTCTTTTCCTCTAAATTTCCACTGAGGGTAGAGATGACATAGATACAAAATGAAGCTAACTTTATAGATGTTTTGAACTCAGTGTTTTCCATTTTAATAAGGATAAAACAAGACCACCAATAAACTATCAGACATGTGTAAAAAGCAGTTCTTTTCTTTGGGAGTTTCCTTTTTATAGGAGATTGGTGGAATAGATATAAAAGCAAGATGAACAAGACTCATGTTATTTTAGGTGGTGCAACAGGGAATAACCATGTCATTTTTCTCTGGTGAAAAATACTATTTCCTGGGCATTCTTTTTTCTTAATAAAAAATAAAAAATCCAATTTATGTAAAAATCCATTTTATTTGAGTCATGGAAAAAAATCTTTAAATTAGAAGTTTTCAATGATATTTTTATTTTGGCTGTTTGAATAATGGTTATGTGCTGTTATAATTGTGGACATTTTCTTATGTCTACCAGGAATAGTAATGTAAAATTAAAATATTTGTCATAATGCCTCTGCCGTGCAGAAGGAATGATAATCCTTTTGTGTACTTCTTTAATTTTATTGTGAAATGTGTAATGACTTTTACCTATCTGCTGTGGGCAGGTCCTCAGTAAAATGGTTTATATTGAGTGAATCTCTAGTATTAACAGGCTCTTGCTTGCTATCTAAGTGTTTCAAACTATGGGAAATGTGAGACACTGGAGGGCAAGAAAAATAACAATAATGACATGTGATAACAAAATTGTATTTCACTTATTCCTGTGAATATTTCTTGTTGGTACCAATGGTACTGTAGAAAGTGAATGTTATAGCCACAACATTCTCTTGAAAAAAACACTGTCAAGAAATAAGAAATTGCTGTCAGGAATTTTCTTGCTTTTTCTAAACATTAAAAAAAAAATACTGGCTTTGCAATATAAGGATCATGTGGTGAAGAATTTTAATAAACTCACACTAAAAATATTTTAAATTGACATAAGTCCAAAAAAGAACTACTTTCAATCAATTATACCCCATATATATAGACAAACTCATTTGAGAAATAAAGTTAATTTGAATGAAATATAATCTTTATGTGAATAAATTATGTTTCATAATAAAATCCAAAAGAATTTATCTTTCAATATTCAACAATTTTGAACTAAGAATTTGCTAATATAAAAAAAGTTAAAATTCTCTGGACCCTATAAATATTGACAGTGTGGTTTTCAGTAGGTTCACTTCCATTTGCACAGAAAGTTTCTGTCTTTAGGAAACTGAAAATGGAATACTGTGGATGTTATTACTGTTTGTCTTGTATGTAAATAGGAAATAGATAAGCTGCCTATTGAGTGGTATAGCTGGATGCTTACCCAAAGGGGAACACTGTGGTTATGACGTGTATATAAATTTTCTGTAGTTAATAAAGTTGTTATTTTTATAACCATGCTTATTATTATTAATAAAATATTTTATCAAAATGCTGTCTTCATTTTAGTTATATAAGTGGACATATTTGAATCTGCTCTGGGGTTAATGCAGAAAACAAACAACAATGATCTCATTGACAGAAATTATATATGCTTAATTGCAAGAAAGATTATATAACTTGTGTATAGAACCAAGACAAAAGTTATTATTCTGTTACAACTTCTATCTACGGTAATATCAGTGATCTTCAGTAAACTGTTAATTTCTATGGACTTCAATTTTTTCCACTGCAAAATAGAATTATTCATTCTTCATATTTGCTAGAGTGATGCTCTGATACAAGTTGTCATGAATGATCATCTGAATTCCTTTACTATGTTACTATATATTACAAAGGGTATTATAAATCAGTTAATCACTTTAGAATTTATCTTCAATGTATACATTAAATTCAGAATAAATATGAATCAAATTCACTCTTTTCATTCAAATTGGAGGCAAAATTGGAAGAACTAATTATCAATTGGTCTAACGAAAAGAGTTCTATAACACCATTGACTATTTCAAGTTATATTATACTGTCTATCCCTCAAAAAGGTTGCTTTACCAATTTTTCTGGCATAAATACTCATCTCAAGCGGTGATTAGTATATCTAATTCTAGAGCCCATTATAAAATATTTAATCTTTTTAAGGTTATGATCCAAGTAGAATATATGTATTCACTCATTTTTGGTGTCAATAAGAACATTTCAAATGTATATATTGTTAATTTTTCTAATTTTTTATTTTTTCTCACTCTTTTCTAAAACTCCATTTCATCCTAAACCTATATTGTGCTATTTTAAGTAGAATAGTCCAGAAAAGCTCCTTTGAGAGATGGTATTATAATAGGATACTCAGTGAAGTGAGAGAGCAAGTGAGAAAGTTGTAATAATATCTGGAATCTGAGAAGGAGAGCTTGGACAATATTTTTGCTGGCTTCTTAATATAATGTATTCATTTACTCTTACAAATTATAATGCTTTAATTAGTCACCGTTTGTCAGTGTTCTGAATAGAATCACCTTGGTTTGCAATTCCTCAGTGTTTTAATCCAGGAGTTTTATTGCCATTCTATTCCATTAGAACTTCCCCGGGTGGCTCAGACGGTAAAGCATCCGCCTACAATGTGGGAGACCTGGGTTCGATCCCTGGATCGGGAACATGCTCTGGAGAAGGTAACGGCAACCCACTCCAGTACTCTTGCCTGGAAAATCCATGGATGGAGGAGCGTGGTCGGCTACAGTTCATGGGGTCGCAGAGTCGGACATGACTTAGCAACTTCACTTTCTTTCACACCATTATTACATTGCACAGGCACCATCCTTAATCTACACAGCCCTAGATGTGCTTTCCACATCATTTCACCAAGTTACACCACTTTCATGTATAACTTATATTAAAAGTCTTATTTTAGCCAGTATAAATTTTTCTTTTGGTTCATGAATTTGCAAATATCTCTATTGCATGTGTTGTTTGGGAAAGCTGATTTTAAAAGTCTTAATAACTTTAAGATAAAACTATATGTAAGGTAATTCGGAAGCATTTTATAGTACTATGAAGAACGGGCTTCCCAGGTGGCTCAGTGAGTAAAGAACCCGCCTACAATGCAGGAGACGCAGGAGATGTGGGTTCAATGGCAGGCTAGAGTCCACAGGATGCCAGAGTCGGACATGACTGACGCGACTGAGCATGCAGGCACAAACGCACTATAAAGAGCAAGTTCTTTTTTTTTTTTTCCTCATGGTGTCTTTATCTGGTCATGGAATGACTTCAGATGTGTTCCTACCCTTTCGTTTTTTGGGAATAATTTAAGCAGGGTAAGTGTTAATTGTTTGAATGTTTGGTAGACTTCACATGGAAACCATCTGGTCTTAGACTTTTGTTTGTTCAGATGTTGATTTTTATTACTGATTCAGTCATTACTGGTAATTTATCTGTACATATTTTCTATTTCTTCCTGATTCAGTCTTGTGAGATTGTCTGTTTTTCGGAATTTATCCATTTTTTTAAGCTGTGCATTTTTGGGGGCATATAATTGTTCATAGTAATCTCTTACTGTTTGTATTTCTGTGGTATTTCTGGTAACTTTTCCTTTTTTATTTCTGATTTTATTGATTTGGAAAAATCATTATGTTTCTCTTTATGAATCTTGTTATTCATTGTCCAGTCGCTGAGTTGGGTCTGACTCTTTGCGACCCCATGTACTTGCAGCACTCCAGGCTTCCCTGTCCTTCACTGTCTCTTGGAGTTTGCTGAAACTAATGTTCACTGAGTCAGTGATGCCATCCAACCATCTTATTCTCTGTCACCACCTTCACTTCCTGCCCTCAGTTTTCCCAGGATCATGGTTTCTTCCAATGAGTCAGCTCTTCGCATCAGGTGGCCAAAGTATTGAGAGTCAGCTTCAGTCCTTCCAAAGAATATTCAGAGTTTATTAACTTTAGGGTTGATTGGTTTGATATCCTTGCTGTCCAAGGGACTCTTAAGAGTCTTCTCCAGCACCACAGTTTGAAAACAATTCTCTGGCACTCAGCCCTCTTTACGGTCCAACGTTCACATCCATACATGACTACTGGAAAAACCATAGCTTTGACTAGATGGACCTTTGTTGACGAAGAGATGTCTCTGCTTTTTCATATGCTATCTAGGTTTGACACAGCTTTTCTTGCAAAGAACAAGCATCTTTTAATGTTGTGGATGTAGTCACCGTTTGCGGTGATTTTGGAGCCCAAGGAAATAAAATGTCACTGTTTCTACTTTCCCCTCATCTATTTGCCATGAAGTGAAGCGATGAAGCTAGCTAAAGGTTTATCAGTTTTATTTAACTTTTCAAACAACCAACTCTTAGCTTCATTGACCTTTTCTATTATTTCTTGTTGTTGTTGTTTTTAATTAATTAATTTTTTTGAAGGGTAATTGCTTTACAGAATTTTGCTGTTTTTTGTCAAACCTCAACATGAATCACCCACAGGTATACATATATCCCCTCCCTTTTGAACCTCCCTCCCATCTCCCTCCCATCCCACCCCTCTAGGTTGATACAGAGCCCCGGTTTGAGTTTCCTGAGCCATTGGCTATCTGTTTTACATATGGTAATACAAGTTTCCATTACTTCTTCTGTACATCTCACCCTCTTCTCCCCTGACATTTCCCCTTAGGGAAATTCCTTTCATGCTGTGGTAAAGTCAGTGCGGCTGAATTCTTTTAGCTTTTGATTGTTTGTAATCCTCTTTATTTCTTCTTCAAATCTAAATGACAGTTTTGCTGAGTAGAGTATTCTTGGTTTTAGATTTTTCCCTTCATCAGTTTAAATGTATTGTGGCACTCTCTCCTGGCCTGCAATATTTCTGCTAGAAAGTCACTGGACACCTTCTGCTTTGTTTTCAATGTACATTCTACCTCCACTCAGTTTAAATTCCTTGAAGGCATCGGCAATATCTTGTCATTAATATTTGTATATCCTTTATTCTACAGTGTTTTCACATGATAATATCCCAGTCATATAATTATTAATATTTTATAGTCCATTCTCTTTTTGAAGGCTTATCAATATCATTCAGAGATTTAAAGTGTTTATACAAATTGTGCAACTCACACTGAAGGTTAAGAATTTGGGGTTTTATATATAATTGCATTATTAATTTGAATTAGTAATTGGGGCTATTTTAAAATGTTTATTGTATTTCAATACTAGAACATACAACTAGAAAAGAGAGGAACTATTTAAGAGTTTTACATGTAAATGTATAAATGTAGTTATTAAAATGAAAATGGAAAAGAGAATTTAGTTTACTAATGGACACTAATATTTACTTCATACAACCTAATATAATTTAGATTATGTTGGTAAACATTTTCTGGTCTGATTTTGTGTGTGTGTGTTGGGGGGGCGGGAATGTTGATGTCATATCTTTTAGGGGAAAGGGATTATGTCAGTTATTGCAAAAATATTCTGAGTCAAGAATAGTCCACTTATGACTTATGTTAAAATATGCCATCTGCTGTGCATTGAAAGTTTCACAATATTGTTACTCAATTAGCAAAAGATCCTCATTTGATGAATTTTCTTAACTGATAGAAATCTCAGATAAAATGTTGCAATAAAATGAAACAGAGAAAAGGCAGATTTGGATTTTAGTTGTTTTTTTTCCATGTATTTTAATGCTTTACAAAATATTGTCTAGTTTTCATATATCTTATTTTTCACGTGGCTAAACTCAAATTCAATGAAAGTATGGAATATGACTATACCCTAAACCTTTATTTTTTATAAAATAATAATAAAATATTTAATAAGTAGAAATTGGACACCATGGAGTGTTAAAAGTTAATAAAGTCTTTTCAAAATAGAGAAGGTACAGTTTAGTCACTCAGTCATGTCCGACTCTTGGCGACCCCATACACTGCAGCACGCCAGGCCTCCCTGTCCATCACCAACTCCCAGAGTTTACTCAAACTCATGTCCATTGAGCTGCTGATACCATCCAACCATCTCATCCTCTGTCTCCCCTTCTCCTGAATTCAATCTTTCCCAGCATCAGGGTCTTTTCAAATGAGTCACTTCTTCACATCAGGTGGCCAAAGTACTGGAGTTCCAGCTTCAGCATCAGTCCTTCCAATGAATATTCAGGACTGATTTCCTTTACAATGGACTGGCTGGATCTCCTTGCACTCCAAGGGATTCTCAAGAGTCTTCTCCAACAGCACAATTCAAAAGCATCAATTCTTCTGGGCTCAGCTTTCTATAAAACCTTATTGACTAGATGGACCTTTGTTGTCAGAGTAATGTCTCTGCTTTTTAATATGCTGTCTAGGTTGGTCATAACTTTTCTTCCAAGGAGTAACCATCGTTTAATTTCACGGCTGCAATCACCATCTGCAGTGATTTTGGAGCCCCCCAAAAAAAGTTTGTCACTGTTTCCACTGTTTCCCCATCTCTTTGCCATGAAGTGATGGGACAAGATGCCATGATCTTCGTTTTCTGAATGTTGAGTTTTAAGCCAACTTTTTCATTCCCCTCTTTCACTTTAATCAAGAGGCTCTGTAGTTCTTCACTTTCTGCCATAAGGGTGGTGTCATCTGCATATCTGAGGTTATTGATATTTCTCCCAGCAATCTTGATTCCAGCTTGTGTTTTATCCAGTCCAGCATTTCTCATGATGTATTTGCATATAAGTTAAATAAGCAGGGTGACAATATACAGCCTCGAGGTACTCCTTTCTTGACTTGGAACCAGTTTGTTGTTCCATGTCCAGTTCTAATTGTTGCTTCCTGACCTGCATACAGATTTCTCAAGAGGCAGGTCAGGTGGTCTGGTATTCCCATCTCTTTCAGAATTTTCCACTGTTTGTTGTGATCCACACATCAAAGGCTTTGGCATAGTCAATAAAGCAGAAGCAGAAGATTTTTTTTGTACAGTTCTTCCATGTATTCTTGCCATCTCTTCTTAATATCTTCTGCTTCTGTTAGGTCCATACCATTTCTGTCCTTTATTGTGCCCATCTTTGCATGAAATGTTCCCTTGGTATCTCTAATTTTCTTGAGATTAGAAATTTTCTTGAAGAGATCTCTAATCTTTCTCATTCTATTGTTTTCCTCTATTTCTTTGCATTGATCACTGAGAAAGGCTTTTTTTATCTCTCCTTGCTATTCTTTGGAACTCGACATTCAAATGGATATATCTTTCCTTTTCTCCTTTGCCTTTCACTTGTCTTCCTTTCACATCTACTTGTAAGGCCTCATCAGACAACCGTTTTGTTTTGTTGAATTTCTTTTTCTTGGGGATGGTCTTGATGCCTGCCTCCTCATTTTTGTACAATATACAAATGATACAAAACTCCATCCATAGTTCTTCAGGCACTCTGTCTATCAGAGAAGATACACACATGATTTAACATATTCTTTGGTTGTTCAAAGTGTCATTCTGAGAGGAAAATAATGCTTAGATATTTCTGATTAAGAAAGTAAGAATTTGGGGAAAGTAAGATTGATATTTATGTCAGTTTAAGTATCAGGTAGGGCTCCATAATTCTGAAGACTATAAAATACAAAAATGAATAAGAAACCTCAGAACCTCTTACTATGGACACTTCTTAAAATAGGAAATGTTTCCTCATTGACTTAGGTAAGTTTACCCAGACTAGTCTGTTATGGACCGCCATTCTGTAGGATACTAAAAGCTGTGCTGAGAACAAAGTGTTTGGGGTTTGAATAAGTTTTAGAGATGCTCGGTTGCTTTAAATAGGTCACTTACCTGCACAGTTGTCAAGGGCCTTCAGATGTTCATACGTGTTTTGAAGCTACACAAAGGAGTATGGTATAGCATGTTTTTCAAATTTACTGTACTAAAAACCTCCTTACAATTATGAAGATGATATTTATACCTCTCGCATTAAAGTTCTGATAAATGAAGTATAGGAAAAGATTTACATATTTTCTGAACCAGAGGAAGTAGTAACTATACAGTATGAGTTTTCTATTGTCTTTAATAATCTACAGTAATTTCTGTCTCCCAAAAAACATCTCTCAGCAATCTTTCCATTTGGCAAATTTTTCCAGATCAATCTATCTTTCTTTTTTTTTTTTTTTTTTTTACATGATTTGCCCTTTGTACTTAATTTGAGTAAAATTTAGACACTTAGGGGGAGTTTAGGAATATACTTTTGGTATATGTATACCACTTACCTGATTTCTCATATCATTAATATGAAAGCAGAATTGATAACAAAATTATAAGATAACAATATTTTACCATCCAAAACTAAAAATAGAAAAAAAGAAAATAGCCCATTTTCCCCCCATTTTACTAGTGCTCACAGTATCCTCTCATCTGCTGAAATTATTTGGAAGTGAGGAAACCAAGAGGGAAAAAAGACGAGAAAAGATTATAAAAGGAAAAGAAAGAGAAAAAGGAAAAAAAAAAATATCTGGAAGGGAGCTGGGAAAGTTTTCTGGAGGTTGTTTACATGTCCCTGGAAGTAAAGTCAAGAAAATTATGTAAAGCATTTTTCTTTTTTAGTCTGTTTCCTTCTTTGTCACAGTCATTTGTATTTCTAAATCTACTTGTAAAAACTAAATATAAGGAGTGACCCTAAAATTAACAAATATAGAGTATGAGTATAGATCTTCTATATTCATAGTCAGGGTTCCATTTTTATTCTTTCGTCTTCTCCATTCCTTTTTTACTTGCTGCCTCCCTCAATTACATCATACCCATGATCCAATAAGGAAAAACAAAATTCTCAATATATTAATATTGCTCTGTAAAATATTATAACACCCTTCTCACCTTCAAGGGCTTCAGTATCTTTCCTCTGCCATAGCAAATAGATGAACATGGCTGGAACTTCACTAAGATTGCACAACAATAAAGAACCGAGGTATCGAATGGAAGCACAAGGCAAAAGTCCAGCTGCCCACTTGACATCACTCCTCAGATGCACTCTCATCATCTACACTGAATGACTCCAAAACTAAAGACTACTCCCTCCTTTCCCCTCAATCTTGTTTTCAAAAGGCACATCAATCTGGCTTTCCCAAATCACAATCCAGAGACTCCTTTATTCCTATTGGCCTACTATGTCTATATGAACTGTCCATGACTATTTAACTCATCCACCATCCACTCTCTTCTCTTTGCTCACTATATTTCAGCTACATCAGACTCTTTCCATTGTGGGAGTATGTTAAACTCTTTACTTCCTCAAAGTCTTTGTATCAGCTATTCTTTCTGCCTGGAATTACCTTCCACCCACCAGTTTTTCCCTGACTAATGCTTACTTCATCCTTCAACTTAAATGTCACAAATTGTCCCCTCACCACTGCTCCAGACCCAGTTACACATCTCAAAGTATGATGCACTTTTATTTCAGAACATTTATCTCCATTAATTAAATTGTTATTTGCATAGTCTCTCTTCCTAGATTGTAAGCTCCCTGAGAATGTGGGCTAGAAGTAAATTCTTCACACATGTATCTTCAGTACCAACTAAGTATTACATGATAATATTTTAAAATAAATGTATCAGTAATTATCTGCTTGCAGGATATTTTATTTTTCAATCAATTCCAATTTCATAAATTCTAAATTTTGTTTGCTATTAAAATAATAACACTTCCAAATTTCTTCAGTAGTAGTGTTAAGGAGGAGGTTTCTATCAGCCTCTGTCACATGCTTCTATTTCATGTCAGCTCATATTTATTGATCACCTACTGTGATAGAGCTAGGTACTGGAAATATAATAGTGAATAAATAAAATTTGGCTTCTACTTTAATTATAAATACAGACAAGTTTGGGAGATAAGCATAAGATAAGGACCTGAAAGTGTTAACTAGAAGTGTGAATAACTTCAGAAGGATATGGTAAGATTTCACTGAGCTTTTTGTTCATCTTCCCTTAATTTTTCTGTACTGCTGTAGTCTAAAATCCTGACAATTTGAATATTAGTTTTATTCTATTTTTTGAACATTTCCTTCATTGCATTACTAATTATTTAACTAAGTACAGAGTTTCTTTTTTTTTTTTTTTTTCCCATCTTCTCCCTTATTAATCAGTTTTCCAGGATACTAATCTTTTCATACTAATTCAATTCAACTAATTCAATACTAATTCTGCACCCTTTTCCTTACATTCCCAAGAATCTTCTGATGCTTTTGGTAGATTCAAAGAGGTTTAGGCATTTATTATCAAAGGAATAATGTAACTTCTCAAAGGGAAAGAACACTAACAAATTTTAGAGATGAAATTATAAAGGTTTCTTCAGATCCTGTTCCATGTAGTGAATGTCTGGCTGTCACTCAAAGAAACCACAAACATCTTTTCCTCTGGGCAGAAAGCGCCTGGCCACCCCCACCCCACCCCCAAGCTAGTCCCCACTCTGCCTTAAAAAAAATAAGAAAGAAAGAAAAGAAAAAGTATAAAGATTTCCTTTGCTAGTGCAAGACTGATAAGTTTATCATGATAACTTTTTAATTATATTTGAAGATGATCTAATAACAGATAACATCCATTCAGCGCTTTTTATTTGTCAGACTCTGTTTTATCTCATTTAATCAGCATCGCAATGTTACATAGGCAGGTTCTATAACTATATTGGCCTTCCCTGGTGGCTCAGAGGGTAAAGCGTCTGCCTGCAATGCAGGAGATCCGGGTTTGATCCCTAGGTCGGGAAGATCCCCTGGAGAAGGAAATGGCAATCCACTCCAGTATTCTTGCCTGGAGAATTCCATGGATGGAGGAGCCTGCTAGGCTACAGTCCATGGGGTCGCAAAGAGTTGGACGTGACTGAGCAACTTCACTTTCATAATTATATTAATTTTAGAGAAAAGGAGATGTTCAAATAACTTGTAAAAAGAACACAGGAGCAGATTTTCAGTATTAATTCTGCTTGATTCTTCCCTTCTAGCCTATCTAATGTATATTTAATTATTTTCTAGCAAAGTAGGGCAAAGAGGGAAACTTATTTAAACAAGAAAACACTGCCATCATCTGGACAGGATATGAGCAAAAAGCTATTCCAGGGACAGTTGCTTTTCAGCTGGCCTTCCCCAAAGTTCTATGAGTCATCATCAGCTAAAAGAGCATGCCCTTCTCACCTTTAAATAAATGACTAAAAGATGAGTTCCTTGTATTGCTACTTATGGTGGAGTTGAAGGCCAGAGGGGTAAGGAGCTAGTTCCACAGAAGAGGTTTCTTTATCTTTGAGGGGAGAGTTGGATAATAGCTATTGACAAAAATAGTACAACAGCCTTGTGAGACAAGTAATAAAAATCATAGAGAAACATGTGGTGGTAAGAATTCAAAAGGGTCCCAATGGGGGGAAAAACTCAGAATTTATTCTAAAGCAAAGGCGTAATGGTGCTTGCCCTGTAAGTACTATATGAAAGAGGGAAAAAGCTCCCAAGGAAATTATAATCTTTTACAAATAGTCACTGCAGTCCTTGGAAAAACTTGATTTACACATTTATGTTTTTGCATTATATTACATGGAATCAAGGGCTTGCAAGGTGGTGCTAGTGGTAAAGAACCTGTCCACCAATGCAGGAGACATGGGTTCAATCTCTGGATGGGAGATCCCCTGGAGAAGTGCATGGCAGCCCACTCCAGTATTTTTGCCTGGAGAATCCCATGGACAGAGGAGCCTGGCAGGCTACCATTCACAGGGTTGCAAAGAGTCGGACAAGACTGAAATGACAGCACACATGTGGAATCAAAGACTTTCACAGCCGCAAAACTATACTAAAAGTCACATTTTCAAATTACAGAGGAAAAAACAAGAAAAACAGAATGACTTATCTGTTATGTCATAGCTAGACATAACTAGCTATGACATAGCTAGAGGCAGAGCCAGTTCCAGAAACAAATCTACTCCTTTTTAAAATTCAAAACTTTGGTTTTATTATTTACTTATTTTGAAACAAGATCAAAAAATACATAATACTGAAATTTAGTCAAAACCTCAAAAGAACCATAGTTTAAAAAAATAGTAATTTAAAAAGAACGGTTAATAAAAACTTAAAATGCTGTCCAGACAAAAGTGAGGTTCAATTTACTTTACAACCTAAAGGAATCTGGCCTAATTCCTGGCAGAGAGGCCCAATACTAGATGGAGATACAGCAAACTCCTACTAAGGAATAAGCCAAGGTGGGTGTCATCAGGCTTCCTTCCCTGTCTCAGTCTGTGATCTGATCCCATCTCTGACTGGGAAGAAGCCTTCTAAGGACAAGCTGGGGTGGACGGGGGGAGGAGTGGGGATGTGTTAGTTTTTTGGCAGAAACAGAATTGAAATGCAGAAGAAGCAAAAACATATGCTAACAAGCAGTAGCATAAAACGAAATGATGTGCATAGGACTGTTCTTCCTAACCCCTGGGTAAATAAACCTCCTGGGGATAACCAATTCAGAAATTGGCAAGAGTTCCTCACCCAGGGATTTTATTTTTAAAAGCAGTTTTTAAAAGTTTGGTTTTACTTGCAGATTAGAATTACTTTCAGTTCCTCATGTGGAGTCAGTGGTGTTCTGTGGTTGTGCAACCTGAAGGAGATGAGTTTAAAACTCTAGCTTTAAATTTCCCAAATACAAGGTCATACCCTGAGATTAAAGGCTTATTGAAATAGTACTTATAGTTCTCAACATTATACACATGATTTATATATTGCCCAGCTACCTTAATTCACCAGTTTGATTTTTCAAACTCTGTCTCTATGTACCTAGTGAGCATTTTCAGGATGTTTATCTGTCTAAAAACATACCCAAAGCCTACTTTAGTCTAGTGATCCTGTCTGGGAACCATGCAGTCTCATTCCTTGATGTTATAGTCCTGAAGACAGAAGGAGTAGTGTTGGCAAATGTGGCCCCTGGATCATTTCAAGTTTTATCACTTAAGTATATGGTCAATGATGTCCAGTGGATAAGCTTGATTTTGTGGGGTTTTTTGGTAATAGTAACAATAACCTAAAAATAAAGGTTATTTTTATTAACCTCATAATAATGTGGCCTACGTTTTAGTCAACTGATTTTTTTTCTTACAGTGTTATGAAGTAAAATGAAAGAAAGTGAAGTCACTCAGTCGTGTCTGACTCTTTGCAACCCCATGGACTATAGCCTGCCAGGCTCCTTTGTCCATGAGATTTTCCAGGCAAGAATACTGGAGTGGGTTGCCATGCTATGCTTTGAGTTTAGTGTATCTAGAGTCCAAAATGCTCTTCTGAGATTTACTAAAAAGATAAAACTCTACCAAACCCAGAATTTGTTATTTCCCACTGAACCTGATTTTCCTCCAATATTTTCTATTTCAGTCATGGCAGTACATCTGCAAACCCACCAAACAAGGGCACTGGCTCTTACAGTGACAGCCGTGGTTCATACCATTCTTCTCCCTGCTCCCTACAGCTCAGGTCTCCAGCTGTGCTGATTCTGACATCTAACTATGTCTTGAAAAGGCTCATTCTTCTTCCGTTTTACCTCTTCTCCCCTAGTTGAAGCCCTCATTATTTCCCTCCACTGCCTCAGTATCGTAAAAGGCTAAATACAAATTGGTTCTGCCTTAAGCCATCCTCTTCCATAGTTAGAGTGATCCTTTTAAAAGGCACACATGACAAGGGCAGATCATAAATATGCCTCTCCATCTGCCAGGATGTAGACACCAACCTTCTTAGTGACCTCAGAGCTCACTCCATACCTCTTCCCTCCTTGTTCACTCTGCTTCATGCAAACAGATATCATGGTAGCTGCTTGAAAAAATGGTGATTTGTTTTACCATTTGTTTCTTTTCAGTTGTTCCTCTGTTTCTTCCCTCAATAACTATGTCATGGTCTCTGTCTTCCTGATGTAGTTCTGCCTACCATCTCTAGTAGTTGCTAACTTCATAAGTTTTGAGATTGACCCTAGGTGTAACCTTCTCTTGTCCTTTATCCTGACCAGCTGACTGGCTGGATCCCACTTTCTTGTTCAGTTTCTGCCAGACCTGTTGTCTGGGAGCAAAACACTGCTCTAGATCAATTCCATCTGTTTTTAGATGAATATCCTTAAAGAAGCTACTTTCCCTGGGGCAACAGGATCTCAGTTCTGTGGTTGTTAGCTGGGACTAATCCTTTGGAGTTTGAACAACAGTCACATGCAAAACTCCTGTGATGTTATTCTCACAGTTCATCCCTCTTCCTTGGAGCTTCTGCTTCCACATCAAGTGTCACCTAATACATTCAGGACTGCAGGGGGACAGGTGTTTATCAATGAACCACAGATTCTGATATTTTGCTTTCCCTTCTATGAAATGGAATTTAGAAAGCTACACACATAAGTGATTTTAAAAATAATTATGACCTCGGGTTTATTTTAATTTTAGATTTTAAGTTAATCAATAGTAGTTTGGATCCCCTTAAGTCTTCAGTTAAGTATCAGTACTTAACTTTCCATCTATACTTTTGTGGGGTTTTTTTGTTGTTGTTGTTATAGTTTGTAATATTAAGTATTCTGACAGTAATATAAACAAAAATCCCACAGCGGTGGGTTTTTCAGTTAAAATTAGGTTTGGCTACAATAGACAAAAATTCAAAATAATAATTTTATTCCTGTTTCATATAAAAGCAATCTGGAGGTAGGAGTCCAGGGTTAGCATGGTAAATTAAGGGAATCCTCAAGGAATCTATTTTATTGCTGCATTATTTTCAGTACTCAGTTCTTTTTCAGGTCCAAAGTAGTTGCTCAGAGTTCTATCATTAAGTCTGTTTTCCAGACAGCAGGAAAAAGAAAGGAAGGCTAGAAGGACATCCTCCATTTGAGATCACTTCCCAGGAGTCCCCTGCCCATAACTTAGTCTTATGGCCAAACTTTAGCTGAAAGAGTTGGTAGACTCTTGGGCTCCATATGCCCAAGTAAATATTGTGGATGCTATTTTTAAGGAAGAAGTGGAGAATGAATTTGGGGGAATGCTATTAAGAGCAAACTATGTGATGGGAAGATTTACTTTTTTAAACAAAACATTTAAATTTTTTAGGTGACTACTTATAAGTAGTTACCCCTCTGCCAACAGGTCTAGCAGAAACTGAACAAGAAAGTGGGATCCAGCCAGTCAGCTGGTCAGGATGAAGGACCAGAGAAGGTTACACCTAGGGTCAGTAGTTACTCTCTCTTCCTTGTGTAGTGGGGCTTAGAGGAAAAGGGTGGAAAGATAACAAATCAGTATTATTATACATGTAACACTAGTGGTAAAGAACCCTCCTGCCAATGCAGGAGACATAAGAAACACAGGTTAAATCCCTGTGTCAGGTAGATCCCCTGGAGGAGGACGTGGCTACCCACTCCAGTGTTCTTGCCTGGAGAATCCCATGGACACAGGGGCTTGCCAGGCTACAGTCCATGGGGTCGCAAAGAGTTGGACACAACTGAAGCAACTTAGTAGGCATGCTAAGAGGAAGTACTTACTTAGAGGAAGACGTACTTAGAGGAGGTAGTGACAATTATGTAACTCACCTAGTAATAATAACATTCTCTTTAAATGACAGGATCAGGCTATATAAAGGGACAATCAGGTATTTGTAAGGGGTTCAAATAAGTACTCCATGTTATTTAGACTGAGAATGGGAATATACGCTGAAGAAAATTCACATCCCCTCACATTCTCCTTTTATATTCATTCTTTTACTGTTTTCATCTGATCACAGCCCTGAAATTTCACTTTTTAAAACAGTTTAATTTTCATTATGTATACTTTTATTGTAAACAGTTTTGTGGGGAAGAATGTACAGTGTACAATTGTTGGTATTTTGATAGTGGTTGCATTGAATCTGTAGCTTGTCTTGGGTGGTATGGTCATTTTAACAGTATTGATTCTTCCAATCCATGAATACATACACCTTTTCATCTGCTTGTGCTGTCTTCAGTTTCTTTCATCAGAGTCATAGTTTTCACAGTACAGGTCTTTTGCCTCCTTAGTTAGGTTTATTCCTAGGTAGTTTATGGTATTTAATGTGATGGTAAATGAGATTGCTTCTTTAATTTCTCTTTCTGATCTTTCATTGTTAGTGTATAGAAATGAAACTGATTTATGTATATTGATTTTGTATCCTTCAATTTTATCAAACTCTCTAATGAGCTCTGGTAGTTTTCTGGTCGTGTCTTTACAATTTTCTATGTGTAGTTCATGTTATCTGCAAACAGTGACAGTTTTATTTCTTCCTTTCCAACTTGGATTCCTTTTAGTTATTTTTCTTCTCTGATTGCTATTACCAGGACTCCTAAAACTATGCAGAATAAAAGTGGTGAGAGTGGGCATGCTTGTCCTGTTCCTAATCTAAGAGGAAATGCTTTCAGCTTTTCACTGTTGAGTATTATGTTAAATGTGGGTTTGTCATATATGACCTGTATTATGTTAAGGTATGTTCCCTCTGTGCCTGATAAACAATATCTTGTTTAAATTAGAAAGACAAAACTGTTTTTATCATCTTGTCATGAGTATTCAGGCAAACTCATGTGATTCCATTGTATATTGTATAATTATGAAAGAGTTGGATTTTATGCACAGGAGAAAGTGGAATAATACTTTTTATGCATGCTCCATTTAAATAAACATAATTATATTCTCATGATAAAACATGTAGATTAAAAATATTACCAAAGCCTGATACTCTACATAAATTTCTTATGTGGAGTCTATGTACTTATGAGGAAGAAAGTTTTATTCTACAATGCCAAATTCTACATTAAAGTGTATATCCAATGCAATGCCTACTTTTTCATTATCAAATAGATGTTTGATTTGAAAAATATTTATGATTTGGTAATCTACTTCAAAGAAGTGATGTGCTATATACCCTAAATATAAAGTATATTTATTAAAAATTAAACAGCTAGTATTTATTGAGTGCTTCTTATATGACAGACATTAGAGTGAGAAATGAATATAGATTTCTAATTTAATACTTAAAAATATCTGTATATCTTCATTTTACTTGAAAGTTAATGGAATATTAGAAAGTAGGTATGGTTGATAGCGATTGAATGTTCACATCCAATTTGTGCTTTTTAACCAGATTTTTTTCATCTTCCTCTACCATGACATGCACACTTTATTCTCATTATTTCAGAATACCAGGATGAAATAGCTAAAACATCTATTTTGACAGATAAACTAGTATTGTTGCTATATTTCTATGGTCTGCCTTCCTGGTTTTTAAGTACATATGTCAAGGCAATTATTTTTTGCTTGTTGATACTCATGAAAATTTCTTGAAGCAGTACAACAAGCCATTTATTCAAGAATGTGAAACTAGGCCCTGCTGTAAGTTACAACATTTGTTAATTAATTTAACTTGCACATATTTATTGAACAGATGTCATGTGTTGGGTACTTTTCTAGGCACTGGGAACACAGCAGTGAATGATCCAGGCATAAACAAGTAAACAGATTTTTAAAAATATAAGAATAATGGTTTTAGAACTTTTAAATAAAAGAGTAGGAAGATAAGAAAATTCTGTGGTATTAGATCTATAATCAGGGAAGACCTCTTTCTTCATGAAGATCATATCCGAGTAGAGGAAGAGAATATAGGGAGGAAAACAATGTGCTCCACAGGGAGAGCAGAGAAAATAAAAGACATGAGACGTCAGATTCTTGTAGAATGAGAGCAGCAAGAAAGCCTGAGTGTCTAGAAGAGGATTTGGAGAATAGAGAAAGATGAGGTTTGGATGCAGAAAGGAGACAGATCATCTATAGTTTTGTCGTAGGCCATGGTGAGGGGGTTGAGCTTATTCTAAATGTAATAGGAAGCTCCACCTAGTCAGCTTGATGGAAAAGTTTCAGTCTAGACTCCTTCCAGTCATCACTGTAGAAAGGACTTTACGCTGCTGCCCACAGGCAACACATTTCACTTCTGGATTCAGTTCATTGATGATAGCATGTCATGTGGCTGAGCCCGCGTCTATGAGACAGATGGTGTAATCCTTCCCCATGGAGTGTGAATGAACGTTTATGAATAAAAACATAATGCATCACAATAGATGTCACTTTGAGGGTCTTTTGCCCTCCCCACCAGATAAATCTCAAATATGCATATAATTTAATCACATAATTTTAAGTAAATTTTCTAAATTTTGCAAAAAAAAAAAAAAAAGGAAAGAAAGAAAAAAGAAACCTACCAAAGTTCCAGCTATTTCAGAAACAAACATATCCATCAAACACACAGGTCAAATTTTCTATTTGTTTAAAACTCTAGAAAAATAATTGCTGGATTATTGAGATAATTATTTTAGAAGCTTTTCACATATAATCTAGTTGTCTTCAAAATAGGTAGGATGAATTTAAACTTCCATCGACAACATATGAAAACTTAAGTGTCACTGGAGTATAATTAGTAGTTTGTTTTCTAGCTTCATGTGTTTTCATTTCTTCACATAGCACAGTAGGAACACTTTCTTCTACTCTGATTTCCAAAAGGAGCTAGACCAACCTTTTGGCATCAGGGACTGGTTTCCTGGAAGACAATTTTTCCACAAATGGGGTGGGGAGGGAAGGGGTGACAAGTGATGGTTTTAGGATGATTCAAGTGCATTACATTCATTGTGCATTTTATTTCTATTGTCATTGCATCAGCTCGACCTCAGATCATCAGGCATTAGATCCCAGAGATTGGGGACTCCTGAGCTAGAGTTTGAACGCCCCTGCAAGTCTTTCTAGTTCCTAAGATGTCCTTTCCCATGCTCTTTCCACTAGCATATGGGAGATGAAAAAAAAACAAAAACAACTTTGTTTTGAAAACCACTTAAGATATTCATTCTGTTTATTACCATGACATAACCTAGCCTATCTTGACTGATAGAATTATGCATCTGAGGATTACAACTAGGATACACTAAGACCCCCTACTTGGAGGTCGATCAACAACAGCATACAATAAGCACTAAGATTCAATGACAGAACCTTCCCTGATGGTACAGTGGATAAGAATCCACCTGCCAATTCAGGGGACACAGGTTTGACCCCTGGTCCAGGAAGATTTCACACGCTGTGGAGCAACTGAAGCCCATGAGCTTCAATTACTGAGCCTGCGTGTTATAACCACTGAAGCCCACGTGCCTAGAGCCTGTGTTCCACAGTAAGAGATGCCACCACAATGAGCGGCTCGTGTACCACATCAAAGAGTAGCCCCCACTCACTGAAACTAGAGAAAGCCCATGCACACCAACAAAGCCCAAGCACAGCCAAAAATACAAATAATTAAATTTTAAAAAGGGATACCCTGTTCTCTACTTATCCACTCGCCCTATCCTTAAAAAAAAAAAAAAAAATCCAGGACAATTTTGTCAATTATACCTCCATAAAACTGAAAAAAAAAAAAAGAAAAGATTCTATGGAATGAGAAAACAAATGATGGCTTTCATGAATGAAGACAAAATTAAAATTCAGCTAGGCAGATACTCTAAATAAAGAGGTGTTGACTTAGAGTTGACCTGTTTCTCATAGGCCATTCTGGGTTGCACCAGGGTAAGTGGTGTCAGGGAGTCATTTTTATACATATTATTATTGATTCTTGATAGTATGGCCAAGATAGAGAGAGAGAGAGAGAGAGAGCATGTAAATATGTTTAGCATAGCAATTTTACAATATTTCAACTCTGAAGGACCGTAAATGGCCAGCTTTAGAATGATGAAATGTATAATACAAACTCATAGATATATTTTGCTGCTATGAAAATACACTACATTGCTGAGGTTACGTGTAAAATGCTTGTGCTTGTGAAGTCTATATATAGTATAGTAAAAGTAAAAAATGAAAGAGAAAACCGTGGGATGGCAAGAAACCAAAATGGTGACAACTATAGTCAAAGGATGAGGAACAAAGAAGGGATTTCAAATTAGTCTTGCTACTTTGTACAGTTTTTACTACTTTATAGTATATGCATGCATCCACAGTTTAAAAAGGAAGAAACAGGGGTTGTAGGATTTGGAAAGTTCAGTGTTATGTTGAGTGTTATATCTTAGGAAGACAAGATTCAATTGAAGGTGAAAAGAAATTAAATATTATGTATTGAATTAGCAGGTAACTTTAGTTTGTTTTTCCAGATGTTCCCTCTCAGCCTTGGTCTTTCTAAGCAGAAAAACATAGTATATACAAATGCAAAACGTTCATAAAGTAAGTGTTTTAAAGAGAAAATCATAGTTCTCATCTACATGAAAAATAGCATTTTCCCCTTTAACATTGCCAACATTCTTTAGTGCAACACACAATGAGACTCTTCATGGCTCCATATTAATCCACTTCATAATCTTATACCATCAATTTATCATTTGAAAATGATGAAAACTTTAACTCTAGCTGAGTCTCCAAAGACATATCTTGTGTCACTGTAGGTGCCATTTGCTAAAGTTTAATTTCATGCTATTTATCACATCAGTCCCTGACCCTTTCTGCCTCTAATTTAGTGTAGAAAAAGGGGGAGATTTATCTTTACTTATTTAATTGTAAGCCTCACAGATTTCCTCTGCTGTTCTTGTGAGGCAGCGGTGTTAGTAATTAGTAACCAACCATAAAGGAGTGGAGACAAGGCTCCGCATGTCTCTTCAATTACTTTCCCCTGGAATTTCTCAATGTCAGCCTTATCATTGAGATAAAGCCACCACTTCCCCTTTGCATTTTTGTGAGCTGGATCCCTTTATAAAAGGAATTGGTGTTTTGTTCTTTAATGCTATCTTTGGTGTATTATCTTCAGTTCAGTCCAGTCCTGTCCTACTCTTTGTGACCCCATGGACTGCAGTACACAAGGCTTCCCTGTCCATCACTAACTCCCAGAGCTTACTCAAACTCATGTCTATCGAGTCGGTGATGCCGTCCAACCATCTCATCCTCTGTCGTCCCCTTCTCCTCCCGCCTTCAATCTTTCCCAGCATCAGGGTCTTTTCAAATGAGTCTGTTCTTCGCACCAGGTGCCCAAAGAAATGGAGTTTCAGCTTCAACATCAGTCCTTCCAATGAATATTCATGATTGATTTCCTTTAGGATGGACTGGTTGGATCTCCTTGCAGTCCTAGGGACTTTCAAGTCTTCTACAACACCACAGTTCAAAAGCATCAATTCTTCTGTGCTCAGCTTTCTTTATAGTCCAAATCTCACATCCATACATGACTACTGGAAAAAACCATAGCTTTGAATAGATGAACCTTTGTTGGCAAAGTAATATGTCTGCTTTTTAGTATGCTGTCTAGGTTGGTCACCAGAAAAGGCAATGGCACGCCACTCCAGTACTCTTGCCTGGAAAATCCCATGGATGGAGGAACCTGGTAGGCTGCAGTCCATGGGGTCGATAGAGTCGGACACGACTGAGCGACTTCACTTTCACTTTTCACTTTTCACTTTCATGCATTGGAGAAGGAAATGGCAACCCACTCCAGTGTTCTTGTCTGGAAAATCCCAGGGACAGGGGAGCCTGGTGGGCTGCCATCCATGGGGTCTCACAGAGTCGGACACGACACGACTGAAGCGACTTAGCAGCAGCAGCAGCAGCAGGTTGGTCACAGCTTTTCTTTCAAGAAGCAAGCATCTTTTAATTTCATGGCTGCAGTCATGATCTGCAGTGATTTTGGAGCCCCCCAAAATAAAGTCTCTTATTGTTTCCCCATCTATTTCCCATGAAGTGATGGGACCAGATGCCATGATCTTAGTTTTCTGAATGTTGAGTTTTAAGCCAACTTTTTCACTCTCCTCTTTCACTTTCATCAAGAGGCTCTTTAGTTCTTCGCTTTCTGCCATAAGGGTATTATCTTAGTGTAAATTTGTGTTTGTGTGTGTGTGTGTGTGTGCATTTGTTTTATCAAGTTTTGTATTCATAAAAAAAAATCATACATGCCTGAACAAAAGCAAAAGATGCAGAACAATGTAACAATATACGGTAAAACTGAAAGTGACATATCATCATAGAAATTATATTAACAGTTTGGCATATATCTTTTAAATTATATCTATTTATATTACATACATATATATATACACTTTTGTGTGCTCAAGACTATAGGGTAGTGCATCTTCCCGTGATCACATTTATAAACAATTTCTTTCTCTCATTACTGAAATCATTCTATATTTTTAGTTTGTACATTGTTGTTAGCATTTCAATTAAAACCTACTACTTTTTTGTTTGAATGGATATCACATAACTTTGTCATGTCACTTTTTCTTTTTAATCACACTACTCAGTCCCCAAGATTTCCTTACGGTACCTTCAAAATGAATTTATTTTTGCTTTTTCTCATGAACAACACCATGAAAAATCTCTATTTCAGTTTAAAAAGAAAGAAAAAGGGAAATAAAACATTGTGTTTTACATATGCCAGCATTATACTAGAAACTTTAACTGTATAAATTATTTTTTATCTTCATGACAACCCTGCGAATAAAAGCCATTGGTGATAAAATATCTACTGAACATCTACTATGTACCTGATACTCTGTGATTTCCAGCTATCATGCAAGTTAAATATATAATCATCATTTTACAAAAGGGAGGGAAAACTGGTTCTACATTTTAAAAAGTAAAGGTGATAAATGACTGTGATAGTATATGAACATGTCTGTATAAATACATGGCCTTTAATCTTTCCATTAAGCCATTTAATGTCACTTATTTAAGTGTTCATAATAAATAACATTTGTTTTACACTGCTCCACATTTTATCTTTGAAAATAAAATTTAATAATCATACTTAAAAACTTTCATTGGCTTCAAATTCTCTAAAGGATCTAGGCTTAAATTAACAAGAATATTAAAAAGCCATTCAAACTTTTTTTGTCCCCTACTTCAGGAAGATCCACTGGAGAAGGGATAGGCTACCCACTCCAGTATTCTTGGGCTTCCCTTGTGGCTCAGCTGGTAAAGAATCCACCTGCAATGCAGGAGACCTGGATTTAATCCCTTGGTTGGGAAGTTGCCCTGGAGACGGGAAAGGCTGCCCACTCTAGTATTCTGGCCTGGAGAATTCCATGGACTGTATAGTCCATGGGGTCACAGAGTCAGATATGAGTGAGTGACTTTCACTTCACTTCACTTCCCTATACCATAATTGTGCAGAACTCATTTTCACTCACTAAACATGACATACTGTTTTACAACTTTCACTTATTTCACATCCTATACCATAATCATGCAGAACTAACTTTCACTCACTAAACATGGCATACTGTTTTACAACTTTGCATATGTTTTCTCACATGTTATCTCAACTCATTCCTACAAATGGTGAACTTAAATTCATATTTCACATGCCACTGAATCGTCACCACCTCAGGGATATTTTCCCAGACTTCTTCAGAGAAAAAAATCATTTCCTACTATGAACCTCTGAAACAATTTTTATATGCCTTTACCATAGTACATATCATAAGATAGTATGACTATGCTTATATTTTCACTAGAACACAAACTTTTGGAAAGTAGGATCACTGTTTGATGCTACTGTTTGTCTTCCCAACAGTCTAGTCCATTGGTTAAAAGAGTTAGTGCTCAAGAAATGAAAGCTAAATAAATCCCACCAAATAATTACTTTAAGGTTATATACCAATTCTGACAACAGACTAAGAAATCACTAAATCTATAAGAAGACTATTTAATAAAGGTAAATCTACATCTTTTGTGGGGCTGTATGTCTGTACCATGCAGATGACAGTCAGTCAGTTCAGTCGCTCAGTTGTGTCCAACTCTCTGCGACCCCATGGACTGCAAAACGCCAGGCCTCCCTGTCCATCACCAACTCCCAGAGCTTACTCAAACGCATGTCTATCAAGTCGGTGATGCCATCCAGCCATCTCACCCTCTGTCGTCCCCTTCTCCTCCCACCCTCAATCTTTCCCAGCATTAGGGTCTTTTCAAATGAGTCAGTTCTTCGCATCAGGTGGCCAAAGTATTGGAGTTTCAGCTTCAACATCAGTCCTTCCAATGAATATTCAGGACTTATTTCCTTTAGAAGGGACTGGTTGAATCTCCTTGCAGTCCAAGAGACTCTCAAGAGTCTTCTCCAAAACCACAGTTCAAAAGCATCAATTCTTCGGTGCTAGCTTTCTAAAGTCCAACTCTCACATCCATACATGACTACTGGAAAAACCATAGATGATACTAATCATGGTGTAAAACATTACTTTTGTGGCCTATTCTACTCTAGAATTGATCATGAAAAAGGTCAGAACACAGTACAGACATCTCTTTTATAAGATAACTAAAGAAGCCAAAAGATATTGCCAGAGTATACTACAATCTTAAGTCCCAATCATGTATTTTGTTTTGCTGACCACAGGAAGAAGAACTAAGGAAAGACTCTCCTGGCCTCCTTTTAAAGGTACCAGAAGTGTTTCATGATAGCTGTACCTTCTTCATTTCTAATTAACTAGTTCTAGTGACACCAAATCCTGAAAGATGATGCTGTGAAAGTGCTGCACTCAATGTGCCAGCACATTTGGAAAACTCAGCAGTGGCCACAAGACTGGAAAAAGTCAGTCTTCATTCCAATCCCCAAAAAAGGCAATGCCAAAGAACGCTCAAACTACCGCACAGTTGCACTCATCTCACATGCTAGTAAATTAATGCTCAAAATTCTCCATGCCAGGCTTCAGCAATACATGAACCGTGAACTTCCTGATGTTCAAGCTGGTTTTAGAAAAGGCAGAGGAAGCAGAGATCAAATTGCCAACATCTGCCGGATCATGGAAAAAGCAAGAGAGTTCCAGAAAAACATCTATTTCTGCTTTATTGCCTATGCCAAAGCCTTTGACTGTGTGGATCACAATAAACTGTGGAAAATTCTGAAAGAGATGTGATACCAGACCACCTGATCTGCCTCTTGAGAAATTTGTATGCAGGTCAGGAAGCAACAGTTAGAACTGGACATGGAACAAACAGACTGGTTCCAAATAGGAAAAGGAGTACGTCAAGGCTGTATATTGTCACCCTGTTTATTTAACTTATATACAGAGTACAATGGCACCCCACTCCAGTACTCTTGCCTGGAAAATCCCATGGACAGAGGAGCCTGGTAGGCTCCAGTGCATGGGATCGCTAAGAGTCGGGCATGATTGAGAGACTTCAGTTTCACTTTTCACTTTCATGCATTGGAGAAGGAAATGGCAACCCACTCCAGTATTCTTGCCTGGAGAATCCTAGGGACAGAGGAGCCTAGTGGGCTGCTGTCTATGGGGTCGCACAGAGTCGGACACGACTGAAGCGACTTAGCAGCAGCAGCAGCAGCAGAGTCCATCATGAGAAACACTGGACTGGAAGAAACACAAGCTGGAATCAAGATTGCAGGGAGAAATATCAATAACCTCAGATATGCAGATGACACCACCCTTATGACAGAAAGTGAAGAAGAACTAAAAAGCCTCTTGATGAAAGTGAAAGTGGAGAGTAAAAAGTTGGCTTAAAGCTCAACATTCAGAAAACAAAGATCATGGCATCCGGTCCCATCACTTCATGGGAAATAGATGGGGAAACAGTGGAAACAGTGTCAGACTTTACTTTTTTGGGCTCCCAAATCACTGCAGATGGTGACTGCAGCCATGAAATTAAAAGACGCTTACTCCTTGGAAGGAAAGTTATGACCAATGTAGTAGCATATTCAAAAGCAGAGCATTACTATGGTGTTGGAGAAGACTCTTGAGAGTCCCTTGGACTGCAAGGAGATCCAACCAGTCCATCCTGAAGGAGATCAGCCCTGGGATTTCTTTGGAAGGAATGATGCTAAAGCTGAAACTCCAGTACTTTGGCCACCTCATGCGAAGAGTTGACTCATTGGAAAAGACTCTGATGCTGGGAGGGATTGGGGGAAAGAGGAGAAGGGGACGACGGTGATGAGATGGCTGGATGGCATCACTGACTCGATGGACGTGAGTTTGGGTGAACTCCGGGGGTTGGTGATGGACAGGGAGGCCTGGCGTGCTGCAAATTCATGGGGTCGCAAAGAGTGGGACACAACTGAGCAACTGAATCGAACTGAACTGAAATGGGTAAATTCCAGCTAATACTTTCAGCTCCTATTCTCCATCTCTGACTAGAATATTGTTACTTTGGTTATATCATGACTTAATTTCTTCAGGTCTTTGTCAAAGAGCAAAGCTCTCACTGAAACCTTCCCTCCATGAAATGGAAATGATAATGGTATTCTTATAGGGTAAAGTGCTTACAGTTGTGTTCAGTTTACTTCAGTTCAGGTGCTCAGTCATGTCCGACTCTTTGCGACCGCATGAATTGCAGCACGCCAGGCTTCCCTGTCCATCACCAACTCCCAGAGCTTACTCAAACTCATGTCTATCGAGTCGGCGATGCCATCCAGCCATCTCATCCTCTGTCGTCCCCTTCTCCTCCTGCCCCCAATCCCTCCTAGCATCAGAGTCTTTTCCAATGAGGCAACTCTTTGCATGAGGTGGCCAACGTACTGGAGTTTCAGCTTTAGCATCAGTCCTTCCATAGAACACCCAGGACTGATCTCCTTTAGGATGGACTGGTTGGATCTCCTTGCAGTCCAAGGGACTCTCAAGAGTCTTCTCCAACACCACAGTTCAAAAGCATCAATTCTTTGGTACTCAGCTTACTTCACAGTCCTACTCTCACATCTATACATGACCACTGGAAAAACCATAGCCTTGACTAGATGGACCTTTGTTGGCAAAGTAACGTCTCTGCTTTTGAATATGCTATCTAGGTTGGTCATAACTTTCCTTCCAAGGAGTAAGCATCTTTTAATTTCATGGCTTCAGTCACCATCTGTAGTGATTTTGGAGCCAAAAAAATAAAGTCTGGCACTGTTTCCACTGTTTCCCCATCTATTTCCCATGAAGTGATGGGACCGATGCCATGATCTTCATTTTCTGAATGTTGAGCTTTAAGCCAACTTTTTCACTCTCTTCTTTCACTTTCAAGAGGCTTTTTAGTTCCTCTTCACTTTCTGCCATAAGGGTGGTGTCATCTGCATATCTGAGGTTATTGACATTTCTCCCAGCAATCTTAATTCCAGCTTTTGCTTCCTCCAGCCCAGCGTTTCTCGTGATATACCCTGTATATACGTTAAATAAGCAGGCTGACAACATACAGCCTTGACGTACTCCTTTTCCTATTTGGAACCAGTCTGTTTGTTCCATGTCCAGTTCTAACTGTTGCTTCCTGACCTGCATACAAATTTCTCAAGAGGCAGGTCAGGTGGTCTGGTATTCCCATCTCTTTCAGAATTTTCCACAGTTTATTGTGATCCACACAGTCAAAGGCTTTGGCATAGTCAATAAAGCAGAAATAGATATTTTTCTGGAACTCTCTTGCTTTTTTGATGATCCAGCAGATGTTGGCAATTTGATCTCTGCTTCCTCTGCCTTTTCTAAATCCAGCTTGAACATCAGGAAGTTCACGGTTCATGTATTGCTGAAGACTGGCTTGGAGAATTTTGAGCATTACTTTACTAGCGTGTGAGATGAGTGCAATTGTGCTGTAGTTTGAGCATTTTTGGCATTGCCTTTCTTTGGCATTAGAATGAAAACTGACCTTTTCCAGTCCTGTGGCCACTGCTGAGTTTTCCAAATGTGCTGGCATATTGAGTGCAGCACTTTCACAGCATCATCTTTCAGGATTTGAAATAGCTCAACTGGAATTCCATCACCTCCACTAGCTTTGTTCGTAGTGATGCTTTCTAAGGCCCACTTGACTTCACATTCCAGGATGTCTGGCTCTAGGTCAGTGATCACACCATCGTGATTATCTGGGTCGTGAAGATCTTTTTTGTACAGTTCTTCATATATTAATTATCTAATATAAGATTAGATAATATTTGCACCATCATCCAATCAGTTACTAGGTCTTGACAAATCTTTTCTCTTGGTATCTCTTAACTCTATCCTCTCCTTTGTGTTACCCCTGAATGACAGAGTATTATTTTCCAAATTGTACACATGTCACTAGCAGTACGGAAGATTATTTTAGATTGCATATAGGGATAAATTTTAAAAAGGAGCCATTATTTATTTTATTTTAAGATATATAAATTTTCTTTCTGAATCAATAGGTTTGAAATTTAAAGCAAGTTGATATAAAAGTAAGGATTAAGTAAAAGACATATGCTATGCTATGCTAAGTTGCTTCAGTCGTGTCCGACTCTGTGCGACCCCATAGACGGCAGCCCACCAGCTTACTCTTTTCCTAGACCACCTTTTTCTGGTCTCTTCTCCAGGCAAGAGCACTGGAGTGGGTTGCCATTTCCTTTTCCAATGCATGAAAGTGAAAAGTGAAAGTGAAGTCGCTCAGTCATGTCTGATAGGCCATAGATTTAAATGCAAAAAATCTTGAAGACTTTTATGGGAATAACTGATATTTGAAAAGTATGCTACCTGGACTGTCTTTATACCCTAGCCTTATCCCTACTTCTTTCTGTCTCCATACTATCCCCTGAGTTATCTTTCTAAATAAAAATCTGATCCTATAGCCCTTTGCCTTAAGCATCATCCACCCTTAAGCTTCTTTATAGGACAAATCCCAGTCTTAGGAATGCATAGAGGTCTTCATCATCTGGACTGTGTTTTTGTTCCTGACTTCACTGATTGCAACTTCCATAGCACAATTTATGCTCCAGCAAAATCAAGCTGATGAAATTCCTTGATCATATTCCAGATAACTTTACAACACTTTGCATTCAGGCAAACTGTTGTGTTTTTGTTGTTGTTTGGTTTTTGTTTGTCTTGTTTTGCTTGAGTACTCATTTATTTGCTCATCCAAATGGAGAATTTACTTCATGCCAGTACCACAGTGTCTTTATTACTGTAGTTTTTAAAAATTTTGAAATTGGGAGGCAGCTGTTTTCTGCCTTGCTTTTTGGCAATGCTTTTTTTGCTATTCTTGGTCCTTTATATTTTTATATAAATTTGAGGATTAGAAATTTATCAATTTTGGGGGAATAAAGCCTGCTGGAAATTTAATAAATTTAATAAAGTTTTACTCAACTGTATTTCATGTGATTTTTCTTCTTTAGGTTGTAATATGTAATATGTAATCTACAATGTATGTAGATTACATTGATTTTTGAATGCTGTAGCAGTTTTGTATCACTGGAATAAACTTCATTTGGTCATGAGGTATAATTATTTTATATGTTGCTGGATTCCATTTGCTGATATTTTGTTGAAAAATTTTATATCTATATTTATAAGGAATATTTGTTTCTTGTTTTAATAATATATTTTTAATGGCTTACATATCAGGGTAATATGGCCTCCTAGAGTTGAAGAGTGTTGCTTTTTCCTCTATTTTCTGAAAAAAACTTTGAAGTGTTGATGTTATATATTCTGTAAATGCAATTAACCAATTAATCCATGAAATTCTGGGCTGTTCTTGTGGGGCAAGACTTAAATTTACTAATTGCTTACTATTACTATGGGATATAAAATAGTGCAGTCATGTGAGAGCTGTGCTGGGTCTGAGGTCTCAGTCAACTGTCTTGGGAAGACACGAGGGTAGGAATGGAAGGCCAGGAAACAAAAATTAAAACTTTACTAAGATATCACCATATACCCACCAAAATGACTACAGTATAAAAGAAGGGAAATAGCTTGGAATTTTTAGTGTTGGAAAGGGTATAGAGTAACTAGAACTTGTATCTGTGCTGGGGGGAGTGTATGTTGGTGTGGCCCCTTTGGAAAACTAGTTTTATAAAATAAGCTGAGCATATTGATGCCCTGTGACCTGGCAGTTCAACTCCTAGATATATACTTAATAGGAATTCATAAACATGTTCACCAATAGATGAGTACTAAAATATTTATAGCAGCACTATCCATAATAACCCCAAGCTACAGGTCATCGGATGCAAAATACCTTTGCTGTGCTTACTCTTTTCCTAGACCACCTTTATCTGGTCTGCTTCTTTATTCCCCATTCAATGATAAATCACCCAATTTTTCTAGACATAAATTTTAGCATATTTCCTAACAATGCCCACTTTGTCCCAAACCATATCCAACTGCATAAAAGTTTTGGCCATTACTCATTAGATTGATTTTTAATGTTAATGTTTTGTGCATTCCACAGTATTTCTGGCTTGAACTCTCACCTTGATATCAAAATGCCTTCTTAAGGTCTTGTGTCAGAATCTCAAATCCAGGTAACTTATTTTAAAAAGTGGGGAAGCGGGGTGGGATTTGTTGGCTTATGGTACCAACTATGAACTGCCACAATAATGCTGCATCAGAAAATAAAACAAAATCTCTGTGAAATATAATACTAAAATTTATTTTGCTCTGTAAGTCTGTGAATTAGGTGAGCAGTCTGTGGATTGGACTGGTTTGAATAACCTTGGCTGGGCTAGTTTATGTGTCTGAGGTAGACTGGCAGGTCGGCTGCCTAGTATTTGGGCTGACTCAACTTTTCTCTATATGGTTTCCCAATTTTCAGCATGTTGCCCTCAGTTTGTTCTTATGGCAATGGCAGGGTTTCTAAAGAACAAATTGTCTTAGGCTTTCTGAGGCCCAGGCTCATAACTGAAACACAGGAACTTCTGCCTCATTTTGTTGCCCAAGGCAAGTCACAGATATGCCAGATATAAGGCATGGAGAAATAGATGCTGCATTTTCAAGGAAGGAGATGAAAATTCACACTGCAAAGGGCACAGGTAAAGAGAGAGAGGAAGACTTGGTGCCATTTTCACACTCAATATACTATACTCATATAAACAAAACTTAGAAATGGGATGAAGCTATTTTCAGAGAAGATTAGACATAAGGATAGAACTCTTTTCTCTGTTCAGCTGTAATCTGTAATTTTCAGGCAGCTAGCATATACTCTTCTCTGTTCCTTTCACTGTGGTCATGGATAAATGGTTATTATTTATCATTAACCCAGTCAAGATAAGGTAGGATGCTCTTTCCTTCTACATTCAGAAAAAAAAAAGGGAAAGTGCATTTACTAAAAAGGGGAAGAAGAGTGATGGGAAGGCAAAATTAACATGACTCTGGTCTTAAGCAATTTAGTTCCTTCACATTCTTATACTATACAGCATCAGTGGAGTTTTTCTCTATTAACATCTCATCATGTTACTTCCCAGCTTAAATTCACTGCCTGAAGTTAAATATAAGCCTTTTAGTATGACATGATGTGCTTGTCAATGTGCTGCAAACGTATCTCTCTAGTCTTTTTTATCTGCTTCTTCTTTCCTTGGTTACTCAAAGATATAGCCATAGTGACACATTTGCCATGACAAAAATATATGATGCACTTTTGCCAAAGTTTTAATTATGTTTTCTTGATTATTTGGCCCAAATCTATATCTCCTCCATGTTTTCTATCAGGCCATTTCAGCACCTAGTAATATATGATCGAGTCATACTGTATTTCTGTCCCTAAACTCCTGATATTTTATGATCCAGTGCCTTTACTTAAATAGTATGCCCCTTAAAGAGTATGCCTCTCCCTTTCTCCTTCTCTGGCATAAACTTGATTATTCTTCATATCCTAGGTCCAATACTTTCCTCTCCACGAATCTTGCTTTATCAATAAATTAATTATTCATTGTTCTCCCATAATCCCTATCATACTACATTATGAGTATTTGTACTTTTTCTAGCACTTCTCCCTCTGGAATTCTTTTATTTCTTTTCTTTTAATCCTCTGTGTTAGCATCATGCCTAGACTATACTACCTACATAGTAATTCCTGATAATTATTTTGTTTTTAGTAATTAGTGCTGCTGCTGCTGCTAAGTCGCTTCAGTTGTGTCCGACTCTGTGCGACCCCATAGACGGCAGCCCACCAGGCTCCCCCATCCCTGGGATTCTCCAGGCAAGAACACTGGAGTGGGTTGCCATTTCCTTCTGCAATGCATGAAAGTGAAAAGTGAAGAGAAGTCGCTCAGTCGTGCCCGACTCTTCGCGATCCCATGGACTGCAGCCCACCAGGCTCCTCCGTCCATGGGATTTTCCAGGTGAGAATACTGGAGTGGGGTGCCATTGCCTTCTCTGATAGTAATTAGTAATCTTCAATAATTTAAGTCTACATAAATGTTGGAGGCTAAATTGAAAAAGGATACTATGTAGTCATGAAAAGTATTTGCAAATCTCCTTGAATAGAAAAACCACTGTTTCAATTCTGAACACTAGAATAAAAATAAATGATTATTTTGAACATTCAGTCTTCTGCAAAACCTTTAAAACACCTGAAACCAGTGGAGTTCAAAACTCACTTATCAACTTTATCTTTGAAATTTCATTATTGTATTAGATGTGAATTATTCTCTCCTCCCATACAAAAACCGTGTCACTCTCTTTTGAAATTAAATATCCAATATTTCTTCCTTGGTCTAATTCGAATGTATCCTCTGTCTAAGCAGAGATAGATGCATTTTTACTTTGTTCTGTAAAACCATATGCACTAGTGATAAATGAGCAGTGTCTGTGGTTACAGTTGTTCTTATCTCTTTTGAAGCAGAAAATCTGGCAGTCTCTTATCTAAACTTTAACAAGTGGAGATAAACCTTGATAGAAAAATGTTTCTGGACTGCCATCACTTTTAGCAAGAGTAAACTATTTAAACTAAAAGCAGCTGTTTGTTTCCAAAAAATAAATCTAAAAGTAGAATTCTCTCCAAAGAATGGCATATAATTCAATGTAGCTTTCAATCAAGCACAAATGCAACTGTCCCGCACATTAATCTGTTATAAATACAAAGCCATTTTATAAATTAAGTACTTTTGGCTTTGAACTAAGCTGGCTATTGAAATAATGGCCAGTCTGTGCCATTAATATTATCAAGGAAGTAGTGTTAATGTTGTAGTATAAGCTATTAAGCTTATAAACACCAATATTTTATTTTTCTAACAATTGGTAAATCCATTTGCTAGATTTTAACTTATGTCTCATCAAGTGGGAATTCCCCTGAAAGTTCTTAGAGTACAGTGGCTCCTGATGGAGGAACACAGTTCAAGATCAGCATTCCTATTCCTTTTCAGAAGGAACTACAGAAAGAAAAAGAATTTCATGGAAGAAGAGAAAAAGATAAATCCTAACGGTGAAGAAGCCAGTAAATAAACAACTATTTCTGTATTATGAGGGATGGACATGTACATTTTAAATCTGAAAATTGTCATCCCCATTTGTTGCCTTCCTTGCTCCAATTAGCTCAGGGCTCTGATGTGCCTGATCTAATTGCTGACACAAATTGGCTTTTTTTTTTTCCCTTTCTTTAATGATTATTCTTTGGCATATGTAGGTACAATTTTTTTCTCTTGCACAAATACCAGGCTGATGTATAATAAAGCGTGTATTTTCAAGTTATTTCATTAACATAACTTTCAAATTTCTTTCCCTCTTCTTCCCTTCCTTTTATTCTTTTCTGTTTTTCCTTTCTGTTCATCAGAGCAAAAGTGAACATTACCACAGTTGAGCCTAAAATATTTTTCTTTATAAATAAATTAATATAAGATATGTATGTATATACATTTAAAATAAATCATATTAAGATAAATGGCTAATTAAGCTAAATTCCCTTCAGTTCAATTCAGTCGCTCATTCGTGTCCGATTCTTTGCGACCCCATGAACTGCAGCACGCCACGCCTCCCTGTCCATCATCAGCTCCCGGAGTTCACTCAGACTCACGTCCATCCAGTCGGTGATGCCATCCAGCCATCTCATCCTCTGTCGTCCCCTTCTCCTCCTGCCCCCAATCCCTCCCAGCATCAGAGTCTTTTCCAATGAGTCAACTCTTCGCATGAGGTGGCCAAAGTACTGGAGTTTCAGCTTTAGCATCATTCCTTCCAAAGAAATCCCAGGGCTGATCCCCTTCAGAATGGACTGGTTGGATCTGCTTGCAGTCCAAGGGACTCTCAAGAGTCTTCTCCAACACCACAGTTCAAAAGCATCAATTCTTTGGCACTCAGCTTTCTTCACAGTCCAACTCTCACATCCATACATGACCACTGGAAAAACCATAGCCTTGACTAGATGGACCTTTGTTGGCAAAGTAATGTCTCTGCTTTTGAATATGCTATCTGGGTTGTTCATAACTTTCCTTCCAAGGAGTAAGCATCTTTTAATTTCATGGCTGCAGTCACCATCTGCAGTGATTTTGGAGCCCAGAAAAATAAAGTCTGACACTGTTTCCACTGTTTCCCCATCTATTTCCCATGAAGTGATGGGACTGGATGCCATGATCTTCATTTTCTGAATGTTAAGCTTTAAGCTAACCTTTTCACTCTCCTCTTTCACTTTCATCAAGAGGCTTTTTAGTTCCTCTTCACTTTGCCATAAGGGTGGTGTCATCTGCATATCTGAGGTTACTGATATTTCTCCCAGCAATCTTGATTCCAGCTTGTGCTTCTTCCAGTCCAGCGTTTCTCATGATGTACTCTGCATAGAAGTTAAATAAACAGGGTGACAATATCCAGCCTTGATGTACTCCTTTTCCTATTTGGAACCAGTCTGTTGTTCCATGTCCAGTTCTAACTGTTGCTTTCTGACCTGCATACAGGTTTCTCAAGAGACAGGTCAGATGGTCTGGTATTCCCATCTCTTGAAGAATTTTCCACAGTTTATTGTGATCCACAGAGTCAAAGGCTTTGATGTAGTCAATAAAGCAGAAATCAATGTTTTTCTGGAACTCTCTTGCTTTTTCTATGATCCAGCAGACGTTGGCAATTTGATCTCTGGTTCCTCTGCCTTTTCTAAAACTAGCTTGAACATCAGGAAGTTCATGGTTCACGTATTGCTGAAGCCTGCTTGGAGAATTTTGAGCATTACCTTACTAGCATGTGAGATGAGTGCAATTGTGTGGTAGTTAGACTATAATATATGCCTCTATGAATCTAAGTAGCAAGGAATCATTTTCCTATAGTTTTGCAGAATGGAAGTCACCAAGTTTGACTTCTAAAATACTATAGTACTTTCTAATTCTTTTCGATTTTCGCTTAAAGAAAGACATTTGATCTGTAAATTTAAAGTTTTCTTTCGAATTAGTGGAAATTTTGTTAGCAATTTGGAATGCAAGGATTTTGCACTGTAAAGCTCAACATTCAGAAAACTAAGATCATGGCATCCGGTCCCATCACTTCATGGGAAATAGATTGGGAAACAGTGGAAACAGTGGCTGACTTAATTTTCTTGGGCTCCAAAATCACTGCAGATGGTGATTTCATCATGAAATTAAAAGACACTTACTCCTTGGAAGGAAAATTATGACCAAACTAGATAGCATATTCAAAAGCAGAGACATTACTTTGCCAACAAAGGTCTGTCTAGTCAAGGCTATGGTTTTTCCGGTGGTCATGCATGGATGTGAGAGTTGAACTGTGAAGAAAGCTGAGTGCCAAAGAATTGATGCTTTTGAACTGTGGTGTTGGAGAAGACACTTGAGAGTCCCTTGGATTTCAAGGAGATCCAACCAGTCCATTCTAAAGGAGATCAGTCTTGGGTGTTCTTTGGAAGGACTGATGCTGAGACTGAAACTCCAGTACTTGGGCCACCTGATGTGAAGAGCTGACTCATTGGAAAAGACTCTGATGCTGGGAGGGATTGGGGGCAGGAGGAGAAGGGGTCAACAGAGGATGAGATGGCTGGATGGCATCACTGACTCGATGGACATGAGTTTGGGTGAACTCTGGAAGTTGGTGATGGACAGGGAGGCCTGGGGTGCTGCAATTCATGGGGTCGCAAAGAGTTGGACACGACTGAGCAACTAAACTGACTGACTGACTGATATGAACAAATAATTTCTACTCTAGGGATTTTTTTTTTTTTTGGGGTAAATTCAGCTGTCTTATTACTAATCACTCTCCTTCATAGTTGATGTTGAGATTAAAGTTATCAGTTTGGTTTATCTTTATCCATTGGGAGAACTACAATCTTTGAATAAGAGTTTGTGTCTGGTTATCATATTTTAGTTGTGGTCCCAGTTTTCATAGAAGGAAATATATAATAGAGGAATTAAAGTAATACTACTACTTTAAAATTATGAAATATTTCTCTTGGCACAGCCATGCATTTTATAGCTATGATTTTCCAACTCAAATGATTAGTGACAACAGATAGCAGTGAAGGGGTGAGGCACTTCTGTTTCAGTTGGAGTGGGTGGAGGTAATTCAAAGTTTTACTGGAAGACAAGTAAATTTATTCAAGAAAAAGAAAGCCAGAATCATTTCTTAAAGAGAAGTCTTTAAGACTTACTATCAACAAAACTGAGCTGGTAAAGCAATTTTCTTCATTAAATTGTAGCATTCTCCCCTCCCCCAAAAGGACTTGATTTTTCTTAACATCCTGCCTCCACACTGAATAATCATACTCTCTGAAGGTACTAAGTATATACCAATTCCAATTACTTCATTACAAAATAGAGATCTTCAAAGAGGAAAATTGCTAATGAGTTGTAATGATAAAGTAAATATAGTTTTAAAATCGTTTTATCCACCCTAATGGACTGGTCTACTTTCTTTCAGTCCTTCACAGCAGTTAGAATTTAAAGTTTGTGGAACAACATACTTTAGGGCTGACAAAGGTTCATGTAGTCAAAGCTATGGTTTTTCCAGTAGTCATGTACAGATGTAAGAGTTGGACCATAAAGAAGGCTGAGCACCAAAGAATTGATGCTTTAAAATTGTGGTGCTGGAGAAGACTCTTGAGAGTCCCTTGGACAGCAAGGAGATCAAACCAGTCCATCTTAAAGGAAGTCAATGCTGAATATTCATTGGAAGGACTGATGCTATGGCTGAAGCTCCAATACTTTGGCCACCTAATGCAGTGAGTCAGCTCATTGGAAAAGACCCTGATGCTGGGAAAGATTGAGGGCAGGTGGAGAAGGGGCCGACAGAGGATGAGACAGTTAGATGGCATCATCAACTCAATGGACATGAGTTTGAGCAAGCTCTGGGATATAGTGAAGGACAGGGAAACCTGGAGAGCTGCATTTCATGGGGTCACAAAGAGTCAGACATGACTTAGTGACTGAGAAACAGTGAACAACAACAACCACATAAAGCCTTGTGTTTAAAGCAAAATTACTCTTGGAAACATTACAAGCTAGTCACTGTCTTCTGCTTAATTATAATTCCCCTATCTCTTGAACTAGTTTCCAGAGTTAGCTAACAGCGCAGTTTATCAAGATGGTTCTTTAAGCATTGATTCTAATTTTCTCATTTTTTTCCTGCACAATTTTTACTTATTCTTTCAAGTTTTACTAGTTACCTTTAATGTTTACATTACCATATCACCTATATTCAGATATTAATCCAACTTTAAATTGTCAAATGGTTGTTTCCTCATATACTTTTACTATTTAATCTATTATCATTACTATATCTATCAGTGAATTGAATATGTACCATAAAAAAAAAAAAAGAATATGTACCTTAAGTCTATTAAAATATGAAAAGGACAAAACTTCACCTTCATACTTATTGCATTTTTGTAGTGAATTTGTGTTGAAATTGGGCTTCATGACTGATTCATGCCTGGAAAAGCATCTCAGCATCAATGAAAAATGGTCTCTGTCCATATGTATTCTCCAACATTTAAAGCAGTAGACTTAAATGATAGTATCAAAATTTTACTTCAGTTTTACAGTTTATTATGCTCTAGTATAATCCTTTATACAATTTAGACATTCCAGCTGCGACGGACGTGCAGAAGGGTGGCCGAGAGGAGCTACCCCTCACCCAAGGTCAGGGGCGACCGAGAGCCCCAGGCTGTGACGGTACAGGAGCGGTTGAGAGGAGCTACCCTACATCCGAGGTCAGGGGCGGAGGCCAAGAGGAGCAACCCCACGTCCAAGGAGTGGCTTCATGGGCGCAGGAGGGCTGAGAGGAGCTATACCACCTTCAAGGTCAGGACGGGTGGCCCTGAGGAGATAACCCTCGTCCAAGGTAAGGAGCAGCACCTGCACTTTGCTGGAGCAGCCATGAAGAGATACCCCAAGTCCAAGGTAAGAGAAACCCAAGTAAGACAGTAGGTGTTGCAAGAGGGCATCAGAGGGCAGACACACTGAAACCATACTCACAGGAAATTAGTCCATCTAATCACACTAGGACCACAGCCTTGTCTAACTCAATGAAACTAAGCCATGCCCCTGGGACAACCCAAGATGGGCAGGTCATGGTGGAGATGTCTGACAGAATGTGGTCCACTGGAGAAGGGAATGGCAAACCACTTCAGTATTCTTGCCTCGAGAACCCCATGAACAGTATGAAAAGGCAAAAAGATAGGATACTGAAAGAGAACTCCCCAGGTCAGTAGGTGCCCAATATGCTATTGGAGATCAGTGGAGAAATAACTCCAGACAGAATGAAGGGATGGAGCCAAAGCAAAAACAATACCCAGCTGTGGATGTGACTGGTGATAGAAGCAAGGTCTGATGCTGGAAAGAGCAATATTGCATAGGAACCTGGAATGTCAGGTCCATGAATCAAGGCAAATTGGAAGTGGTCAAACAGGAGATGGCAAGAGTGAACGTCGACATTCTAGGAATCAGCGAACTAAAGTGGACTGGAATGGGTGAATTTAACTCAGATGACCATTATATCTACTACTGCGGGCAGGAATCCCTTAGAAAAAATGGAGACCCCTTCATGGTCAACAAAAGAGTCCGAAATGCAGTACTTGGATGCAATTTCAAAAACGACAGAATGATCTCTGTTCGGTTCCAAGGCAAACCATTCAA